>NC_088801.1:50056463-51335749 GCF_011386835.1 Chrysemys picta bellii
AATTTCACTAGTGAAAAAATGTTGCTTCATTGTAGTAATATCCAGCAATTCAGAAAATGTAGCAACATGCTAGAGTACTGAAAGGGAGAAAAGTAACGGAGGTCAACTTTTTACCTAAAGATTTCTCTTTTGAAACTTCAGGGTCAGTTTGAGCATAAGAATGTAGGTATGCAGTTGTGATTGCAATTTTTACAGACAAAAGTCTGTACCTTTCCCAGCCTGAATATCCTGTACATAATGCAGGCAGCAAGATTCCTGTCACCCATTGTAGAGGTCACAGCAGTCAATTGAATAGAGCCACCACTTTAGTTAAAAGTAACAGAGAGTCCTGTGGCACCTTTAAGACTAACAGATGTATTGGAGCATAAGCTTTCGTGGGTGAATACCCACTTCGTCAGATGCATGTGATGGAAATTTCCAGAGGCAGGTATAAATATGCAGGCAAGAATCAGTCTTGAGATAATGAGGTTAGTTCAATCAGGGAGGGTGAGGTCCTCTGCTAGCAGTTGAGGTGTGAACCCCAAGGGAGGAGAAACTGCTTTTGTAGTTGGCTAGCCATTCACAGTCTTTGTTTAATCCTGATCTGATGGTGTCAAATTTGCAAATGAACTGAAGCTCAGCAGTTTCTCTTTGGAGTCTGGTCCTGAAGTTTTTTTGCTGTAAGATGGCTACCTTTACATCTGCTATTGTGTGGCCAGGGCGGTTGAAGTGTTCTCCTACAGGTTTTTGTATATTGCCATTCCTGATATCTGACTTGTGTCCATTGGTCCTTTTATGTAGTGACTGTCCAGTTTGGCCAATTACATAGCAGAGGGGCCTGTGAAAGCGAGGGATCATTGTCCAGGATGGGTTGTAGATCACTGATGATGCGTTGGAGAAGGTAGCCATCTTACAGCAAAAAAAGTCAGGACCAGACTCCAAAGAGAAACTGCTGAGCTTCAGTTCATTTGCAAATTTGACGCCATCAGAGTAACAAGAGTCCAATCAAAAGTCCCAACAAAGAAAAAGCTTCTTCCACTCTAGCCTGTGCGTCTCTGCAGCCTGCCCTTTGTCCTACATCTCAGGCTAATTAATTATGGGTTAGCTCAGGCTGGCCCCATGTCCCCTTTAAAGGGGCCAGTGACCCAGTGGCAGGCTGACTTGGTCCATGCTTGGCCTCTCTCCAGAAGTGATTTTTTTCCCCTTGGAATACTCACACAAATTTCCTCTAATAATTTGTGATTTAGGAAAGGGTGGTAAAATATACTTAGAGCTGGTCAAACTTTTTGATTTTTTGGGGGGGGTTGAGGTAGGGTTACCATATTTTCAGCCTCCAAAAGGAGGACAGTCCACGGGCCCCCGGCCCCGCCCCCAGCCCCGCCCCCGCCCACGCCCCCCCGCCCCAACTCTGCCCCTTCCCCAAAGTCCCCGCCCCAACTCCGCCCCCTCCCCTGCTTCCCGCGAACATTTGATTCGCGGGAAGCCTGAAGCAGGTAAGGGAGGTGTGGGGGGAGGAGGCGCGGCCCAGTCTGGCCCGCCCAGCCTCTCCAGCTTGGGTCGGCTCGGGCCCTGGGGTGCCGGCCCCGCTCGGCACTGCCGGCCCCAGGCCCCGCCGGCCCCAGGTCCCGCCGGCCCCCGGCCCCAGACCTCGCCGGCCCCCGGCGCTCGGCACTGCCGGCCCCAGGCCCCGCCGGCCCCCGGCGCTCAGCCCCGCCGGCCCCAGGCCCCGCCGGCCCCCGGCGCTCGGCCCCGCCGGCCCCAGGCCCCGCCGGCCCCCGGCGCTCGGCCCCGCCGGCCCCAGAGCTCGCCGGCCCCCGGTGCCCGGCACCGCCGGCCCCAGGCCCCGCTGGCACTCGGCACTGCCGGCCCCAGGCCCCCCCGGCCCCAGACCTCACCGGCCCCCGGCGCTCGGCACCGCCGGCCCCAGACCTCACCGGCTCCCGGCGCTCGGCCCCGCCGGCCCCAGACCTCACCGGCCCCCGGCGCTCGGCACCGCCGGCCCCAGACCTCACCGGCCCCCGGCGCTCGGCCCCGCCGGCCCCAGACCTCACCGGCCCCCGGCGCTCGGCACCGCCGGCCCCAGGCACCGCCAGCCCCCAGCGCTCGGCCCCGCTGACCCCCAGACCCCGCTCGGCACCGCTGGCCCCCAGCGCTTGGCACCCCCGGCACCACCAGCGCTCGGCGCCCCTGGCCCTCGGCACCGCCGGCCCCCGGCGCTCGGCACCGCCGGCGCCCGGCCCGGCCCCCGGCCCAGCCCCTCCAGTCCCGGTTTTCCCGGACATGTCCGGCTTTTTGGGATTTCCCCCCGGACGGGGATTTGGAGCCCAAAAAGCCGGACATGTCCGGGAAAATCCGGACGTATTGTAACCCTAGGTTGAGGGGATGCATCGCAAATTGGAATAAAACATTGAATGTCAAATTTTTCCACAAAATGAATTGTTGAGCTGTGTTCCACACCTACGCAAGGGAGCAAGGAGGTATAAAACACACTTCTCTTTGCAGGCTGACTATACCACAAGTTTCAGTCCTGTGCTGAGAGCAGCCACTGCAGGACCTCTATCTCCCCCTTTTGCAAAGATGGGTGGGGAGTGGGGAGTCAAGGGTGAAGAATGGATAGAGCCTGGATTCCATCGGCTTCCTCTCTGACCCTGTTCACCTAATGTGCCAACCAGCACAGTTAAATTGTAATGGAAACAATAGTAGTTTGCACCATGCATTGGGCTGGCAAAAATTACTTCTGCCTCCGGAGGGGGAGGAACCTGGGACCACTCTCTGAGTCGCACTACCATCTCTGGCTTGCTCTTGAAGCAATACAGTCACATACTGCCCCTTTCAGGGCTTCTGGCTAAGCCACAACATAGTCATTAGGGAGCAGCAGAACTTGTAAGATGCACAAAGTGACTAGCTTAACAATTCTAATCCTTTTAAAAAAAAGTTAATACTTCATTAAACCTGCATAATTAGTGTCACAAAAAATGAAGAAATTCAAAAGCTGAGGATTCATGATCAGTGTTACATATGTATTATTTCTGTTCTTTTTTTTTCTGCTTAAATATGTAGATCACTTTATTATGATCTATGTCCTAAAATATATGGCATAAAACACACAGTATATGAAATAAGGTTGAGATAATGTCACTGTTTGAATCTAGCATTTGCATTTCCTGACTTTTCGTAATTTTGTAACTATGCAAACTCAACATTGCCTTAATAACATTTTGTTATTTTAATAAGCAGCCATTGAAAGCCATTCATAAGGCCCTGAATCTCATGATGGAAGGACACTGAAAGGCTCTACATTCTGCAAACCTCATTCTGTTCTAGGAAGATAAGACTTCAGTGTCTTGACAAAGAATGAATGCTTGTCTCCAAGAATCACTGGGGGAGGAGAGATACTGGGGGCGGAGAAAAAACCACCAACAACACAACACTTAGTTTTTGTATCACATATATTTCACTGGGACTTGTCTATGCATACCTATGGGCAGAATTTTGCTCATAATTTTGATTGTGTGCTTAATCATAGTAACCTAGTAACTTTAAAAAATTACTTTTATTAAACACTTAGGTCGTAGTCAGCATCTGTAATTCTCTGCTCCTATTGTCATTGAGACACACACTGTGGTTGGGTGATAGCAAAATGGATAAATGTATGACCACTAATAACACTGTAATTACTGTTTTCAAGTCCTTTAGAGGTGAAGAAAAATGTATGTAATGTACAGCATTGAGTAATTAACTGATGTGCAAGTTGCAGGCGCTCACCTTTCTCTGCAATAAGTTACTAATGGAGGCAAGATACATCACCAGATGAACCAATAGGGTGTTCATTTTTGTGTCCTATTGTGAAGTTTTTCTTTACTGATATGAAGATAGATAACCAAATTCAAAACAGAATGTATACAGTGTGGAAGTGACCACCCTGATACCTGTTCATTGTCATTCATACAGAGGTATTGACCCTCAGAAGGCTAACATTCTGAGATGTGCTGGGAGAGCAGAGTTAAGTGGAGTGAACTGTGGCATAAACAGCTAGGGCACTAAGATACTGACATTACTGTGAGGGAAGTGTTGATCTCCAACCGAAGTAATAGTGCAAAACTGTTTTGGTCATTAATTGAAAAAATAATCTAACTATCCCTCTCCTCCCTCAGTGTAGCTGGCACAGATGGTAGTGCCATGCACTTTGGAGAGGGGGTCACCGCACTGAAAGTAGTAACCACTGACACCTTTAACAGTGCCCCTCACACAGATTTCACATGAAAGGCTCTCAAGGCCATCTTCTAACTTCCTGTGCTGGTAAAGACACTGTGTTTTAATAAATTTTATTGGCCCAAATCCTGTTGATTTCAAAGGGTGTTTTACCTTGGTAAGGATTGTAGGATTTGTCCCATAGTTAATGCATAAGTGATTTTGATGTTAAAACTGCCCACAGTCAAAATGCCCCTGAAACACCTCTAATTGGTTCTTCCTGTTTCCATATACTGTGATACTTTGACCATGCATTAGGCAATGCAGGTCATGAAAGGATCTTTGTTCATTCTGGAGGGGGATACGTGTTGTCGTGAGCTAAGCTAAAATACACTTGAACACTCCTACTATTCCTTACGTTTTCAGAATGTTATCCATACAATTCTCATTGAGTCAGTCCTTTCCTTACAGCACTGGTGCAGTATAGGAGAAGAGGGCATAAGGAGCCAATCCTGCCCAGCCACAGAGCATCTGTGTAATAGCAGGACATTAATCCAGTCTAGCGGTCAATAAAACTCTAGGAGAAGGGCCTTGCTATTGCAAGTGTTTATGCAGCATCCTCAAGGAGGCTTAGCCTGTTGACTAGGGGTATTGCCAATCCCAAGTACATACCACTCAGGTGTCCCTTCCCTCTTTGCTGCCCTATAGCAGAAGAGTATCTGTAGGATCCACTTCACAGCCCTCTTTCCAGTCTTTGTGCACTCCCAAAATATTCAGTGTAGAATTTTACTTTCACGTTTTAATAGGTTTTGGCTGAAGTTCATAATGCTCAGAAATGTATGGGCTTGTATCTTAGCCCTTTATGCACGTTCCTCTCTAATGTGTGTAACCAAATTCCTTTTTCATTTAAACAGAAGGCTGTTATTCCATGCACACCAATATTGTGCCTGCATGTTGCTCTTAAGTCTTAAGTCATTCATACTACCAGGGGTACTGAAAGCTATGAATTTATTAGTTCAAATTGCCTTTAGCTGCTCAGTAAACTCAAGCCTAGTACACTACATCATTTTAAAAAAAATTCTTTAGGACGATTATATGTGTATGTTTGCTAGCTTTATTTAGACTTCAAGTTCTTCTGTGCTGGGGCCTTGCTGTTTTATATGTCTGTAAAGTATTAACACACAGTTGGTGCTATATAAGTGATACAATAATAATAATATCAGCTATTTGTTTTGTTGATTGCATTATAAAGTTCTGTTTTGTTTATTATTTGAAAATGAATAATTAAGTACTAAACTAAGAAGCCCTGTTAAAATTAATTTTAAAAGGAAGGGATGAGGGAGCAGAACAAACTGCATTTTACTCTTGAAAGAATTCATCTGTTAAATTGAGTATCCCTGTTTTGTCTTCTCATAATGTTCAGTGTGGCTTTTTGATGCAATGTCTCTGAAATTTCCTGGATTTTATTTGTCTAAAATGGTCTTATTTTCCTGTTGCCTTGAAATGAGATGAAATCACAGCAAAATTTTAAAAAGATGCTGCAAGACACTGCCAGAAAGCAAATCAGAACTTAGCATGCAAGGGAAAAATAAGGATTAGGAGATATTTCTTGTGACTTTTCAGTACATCTTCGCCATTTATGTGAATTTTGCCTAAACATGGTCTTGCTTAATATGTAAACAGTGCTGCCAACCTGCAGCCACAAGCAGCCCCATGCTAATGGGATTCCAATGCTAGTGTGACGTTTACAGCTAATGCGCCAGTTTCCCTATGAGGTGTTCACAAGCTGCTACCTGCTAACTAAGGGCATGTCTACGCTACCCCAAAGTTTGGACTATGGGGGTGTAATTAGTAGTATTACACCCAAGTGCTGTGCAGTCACTCCCCTGTGTGAACATTGCAGGCACAAACTAAAAGGTTCCTACCTCACTTAAATATAGTCCTATTTGAAGAGAACTATGGTAATGCGAACTAGGAACCTTTTAGTTTGCGCCTGCAGTGTCCACATGGGTGAGTTAAAGCACAGCTCTTTGGTGCTCACTGCTATTGACATATTGATAGTCCGAACTGAGGGGTAATGTAGAAGTGCCATTAGAGTTCTATGGTGAATAGTATGGGTCCTTCAAAGAATCAAGATGTCTCCCACTTTAACAAGACCCCTTATCTTCCCTGCACAAACACAGAGGTCATGATGGACACATTACCCATAGTACTCCTTCCTTACCACAACCCCTGTAAGTCTCTTGCATCACATTCTGGAGCTGGTGGGTAGGGAGATGACCTCGCACTGAAATCTGTAATGAAATTCTTGCCCATTGAAGTCAGTGGGAGTTTGCCATTGATCTTATGGGGACCAGAATTGAACTGGTCCTGTTGGGGGAAAAAGTTGATTTTTCAAAGTGAAGCTAAATGAATAACCTAAGCATGATGGGGTCACTTGCTGGAGGATTCTCAGCGATTTGAAGTCTTTAAATCATGATTTAGGGACTTCAACAGCTGAGTCAAGGGAGAGAATTCTTCCGGGAGTGGGTGGGTCAGCTTTTGTGGCCCGCATCATGCAGGAGTTCAGACTAGATGATCATAATGGTCCCTTCTGACCTTAGAGTCTATGAGTCTATGAAGTTATTTGGACGTAAAATTAGGCCGTAATTATTATTTCTTCTGACATTGCCAAACAAATTTGTGGGGGTCTGCAGGTGCCTTACTGACATTTCATGAGGGATATTTTTACCAACAAAGACTTATCTTATGTACGTAGACATCTGATGGTATCCCACTTAAGTCAGTGGAAATTTTACAGTCATAAGAAATGCAGAACCATTAAAACATTTTCATAAATATTTTAAATTCACATTTCAAGGTAGGCTGTCCTGTGTAATTGTGCAGTGTTTTGGAACTGCACTCATTTAAAGAACAGGGAGAAGTCCAGTTTTGGGTATGTCTTGTCTGTACTGTAATTGTGGGGTGTGATTACAGCTCATTATGACATACCTGAGCTAGTTTTAATCTATTTAGCTCCAACCCCAGAGCAGCGAAGCTATGGCATTGTGAGCTTTGGTATGGGCTAGCTCCATGTGTAATTACTCAGGGTTCCTGATGGGTTTGTATCACCTGCGCTGGAGAATGAGCTGCCACAGCTTCACTGCTCTGGTACCTGAGCTAGCTAGATTAAAGCTATGTAAGTTGAGTTGTAATTACACCCAGTGATTACAGTATAGACACACTCATCTGACCTCTCTCTCTTAATCTTGACCCTCCTGCTACCTGGCAAACCCACTGTTCCCTCATCTTCCTCTAAATAGTGTACCTATTTTTAAAAGTATGATTCTTTTACAAAATACAATATAATATATAAGATCAAATTAATCTTGGTTATGATGCTTTCTCCTTTATTTTTTGTCTTCCAACTGTATTTAATTTTTTTAATGTTCATTACATCCTGGTGATCCCAGAATAACACATCACATCATTGACAGCTGATTTAGGGTGGTGAAGCACTGCAATGGGTTACCTAGGGAGGTGGTGGAATCGCCTTCCTTAGAGGTTTTTAAGGTCAGGCTTGACAAAGCCCTGGCTGGGATGATTTAGTTGGGGATTGGTCCTGCTTTGAGCAGGGAGTTGGACTAGGTGACCTCCTGAGGTCCCTTCCAACCTGATATTCTATGATTATGATTCTATGATTTAATGTAGAACAGTCTTCAATTCAGAAGTTATGTTGAGAGATTAGCCCAGCACACAGCAAACCCAGGATCAGGGGAGTAGAAAGGTCACCATTGCATACACTTCCTCTCTCCCCACCTTACACCCCTGATATGCTCTGTGCTCCTCAACCATAGCCAAAAGCACATTTATAGCTACTGTACAATATCAAATATTAAATTTTGCCACTTTAAGGAACACGTGGCTAAATCTTGTTCTTTCATGCAAGAGCTTCACTTTCAAAGGGAACTACTTTGTATGCTGCAGAACAGATTCAGCTTTTTTTATACACATGCCTTCCATTGAGTTGTGATTTTGTTATGAAAGTGACTGTGTAAAGATATATGTCTTACAAATCAGATCTGTTCCTTATGCAAATTCGGAGGCGTAGGTCTTTGTTTAGTTAAAAAAATAAGTGTTACTGCTTTTACTCCTGTTAAGACTGCAAGCACAACTCAGCGAGTATGAGCCGGATTTTGTTCATCCTTGTGTGTTATCAACAGAAAAAGTTAATTATTTAGTTATTGTGAAAACTCACTGAAGGCAAAGGGAATTGCATGTGCTTATCCAAAGGCAGAATTTTGCCTTACGCTACTCTTGTGGTGGTTCATTCAACAAAGTTCCAGATTCTGCAACCGTAACTCATACTAACTGAAATGAGAATAGTCATATGTATAAGTAAACGCTACTCATCATGAGCAAAGTAATTCATCACAAATTTTAAAAAATCAGGAATGCCATCTAGTCATTTGAAAAAAATGGCCCCAACCCAAATATTTAATTTCTCCTCTACATCATGTTTTATGTGGATTTCTAAAAATCTGATGTTCAGAATTATTCTTCTGAAACTTTAGCAGATTAGTTTTACATAAACTAGGCATTTTAAAATAGTCATTACAAAGAAAAGGAAAGGCAAATGTGTTTCACTGAGCAGTTAACACATGCTGTCAAAGCATAATAAAGTTCACAGCAGGAAATGCAAGACAATGGTGTATATTTCTTAGATGGATCATTAAAGGAAGATATGCAATTTTATTTAGGCCATCCAGTGAAAGATTAAAGTTTTAAAACTCTGTATCTAATTGTTAACATGGTTTAAGACATTATTTTTTTACAGGAACCTTCCCTGTAGAAATATTGGAGATAACAGTTTTGCTTTTGATTTATTGTTTTTTTATTGATTTTTGAATAAATGAATACAATAGAGAAATCTAAGAAAAATAGTCTTCTAGATCTATAAACATAATACATCAGAATAAGGGTAATAAGCAGTCAATGTTTGGAACATCTGCATGGTGAACGAAACATTAGAAAGACAAGGAAAACCCACCTTGGATTGAAATAGCACTTTCAGAGGGAGGAGGAGGAAATCCAGAGATGAGGGCTCTAGATCTGATTTTAAATTCAGTGAAAGGTGATTAAAATGGAAAATCTCATAAATGCCCAGGATGAAAAGTTTTTATATACCATTAAAAAGTCACAAAGCCTTTCTGGATAGTCAAATTTGTTTCTTGACAAAAGCTTGACATTGCTTATCTGGTCTTATCTTGTCTCCTGAAATAATTGAGTTACTGGACGAATTTGACGTTCTTTTTCCAGCAAGAATTTTACCTAGCGGTCAGTGTTAAGCATAGTTTGTCATCACTGTTCTAATATTATTCCCATAACATTTTGACATATTATAAGTTAGTTAGAAGCAGCTGAAGCCTTGTACAAACAAGATATGTGATTTTAAAATGGCATGCGGGGATCTGCATTCATGCTTATGAAAGGAAGCTCTTTCACATGACTGTGTATCTGTTGTACCTCCAATACCAGACAACTCTGCTGATTATTTTCTGATTGGTTAGAGATAATGTACAGCAATTCTACAAAGTGGTCGTACTCAGGAGAGGAAGGATACTCCGGTGTACCAGTGTAGAGTACTACCCCGGGACTGGGGAAACCTGGATTCAAGTGCCTGATCTGCCACAGACTTTCTGTGTGATTATGGACAAGTTTGTTAGGCCCAGAATTGTAAAGGTATTTAGGTACCTAATGATGTAAATCGGTATCTTTTAGCATCAGAGAATCAGGCACTTTGGCACTTTTGAAAATCCCAATAGATGCCTATCTGTATCTTTAGACACCAAGTACCTTTACAAATTTGGCCATTAGCTGTGCCTCATTTCTCCATCTGTAAAAGTGGGATAATAGTACTGCTTTACCTCACAGAGATAAATTCACTAAAGTCTGTGAGGAGCTGAGATACTGTGGTAATGGGGCCCTTTATTATTACCTACGATAGAAATATACTTATCTGAATAAAATTAGGATATTTGATGCATTTTAAGGTACAATAAGAATGAATAAGGCATTTAATCTAATGCAATTTTTTTTGTTTTGCTTTTTTGCAGACAAAACATGGATGCACACTCCTGAGGCTTTATCAAAGCATTATATTCCCTACAATGCAAAGGTAAGAAAATGTCAATTAATTTCCTCTTTGTTTAAATTTTTAAAAATAAAATGAAAGGAAATTTTGAAATAAAAAGTCATTTTGAATAGAAAAATTGTGAAAATGTCAAAATGCTTCAATTTTTTGGATTTTTTTTTTTACTGAAACAATTCAGTGAAATCAACCCAAATTCGTGAAATATTTTAGTGTTCCCAAAACTGCTTTTTAGTTTTGTTTGTTTGCTGGAAAAGCTTTCAGGCAAAAAATTTCACCCAGGTCTGTTTGGTGGATCCACTGCTGCCTGGATTCTCTTCCTCTCCTCACATGGAGTGCTGCCAATGTGTCAAGCTACTTCAGCTCATCAGAGAGGTTCCTCAGCCAGCTCATGGTCTTAGAGGTGAGGATTCCTTCCTCATCCCCCATTCATCTGACCACCACTTGTTGTTCTAATTGTGTTCTGGGCCTCTGATTTGTCCTATAGAGGCAGGTGATGAGAAACAGTTAGAAAGATTTCAAATTTTGAAGGTTGTCACATCAGACTGATAACAAGAATTTTTGCTATAAGCTGGGGACTTATCAGTTGGAAGCAACAGAGGAGGACAGAGACCTGGGTGTATTGGTTGATCACAGGATGACTATGAACCATCAGTGTAATACGCCGTGAAAAAGGCTAATGTAATTCTATGATGCATCAGGCAAGGTATTTCCAGTAGAGATAGGAAGTGTTAGTACCATTACGCATGGCACTGGTGCAAAGAATGACTACTATGAATGGAAAACCTACCTTTTGAGAGGAGACACAAAGAGTCTGGCTTGTTTAGTCTAAACCAGGGGTTCTCAAACTTCATCACACTGCGACCCTCTTCTGACAACAAAGTTACTACATGAGCCCAGAAGGGGAGCAGAGACCAGGTCCCGCAGCCTTGGGTGGGAAGAGAGGGGACCACAGCCCGAGCTCTGCTGCCCCAGGTGGGGATGGCGCTCATGCTTCAGCTTCAGCCTTGGGTCCCAGCAAGTCTAATGCTGGCCCTGGTGACCCCATTAAAATAGGGTCACGACCCACAGTTTGAGAATGGCTGATCTAAACAAAAGAAGACTGAGGGGAGGTATAAGTGTTCTCTAAATACATAAGAGGGATAAAGAAAGAGGAGTTATTTAAGTTAAGCACCAATATGGACACAAGAACAAATGGATATAAGCTGGCCGTCAACAAGTTTAGGCTCAAAATTAGGCGAAGATTTCTAACCATCAAAGGAGTGAAGTTCTGGGACAGCCTTCCAAGAGGAGCAGTGGGGACATAAAACCTAACTGGCTTCAAGACTGAGCTTGATAAGTTTATGGAGAGGATAGTATGATGGACTGCCTACAATGGCATGTGGCCCATCAGCTACTGCCAGTAGCAAAAATCCCAATGGCTGGAGATGGGACACTAGATAGGAAGGGCTCTGAGATACTACAGAGAATTATTTCCCAAGTATCTGCTTGGTGGGTCTTGCCCACATGCTCAGGGTCTAACTGATCACCAAATTTGAGGTTGAGAAGGAATTTTTCCCTGGATCAGATTGGCAGAGACCCTGTGGGTTTTTCACCTGCCTCTACAGCATGGGGCATGGGTCACTTGCAGGTTTAAACCATGTAAATGGTGAATTCTCTGTAAATTGCATGTTTAAGCCATGTTTTGAGGCCGTCAATAACTCAGCCAGAGGTTAGGGATCCATTACAGAAGTGGATGGGTGAGGTTCTGTAGCCTACAATTTGCAGGAGGTCAGACTAGATGATCATGATGGTCCCTTCTGATCTTAAAGTCTATGAATCTGAGTCTTCCCTGTCATAGATATTTGGTGGGATCATTGCTTCATCCATGTGTCAAGAGCAAAACTGTAACTGGACTTTGATCTCATAAAATAAATGTCCTTGTCAAAGTTACCTCCTCCATCTTCATTTTTCTTATCTAGTTCTGATTTCTTTCTTGAATCTGTATAGAGGCAGAGGAATCCCATAGATAGGTGTTGGTACAGGTATTTTTGAAAAGTATTTCAAAATGCAGAAGGAAACAAAGAAACAGTGGATGACACAGTAATACCCAAAAAAACAACAGTCCAGAATCAACAATTGTTGATGGAAATAATATTCAGTGGAAGACTATCTTCAGGCTTACTGTAAAGGTCAGTCATTCCAAGCAGAGGCCTATTTGGCTGAATGCATTCTCTAGTATGTCTACCATTTAGTATGTGTTCACAACATCTAAGTTGTTTTGGGTCTCTCTATTACTTATCTTGAGCATTGGCAGATTGTGCAGCCTACTCACCAGGATATCTTTGTAACTTCTCCAGTGCTGAGAGCATGCTACTAGTTTCCATCAATGCAGCACATTGGTATAAAATGTTTGGCGGATATATCATAAATAAGGCTGTGAGTCTGTCACAGAGGTCACGGATTCCATGACTTTCATGACTTCTGCAGCCACTGGTGCTGGCTCAGGGGCTGTCCAAGCCAGGAAACCCCTGGGCCAGCAGCAGCAGTTTGAGTGTGTGGGAGGGGACTAGGGGGAGAGGGGTTGGGTGCTGCAGGGGGAGGCACTTACCTGGGGTCGGGGACTCCCCGACTCCCACTGGCATGGCCCCCCTGCAGCTCCTAGGTGGCTGAGGGGCCAGGGGGGTATCTGCACCCACAGGCCTCGCCCCCGCAGCTCCCATTGGCTGCAGGTCCCAGCGAATGGGAGCTGAGGGACGCGGAGCCAGGTCAGAAGCCCTGCTGTGTCGTGGTCACTCCCGCCCCAGCACCAGCGGGGGTCCCCGGCTGTGTGCTGCGCCATGGCCAGCCTCCTCCCCCTCCACCAGCACCAGTGGTGCCCCTGGACTCCCCTCCTCCCCCGCCCCCCCAGAGCACCCATGGCCCCCCGGCCAAGTTTTAGTCACAGCGGTATTTTTAGTAAAAGTCATGGACAGGTCACAGGCCCGTGAATTTTTGTTTACAGCCCAACCTGTCCATGACTTTAGTGAAAATACCCGTGACTAAAACATAGCCTTAATCATAAACAAGGTTCTGCACATGCTTTGCTAGAAGCACCACAGCAATAATCGCAAGCTCATTAAATAGAATCTTACAGAATTTCGCCTTAGTCCTGCAAAGACCAGTTGTTTCTCAGCAGTCAGCATTGTAACCATAAGTTGGTATATCACAAGTGAAACTCTTAAAGAGCTTTCACATTCTGGTGTGAACAAATATGATATACATTCATTGCTATCAATTCAGATGCCAGTCATGCTTTTATCTTGCATTTTGAAAACAATATTCTAAGATTTAGGGACCAAAAAGTATATAAAGATGGAACACCACCTGTAACAGATCGGTCAGTTAGAGTGCCTGAGTTTGAAACTACTATATTGATTCCTCTGTTTATAAGCCTATATTTCAAAATAAGAGCCCCAGAATGAAATGAACTATATTAAGTATAAATTTACGATGCTATAGTATGATTTCTATATGGTAAAGAAGAATTATTTTACTCAGTATGAGCTTTTTATATAGATTACAAAAACAGGCTGTTATTCATTTACAATATAAATATAAAATCCAATATACAGCTCCAATATTCGAAACACCTGGCTCCCCACCAATGGCAATAATTTTCCTGGCTACCTACAACAGAGAGACTGAGGTCCAGATCCTCAGCTGGTGTAAATTGGCATAGATCCACTGAGGCCAATAAGCTGTGTCAACTTACACCAGTTAAGGATCTGTCTTTTCAATACCAACTTTAAAGTGTCATTTTCGTTACTTTTTCTTGGCTTCCAATATATATATATATATATATATAAAAATGTTTTGCTTTTAAGATGAAGAACATACATACAAAAGTCTATCATTACTTTTTGTAGCACTCCAGCTTTGTAACTCTATAACACTAAAAAGTGTATCCAACCAAAGTAATATATTGTGTGAAATAATGGTACAAGCTTAGGAAGCATTTATGAAGTTCCCGAGACTGGGCTCATTAGTTTTTAGAAAATGCTTATTGGCCACATAAATAGTATCCCATTGAGAATTCTACAGTATTGCATCTCCTATCTCCTCCTGCATTTGAACATTGACAAAGAAAAATAACATGACACTATTTCTCGTGGGAATGATTTGATAAGGTAATTAGTTTCGTGAAAAGAAATAGAGATGAACTGCTTAAAAAGTCAAATAGAATAAAACTTTATTATGGAAAATAATACCACATGCAAGTACATAACTCAGTTTAAATCAGCTAAACTAAAATAAATTCTCCAGAATAAGAAAAGGAGAATACTAAGAATTTTTCCTGATTTTTTTTTTTTTTTTTTCAAAAAGTTAATGTTTATTTTTGAGATGATGGAGAAGCAAAGAAATTGGTAATACATAACTGGAAATACCTTTTTTTTTTTTAAAAAGGCAGTGTATGTGCTGTAATTGCTATGGGTCTTTTTATATAAAAAGGCCAACCAAAAGGAAATTCAGTGCAAGCTGAAAGGCCTAGCACCTTGCAGAATGGAGCTTTTATGTACAAATTGTAGAAGATTCATTGATAGTTTCTTTTTCATTTATTTGCTTTGGAAAAGGCCTTTTCATATATTTTAGTAAAGAATTAGCAATCTATTGTACTTTACAGCACAGCAGAGGCAACTTTAGTTGGGATCCTTGGCTGCAATTATATCCACAGAAATCAGGCCAGGTCAGAACAAATCTGAGTGGTGGTATGACCTGGCACACGAGGTCGCAGTGGTACTCGGGTTTTGTGCCTGCCATTGATTGTGTGGGAGGTGACTAGCCTGCCCCAGCCAGGCCCAGATCCAGTTGTTGCTGCCACTGGCATCATTGCATCAGGCCCAAAGTGACCTGCAGGGCCAAAGTTCAGCAAGATGTGGGACGGGAAGCAGCCCCCCAGGAGCAGCACTGCCCTACCTTTATTCCCCGCAGATTGGGCAGCAATCCCAGAGAGCTGGGCCCTCTCTGATCCTCCCCTCTCCCTTCCCACCCCCGTCATCCCTTCTCCATCCCAAGAGGGATGGGAGCAACACCACAAGCCTGGGCACTCGCTGACCCTCCCTGGTCCTTCATCCACACACCTATTGAATTGAGAGGCTACACCCGCCTCTGCAACAAAGCAAGTCCTAGATTCCCCCCCCCCCCACACACACACACACTGCTGACTTGTTATTTATTAAAGAAACTACCTCCAAAGGCAGCGTTCTATGATTTCATTTGTTTTCACTAGGGAAGAAATCCTGGCACTATGGAATCAAGGGGCATTTTGCATTGTTCTCAATTTAAAATTCAGAGAAGTACTTTTTGTTTTGGTTTTATAAACCTAAACATTTGAGATTCCAACCAGAAAAGAGGAGAATGACTCCTGATGTTATTTCAAAAGAAGGGCTTTGTTTCCACCACTGTCCTATCCCGCTCCCACTGTCCTATCCTGCTCCCACTGAAGTCAATGACAGAAAGCTTATAATGCCTTCAGTGGAATCACTGAAGGTGTTTTCAAGATGTAACTGTGTTGGAAGCTTAAATGGGTGATAACAAGCATTTTTGAGCTAAAGGGAGGCAAGCCTTATCAAAAATTAAATATTTTTTATTCATGTAATTCTTATAGTGCCTTGTAATTAAAAAAAAAGATTGATGAACTGTCTTCAAACTTTTGAGAAAAAATCTCCTTTGCCTTAAAGGTAATTCTGGGAGTTTTCAGGTTCAACACATTTTCCAAGACACAATTATTTAGGATGATTAAAATAGGGTTTTATAACAGACTCTGGTTAGTGTTGCTCTCTCTCCATAATCTTCCCCTACTAAACTAAGGTATGTGTTCTGCCAATAGCAAGTTATTTCTTCCCAAAGCAGCAATAACTCTACGATGTCACTTCTGTAGTACATTATATTGTTTTTCGATGTTACATTATGTAGTCATTTGGCTATTCTCTGACTTCTTTCATATTTCCATGGGGCGGACACACACACACACACTCACACTTGTGCTTTTTATTGGATCTGCCACGTGGGTCCAATATCTGTGCTAGTGGCTGGCATCATGGTAAGAAGCTGGTTTGGGGATTACACTGAGGCTGGAGGCTATAACTACCATGCTTTACTTTACATTGCCACACTAAACTCATGGAAATGTACTGCCCAAAGACCGATAATGGCTTGGTGATATATGCGACAACCATTTCTTCAAGTCAGTTTCAGGCTTATTTTCTTTTCACAACTTAAAACTTCAAGGTAGAGCTATGGATGAATTTATTCATTCTCAACGGTGATATATGCGACAACCATTTCTTCAAGTCAGTTTCAGGCTTGTTTTCTTTTCACAATTTAAAACTTCAAGGTAGAGCTATGGATGAATTTATTCATTCTCACCCAAGTTCAAACTTGTCATTTAAAATAATAATAACCTTTCAGAAAAAGTTGTGTCCCATCTGTGCTACCCTACCTTTGACAATTAATCATTTGAAAATATTCCAAATAGTACACATATCCCTATGCAACATGCCATCAGGGATATTTCATCCCCATTACTAAATGTGCTGTTTGGAATTAGAAATCTATAATACAAGCTAGATATGTAACAAGCACCAAATGCATTACAATTAAATATCTTGCAACAAAATATTGCCTGAGAAAGTTATGTGGTATCAATCCTGGCCATAACGCACAAACTTTGTTCATTGCAGTCTAAACTGATTTATTTTTATCTGATAACACTTTCTCCATCATCTGTTAGGCCTGGACTAAGCTCAAAAGTTTTGCCAGAAGAACTATGTTGGTTAGCATGGTGAAAAAAATCACACCCCTAACCAATATAGCAATGCTGGGAAAAGTGCTGGTATAGACACAGTTACATTGGCAAAAAAGTACTTTTGCTGGTATAGTTTATTTCACTCAGAACACTGGGAGAAACTATACCTGCAAATACGCTTGTCCAAATAAGCTGCATCTCCATTAGGAGGATTTGCTAGTATAGCTGTGCCTAGGTAGTGTCTAGTGTCAACAAGGCCTTATTCTCTTATAGCCTTCTGCCTTATAGGTCTGTCAGATTCTGAACATCCTTGGTTTATTTCCTTTTTTCTGTCGTGATTTTCCTTTTAAGCCAATACATTTATCTCTGTTCCTCTTCCTGTTAATGACGCTTTCCTCAGGAATTCCTATTTGTGCCTATTATAAATTAGGTTGCCATTGGATGAGGGTAGCCCCATGATGGTTGTTATTAGGATGAGAAATAGTTCTAAAATTATAATAAATATATCACAAACAAAGGAGGCAAATGGCAGAGTCTGGAATGACTATGGTCTTGGGCCAGTAAAAATAAATGAGACTATGCAAAGGGAAATTGTATACCATTTTCAAGAAAACTAGATGTAAAGAATGCTGGAAATGATAAGACACGGTAAAATAAAAAAAATAAAGATTAGAAGGTAAATGTTAGGTATAGTGAGACATTCTGAAGAAAGCTCCAAAATGTCAGAAGTAAGAAACTAATGAAGGAGAAAGGGAGAACATAACAGGGCATATAATGAGATATAGGAAAAGAAGACAATGATAATAATAATATCAAAATAATTATATTAACATTGTTTCAAATAATTTTCATTCAATAATACCAAAATATTCTAGATATAATCTTCATATTAATATAGCAAAGGTTTAAACACATGAGAAACTCAGTATTGAAAGAAAAATTAAATAATAGGGCAGAAAATTAAAATTAGTACAAGAAAATGCAGATCAATAGTTATTCATTATTGTATTATGTTAGGATCCCTAGCTTTGGGTTCCATTGTGCCAGACAGAGAACAAACACATAGTAAGAGATATTCCTTTCTCCCAGAGAATCTTGAACTTTCGATCTTCAAAGAGAACTGCTTGGAAAAACCTTCTGTGACTTCAGATGGGCAGTTGTGTTTGAGGGATCAAACATTTGAAAAACAAGAAAACACAGGGTGGGAGAAAGGAGGGGAACTGAAGTACAGAGGGATTAAGGAGCCAGATTTTGGGGGGGGGGCGGAGGGATAGCTCAGTGGTTTGAGCGTTAACTTGCTAAACCCAGCATTGTGAGTTCAGTCCTTCAGAGGGGCCACTTAGGGATTTCCACCTGGTGCAAAAATCAGTACTTGGTCCTGCTAGTGAAGGCAGGGGGCTGGACTCAATGACCTTTCAGAGTCCCTTCCAGTTCTATGAATTAGGTATATCTCCATATATAGAGAGAGAGATTTTCAAAGGAACTCACCTATCATGGAGGCAGCTAAGTGAAGTGGCCAGATTTTCTAAAGTTTTCAGATCCCAGCAATTCCCATTTCTCTCATAGTGGATGCTGAGCACTTCTGAAAATCTAGCCACTTATTAGGTCCTTATAGGAGCTTTAGAGTACCAAACTCTTTTGAAAAGCTGGCCCTCAATGACTTGTCCAGCGTTACCCAGGAAATCTGCAGCAGAGCCAAGAATTGAACCCAGATCTCCTAAGTGTCAGTCCATTCTTTTTACCACAAAACTGATCCTCTCTGCTGATTAACTGTCCTGTCAATAATTAAGAGATTATGGTGCAGTAATGTAAATAATATGTACAGAATATAGCACCTATGCAATGGAGGCTCCCAAATTCAAAAACACATGCACACTGTGTGTGCCAGTCAAACATACACACAAATGTCCAATGCATGTGCACAAGTCAGGGTAGATTGTATACTTTAATAGGTATGTGGCTACTGGCTAGTGTATGTGTGCAAATGTTTGCCTTATACGTGCATTAGTTTTAGCTCACCCACAATCGTTGGATAATTTGGACCATATTTCATATATGCAGCTATGGAGTTTAAACTTCAAAGATTTTGTATTCCTCCTTCCTGTTTAAGATATCTGCAGGCTAAGTTTATAATATCAATGCCCACATCAGAGTGCTACTGTTGTACTAGTTACAGGCATCCAGGGAAATATGTGCAAAAGGATGAGGCAAAGAGATACTTTCATAAAAGAATTAATATATGATAAATAATTGAATCAAAGAGAAAAAACTTAGCTTCTTTTAATTTCTGAAATCCAAACTTGGAGCAAATACTCCTATAACTGGAATTTGATCGGTAACTAAGCCAATGTGTCATCAACTAATGGTAGTTTTAATAAATAGGTGTCCAATGTGCCATCAAGGCATAGCCACAACTCTGACTTTCAACAGTATTTAATTAGTTTGTTCTAAAGTTTGTTCAGTGCTGGTTTAAATGAAATGTTATGGAATATAATTTGCTCATTTATCCAAATGTACATTCCTGTCCCTTGGTTTAAAAAAAAAAAGACAAAATAAAGAGACATTGGTCAAATATCTTTGTCCTGATTCTGATCTCAGTTACATTAGTGAATTATTGCCTTATTGGAATTAAGCCTTATATATATATATAGGTGTAGGTGACAGAATCAGAATACTGACTACATGAACTGTAACAAATACACATTAGAAATAACAATTACAAGGCAAATTCTGATATTCAATCCACTCAACAAATCTCTCATTTGCTACGTATATCTTTTTCATATTCTGTACTTGGTCCCTTCACAATACCAATGAATAGGATATTGTGTAGAGATCAGGTAGAGAATATAAAACAGAGATTTGAAATGCAAATAAAAGGTATAAGCTATATATTCCAAAGGAGGACTTGACTTTACCAATTTCTCTAGATAGATAGATAAAAACATAATATAATGTATAGTATTTATATGTATATTACTGTGTAGTGTGTGTGTATATATATATAGAGAGAGAGAGAGAGAGAGATAGACACCAAACAGAATATACCATAGTATACATAAGCTGCCAGAAATCAGTGAGAGCAGCTGTATATACGTAGCTAGGTCTTCCATGTTTGTGTATCTCGTTGTCCTTGACTCAAGCAGTTAGCTCCATTTGTTTTGAGAAAATGATTATATAGGACAATCAGATATTGAGATGATAATCCAACATGCTCTGATGTTTTGTGCAATAACAAAGTCAGTGTAATAAAAATTACTTACAGAGAAGACAAGTGGAAATTTTCCCATTGTGGCAATATCCCTCTTCCTGCAGCAAGTTTACATTACCATACTTTGACATTTAGTATTGTACACTACATCAAAGGGGATATTTCCAGAAATATAACTTGAAGTTTAAAAATAGGCATTTGTTGAATCTTTATATAGCAATTTTGAAGGGCCTTTGTGTCAGATCCTGTCCCACTGAAGTTAGTGACAAAACTCCCACTGACTTCTCTGGGAGCTGGAACATGGTTCTACTAGGTTAATAGGATACTAACTGGTCTCTGGATTCTTCCAACCTGTGGCACTTCTCCCGCCTGTGAGTCTGCACGCTGTTTATACTGCCCTTATTTCTTTGTTGCATTAAACTAGTGAAACACAATTGTTTAATCTTCTCCAGGATTATCTGAAAATACTTCATGAGAAAAATTGACTATAGCATAAGTAAATTTGAGGGAGGAAAGAAAATAGTACTTAATATTTTAAGCTAATGTAAAATAAATGATTTTCATCACTTGGGTTTATAGGAAAAATCAATAAGCTAAAGACTTAATGTTGTTCCATATAAGAGTACAGTAGTTAGATAACTAAAAGATTTGCCAGTCATAGTAATTGAGTTGGAAGTAGGATCAATAAGATGACCTTTGGCTGAACAATGAAGAATCAAATAAGGTACAAGCGAACTGGAGGTATAAGATGCTGCAAAAAAGTAAGGTCCACGAATAATTTTAGGTAAGGGATTTTTAAAGCTGGAATTGAAAATGATTTATCTGAGTCAACAGAGTCCTCAAAGGTTGGGGATGATGTGCTCAGAGTTACATGCCTGAGCAAAGAGCTGTATGTGGTAGAGCTTTGAACAACTAAAAGTTTGGGAAGCAGAAATAAGTGGTGGCGTAATAAGGAATTGAATCTTGTGTATGTACTTCATATTACAAGATGAACAAACAAACAGATTACTGAAAATGTCTTTCCTGCTGTTAAGCAGGAAGGTGTTTTTTTTCTGAAGCTCCATGAAACTGGTTCATTTAAATATCGTTCATGACTGGGTCTTCAGCAGCTGAATAAAAAAAAGATATGGTTGCTGGTACAGAATGGGGCTTCATGCATATTATGGCAATGTATACCACAACATCACACAGATGTTTTTATATCCTAATACTGGCATAAACATAGCAAGAGTAGAAAGATGGGAAAACACCTTTAGATGGCAGTGATCATGAATAGAAATGGAAGATGGCAGAAAGATGAAGGAATGTTGCTGAAAGCCTGGAGGGGCAGGAAAGAAACAAACTTAAGGATTGATCCTGTAGGCTGCAGAACTGCTCCTATAGAGGACCCTTGGGAGCTACCTTTTAGCTCCTTGCAATCTTTTTATAATCTGACGCCCCAAAAAACCTGCAAGGAGTGCCACATAGGCCAAGTTCTGCACCCAGGCAGTTCCTCACTGAAATCAGAAAGGATCTTTGCAGGCTCAGACATCCACCTATGTCGGAGCAGGACCCAAATTTGTATTCATTACGTAAATATGTTTATTGACATTGACAGTATTATATAGTGGTAGTGCTATTTGAACATTTCAGTGGTTATTTGTGCAAACCCAAGTCAACTGACCATTCATGCAAATACTTAAATATAGTACTACAGTAATATTGTTGCTGTAAAACTGACCACAGTTTACTGAACTAATTATTTAGTACAGTGTTTATAAGGGGGAAAAAATGAATCCAGCTGTCAAAGCTATAATTTAAAACAATCGGTAAATACCCTTTAAAATGTCCATTTACCAGAAAGTAGTTTTCCAGCATGACTTTTTAAAAAACTTTATAGGGAACAAAATAGCTATGCTGCATATAGATATTGGAATTGTTAGCAAATCTCCTATTTAAAACAATGTTCTTTCCCCAGAATACAACAAGGTATATTAAATAATTTTTGTCTATAACTTGCATTATCTTTACATTTCTATCTTTTTAGTAAAATCTTATAGGTACCAGCTGTGTTTAATTAGATTGTAATGACACCATATTTGTCAACTGAAAAATATTTTACTGGTGTTTCTTTTATTATTTAGATGCACAATAAATGCTGGGTAGGCTTTAATCTGCTTTTCTTTTAGTTCAGCTTGTTATATTTATGGATGCCAAATTCTTCATAAACTGTCTGTCCTGTTTATCTGCTTTTACCCCAAAGTTCAGATTTACTCTAGGGGCATGCGCAGGTTCTAATGTTTGCATTTCTTGTGTTTTTGTTTGTTTTTCACTCAGGAAGCTATTTATGACCCAAAATAATGAGACATCTGTTCTTTTCATTGGCATTCACTTCGTGAATGGTGGAAATACTATGAGAAGACCTCATTTTGCCTTATTTCAGCTCTATAAATGACTTGTGGAGGCCAAAAAGCATTTGGGAAAATGCAAATACCAATACCAGATACTCCAGTGTAGTAACATTCTGTTCTACACAATGTGCCAGACCCTGTCCAATCGGTGGATAAATGTGTAAGGCCCAAAAGACAGCAGAATAGGATAGTTTTTCCTCACAAATAGGGCAAGCCGGAATTTATTCAAGGGGGTTAATATATCCACTGAGTGCTATAGAGCTGGGGGAGGGACCAATAGATTAGCAAAGACTCCACTGGTGAAACTTCTTATGTGGAGATCTGGTGCTCCACAACCAGCCCTTCCACCACACAGAACCCTTGTGCAAAGCTCGGTTCAATACGGCTTTGTGAAGGGAGTTAGGAATCGGCCCAGTCTGAATAACTGATGAAATGCAAATGCCTATGCTATATTACAACAAGTACATAAAGCAAAGGATTGATACACACATGGCAGAAGACACAACATATGAACACTTTGGGTCTGATTCTCCAACTGCCTTGCACCGTATATAGTTGTTACTAACTGTATAAAAGTGAATGAAGAGAAGGTGTCCTCAGGCGTTTTATGTTCTTTCTACACAGATGCAAATGACTACACAGAGTACAAGGCAGTTAGAGAATCATGCCTTTAGTCTTCAAGCTACAGAACAACATATCAGAATATAATACTGCTTAAGAAAGCTTTTTCACTTTTCTGAAGAAAATGGGGGAACATGCTGTGTTTGAAGCTACTGAGAGGTTTATACGCTTGGAAGTAGGGAGTGGAGCCTCGATTTTTGGGGAGTGGAGCCTCGATTTTTGAGTGGACAGAATAAGAAATTACAAAGTTACTAGATAAATTGCACTGCCATGTTTTGCATTCTGTTTGTTATGTCATCCTGCAATCACATGTCCCTGCATTTTATCACATGGGTATTGGTTATGCCACATGCATGAGGTCACCGTGTTCCTAGCCACAATGATTTTTATTTAATGTCTATATTCCAAATGTACATTGCGTGCAGTGGGAAATCATATTATCAGGAAAATGACTTTTTACTGAAGCACACAAGTTTTTAAAAAATTAAAATGGAATTTTCAAAACGATAAAGTAGGGTTGCTCCTCCTAATATGTATTGTGGTTGTCACTAGCACTCCAACAGGGACTTAAGTATGATACTATTCAATTCGGTGGCTCCAGAGTTTATTACATTAAACAGACATGAGCACTAAGTGTAATGCTTATGCATGAGAAAATGAATCTAACTGAGAAGACTCCCATTAAAAAGGAAAATCAGTAGCAACTTTGTTAAAGCTTTTAAAAATCACATTTTCTTCCTCGTTAGAAGTAATTTAAATGTGTACACTACATCTGATATATGCAGGAGAGCAATCTTCTGAGGTCGTGAGTATCCCCAACTTCCATTGATTTCAGTGGGGGTTGAGGGTACTCTGCATCCCCTGGGAATTCATCAGCACTTGAGAGGACTGGATCCCAAATTACTTATTTGGAACAAGATGTGTGATGGCTACTCAGAGATGTGGCTATTTGTTCCAGATCAAAGAAAACTAAACCACAGGGACTTGTCCACACAGAATGATAAGGCTTGTTGCAGACAGAGACAAACAAAATAAAGAGAAGTCTACAAGATGTCTGATGGGCTACTCAGAGATGTGGCTGTTTGTTCCAGATCAAAGAAAACTAAACCACGGGGATTTGTCTACACAGAATAATAAGGCCTGTTGCCGATAGAGACAAACAAAATAAAGAGAAGTCTAGGTGAAAAGGAGGTTGTTCCCTGAAGCCTAGTGAATAGAGATTTGTATAGTTCTCTTAGTGTCCCTTTCTGTTCCTTCCCCCTTGCTGGTATATAGTCCTCCATTGCTCCCAAACCAGCTCTAAGCAACCAATTAGGCTCATTGACATTCCCCTCCAGGAATTCGTGCTGCACAATTAGATTGTTTGCTGAACTGTAGGCCACTCAAACCTCAGGTTGCTGTTCCCTCTGAAATCACAAGCAGCAGCTGCAGCAGTGTGAGGCTGCTTTAAACAAGGCTTTAACCGCCTGGCTGCCAGGCCTCAGATAGTTATATGGCAGCTATTTCAACTAACATGCTGCACAATCCAGTGAGAGGTTTCAGATTATCTCAGTGTTCTATAAATATACATGGCCCGGTTCTCATTTAAACGCAACTCAATTCTAAACTAATCTATGTTTGTGCACTGTACATTGCCAGGTGATGTAAGTGGCCTTTGTTTAAATGAGAATTGGGCCCACAGATGTTATATGGATACAGTATTTCCACCTTGTCAAAACCTTTCCATAACCTGTCAGGCAACAGGAACAATCACTTCCTTTTTCTCATTTACTATTTTTCTTCACTCTGTAAAATTAGCAAACTATCCTTTCCTCCTCTCCTATAAAAAGCTAGAAAAATATAAATATAATGTTTCTACATAAAAAAATGAAACCACTTCTTGATCAGGAACAGCAGCAACTGCTGAGCAACAACCAAAAAAACCTAATCTGTTTACCAACAAAAAGAAAACTACAGGAATCTCACTAGCCACCAGTCAAAACAACATGAAAAATATAGTCAGCCATTTTGGAAAAATCCGTTTCACACTTACTGAACTGTCTGTCCTCTTGCAGAATATCATCCTCAGAAGGAAACTGTTGGACAGTTCATTAGCTCCTCTCCATGACCAGTGAAAACTATCTTTACCATAAGAGTTACGTCCACTAGCCAGTCACAGATGCTGAATCGCCCATTTTGCTGCTGCTATCAGGAGCTTCTTCTTGAGTGACTCAAGATTGGAGAGTACAAAGGAGGCTTATAGCCCTTGTCCCACATTCCAAGCTGCATTTTGCACTTTGTATATGGGAACTGGGGTTAGGATTTTAAAAGGATTTCACTATTTGTGTTTCAGGACATAAGCAGGCCAGTAAGAAACTATTTCCATAGGCACAGTATTGTATAAATGTCTACTACAGTAGTTTCACACCTTCATCTGAAGTATTTAATATTTGCCCCACACAAAATCTTGAAGGAAACCAAGTCAAGTTCATTGTCTGCGTCCTAACAGGATTACTTTTCAGTTTGTTAATGTTGCTTTAATATCACTAAAGATATGATAACTGGTAGTAGAATAGGATTATTTAGTCAGATGATAAATGTGTAAATGAATGTTGCACTGTTATAGACAAACAATTTGAGGCACTGCGTAGAAACATCCCTGTGGCGTAGGTCTGATTATAACTCTAATAGCATACATGCACATTCAGAGTATCTGAAATCTGAGGTAGAAAAGAGATAAGTAGCTAAGCTAGTTATAATTTCAGTTAAGACACTGTAGGAGGGAACACAAATCTTGTCAACAATCAATTACAGTATTATGGCTGGAATCTCACTGATACTACAGAACGGATAGCTTTCCTTAAGACAGGACTGCATACCCAACATGCACTAGGATAGGGTCTTGGGGAATTACTGTAACTATTTGGAATATAACAGTTGAACATCTACATTTTTTGCAGAAGTATCTTAAGGACAGAATTACAACTTTCAAAGGGCAAACACAAAAGCATCTCCAATAACAACTCATGACTCTGCTGTCACTAATTGTGTTCAAGGCCACAGTAAGAGCAAATAAAATTAAGGCTGATTAAGACACCAGAGTGATAATCATTCTGAAAAGAGTGATCAGAGATTGCAACTATTATTATTTATTTGTATAATGATGACTTCCCCAGTGTACTACATGCTGTCCACATTTGAGCTCTTCCCTCCCAATATGTCCACACTGCAAAGACAGCCTCTCAGCAGCTAGACTCAGAGTCACTGACTCAGGCTTAGGATGACCACCTGTCCCAAATTAGGCGGGACAGTCTGGAAATACAGAGTTCAAGTTCCATTCCCAGGCTTGAGGAGGAGCAGGGGTGGGGCCACAGAGAGGGCGGGATTCCTGCATGTGTCCCACTTTTACCTTTTAAAAGGTGGTCACCCTGCTCAGTCTGAACAGGCTCGCACTACAGGGCTAAAAATACCAGTGTAGAAGTTTGGGCTCAGGATGAGAGCCCAGGCTCCGAGACCCTTCCTCCTCACTGCGTTTCAGAGCCTGGGCTCTAGCTGAAGCTCGGATGTCTATACTGCTATTTTTAGACACATAGCAAGAGCCCAAATCAATTGACGTGGGCTCTGATACATGCTGTTATGGGTTTTTTTTATTTTATTTTATTTTTGCAGTGTAGATGTACTCTCAGCTCACCATTAAGAATTAAAAACTGGTGAATCAAATTTTAAATGTGAGGCATAATTCCTCTTTTAAAGGTAGACAACCTGGCAGTCTGATTTACATCTACGCTTCAAAACACCTATACTTCACTGAGGATCACATTTCTATGCAGTACCTCATCACTTGATGACGCTTATTAAATAGCTTTCTTTTCTCCTTCATGCAATTATCTCCACTCCAGGAGTTGTGTGGTTCAACCTTCTCTGCCAGAAAACCATCCACATCTGGGAATGAGCTCTGTGCTACCATGTTTTCCATCTGCTGTTTATTTAGCTTTGATGGTCAAACTTACTAGCAGATTGCTTAGGTCATTATGTATTAATTCTGCCTCAGAGCAGTAAAATGGACTAGATGATCTCTCAAGATCTCTTTCAGCACTACGTTTCTATGATTCTGAGTGGTCTTGGTTTCAGGATGTGATCAGTCTAATCTCCCAGCTCTTGACACCTTTTCCCCCCTCTCTAGGCCTTTTTGGCTCTCATGCTCTTGCAATTTTTTTCATTTAAGTTACTGGGGATAACCATTTTTAATGTCTTTTTCCTATTTCTTTCAGTTTTGAGCCTTTGCAGAAAGAGGGATGAGAGGCAGTGCACGCTATTCCATGTAATACTAGTTTGGATCAATCAGTTATGGTTCTTGCACTTGCTAGCACTGCTGTTGGAACAGCACAGGTGGGCCACACATGGGCCAGGAATGTGGCCCGATGTTGTTGTTTGTATTTTAGCACCTGCCGTTAAATGCGATCAAAGCTCCATTGTGTTGGGCACTATAAATAATTTATTGCAATTATAAAAGTTTACTTAGATTGTAAGTTATTTGGGGTAGGGACCATCTTTCTCTTTTGTGTTTGTACAGTGCCTACCACAATTGGGCTGTAGGTGCTACTGTAATATAAATAATAGAACTAATAACAAACATAATGAGACTCAGTCACTGCCTTCAAGAACTCACTATCTAAGTAACAAGACAAAGTGTGGGGACAGGGAAGTATTATTGTCCTCAATTTTACAGGTGATAAATTCAGGCAAAGACCTTGAATAACTTGCCCAAGGTCATACAGAAGGTTGATTGCAAACTCACAATTTAACCCAGCTCTCCAGAGTCCCAGTCCAGTGTATTCAGCACAAGACCAATCCTCTCTCTATATATATTCTAGAATTATTTTGTTTGAAAGACAGAATTTATTATATAAAGCATTTTACAATAGTAAACCTCTACCTTATTTCACATTTAATTTAAAAATGTGAGTCCCCACTGTAATGACTTAGAATAAATTAATTTTACCTCTCTAATACCTGAAAATAAACCATTTATTTACAAGCAGAATCACTTTTATAAAATTTTATATCAACACTGCCAACTTTATCAACCAAATCTGATATCAAATTAGTTTAACAAGATGTATTTTCTATAAAACCATATTGATTTGCATTAATCATATTACCTTCCTTTCATTTTTTATTAATCCAATCCTATACCAGACATTCCATTCTTTTGTCCTGGATCAATGTCAGGCTGATAGACCTATAATTACTGGAGTCATCCCATTTACCCTTCGAAAATATTGGTACAACATTAGCTTTCTTCCAGTTCTTGGGAACTTCCCCATTGTTCCAAGACTTACTGAAAATCAATATTAATGGTCCTGAGAGCTCCACAGCCAGGTCTTTAAAAGCTCTTGAATGCAAGTTATCTGGATCAGGAAGGATCTCCAGGAAGATCACTTGGACGTTCTTCTCCTTCCGCAGTCTTCTGAATTCTCTGAAATCATTTATAACGTATGAACTATCCCACAAAGCAAGTCATTAGTGCTGATATGCACCATAACCATTGTATCTTTGCCCACCAAATTCAGAAGTCTATCTTAGACTCACATCTCGGAGGTTGCCACCATCTTTTAGTATCCTGTCCATTGCAGAATGTTCATTCCATTATTCTTAGGATAGAGTGTTCAAAAGGATCTTCTGTCTTCCTTGGGTGTTTGGAAATCTCTTCATTGGCGAGCTTGATTTTCTTATGGGTTGGGCTCTTATGAGGTGTGCTCTATACACCTCTTCATTCCATTTGACCAGTTGGATCTTCAGAGATATCATCCATAATTTCCATGCGGAGGCCATGGTAATGATTGAAAACTTCTAGCTCTGTGAAATTCCTCCTGATTCTCTTTTTTTTTGGTGGTCAAACCCTGCCCTTCCTCATCTGCCACAGCCTTGTAGAATGCTGCCTTGTCCTCTTGTCTCTGGTGGTTATGATCTGCAAGACCTCCTCTCTGATGTTTACTCCCTGTTTCTTTGGTAGCCAGCTCCTTTCTTCCTTGAATCTGGTGTTTCCCAAATGTCTCAGCTTCTCTGATACTCCATAGCATCTGTACTTGCCTTTCTAATCCAAGAATTTTTTTCTTCCAGGACAGTTACCAACTTGTCCTTCATACATAGGAAGTCCCTTCTGACTTCATGCACACATCTGTTGCAGGTCACAGCCACTGTTCCATAGCAGGCCATCACAATATTGAGTGTACAACTGTACCTGGAAAGCAAGACTGTGAAATTCCCGTTTGCTGCATATAAAATAATGAATGGTCCAGAAAAGGTAAATCAGGCATGTTTGTTTATTCTTTTCCATCTAAAAGAAAAAGGGAGTATCCAGAAGAATTAAAAGTCAACAAAAGAAATGCTTCTCTTCACAATCAGGTGGAATTCATTTCCACACCACATAATTGAATCCAAAAGCTTGAAAGATTCAGGACAGGATTAGATATTTGTGCAGATAAAGTGAACATCCAGTATTAATGTAGATGAAATAGATATGTCTAAAAACCCGCACATTTCAGATCATAAAGTAACCACTAATTGATGATGTATAGGAAGAAATTTCCCCTGTGGGCAAGATATTTCATAAATGTTCTATGGGTGGTTTCTTGAACCTTCTCTAGATCTTTTACTGACAAATGACAGGGAGAGGATACTGCAATAGATGTACTGATGGACTGATTCACTGTGACATCAGTGAGGTTAAACAGGTATAATTTGCCCTCTTGAGGTCTTTCATTAACAAGGACAACAAGTGGAGTTTAGGAATTAGAACTAATAAGAAAACAAAGAAATATTGACATTTTTCATCAAGCAACTTTGAAAAATTCCCTACAAGCTCTAATAGAATGTTATCACCATGTGGTGCGAATGTAGTATATTTATTCAAGCATATTCCTGTGGACTATTTATGTGAGTAAGGGTTTACAGGATCAAATCCATACAAGGTGAGGTCCAAATTCTAACTCTCTACCTTACTGAAGTCATTTGAGTTGTACCTGTGTAACTGAGAAGAATTTGTTTCAGTCCATATGGTTACTTTGATTATAGGAACTACAGTAAAAGAAGAAAACGTTCTGCGGTATGTCTTGTTTGTCATATCTATCACATTTTGCATAAGATTTGAATATAAATAACCATCAGTTTACATTCCATAGTAGTAGTAATATAATTTAAAGACCATATGATATGCCACAATGATTGTGCAAATTGTTTAACAGCTAATGTTCAGATAGTGTCCTAAATTCGCAACTTATAAAAAAACTCTACTAAACTTCTGAACATGAGTAGATTAAATTAACTGCTATGAACACTCTTATGTTTCTTTTCATCTTATCTAATTCTTTTTCTCCACAATGTTCATTGAGTTTGCTGAAGCATGTTTTGGTCTCAGATTGAAAATCACATATTTCCATGACACCAAAATTAAAACCAGAATATATTTTTAAATCTGTGGTACATGGATAAAACCTGAACTCACAATAGTAGCCAAACCTTTTATAAACTCTGTTTTAGAGCAGACAAGGCATTCTTAAAGTAGGGACTTCCAGGCTTGAGCAAATTTGGGGGGAAAAATGGGCCATTTAAACCAAAAAGCAAAGGACAGTAGATTTCTATGTTCCTATTACTGAAGATATTTGTGTTTGAATGAGAATTTTCTTCCTAAACATGACTTGTGCTTCTACTTGATTCCACAGGGAATTCATATTTCTGTGTTTATGTAGTTGTTGTATATTGCTATGGCAAAGACTGGTCCATCGCAAGTTCAACATTACAGCTTCAGTGAAGGATAAAGGGAGCGGAAAATCGACATTAAAGGGGAAAATAAATCTTGCTTTATTAATTTATTAATTAGCACAATTAAAAAACTATTCTTAAATATACTTTTGAGTGTGCTTTTATAGGATAGATTTTTAACATTTCTCAGTATGAAAGAGCCTCTTCAACATGGCCTAAATTGTGATTAAGCATTTTTACACACATTATCCAACAGTATTAGCATTTATATACAATGGAGCAGATTCTTTGATGGGTCTGGCAACACAGAAGTGTGGTCTCATGTCTCTTAGGACGGATATGGATAGCTCGCATGAGGCATTCAAATAATATGGCACATAGGAATCTTAATAGGCAGCTTATAACATCCTAAAAACTGACGGTTTCATTCTCAGCAATGCTGAGCAGCTCTGGAAATCAGTTTTTTAGTTTTTTAAACGCATGTACTCAAGTTTACTTACAGTGTGCCACAATAACCTGAGGAAATTTACCTTGAAAATATTTTATATCATAATGCTGCTGTTCAGTTAACTACAGCATGATGCTGGCTCATGTTTCTATTTTGTATTAGCATTGCCGGAAAACTATAGGAAATGAGCCATAACCTAAACTTGTGTAGTCTAGTGGCCTCATGCAGTAAGTAACAATGAAAACATTTTTTCACACTTCAGTGGTTAAGTGGAAACATTACTGATAACGCTATTCTCAGTGGATTTACAAATGTATCCAAAGAGAATCTGAAGAGACGGAGGTAGAGGAAAAGCTAATCACTCCACCCATTTGTTCAGTTTCTGCAAGGTGAATTTCACAGGTTTGTAGGTACGTCAGATGCAAATAATTCTCCTCAGCTGCTGAGTCTGTTTACCTTTAAATTATCTTGCTCAGGTCATTTGGGTGGCATGTAAGAATTCTGAGAGTTATAATTATTGAAGTTATGTCATATGATTAGCTTACTAGAGCACAGAATTTATTGGCATTTACTTTTCAAAACCGAATGTCAAACAACATGACAACTTACTCATATTTGAAATATCTGAATATAAGAGAGCATCCTGGTAGAAAATAGTGGTTTGGTGAGTACTGATTACATGGGTCTGGTGATCTCATTTATGCCTAGCAATTGATATTGCCTGAGAAGAATCTAATTCCCGCTGTAAGAAATTAAGCATAATGGACTACTTTGTCTATTGTCTAATTATGTGTTGTGCTCGATGGTCCATGATTAAGGCTGTTGCTGAGTTTCCATTGTATGTGAAATTACTTCTCAGATCAATAGACAAAACTGATATATGGAGTCTATATATATATATGGCCAAAGTGGAGAATTGGACAAGAGATTCCTGAATCACGATACCCTAAAAATAAATATATTTACTGAAGTTCAAGAACTCTTCTATTTTTTTAAGTGAACACAAATTCTTTGAGCCAAAAGATAAAAATAACTTCAACTGGTAACAGTTAGCTTAGGAAGTTTTGTGGACAAGAAACAATCTAGATATGGAATCAAATTTTCTGAATTTAGGCATTCAAAGCATATTTTGCAGGTCTTAAATGTGTGGCTGCTTAAATGTCAACTTGAGCACCCATATGTGGAATTTGTCTTCCTAAAGTAGGTGCCCAAGTTTGAAAATTAGCCCACATTACCTATGCATACATAGAATGGTTCAGATTTACTGATACTACAGTAGAACCTCAGAGTTTTTAATACCTCAAGAATGGAGGTTATTCATAACTCTGAAATGTTCGTAACTCTAACAAAATGTTATGGTTGTTCTTTCAAAAGTTTACAATTGAACACTGACTAAATACAGCTTTGAAACTTTACTATGCAGAAGAAAAATGTTGCTTTTAACCAACTTAATTTAAATGAAACAAGCACAGAAACAATTTCCTTAGCTTGTTGAATCTTTTTTAACATCCCATTTATTCTTTTTAATAATTTACATTTAACACAGTATGAACTGTATTTGCCTTTTTTTTTTTTTGTCTCTGCTACTGCCTGATTTCGTACCTCTGGTTCCAAATGAGATGTGGGGTTGACTGGACAGTTCATAACTCTGGTGTTCGTAACTCTGAGGTGCTACTGTACACAACATGTATCATGAATATAAAGCTATTTGCTTGAGAAATGTCACTGAAGGCTTTGAGTTCCTGGACCTGCTCACCAAATCGTATAGGTAGGGATGTGCTAGAAAGATTTACATTTCAGCAGTACGTGTAAAGTTGCCACACACAGTATTGTCAAACCCAGGTGTTCAAAAGTCATAACTCAAGGCTCAAAATATTACAGGATTGGCTTAAAATAATGATAATTTTAAAATATACATTTTTAGTTTTCTTCATTTGTTTTTTCAGCACTTAGGGTTGCCATTTTCTAGCTTTTTCCCACTGCTATGAAGCCTAGAAGCTTTTTCTTTTTTATGAAAGCTGTGTATGACTCCAGAAGGTGAGAGCTTTAAGAAAACCACAAATACCATGGCACTTGTGATAAAATAACAAGAGTTGGTAACACTACATGTATTTCTATATGACACTATGCAGTGCTGTCCTTCCTGATGGCTCTCTTGCACTTCCTCAGAGAGATAGGAACCAGATGCAGAGACTAAGGGCTTGTCCACACTGAGACTTAGTGCGTGGCAAGCCAGAGTGTTAATGTACAGCGCACCAGCCTGCTGCATACTAAGTTTCTGTGTGGACCCTGCTATCACATGCTAAAAGCTCCATAGTGTACTTTGACTTTCTGCGCAGCAGGGTGCACATGGCAGGCTAATGCACTGTAGAGTTACACCCCAACTTGCCATGCAATTGTAGTAGTGATTAGTGCGCTATACATCTTTTAAATACAATTAGCACTGCTGACAATAAGTGGTGACTGGCTGTGTAACCCCTCTTTCCCAGACAAGCAAATCCTCATAGGTCGTTAAGAAAGATTGGGAGCTCCCAATAACAGAGGTTTCTAAACAAGTATAAATAGTGAAGACAAAAACATTGCAAGATGACTGCATTACAACTTGGCCACCCCCTCACAGCACAAACCCACCCCTCAGGTGATTACCGAGAAGAGATGTCCTGTTCTAATTGTCTGTAATGTGTGCAATTACACAGGAATGAATCGTGAATGGTCTTCATTTGCAAGGAAACAAAACCCCACAAAGTTACGTAGCCCACAAGTTTTGTGACAGTGTTCCCTCATGTGTCTCTTCCAGCAGCTGTACAGGATGTGAAGGTGTCCATAAGCACAGGCAGATGTCATCCTCTGCCTTCCTGTTGTGCCTGCATGTGTGCACATATGGTATCCCTGATTTCCCTAGCCCAGTGGGAACCACGACCAGCATGCATGTGGGTGGGATCCAGCTGCCTGTACAGTTTGCAAACCAGGTTTGTCCTGAGCCCACTCAGGATGGAAGAATTATTTTTTACCCTCACAAATATTAGCAAATATGTGAAGGTGGGGGACAGGAAGGAGCAGCAGGGAAAAAAGGGAGGAGATGTTGCCTTATATATTGTATATATACACTTGGATTGAGGTTGAGATGGAAATAGGAGACAGACTTGTTGAAAGTCTCTGGGTAAGGATAAAAGGGGTAAAAAACCAAGAGTGATGTCATAGTAGAGGTCTACTACAGAGCACCTAGCCAGGAAGAAGAGCTGGATGAGGCTTTTTTTTAAACAGCTAACAAAATCATCCAAAGCACAGGACTTGGTGGTGATAGTGCACTTCAACTACCCAGACATCTGTTGGGAAAATAACACAACAGGGCACAGATTATCCAACAAGTTATTGGAATTTATTGGAGACCATTTTTTATTTCAGAAGGTTGAGACAGCTACCAGGGGAGAGGCTGTTCTAGATTTGATTTTGACAAACAGGGAGGAACTGGTTGAGAATTTGGAAGCCAGCTTGGATGAAAGTGATCATGAAATGATAGAGTTCATGATTCTAAGGAATGGTAGGAGGGAGAACAGCAAAATAAAGATGATGAATTTTAAGAAGGCAGACTTAAGCAGACTGAGGGAGCAGGTAGGTAAGTTCCCATGGGAAGCAAGTCTAAGGGGAAAACCAATAGAAGACAGTTGGCAGTTTTTTAGAGATATTATTAAGGGCACAAGAGCAAACCATCCCACTGCATAGTAAAGATAGGAAGTATGACGAGACTACCCTGGCTTAACCAGGAGATCTTCAATGATCTAAAAATCAAAAAGGAGTCCTACAAAAAGTGCAAACTAGATCAAATTACAAAGAATGAATATAAACAACTATATTGTTTATATTAATATATTTATAAACAACTATAAATAACACAAGCATGTAGGGACAAAATTAGAAAGGCCGAGGCACAAAACGATATCAAACTAGCTAGAGACATAAAGGGTAACAAGAAAACATTCTACAAATACATTAGAAGCAAGAGGAAGACCAAGCACAGGGTAGGCCTGTTACTCAATGGGAGGGGGGAATAATAACAGAAAATGTGCAAACGGCAGAGGTGCTTAATGACTTCCTTGTTTCGGTTTTCACCAAGAAGTTTGATGGTGATTGAATGTCTAACATAGTGAATGCTACTGAAAATAAGATTGGATCAGAAGAGGCTAAAATAGGGAAAGAACAAGTTAAAAATTACTTGGACAAATTAGATGTCTTCAAGTCACTGGAGCCTGATGAAATGCATCCTAGAATACTCAAGGAGCTGACTGAGGAGATATATGAGCCATTAGCAATTATCTGAAAATAAGGACAATCCGGGGAATTACAGACCAGTCAGCTTAACTTCTGTACCCAGAAAGATAATGGAGCAAATAATTAAGCAATCAATTTGCAAACATCGAGAAGGTAATAAGTAACAGTCAGCATGGATTTGTCAAAAAAAATTTGTGTCAAACCAACCTGATAGCTGTCTTTCACAGGGTAACAAGCCTTGGGGATGGGGGGGAGGGGAAAGCGGTAGACGTGGTATATCTTGACTTTAGTAAAGCTTTTGATACTGTTTCACATGACCTTCTCATAAATAAACTAGGGAAATGCAACCCAGAGGGAGCTACTATAAGGTGGGTGCAAAACTGGTTGAAAAAACCCAGAGTTATCAGTGGTTCACAGTCATGCTGGAAGGGCATAACGAGTGGGGTGCCACACGCATTAGTTCTGGGTTCAGTTCTGTTCAATATCTTCCACAGTGATTTAGATAATTCATACAGAGTACACTTATAAAGTTTGCAGACGATACCAAGCTGGGAGGAGTTGCAAGTGCTTTGGAGGATAGGCTTAAAATTCAAAACGATCTGGACAAACTGGAGAAATGGTCTGAAGTAAATCGTATGAAATTCATTAAGGACAAAAACAAAGTACTCCATTTAGGAAGGAACAATCAGTTGCACACATACAAAATGGGAAATGACTGCCTAGGAAGGAGTACTGTGGAAAGGGATCTGGGGGTCATAGTGGATCACAAGCTAAATGAGTCAACAGTGTAACGCTGTTGCAAAAAAAGCGAACATCATTCTGAGATGTATTAGCAGGAGTGTTGTAAGTGAGACATGAGAAGTAATTCTTCTGCTCTGATTAGGTCTCAACTGGAGTATTCTGTCCAGTTCTGGGCACCACATTTCAGGAAGGATGTGGACAAATTGGAGAGAGTCCAGAGAAAAGAAATAAAAATTGATTAAAGGTCTAGAAAACATGACCTATGAGGGAAGATTGAAAAAAATGCATTTGTTTAGTCTGGAAAAGAGAAGACTGAGAGGGGACATAACAGTTTTCAAGCATATAAAAATTTGTTACAAGGAGGAGGAAGAAAAAATGTTCTTAACCTCTGAGGAGAGAACAAGAAGCAATGGGCTTATACTGAAGCAAGGGAGGTTTAGATTGGACATTAGGAAAAATTTTCTAACTGTCAAGGTGGTTAAGCACTGGAATAAATTGTGTAGGGAGGCAGTGGAATCTCCATCATTGGAGACTTTTAAGAGCAGGTTAGACAAACACCTGTAAGGAATGGTCTAGATAATTAGTCCTTCCATGAGTGCAGGGGCCTGGACTAGATGACCTCTCGAGATCCCTTCCAGTTCTATGATTCTATGAGAGTAACAACAGTACACAGCAAAGTGATTCCTAGAGTGTCTCCCTGTCCTCACAGAGCCCTGGGATAATGCCCAAAATGGTAGCGCAAACACTGTGAAATAGCAGCAGCAGTGTGGACACGGATATACGTGTGTACACCACATTACACCCATGTCCAGCACAGTGTAATGTGGACACTTGGAACGGCAACAGGAAGCATGTACTTGGTCTCGTACTCATCTGTGCTGGCACACATACTCATAGCCTGAGTCTCCATGTAGACAAGCCCTGGGAATACCATCAGGCCAGATTACAGTAGCATCAATATTGTGTTTATTTTGTAAATTATTATTTGTTGTTAGTTATCCTAAATCTTATTGAGTCATCACTGAAATACTGCAAGGGGCTCTACAGGGAGGATAAATAATAATGTAAAAACAGGACAGGTTAGCTTGGTGCCATCTGTCCTAAGGCAATTAGATGGCTGTCAGATTAGTAGTGAACTTGATAGTTTTGGAATAGGGAATATAGGAACTGTAGTCTCTTGGGGACAGTGCCCTAAATGCACACACAGAGGCCCCACTGAAGTGCATGGGAAATGGTATGCACTCATGCAAGGAAAAAGTTTGCTCCCTTGTGTAACAGCCAGAAATGAAAAAAAATAATTTATGGCCAAATAAAAATACAAAGGATTGCGCTTGGGAGCTTTGTCTTTTTTGACATTAATAGTTTTTTTGTTATGGTTTCTGTTTTCCCCACATCCAAAAGCAAAATTTTCTTGACTGTGAGGAGTAATGAATCATGTGAAGAGAGAGTAGTAACTCAAAACTTTGGACATTCAGAGCTTAAGACACCACCTATTACAGGGAATGTATAGGAAGGCATTATTTTCAAGAAATAAATTGATACCATAAGGAGAGAATTCTCTCTCCCTCCTAATCATTTTTCCCTTTCATGCCTATCACCAACTCTGAAGCTGTCATGTTTACATATCTGCTCTGGTCAGTTTACACGTCAATAATTCAGAAAAAAACAGCCAACAACTTGATGTGCATGTCACAGCAGTATCTGTTATCTTGTATCTTGTGTATCTTCTTCATACTTGCCTCCCCCTTATTATTCATATTACCATAGGACAAGGTTTCCCAAACTTGGTTTGTGGCTTATTCAGGGTAAGACCCTGGCAGGCTGCGAGACGCTTTGTTTACCTGAGTGTCCACAGGTATGGCTGCTCGCAGCTCCCAGTGGCCGTGGTTTATCGTTCCCAGCCAGTGAGAACTGCTGGAAGCGGTGCAGGCTGGGCCACTGCTTTCCACAGCTCCCATTGGCTGGGAACGGCGAACCGCGGCCACTGGGAGCTGCGAGCGGCCGTACCTGCGGGCGCTCAGATAAACAAAGAGTCTTGCAGCCCGCCAGGGGCTTACCCTGAACAAGCCATGAATCAAGTTTGGGAACCCCTGCCATAGAGCCTATGAGCCCTACTGCCTGATCCTGCAATCCTTGTTTCACGTAGGCTTAGACTGTGCCCAAGAGAAACATCCCAAGCCACTTTTCTCCCCTCCTTGCTCCTGGGGAATAGTATTGTATTGGTTGCCTATGCCAGCAGTACATCGCTACCCTTAGCCAGAAGGACAACAGGAACAATCCATCCATTCCCCATCCTCTTGTTCTGGGGAGAAAGTAAGTTTGCATGTAGTCCTGCTTATTCTTTCATGCATTTGTCTAAGATCCAGGTAGCCCTCACAAGTTGAAAGGGGTACTGTTTTTTCTGCCTTTCACAGACTCATGGTCTGAATCACAATCTGACTCTATAGGTTTTCAGGATTCAGGTTTGGAGTGTAAGATCTTCAGGGCATGATCATCTGGTTACATCTTACTAAATTAATTCCATGTCACTGCCATTGGAGGGGTCTTGGACATTGGTGCACCTCTGTCCCTCTTGTTTTCTGCCTGTGCCACATGATAGTTTAGTCTCCTGAGAGCTGTAATCCTTTGATCTAATTCTGATTGTTGGCTTGGTGTGGGGGTAGCTGGGTGGTGGTTTATGGCCTGTAATGTATAGAAGGTCAGACTACGTGCTGTATAGAAGGTCAGACTATGTGACCTTAAATGCCAACTCTTTTTAAAAAGTGTCTGTAAAATGCTGTTCAAATCTATAGCACAGTAGTGTATGTTTTGTTTTGTTTTTAATTACCAACATCTTCTGTAGTGAGAGTTCTGTCAAGATAAGCTTTGTCCTTTGCAGGAAGTAATGCTTCCCTCTCTTTGGTCTAATCTGCTCTTATCTTCCTTGTAGAGATGTGGGCAGTATCTTTTAATGTTATAGTTTCTTTGGGATTTGTTATTCTTACTCCTATTTACAGTCTGATGGCTACACCATTATCTGATATATTTTTAAATACATCATGTTAATTGCTTTTCTTACAGATCCCTGCCGTGTTCTTTCGCTGATAAACATGATAACATGAGTTTTGATTACTTACAAAGTTTAGGGCAATTTTGGAGACAAATTTTGCTTACAAATGAGCTGAGTCAGCTAATACAAATTTATACTCTAGAATCTAGATTCTTGCCTTTTTTTTTTCTCTTTCAAGCCTGGAGGTGTGCCCAGCAACAGTGGGTCAAACTCAGTGATAAATCAAAAGGAATCTAAGATGGTATAATTCATACATTCTTCTGGTCTCCTTGGCTTTTAAACTACACCAAATTAGATTCAGTTACACTCAGCCTCTCTTACCTCCATATTCACTAACAACATGCACATTTGTAACCTACACTGCTTTTCCCATAACCTCTGAATTTGGCCAGGCGGGAGAGGTCAGAAGAGAGGTGTAGCAAGTGAAACTATGAACTGAAGGGTGTAAGAAGACATAAGTTAAAGCAGAAGCTGGTCTATTTCCCACATTCCTATTCTATTGTGCTGAGGTGGCCTATTTTAACCTGGCCCATTGATATGTAAGTTACACCAGTTTAGACTCCCTTAGGATACGTCTACACTACAAGTTAAGCTTGTGTACACATAGTCGCAGTAGTTTGAGGAGTGCTAGCTTGAGTATAAATAGCAGTGAAGTCGCAGCAGCACGAGCTTCAGCATAGGCTGTACAAGCATGGGTACTTCCTCGGCTAGTCCACACTGAAGTCCATGCTGCCACAGCTTTGCTGTTACCAGTACTCAAGCAAGCTGGCTCAGGGAATCTCTGTACTGCAATTGGAAGAGTGATTGTAGCTTGTGTAGATATACCTAAATCATTACAGCACCTTTAGACCCCTAGGAAAAAGTGCAAATTAAACCAGTTTATATTCCCTTGGATTAATTTAGAATTTGCCACAATATCTTCAGCATCCTCAATGAACAAGACAATTCCTTTTCTTATTAAGTAACTAAAAATCTGATTTATAGCCCTATTTCTTCTCACTTTTTTCCACCATTTTAGTAGTTCACCAAATACAGTTTCCTTTCCCTGTTTTTCACTTATCCTAAATATTTTCTCTTAAATGCCTTCAACTCTGGCTTCATTTTACTGATTTATCACCCAGCTGTTTTTCATTTCCATTTATCTTTTGTAACAATAACCATGCTTTCCTTTCTTCTTTACAAATAGTTCCTGAAAAATCCCTCATGCCCAAAATGCTCTTTCCCAAGGCATGAGCACCTCCTCTAATATCCTTCCTCACCTGTCAATCAGGCAGGAGGCATCCAGTCTGCATGCAAAGATTCTTCGCTTCATCATATCCTCAGAATCGTTCTGCAGTCTGGGTTCTCCTGATCAGAATAAGATGTTTACCATCCTTTCCGTTTACTAAAAAAGATCAATTTCACAGCCTATTACTGAGTCTGGACTGTATTTGATGCAAATCTCATAGAACAGCAAAGAAGGTCCCTATTCCCACAGTCTTAGAAGATGATCTCAGAGGGTTTTCAGTCAGTGGCCAGAGACTGCAAGCCGCTGCTCTCAGTGTCTTTCAGGGAATCCAGTAGTGTCCACGCGGCATTGAGCAGTTTCTTAAATGTGCCTCCTATCAGAGACCCCCTGGCCCTAATTAGGTTCCTTTCTGGGGAATTAATATTTATTCGGACTATTTTTTTCCAATATTTATTCACATCCTGGGAAGGACACTGCTATACAGGCCCTGTGTCCACATTAACAGCCTCCGTAATAACGGCAGCTGCACTTAGGGTATGTCTACAGTACGGGATTAATCCGAATTTATATCATTCGAATTTTGGAAACAGATTGTATAAAGTCGAATGCGGCCACACTAAGCACATTAATTCGGCGGTGTGCGTCCATGTACCGGGGCTAGCGTCGATTTCCGGAGCATTGCACTGTGGGTAGCTATCCCATAGTTCCCGCAGTCTCCTCCGCCCATTGGAATTCTGGGTTGAGATCCCAATGCCTGATGGGGCCAAAAACATTGTCATGGGTGGTTCTGGGTACATCCTCTCCCCTCTCCAGGGAAGCAACAGCAGACAACCGTTTCGTGCCTTTTTCCTTGGTGAACAGTGCAGACGCCATACCACAGCAAGCATGGAGCCCGCTCAGCTCAAGACAGCAGTCATGAACATTGTAAACACCTCGCGCGTTATCATGCAGTTTATGCTGAACCAGAACCTGCAAAACCAGGCGGCAAGGAGTAGGCTATGGCAGTGCGGCGGCGAGAGTGATTAGGACATGGACATGGAATTCTATCAAACCTCTGGCCCCGGTGCTTTGGAGATCATGCTGTTAATGGGGCAGGTTATAGCCGAGGAACGCCGATTCTGGGCCCGGGAAACAAGCACAGACTGATGGGACCGCATAGTGTTGCAGGTGTGGGACGATTCCCAGTGGCTGCGAAACTTTCGCATGCGTAAGAGCACTTTCATGGAACTTTGTGACTTGCTTTCCCCTGCCCTGAAGCGCGAGAAGACCAAGATGAGAGCAGCCCTCACAGTTGAGAAGCGAGTGGCGATAACCCTGTGGAAGCTTGCAACGCCAGACAGCTACCGGTCAGTCGGGAATCAATTTGGAGTGGGCAAATCTACCGTGAGGGCTGCTGTGATGAAAGTAGCCAAAGCAATCACTGAGCTGCTGCTACGAAAGGTAGTGACTCTGGGAAATGTGCAGGTCATAGTGGATGGCTTTGCTGCAATGGGATTCCCTAACTGTGGTGGGGTGATAGATGGAACCCATATCCCTATCTTGGCACCGGAGCACCAGGGTACCCAGTACATAAACTGCAAGGGGTACTTTTCAATGGTGCCGCAAGCCCTTGTGGATCACAAGGGACGTTTCACCAACATCAACGTGGGCTGGCCGGGAAGGGTTCATGACGCTCGCATCTTCAGGAACACTACTCTGTTTAAACGGCTGCAGCAAGGGACTTACTTCCCGGACCAGAAAATAACCGTTGGGGATGTTGAAATGCTTATAGTTATCCTTGGGGACCCAGCCTACCCCTTAATGCCATGGCTCATGAAGCCATACACAGGCAGCCTGGACAGGAGTCAGGAGCTGTTCAACTACAGGCTGAGCAAGTGCAGAATGGTGGTAGAATGTGCATTTAGCCATTTAAAAAGTCGCTGGCGATCGTTACTGACTCGGTCAGACCTCAGCCAAACCAATATCCCCATTGTTATTGCTGCTTGCTGTGTGCTCCACAATCTCTGTGAGAGTAAGGGGGAGACCTTTATGGCAGGGTGGGAGGCTGAGACAAATCGCCTGGCTGCTGATTATGCGCAGCCAGACACCAGGGTGATAAGAAGATCACACCAGGAAGCGCTGCGCATCAGAGAAGCTTTGAAAAGCAGTTTCGTGACTGGCCAGGCTACGGTGTGAAAGTTCTGTTTGTTGAAAACCCGCCCCCTTGATTGACTCATTCCCTGTAAGCAAACCACCCTCCCCCCTTAAATCACAGCTTGCTTTTAAAGGAAATAAAGTCACTATCGTTTAAAAATCATGTATTCTTTATTAATTGATTATAAACATAGGGAGAGAATCGACAAGATAACCTGGGTGAGGTTTGGGAGGAGGATAGGAGGGAAGTAAAAGGCCACTGAAAAAATTCAATATAATGACAGCCTTTTGGTTGGGCTGTCCACTGGGGTGGAGTGGGAGGGTGCACGGAGCTTCCCCTCTCCCCCCGCGTTCTTAAACGTCTGGGTGAGGAGGATATGGAACATGGTGAGGGGGGATGGAGGTTATACAGCGGCTGCAGCGGCACTCTGTTATCCTGCTGCCATTCCTGAAGCTCCACCAGACGCTGGAGCATGTCTGTTTGCTCACGTAGCAGCCCCAGCGTTGCAGCCTGCCACCTCTCATCTCGAGCATCCCTCATGACCTCACATTCACTGGCATCTTTCCTGTACTTAGATACCATGTCCTTCCACTCATTCAAATGAACTCTTTCATTGTGGGTGCATTCCATTACTTCCGAGAACATCGCGCCTCGCGGCCTCTTTCTCTGCCGCCTTATCTGAGATAGCCTTCGGGACGGAGGAGGGAGGCTTGAAAAATTTGCAGCTGCTGGAGGGATGGAAAAAAAGGAGAGAAGTTTTTAAAATGATACATTTTACAGAACAATGCTTATACTCTTTCATGGTGAACAACACTATTCACATTACATAGCACATGTGATTTCAGTACAAGGTCGCATTTTCCATCTTAATATTGAGTGTCTGTGGCTTTGGTGTTAGAGATCACAGACGCAGGTCCGGGCAACAGAATTCGGCTTGCATGCGGCCATGGTAAGCCATTGTCTTTCGGCTTCTGCGCCCTCCTTTCCCACATACCAAGCAAAGCCCATTGACTGCTGCGGTTTTCCTGTTAATCTTCAGCAGCAGAAAACAAACTAACACCCCCCCCCCATCCAATTCTCTGGGATGATCGCTTTATCCCTCCCCCCACCACGTGGCTGGTATCAGGGAAGATCCCTGCTAGCCAAAGGCGAAAAGCTCAGTGCCAATTCCTCCCTCCCTCCTCCTCCCCCCCCCGCGCTTGGCTAACTGCAGGGAAGAATTTCTTTTCAGCCACAGGCAAACAGCCCAGTAGGAACGGCACCTCTGTCCCCTTAATTAAATTCCCGTATTTCAACGAGGTTACCATGAGCAATATCACTCTCCTGAGGATTACACAGCGAGATAAAGAATGGATGTTGCTTGAATGCCAGCAAACACCGGGACCATACACTGCCAGGCTTTGTCATGCAATGATACCAGATTACTTGCTACTAGCATGGCGTGGTCAAGTGTCCTACCATGGAGGACGGAATAAGGCTGCACTGCCCAGAAACCTTCTGCAAAGGCTTTTGGAGTACCTCCAGGAGAGCTTCATGGAGATGTCCCTGGAGGATTTCTGCTCCATCCCCAGACATGTTAACAGACTTTTCCAGTAGCTGTACTGGCCGTGAATGCATCCCAAGTCCTCAGGGCAAATTAATCATTAAAAATGTTTGCTTTTAAACCATGTTTTATATTTTAAATGGTAAACTCACCTGAGGTCCCTTCCATGGGGTCGTGGTCTTGGGTACTGGCTTGGGAGGGCACTTCAGTCAGGCTGAGAAAAAGATCCTGGCTGTTGGGGAGAACGGAGTGCTGTGTGCTCTCCGCAAGCTCGTCGTACTCCTCCTCCTCCTCCTCTTCCCCATCTGCAGAATCCTCAGGTGTGGCTGATGAGATTACCCCCGCCTCGGAATCCATGGTCAGAGGTGGGATAGTGGTGGCGGCCCCCCCCAGAATTGCATGCAGCTTAGCGTAGAAGCGGCATGTCTGCGGCTCTGACCAGGAGCGACCGTTTGGCTCCTTTGTTTTCTGATAGGCTTGTCTGAGCTCCTTGACTTTCACGCAGCACTGCTCTGAGTCCCTATTGTGGCCTCTCTCTATCATGCCCTTGGAGATTTTTTCAAAAGTTTTGGCATTTCATCTTTTCGAACGAAGTTCTGCTAGCACTGAATCCTCTCCCCATATAGCGATCAGATCCAGTACCTCCCGTACGGTCCATGCTGGTGCTCTTTTTCGATTATCGGCCTGCATGGTTATCTGTGCTGATGAGCTCTCTGTGGTCACCTATGCTCTCCTGTGCTGGGCAAACAGGAAATGAAATTCAAATGTTCGTGGGGCTTTTCCTGTCTACCTGGCCAGTGCATCCGAGTTCAGATTGCTATCCAGAGCGGTCACAATGGCGCACTGTGGGATAGCTCCCGGAGGCCAATACCATTGAATTGCAGCCACACTAACCCTAATTCGAAATGACAATATCGATTTTGGCGCAACTCCGCTCGTCGGGGAGGAGTACAGAAATCGATTTTAAGAGCCCTTTATTTCTAAATAAATGGCTTCATTGTGTGGACGGGTGCAGGGTTAATTCGATTTAACGCTGCTAAATTCGAATTAAACTCATAGTATAGACCAGGCCTTAGACAAAAGTCTTGCCTGTTAATTCTTTTCCAAGGTGTGGCCCTCCTAGGACTCCCCTATGCACACGCACACTCTGACAAAGGTTTTAGCTAAGAGGGAGATCAGGCAGACTATCTCAGCAGTGGAACTGATTGTAGTAGAATCATAAAGGGGAATGGCACAAGAGCCAAAAGTATTTTTAAAAAATGCATCCATATCTCATCGTAGGAGACAAGACACCCCAGCCCCAAGTCTACACTAATGTTGCAATACCTTGAATAATGATTAGCAAGTTAGAAATATATTCATCTAACTATTTTCAGCGTGAATTCAGAACAACTGTTTGGTTTCATTTGCAACTCTTACCCTTACGAAGCACTCCATTTCTGTCCCCCCATTATTGTTTTGTTTTGTTTTTCATTACATACCTTCATTATTGTAGTGTTGTGAGATATGGGTATGTTTAGTCTTACTTTAAGCAGTAAATCAACATCTTCCCAACTTCTGCTATTTTAAAGAGCTAATTTATCAGATTTTGGCAGCAGGTTTCTAGTGAAATTTAGATTGCTTTCTTCCTTTCTTTGTTAATTTGATGAGTACTTTATTTTTTCTATTGCTACCTTTAAATTCAGATAAATGAGAACTTTTAACATTCAGTGATTTCAAAGCCACAAGGAAATTCTCGTTGAGAAAGATTAAAAGCTTGGGTGTTTTTTAAACTAGGAATGTGGTAACAAAAGAAAACAGATCTTATTATTACATCAGTAAAATATCCTGCACTGCTCTCTACTGGGAGAGTGGAATTTAAAGTTTTAATGTCCTAAAATGCATCTAAAACTAGTTTACCAGTCAGATTTATCATTAATGTACCATCATCTTTTTTAAATGATCAGTAGTTAATTATTGAAAATTGTTTTTCAGGATCTTATATTTTGAAATCTTTTTTTTTCATTCTGAAAGATAGTTTTTTAGTGTAAAAATGTTTTAAAGAAGTAGAGTATATAATTAAATCTAAAATATAGTGTCAGGGGAGGGGAAGTATTACCTCAGTAAAAGAAGAGATTAGTGACGTTAGCCGTTATGGACAATGGACAAAATATTGTAGGAGCTCTAGACATTATTATTTCTTTATTAATACGTATCTACTTAACATGCTAACATGTGATAAGCTGGTCAGGTAAAAAAGGATTCCAAGTTTAGACAGAGTTTAAACATACTTGGCTGTGTTTCATTTAAACAACAAAAAAAGCAAATGTTAAGAGAGGCCTCTTTTTATGGAAAAAAATAAAAATGCAACTGGGCTTCAGCCAAAGTGCAATTACAAAGGCTCCCATTAGCTTCAATGGGATGTGGGTTGGCCCTAAATGCACCTTGCTTAAGCTGAATTGAAAACAAAAGTCTGAAATGTAACTGTTTTCAGTCAAGTTCTGGATGACAAATGATTCCCACCCTGAGAGGAGGGGGCTGTTTTCTAGCTCCTTGCCTGACACAGCCCTCTGGGCCATGTTTCTCTTGTTGGGCTTGATCCTCCTCCTATTGAAGTCAGTGATAAAACTTCCATTGACTTCAGTGGTGTGAGATCAGGCCTATAGTGTACTAATTGGCATGCATTAATTCTTCCCAGCTGGGCCAGGTTTGTTACCTTGCTGAAGGCAGGGCAGGTACATTTGCTCCTTCGTCTAACCTTTGATTGTAAACTCTTGGGGCAGGGACTGTCTTTGTGCTGTGTGCTTATACAATGTCTGGCACAAATGGGGCCCTGGTCCCTAATTGAGACACCGAGGTGCTACCACAATACAAATAATATCCAGAAGGTAATCTCTGATGAGTTCAATACATAGTTGTATATCAATAAAATGCAGTATCTGTGATGTAATAATGGGTCAATAGTAGTAACTAACAGTAGCAAAAATAATGAACAATATTATAAAATGTCAACGAGAGTAAGACCGTGTCCAATATGTTTTAAATATACAAGTCTTTATTATGGAGTCTGACTTGACCTGTCTCACTCACAGGATTCATTGACTGGATTCCTGATAGATATAGGTGCAAGTGAGCTCAGAATGAGTCCCGTGGTTAAAAGCACAGCTTTTCATTCATCTGTGGAGAAAAATGTTTGGAAGAAAGGCAAACAACAATTCAAATATATAATATTTTGTATAAAAATAAATCAGCTTTACAATAGTTTAATATATGTTTGTACAAAGTGTTAAAATTCATCAGTTTTGAAAGTCCAGCTTCTAAAAAATATACACATGAAAACTTTACACAGCATTACTAAATGTTCACTTTAGCTCTAGACTTGCACTTGAAATATTTGACAAAAATAAATATAGTCACATAACTATCATACTGTGTGCCTTTTTGTTTGGAATGTTTAAAAAAAACAGAAGGATAAATCTGTTACATGAATAACTATTTTATCAGTTGCAAATATCAAATATAATTAGGAAATGTGATCAAATAAATATATGTATTTTCTCCAAAGTCAATCCATGCTGTAAAGTGAGTAAGTGAACAATCTATTTGTTTATTTCAGTGGTGCCCAGAGATGCTAACCATGACTGGGGACCCATTGTGCTACGGCAGCACAAACACTAATCTCTGTCCCAAAGAGGTTACGATCGAAAGCCCTGAACCTGCAAACACTTACATGTACTTTACTATCATGAGTAGTCCCATTGAAACCAATAGGACTCCTGATGGTCTTGAAATTAAACATGAATGTACGTGTTTGCAGGATTGGCACCTAATATTTGCAAAGGCTCAACAATTGGGCAAAATAAACAGAAGGAAGCAATTGAAAAGAGGATGAGGGCAACAGTGACAGGAAATATGTAGTTACATAGAAGAGCTAGATGCACATCTAAATGGTTATAGAGTCAGGTGGTTTTTTAATTAGGATTAGGACTGATCAAAAATTTCTGAATTTTGAGTTTTTGACAAGGTTTTCGGTTGAAAATTCAGTTTTAATTAGGGAAAAATCAAAAATATATCATTTTTTGCAGGTTGCCCAGCTCTAATTATAATATAAATACTCCAACACATAAAATATGTTTTTGTTCATTGTTAAACTGTGCAAAGTTTGTAGCTTTACACTTATGTTTTATCTGAAGACCAAAGGAGACAGTTAATTTACAGAGGTCATGGGTGAGACATGACAAACATGTAATAGTCAATTACTAACATCATTACAAAAATAAGAACATATCTGAATGAAACAGCTGCAGTCAGTGGATACAGATACAGACAACTTAAATAATGACATTAGCCCATGAACTCAGATATTGTATGAATAATATTGACATTTATGCTACAAACTTCCATTACGTTTTTAGAATGAAATGTTTCCCATTATCGTTTCCTATGCTGCATACTTTATTATGTATAATCTTTGATTCCACATGCAGTATAAAATTGTTGAATTTAATAAAACCTGTTGTAGTGATGCTAGATGTCAAAACTAATATTAATCCATGAGGCACTGCATTACAAATGATTGGAAGAATTCTGATTAGTTAATTTATCTTCCATAAATGTTGATGTAACTGACAAAATATGTCCATATAATTTATGGGAAATGCATAGTCTTCATTGTTGATTTGTTTTTGTAAGATTTTGCATAATCTACATTTACATATGTTTTGAATGGGTTTGTCATGTAATCCTACGCTTGCAATACTTATCTTTCTATTTTAGATGTCTGGCCCCCTCCCTTTGCTCCCCACCGCCAAGTGTTCGGTCGGGAATGAACCTGAGAAATATTAAAATTAAAAAAAAGTTTATTTCTACTTTGTGGAATATTCATTGTGGATCTCCAAGTACGAGCTGTCATTTGAAATCCATTTAAATCAACAGTACCTATAACATGGATTTTTTACTGCCATAGCGAGGATTTCCAGATCCATACTGCTCAAATGTACGTGTACATGTGTACGTGTGGATACACAATAAGAGACAAATTTGAGAGTAACTTTGTTTGGCTTTAAACTTGTATTGAGAGGTGGTGGGCTGCTTAACCTGATAACTCTTTTGGACATGTTAGGTGCAACCACATAAAAGTATTAAGAGGCACCCATGCGAGAAGTTCCCATGTGCCCACGCCTGCACACCCATTTATTCATGCCACCTCCACACACACAACACTCAATACCACCCACATTGAGAGTATTACACTCAATACCACCCACATGCTCAAATACCCACACGTACACACCCCATCCCAATCACTCCTTGCAATCTAATCTCGTGTATATCCATATCCCTCATTCATGCTTACCTATCCACACTCATGCTTCTGCCCTTTTACCCATCCACTCCTCACTCCTGCCCTCATGTTTGTGCATATTCCTTTGCTCTAGCGCCCACCTCCTCACACAGACCTATCCACCCTGTCCTCTTCTTTCTCATCTCTCACACATACAGCATCAGAGAATTGTTCTTGTCCACCCATAGATACATGTCCACTCCATCACTTCTGCTCCCAATATATCACCTCCTCATCTAAAAGAAGAGGGGGAAAGGATATGAACTGAGAGAACCTCTTTACAGTCCAGGGCTCAAAGCTCAGGGGAGGAAGAGATGAAGAGGTTAGAGAAAGATCTTCACTCCCCCCCTTCACATAGGCCTATGAAACTAGAGCTACTGGACGGTCTTCAGTCTCCTTCTCTGATGGTACAGCTGCTGGAAGCCTGAGCCAGTTTTAGTTCCCTAAACAAGTGAGCTGCTGGGGGGTTGACTGAGCCAGAGGCAGGATAGGGCACTGGGGATAGAAATCTCTGGTCCCAAGAAGGTGCACACTTTGCTAAACACATGCATTTACTTTGGGGCAGGGAAAGAGAACTGCCACTGGAGCACCTGGCTATATTTGGGATGGAGGGATATCAGTAGAGAGAGGGGAGAAAAGACACATACCTCTCCCTCATGTGAACTCTTTAAAATTATTCCCTTAGTGTCATTTATCCAGGGAAGAACCTGCCTTCTATTTTAAGACCTCAGGAGATGCACTGAGTATGTCAACAATTCATAATAAAAACTAAAAACATTGTAAGCCTTTTGCTGTGGCAAAACCTCTCTCTCCCAAGTCGGGTATTATAATAATGTTGAGTGTTGATGACAAACGCGCATGTTGTTTTGCGCTACACGCTGTTGTACTCAAGATGACACATTCTAATCAGTTAACAGAAACAGATTTTTAGTGAGACTGTGTTGTTTATTATAAGATCTATCGATGGAGTAGGTAAACTTTTATATAGGTACACCGTAGTTTCTTCAAAATGATCACAGATAAAGTGCATTGCTCTGAGTACAGTAGCTGTACTGTAGCAAGAAATTTAATGAAATTCTTTATCAAGCACCTTAGGGAATTAGAAGAATATTGGAAAACTGCTGTAACATGCGCAGCTTGTGAATTGCTTTGAAGTCACTTTAAATTTACAATTCATGCACCTCTCTGTGCATTATGTATGTTGGTGCAGCTGAATGAAAATCAAATATTGCACAAAGAAACCTGCTTTTTATTCATATTTAGTGTAAGTGTGTATATGTATCTCTCTGATTACTATTCTTAAATTTTCCAGAGTCCCCAAAACTTACACGTCTAAATCATCATCTTACGTTTTTGTGTTCTTCTTTTCTGACCGAATTGTGCATAGGCAAACCCTCAGACATGGGTGAAAAAAACCTATAATTTTATGTAGAAATCAGGTAGGTAGGTATATAATTGCTTGATTTAAGCCCACAAACACAATCTGAGCACCTCCACTGCACCTTGCACATGCAGAGTTTTGGAAACCAAGCAATAAGCATGCAAATATCTTAAGAAAGGTGCTTTTGGCATTCCAATCTCGAAGCTAGGAGAGGTGTCTTTAAATAATTGGGCCTCACTGCACATTTTTATGTGCATACTTGTTTTTTGTTATAACACGATCTTGTCAAAATATAGAGCTAAATTACTAATATTCTATTATTGTGTAAATTGTTTGAATGTTACTTTTGCCAGTGTAAGTAAGAATTTATTCCATTGAAGTCAATGTATTCCATGGTGAGAGTGGAATCAGTCCTTTAATTATCCTTCACCATGCTTGTGAAGCAACCAGTTCAAACTGGTAGCAAATGCTGAATTTACATCTTGGAAACATCTTATTCACTGGAGCTTCTAAAATACTTGCACTGTTCCATTCTTTCCCAAAAGTCATGACATTTCCCTTATGGTAATGCCAGAGGGAAAGAGTCAAATTATATTCTACAGAGGGAGGAAAGTAACTTGACCAGAAATCCAAGGACTTCTGTGAATTCAAACCAAGTAAAATGGGTTTCAAAGACTGCTTCAAAGAACTTTGATGTTTTCACTCTAATTAGGAGTTTAATTTCTGTTGCCTTCATTTCCTTTGATTAAAAATAAGTATATTAAGATCCATCATTAGACAACAAAATCAAGTGCTTAAAGAATTGTATTTCCAAAATATTATTTACAAAGTTAATCAGTAAATTGTGCCTTTCAGCGTATAACATTTTTCTCACAAATTACAATATTTTCAGTTTCTTGGCAGTACAGAAGTGGAGCAACCCAAAGGTACAGAAGTTGTGAGAGATGCTGTTAGAAAACTAAAGGTAGGGAAGCATTTATAAATATAGATAAAACCAATGCGTAACATGTTATATTATATATAGCTAAATAAATGACTGTGGAGATTTACAGCATGTCAAAAGCTGTGACTTTTACTAACCTCACTAGTATGTAAATACTTCTGTATTCTGTATATACTATCAGATCTTCTACTCTTCTGCCCAAATGTTTTGAAGACTGACTTGCTAGGAAAGATAACTACCAATAGTAGCATAAAGTTCAGTGCCTTCATGTATAATACCTTCATTTGGCAAATTGGACTTTATTAATTCTAAATTATTTATCAATAGTTTAATTTTGTTTCAGCTACCCATATGTGGTGATTGATAACCTTTAATCAGGCTATAAAAAATCCTGTTGCCTGTCAGTGCAAGACAACTAAAACTTGTTTAGACTTATGGCTCATTACTGAGAATCACATCTAACTTGAGGTTGAAAGTGAAGATGCCCTGCTGCACCAGTTTTCCTGGAAGTGCCGCCGAACTATCAAAGAAATGGGTGACTGGTGCTCTCAGCCTAGCACTTGGCTGAATTCCAGTCATTTTCATCTTGTGCAGAAGTTCAGGATGAATGAACGGAACTAACAAATCCTACAATCCTTATTAAGACCCGGTCTACACTACGGACTTATATTGGTATAACTATGTCACTCGGGTGTGAAAAATTCACACCCCTGAGCAATGTGGATATAGTGCCCTAATCCCTGGTATAGACAGTGCTATGGCAACAGGAGAGGTGGATTAACTATGCCAATGGGAGAAACTCCCCATCGGCATAGTGGAATCTTCTCAAAGGACAGGCACACTTGAAATGCTGCATCGGTCCAGCTGCAGCACTTAAATGAAGACACTCCTATGCCGATGGAAGAGGTGGATTTTTCATACCCTTGAGCGACGTAATTATACTGATATAAGTTTGTAGTGTAGACCTGGCCTAAAGCGCTATAGCAGCACAGCTATATTATCATGTAACCCTCAGTGCGTTCAGTGGGAATTTTGTATATTGGACTGCAAGTTCAAGGAAGAAATCAGATGGAAAAAAGAATGTTTCTTACAGTCTAGGGAAATGTACCAGCAAAGGGCTTAGATGTCCAAATGGATCAGTCTGCATGAATCCCTGTCCTAGGCAAATATTTGTGCAAGATCAAACACTAAATCTTACAAATGTATATTTATAGTAAGATTTCTGTGAGTAAAATGCTGTCCATGATTAACTGGTGCATTGATAAGCAACTACCTGATATCATAGAATCATAGGACTAGAAGTGGAGGAGGTTCAGGTTGGATATTAGGAAAAACTTTTTCACTAGAAGGGCGGTGAAGCACTAGAATGGGTTACCTACGGAGGTGGTGGAATCTCCTTCCTTAGAGGTTTTTAAGGTCAGGCTTGACAAAGCCCTCGCTGGGATAATTTAGTTGAGGAGTGGTCCTGCTTTGAGCAGGGGATTGGACTAGATGACCTCCTGAGGTCCCTTCCAACCCTAATATTCTATGATTCTGTGATTCTAAGGGACCTCGAGAGGTCATCTAGTCCAGTCCCCTTCATTCATTGCAGGACTAAATATTATCTCGACCATCCCTGACAGGTGTTTGTCTAACCTGCTCTTAAAAATCTCCAGTGATGGAGATTCCACAACCTCCCTAGGCAATTTATTTCAGTGCCTAACCACTCTGACAGGAAGTTTTTCCTAACGTTCAACCTAAACCCCCCTTGCTGCAATTTAAGCCCTTGCTTCTTGTCCTATCCTCAGAGGTTAAGAAGAACAATTTTTCTCCCTCCTCCTTATAACAACCTTTTATGTACTTGAAAAGTGTTATATCCTCTCTGTCTTCTCTTTTCCAGACTAAACAAACACAATTTGTTCAATCTTCCCTCATAGGTCATGTTTTCTGGACCTTTAATCATTTGTGTTGCTCTTCTCTGGACTTTTTCCAGTTTGTCCACATCTTTCCTGAAATGGGAAAGATGTGGACAAAATGCGGTGCCCAGAACCTGACACAATACTCCAGTTGAGGCCTAATCAGTGCAGAGTAGAGCAGAAGAATTACTTCTCATGTCTTGCTTACAATACTCCTGCTAATACATCCCAGAATGATGTTTCTTTTTCTTTTTTTTCTTTTTTTGCAACAGCGTTACACTGTTGATTCATATTTAGCTTGTGGTCCATTATGCCCCCCAGATCCCTTTCCACAGTACTCTTTCCTAGGCAGTCATTTCCTATTTTGTATGTGTGCAACTGATTGTTTCTTCCTAAATGGAGTACTTTGTTTTTGTCCTTAATGAATTTCATACTATTTACTTCAGACCATTTCTCCAGTTTGTCCAGATCGTTTTGAATTTTAATCCTATCCTCCAAAGCACTTGCAACTCCTCCCAGCTTGGTATCGTCCGCAAACTTTATAAGTGTACTCTGTAAGACATTATCTAAATCACTGAGGAAGTTACTGAACAGAACCAGACCCAGAACTGACCTCTGTGGGACCCCACTCGTTATGCCCTTCCAGCATGACTGTGAACTGCTGATAACTACTCTCTGGGAATGGTTTTCCAACCAGTTTTGCACCCATTTTATAGTAGCTCCATCTAGGTTGCATTTCTGTGGTTTGTTCATGAGAAGGTCATGTGAAACAGTAAAACAAGTTTTAATAAAGTCAAGCTATACCACGTCTACTGCTTCTCCCTACCCACAAGACTTGTTACCCTGTCAAAGAAAGATATCAGGTTGGTTTGACATGATTTGTTCTCGACAAATCCATGCTGACGGTTACTTATCACCTTATTATCTTCTCGATGTTTGCAAATTGATTGCTTTATTATTTGCTCCATTATCTTTCCGGGTACAGAAGTTAAGCTGACTGTTCTGTAATATCCCTGGGTTGTCCTTATTTCCCTTTTTCCAGATTGGCACTATATTTTCCCTTTTCCAGTCTTCTAGAATCTCTCCCGTCTTCCATGACTTCTCAAAGATAATTGCGAATGGCTCTGATATCCCCTCAGTCAGCTCCTTGAGTATTCTAATATGCATTTCATCAGGCCCTGGTGACTTGAAGACATCTAACTTATCTAAGTAATTTTTAACTTGTTCTTTCCCTATTGTAGCCTCTGATTCTACCTCATTTTCTCTGGCATTCACTATGCTAGACATCCAATCGCCACCAACTTTCTTGGTGAAAACCAAAACAAAGAAGTCATTAAGCACCTCTGCCATTTCCACATTTTCTTTTATTATTTTTCCCCCTCATTGAGTAATGGGCCTACTCTGTCCTTGGTCTTCCTCGTGCTTCTAATGTATTTGTAGAATATTTTCTTGTTACCCTTTATGCCTCTAGCTAGTTTGATCTTGTTTTGTGCCTTGGCCTTTCTAATTTTGTTCCTACATACTTGTGTTAGTTGTTTATATTCATCCTTTGTAATTTGTCTCTTGCCATACTTCCTATCTTTCCTATGCAGTGGGATTGTTTGCTCTTGTGCCCTTAATAATGTCTCTCTGAAAAACTGCCAGCTGTCTTCAATTGTTTTTCCTCTTGCTTCCCATGCGATCTTACCTACCAACTCCCTGAGTTTGCTAAAGTCTGCCTTCTTGAAATCCATTGTCTTTATTTTGCTGTTCTCCCTCCTACCATTCCTTAAAATTATGAACCCTACCATTTCATGATCACTGTCACCCAAGCTGCCTTCCACTTTCAAAATCTCAACCAGTTCTTCCATGTGCATAAGCTTCTGAATCACAGCCATTGTCAGAGTTACACAAAGATCTTCAAACTGTGTGATTTTATATAGTTTTCAAAGGCCCAATCCTGTAATTGTTCTTCATGAACAACTTCCATTTTAATTTGTGTGAGGACATAGAATCCAGTTGAGAAAACTTATGGATTCAATTGAAAATTTTTAGAACTCCTCCCCAACCCCGCAAAAAAAAGAAGAAGAAAGAAAACCATAGATTAATGAAAAGGCTCTATGTAGAAACAATCCTCAGTAGATTAAAAACCTCCCTCTCAACATCACTTCCAATACATAGCATTGACTGTGTTCTGAATCTGAATTCCGTGACAAAAAATATAGAGATACTGAGTTTATTCTTATTCAGAAAAATAGCCTTTAGTTTGCTTTAAAAAATAGGAATGTCAGTTAAAATTTAATAAAACTACAGTAAAATCATAGCTTCAAAATGGATTCCATTATATAGAGAAGACAAAAACATGCTTAAAGAATTTTTGACCCATATGAAAGAGGAGTCGTTGTTAATGAAATGATTTATGATTAGCTTGTGGTATTGTATTTTTTGGTCACGTGGTTCTGGTTTTAATCAAAATTAAACTAATGTCTTGCACAAAAGATTGGATCCAGCAAGATACTAAGCTCCTCCTGAGACATGTTGAGGACTTTCCATGACAGGCCACATTAATTCATTTTGAAACATTAGTGTATTTAGACTGGTATAAACCATGTTGGTGTGTCATGTTTTCATTATTGAGCCAGCGTCACAGCAGTCTGTGTCGGAATGAAGTGTTTAGTGATAATTTATGATTTCTTACTTCCTTGATTCCAGGAATTAGGAGCTCCCAACTCACATAGCTTGAAGAGTTTAATACTTTCTTCCAAAAAAACCAACATTGTACAAAATCATAGTATACAACTATTTAGAATTTGATTTTTACCAGCAGGTGGAGCTGATGTTCTACAGCAAAACAATAATTGATGTATTTTTTTCTTAATACTTCCCCACACACTTTCATTTCATATACTACTTTCATGTTTTTTAAACGCTCAGTTACTTTACTGGGTCATTTGCAGTTTTAACTCTGACATGGTTGTTAGAAGACAGGAAGCCACTTTCTCACTTTGTCTCATTTCTTGATCAGATCTGCTCAATTTTCTTTATCCAGAATGTTATTAAACTTTGCCTTGTTTTCAGATTATTTTAGGGCACAAGGGACGGATGATGAGACTCATAATTATGCAGGGAATAGAGAAAATTTGACACTGTAGTGTTTTACGGCATGTGTTTATAAACATTTCTAAGATGGATAATGGGAACACTTGACCCATCCAACAACTCTACATGGGTAGGAACACAGACTTACGGCCCACTACAGTGTCTGCCAGACTGTGGGGCATGGAGAAATAACCTTCCCATCCACCTGGAAGAGATTCATCTGCTGGGAGTCTAAGGAGATTACTTGCGCACATATACCTGGCAGCCCTTAAGAGACCCTCCAAAGGGAAGGCAAAGGAAGCAGCAATAGAAAACTGCCTAATCGCTTTCCTTGCCTTCCATTACCATCCTGCCCCTAGCTCCTCATGCCTGCTGGGCTGCCATCCCTTGGGTCTTGTATACTTGGAGGGAAGAGGAGAGGAAATGGGACTGAGTCCCCTGCAGCACTTTACCATGCAGATTCAGTAATGGAGCCTCCTTACCAAAGCTGGCAGATTTTTAGGCTTCCTCCCAGCCTGGTATATATTTTGATAGGCCTAGTGTAACTATCTTTTTCTACCCACCCTAGCTGGTACATTTCTGAGAAACTTACCCCCTTCTACCTGTATCTTAAGGGATTCAGATTTTCTTCTCTTTGAGTGCTCTTCTTTGTTCTTGCTGTTTGAAGGCTAAATTCCAAGGACCCTCTTTCCTTATATGCATTTATTGCACCTAGCACAGTGGGGCCCTGATCGGGGATGATACATATAATGAAGCAGCAGCTACAGTCTGGCTAAACTCTTCTTCTACCTCCTGCTGATGTTGTCATGGCAGGATTGGGAGAAGCATCTTCCCACATTTAGGTAAAAAAGGTGAGACTTGGATGGCGGTCCCCAGATGAGCTAAAATTAAAGTGAGAACAGGATTTATTTGTAATTCATGGCCCTAATGAAAGAGTCTAAGACACTTGCCCAAGTTCACACAGGAAGTTGGTGTGATAGCAGAGAATTGAACGCCGGTCTCCTGGGTCCCAGGCTAACAACTGAACCATCTTCCCTTTAAAAAATGAGGCTACAGGGAATACAATTAAATCCATAAAATGAAATATAAATGTTAAGTAAAATTATCAGAGGGGTAGCCGTGTTAGTCTGAATCTGTAAAAAGCAACAGAGGGTCCTGTGGCACCTTTGAGACTAACAGAAGTACTGGGAGCATAAGCTTTCATGGGTAAGAACCTCACTTCTTCAGATGCAAGTCATCTTGCATCTGAAGAAGTGAGGTTCTTACCCACGAAAGCTTATGCTCCCAGTACTTCTGTTAGTACTTCTGTTAGTCTCAAAGGTGCCACAGGACCCTCTGTTGCTTTTTAAGTAAAATTATATCACTTTGATTTGGCATTTGATTTTCTTTAATCATTGTATAATCTGGTACTTCTCTAAGTAGATCATCCATGCAGATTCTAAGATGTATGTTTTTGTCCTTATACAGTTCTGTTCCTGATTAACCCTCCAATTGCAGTTTGCTAACACTTAATGCATAAGCATTTCAAATGTAACTTAATAATCCCAAACAAGAAGGCAATTTTCCCAAACACTATTGTGAAATTAATGAAATACATGCATATATACAGTGTTGCGGGGGGTGGGAAGGGGGTGGGGGTTTGAGTTAAATGAAACCAGAGAAAATCAGTTTAAATACACCTTTACCCCGATATAACGCTGTCCTCGGGAGCCAAAAAATCTTACCATGTTATAGGTGAAACCACGTTATATTGAACTTGCTTTGATTCGCTGGAGTGCGCAGCCCCGCTCTGCCGGAGCACTGCTTTACCGCGTTATATCCAAATTTGTGTTATATCAGGTCGTGTTATATAGGGGTAGAGGTGTATATATGTTGTGGTTTCCCCTTAAAAAGTTACATACAGCTAAGGACATCGTAAATGTCCATTCCAAAAACTACATAAAAAGGAAAGTTAAAAATTTTCACTTATTTAATTCAAATTTCATTCAGCCCTTTACAGTTATTTAAGATCTGATTCTACCCAATGGGCTTCTGTTTATAATATTGAGCTAAAATCTGTTGTTTTGTCCAAGTGAGGATTAGGTAAAAACTAAACAAGAGCCTGTGAAGTTGGCCCACTGTGTTCATTCCCAAGCCATGTTGTGATTCAATTTAACTTTATGTTCTAACCCTATGATCCTTGCCAATCTCAGCTCCAAGGATCAATCTGTCAACATGTTCTTCTCCAAGTTCCCAGTATTTCTTCCCACTTTCTGTTTTGATGCTAATATGAGGCTGCACATGTCTACGCTCTTAAAGAATTTTATTAGTGTGTAGGCTGCAAACGGGGGTGGGGAAGTGTTGAATACATGCTGACGGTAAAAAAATGGAGTTTGTAAGGACATTTGAGCTACATGGCCTTTTCCAGACACAGTCTGTTGAAGGAAATAGTGGAACTAATGGAGAGAGATAGAGGCAAGAAAAATAAAGGGGTAGATATTCGGAAAAGAATATTTGCACAAGGATCAATCCTTTGGAACCCTGTGATGCTTTTGGGATGGGTAAGGATGGGACACAAAGATGGGAGAAGTGCTCTAAGTTGCACCACTTGCAATGGCCTCCAAAGTGCCATTCCAGGAGCCAGGAATGACTGCAGTGCAAATATCCTCAATCCACAACCCCAATTCTGGGAGGCTGCAATGGGTGGTGGACCGATGCTGGCTATGTGAACCTTATGCCACATGGGGGTGCCGTGGCAATTACCCAGCAGGTCAGTTAAGCTAGTTTATTATAATTTTGTTTTATTTGTATTGCCATAGGATAAGCCCGCTGGGACCAGGGACCCATTGTGCTACGTGTTGTACAAATATATAATAAGAGACAACGCCTGCCCCTGAAGGTTTACAATATAAAAAGACGTTAAACTGAATATAAGCAAAAAAGTGGTGAAAGGGAGGAAAGAGGATAAATAAGAAAATGTGGGAATGAAATAGAAAATATCATAAGCTTTAATAAAGGCTTAAAAAATCTATATGAATGAAATGCCTGTTTTAACAAGGACAGTGATAGCCTGCAGGCTCTGTAACGAACTGGGAGTATGGCTGCATGAAAAATGTAATGACAATTTTCTTTTATGGACAACTGACACCGTTTTTGGAGTAAACCATTTTCTGTGGAAATTTTTGAGTTTTCATTGAAATTCCAAAAGCGTTTGGGCCAAAACATGAAAATCTTTTGGTTTTCAGGTTTTTATTTTTCAATGAAAACAATTTTTTTTTAATCAAAAATTTCTTTGGGGGAAAAAAACCATTTTCTGAGCAGCTCTAATTTAGAGGGAATGGTAGCGATCTTCATCAAACTGTGCTTAACAAGAGATTTGTGAAATATGTTACCTGGACAATGAATCAGGACATAGGAAGTTATAGGAAGTTTAATGATGTGGTTCTGCACTGCCTTAAACCTGCAGTGTGAATGTAGGTTGCTACCACATTGCAATGACAGCATTTTACAGCCACTTTGTACAGGCGGAGACTGCACAAGGTGAAAGGCCTCGGAGAGTTACATGCTAGATGTATAAATACAGCAGTGGTGACTCGGAGAATAGGAGTAAGCATGCCTATATTTCACGAACTGTGTGCAGGACACACATAGGAGGCAAAAGGAAGTTATTTAAACTATCTGTTGGGTTTTGGGGTTTTTTTAGACAATTGGTAGGAAGCTAAGTAGATTGGCTTTTCTCAGTGAGTTTGCTGTGGCCATCCTGTTACAAGCCAGCTTAAAAAGGGTCTTGCCAAAGATTATCACAGTCCTGGCTGCTGCAATTGAAAGAGGACATCTACGTCTATGAGTATTTTTTAAACGAAAATTGTATTAGTGTGGAACTTACCAACTAATATGATGAGGGACTGATCAGTAATTAACGACCCAGTGCCATTTTAAACTGGACAACTGGTAACATGGTATAGTGATTGCATCTCTGCTCCCCTTCTTACAGTTTGCAAGACATATCAAGAAATCTGAAGGCCAGAAAACTCCGAAAGTTGAATTACAAATCTCAATTTATGGTGTAAAAATTCTAGATCCAAAAACAAAGGTAAGAAACTTAACTTCATAATTGTTTGTTACACCAGTAGTTAATTCAACATTGATTTAGAAATTCTATTTTATAAACCACTCTTCTAATAATTTCTTGTAGTGAAAAACTCCCTACTTATGGAACAACTGTAAAAATGCCTATGCTAGTTACTATAAATGATCATTTTTGTCAACATTTACCACACAGAAGTAAATGAGATAACACAGGTTTTCTAAATATAGAATACATACGGATGCTCACATTTCTGTAACAGAACTACACTGGGACTGACTTTCCATATAGCCATACAAGAAGGACAGAGTGGCCACGACCCCCTGACACCTGTTTCCAACCCTCCTGTGTCCTTCCGTTTGAGAACATGTGGAATAAGAAATAGCTGTGGCAACTATGAGTTATGTGCTGGCAGATGTTGACTATTTAATGGTGATAACTAAATATGTACTAGTGTTGCAGATCAACTTTTGTAGCTGACTTTATAAGCCATTATATTTGCTGTGAGACTTCTCTTCCACTATTTTGAAAGGGCTACTTGTTTTTCTGGGTTCTCCCCCCTCCCCCCCCCCCCCGAAGGCTTTGAAATTCCAGTTGTGCTATAGATATGGCTTCGAAACAATGGCAGCAACTGATTTGGTGAAATATTGGCTCAACTGTGGTCATTTCTACTGTATTGTAGTTCATTGTCTCCCTATTCTGGTTGAAAATGTAATTTGACTTACAGAAAAAAATCAAAACTAAACAAAAAATCTTCTCTTGAATTCAAAGAGGAATAATGACATAAAGGCCCATAAACAGATCTTAAAAGTATTGTAGGTCTAGTCATTCTATAATTACTAAACTCTTTTATACATATATTAATTTTTGAATTGCAATGAACACTATACATTGCTGTGTATTGTATTATTATTTTTATAATGAATATTGGAATTCAGTATAATATTGTAGTTGGAGATAAGCCAAATTCAATTCAAGGACATTTCTACTTGCAAACCTTTCTGCTTGAGATCCTTTAAGTGACAGTGGGTGAAAAGTTGGTAGGCAGAAAACCCCCAGCAACTCTACATTGACTTCATTGTAGTTCTGTATCCTCCTTGTGGCATTGTGGGATGAAAAGTGGTTTCAAATCTTTGTCCTAGCTACAGCCATTTTAAAAATAACAAATGCCAAAAAATGTTAATTTCTTGCAGAAAGAAATATAAGGAGCTTTATAGAAAATTGTGGGACACAAATTACTAAGGGAACAAGGCATTTTAAACTCTTGAAAGTGTTGTTATAACAAGTTTTAATAGAAATCAACTAGGAGCAGTTTTTGTTCCTCTTTTTTCTTTGTTTTCTTAACACTACAAAATTACACATGAATGAAGCCCTCATTTGCAATTCAGCAAAAGCAGATTTAAAATACACGCAGTGTTATGACAATATCAAAAGGAATATATTTATTGTGTTTTCTGTAAACAGAGGATAAATAGCTTATTCCAACACAAACACATTAATCCTTTGTATTACATGTACAAATAGTTGAACTCACTTTTAATCAGTGTGGAGGGATTTTTTTATAGATGTTTATGGATATATTTTTCAGATGTTATAACAATCGCTTTTTTCTCTTTTTGTTTTTGTTGGGAATAATTCGTTTTAATTAGCTTACTGACCACAGTGAGTCATAGTAGCTGAAGGAATCTTTTTCCCCCCCCAAACGGTTTTGCATGTTGTTAATATTATTATTACTTTTAATTGTGGTAGCGCCTGGGAGCCCCAATCATAGATCAGATCTCCATTTTGGGAGGTTTTCTGCAAACACAAAAGATGTCCCCTGGCCCAAATAGTGTAGGAATTATACAGTGTTGAACAAACCTTGACTTTAAAAGTGGGGAAACAGAGGGGTTGGGGCCCAGTTCAATGAAAGGTGAAGATGCCAAGCCCATGAGGAAGGAGGCCCTCAGCATCTCACAGAAGCCCCAAATCACTTGCTCAGACCACACAGCAACAACAGAAACAAGATTATAACACAGGACTTCTGGCTCCCACTTGCTGTCAGGCTGAGAATAACTTGCCCAGGAAAATCAGTTACAGAACCATGTTTAGAATATGGTAGTGCCTAGCTCAGTCCCCTCAACCTTTTCTTCCCCGGGTGCTGCCCCCCTCTAATTTACTGACCCAAAGGTTGAAGAGGAAACATAAAAGAGCTTTTCTTCTTCCCACTGTAGCCCATCTCCTTAAACACAAGGAAGAATTGCTTCCTCCTTTCCTAAATGGGGTTCTGAAGGCAGCTGGCAGTCGCTGCACAGAATTGCCTCTTCCCCTAGAACCGTGGTTCCCAAACTTGTTCCGCCGCTTGTGCAGGGAAAGCCCCTGGCGGGCGGGCCAGTTTGTGTACCTGCTGCGTCCTCAGGTTCAGCCGATCACGGCTCCCACTGGCCGCGGTTCACAGCTTCAGGCCAATGGGAGCTGCTGGAAGCGGCAACTCGGCCCTGTGCTGTATACTGAGGTGGCACTGGGAACATGAGGAAACACAATCTATTGTTAAAGGGGTGGATGGAGAGAGTATAAGGTAAAGCTTGGAGAGCTGAACAAGCTGTGTGGAGAGGGTGAAGAACGGGAGAAAGCCAAGAGGGAAGGGGTGTGGAGAGTGTCTTGGGATGTAGGGGAGAGGAAGAGAGCCGAGAGCATGGGGAAGATGCGGGAGATAGGAAGGGGAGAGAGCCTTTTGATGGGGGAGAGAAAACAGATGGGAATGAGACCAGTTTGGAAGGAGAGGGAGAACCTAGGGGATGTGGTGAAGAGAGCGCAAGCAGCATGGATGGAAAAGAATGTGACTAAGCTTTTTGGCCAGGAGGTAAATGAGAAAAATAGTTTTAACGTGTGTGGTTTTTTTGACAAGCTGCAGGAGAGATAGAGGTTCAGTGTGTGAGAGACATTTTATTAGGGGACAAGGGGCAGGAGGATGGATGTGGAGAGAGTGGAGAGACTGGCAACAGGGAACATGAGACAGAGAGAGAGAGATTGAAAACATGGAGAAATGTTTGAAAGACTTAAATCCTGTGTTATAATCTTGGTTCTGCTGTTGGTCTGTGGCCCTAAGCAAATTATTTGAGGCTTGATTCTTGGAGATGCTGACTGCCCCTCTGCTGAGATTATTAATCTCTGCACAGGAATCCACAATTTTTAAAGTAGATAATAGCTCACATATCAACTGCAATTGTTCCCTTCATAGCTGGTACTGCTTTCCCATGCTACTGGCCAAATGAAATAAAACACCAAGAGGGCTATTGAGAAAAATAAAATACTAGAATCTCAAATATTCTTTTTATTTCTGTAATTTTGCCAGGCTCTCAAAAATTAAGAACACTCTCATTGCCACCTTTTAAGCAGTTAGGCCATAAGAAAATATTGGGCAGTAGTTTGGGGTTTTTTTTAGTCCCATTCATCAAAAACAATGGTTCACATGGTCATACTTCTCATTTTAAGTGTATGTGACGGAGTACAGGGAGGGAAGATGGGGAGAGTGCGGGAGAGCATGTACTCTGCTCACTTAGATGCTAATTAGTTTCCCAGGGAAGCTGATTGGGGTAATTATCTAATCAGGCTGGTGGGCTGGGTGGGATAAAGATTCAATTAGCCCATCAGCCCAGGTCTGATAAAGAGGCACAGGAAGAAAGTGCCAAGAGGGGGTGAGAGAGAGGAACAGGGCTAGGTGAGCTCAGCCACACAGAGGTCTTAGAGATGCGAGACCTCTGTTCCCCTCAGGTCCTGAGGAGAGGGCCAAATGCACTGTGAATATTGTAAACCAACTGTCCCACAGGGATTGTAATAATTTTGGTGGATGGAACTTAAAATGAAAGGTCACTGAGTGTACACCTGGTGGAGTCTGCTCAGTTTCTCCGGGAAAGAAGACAGAAGTGAAGCCATGCTCTTGTCACAGTATAACTTGTGTGTGCTTTAAAATATATGTCTTGAATTGACAGAACATGAGTGTACTTGTGTATAGAGGAAAGATTTGGATTTGTGCCTTTTTTCATAGAAACCACATGAAGGAATTTGCAAAACACCCCATTTGTTGCCAACAGAAACATTTAGAATTACAAAATGCATTCTGTAAGAAAAGCCATAGTTTCTGTAGAAATTGTTTTCTTTGATATTAACAATAGAATAGTGGATTAGAATGGTTCTGCCATGACACACACACTACAAGCATGTAGGGAGTTTCCTCTCGGTACTACTCCAAATTAAATCTCTCCTGGCTTTTAGGTGTCTAGAAGGTCTGGACTCCATAATCAGATTACTTCTTTGCTGGGTGAGATATTAATTGTCATATCAAAGCATAATTACAGTAGACACACTCCTGAGCAGAAATATTAAACTGAAAAAGCAAAACACAACTTATAACTCTTAGGCATAGCACATCAGAACTCCAACAAAAAGCTCTGTGTTCAAGATCTTAACTAACTAGTTCTCACAAAAAGTGTCCCAAATGCCATGTGTTTTGTGTGTTTTAACTCTTCTCCCAAACATATTAAATCCTTGGGTTATTATGTTCTGGTCTGACATTCAAAACAACAACTCTCCTAGGCACACGATTTATCACATTTGTTACAAACCTAAAAGTTCTACACTGATATTTCTTAGGCACATGTCTTGTCTCGTCTGATAGTTAATAGTATGTTTTATTTTCCCCTCTTGAGTTATAGGTTTAAGATGCTGGTTTTGATTCGCCACTTTTACACTAGAAATAAAAATTAGTAACCATATAAACCATGAATGAATTTTATTGCTGTTTTCCAATACCCAATTTTACAATAACCTTTACCTAATCTAAATGCTTAGTTACTTCTCTCAGGGCTAAATAATTCCAGCTGTCTTTATCCGTTCTCATTTGTAAGCCTTTTTTGTCTTGCAGATTCTGCTTTTTAAGGTTTGTTTCTTAGGAGATTGAGGGCTTGTCTTCACCAGGGGGTAAGTCGACCTAAGTTATGCCACTCCAGCTGTGTGAATAACGTAGCTGGAGTCGCCGTAGCTTATGTCGATTTACCCTGGTGTCTTCACTGCCCTGCGTCAACAGGAGATGCTCTCTGGTCGACTTCCCTTGCTCTTCTCGGAGAGCTGGAGTACAGTAACTCCTCACTTAATGTTGTAGTTATGTTCCTGAAAAATGCGATTTTAAGTGAAACAATGTTAAGCGAATCCAGTTTCCCCATAAGAATGAATGTAAATGGTGGGGTTAGGTTCCAGGGAAATATTTTTTTGCCATACAGTACAGTACAGTATTATAGTTGGGAGGTGCTCTTGCCTTACCCCACACAGGCACAGCCCACTGGCACTGGAGACAATGAGTCAGGCAAGGAGGCTGAAGGTGCTGTAGGCTAGGAGAAGCAGGTTGCGCAGCAGCAGCAGCTGCCTCTACTCTGCAAGCACCAGGGGCGGGGGGCTCAACCCTCGGCCCACCCACTCCACCCCTTCCCCCAAACCCCCACTCTTAACCCGCCTCTTCTTTCCCCCCTCCTCCCCCTTTACTCCACATGCTGTGTCCTCATTCCTCCCCCACTCCATCCCCTGCCTCCTGCCCACAGCAATCAGCTGGTTTGCAGCATTCGGGAGGCAGGGGAGGGAGGGGGAGCCTGCGCGCCGAGTCCTCGCTCCTCCCCCCTCCCTCCTGAACACTGGGGCGGGGGTGGAGGGGAGCTGATATGGGGGCTGCCAGCTGTGGACAAAGCAGGCAGCCAAACGACGTTATAGCGAAGCATTGCGCAACTTTAAATGGAGCATGTTCTGTAATTGAGCAGGGACGTAAGATAGAAACAACATTAAGTGAGAGGACGTTAAGTGGGGAGTTACTGTATCAGGGTCAACCAGAGAGCACTCTGCCATCGATTTAGCAGGTCATCACTAGACCTGCTAAATCAATCCTTGCTGCATCGATTGCAGCAGCGTCTATCTCCCCAAAGTGAAGGCCAGCCCTCAGATACAGTCAGTATTAGCTAGAATGATCACTAACAGTTTAAACAAATTTTGAATTCTTCAAACTGCAATAAAGGTTTAATTGATAAAATTAGGTAGCTGTCCTGCAACGAGTTCCACACAGGTGCACAGGTCCATCTGAACAAAGCTCATTGCAGGGCGGGGGCCTTCCCTTGTAACTACATGCACATTGAATGATGCAATATCATTTCCTAAAAGGAGGGAAAGGTCACAATAAATTTGTCACAATAAAGTAAACATCATATTACTATAACTTGTTCCTTTATAACAAGGTGTGTAAAGTATTAATTTTCTGAATAAAATACTAAAAAATTAACTCATCAAATGTGATCATTCTATTGTCATTTGCAGGAAGTCCAGCACAATTGCCAGCTTCATAGGATATCATTCTGTGCTGATGATAAAACTGACAAGAGGATATTTACCTTCATATGCAAAGATTCTGAGTCAAATAAACACTTGTGCTATGTATTTGACAGTGAAAAGTGTGTAAGTATGTCAGATGTTTTACAATGATTTTGGCATCTCAAATGGCCTGTTTTGAAATTAGTACTAGGAAGAGGATAAAACGAGCAGCTAAGTAGCCCCTTATATAGGGACAGCTTGATGTATTGTTTCATGCCAAGATGTTGCCTTTAAAATTGTACTTGTGTTTATTACAGATTTAAATTAAACATTTTGTTAATACTCTTTCACCTAAGGTCACAATGTTTTTTCTTGAGGCAAATCTCCTTCCCAGTACCCAGCCTCACTACCTGGGCCAAGCACCAGGCTGATACACAAGATGGGGAGAGGATCCCTTTCCCTCCAGGCTCTGGAATGTTGCAAAGCTGCCATGTGGAGGTTACTGCAGCACACTGTGTGAAGTAACCACATGGAATGTTGTGCAGTACACACATATATCCTTATGGGATTTGCACAGTTGGCGTCCTCCCCTCTGCTAGGTCACCCATGTGCTGATACACCACTAGAAGAATCACTTCACCAACCACTGAAATGCAGTCACTTCAGGGGTGCAACATGGCAACTATTCAACAATGCACAGTTACATTCAAGAATAGTTTAGGACAGGAAGAGAAGAATACTGTGTCCATCTGAAACAGTAGGAGTTTACATAGGCAGAAAATAAATGCCTAATGGAATTTAACTAGGACATTGGTGCTAATGCACTTATTCTTATGAAGAATGACAAGGGATGTTTAATATTCACAATTGCTCAGGACCTCTATTTCATCATACCTCATTTAGAAGACTATAAAAAAAACTCATGACAAAAATTACAGCTTTTTTTCCTCTATAGCATTAGATGCAGTTATATAATCTTTTGCCTTACTGCTTATAGATTATGTTTGGTGATCTTGTCATTAATCTGCAATAGTACAGTGCCAATACCAGTAACAATGTGTATACTCACTGTACATTTCTGTTCGCTTGTATCTTCTTGTCTGTCTTCCTTTCTCTCTTCTTTTAGGGAGGGCAGCAATAAACACTGATCTCGTCTCGATCTCAGGTGCATTTCTTATTCCCTCCCAATAGTCTCTTTATGCTAGTACCTTTCAGAGACTGGGATCTGAGCAGTTGTGCCTAGTGGTTGGTACAGGAGTCAATAGCCAGAAAAAGGCACCCAGGCTCAGAGCAGAGGCCAGAGTCAGATGTCAGTAATTAGATTTGAGGGTTGGAACTGGAGTGGGGAAGGCAGAGGAAAGGCTGGGTCCACCATCAAAGGCAGTAGCAGGACTGAAACAAGGTGGGAGCAAGGTTGGGAAGAAATAGGCAGAGGAGTTATCGCAGCTGTGGGCAATAACAGCCTACTACAGGCCAGCTGCACTTGTTAAGTTGCCTGGAGACTGGCTCTTCTACAGGGCAGGATACCTGACAATACCCCCAACTTCAGGATGCCTCCTAACCGGGCCCAGTTTCTCCGGGTATTTCTGATGGAACTCTTGCAATACATCCAGAATGTGCATATTCTCTGCCCAATCTCAAGATCACTACTCCAGACTGTAATCTTTCCGGTCCGCCAGGTACTGGAGCCTTCCCCTAACTTGCTGAGTTGAGGATTCAGTGGACCAAATCCTCCTGTTTGAGAACAGTTATAGGTTGGAGCGGTTTGGAGATAGGTTCTAGATGTAGGGCTTTAAAAGTGTGAGGTGAAAAGGTGGATCTTTGAGGACTCAACCAACTGTAACCTGAAGGTCACTGTGTTTATCCATTCTATAACCGTGAAGGGGCCCAGGCATTGGTAATCTAGTTTGGCAAATGGGTAGTTTGATTTAAGGTTCTGGGCAGAGAGCCACACCATGTCCCTATGGCCAGATTGGGGACGGCCTGATGGTCTTGGTCCATGTGGTGTTTTATTGGCTTCTTTGGCAGTCTTCAAGTGTTCCGTGAGCTCTTGGTGCACCCCGTGAGTTGGGGGCTAAATCCACAGTGGCTGGCACTGGGGAACTTATGGGTAAGTATGTGTGAAAGTGGGAGAGAAAGCCATAGTTTGCAAAGAAAGGGCTATATTGGGTCTGTTATGTGTTTGTAGTCAACAAAACATGATGTCAAATAACTAACTCAGTTGACATTTTATTTAAGTAAGACGATCAAGCAATATTTAATACAGCACTGTGCAGAAAAAGGAAATATACATATCAATTTCTGTAATGGAGAAGTGATGGCAGTGTAATTCAGTTCACTTCTGATTAACTTCCTTAAAATCACCCTTTATATATATATTTAGAACCTAGAAAAATCCTCATGTTTTTTCCAGAGTTGGTTTTGCCGAGATTTTGCTTATTTGAATATTCTTTCCTTAATCTAATCAATAAGTTAATAATGTCTGTAACTATATTTAGCTCTTAATGACTTGGACATTAGTCAATTCATAACTTAATGGTTTGCTGTTACATTGATTCCAGAACACATCCGCTATACCAAATGCTCCTTGTCCATTTTGTCAGTTACTAATTTTATCAATTACCATGCATTTATGTGTATCCCTTAACAATTGTCATTTTGTCCATTACAACACACATGTATAATAATAGGCACCCCTTTATATACAACGGGTGCTTACAGACCAAGAAAAAATGACCTATTGACTATGAAGTTCTTTTAATGTAATTATAAAGGTACTATAAAAGTACAGTAGGACTTTGGCTCATCTAGAAAGAATCAGTGGGTTATGGTTAAGGTTAAGAATTTTCACAGTTATTTTTAGTAAAAGTTATGGACAGGTGATGGGCAATAAACAAAAATGCATGGGAGCCCATGATCTCTCTGTGACTTTTACTAAAAATAACCAGGGGGAGGAATGACAGCTGGAGCCTCATGAGAGCGGACTGACATCCTGAGTTCTACTGCCAAGGGAGGGGGCACAGCCCCGGCCCAAGCTGTGGGAGGGGGCGCACAGACCTGGCTCCAACCCCAGCTACAGCCACTGACAGCTGAAGCCAAAGAAGTCACGGAAGTCTGTTAAAAACACAGAATCCGTGACCTCCATAACTAAATTGTATCCTCAGTTATGGTAGTGTGGTTTAATTATTAACAGGTCAAGGTGTAGATTGCATTGTTATATTCAAATTTGGAGTAGCACATCAGGGAAGGCTAATTGTCCTGGTGGTAACTGAGAAAACAATAAAGATACTGCTCCAAGATTTGATTGACTCTCTCTGTTTGCCCATTGGTCTTTGGGTGATAAGTGAGTCTCTCACCTCAGCCAATCTGAGAAATTCCCACCAGAATCAGGAAATGAATGGGGACCCAGGTGAGATACAATGCCTATCAGTAACCCATTGTAACAGAAAACATTTTCTAGGAAGAGTGAAGCTGGGTCCCAATGTGGTAGGAAAGTTACAGTTTGGGATGAAGTGTGCCATCTTTGTTAGCAGATCAGTGCAACCAGGATTAATGTGTATCCCTGTAAGCATGACAGTTCTGCAATTAAATCCATTGATATAGTATACTAAGAATGCAGATGTGTGGGTAGAGGCTGGAGAAGACCTAGCGGTTTTGATTGTAGGTTCATGGTATGGGCGCTTTTGTAAATGGTTTCATGTGGCCTGCGTGAATCAGGACGAGTGCTGAGAGGAATGCTTTCTTTAGTTGATCAAAGGCTGTCTGAGCCTGCGTGGACAAGGGAAACTGAGCCCCCTTGTGCAAGAACTGTTATGGGTGCAACCAGGCTAGAGAATCCTTTAATGAATTGCTTTTAGAAATTAGTGAACCCCAGGAATTGCTGAACCCTGCATACCTTCTTGGCTGCAGCCCAGTTGGATATTTCCACCACTTTATGTGGGTTCCCGGTGTATTCCTCAGGTGAAAAGATATATCACCGTGATCTTATCAAGCTTTTCTCAAGCTTCATGCATAGGTGGTTTTGGCAGAGTCTCTCCAAGACAGTGCGCACGTGATTATTGTGGATCCCAGAGAGAATGAGGATCTCATCCAGGTAAATGATGAGAAACTGGTCCAGCATATCCCTAATATGTCATTTATGAAATGCCGGAGCACCCAAACAGCATGACCAAATATTTATAGTGGCCATACCTGGTACAAAAGGTGGTCTTCTATTCATCTCCTTGCTAGATCCTCACCAGGTTATAAGCTCCATGGAGGTTCAACTTTGTGAAGACCTTGGCAAAGCGGAGTCTTTCAAACAGCTCATTTATAAGCGGTAAGAGGAACCAGTTTCAGAGTGTAATCTTGTTCAGAGCTCAGTAGTCCACACAAGGCTGGAAAGAACCATCTTTCTTCACCACAAAGAAGACTGGGGTTCCTGCTGGGGACGTGATGGGGCAAATGAATCCCTTCTGCAGGTTTTAGTCAAGATAGCTCCGAAATACCTATAGTTCAGGTTTAGAGAGGGAGAAAACGTACCCGATGGGAACCTGTGCACTCGGCTAGAAGTTGATGGGGCAGTCGTAGCGCCGAGGGGGCAGTAGGGCATCGATATAACACATCGATATAATGCTGCTACTTAACAGGAATCCACGAAGCTTTTGAGTGTGGTCATGGTGATTGTTGGGGTCGCCTTTGCATCCTATCTTCATGTCTCTGAATTCTTTGGAGGACCAAGTGAGCCACAAAAGGTTTCTGATCTCCAGTTAGCTCTCAGGAAACAGGACTATTGGAAAAATGGGAGATCAAAGCACACCATGCCTGAGTGCCAGTAGATGCACGGGTCATGGGAGATGAGCCAGGGGATGCCAGTGTCAACTGATGAATGCAGTGAATAAATTACCTCAAACTGGAGGACTTCTCGGTAGCCTCAAGGGGTAGTTAATTCTAAGGGAGCCATCTGGTCCTCACAAAAGGAATGACAGCTCTGTGGACTTCGCTAACTTGGGGGAGTCCTTGTGCTGGGTGGAGATATTGTGTGCTTGGGCAAATTCCAGATCCATGAAATTGCCTGGGGCTCTGAATCCACAAGCTACTCTTGGTTGGTCTCAGGCATCACAGGGTGCCAGAGCTGGAAAGGGAGTTGAAGATGTGTTGGTTGCTGATTGGCCATCATCAAGGTACCGGTGGATGAGAATAGGCATGGACTGCTGGGGTGAGGGGAAAGACGCAAACCCAGCCCTGATCCCCATAGGTCCAATTCCTAGTGTCAATTCCTCTCTGTGTCAGAGAGGCAGGGCTGGACCTGATTGACTTGCTTGGGCTCAAGCAATGGAGAAGGGACTGGTGATGGGGGAATGGAGCTGGAGCCAGCAGGGCTGGCAGAAACCAGGAGGACAATCTTTTTTTCTCGGTGGCATTCATCGATTTTGATGACTAGGTTGAGTAAGGCAGCCAGGCAGGATGGTGATTCCACTTATGCCATTTCATCTTTAATATTGCCATTTAGGCTGAGCCAGAAATGATAACACTGCCTGGCCTTGTTCCACTAGGTGTCTCCTACCAAGCATCGGAACTCTGCTGCATATTTAGCAACTGGCCAGCATCCCTACTGCAAAACCTCACGTGCAGCTTCAGCTGTACGCTCATTACTTGGGTCATTGAAAATCACCACCATAGCTCAAATAAAGTCTTTAAATTGTCCCAGAAGTAGGCTTGATTTTTCCAGGAGCAGAGATGCCCAAGCCAGAGCCTCCCAGGTAAGCAGGCTGATAATTAGTCCCACTTGGGCTTGGTCAATGGGGTACAACTGTGGGCATAGCAGAAATAGGAGCCAACACTGATTTAGGAACCCATGAAACATGATGATTGTCATTGAACTTGTCAGGCAGAGAGAGTTTTGGCTCATGAGGAGTGGGGGGTTGGAACTGAAAGCATGGCTTCTATGCCTTCAGAGTGCTAACCTGGGCCTGCAAGATCTCTAGGGCTCCAATTATTTCCATCAGAGAGGTATTGGCCTTTGTAGGATCCATGCTCACCATATCAGTTCTAGTTCCCTGGTTTTTTGGGCTGCTCAAACTGTCATAAATTGGGACATGGCAGTCGTGCCTAGCAACTGGAGTGGGAGGCAAGTCTGGTGGTTAGGAACAAAGTGAGAGCAAGGCTGGGAACAAGCAAACACAGGAGCTATCACAGCCATGGGTGAATGTTTTGAGCAGCTACCAAACTGTTGCGGCTGCTGGGCTCAAGAGCTGATCTGCTGGCTCTCTTCCCACTGGTCAGGCAGTGTAGCCAATCAGACAGCCTACTACAAGCTAGCTGCGCTCGATAAGTTGCCTGGAGACTGGCTCTGCTGAGGGCCCTGATTCTTGACAGTACCTTTCTCATCCCATTCACTATTGCTCTTTCTCTGACACTTCTGTCTACCCCATGGTACCCTAAGTGAGTTTTGCCTCCTCCTTCTTTCCAGTCCGTTAGTTCCTTCAGCTTCCAAAGAAGCTCATTCAAGTTGGTGCCTTCCCTTCCAATCTACACACATTTCCTGGAAAGTACCCATAGTGCCAGCATTGCATATTCCCAAATGCCAATTTACCATTATTTAATTAGTGGTAAATATGGTCTTTCTCTAAGATAATCAACATGCAGCTGATTGGTAATGGTAATTCTGAGCAACTGTCACTTTGTTGTGTTATTTGCAGCAGATAAAATGATTAAACCTGTATCAGTCATTTGGTATTACAGAAAGTTATCAAAGGGTAAGTCTTTACTTGCTTTGAAAATTAAAATCTCAGTCTTGCCTTGATATTTTCCCATGTTTTTCTTTGCTTTTCAATGACAAAGAAAACCAATAGTCTAATCCAGTTGACATAAATCCAGTTTTTATAGTGGTTGTCAAAACAAAATCTGTTTTCCCACAAACACACCACATATATGCCAGTTTTTCCTGTTCTAAGTACAAGGAGAAAACTGAGCAAATGCTGACCATTTAATGGTGATTACTGGGATTAACTGAGTTTCCAAAAACATTAACAATTAATTAATATATTGTATTGTTGCATTTTTGACACTGCAAAAGTTATTCAAAGTAAAATCTTCCCTATGTAAAAGAAATTGAAACATTATGTATGGAGTTCTCAAATATGAAGAGAGAAACTATTTTATTTGCCTGGACATCCACAGGTTTGGTTTGGCACTTGTGGTCTTCAATACTTAAGCACAGATATACGATATATAGATATATCGACCTTATGGAAATTGATTCCCTATTTTTATAATATAGACTTTTGAAACCTAACTAAAAATAATGAAAGTAAAATATTTATTTAACAAAAGAAAGTTACAGCCATCAGCCACTTTCAAGAGATGAAAATGCAACATAAACAGACCCAAGCACATTGTTTATAGATATTGAAGTAGCATAATGTACACTGCAACATAGATAATTGCATTCTGTCTACAGCAGTTTCCCCTGTAGTTTATTTGCATCAATTATTCTTCAGTTATCCTCCTGGCTGCCATGTTTCTTTTCAAAGCTGACTTCATTTCAGTGGTGGGTGAAGCAATGCCTAGGTATATTGTACATTATGTATAGGGCCCTACCAAATTCAGGATCCATTTTGATCAATTTCACGGAGAGAGAGAGATTTAAAATTGGTCAATTTCATGATTTCAGCTATGTACACCTGAAATTTCACAGCGTTGTAACCATGGGGGTCCCAACCCAAAAGGTACCCGGAAGTAGGTCTAATCTCCCCACCACACCCTCTCCTCAGAGCCACCATGCAAGGGAAGGACAAGTCCTGTCTCTCCCCAGCCCAGCAGGGACTCACAGCTAAGAGCTCCCTGGCTAGGGCACCTCCAGGAGCAGGGGGATATTGGACCCATCTCCACAAGTGTCCTCCTGCCGCAAGAATCTCCGGAGCTGGAGCTTCCTGCAGCAGGGGGAGGCACTCCAAGGTGGGTCTGATCTCCTCCTGAAAGTGAGAATGGCCATGCAGCGGACGGACAAGTCCTCTCCCGGCCCAGTCGGGACTTGCAGCTAGGAGCCCCCTGACTAGGGTTCTCCCAGCAGCAAGAGGAGATCAGATTTCACAGGGAAGGGCTTATTTCACAGTCAGTGACAAATTTTTCACGGCCGTGAAATTGGTAGGACCCTAATTATGTAATATGTTTTGTGCTCCTGTGAAATGAAAAGCACTGTATAAGATATCCTTAACGTGCTAACTCCAATATTTTACTTGTATAAAGGCTGAAGAGATAACTTTAACAATTGGTCAAGCATTTGACCTGGCTTACAGGAAATTTCTGGAATCTGGAGGAAAAGATGTTGAAACAAGAAAACAGATTGCAGGGTTACAGAAAAGAGTAAGTCATACATATTTGTTGTTTCTCTTGATGAAAATTATATACTACTGTAATTTTTTACAAATTTCTGTGAAGTATGCTGGAGCATAAGTTGCAATACTATACTGTACTAAGGACAGAAGATTATTAAGAGACTCCAGAAACACTAAAAAAGAGGACAGTAATCTAGGAAAGAATACAGTGTGCATCTTTCCATCATCCTGAAAATTCACAAGTGCTAAGAAATGTATTACATTTTCAAATAAAATGAGGCATTTGGGTCAATTATTAAACACCATTACTAGCTTTTTGGTAATTAGTTTGTCGTATAGTGTTAAGAGCAGATCTCAAATAAATAAAGAAATAAAAATGTTACTCATGATTTGTAGCTAAAATTAGATACATCAGAGGATGAGTATCCCAGTAGCTGTTACAATGACTGTTTGTTTTGTAGATTCAAGAACTAGAAACTGAAAATATAGAACTGAAAAATAAGGTACAAGATTTGGAGAACCAGTTAAGAATAAATCAAATACATACATCTCCAGTAAGTACATGGATACAACTATGTTTTCCAGCCAAGATTGGTATAACTTAAAATTATTTAACAACATCTTTGTGTTCTGATAACAAATACAGTATTCACACTATTTCTGATTATTATAATTAACACACTATAATCCTATATTTAAGTAACAGTAAGATTGTGACAAACCAACAATTGTAGGAAAATTAAGTTATATTCAATAAATGATGCTTCCTTAACTCAGCCTGTTGTGACCTGATGTTGCTGTATATATGCAAACTAATTTTTCTCAGACACACAAGCAGACTACCTAAGGATGAAGAGCAAAGTCCTGTGTCCAAAGGATCTGGTTCAGTGTGCCAACCCTGCACTTTGTAACTCAGGATTTCTTAATAACTTTCTGTCACAAACATATCGTTACTTACATCTACTGTTTTGTCTATAACTTACTTCTTGTTTTAACAAGTTTTATGTTCTTCTGAAATTCCCTAGTAGAATCACATAGCCCAAGAGCCATTATGATCTTTCATGCAAATAAGTACTCAAAAGATTGGCTTACTAGTTATGACTGTAAGCGAATGAAAATCCATTATCCATGGAAATATTTTGCCTTCTTCAGAATCAGTGGATATCGATTTTTATGGAATTTTTAAATGGCACATTTAGATATCTAGTTAGTGAACTATTAAAAGTATAGGTTGTTTAGCAGACTGACCCTAATGGCTCTAAAGCAGTTATAATTTATTGTATCCAAATATATTTACAAAGCTGTAAAAAAAAAAAAACAGTTGATGTACATTTACAAGTCCTTATGAAAAGTATCTAATTTTTCATCTAAATATAATTGATGAAATGCTGTTCCTATTGAAGTTAATTGGGATAGAATTACATCCCTTGAGTCTATATATTTGTCCAAGCAGAAAAATAATTTGCCAATTTTTATTTTTTTATTTTCTTAAGTCAGAATATTTTTTTGAATTACAGAAGAATCCACACATTGTACAGTGCATTTGCTTTAATTTTTACAGTTGTGTAAATTAAAATTTGGTCCTACCACATATTCTGAAAATATTGAATTTTTTTGAAATTTTTTTCATCTTGTTTCCGGCCTGAAACTCCATTATGCCTAGTATCAGCCTTAAGTGAATGTTTACATTTTGATCCACAAAGCCCCCCAGAGTCTGTTTATTATAGCAATGATAATTTATCAGTATTATCACTATCCTGAAATGAAGTTCTGTGGAGGTCTGTCTCCATAATGTCATCAAGTGTAATAGTAACATGTGACCGGAATGGATATGATTATATATATGAAGGTCTTTCTTTCATAGGGACTTATATGAATCCCTCAGTGAAAACTGTAAATTATATATGATTTCTGACTTACTATGCATTCAATCAAAAGCACTAATCCCTCAGGCCAAATCCTCAACCTTTATTCAGGATTTTTCCTATAAGAGTTGATCCTTTATTGGTAAACCTAATCATTCAATTTGTCTAATAGCAAAATCAGCTTTTATAGTAACCCTGTGATAGATACATTCTTCTTATAAAAGAAACAAAAAAACAATATTTTCCTGTTTAGCTTTTTGGTCCAAGAACCATGTGTTCATTATGTGTGCATCCAGTGTTGATCACAATGGGACCCAAGTACCTGATGGGGCCTCTTGATACTTAAACAATACAAATAACATATGAGATTGTAAACTGCAATTGTATAATGGCCAAATTATGCACTTCACTGATTGGGTATTATTATTATTGGCATTGTGGTAGCAATATGTATATGCTTTCTGTGTATTATTTCAATGTGACTTCTGGCACATGGTTCTGAGAACAGAATTTGACCCTTAGGACAGCTGTTATTTTGTGTGGTGGAATGCCTGTGAGGAAATCTGCAATACAGTCTTAAAAGTACTGGTTTAAAGCATTTTTGCACATTTTTTCTTTATTTTATTTGCTAATGAATATAAGACACACAGATGTTAATATCACATTTACATTTCATACCCATTAATTACAAGAATAACATATCTAACCATATATTTTCAAAAAATCATCTCCAAAATGTTGTTTCAAATATAATCATACACTAATTTTTGTTATTTCTTTAGATTGAACATTTAAAAAGAAAGACTTACCATACAGAAGTTCTAATAATTAGAATTACAGTAAGAACTACCCAGCAGCATAAATATTAATATATAAATTAATTCTGCCAGCCAGCAGCCTTAAATAATCAAACAGAGATAACAGTGTATTTCAGCTAATCAGCAATAAAAAACAAATACTCCAGGAAAACTTCTCATTCTCATATCTTACCTCGTAACATAACTTTATCCTTCCCGCAAAACCCTATCAAACAAATAGCTTTTGCAGCATGCCCAGAAGGTCATTTGAATAGGCCAAAGCTGTTTGTATTACCTCTATAATAAAATGAGCAGGTACATGTAAGAGAGAGGTATGGAATGAGAAAAAAAATGTTAAATATAATAGACTAGTGCTTTACATAAACTGTTAACTAAATAAGTTTCAGTAATGGAAAATATCTGCAAAGATAGTGTGACCACGGAACCTGCAAAACCTCAATTCCCATTGTCCAGCCACACACAGGAAGAAAGAAAAGATTCAATGGATGTGTTTAAATAAGGCTGCACCTTTTTTAATTTATGTGGGATCACCCAGCAGTAAATTGTACAGCGCTGGTCACCATTCTTTTCTTAATCATTTCCATCTATTTGGGAGGGCTGCCATCAGCCCTTCCCCTTCCCAATCTGGTCCTATCCCATTGCTGGGACCTCTCCACCCTCCCATCATAAGGGTTTAGAGGGTCTGGAAAAAGGGGGCTATCTCCCCCCTATCCTAGACATTAAGAGTCCCAACTCCCTTTTCCAGCTTCCCTAGGAAACCAGATCCCCTCCTTCCCCCACCACCCCTGCAATGAGTACCTGCACTGGACATCTGCCTAATTTGTGACATCTTGACCTCAATTCCTTACCTAACTCAACAGGTCCCTGAACTGCTGTGGGGAAGGCAAAACAATCCTCAGCACCTGGGCCAGTATGGCAGTGAGGGAAAAATTCCTTCCCAGCTCCAAAAGAGAAAAGGCAACTAGCACAGTGTCCACAGTAGATCATAAAATACTTGGTCCTACTCTGATCCCATGGGTGGGAGAGAGGGCTCTGCTGCGTCATGAAGAGAGAGGGTACAATTTGGATGGCACTGGATATAAATACCCTTCTCCCCCAGCTGGTCTGCCTGGTGGTTCAGTGTCCCCACCTAAACCAGTAACTTCTGGTTCCCCCATGGCTCAAAGAGCTACAATCCCTTTTCTTCCTCCTTGCCAGACAAAGTCCTGCAGCATTCAGTTGTGATGAGCATATTATAGTTAGAAGAGGCACTAAAAACTTTGCAGGATGTGGACTGGTATGTGTTTAAGGCTAAATTATGCTTAGTCAAACAAGAATATCTAAATTACTATGTTTTACAAAAGTAAAAGTAGAATGAATGTATCTTTTCTTATATTCGCTATACATTTCTGTGAAAAAAATTTGTGATGTTACTTAAAATAGTAATAAAAAGTAATCACAGGATTTTGTTAAAGTTCCTTTAATGCACTTTTTTAACAGGAGAATTTTTAAATTCATAGATCTAACCACGGGAAATCTGCTTCCTCTTTTTTGCTTTTTTTTTGTTTTGTTTTGTTTTTTTAAATGTATGACCTTTCTTGTGTTACTTGTTAATGAGCAGACACGTTTTTCCAATTTGATGAAAATTTAACTTTCTGGGAAAAATATATTTCAAAGTCTGGACCTTTCTAAAAAAACTATCACATCTCAATAGCCAGCTAACCACTTCTAATAATCAGAGTGAAAAATGCAGCTTCTTTTTGTTAATTCTGCTCATTCCCCATTGAGATCTGTGCAGTGAACTTCATAAGGATATAATCTTGTAATGATGTAACACAGAAGAATTACTATATTCAGTCAGAAAAATGTAAATCTAGTTTTGTTCATTCACATTTAAAATAGCAGATGGATTATTGTGTTTTATATGCTATAAGTGAAGTATGATAGATATGTGCTCTCAATACACGTTATTAGGCGTTTCCTAGTATGACTCAATAACACAAAGAGTTTGTAGTTGTTCGGGGGTACTAATCGTCATAGAAATTCACAGCATGTATCATAATTATTTCCTCTTGTTTTACAATGTGAAATTATATTTAAATTTTTAAGTATAAAATAATTTAAATCCACACTAAGAAATGCTTAGGAAATATCCTTATGAAAAGTCCTACATCTAAATTAGCAATACTTCAAACATCAGACTGTCAATTGTTTCATTTAAAAAAAAAACAGGAAGAAACTAGCTGGCATGGTGTATTAGTGATCTACTAATATTTTTAATACATATGCCTATTTTTAGAGGAGATTAAAACATCTGAATCCAATAAACTTGAACATTACTAAGTGAATTTTAAGTGTGCAGAAGTTGAACCTGTATAAATATACATATTTGTTTTTCTTTCCGTTTTTTGAAGTAATAATTTAAAAAAACAATTCTTTTTAAAAGGTACCAGTGTCGTGCTGGGTTTCTGACCCTCTTTTGGACATAATATCAAATAATTAGATCTATTCATATTTTCCATCATTTGGATATAACTATTTATATCTTTTCATAACATGGTATATATCAGTTTTATCTTACAATTATTTTGTACATGAAGCTCCCATTTAAGTTAATTAGTGTTTACATGTTAAGGGACTGCAGGACTGAGACCTAATACTCTGTCGCTGTGCAATACTATAATACCACATGTGCTACTGTTGGAACTAGGCTACCCTCAGTGAGGCAGTAGCAGAACTCTGCTCTCTTTCCTGGTCAGCCCCCAACTGGGTAGGTCTCCTCCTTTTAAGCCCCCTTCTCCACACCTGACAATGCTGGAGGTGTAGCAGGGGAGGGTCCATTGGCTGTCCTTTAAACTCTTGTTGCCTTGGCATGGGTATTGTCGCATCCAAACTTATTTATTATACAGAATTATAAACTATTAAATTAACAAAACTCTAACAAAAATTATAATTTAACAATTCTTCATCTTTATATTTCAATATCAAAATTCAGTATGTATCCTCATAACTAATTTTTATTTGAATGGGGAATTATGAAAAAGCTGATGACCCTTTATGTCAACATTTCTTATCTTCTTTAAACATGAGTTTTCAGAGATCTTTTACTCAAAGTCCAACATTATGTTTGTGAATTATTACCAAAAAAACCCCGAACTTGTTAGTAATTTCCCCTGCATTGCATTTTGAGCGGTATCTCAATTTTGGGGCCTTAATAATCATCATTCCCCAACAGTTCTCTCACGCACAGATGAATGGGAAGAAATGAGGAGTGGTTCCTAGTTGTTCTAGTTCCACATCTGCTCCTGGGGCAGTGCAACTATGCACTGTCACTTGTTCAGGGCTTCTGGCAAAGCTACAATTGAACTCTATGTGAATATCGTTTTGAGCAAGAGGTGTGGAGTATTCATAGACTCACAGGCCAGTGCTCTATCCACTCGATAAGACTGCCTTTTTAATTATGAAATATTAACCTGATTCTATCTTGTTGACCTCTCCCAAGGAAAGGTATGGGTATGGGTTTGGCAATGTATTGACTGGACTGGTGACCTGACTCAGCTCTACCTCTTGAGGAATTTTTTCAGTAACTATGAAGTACATATGCTATGTGGATTCCAGATTCCTTCCCCTTCTCCCCAGATTCCTAGGTCCTCAGTAAGGAATATTGAATTATCTTAGAAAAATCTCCCAGGAACAGTTTTTTTAATCTTTGTTTAGGGATTTCTTCAGCACAAAAAAGAATTGACCAAAACCAGTCATCCTTGTTGAAGGCCCAGCACATGAACTTGAGATTTTAGGGGACAACTTTCCATATAGAGGATACATAACTGGCCTGAGTATGATCATCATTCCAATCAAGTCAGAGCAGGTAGTCAAGGTAGCATGAGACCAGTTCTTCCTCCTGCCCAGCCCAGCAAGTCCTACCCATGGATGGACTGGAGGGCCACATATCAAGTAAAATGGGGGATTTCTTTCTGATAGATGTATAAGATACAATGTAAAAGAGTAGATGAAATGGAGTGCTGACACAGCTGTATTAACTTCAAAAGTGATCAGATACTCTAAACAGTATCTAATCAAATAATGTCTTTGAGTTTAGGGGTTGTAATTTTGTATGCAATATGTAGGATTAAATTTCCATCAAGTTGCATCTAAAAAGTCTAGTCACAAGACATTACAATTATAAACAGATATGTTCTATTTGTCTTAGATCAACTCAATAGGTTAACTGCATTTTATGGATACAAATGTATAATTTCATCTGTCATCCATGTCACATTTACTTTGTTTTTTATTTGTTTTTTTTCTGATTTGTCTTCATCATATTAAATTAGCATGATAGTTAAAGAAAAGTAAAGACATATGCTCCATTAAAACCATTTGTTTTATTTAATATTAAGGATGTGTTAATTTTTATTATCATGAGTTAAAGTACTAGTCCTCTTCCACTTTTTAAAATATTTGCTTTTTGCCTGTAGTGAATCTGAGGGATGTAAAAGGTTGTAAGTATATGTATATTTAGCTCTCAAGGATGGCCTGAGATGTATTAAACATTCTGGGCTAGATTCTGGTGCACTTTCTCATATGAAGTCCTATTAAATAATCCTTTTAACTTCATTGGCGCTATTTGTAGATTGAGGTGCTATTCAGCAGAAGTACAAATAGCAGACTCTGGCCTTCATGGTAAATTTCAGTGGTCAGGACTTGAATGTGTGATCTTTGTATTGCATATTAAAAGGTTCTTTTCAGCTTCTCAAATTTAATTCCTTAAGTCTCTTTCCTTTCTTTGTAGAGTGTGATATTGGGAAGTGACGGAGACTATTTCACTCTCAGATTCTCAAGGTAGATTGTGACTCCAATAATCTGCCCTTCTTACATGTGGAGAGCTCACATTAATTTCAGTGGGTGTTCTGTGCATGTAGGAAGAACTGAATCTGGCTGCTAAGATTTATAGAACAGATCTAAGGGAAACATTTTATCTTAAAGCTATACAACTATGATTGTGTATAATTGCTATTTCTAATTAATGCTGGTGATGTTCAGCGATATGAAGAATACTTTTGAGAATGAGATGCTCATTGTAATACAGGTTTTCTAGATTTTTAAAAACTGATAGTCTCACAATGTTGCAATAGAAGTAAAAGGTTTTCCCTTTAGGTGTCATTATAATGTAAAGCTGCAGGTTTTTTTACAAGAGCAAAGGTTCCTATTCAAACAGAAGACAGTTACTGATATTCATATTCTAAAACCATGATTATTATTGATTTAATGTCATTAAAAGATATTTAAATTATAAGGACTAAGTCTTGACATTGATTTTTACATAATAATCCTACAAAATTCCCATGCGAAGAGGGATGGCAATTTATGGTCCTTATGCACTACAGAGGGATACAGTACATTTAGGCATAAAATGAGAAAAGACTACTCTACTAAACTTCACATATATTACTTTTTCTCTTTTCAAATAAAGGATGCTACTATGAATGCTTGAATTTATTGCAAGAGTTCTACTCTGTGAGGGAAGACAGATGTATGTCTATGCATGGGTGATGTTGTGTGGCATTCTGCATGTAAACTTTTAAAAGCTAAAATTTGTTATTTGTTAACTGCCTGGCAGTTGAAATTTACAAACAAAAAAAATTGCTATTGAGGACCCTGGAAAAGATCACATGGTATCACAGAGCAAAATCTTACTAGTGCCTTCTTCTCTTATCTAGAGTCCCTGAAACAAGTGGGAATGGTAGGTTATTTGTCCATTGTAATCAAGTCCTGTTTTAACACATGGCATGGACATGTGAAATGTAATGCAAAATCATTAATTTGATGATAAAAAAAATAGAAACAAGACTTCCCTAAATATTTTAAGTAAGGATAGAGACAAGTTAAGTGGAGACAACTGGAAACTAAACAACTGGAAACTAAAATATACATTTTAAATGGACTTATTTAAAAGAGCGGAAATGTAGAAAAACAGCAGAAAATGGAGTTTGATATGGGCACATTATTTCTTAAACAATCTAGTCAACTCAAACTATGATCTAGTGGAGTGGTTCTCAACCTGCGACCTGCAGGCCACTTGCGACCCAATCAGCACAGAGCGGCAGCCTATGTGACATTCTTAGGGCCATACAGTATTGGATGCATCCCACATAACACATTGCGAGCCACATATGGTCAATAGGTTGAGAACCACTGATCTAGTGAGTTTCGGTAAGTGATTGGATGGATTTATAATGCTATTGACTTCCTTTATAAAGTGCTTTGAGACCTACTGATGGAAAGAGCTATATAAGAACTAGATATTGTAATTACACAGCATGTGCTCTGCTGATATAGGTAACCCACTGAAACGACATGGAACCTGACAGCCACATAACTTGCAGTAATGGCAAATGCTAATAGAATGCATACCATATAATAATGTCATGCATTTATTGCATTTCACTGGAAGTTCCTGGCACACAAGATGTTGTGTCCTTTTGATAATGCACATTATTAAGAAATCTGAGATAATGTGTTGTTCTGAGATGGAACACCAATTTGTAAGAAATTTGTATAAATATATAAATAAAAGTATAACTAGGAATGGGAGAACTTCATATTTTCAGGTTCTAAATTACTATGTAACCTTTTCAAAGGAATTCTTAAAACATTACTTTGCAGATTCATTATCATATTTGGAGCATTATTTCAGCATCGAGCTTCCTTGGGGCTTTAAAGAGGCTTGTCTGAGGGACTTAAATAGAGCAGCTCTGAAGTTGTACAGCTCGGATACTGCTTTTCAGTCCAGTGGAGTCTGACTGAGAAAGAACTGTGTTGCGTGACAAAGATTTTTTCAAAATTATATTTTTAAAAGCTACTTCTTTTGGCCTAGGATTTTACAGAGCTGTACATTCTAAGTATTTTAATTTTTCAAATTTACATGTAGCCCAATTTCATCCTGAGTGTAAATGGATGGAAAACACTGATAGTCATGGAGATTCACCTGTTTACACCTGGCATTAATTTGGCCCTAAGTCTTTAGCAGTGAATATATGACCTCTGATTCCCTTGTGTGAAATTCTGCTGTCACTTATTTAATCAACATCTATACCAATACATGGTTATGGCGACTGCAATACCATCCAAGTTAACACCCTAATAATGCAATGGTGTCCTGAAGTGAATTTGAATTGGAAAGGGGAAAACAACTTTCAAAATAAAATACCTCTAGTTGCATTCATACACCAAGGCATTAAAAGTAATGAGAACCAAGGCAGAAAGCCAAAAGGAATTTTGATTATGCAGTCAAATTGTTCAGCAAAAGAACAAAAGAGAAAGTTAACCATCAAGTAGCAAGTCTTTTGCATGCATGTTTTGTCCATTACAGATTCTGTAACTTTATTATTTTTACTGTTTGGATTTATATTCAGTACATTTCTAAAAAATTAAATCAGTTTCTGCATAATATTATTTTAAATTTTATTTAGAATTATATCTATCAAAGCTGATAGTGATGATAAAAGCTTAAATAGTTGCTCACTATGATATATATCTGTCAGTGGAGAAGTCTTATGCAAAATAGATTAACACATTTGTTACCACTTCCTGAATAAGTCTGTGAGAAGTATTAGTAATACTATAATGTGGTTAGAAAGATGTGGTTTCCTTAGTTGGGAATAGACCCTCAGAGTTTCTGTACAGCTATACTCCTGTGTGGCATTTGAACTGTTGGCATGGGGTGTTGCTGCTGGCTATTGGTGTTTTTTTCTCTGTTTCATGCAATCAGACACTTGGATATACAGCTGAAGTTTCCATTACTCTTGTGTGTGTGCTGTTTACTTTTCCTCTGTGTTTTAGTGGTTTGGCAGTACATTAATCACGGGTCGTTCTTCCATTTGGTCTTGATTATGTGGGGGCAATCTGATTTTCTCTTTATTGGTTTCATATGGTGGTGCTGCTTATGTTTGTATCATAATAAGAGTTTAGATACTGTTTTTCAGAGAACTTGCACACTCAACCTCAATGGATCCCTGAGTTCATCTATTTATTTTAAATAAACCTATTTTCATTGTTCAAAATATCTGGCTGTGCCTTTTTGCACGGTTGCTACCTGAAGCAATCTAGAAGGGGATCAGCTCAACCCACCAGCCTTCATGGGGATATACAATTGATTGAAAGTGTAGTCATTCACAACCATGTTGATGCTATCTGTTTCCATAGGAAGTTGTATACCAAGCCCTGCCTGACTGCTAAGGAACATCTCACCAGACCAGCCAAACAGGCCTTGATCTAGAGACAAGGATTTATTTTTTTCAAATGTTGGATATTTTTTCATTCCTGGAGCATCTGCAAACATTACAGGATCTGAGTAACCAGAATTCCAGAATCAGAAAAAAGAAAACTGAAGGAAATGCCGTGACAGCCACAGAACCCCCTTGATGAGAATAAATAACAGGGAACAGTCAGGAAGGAGGGCAGTGTGTGAGAGAAGAGCAATACAAGGGAAGTAGTAAAAGACTAAACCAACAGAGGAGTAGAGGAAGATACCAACCAAAGTGGAAAATAGTGTTGAGAGAGAAAAACAGACAGAAAAGATGTGTGCGCCTTTGGATCTCACTGCATCACAGGTGGCTGCTGATTCCTGGCCTGACCTTACCTTTGTTTAGTGTAAAGAAAGGCCTGTTCAGGACTCTCCCCAGCCAGCCCCACTTTAGTTCTGTCTCTCGCTCTCTCTCTGCTAGATTCTGCACAGAAAGTCAACATTTTTGAAGGGAATTCACAACTGAAGGACAAATTAAGCAGCACAAAAATACACTTTATTTAGGCCTATATTTCCAATGTAGTTATTCTCATAGTGGAAGATACCTGACAATGACAACCATAAATACAAATAAACGTTTGGTTTCAGCAAATGAAAAGAAGAGGAGATTTGTTATAAACTGTTTCCAAAGATGCTGAGCAGCAGGCACTATCATTTTGTAAACTTCATGATCAACTCCTGCAATCTGAAATATAAAGTCAAGAACTGCATCTCAGTTCAACAAGCATGAATCTGTCGTCAAAGTTTAAATCAGGAAACAATTTGTGAAGCACCATTGAAGTTGCACCTGTAGTAGTAGCTGATGCTATTTCCAGAGAAACTTTGCTTGAAACAAGCACAGCTGAAGACCTGCAGATGAGCTACAAAGCCAAAGATCCCAAAGATGATAGAAAACCCAAAAGCCCAAAGACACTGTAGACAAGCAGGTCAACAATGAGGCAGGACAAAACAGACTTCCTGCTGAAATAGGTTTGACATTCCCATCTAAGAAGTCACTTTCAAGATTGTTTTATCATCTGAGCTGTTGCACATAGATTGTATAGATTGTCCTTACCAGTCCACTGAGAATGATATGCCGTATGGACAGTTTCCTTTTTGTCATATAGGCCACCATTTTTCATCTTCATTTTACAGAATGAGAAATGCACCATGTTGAAGATTTGCATGTCAAGTGGCTAGTATACTCATCTCTTTCAGATTATGCAAACTGTCACATTCGTTGGTTGTTCAAGGATACAGATGTTCGAAAATCGGCATGGTTTACAGTGATTGAAAGAAGACTCTAAAGTCAATGTCTGTTCATGGCAGAAGCAAACAACATGTGTAGTCACATGTGGCAGCTCTGCAGTTCACGAAGGATCATAGTATCAATGCATGTCTTGATAAACAAGCATCTGAACATAATAGGAAATGGCAAGAAGTACTAAAAATATTGTTTGATGCTGTCAAAACTTTACCTAGTTTAGGTCTCCCCTTCATGGCTACAGTGAAGTGCTTGAGAGCAACAATGGTGGTATTTAGTTGAGCATCATTACGCTACTTGCAAGGCACACTATCACTTTTGCCCAACATATCAGTGACACTAAGGGAAATCAAATACTTAAACAAGACAATTACTGATGAACTTAAGTCTTTTAGCATCAGAAGCCAGGAGGTGCAAAAAAGATAAGCTGTTAGCTGCGAATATTAGCCATGTTGATCTGATGACTATTTTCTTCTGTTTGTTAATATTGATCATTTTGAAGGAAAAGTAGGTATTAAAGAGCATTTTGTAAGCCTTGTAACCTTGTGCAGCAAGTAAGGCAGATGCTGCCTCCTTGTGTGACCATTTATCTAATATTGTATTCTGCAAGTATGGATTAGACCCCAAATATGTCTGGACAGGGATATGGTGGGGCCAGTGTTATGGCCAGAGTTTGTGGAGGACTGTAAGCAAAAAAATGAGAGAATATCTGTCAGGCAGAGGAGACAAAGTGTATGCATCATACATTGATTGCTCAGTACATCAAATGAACCTACTTTTGGTGCATGCTGCTGACGATAAGGCCAGTCCAGATCTGAAGGTTTTCTTCTGAACTTTGCAGGAAATATATCAATATTTTGCAGACTCTAACCATCAATAGGGAAAATTAATGATTAAGTCCAAAATAATCATTACTTTCATACTTTTGCTTGAAACAGTAAAGTTTTGCAAAGGGAAGAGGAACCTGATGATGCGCTTCAGACCCCTGAAGAAGTTGGCAGGATAGATGCAGCACATGAAATTGAACAGGCTTCTGAAGAATGAAGGAGATCTTTACATTTAAAGACAATCTGCAATACTAGATGGGCAGCTCAAATGAAAGCCAATGAGGCAATGACAGTAAATTTTCAGAATACAATTGAATGCCTCTAAGTTGAAACTGTTGCTGAATGCAGGAGCAGTGAGGACACACATCGAGAGTAAAAAACAACTTGTCTTTCATGGCCTGGATGTTCTACCTCAATCTGTTATGGTGGCATAGGATCTCGGTAATCATGGCTGCAGCCTCCGGAATCCTTCAGTCAAAGAAAATTAATCTGTGCCAGGACATTTGAGAGCACAGTGAATGAGCTCAGCAAACTGATCTGAAGAAAAGTACAAGGAAATTGTAAAAGAATCTCAGAACAGGTGGGAATCAATGGGTTTTGAAAATGGAAACTATCCAAGCCACAGGACGAGACATGAATGCCGCACATGATGAATTTGCACACAATCTGGCTTTGAAGCAAAGGATAACCATTGAAGGAGATATTTTGAGGTTTTAGACAAAACAGGTATCAGAGGGGTAGCCGTGTTAGTCTGAATCTGTAAAAAGCAACAGAGGGTCCTGTGGCACCTTTGAGACTAACAGAAGTATAGGGAGCATAAGCTTTCGTGGGTAAGAACCTCAGTTCTTCTTGCATCTGAAGAAGTGAGGTTCTTACCCACGAAAGCTTATGCTCCCTATACTTCTGTTAGTCTCAAAGGTGCCACAGGACCCTCTGTTGCTTTAGACAAAACAGGGAACTAAAATCTCAATGTGAAGGATTTCAAGAGGTAGCTATGCTGTTTGGGGTCCTCCATCCCAAGCGACTTCAAAATATAACTTTAGAAAAGTCAACGGAAGAAGTTCTTAAATTCTTGGGAAAATACTCATAATTTTCTTCAGACTTGATTCAGGAGATTGTGTCTTTCAGGCTGTATTATTTTACAGAGGACACAGAGGTGTTCAGTTTGTCACTTGCAATCCAGAGCTACTTGAATTTCATAGTGTCAAGTTCTCTCGATGATGTTTTACCAGAAGTGGAAAATGGACACGGCTCAGTGACCTTGCTTTCCTTGCAATTGAGGAAGACAAGACAGCAAGGATGAAGCTCGACATCATTATTGAACAATTTGCCAAGAAAAAGTGTTGCCATGATGATAGATTTCAGTAATTGGCAGCATGCGAGCCAATACAATTTGGGTGAGATTCCATTTTTGTTTAGGCTTGTGATTTTTGTTTCATGTTTTTCTTTTAACTTTCTTTCTTTAAAAAGCCTAAGGTGATGTGACCTTTGGGTCTCATGCTGCATGTTGGCTGACCTTGCTCTAACCCTTAAATCTGCCCCTGTAAATGCACACCTGTTACAGCACTGGCCCTGGCTAAGAGTTTCAAAGTGAGCTGAAGAGAGAAGACAGTGTCCATGGATGTTCTGGGCACCTCTCTTTTGTAAAAGTGATCTGTAGCACCTTGTGATGGGCTGTACAAACCCCACACTGGGCATCATGGGGTTAAGGGATTATTTTGGGCTCAGCCAGCCCCGCCACAACTGCAGCAAATGCTCCATCTGCTGGAGAAATTAAAAGACAAGGAATTAGCTCATTTGAGTGGCAGAGCTGGAGGTGAGCAGATTTGCAGCCCACAGCTCCAGCAGCGCAGAGCAGAGGGAAGCCTAAGGCACTGACACAGCTGCCCAAAGGGGCCCTCCCTGAGGGAAGGGAAGACCCACCCCAGAGACAAACAGAAAGGGAAGTATCCTGTGGAACTTGGACATTGGTAACCCCTTCTTACTTATTGTGTTAAAAAAGCAAGTATTGGATGAATGGACTATAAGGTGGATAGAAAGTTGGCTAGATTGTCGGGCTCAACGGGTAGTGATCAACAGCTCGATGTCTAGTTTGAAGCCGGTATCAAGCGGAGTGCCCCAGGGGTCTATCCGGGGCCAGTTTTGTTCAACATCTTCATTAATGTTCTTGATGATGGGATGGATTGTACCCTCAGCAAGTTTGTGGATGACACTAAGCTGCAAGGAGAGTAGATACACTGATGGGTAGGAATAGGGTCCAGAGTGACCTAGACAAATTGGAGGATTGGGCCAAAAGAAATCTGATGAGGTTCAACAAGGACAACTGCAGAGTCCTGCACTTAGGACGGAAGAATCCCATGCACTGCTACCGGCTGGGGACCGACTGTCTAAGCGGCAGTTCTGCAGAAAAGGAACTGGGGATTAGAGTGGACAAAAAGCTGGATATGAGTCAACAGTGTGCCCTTGTTGTCAAGAAGGCTAATGGCAAATTGGGCTGCATAAATAGGAGCATTGCCAGCAGATTGAGGGAAATGATTATTCCCCCCTATTTCGCACTGGTGAGGCCACATCTGGAGTATTGCATCCAGTTTCGGGGGGCCCACTACAGAAAGGGTGTGGACAAATTGGAGAGAGTCCAGTGATTAGGGGGATGGAGCACATGACTTATAAGGAGAGGCTGAGAGACCTGGGCTTATTTAGTCTGCAGAAGAGAAGAGTGAAGGGGGATTTGATAGCAGCCTTCAACTACCTGAAGGGGGGTTCCAAAGAGGATGGAGCTCAGCGGTTCTCAGTGGTGGCAGATGACAGAACAAGGAGCAATGGTCTCAAGTTGCAGTGTGGGGAGGTCAAGGTTGAATATTAGGAAAAACTATTTTACTAGGAGGGTGGTGAAGGTGGGGAGGAGGTGGGCAGCGCAGCTCGGGACCCCCACTGTTGTTGGGGGTGGGCCGGGATGTGGCATGTGGCCAGGACCCCTGCTTTTGCTGTGGGGGGCAGGGAGGGTTGGCGGGGCTGGCAGGGGCTCCCTACTCGGCTCCGCACCCCTGCAGCTCTTAGGCAGCAGAGGGGGTCAGGGGGTTCAGTGCAGTGCTCCAACCACAAGCGCCGGCTGCTGCAGCTCCCATTGGCCGGGAACCGCAGCCCATGGGAGATGTGCGGCGGCCTGCAGGCACGGGCAGTGGGTGGCGTGGATCACCCCTCCCCCCCCCCGTGTCCCCTCCACTGTCTAGGAGTTGCAGGGCCATGGGAGCTGGGGAGCCTCTCACCCCGAGGTAATCATGCCCCCAACCCCCTGTTCCTCGCCCTGACTCCACTCCCAAACTGCTGCAGGTGGCCCTGGGGATGCCCGGCTCAGGCATCCCCTGAGCCAGCAGCTGCAGAAATCACAGAGGTCATGGAAAGTCACGGAAGCCTTAATCATGAGCAAGACAGTAATCCTTGGAAGCCTCTGGGTGACTCTTCCTGTGTTAGGTCTCCAGAACATGAAAAATAGCCGTGTTATACAGCACATCAGTTTATGCTCTTAACACTGGACATAATGTAGGGTAACACACAAAATGGAAGTTCAAATCGCAGTGCAGGTGTACAATTACAAATTACTCACAAAACAAAATGAAATCCATAAATTGATTCCAGTCTCATCACTCGGGATTTTTATTTGGCATAGAGCACAGCTATACTGCTATACAGTAACTCCTCACTTAACGTTGTAGTTATGTTCCTGAAAAATGCGATTTTAAGCGAAACAATGTTAAGCGAATCCAATTTCCCCATAAGAATTAATGTAAATGAGGGTGTTAGGTTCCAGGGAAATTTTTTTCACCAGACAAAATACTATATTATATTATATATAGTATATGCACACACAGTATAAGTTTTAAACAAATGATTTAATACTGGTACACAGTGATGATGATTGTGAAGCTTGGTTGAGGTGGAGGAGTCAGAGGGTGGGATATTTCCCTTACTGCTCAATGATGAACTAGCAATTGGCTGAGCCCTCAAGGGTTAACTCTCTCACTCCACAAGGCAGCAGGAATGGAGGGAGGGGAGACAACCCAGACAGAGACACACACCATATGTGTGAGAGAGAGATATGCACATTTCCCCTTTAAGTACACTGCCTTGTTAATTAGATCAGCTTGCTGAGACTGCAGCTGCTGCAAGCTCCCTCCGTCCTGAGCCCTGGTGTGTCCCCCCTGCTCTATGGAAGATGGGGTAAGTGGGGTGCAGGGGCAGGGGGGAGGGGGACACCCTGACATTAGCCTCCCTCTTCCTCCTGCAGCCCCCCCCCCCCACGGCAAGCAGGAGTCTCGGGGAGCAGCTCCAAGGTAGAGGGCAGGAGCAGCACATGGCGGTGGGGGGAGGGACAGCTGAACTGCAGGCAGCTGCTGTACAGGGAACTTAGGGGAGCGGGAAGCTAATGGGGCTGCCAGACCATCCTGGTTCCAAGTCCCCACCAGCTAGTTGCAACAGGCTGCTCTTCTTGAAAGCAGTAGACAAAGCAGGCGGCTGCCAAACGACATTGGAAGGGAGCATTGCACAACTTGAAACGAGCATGTTCCCTAATTGATCAGCAACGTAACAACGAAACGACGTTAATCGGGACAACTTTAAGTGAGGAGTTACTGTACTGAGTTGACCAGAATCAAATGCAAGGGGTGGGTATAGGGTGTACCACACATCCAAAGTTACACAGAAAATCTCTTCCTTTACATAAAATTACGTAGTACATTGTACTTAATATACATTTGGGGGATTGGCTTGGTTACTTTGTAGGACCCAAATGGTGACTCTGATGATTGAATAATCCTTCTCGGTTGTTTTGTATTTTAGACAGTATTTTGCTTGCTTAAGTCTATTCAAATCTAGTATCGCATAATATATAAATGTAATAACTGGTAATATGTAACATTAACAAACTCTACGATCTTTGAACAGTAGGAAAACTGTGCACCAGTACCATTACTGTAGACATAGCCTAGTGAAGTTGTTCTTCAAAATTCTACCAAAATGATGTAAATCTTGTTTTCCTGACTATTTATTTATTTATTTATTTATTTATTTTGAATATTTAGGTTTTGTATGGCTTGGAACATAAAGTTTCAGCCTGGAAGCAAATATGTTTTTGCACGTTGTAATATAAGAAAACAAGTTTTTGCTGTTTTCAGTTACAAACATTGAGTGGATACACTTGCAGTGTAGATTTTACATTTAGTGCTCTTGTAATTTAAAAACCGCTTTGCTGTTAAAGTTGCCAAGTTGTGTCCTTAACATGGCTTTGACCATAAAGAAAACAAGAAAAATTAAGGCACTTGAAAAGAAAGTGAAATGTTTCCTGAATAACCATGAAAGAACAGTTTAAGGACTTTATTATTTCAGGGCCAAGTCTTGATCCACCTGTGGGTATGCAAGACTCAAAAAAGCAATGATAATGCCAAATTTCAGTTGTACAGCAGGGTCAGTGTATGAAGAAGCCATGCAAGGTGAACTTTGCAACCTTCTCTGTCAGGCCCACAGAGTGGAGTCATTGTGGTCAAACCAGAAAGTGACATGGACAAAGTATTCAAAGCATAGATCCACCATCTTCAGTCCCCACTCCTCTTGACCTTGCCAAGGAGTACTGGCTGTTCAAGAAATAAGTCCCTTTTTGCAGGATTGAAGGAGGATTCTTTTTTATATGCAGCTTCATATTTCACTTGTGCAAAGATGTTTTTCTCAGGCTTTGGGGCAAGAATCAAGATTTGGCCCCAAAGAGTGCCTGGTTAGACACATTTCCAAACCAAATATTTGTGAACTTTGCCCTCATTTTCCAGGACCTGTGTTCAAGGCTCAGTGTCTATAATGGGGGTGAGGGTCGGGGTGGGGCCGAGGGAATGATGACATCACAAACACTTAAAGCAGGGGATAGAGTCAACTCCCTGGTCTGATTGAGTTGTTTGTAATGCCATCATTTCTTTCATGAGCAACACAGAACCTTGACCTCAGCTCAGGACGTGGCAGGGAAAATCAAACAAAACCTTTCCACTTACTTTTCCAATAATGCTTGTGTGTTTTGTTTTTGAAATGACAAGCCTATAGAATTATAAATGAAAACACCTTCTAGGATAATTTTAAAACAGCTTCTTTTAAATCTTAAAATTCAAATAGATACAGGAAATAAAAGGAAGTATCAAGTTAAAAACGAAAGGAAATAAAATCGGGGAAGTAAGGTTTTACTGTCAGACTTTTGGTTGATGAGAATAAGTACACATCTTAGCGCCCACCACATCAAAGACATGATTCCCTGCTGACTGTGTGTTTGGGGGGCGGCCGCGGGGAGGGAAGGAATCCTCTCCCCACCTCACAGAGCAGACGAGGACCAGTCGCAGTGATGCTACTTAAAGGCTGCAGTAGCTATTCTGGCCATTGCGCCCCTATCCCGTTGTGTGGGGAGGACTTGAGGGTTGGTAGAAACTTCATGCTTCACCCCTCTTCAACTGGAAAGAACTGCTGTGCCAGAAGTCCCCAGAATGCTAGATTGTTCACGTGCAAGAGGCTCCCCACTCAACACAACCACAGCCGTTCCACTCTGTCATGAACCCTGTTTACCTGTGCTAGGGGAAAGAGGACTTGAGCCTTTGTGATAGAAGATCTTAGATACTGTTTGAATTATCTAGTAAAAAGCATCTCATTTCAACTCAAAAGTGCATTAGTTGCTGTTATACCAAAAATGTCATAAGGATATATATTTCTGTGCAGGAACTGTACAGTTTTCATATTCTATAGCTGAGTAACCAAAGGAGCCAATATAATCTTCCTATTCAAAATAAAAGAAATCCTGTAAACTACCGACATAGCAGGCTTTTTTTTATTGTATGAGGATTTTATTATATGAATTATTTTTTATTTTGGGGGTAAAAAGAAATGGTCAATGAAACTGTATATTAACATAACAGTGAACCAGATTCTGGCCTGTACTTTAACCACAACAACTTTCCTCCCTAATTATGTGCCTAACTACTGTTTTGCATGTGCAAATACGGGGTTTTGTAGATATGTTGTTGCATGCAGATTTTTGTGGGTGCAACCCATTGTGCCCACATTTGAAAATGTATTCATTGTATTTTGATTAATTTTTTATATCTTATTTGTTCCCACCAATACTGGAATACTTTTTATGTCTATGGGTTTTTAAGGTTCTTTTTTCATTTACAAAAAAATTCTTTAGCGTTCTGTTGAACAGCAATTTGCAAACAAATTTTTAAAATATAAAATGTGCATTTTTTCTTTCCCTTATGTTACCACTTTCTATTCCTTAGAATATTTTCTCTTTCTGTGATTCCTTTACAGCTGCTGCACATAAAGTCTGATAATGATCAACATATATTTCAAAGACCCTCCACCTTTTTCTGGTGTAATAATGAGGATTCAACTCCTTGTTTAGATATCTCTTCCATTACACTTACTCCTATGAGCTCTCCTGACTCCAGACTATCATCTGGACTATTAACACCACCACCTTCAAAAAGTGGTCTTCCAAAGCCAGTCAGTGAATACAGCATCCCAAGACCTCGTGTAATCCTGTTGTGCAAAAACTTTTTTTTTCTATTTTCCTATGTTCTCTGTTGTGTGTTGATTGTATTAAAATATACATTTTGTACAGTGGTTAAAGGACAGATCAGATGTATTGTAGGTTTTTTCTGGGTACTGTTAAAATATGGAGACTTTTGAGATGTTCTATAGTGCCTGCATCATATCCTTAAGATAATATCTTATTTTCCCAACTTTTTAACATTTCTTTTTCTTTACATTCTAATGGTTTACCTGTATGTGCTATATTTATTGGACTAGTTTGCTATTTTGGTAGAGTAATTATACTAATAATAGGTATTTACATTATTCAAGACAGTGTCCCAAAAGTCTGATTTGGAGGGCTTTAATTTTTTCAGTAGAAAGAGAACTTGGGTAAGTGAGAAAGTATTGATTAGCCAGAAGAGCAATCAGCCATTATATTTGTTTTACTATAGTTTATATGAACTCTGTGCAAAATGAAGGCTGCAAATTATTTTATTCTAAAATGATCTGTAACATGCATATTGACTGCCTTCTCATAACAATTTGTCAATACTCACAACCTTTTTTTCCATTTGCAAATGACATTTGGCTGTATTTGGCAAACATTATCATGGCTTTCTGCATGTGTTTACTGAATAAAAATGCTTCTCATATTCATCCAGATTTTAATAGTATACATTTATTTTTTGAATTAACCACTAATGATCAAATTTATTAATGGTATCAAAATACCCAATGAATATGACAAGAAATTGGAATATTGAACAGCAAAATATGAATGAAAAGCTTTTATCAAAAAGACTCATTTAAGACTGACCTTAAATATTGTTTACGTATCTATCTAGCTTCTTCAGAGCTATTTATAACCTTAAGTTCTCAGTTATAATCTGGCCACAATTCACACAAAGATCTTCCATGAACATCAGTGGGAAATCTGCATGTGAATCTAGGGTAGTTTATGGCTCATAAATACATGCAGGGCCGGATATCATGCTCCTGATGCAGACAAACCGCCTCTCCCGTCAGTAGGAGTTCTGTTTGCATGAGGAGTGTGAGATCTGCCCACTTTTTGATTACTGTTGTTTGTGTTACACAGCCTGCAAATTACACACAGAATTCCCATGACATTAATGGGAGTTCCGTGTGCAGATTAACAAGGGTCTATTGCACGTAAACAATATTCTCTCAAGAACCATTGGGCCATAGGCTGTCTCTGAAGTGCATGTGCTAACGCCTCTTGATGTCAACAAGAGTGTGTGCATGTGTGTGTGTGAAAAGTCCCATATAATTTAATCATTTTTTAAAAAAGAAGTTGAACTCTAATCTTACCACAAACATGCATGGGAATTATTTATTTTAAATAGAATGAAGTAAAAAAACAAGCCAAAATTTTTATATGTGGAACCCTTAAATTAGGCATGTCAATACATATAAATAAAAATGGCCCAATTCTTAGAGGGGCTGAGTATGTCCAGATCCCACAATACGTATATAAAATATAAATTCCAAATTCATGAGCTGGAAATTATGTGGCTTTGAGAAAATAATACCACAAAAGGTTATTGAATAAAGACTATATAGATGAATATACAGGAAATAAATACTTTATGACTCTCTCCAGCCCAAGCTTTATATATTATACAGATTATATCTATAGATCTGGACATAGATATAATTTTTCCAAGCAATACAGTCTGTGGAAGTCCAAGAGTCAACATATTCAAGAAATAGTTTAGCTTTTTGCAGAAAACAACACTTTAAAAAAACCTTGCCCACTGGGGAGTAGAGGAGCATCTCAGTGAGAGAGGAAGAAGTACTGAAAATGAGATTTCTGCCTCCAGTGAGTTCTTATCCAGAGCCTGTCTCTGCTCTATCTCCCCTTCTTCCCCACCACCTCCTGGAGTGATGCTGAATGAAAGAATGCTGTGGATGAGGGAAATATTTGTGTAGCCTCAAGAAGCAGAGAAGGCTGGTTCTGGCCTGTATATGGACTTTATGTTAAAATAATAATAGTAACCTAGTTATATGGGTAGAAGGTTTTATTTGATCCTGCACAGAGTGAATGTGCTGCTAAGGAACCGCATTCTGATCTCCAGCTCTGCCCTTCTTTTCTGGAATGGAACTGTCTGTGACTGCATCTCTGTGAAGGGACAGTTTGAGCTACATAGAAACTACTAAAGAAAGGAAAATACCTTTCCAACATTCCTATTACAGCTGCATGGCCCAAGAGGGCTGTGGAACGCCCATGAGCCAGCATCTGTAAAGGCTGCTTATCACACAGGTTGTAGCATTGAGATAATCTGACTAAATCAGTCTGTCTTAATCCTGTGGTTACAACCTCTTTCGTGTCAGCATTTTGACCAAATTGTGAATTATTTTGCCAAGTTAATTAGGACATTTTTCATCTGGCATTATAGTATTTCTAGTTTCCAGAAGCTTATTTTCTGTAATGTGAGTAAAACTGAACTTGCATATGTGTGTCCCATATCAGTGGTATATATTTTGCCTTAGTTTGTTTTGTCATTCTGAATTTTTAAGTTGTTTTTAGTGTCTGTTCTGTATTGACTTGATTGCGCTGTATTCTATGTCCTGGGAGCGATGGTAGAACTGCTGTATGAGCTGTGATTAATGTTTTTATTTTAATGTGACTTTGGAACCATGGTAACTTATTTGCTTATCCAGTATTTGTTGAAGTCTGCTAAAAAGTCCTGGGCTTTCATAATGAAATATGTTCTGCTCCCCATTCAAGGATACATTTTTTTTATTTTGGATTTTAATATTACATGTTGTCAGTGTGTTAGATGTCCAGGTTATTGCTTATCACAAAATACATTCCACGCATTGAGGACAGCAGCTCTCATAGGTTGTCAAATAAATACTCACGTTATATAAGGAGAAATTAGTAAAGAAAAAAGTATTGGAATTATATCTTTTAATTTCAGGCACTATTTCTGTACATTCAAATGTATAGCCTATTGCTGTTGCCCCGTTATCTTAAATGGGTCTTGGGAATAATACCTCTATTCAAATTCTTATTAATTTAGAGTTATTTCTTTCCAGTTCTTTTAGGTCTAACTGTCATTTATTTCTGGCTATCTCAGATTTACTGAAAATGTGAAATTTACAATGCTAATCGGGTTTTAGCATGTCCCATAAACTCTTTGTTGTGAATGCCATTTGCTTGGTGTCAGGAGCTGGTTTTTGCATGCTGTTATTTTTGATACTGTAGCTCTTATCTGCATGCTGAAAAGTTCAGTATTGTGATTTTTCATGTGAAATATTACCCTAATATTTATTGTCCTTATTGTAGGCAGGCAGTGTGACACCTAAATCACCCTCCACTGACATCTTTGATATGGTTCCCTTTTCTCCCATATCCCCTCAGTCATCAACACCTACTCGCAATGGCACACAGCCTCCTCCAGTACCCAGTAGATCTGCAGAGATCAGTAAGTTTTGTAACAACTGACCTAATTTTTTCATATATTGTTTTTTTAATAAAGCATCTAAAATGGTTTACTGACATTTTCGTGACAAGCCATTTACTGTTTTTGTTAGTCACATGTCTGATAATGCCATTTCATTTTTATACCATCTGACCCAAATTCTTTGCAGTTCCTGCCAAGTTAAATAATGAATAAATTCATTGAATTGATTAAACTATCATATTCACAATTTGATGGTTGGGAATTAAAACTTCCTTACTTTTTATAGTATGTTGGTTTTTTTAAGTTAACCCAGGAAGTATTTTGACTTCCAGTTACATTTTCTTTATTGCTGCTCGCAACATTAATATTTTTTGTACACCTCCATTTGGTGGGGAGGGGGCGGGGGGAAGAGTGGTGATGGTATAGAAGGGAGAGTTGGATTCACAGCTGAATATTCAGAGTTTATTGGGGTAATAGTGTTCATGTAACTTTTCATGTCATCCATGAGAAACAAGGATAAAAGCTCAGAATCTCAGTATGAAAGTAGTGTGTTCTGCTTCCAGCATTTCACCATGATGGAGGAATATTACATTTTATTGCCTGGCATGGTCTAGAACAGGGGTGGCCAACCTGTGGCTCCGGAGCCAGATGCAGCTCTTCAGAGGTTACTATGTGGCTCCTTGCATAGGCGCCAACTCCGGGGCTGGAGCTATAGGCGCCAATTTTCCAGTGGGCTACAGGGTGCTCACTGCTCAACCCCTGGCTCTGCCCCAGGCCCGGTCCCCACTCCACCTCTTCCTCCAAGACCCCCGCCCCTTCCCCTGAGTCTGCTGCACCCTTGCTCCTCCACTTCCCCCCCCCAAGCTTCCTGCACACCACAAAACAGCTGATCACTGTGGGCAGGAGGCACAGGGATGGAGGGTTAGGTGCTGATTGGTGGTGCTGCTGGTGGATGGGAGACACTGGGGGCGGGGAGGAGGCTGACGGGGGGCTGATGATGTGTTACTGTGGCTCTTTGGCAATGCACATTGGTAAATTCTGGCTCCTTCTGAGGCACAGGTTGGCCACCCCGGTCTAGAAGCCCTATCCTGAGAGTTGCTGAGCTCTCCGAATTTGACCCCAGAATGTACTAGAGAAAGTAGAGTACCCAATTCAGCCCAACTACAAGTCCACTGAAGTCATTAGTGTTTTGCCTGCTCAAATCAAGGTTCAATTTGATCTGCAGACTTTACAGAATGTGTCACTGCACATCTTCCACCTAGTGTACACATGAAGATCCATTTCTTGGTCTCATCTAGGTCAGTGGCAAAAGCCCATTGATTTCAGTGGAAGTAGAATCAGGCCCAACGGTACCAGGTACCAGAAATGGTACCTAATTCTGATCACAGTTACAGTGGTGTAAATTAGGAGTGACTCCAATTAAGCTATGCATTAACTCAGTGTAGAAAAGTGGTGTAAACTAAACTAACATCAGTCCTGCTTTTAATTTCTTTAACCTAACAGAAAAACACTGCAAGAAAATTTGACATTTACCGGTCAACTGAAAGGCTGTTTATAGTTGATGAAAGTATTTGCATTTCTTTTGAACAGCAATGTTGCAATTGTGTTGCAATTGTGCAACAAAGCTTTATAATGTTTGGTGTTTTTCTTAAAGCCCCATCTGTTGAGTCCTCTGGTTATAACATAATCTCAGTTTTCATTTTTTTAAAAGTATATTTCTAGCCCTTGTGGTTGTAATGAAAAACAGAAAGAAGATAATGAGAACAAACATTAATTTTGTTTTAAAATTTCATGATTTTAAAGTCAATCTCAATTTTGGGGGACTGATTTTTGAGTTTTGAACATGAGATGATACTACTGCAACAGTTGATGTCATTAACACCTAACATGGAAGTTAGGTGTTGCACGTGTTAATGATTTCATTAACTGCTTAAGGAATACATGTCCATAAAGGAAATACCTAATCCATATTTTCAATAAGTTCCTACAGATGCTCTAGCCATGTATGTGGCAAAAATAGTTGCCAAATTGTTGCAGTGTTCTAAAACCATTGGGCTACCAGAAATTTAAAGAGATACTGAATGATTGAGGTATTGATGAGTGTCTTTACAATTGCTCATAGCCCTAATGTTGCCACCCTTGTTCACACTGAGTAGTACTTTACTCCACTGATTTCAGTGGGACAGCTGGTACAGTTTGATAGCACCAAAGACTGGCAGAATCAGTTCCTAAGCATCATATCATATTAGTGTAGTTTGGCAGTAGAAATCTTTTCAAACATAGCCTAGAACTCTCTTTGTCCTGCCTGGTATGCTTCAGTTATAAGGGATATTCTTGCAATATTCTTTATGTTCTCAAAATCTCATTGATCTCATTGCAATTTGGGATGCACAGAAAGGACAAGTTTGGGTCTTTTATCTGTATAAACTTGTGTTATAGATTAATCTATATTCAAGTTGGTATTTTATAGCTCAAGAAAGGATACAAAGGAGGCTCTAAGCCACCTTTCTGCCTCCTCTGTTCATGAGGCTGGCTCCTGGTGAAAGTTATAGCATGTCCCATCCACACCCCCATTCCACCCAAGAATGGCTCCCTTTAGAGCTGGTCAGTAAAATCCCAAGAAGGCATTTTGTTCTCAGAATTTACTGATTTGTTGAAATTTAATGTTTCACAGGGACAGTTAGGTTTTGATGCTGCTCCCCCAGAAATTATACAGGATTTCAGCAGAACCCTGCCTAACAGATAATTTTCAAAACTTGACTCGTTTTCTGCCAGCTGAGCTCCTCAACGTCCCAGGCTTCCAGGCTCATGGTGCCTCAATCGCTGGCTCTACACATCCCCATTGTAGATGAGAGAGAGCTATGTGGAGAATGACAATTCTGTTTCACAGGGGATTTCAGTGCTTTGAAATTTATTTTTGTTTCAATTAGGAAAGCAAACAAAAAAATTAGACATTTTCTATGAAAGGGAATGCTCAGGATGCAAAATGGGGTTCTTCAAGGTGAATGGCAAAGCTAGTTAAATCCAGATTGTTTACTGAGTGCTTCCACCAGCCAATGATTTTTTTTCCACTTTGTGAAATACACCTCTACCCCAATATAACGCTGTCCTTGGGAGCCAAAAAATCTTACCGTGTTACAGGTGAAACCGCGTTATATCGAACTTGCTTTGATCTGCCAAAGCGCGCAGCCCCGCCCCGTTGGAGCGCTACTTTACCGTGTTATATCCGAATTTGTGTTATATCAGGTCACGTTATATCGGAGTAGAGGTGTAATCCAGAATCTTTCTGTCTGTAGTATGGCCGATAATATAATACTGCTAGAATGAGATTTGTGGTATCAGCATTGTCACAAACTGAGAAATTATGAGAGATCTTCAGCAAACCAGGAAGAGCGAGGCCTAAAAAGAATATTTAGTTTGAATGCAGAATGGTGTCACCAGCCTGGTTAGTGGGATTAATGAGTACAGAAATCTCAGTTGAACTCAATTTTAAATTCAGTTTTCAAGTTCACCTCCACAATATATAAACATTGCAAATACAAGGGTTGAAAAATCAGTTATTCGGTTCTTCTTTTAGTTACTCATGAAGAACTGAGTTCAGGTACTTCCTTTGTGAAAATTCCAATAAACAATATAGAATCCTTTAAATAATCATCATAGTGTGTCTCTGATATATCTATAAAACCAGCCATACTGGGTCAGAGTATCCTGTCTCTGACAGACACCTGTACCAGATGCTTCTGAGGGAGTGAACAGAACAGAGAAATTTATCAAGTGATCCACACCATCATCCAGTCCCCACTTCTGGCTGGGGGACAGAGGTTAGGGACACCCAGAGCATAGGGTCGCAGCCCTGACCATCTTGGCTACTAGTCATTGATGGACCTGTCCTCCATGAATTTATCAAATTTTTTTAGAACCCAGTTATACTTTTGGCCTTCAGAACACTGCTGGCAATGAGTTCCACAGATAGTGCATTGTGTGAAGAAGTACTTCCTTTTGCTTGTTTTAAACCTGAAGCCTTTTAATTTCATTGGGTGACCCCTGTTTTTTGTGTTATGTTAAGGGGTAAATAACACTTTTTCTTCACACCATTCATGATTTTATAGACCTCGATGATATCTACACTCAGTTGTCTCTTCCCCAGTCTAAGCAGTCCCAGTCTTTTTAATTCTCTCCTCATCTGAAAGCTGTTACATACCCCTAATCATTTTTGTTCCTCTTCTCTGTACTTTTTTCCCAATTCTAAGTATTCATTTTGAGATAGGCTGACCAGAACTGCACACGGTATTCGAGGTGTAGGCGTATAATGGATTTATATAGTGGCAAAAAGGAATTGCCAGGTGAGAAATTCTCACGTCTTAAGTTATCTTACAACAAATTTGAATATCACCTGCTTTGTCATGTCATAGATAGTCAAAAAGGATCTGTGTTACCTCTATCCTAATCTACATAATCAGGATGGGAAATACTATATTATTACAATGGTAACTCTCATTGAGGGACTGTTCTCAGTCATGGAGATAACACAACGACAGGTGCAGTATTTCTAAATCTTGTTTTGAAAATTGCTTTTATACTTTTCTCTCTCTAAGTGTAATGCATATGTGTAATATAGTTGTTTTTGTAATAAAAAATTAGTTTCATTGTTAAGTATCTGCTGATTTTTAACCTGCTGTTAGGCTACATTTCATACAGGGCAAGTGCTGCACATTCAAACTTAAATGTTGTCTTACACTTCTATAGACCAGAGGTGCTTCTCACAGAGCGGGATGGCCACACAGGGAAGCTGCATCCCTTAAAGGCATGTAGTGATTCACGCCTTATGCAGGGTGAAGGGCTCTGAGAGACAAGCCTGCGGTGATCCCCTGGTCAGGGTGCCGCTGCGTCCATCACACAGCTGTGCCTAAATGTTGTTAGCTAGCCCAAAGTTACCACACAGCTGACAACCTCTGTTCAGGAGAACAGCGACAATAATGTGGCTGCTCCGGACAAGGCTGTATGAAGAAAAATGAGCATGGGAGCTTTCACAACACCTGCCTGTCACCATGTCTGGCTCAAGGCAGTGTTGTCCATTTCTCTCATAACTCAGAGTATTATATCCACTCACAAACATGTCATGAAAAATAAATGTTATTTTTAAGTACAGCAAAGAGAGTGTGGAAGTACAAGGTCAATTTTCAGTCCTCTCCAAAGAATAGTATTTGATCAAACCCAACCCTAAAATAGATATTTAGATGCTGAATGTGTTCAGGCATAATTTGCTTTGGAAAGTTTACTTGATATGGCACTGGATAAAAGTTTATATATAAAGTTAATTTTGAACATTAATTAAACTGATGAATAAGTCTTTCTATGCTTAGTTTTGAAGGATAAAGTTACATAAAATAAATAATAGTAAAAACAAACCATTCCCTCACCTGAAGGGAGAAATTACTTATCAAACCCTGTAACCTGCAACCCTTACACATGTGAGTAGTTCCATTGACTTGAGCAGAACTAATTCTTGCAGGTTTGGGCCCAAATGAGAAATATTCCAGAATAACTGAAAATATTCCATATCAGTTGAATGTTCAGAAACTTCCTTCTAATAATAATGTGAAGTTATATTTCAGCCCTAAGAAATGCAAAAGCCATGTTTTTTTTATTTCACTGCCCGTTTTGTAAGGCATGATATCAAAAACTGACTGCCTTCAGCTATCTGCCAAGGGCGAATAGTCACACTGAAAAGTATCATCTTCTTGGTATTATGAAACAGAAGTACTAAATAAAAATTATAGTAACTCATATCTATAGTAATGAATATACATCTATCTCCTGAACACTACAGAAGAATGATGATTCTGCGCTCATTGTCAGTTAGAGCATCCCTCATGCCCAACGTATGCTGGCTACCAGCTGGGGATCACCAGAACTGAAGAGTACTCCAGCCATATCTCTTCAGTGCACCCCAGATAAATCCTCTTTGTTGTACAGAAACCCACAGGTGCAGAGGCCAGTTAAATCAGCTCTATGCTAGCCAAGGATTCTCCTACACCATGGTGGTCTGTATCTGCCTACAATGGATAGCTTTCTGCTGGCATAAAGGAGCTGCACCATGAGCCAGGTTTTGGTCCTAAGGTTAGAGGCCACATATAACCACATGGACTGTAATGTAACCACAGCTTCTGAGGTTCTGGTTAACCAATCAAATTCCATCTTGCTTTAATACTTTAATGTTAAGTATAACAGAAACATTAAAATAGCCTCTTAATATTTGTTGTTTCAAATGGATTTTGACATACTTAAGGTTAGTTGTTAATCATGGCAAAAAAAGGGAAAAGTCATGATCCTATCATGGAAAAGATGCAAACGTTGTCATTTTAGTTAAATATGTTGTGGCACGTGATAATTTAAGTTGTTTGCAATGAGACATTATGAGAACTCTAATATTCTAAAATCAGAATATCTTAAAGCCATGTAATAATACTAAATTGTTAGTTTAAAACCCAAGCTCCATTGCAATGGACATATACGATAAAACTTCAAGAAACAGTCTTGTTCAGTAGTGGGCTGGCATGGGAACCACGTCAGTGGGTGAAATCCTGGCCCTGCTGAAGTCAAGAGAATTTTGCCATTGACTTAAGTGGGGCCAAGACTTGAACCTGTGATTTTCTGTGAATCATACACATGCACACACCCACACAAAATTGCCATCGAAATCACGGCTCTCTAGACATACTGTTCTATAAACAGATTTCAAAATTAATATATTAATATTCTGTATTGTGAATCTATCCTGTGTAATTTCTTTCAACATTGATTGCATGAACAGTAATACATGCAGTCTCTTGAATTAGAAAATACTTTGTAGTTTGTTGTGCAGTGTAACATAGTTGACTGCTGACTCCCAACTCTTGACTCTAATGTTGCCGGTCATATTTTGGGCTAGAACATAAAGCCAGTAGTATCACAGGTATCAATAGCCCTCTTTACTTTTAAATTAACTCACTTTATAATTAGATAGCATGGTTAGCAGATCAGGTGGATAAAAGATAGGATTGTTTTAACTTTCCTTCTGGCAATTATGCAGATGTAGTTACCTAGTTTTGCAAGTGATGCAACCAAAACGTTTAAACTGTTAGCAAAATGGTTATCAAAACCAGTTTAGCTGGCTTCCAGTCTGGATAGGAATAGAATATTTACATGGCACTCATTTTATGGTGAAAAAAAATCTGTACCCGATGAGAAAGAAAAAATAAATGAACTTGGGCTACAAATCAGATGAAATTGGAGAAATTGGAGAAGCTGGATATGAGTCAACAGTGTGCCCTTGTTGCCAAGAAGGCTAATGGCATTTGGGCTGTATAAGTAGGGGCATTGCCAGCAGATCGAGGGACGTGATCGTTCCCCTCTATTCGACATTGGTGAGGCCTCACCTGGAGTACTGTGTCCAGTTTTGGGCCCCACACTACAAGAAGGATGTGGAAAAATTGGAAAGAGGCCAGCGGAGGGCAACAAAAATGATTAGGGGGCTGGAACACATGAGTTATGAGGGGAGGCTGAAGGAACAGGGATTGTTTAGTCTGCAGAAGAGAAGAATGAGGGGGGATTTGATAGCTGCTTTCAACTACCTGAAAGGGGGTTCCAAAGAGGCTGGATCTAGACTGTTCTCAGTGGTACCAGATGACAGAACAAGGAGTAATGGTCTCAAATTGCAGTGAGGGAGGTTTAGGTTGGATATTAGGAAAAAAAATTTCACTAGGATGGTGGTGAAGCACTGGAATGGGTTACCTAGGGAAGTGGTGGAATCTCCTTCCTTAGAGGTTTTTAAAGGCAGGCTTGACAAAGCCCTGGCTGGGATGATTTAGTTGGGATTAGGTCCTGCTTTGAGCAGGGGGTTGGACTAGCTGACCTCCTGATGTCCCTTCCAACCCTGATATTCTATGATTCTATGAAATAAGATTAGTATAGTACTGAGCTAATATAGTAGAGTGATATTGAAGATATTGGATCTTGATTGGACCTTAAAAATAGGCAGTGACACAATTAAGAAAAACAAAGACTAGTTAGGAAGAAAAAATGAATAGTGAGAAGTTGCTGTAAGGCACTGACAGAAAGAGATGTATAGATGTATTGCTCCATTTCAGTTCCGGGTTCTTTGGACATGTATGATAACTGATCTTTCATGGTCCAGTACTTTTTGTTTTTTGATTCTTAATCTTATCTAAGAGTAAACTAAAATGACTGTGGGCTAATAGTTGTTTCCATTAATACCAGCTGTGTCTCAAAGAACTATGTCACAAGTCAAGGCCTTACCTGGTGTATACAGAGGGCCATTTGTCTTTATGCAAACCCTCTGACCTGACTGCAAGAAGCAACAAACAGGTGACCTGAAGATTGGATAGTTTTCAAGACTCTATTTCTGCCATAGATTAAATTAAAAAAAAAAGATGAATGCTTGGTGCCCACTTCTGCACCTTTTTCATCTGTGAAACTCCCACACACAATAATTGCAGGACTATGCCATTAGGACTTACCTCACAGAGACAAGGGGTAAGGCCTGAACTTCCTTCAGCTAGGCTATGATATGATAATTAATGAACATTCCTAAAAAAATATGCAAGAGAGATAACTGAAAACAAATGAAGAAGTGAAAACATCAGCTTGGTAGCATTCTTAGAAAGGGAGGAAAATAAGCTAACTCAGGCTAGCTTCCAAGTTTATATTTAAACACTGCTGTTCATAAAATGGATGACTGGAAATGTTGTTGTTCAGGTTATTTTGTAGGGAGACATGCTTACCACGCATCATGCTACTCCTTCCATATGTCACTAACCTTTGACTTAATGGTTCTTTTCATTCTAGAGAGAGACCTTTTTGGAGCAGAACCATTTGACCCTTTTAGCTGTGGAGCAGGAGATTTCCCTCCAGACATTCAGTCCAAACTAGATGAGATGCAGGTAATTATTTATTTATCATTTCAACAAATGGTTTCCATTAGCACGTGAACACGTACCTAATAAGGGTAGAGTATACATCATAGAGCTGTCTTTGTGTTATAGCATGTTAAGAATTTGTTCCTTAGTATGCAAAGGAGAATGAACTTTGATCTTTGTGGATGGATCCCACTGACCTTCAATCAGAGTTGAACATTTGACTCCCTGAGGCAATCTTGAATATTCTCAGTGTCTTTAGAAAGAATGCATTTGGCACTTAAGTGTGCTAATTATTGCTGGCTGGAAATTTTCTGACATCATTTGACATTTCCTGTCAGAAAATGATGTTTACTTGAAATAAAAATGCTCTGCAGGACCATCCTGATTTTGACAAAATTCCAAGCAAAACCAGACAAGTTTCCAATAGAAGCCTGCCTAATTTTCTGCCAGCTTACCTGCCTGGCTCCTTGGCAGCCCAGGTTGCTTGGCAGCTGGGGGCGCCTAAGTAATGGGCAGCTGGGGGAGACTTGGAAATGTTTAGAAAAGGTCATAATGAAACTCTGGAATTCTGATTCATGGGAAATGTTGAAATTTCATTTATCATTCCAATTTGGAACAACTTTTTCATTTTGAAATTTACTGTAGACTGGGAATTCAAGTCTCTGACCAGCACTAGTACTAATATTTGCATAGAGTAAGGTCAAAGCTAAAGTTAATAGGACATGAGAAATATCACTCAGAGGTTTGGCATCAGGAAAACCTAGGTAGAACAATTCTACTGTGGAATTTCCACAGCATTGTTTAAATAATTTCTTCAACAAAGGGGTTTGAATTTGATTGCATAATGCATGTGATATCATCCTATAAAGAATGTTAGCATAAATCAATGGTTTGGATTAAAAAAAAACCCTAAAACATGTTTATATTTCTTTATACTATTTCTAATATCTCTTTTGTCTTCTTGTGCTTTCCTGGGTGTTTAGCGTCAGCGATGGTTGGTATATTGTATTTTAATATCAATATTAAATCAATTTGTTGTAATTAAAATCCTAAAAAATGGGCATGCTGTATAATTGACATCTTTGGTGAGGCTTATATTTTATGTCTCTAATTCAGGACCATTTTTATGCAAATGTTTTTGGGGGGCTTTGTTATTTTAAAGAGGGGGTTGGTGGGTTGGTTTGGGGTAGGGGAGTTGTCTTTCAAGTAATAATTTATAGACTTTTTTTCCCAATTGTTCATTTCCTTATTTAAATATGGTTGCTTTTTCCTTACCACTTACACTGATATTGTATAAGTTAACTTTTGCATTTTCATCATCAGACCATTGCTAGTGAAAGTGTCTCTTCAGGCAAATATTATTTATCAAGAGTGGGAGGGGGGAGGTTGCGGGGGAGGATGTTTCTGTCTTGGTTGTTGGTGTTAATTTCTCTTGTATGATCTTTTGACACAATATGAGGCATCTTCCATGCTGGCATATGAAAATATAGGGGTGTTGAAAAACCTGTGGCATTTTTTTGCTTCCATTTCACACTTGAACTTCAGAGGCAAAATTGTTGACATTAAACTTTTGTATTATACGATCTATATAATAAATTAGTTCTTGATTAAGATCAGTCAGTTGCTTGCCTATTTTGAAATGAAAAGAAATATGAAACAGTGCATGATAGGCAAGTTTGGCACCTTAGAAAAGTCATGAGTGGTTTCTTGGGCCCACAAGCCTATCTAAGGAGTCAGTGAGGATGTTAAAACAATTCGGAAGAAAAACATAAGCAGTTCCAAGAAACCTAGTGAGGCCAAAAACCACAATCTGAGGAATCTGACAGTAATGGGGAATATGAGACAAAACTGAAGGCCTCGTTTATATTCTATAGTAGACATGTATGTAGAGCCAGCATGTTTGTACTCATTCACTTTGTAAAAATACAGATTTTCTGAGTTTCAGTAAGTGTATATTTGATCAAATAATATAGAATGCTGTTATTTATTGGTTGTCTGTCCAGGGAGACAATTTACATAGAGTTCAGCAGTGAGGGCAAGATAACAACTTAGAACAGCTGATCATTCAAGAGAACATAAAGCTACTGATATAAGTGGGGAATTTCTAAGTAATTTCCAGTGTACAGAGTTAGTATATCTTTATAGCAGGTAATGTTTGAGACAGACAAAGAGTGAAGGTATAACAAGAATGTCAGTAAAAAAAACAGGTGATAAGAAAGCACTAAGTAGCTGCTGCTTGTTATTACTGTCAGCACTGCCAAAAAAGATGGGCTCAAATTAAATTCTCTGAACTTTTGGGTATCTTTCCAAATCCAACTTTAGTTTTGGTCCATATTTCACAATTATGATCTTTCTACTGTCACTGTGAATCCGACCTTTCAGGAATGGTCAAAATCTAGACATGGACCCAGATCTGAATTTTGCAGCTCAGACACATCTCTGGTAAACATGCTGTGACAATATCCTCCCGGGGTGCAGCCTGGGACTGTGGGACCACTGTGCCCCCTGAACTCTCTCCAGCCTGGGCTCTCTCTCACAATGCCTTGCTAGTGACCAACAGCAAACCCCTCCAGGCATTGTGATCACTCAGCACAACAGCATATGAAGCCCCACACGCAGCGATATTGCATGAATGCTTCCGGAGCCACTCATGAATCACCCAGAGAAAGGCACCAGCCAAATACCCCCAGCTCCCAGCACCGTACCTGAGAAATATACCATCTTGCACTGCTCAAGATGGGCAGTGCAGATTTATTAATTAGTTCGCTACTTCAACAATGGAAAGTGGTTATACACCAGCCTTTGTCAAACCTGAGCAGATTTGCCGGACACTTCATACAAATTCACTAGTAAAGATAAACAGTTAAACAAATGTATTGACTATAAATGATAGATTTTAAGTGATAGGCAAAAAGTCAGAGATAGTTACCAAAAGAAATAAAATATAAGCACGCAGTCTAAACTCTCAACCCTATTAGACTGGGCAGCAGCAACTAGATTAAGCAGTTTTTCTCACCCCACTGGATATTGCAGTCCTCAATATACAGGTTTGTTCCTTAAACCTGGGCCAATCTCCTCTGTTGGAGTCTTGTCTTCTTCTCAGTGTCTTAGGTGCTTGCAGCGTAGGTTGGGGCAGGAGAAGGGCCCAGCACATGGCCACTCTCTTTGTTTTATACCCTCAGTCCATGTGCTTGGAAAACACAAGTCCAGGCATGTCTGGGAGCATTGCTGAGTCTCCAGGCAAAGTTGAGCAATTCCCCTGGTGTGGTCCCATGCAGGTGAGTCATTGCATTGTAGCTCCCCTGCTGGACAATGGTTGTTGATGGCTGAATGATTCCCCACCCGGGTGTTGGTTACTTTCCTTGCTGTTGCCTCTGGGGAGCTAATATCTGGCTGTTTCCCCAATTTACAGCATGTTTTACTGACCACCATACAACACAATTCTCATAACTTCATATGCATTAATGATACACATATATGGATAGAGAAATGACTTTCAGCAGATCAAACCTTTGCCCTGATACCTTACAAGACATGCTTTTATATGTAAGATCATGAGGAATATGGGGGTTCCAGGACGCTCCCCCAAGGTATAGAAGGTCACACATTCCTTCTGTTTTGCTGAAACATTTTCATCCCTCTGTGTTTTTACCATACTTCACACATAAATCAAATTAGTCTTTCCATATTCTCTAATCTCCTGAATTTGAAGTTTCTTAGAGGATGTTACATGGATGGAAACTTTCCCATTTCACAAATTATAGCAGCAGCATCTGTTATATGTTCTAAAGTCCCACTTTAGCTAATCTTGTACAGCTTGCAGAAGATGTGGCCATTCTTCTTTCTATTCCTAATGCAATAAGAGGCTTGCCTTTATTTTCCCAGAAATCAATCACATTTAGATAGAGATCATTATCTGCTCAAATACATGAAAATTTGCCATTGGATCTTTGGGTCTGTGCTGCTTTAAGCCCAGTGGGTGCAGTCAGACTAACAATGAAAAGCAAGTCAACCAGGTTAAAAAACAGAAAGTTCTACCATTTACCTGAGCTCAGGACTGTGCTACATCTCAGCAGTGCTGGCCATTGAATGACTGAAAAACTATTGGAATCACTAGTGTGTGTCCTCGCTAGAGCTGGTCAAGTATCTAGATTCCTCAGATTTCCAAAGGGATACAGGCCTGCGTATGTCACCAATACTGCCCTAGTTGGTTTGGTAACCTATCCTCTGCTCTCAACATTGTAGATCAGGTGTCTGTACTCATATTGGTAAATCTGGCCACTGTATGCAATACCAGTTGTCGTGAGATGATGTTGATGTGCTCTGAAAGGGCCTTTCAGTGGCTTAAGCTATGTTTACACTTAAAATGCTACAGCAGCACAGCTGCAGCACTGTAGCTGCACGATTGTAGCATTTCAGTGTAGACACTTACTACAGCGACAGGAGAACCCCTACCATCACTGTAGTAAATCCACCTCCTGAGAGAATTCTTTCATTAATCTAGCATTAGCTTCTTTGGGACTTAGGTCAGCTGAACTGCATCTCTCAGGGGTGTCAATTTTTCATACCCTTGAGCGACACAGCTGGATCTAACTTTCTAGTGTAGACCAGCCCTGGGTTTTTACCTCTTAGAGCAGGGGTCGGCAACGTTCGGCACGCGGCTCGCCAGGGTAAGCACCCTAGCAGGCCGGGCCAGTTTATTTACCTGCTGATGCTGCAGGTTCAGCCAATCGCGGCCCCCACTTGCCGCGGTTTGCCGTCCCGGGCCAATGGGAGCGGTGGGAAGCTGCGGCCAGCACATCCCTCGGCCCGCGCCGCTTCCCACCACCCCCATTGGCCCGGGACAGCAAACCGCGGCGAGTGGGGGCCGCGATCGGCCAAACCTGCCACGTCAGCAGGTAAATAAACTGGCCCGGCCCGCTAGGGTGCTTACCCTGGCGAGCCGCGTGCCGAACGTTGCCGACCCGTCTTAGAGACGTCCTAGAAGGTAGTTTGGGGCAATTACTTTTCTGCATCAAGGATCTATCACATGGAATTCTGTAAGACGCTCTCTCTCCCTGCCTTGTGTATGTATAATTGGCCCTTAAGAGGCATAATCAAGAGGCCATGAGCTACAGTGTTTTCATTATGCTTTTTGCTCTCATCTCTGTTTCTGTTTCATCTGACTGTGACTTTCTTTACAAATCTGCTGTAAACTTTTAAAAAATGTAAAATAGTTATAAAAATATGTTAATAATACGTAAAGCTAATAATCAATATTTGTGTGGGGAAGATGCTTTAAACTAGACAGACAAGCACGTTTTTAGTTCATACAAATAATAGTTTTTCCTTTTTAAATAACGGGAAAAAATGTTAGATTTTCCTTTTTCATTGATATCAACATCTTGTTAGTTCTAGGAAAACATTGACTCTACCTACATATTTTTGCCCAAATATATCAAAATGAACAATTTGAAAACAATCTGAAAAAGGTGATAATATGTGAAATATAGTCGTCATTCCAAACTTATAGTTTGTTTAAGTCAGGAAATAAGTGGATTGAAGTTTTGTGCTATTCAACTACTTTTCATTGTGCCATTGTCAGCCAGATTTTAGGTCAAGTCCTAATGTCCTTACTCCGTTTTACTCCATGCTTTCAGTGGGAGTTTGGCCATAATAAGCAGAGCAGGATTTGATAGTAAGAATGCTTTTGATAAGGATTAACAGTCCTATCTAAACATATCTTCCAAATGGTGCATTCTTGATAAAGACTACTGTTTACAGAAACCTATTTAAGAATCATAGAAATGTAGGGCTGGAAGGGACCTTGAGAGGTCATTTAGTCCAGCCCCCAGGGCAGAGTCAGGACCAAATAAACCTTACCATCCCTGACAAGTGTTGTTTCAACCTGTTCTTAAAAATCTCCACTGGTGGAGATTCCACAACTTCCTTTGGGAAGCCTATTTCAGAGTTTAACTGACACTTGTCATTAGAAAGATTTTCCAAAGATATCCCCCTTGCTGAGATTATACCCATTACCTCTTATCCTACCTTCAGTGGACATGGAGAGCAATTGATCACCATCTTCTTTATAATAGCCCTTAACATACTTGAAGACTGTTATCAGATGCCCCCTCGGTTTTCTTTTTTCAAGACTAAACATGCCCAGTCTTTTTAACCTTTGCTTATAGGTCAGGTTTTCTAACCCTGTTGCATTTTTGCTGCTTTCCTCTGAGCTCCTTCCGATTTTGTCCACATCTTTCCTAAAGTGTGGTGCCCAGAATTGGACACAGCACTCTGAGCCCCCGTCAATGCTGAATAGAGCAGGACAATTACTTCCCGTGTCTTTCATAGATTCCAAACCCAGAAAGGGCCATTAGGATACAGCACAACTTATCGCTGAGCTCTGTGACTTTATCCTCACGCACAATTATTTCAAATTTGGTGACAATATATACCTCCAGACCAGTGGCACCGCTATGGGCACCCGCATGGCCCCACAATATGCCAACATTTTTATGGCTGACTTGGAACAACGCTTCCTCAGCTCTCGTCTACTCATGCCCCTTCTCTACCTACGCTATATTGATGACATCTTCATCATCTGGACCCATGGGAAGGAGACCCTGGAAGAATTCCACCATGCTTTCAACAGCTTCCACCCCACCATCAACCTCAGCCTGGACCAATCTACACGGGAGGTCCACTTCCTGGACACCACCGTACAAATAAGCGATGGCCACATTAACACCACCCTATACCGAAAACCCACCAACCGCTACGCCTACCTTCATGCCTCCAGCTTCCACCCCGGTCACACCACACGATCCATCGTCTACAGCCAAGCACTAAGGTACAATCGCATCTCCTCCAACCCCTCAGACAGAGACCAACACCTACAAGATCTTCACCAAGCATTCTCCAAACTACAATACCCACACAAGGAAATAAAGAAACAAATCAACAGAGCCAGACGTGTACCCAGAAGCCTCCTGCTACAAGACAGGCCCAGAAGAGCAACCAACAGAACTCCACTGGCCATCACCTACAGTCCTCAGCTTAAACCTCTCCAACGCATCATCAGTGATCTACAACCCATCCTGGACAATGATCCCTCACTTTCACAGACCTTGGGAGGCAGGCCACTCCTCGCCCACAGACAACCCGCCAACCTTAAGCATATTCTCACCAGCAACCACGCACCGCACCATAACAACTCTAACTCAGGAACCAACCCATGCAACAAACCTCGATGCCAACTCTGCCCACATATCTACACCAGCAACACCATCACTGGACCTAACCAGATCAGCTACAACATCACCGGCTCATTCACCTGCACGTCCACCAATGTTATATATGCCATCATATGCCAGCAATGCCCCTCTGCTATGTACATTGGCCAAACTGGACAGTCACTACGCAAGAGGATAAATGGACACAAGTCAGATATCAGGAATGGCAATATACAAAAACCTGTAGGAGAACACTTCAACCTCCCTGGCCACACAATAGCAGATGTAAAGGTAGCCATCTTACAGCAAAAAAACTTCAGGACCAGACTCCAAAGAGAAACTGCTGAGCTCCAGTTCATTTGCAAATTTGACACCATCAGATCAGGATTAAACAAAGACTGTGAATGGCTATCCAACTACAGAAACAGTTTCTCCTCCCTTGGTGTTCACACCTCAACTGCTAGCAGAGCACCTCACCCTCCCTGATTGAACTAACCTCGTTATCTCCACACTGATATATACCTGCCTCTGGAGATTTCCATTACTTGCATCTGAAGAAGTGAGGTTCTTACCCACGAAAGCTTATGCTCCCAGTACTTCTGTTAGTCTCAAAGGTGCCACAGGACCCTCTGTTGCTTTTTAGGATAATCTAGTGAGTCTGATGATTTTTAAGTCAACTCATGTTAACACTGTAGTTCCTGACATTAAAATATTATTTTATCTTGCCTTTTTTGGAAATCCTTCTTATTCAAGAAAGCTAGTTTTTATGTATGGTATTAGTTAAGTATCTGACAGCTAAACCGGCAGTTTCTTTTAGTCCTGAAGTTTGCTAATTACAATCAGCCACATACCCAGGTCAATATATAACTCAGACCTTACCCCAAAATCATGCTGCTGCCAATCCTTTAGTATCTAATATCTAACAGTTTGTTTATAAAAAGGAAGAAAGAAAGGTGAGAGTTAAAATTGGTTAAAAGAATCAAATATATACAATAATTGCAAGGTTCTTGGATCAGGCTTGTAGCAGTGATGGAATGAACTGTTAACTGGTTAAGTCTCTGGTTGCTCCCAAATCATTGGAAGGACCTCAGTCCCTTGGTTAGAATGCTCCCGTTAGTTTAAGTTCATAGTTCAGAGGTATGAGCAGGAAAGAGGACAAATGGGAATGTTTTCAGGGCCTTTTATAGCTTCTGCCGTGTGGACAGAAACCCATTGTTCTAGTTTGTGGAAAATCACCGGTAACAAAACGGAGTTTGGACTCACATGGGCAAGTCAGATGTCCATGCATGCTTTGCTTAGTCATAGCAAAAGCCATTACCTACACTTTCTTTAGACCGTTTACATGAAAGTCCCTCAGGTGTGGATAGGCATCTTCCATGGTCCATTGTGAGTTAAGTGTTCTTTAATGGTCCATTCAACTTGAATAGGCCCTTCACAACGTGCTGACTAAATACCTTGTGGGTGTTACCACAGGAGCAAACATTTGAAATACGGGTACATAGTTAATATTCATAACTTCAGATAAAAAACATGATACAGCAATACAGGTAAGTTAATAATATTCAGCACACCGTAACTTTTTCATAGACACATTTTGTACAAGAGTTGTTGCAATTATATAACAGTCGTAGCAACAATGATCTACATGGTCATATTTGAATCATATTACGTCACAGCCTCTAACTGGATGTATTGTGTTTGCTTAGAACAATTCTTCTGTGTTTAAGGCTTTTGTGCTTTCATTCGGTGTTGCCAGCTTTAGTAAAATTCATTAAAAATGGGGCAAATTCACCAACATGCTCTGGCTGCTTTATGCCATCCAGGCAATGCAACGCAATCGTACCCAGGCTGGTTCAACCAGGTCTACAACCGCTTAGTCTTGCTGGACCATAATAGTGATTCTGGCCTGTAATGTGATCTTGGTATGAAACTGCTGTTAGAAAATGCTTTTGCCTGGAAAATCTCAGACCACATTATAATTAAACCCCTTGAAGTTTATTTTATTTCTCTTAATTTTATTTTCCAGCCATTAATAATCCCAAGTGGGATTATTAAATATTTTGACACTTTAAATTCTAGCATGTGACTTGATTTTTTTCATGAGATGAGTTTAGCTGAATCTGTGATTTGCCTTTTATCTTTAAAAGGTATCTTTTTGATATACAACACATGCATGGTATTTATTCATGGCAACCTAATGAGAGTTACAAGTGTACATAAACTGGAGACTATATCTTTGGAGTTTGAGTTTATATCTATCCACAATAAGGATGATTTAAAAATCATCCTTGATTATTTTGTCTTAGATGCTTTATAAAAACACATACTGCTTACTTCATACTGCATCAGCAACATTTCCCAAGTACATCCTACTTTCAGGAAAAAACTGAAATGAGCATTACAGCAGGAGCTACTGTAATTAAAATTATTTTGGCCTTTTCATGGGGCCCCCTACCTTTCTTCCAATTGCTCATAACTGCAATATTTTCACTTATCAGAATGAAATTTTCCAGGCTTAGTCTCTGCTCAAAAGTGATGTTTCTTTTAAAGTTCAAGCCAAAGTAGTTCAGCATTTTTTCAGGATGAGGAAAGTGGAGAAAGACTTTCTCCATCATAAAAACAAAATGCTTTGGGTCAGATTCCTGCCCTTACTTACATTGAGTAGTATCTTACTTCACAAGTAGTCCCGCTAGAGTAAATGGGATTGCTGATGATGTAAAGTACTTCTCAGTGAAAAGGTGGCAGAATCTGGCCTTTAATTTGTTTTTAAACACCTCTGCCATGAAAACAGAAGGAGAAAGCTGAAATTTGACATGAAAATAGATAATAGTCTTGAGAATCATCTTTGAGTGTTCTAATAGCAATCAGTTTTGATTTGACCAAATTATGTGCCTTTAAAATGAATACCTTGAACATGCACAGTGGATCTGGTATGATTTTTTGCACTTTTTAGCAATGCTTTGAGTGAAGGTAGGTTGTGTAGCACTTGCACAGTTGATTTAGCTGCATAGTGTTTGTTAAAGGTAACAGAACCAGGTGAAAGAGAATGTTAGAGTTCCATGGTTCCGCACTGAGAAGTGAGGAAACAATAAAGTTAAGGTTGCTTTTGTAACTTTAATGCTGACTGCTTGTGTGTATGCATTTTGCTACAACCTAGTGGTATGATCATATGTTGTTTCTCAAAAACAATGTGATAACAATATAGTTGTTGCTACAAACTCAGATACACGGGTGTAACATCTTGAATATTTTATTCATTCTCGTACACTGACACTGTTTTAATTGTTATAACAGTCCAGTATATATTAGCTTAGACTTTTTATATGTTAAGGTTTCCTCTGTATAAGCTATGTAATATTAGAATGTAGGGCCAAATTGTGCCTGGATTTTATATGCATGAACAGCGAAGGAGGTGGCATAAGAAGCCTTCTTTACCGTTGTGTGATCCATATGTGATCTAGGACGATTTGCAGCCTATCTGTTAAATGGAGAAAAGGGGCTGTTATATCCCTATTTCTTTTGAGTTGGGGAGGTCTCCACCGCCCCATGCATCTCCAGCCTATAGTGTTGGTGAACCATGTGGAGGTAGGTAGTTCCCTTGAGTAAGTTCCTTGAGACAGAATGTTTTCCAGTGCTTCACCAGTGTCTTGAAATGTTCAGGGTATTTTTGTTTTGTTTTGTTTTGTTTTCCAACAAGGAGGTTGACATTTCTTAGATTCAATTCAAGATATGAGGCAGCTAACTTAGTTCCACACTCCTGGAAGTTGCAGTAACTGAAGTGGTAATCTCCCAGCAATATCCCTATTAAAAATTGTAATAAGGAGTTTAATATATTGTGGGATTTACCATCCCTGGAGAAATATAGCAGTATTAGTAAGGATTCACATGGTGAATTTTTGAAAAATTGTATCAGGTTAGTAAACACATGCAAAATACCAAAAATGCCATTATATGCCATTAAATCTTCAGAAGTTTTTCACATTAGTATAGCTACAAACCATTCTTTCATTCTTTTACCACTTGATATATTCATTTTGTCTTTTAGGTGCATATTGTGTTTTGCACTCTGTTTCATGTAGTATTTTCAGACATTTGTGTATTTGTGCTATATTTTTTTTCTTCTGCACCTATCCTGATTAAAAGGAACTTATTAAAACTCGGCCTTGGAATATGACCAGTTTTTTTAAATGTGCAAGATTCACTATGTGATATTCATTTTAAATTCAATTTGCATTTTTGCACAAAGCCAAAAGACTCTGACTTTCTGGCACTGAAATCTTGCATCCTTGAGACCGGTTCTTGCAGAATTGCTTAACTTGACTCACATGAATGGTACCACTGGAGCCTACGAGGACTACTTATATGCCTAAAGAAGAGCGTGCATTCAGGAGTTTGCAGGATTGGGGTTTATATCTGTGGAAAAAGACTACCGTTTTATTAACTATGTCTGATTTTTTTTTTTTACAGGAGGGGTTCAAAATGGGACTAACTCTTGAAGGCACAGTATTTTGTCTGGACCCACTAGACAGCAGATGCTGATGTCATGACCAGAAATTTGAAATTCTTATATGATCCTTTATTTTTAATTCAGAACAAGTATTATAGATGTTATTCATGTGCCAAAAAATATATTTTTAAACATGGTAACTCTTGTGAAGTTTGCTTCTGTAAAACTCCAACTTAGGTTCCCTGTACAAATGTAAAAAGTCACACTTGTATATGAAATATGAATTAAATTACACTGTTGTATTTCTCGCTCTCATACTTGGACAAACATTTGCAATACCTAAGGAGTATTCACTTTAAGCTGGGAAAGTTCTTTAATGAACTCATAGATACCTCTTTCTGTTAGAAGACAATATAATTTTTGCATAATATTTGAGTGGTGACCTTTTAAAATTAATCGTCTCAAGCCACTATTTAATTTCAGGTCAATGGGATGATTATTGTACAATAAAAAATTTACATACCAATTAAGGAAGTAAAACATACTGAAAATTAGTATGTACATAAAGGATAAATCTGGATGCCATGTAATTAATTCCAGTTAACTGTACACAATCACTATAATATATGAATAATGTTATTGTTAGCCTATTACATCTGTAATATTTTAAGCCTTTAATTCACATTTTAAAAAGTAAAAATATCAGATTAATTGTCAATATGCTAGCTAATGTTTGATAAGTGTGTTAGGGAGGTCTAGTATACATGTTACAGTTATTTTGTAAAATGGACAAACTTAATGCTATGCATTTCTGGTTTGATGTTTTACAGCTAAGCTAGTTGCACATATTATATGATGTTTGTAATTTGGAATTCATTACATGACAGCTATATTTAATGTTCTGAAAACTAAGACCTTCATGCTAAAGAACACATAGTAACCCCACTGCATTCACTGGGTCTACTCGTGTGTAAAAGTACTCGCATGCTAACGTGTTTGCGGGGGTGGGGCCTTCAAATGTTGAGAAACAATGTAGTGTTACTGTTAAATGTCACACTGCAGCTCTACAGCTTACAGCAACAACTCAGTGCAAGCTAATAATGAAACCTTAAATACCCATAAATAGGTCACATAACAGAGCTAGATATTAAAAATATCTTGCATTGTGATGAATAATCACACACACAAAATATTGCTGCTGGGTGTCAGTATATTGTTGACTTGACTATGCGTACTTTTCACTAACCTTTAACATAAGCAGTAAGTGAACATATGATTTGTGAATGTTTGCATTCAGCCATGAACTTGTTCCTTAATGTTTATACTTTGCCATGATTTTGTTCAGTGTGTACCATGCCCAAATTTTATGTTAAGGATATTCCCTTCCATCCATAAAACCCTCATTAACTCCCCCCTCCCTATTAACAACACACATAAGTAGAAAAAGAACTTTCAGGGGATTTTTAGTATGGTTGGTTGGGGTCTTCCCCCCCCCCCTCCCAAAAAAAAGACTTACTTTTTTGGTACATTATGGCTCATTAAATGTTGCTTTTGAGCTTATTATCTTAAGGTTTAAACAGAAGAAATGCATTTATGCAATATTACATTTAAGCATATATACTTAGGCCCGGATTTAGCAAAGTACTTAAGCACATATGTAATGTTAAGGATAAGGGTAGTCCCATTAGCATCAGTGGAGGCTACTCATTTGCTTGAAGTTAGGCATGTGCTTAAGTAACTTGCTGAACTGGGATCTTAATGTTCAACTTTATGTAAGTCTTCCTCTCTTATTCTTTGCTCAACATTCATATACATACACAAACACACACTCATGCACACACACACACATATATAATCACTAACAAATAGAGTAGTATATGTTTCATAAGCAAAAGTCTTTATAATTTTGTTTGTCTTATAGTATTTTGGAATTTGTATAATGAGGATGTTTAGTAGCCATATCCATGGCTTTTTTTAACAAATAGAATTTGTATTTTTATTGTACTTTAAAAAGCTTTACGTAATAAGCATATATTTAGTGGCCATTTACTATCAATGGTAACACAATACTAAGAGATTTGCACATTTTAAGAAACCTTTTTCTTTACTGATTTTTATGGCAATTGACTCTGCAAATGGCATGATTAAATATTATATAAACCGATTGATCAGTACAAAAATACTTAAATCAATGCAACAGTGCATTTTTAATGAAAATGTTTAGTGATCTGGTTCAAAATTGTATTTCTATGTAATCTCAATTGTCTGTTTACTTTTGCCTAAAATAAATGTTTTTAAATAAATTGTATTGTAGAACATACTGTTCATTCAGTAAATTAAACAGAATTCAGTGGTGGGAAAGTCACATAAACACCATCTCAATAAGCCAAGAATTGCATGGCAGGGGACCCAGTACTTCAAAGTCTTACACATGTGCTTAGCTTTACACATTGTGGCAGATCCTCGGCAGGTGTAAATTGCTGTAAGGTTACTCTTATTTATTGGAATGTGACCTCCTCTTCATGGGTTAGAGAAAGTTTCCAATAATAAGAGATGTCTCATGTCCCATACATCCTGATATTTCATACAGGTAAGTAGAAATATGCTCTGTTCCCCCAAATCGCAAGTCTTGTTTTCATTCTTTGCCTGTCACCCAATAATACTAATAAACCAAGGGGGACCAATCCTTATCTTGTTTAAATTGTCATAGTGCCATGGACTTCATTGTAGCCAGCGCTGGTAGAACCACTAGGCGAACTAGGCGGCCGCCTAGAGCGCCTAGTGGTTAAGGGCGCCTAAAAGCCCGCTCAGGGAGGAGGTGGAGTGGAAGTGGAGGTGAGCTGGGGCAGGGGGGAAGGGTGCGGGGAGGGCCGCCTGCAGTAACGGGGGGGGGCACACAGGGGAACCGCTCACCGCCCCAGATCACCTCCACTCTGCCTCCTCCGCTGAGCACACAGCCCCCGCTCTAATTCTCCTCCAATTGGCGCCGCAATCCTAGGAGTGGAGGAGAATTAGAGCGGCGCTGGCATGCTCAGCGGGGGAGGCGGAGCGGAGGTGAGCTGGGGCGGGCTCCTCGGGTGGGGATAGCTGCCGCGGAGGGGGCGGGGTTAGCTTCCGTGGGAGGGGGCTCCCCGGGCGGGATTAGCTGCAGAGGAGGGGGGTAGCTGCTGCAGGGGGGGCGGCAGCAGGCTCCCTGGGTGGCGGACTGGGTTAGCTGCCGTGGCGGGTGGGGTTAGCTGCCATGGGGCGGGGCTCCTCTGTTGGGAGGAGCGGGTGGGCGTGGTTAGCTGCCGCGGGGGGGGGGCAGCGGGCAGGGTTAGCTGGGTGGAGGGGTGGCGCAAGGTGGAAGTTTCACCTAGGGCGTGAAACTTCCTTGCACCAGCCCTGATTGTAGCTATGACCCATGAAGTCAATGAAGTAGGCTTGCTGCTGCAGGTGGTAAAGCTGATCATGAAGAGAGGTCACTCAGGCTGTCATTCTGATGAGTACTGTCATTTCATAAGTACTGACAGATCAAAAATAATCTAACCTCTCTTTTTTTAATCTTCATAAAACATTACTGGGCACTTTGATTCTTTACTGGAATTATAACTTATTCATGCTTTTTTAAATCTGGAAACATTGAAACTAATTGCAAGCCTTCCACTGTCAGAAGTTGACTTCAGATGGAACTCTGCACATGGAGGGTTTATGGCTGTGGCCCCTTCACGAGCTAATAAGGAATGGGTATGTTTAATAATCTCCGTCAAGTTTGGAAATGTGAACACACCTGTTGTTCTTTCCCACAAGCCAGGTGCATTTGCTCTTTTCTATCAATGTTCTAAAAGTGTTTATTCTTAATTTCAATCTGTTAAAACAACATGTAAGTGCACATATCAGATATTGTAAATTCACATTGTGCAGCACAGTCACTTGGTGGTTGATCCTGTCCTATTGAAGTCAATGGGAAATTTACCACTGACTTCAATGGGAACAGGATCATGCCTTCGGAACTTCTTGTTTATCAACTGCCAAAAGTACTTCCAGTTTGTCATTTTTTTTTCTTTAAAAGCATGCTCCATTTTCCAATGCTTCGGGATCTCTGCTGGTCTTTTTAGAAGAGACGGCATGTTGTCGAGAACTCAGAGCAGGTGACTGTGAGAATGGGAGGTTTTGTGTCCTAATTTCGGGCTCTGCTACTATCTCGCTGAATGACCTTGGGGAATTCACCTAGCCTTAGCCTGCTGAGGTCTAAAATGGGATTAACAACATTTACCCACCTCATACTTGGATAGTGAGGCTCGCTTAATAGTTTGTGTTTTGGATCCAGAAATCTGTGCTGTATCGAGCATAAAAGAATGTACTGCAACAGCTAGGAGCCGTCAGATTGGTCTGCTCTTTTCCTTCTTTCTCTTGAATGTCTTTTTTTTTTCCTAATGGATCTCTGAAGTGCTGGTATTGACTGATAATACTAGGCAGCTGTGACTAACCCTTTTCCTCCAGGTGCATTACAGTAACTCCTCACTTAAAGTCATCCCAGTTAACATTAACAGAGGGTCCTGTGGCACCTTTAAGACTAACAGAAGTATTGGGAGCATAAGCTTTCGTGGGTAAGAACCTCACTTCTTCAGATGCAAGTAATGGAAATTTCCAGAGGCAGGTATAAATCAGTATGGAGATAACGAGGTTAGTTCAATCAGGGAGGGTGAGGTGCTCTGCTAGCAGTTGAGGTGTGAACACCCAGGGAGGAGAAACTGCTTCTGTAGTTGGATAGCCATTCACAGTCTTTGTTTAATCCTGATCTGATGGTGTCAAATTTGCAAATGAACTGGAGCTCAGCAGTTTCTCTTTGGAGTCTGGTCCTGAAGTTTTTTTGCTGTAAGATGGCTACCTTTACATCTGCTATTGCGTGGCTAGGGCCCAGAGGAAATTTGCCACAGCCAAAATAGCTGTCTCGATCACCTGAACTACTTCCAAAGACTGGTTCTTTCCTGCAGTTAAGCCTTTTTGGCTTCATTTCTGGGGGGAAAAGTGCCTGGAGTCTTCTCACGCTTGCAGAAGTAAGCGTGATTCTGTAATCCCTTTGGTGATTGTAATTGCCAAGAAATGGTGTTTGCTCTCAAAAGTTTATTATAATTATTTTTCACTTCATTGTCTCAACTCTGCAGTATCTAGTTCCCACAGAGTGGATTCTATTTCACAAAAGAAGTCTCTGCTGCACATGAAAAGAGTACTCTGCCTAAGACGTCTCTAACCAAACAAGAAAGGGTCCCATCTTCATTACAGCCTATCAACCATTAAAAAACCTTTACTTGTGTACAATGCTTTTCTTAAAGCACAGGAAGACATTTCAGTACTCTTCTGACCTTTATATTAGCCAGAATTGGTGCCAGCCAATCGATCGGCTTCAGTTCTTTGATATTTCATGCTCGTTGTAGCCAGTAAGACAGTGAAAGCTTTTCTAAAAAACAAACAAACAAAACCCAGGAAGGATGTTTCAGAGGACTTTGAAAATCCATCTAAATAGCTGTCCAGGCATTTTAAAATTCAACCAAGGATGTCTGTTTCCAATAAGTCATATCCTATAAATGTAACCCTTCTGCCAGGTGAAGACAGCAGCAACAAGGGCCGGGTTCAGTATCTAGGGGTTCCTTTTCAACAGTACAACACAAAACCAGCTCAAGCCCCCACCCAGTGACCTGGGACAATTACATACCATCCCCTGGGTGCCTCTAAGGTGGGAATTAACTCAGCATTAATTTGGGAAAACACTACAACTAGGGCTCATAAACACAAACCGTGAGCAAAAGACCCACCCCCAAGTGTCTTTTTCCCCTGGGGGTCTTAAGTCCAGCAACCCAAAAGTCCCTTTAACGTGCCTGTCCCTTCTCTGCACCCCACTCACAATTGCTGTCCTTGGCCAGTGCAGCCCCAGAGTTCAGAGGTTCATTCGCAGAGTTCACTCCCACCCTGTGTGCACTGCTCGGGCACTCGCTTGTCGTCCCAACGGCCAATTGCCACGCCTCTGAAGGGCTCTGCTCTGGCCCTCTCCACCAGCTTCTCTACTAGCCGGTTGCTACACCTTTCCTCCAGCCTCCCTGCTGGCCACACCTCTCCACCAGCCATCCGGCTAGCCACTTTCCACGCCTCTCCACCAGCTGCCCACTCGCTAAGATGGCTTCAGGCCCCCCCAAACACACTTAACACACCCCTCAGTGATTTCAGCTATTAGTGGGGGAGCCTCACTGCTGGTGCACACTGGACAGTCTCTTGCAATAGAGACATTGTCCCAGAGTAGGTGTAATACTAGGTATCAGTGATTTCAGCTCTGCAGCATGTAACAACACTCAATTGAGTCTAAATTAGCTCTTTTATTATACCATGGAGAGAGAAAGGATCAAATAGTGTCTAGGACACTTAAACCAGACCCACACCACCAGGTACAAGTACCTGCCCCCACCCTCTCTCAACTCACTGGGCTTTGGAACCCATGTCCCCTGGCTGTTCAGTTGAGGGTGAGTCCCTCCATCGGGGTATGCCAGGTACAGTTCTGCTGCCCTCGTTTCACACAAAAAGGATAGCAACCCTTTATTACTCCTGCCCCAACAACAAGGAGACTGGGGATCCAACACCAGCCACAAATGATCATTTTGGCAAGCAATCCCATCATGCTGAACACGTAGGCAGGGTGGGTGTGTCCATGCAAACGAGATCAGCTTCTGAAGACTTTTTCCACAGTTCACGACTAGATGTCAGGGGAGAGCTCATCCAGACTCGGCTTACATAAAGTTCAGCCAAAGAAAGCACACAGACAGTTCTGGATAATTGTCCTCCTTTATAATTCACTGTTAAGAGAAATAAACCCATTCCTTTTGATGAGAGGTAAAGACTTTTATGATACATTATGTTAATACATGAATGTTACACAGTATTTCTCATCAATTAAATATGAATCAGATTAGCCATTATTTAATTTTGACCTATTCTTTTGGAGATATTTGGCAACTTTTGTCAAGTGTTAGTGCCATTGCAACTGTGATCTGTAATTCAAAAAAAAAATTCTGTACACCAGCAGACTTATTTTACGTCACATCTTACTAAAAATACTTGTATATCCAAATATTTTCATTGGACTCAAAATGCTCTCTGGACATAGAAACACACTTCTTTACCAATTCATAACAGCAAACTTAATGGCAATAAGAAAATTTGTGTGTGATGGGTTGAAGATTTATGAATATGTGGAGTTGTAATTTACCTTTTGTTGTTTATAACACAACCACAACTTCATGAAGAAGTTTCTTGACAAAAAATTCTTGGTTTTGTCTTGACACTGCAGGTTTTTATGTAGTTGTTGTGGACAACATAATGAGAGTTCAGTCTCCCACAAGATGGATTTTGACATTTATCTCATATGAACAGACAGGACCAGTCTGTGGAATAGTGAGATTTCTAAGTTGTTTTGAGGATTTTGTCAGTTTTCTCAATCATTTTCTGCCTCACACAGTAGCCAGAATGATGGTTTGGCTCTCATGCTAATTTTCTTTAGTCTGGATTTCTCCCCTTAATTTAGTAAAGCCTGCCTCTGCACATGTAGAAAGTGTCTCAAAAACAGAAGGAAGTTAAGAGCAAAATGATTAAGTGGTCATCTACTGGCAAGATCATGCAACCTGGGGGAAAATTAGTGTGTGCTCTGTACCTACTGGCAGCCAAGCTCCCCTCACCCCCGACCCACTGAAAGAAGTACCTGGACAGTTGACTGCAGTTCCCCTGGAAGGGGATAGAGGGCTGTGTCACTGAAGAGGACACCATGGTCCTGGGAGTGACGTGGGTACTAGAGCAGAAGTCATGCTGGCAAAGCACCACCAGAAGAGGGCGTAGAGCTAATTCCCGAGATAGTCAACAGGAGGCGCCGCGGTGGTGAGTCGCACTCCATCACAGTTAGGATGAAACTTTCTATTAGGATGGGTTGTGCCATAAAATGCTTGCTGCAGGGTTTCTCACAGTTTTCTCTAAGGCATCTTCTGGTACAGGAACAGAATAATGGACTTGATGGTCTGATTTGCTGTGGCAACTCCTATGTTTCTAGAAGTAGAACACCGTATTCAATTAACATCAATTGTTGGTCTAATACATTACTTCTTTGAAGACCAATTGGGAATACTGAACATAGCCAGAGCAACCTTACACTGTTTCCCAACTACCACCACCAAAAGGATGATCATGGACTGGGAGCCTGGAGGTTTTCCCACTTATAAAAATTGTGGTTTGAAACAAATCACTTTATTTTCTGCTTCAGTTTTCTCAGCTCTAAAATGGGGATAATACGTGGGTGTCTACCTGATGGGGTGTTATGAGGATTAATTTAATATTATTTATTATTTATATTGTAGGATTTATAGGCCCAAATCAGGGGTGGGGCCTCTTTATGATGCTAGACACTGAACATGCACAGAGAGAAAATATGATCCTTCCCCCTTGGGGCTTGCAATCTGATTCATTGTTGTGTTATTCCACTTTGACACTGATGTAACACTTTGATGGATTGAACCAGTGTAAAACTAGAGTAATCTAGTGGTGAATCAGGTTCAATGATTTATAAGCCCTTTGAACATGTAAAGTACCATTTAACTGCTAAAATACTATTATTGAAAAGTCAGGAATATGTGGGCAGGAACCTGAATAAATTGTTCCTGGGCAGTACAAAAAACAAGTCAACGGGATCACTAACAACCACATGAGTCATATAAAATATGAATGTGCTTAAACTTAAGAAAACAAAAAAGATTTCACCAGAACCACAGATTCAGTATCCCCCAGACCTCTGCAATGTAGAATGCCAAAGAAAATGAAAAATCCCATTAGACACACTGGGCTAATCTCAGACCCAGTGAAACTTAACTGATGTGAATGGGTTGATATCAGGGATAAATTGGAACCACAGTGCATTGCAAAATGTATAAGAGAAGATAAATCCCATAGTTCAACATTGGTGGCATAATAAGCACAGCTTTTTTTAGGAGGAGCTGTCCCATGAATAAGTATAAAAGAATATTAACTGCATTACAACTCTAGCAATCCTATTCTGAAATACAAATAGTGAGATCATTTTATATATACTCTTAGTGCAGTGATTTGGGCTCTTGGCCTGCTCCTAGAACAAGGAGCTATACAATATATCTTTTTATTTTGTGATAGACCAGGATGACAGCAGGATATCCAGAGCAATCATATGGGAGAGACAGAAAACAAGACAGCACAAGCTAACGTGAATGAGGTTTCAGCAAGGACCACGTTCATGCAAGTGGCAGAAGTCTCAAGGAGCCACAAAACGGCTTTGATAGCAGCATTGGACAACACATCACCTATAGATTTTTCTATGATTAACACAGAGGGAAGATGTGCCTGTGAGCTGCTATGAATCTTTAGAAAAATTCCAAACAATGTATCACAGAGCTGCTGATAGGCTCCTGTTTCAGAAAGTCTTCACTGGACAAAGTGAATACATGCATACATCCCAGATGATATTCACCCAGCAACCAATCTGTTAAGACTAGAATTTTGAAGAGGAAGGCCATGTTTTGTAGCTATCCACATTGCAGTACCCAGGCTAATCCACTAAACTGCTACTGCATAAAGATTCAGCTCTCCTAAGGTGCCGAGAACCTCTTGCATAGTCAGGGGGAATTGGGGGTGTTTGAATGGGAAATGCTTCATGAGATTTCTCCAGAAAGAAACAAATAACCTCCCAGTAAACTTGTAAGAATGTCAGGTCCATGATGGATCTTGTAGGCTGATGCAAACAACTTCAAACCATATGTGATCCATGCAGAAAGTGACCCCACTCCAACTGCAAGTTATTACAAATGTGTTAAGTCATGATTCGTCAATTTACATCTAGATCAAACTCACAAAAAAGGAGTCTGAGCCTGACTTATTGACAAGGAATCTTGGCTAATAAAAAAACAAAACCTATTTCCCCTCTCACTTTCCTATTGTATGAGAGATTTTCAGTCAATGACTTCAGATGTCAAGCATCTGATGCCATTTTTTATGGATAAACACTGGCAGGTAGGTGGCTGGTTTTCTTATGTGCATTCATCTCTAATTACCAAATGTCCAGAACAATTATGTGACATTAGCCCTTGATCATAACGATAGACACAGAGAGAGCAACATGATGCTTGGCTATCAAAACTAAGCCCAGACTTTCAAAACCGAAAAGGAATCTTTCAATCAACGCAGTCAGTCTGCAAAACAACTTGTCCACATATTGTAGGTCATTAATTAAAAGTAAGGAAGAGTTTTAAATAAGGTTGCACAAAATACATCCCATAGTCTATGGACTTGAACAGCTTTGTGCTTTTTCATAATATTTATTTAAATTTTAAATAGTGATTGCAAATGTACTCTCTTAGTACATCAAAAAAATATTTGAAATGTTTTGTGTGGATTTCTGAATGCCTAAAGATAAAAGCATGGTAACTTGAAAAATAAAAAAAAAGCTGAAATCCAGTCCTTTATTGGGATCACAGTTCCCACATTTGTGTCTAAGGTTAAACAAATCTGCCAAAGAAATTATATCAAAAACATTGTGGTTTCCCTTACAAAAAAGATGTGTGCAGGCTGCCATCTATGATATTGCCCATTAGCAATCCATCATCACACTTACAATTTACACTGTCTAGCACATATAATTATCTGAGTCCCGATTAGAATATTGTAAAGTGAGTGGGTACAGTGGAAATTAAAAGTTGTGTTCTGAAGTATGTAGATTTCATCTAATATTCAGAATGTTAGCATGTTGCATTTGCTTTGCACTGCCGTAAGGGCCAACAAGGAAGTGCAGGGCAATGGAAAATCAGGCTCCAAATGTTCTTAAGGCTAACTAGGGATGAATCGTGGCATTTGAGGTTTTACACATTTCAGAAACTGTATTCCATGTTAGAGATATGCGGCGAGATACTAGAGGTAAGTAAATTCAACACACAGCTTTGTCCTCTGTCTTCAATGCCTGCAGCTTGCCTCTTCAGCATATTTCAGGGATTTGGCTGTGTGATGCTATTGCTATCTGTGTTAACTGATTATTACCTGTTGTTTCCAGATGTGAGGCAGGGAGACAGATCAGGCACCAGGTGAAAGATGGAGAGGACTAGACTGCCCCATTGAAATCAGTGGAGTTACCTTCCTGTAAAAATGATATCAAGTGAGACCAGGATCAAGCCCACAATCTTAATCCATTTCGGTCAATATGTAACCAAAAGAACATTCAAAGTAACTTAATCTCTTCAAAGTGCCATAGTTTGTTTTATTTTTTAGAAATAAACAAAGAGATCATTTTATAAAACAAAAGGTCCATTTTTTTCAGAATGGATTCATGAGCCAAAATATCTTCATATATAATAATAAAAATAATGCCTAATTGTTATTGTGCGTTCAGAAATACCCAAACACTTGTTTAATCAGAAGATGTACTAGCCATTAGCATAATTTCATTCGTAAAATGATGGTGACTATAGAAAAGAATTAACCAAATTTAATATGAAAAATGATATTCATGTTATGTTTTGTCAGATAATGAGGCTGTCTGTAGTTAATGGTTCTCATTACCAATATTCTGCTGCCGTAAATTATCATATATAATACATGTGAATGTAAAATCTATTCCTTTATCTACTATTTGATTTCTTATTGAGTTTGACCATTCACTATTTTTAGTTGGTCAGTATTTGGTCAAATATTTCAGTTGGCTCTTTGCATCAATTGTTTGGGTTCCTTTTTCACTCCTGATTCATGACAGTCCTACTATTTACCGAGTTGCCTTTGCAATACCAGCTATCAGTAACTGAGATTATGAGAAATCAGCTATAACACTTTGTTCCATGCTATCAGGCCTCTCTCTTGATAAAATAACAGAAATTTGGGGCTAAAACAGAGCCATTAACATAATTTTGAGGATGGCAGTTTTTGAAACAATGTAAACTGTTGTCATCTCTGAACTTAAATTGCATTTTTCATATCAATGATTGTTTCGCTGCAAGCGTTCGTTTATATAGGCCTGGTCAATATGCATATTCAAGTCAATAGAAAGACTCCCATTAACTTCAATGGGTGTTGAATTAAGGCCAGATTTTTTCCTTTTTTGTTTAATGTTATATTGTATTCCACTTTCAGGAAGAGGAAACTTTTGCTGCACTCTAATGCCTGATCCAGCAAAGCACTTGAGCAAGAACAACATTAAGCATATGAGTAGTTTCATTGAAGCTAATAAGACTATTCATATGATTAATGTTAAACATTTGATTATGTGCATGCTGGATCAGGGCCTAAGAATATACAGCTGCTTCAGGATTACTATCCTGATTATAGATAACATGTGTGATATTGTAATTCTAGGTCATTGCATTATGCTGGATTTGATAATTAATTATGGCCAAGCTAGAGTGGTCATTTTGCTTCTGTACACACAAGAGCATAGCAACATGTCAATATTATTTCAACCCGATTCATGCACTTTTAAAAATGCTAATCTGTGACCATTTTTAGCATGAACATCACTTTATTATTAAATACTGTATTGTTCTGCAAGCTTGAAACTTTTTCACTAAAGGAACATGAAATTTCTTGCTATACATATTCTGGCAACACATTAAATTATAAAATGTTTTAATGGTTAATTAAGCACAAAAAATAGCACACGTTATGGTTCAATTGGCTTTGCTTAGAGAGTGCCAAGATTGATTTAAATGTGACACTAATTTTTCCCCTAAGACCATCCTGTATACAGGTATGAATGTATAAAAACATGGTATGCTTCTCTGATAGTGGTTGGGAGAACAGATTTCTAATTCCCTTCTCCACATATGGATATCTCTATCATCATACCTTGACAGCAGGTTCTTAGTTAAATTCAGCTCCTATGTTCCCCTGTGCAATGAGGATCTGAAAAGGATTTGGATAATACTCACAGTAATAAAGTAACAACATGTTCATTGGTATATATTAAAGATATGTACAGTTTAGAGAACTCACTATTCAAATAGTTGATATGAAGATTTTCCTAGGGTGAGTATCATAGGAAAGGATATATCAGTAAATAGTCATTAAAACATCTTATTAAATTCCAGCTCTTGGTCCTGATCCTGGAAACACTTATATACTTATCTTTAAGCATGAGTAGTCCCATAGATGTCAACCTAATCAGGTTCATAAATGTTTTCAGGATCAGGGGTTAACATCCCAATGACTCCTATGGCTTGAAATGCTACAGTTCATCCATAGTTTGCTCTTGATCCCTCCTGTTTGTGAATGTTTGCAAAATATATTAATCCCAGTAGTGGGATTGTTGTTAAACAAAGTTATTACACTGTAAGGGGAATTATTTAATAAAGTCCTCGCCTGTGACCAAGCCTTTAGATTGGATGTTCTGATTATATCACATTGTGACACAGTGATGGGATGCAACATAAAGAAGCAATCCCTTACCCAAGAAGCCCATTCCTTTAGGACTACCTGATTCCTGCTCTCTCTCCCTGATACAAGGTTGCCCTTTTGGAGGGACCTTTTTTCCCAGTACATGTTTCAGTGTCTGGCCTTTAAATTTTGTAGACCCAATCAGCTCTACTTCTAAAGTGAAGCCATTTGCCAGTAGCAGCTGCCTGCATCATCTTCCTCTCTTCCAGTTGGTGAGTTATTAACTCCTGCTGTGTTTGCCCTTTCTTATTCCGAATGGGATGGCACATTCTCAAAGACATGAAATGGCTGCGTTAAAAAGCAAATTTGTTTGGGGGTGGATGTGGGGTCTTTCCGCTTCCAATAGGGTTTTAAATCTTCTTTGATTGCTTCATCAGTTTATCAGCCATCTAAACACCATAAACAAAACCACCATACAAAACTTAAAACAAAATCACAAAAGTCAATCAGGCCAAATGCACGGACAGACCTCTTCAAAGCAACCTGGTCCAAAGGGGAATCCAAAAGTTATCAGTCACCCACCAACAAAATGGGTTCAGTCTCCACTGGCATTGTACAAACTATGGTAAAAAGATGGTGGCAGATGGAAATAGCATGGAAGAAGGGAGGGAAATAAAAAAAAACTGTCAAGAATAAGCTATCCAAAAGAATTATGTTCTGGGAGGGAGGGTAATGACTGTGAATGCTTGACCAATTAACGGCTGCTGTCAATCAACTTCTGGGTCAACTTGGGGAGAGAGAGCACATCTTCTCCAACTGACCAAAACATTTGGGGACCTGCCATTATTTTATTTTTTACTGGTTATTTGTATTGTGCTAGCTATTAGGAAGTCTAGTTATGATGGCCCCTTCTCCAGCGAGTTTACAATCTAAGTATAAAACAAGAGATGACAGGCTGATACAGGATGACACCGGCAGTCTGTTCAGACAACGGGGAAACACAAGGAAATGTGATAGGCAGTGGTCTCAGTGTACAAGCACCCTAACAGCTGTCAAGTTTTTGTAAGTATCTTGGCAAAGGAGAAATAGGCAAAGGAGCAACAGGCTCTGTCTAAACTAGAAAAAATAGGTGGTGTTTTAAAACATGTTGGCACATTTCTAAGCCCAGCAGAACATCTAGTGCAGGCAAGATTTAATACTCTCTTAAAATTGTGTTAGCTGGTTGTACTTAGCTCTAGGGATTCAATTAAAGAGGAACTACAAGCAGTTCATCTTCAATTATTACTGTTTTTCTGTGTTACCATAGTACCAAGGGACTCCAAGGCAGAGATCGGGACCCCATTCTGTTAGGCACTGTGCAAACACTTAAGAGGCAGTCCTGGTCCCAAAGAGCTTACATTCTAAACAGACAAGCCAGACAAAGGGTAGGAAGGGAAACAGGTGAAATGACTTTTCTATGCTCACACAGGTCAGGGGGTAAAACTGGTCTCCTGAGTCCTTATCTGTCGCACCAGGCTGCCTCCAACATTTAAATTTTGCCTCCTCTTTGAGGTACTCTCTTGTCCTATGTTATGACTGGAAAAGTAACCGCAAGCAAATCACCTTGGATTGGACAGATATAAGGAGGCACCTGGCATTCAACAAAGCCAATAGTTTCAAAAATGCTTCATTCTCCTAAATCCATAATTAAGCACCTGGATATGAGAGCTGATTATTTGAGAGGTACTGAGCATCTGAATATGGAGATAGGTGCACAATTTTAGCCATCCACATTAGAAAATGTTTTCCTAAATGCTTAAGTACTAATCAATCCATATACAAGCAGAGGTAAAGGTGAAACACTGCTTGTATTTGCCATTAAGGTGGATATGGAAGTCCCACTCACAGCAGAGCAGAGCTGTTGCATGAGCTATTCTTTTCAGAAGCCAGAATTTAGCTTTTTATTGGTTCCAATTATGAAGCTATACATTTAAAATTATTGATGGCTCAAGAAGCCTTACCTATTATTTTTCCTTGGCTGGTCGAATTACTTCACAGGAGGTGATTAGCATCATTTTGATTTCATTGTTTTTGTATATAGCCAGGGCCAGATTTAGGGGCAGGTGACCCAGTCGACCATCTGGGGTGCTAGGCTTGGGGGGGTGGGCACCGGGATCAAGGTGCTGTAGAAAAAATAAGGTATTCAAAAGTTTAACAAATAGAGTGGGGGGAGGAGGAGCACCAAAGATGCTCCTCACCTGGGGTGCCATTTGGTCTAGGGCCGGCCCTGTAAGTAGCAATACGTCCAACAAACCTTTGAAAACTCCAACCTAGTTTTTCTCCTAACAAACACCCGAAGCACAGAATAAAAAGTACCTTGATGGCACAAAGTGCTTAATGTTTATAGGGAAGGTTTGCACAAGGCTAGGATTGCCCTGTCTGTACTAGATAAACCTGTCATTAGTTAATAAACTATGGTCCTAAAATGACAGTGTGGTTAAGATTTCCTCACAGAACCCCTATTCAATTTTTCAAGGCTCTGACTAGAGGATTTTGAACTAATGCTGTGTATCTTGGGCTTCTGAGGATAGATATGGTATAATCCTCACATAAGCCTCCAGCCAGCTTCTTTCCCTTCAGTTTATTATCAAAATGAAGAGATAAGGATAAGAATAATTGTGAGTTTAACAGCTGCTGTGGCAGCATATATTTAAATGAAAACTGGAAAATCTGTTTATTTCATATGCAAGGGAACTAAGCCAAAATATACACTTAATGTTTCATACACTTGAAGTGTGGATCGTTATAATTATAGCCTTAAACAAACGTGGTCAAGCAATACAAAATCATGGAGATGGAAGAAATATTTGGCTGTTCCAGCACCCTTCATTCCTGCATGTTTAAATTATCCATTTATGCAAACTATTCCCTCAGTTCTTTCCCCCTCTTTATAAATCATTCCTCTTCCCTTGGTCTCCTTGTACTTTTAAGAAAGTGTACTATTTTTAGATGCCTTGTGCATATCTTCCTTTAACCAAGCTTGTATTCAGAACTGTATATATACTGATTAGGAAGTACATGGTGAACCAGTTAATATACAAGTTTGGTAATATTTAGGGTGACCAGATGTCCCGTTTTTAAAGGGACAGTCCCGTTTTTTGGAACTTTTTCTTATATAGGTGCCTATTACCCCCCACCCCTCCCATCCCATTTTTTCACAGTTGCTATCTGGTAACCCTATAAATATTTAACCTCTACAGTTATTTGTATGCACGTCTGTGAAAATACAGAGGGACTTCAATATTGTATTTGAAAAATAACTGAGTGGGGGGAGTTTGTCTGGCTCCTTTGCTCCTATATAGGTTGGAGGGAGGATCCTTTACCCTTTAAACCCACTGCCACATGTGTAGCTGTTATAGGCGGTTAGGGTACAGTTACTACTTTCCTGGTTTGGACAGTCTTTTATTCCTTACTCTCATGAGAGGGGAGACCCTGGCCATGACTAATCTCTTGCTGCAGGCTGATTCTGGGTTATGTTCCATATCTGTACTACTTGACTGCTGCCTTCGACGCCATTGACCAGCAGCCTCTTGGAATGTTTAGAGTAGATGGTGGGGCTGTCTGGAAGTACTTTTAATCACATCTTACAGATCAGGGCCAATTCATTATTTACATATCTCTAAAAATAGCTACAGCATGCTCTAACACGGGGAAAACTCACCAAAGCATTTAAAGGAAGTCATATTTCATTTCATTACTATGTAAAGTTGTGTCAGGACCTCAGATGTTTCAAAACACCATTAGTCTTATTGATGAATATTCACTTAGGATATGTTCTAAAGTAACTTCTTTATGGCCCAACTTTTAAACTCCATTTTTCCTCTCTCCATGTTACTTTTAAAATGGTTCTTTATTTGTTGACTGAAGAGTGTCTTCAGGGACTTATGTTGTGTGATTCAGAGTCGCTCTGTTTTTTTGATGAAGGGAGGCTGTGCACTTAACAGCTATCACTAGTGCATGGATGCATTATGGCATTGGGCAACGTGATGGCTAAATACTTAAATGCACCTGAGCTCCATGCAGTGCCCCTGAGGAGGGTAGAGATCTAGGTAGCTTTCAGCCACCTACGTGCACACACCCCCAAACAAACTTATGTTGGCAGCTACTGGAAGCTGGTTCAACCCCTGGTGCAAGTTAGGGAAGTACACCTGCTGGAATATCCTCTCCTTTTCCTAGCACACCCCAGCACAACCAGCTGGGGAAAGGAGGGATAGGAGCAAGAACCATAGAGCCACCTTGCTGGCACATAAATGCTACCTTGCAGCCTTTGCCCTGCCAGTAGCACTCAAGAGCCCTGATTGGTCTCCTCAGCACCTGAAGCTATGTTGTTATTGCCCCATGGGGAGCAGAGGTGAAAAGGTCTCTACTAGGCCCTCTACTATCCTGAGCAGTCACCCAGAAGCAGCATGATATATCACTAAATCTGCTGTCTTATATCTTGTCATCCTTTCTTTAACAGTGATTATAAAATTTATACGATCTGTGGTTAAAATGGTATAATGAAGGTAATGGAATGTTGATGGACATCAGAGGAAAGGACAGTCTTTCACAACCTAATGCAGTACCATGATTTCACCTAGGAATGTCACAATTTTTCAAATGCCAGTTAAAAATTACATAAGATAAAACACTTCAAATTCAATTGCTCCAATTAGTGGCTAGCCCATCACCTAACCAGAACTAGGAAAATGGTGTTATGTATTCATAGCTTAACATGGGAAAACTTAACCTGGGATAATACTTGTACTGGTATTGTGACTGGGAAAATGGCGTGAACAACCAGCTGGGCCACTTGGATAGAGAGGCCTATACAAGTTTACTGTGATTTTATCATTAACTTCCTAGACCAGGCAGCCCATCATTATATTTATCTATAGTAGTAATTCTAAAACCAAGGGCAAGTTCTGCCTTTGGATACACAGGCACATCTCCTATTAAAATGAACCCTGTGCATTGGGTGCAGCTACAGATGTTAAAAGTTAATAGCAAACATTTTCGTATTAGTGGTTCAAAGAAATGTGATCACAAATTGGAAGGATTCTTCTATTTTACACTAGGGGTTTTGTAAAACCAGTTTAATATATAACTATTAAAAACCAGCAACTGAAACAACAGGGCTACATATAATCTTTTAATCTTTTCTTTTCTTTGGCTTGAACTTGGAAACCCCTATCAAACTTAATAGAAATATCCAAAGAATACAATCCCTTTAACAATGGTTCCTTCAATATTGCCTATGTTTGTCAAATATATCCTCCCTTTCCCTTAATAACGTATTTTCTGTCTTGGGAAAATGTGTGTGCGTGTTCTTTGGTGCATGTGTGTGTAAGTCGTCCTTGCAACTGCTATATGAAGGGCCAGTAAAATACTATAACTGAAAGCTGTGCTTTGTGAACTTAATATAAATAAATGGAGACATCCTATCTCCAGAAGGGACTTTGAAAGGTCATCAAGTCCAGCCCCCTGCCTTCACTAGCAGGAGCAAGTACTGATTTTGCCCCAGATCCCTAAGTGGCCTCCTCAAGGATTGAACTCACAACCTTGGGTTTAGCAGGCCAATGCTCAAACCACTGAGCTATCCGTCCCCTGAAGGGAGCTATTTGCCATGGGGAATGATATTAAGATGTTTTCTGTTTAAAGACTAGATAGTCTACATGCTGCCAATGGTTCTAAAACATAAACCCTAATTAAAACAATGGAGAATTTTGCTTAAAAATGGATGTCATTATATGCCGTAGGGTGTTTACTCTGATTTGAATCATTTGTTTTGTTTTATTGTTTCTTTGACTAGATTGATTATTTATCTATCAATAATGACACATTCCCCAACAAAGCAGACCTTACATACAGTTCATGTTATTAATACCATCATGCCATGAACTTTTCAGATATTAATGGCATTGGAAAAACAGAAAGAATTCTGCTTAGGTCAGTTTATTTAGATAAACTATTTATTTAGATATAAGGAGTAAATATTTATTTAGGTATAAGCTTTGTGTCACTGGTAACCTGAAATTTTTATTTATTTTATTTTATTTTGAATGATCTGACCACAGGCTGAACTCTCCATTGCAAAGTGCTGTTTCCCCTTTTATTTGTTCCCCGATGTGAAGTGATATCATATTTCCGTTGTTTCTGGAGAAGCTCAAGTCCAAGCTAAATTCCAACATGTCCTGTGGCTTTGATCTAAGTCCAGAAGTATGGTTTTCAAGTCTCACACTGCTTTACTGTAAAATCAGCTGTCTCTTTCATAGTAGTTACCAAAATACTAGATTTTGCCACAGTGAATTTTGGAGTCACTGGGACAAATTCATCCCTATTGCAACTCCACTGACTTAAATGGAGTCAAACCAGGGATGAATTTCTCTGTCATGTCATTGTCAACTTTCACTCTTTCAGCTGCTTGGCAGAAAGAGACCTGATTTCATCCATGGTCATGAATGGTCATGAAAGGTATTCTGTCACTATTAATTATTAGTATTTTTCTCTTATTTGTTATTTCTGTACCACCATAGGTGTGCATAGTGCTTTATAGAGAACTATAAATACACAAGGGTCTCAAGTTACATCAATTTAACACCAATGTAATTTCTTTGACTTCACAGTCACAAATCAGAATTAGGCACAAGACCTCTGCCCTAAATAGATGCAACCTAAAGTCAACTTAGAGACAAAAGAATCTGACAACAGGCATGGAGGGTTACAGGTAGGATAGTGGGCACAGCCCTTTTGGCATCTGAGGGAAAGAGTGATGCTGTGTGCAACTCGAATTTCAGGTTTAATAGAATGTCTGTTGGGATGAGCTATGTAACAAAGGAGCATTAGAGACGATAGGCTGACTGAAAAGTGAGTTTTGAGGAGAGTGTGGTCATTTGGCTCATGACGACAGGAGAGAATGTTCAAAGCATATGAAGGCAGTATGAAAATGGGGGCTGGAGAAGGAAGATATGACATAATTAAGGAAACCCAGCAGTGCCACATGGCCCTACCTCTCAGCAGTACTCTAAGCGAGATGTACCTTGAAATCACCCTGACATGTAATTTAATAAATAGCTATAAATGCCATTGTGATGGAGCTGCATAACAGAGGACTACAACTCCTCTCAGTGTCCTCCCCACTGCACTTCCCTTTGCCCTGGTCAGGTAAGAGAAAAGATCTTGAACCAGGAAGTGGCCAGGCTCTGTTTGGGGGTGAGAGCCACATGGCAGCAGGGAGATGGAGAAAAGCCTTAAGAACCGTGGACAGAGTTGCATGTGGATCGGGCTGTGACTGCTGGACATCACAACTGAATTCAGGTCTATATTGGACTTACAGGTGAGCAGCAGCAGCTGGGCCAGAAACCAGTGCAAAGGAGACCCCATGAACAATGCTAACTGAGACTGGCCTGGAAACCTGCAATCTCCTATTTGCTTGAATGGAGAGAGACTGCAGAGGGCACCCAGGCACTAGGCCTGAAGAGCCCTGACTCTCAAGTGGACTGCTCCTCAGGACCCAAACAGGAACTGCTATTGCTCACTTTGAACTGTAACTGTTTATTCTCCGTACTTATGGCATTGGCAACCCTTCCCTCTCCTGCCAGCCATAATAAAAACCTTTCCCTTGGCCTTGCCCATGTGTCTGAGTGGTTATTGGACCTGCAAGGGCTAGTGCCTACAAGGCTTAGGTGCTAAAGCACCTACAGTGCTTGCCTTTGAGACACAGTATTCCGGGCACAGTACTGGCACCCTAGGATTTTGCAGTAGAGAGTTACCCCATTATTACACCATATTGAAACCAAAAGCTCAGTAGGATTATATATGAATAATAAGTATGCTCTCAATTTTATTGATACACTGCTTTCCAGAGGGAGTGGGCAGATGGTGGCTTTAAGCCACTTTTATGGGTTTCTGTTCCTAGGCGGGTATAATTTAAACAGCCCTGAGGGCCCTAAGTTATGGCAGCTACCCTGGGCTGCCCTCTGGGCACTGTGGGAGCCCAGATTCTCCACAACACTGTGTTCTGTGTGGACCAAACCCCAATACACTGTCCCAGTTGGAACAGGGCCGCCCAGAGGATTCAGGGGGCCTCCGCCGCCGAATTGCCACCGAAGACCGGGCACTTCGGCAGCGGGTCCCGGGGCAGAAGGACCCCCCGACACGGGTCTTTGGGGCACTTTGGCAGCAGGTCCCAGAGCGGAAGGACCCCTGCTGCCAAATTGCCGCCGAAGACCCGAAGCGGAAGAAGCTCCAGGGGGCCTGGCCCCGCAAGAGTTTTCCAGGGCCCCCGGTGCAAGTGAAGGACCCCGCTCCAGGGGCCCCGAAAAACTCTAGTGGGGGCCCCTGCGGGGCCCAGGGCCTGGGGCAAATTGCCCCACTTGCCCTTCCCCCCTCTGGGCGGCCCTGAGTTGGAACCAGGGTTTTGAGGGCCGATTTGACTTCTGATCTTTTACAGAACACAAAGTGGCCAGAGTGTGAGAATCTCACCTCATGTTCCTAGTCAATGTTTAAGAGTAAACTAGTTGTTTCTACATAAAGTTTGTAACTGTGGCTAAGTTAACCTAAAGGGTTGAGTTCCCTTACTGAACATGAAGTTTGAACTTGAGCCACAACTTCTTTCCATAATTTGGTGATACATAATGAATATCTATAGTAAAAAGGCACATAGCAAAATTCTATAGGTTTTCAAAACAAATTCTGTAGCATCCTATAACAATTCTATAGGTTTCTATTGGTTTATTTCCTAATAAATCCTATAGGATTTTTCCATAATGGTAATGAGCTTCTACAAGTTGTATAGCATTCTATAGAATTTACTTTCAAAGCCTAGTGCATTTTACAGAGAATACAGAACCTATAGAAAGGTTATCAACAATCATCTAGAATTATATTGCAGGGATATTTATCAATTAAACTCCATAAGATACTTCAAGATATCTACAGGAAAGATATTTTCTGTTAAATCCTATGCATTTTTCCATTGTGGGGACTCCACTGGCCAGTTAAAGAACAGAGGCCTGTATCCCCCACAAACTTCCTCTGTCAGGTGGATGCTGTTTGCAACAACGGGCCTCAACAGGGATATGGGGAGAGAAGAAGAGAGAGTGTGAAGCAGAGAAAAAGAAAGGCTTTCGGGGTGCTGACATGACCTTGGGGAACTTCCTTAAGAAAAAAACGTATTACAGAATATGTATGTATGTGGTACTTCTGGATGTCTCTACTTCCAGGCTTCTCTTTCTTATATGCCAGACATGTTTCTCTGTTTCTAGACCTACCTTCTTCATAAGAATATAATGTCCTACCTCGCTTTCTTCTCCTCCCTCCAGGACTCATTTCTGTCACTCCTTAAGGCCCTTTTATCCTCACCTCCAGGTCCCCACATCCCTTCACTTCACCAGGCCATCCTCTTTTCCTCAAAATCTATACCCTACTGAAATATTGTGGTAGAGGCACAGGAAGTTCACTCCAAATGTAAGCAACAGTCCTATACTTTCTCTTCTCTTCACAAGGCTACCTTCTTATGCAGAGGAGAATAAGGTGACTTCAGGCAAATACAGTCCTTGGTGCATATGAGAAAAGTAGGACACTTATTCACAGTGTTGAATAAACTTGATGGCCAAATGTGAAAAATTCTGCAACAGCTTAAAGAATTCACTGACCAGACAAACATCCTGGGTCATTACTTTGAATGGAACCAGTTGATATATTGCAGACCCCTATCTGTGCCAAGTGAAAAATAATGCAACCCTCGGTCATATTCTTTGCTGTTGTAAATTGGCATTGCTTCATATAAGAAACATTTGTACCCACTGTGTATGAATTTTGCTTTGTTTGTGCAAAATGTTTCATAAATCTTTTCAGAATTTTATTTTGGAAAAAGTTTTGCCCATCAGGAAAAAAAACCTGTTGAACTTTATCATATTGAAATAAAGCCTACTAATGTACAGTTTGTGCCAAAATCCAGTTCTGCTTTGTTACACAGAGATGTAGAAGAGGGGAGTATCCTTAACATATTTGTCAGCTGAATCATCTAGAATTCTGATAGTCCCAGGCCCATTTCAGACAATATAAATATCCAAAATATCATGCAAGTTTCTTATTCTCCTCCTCCTCCTCACAGAGGCGCTGATGCCTCAGGGTAAAGTTGGAAAAACATTCTATTGAGAGACAATATTGCCCTGAAACCTATCATTTTTGCATTATCTCTCATCCTTCTTTACTACTTAGTACTAAGGACATTTGCATGAAAATAGGATCTTCTTTGTGTAGAAACTTCCATTTCTTATTTACCATTTAACCCTACCTGTGAAATGTCACAATCATGACGTCTCCATGTTGCGACCAGCTGTGACATCACAAACCAATTATCATGATATTAGCTGGTAAGTAAGAAGTGGGAGCAGGTGAACAATAAATCAAGGGTCTGAGCCAAAGCCCATTGAAGTCAATGGAAAGACTCCCACTGATTTAAATAGACTTTGAATCAGGCCCTACATCAGTGGTGGGCAAACTACGGCACGGGGGCCACATCCGGCCCTCCAGACATTTTAATCCGGCCCTCAAGCTCCCACTGGGAAGTGGGGTCTGGGGCTTTCCCTGCTCTGGCACTTCAGCCGGGTAGCGGTGTTGGGGTCTTGCCCCACTCCATACAGCTCCTGGAAGCAGGGGCATGTCCCCCTTCTGGCTCCTACACATAGGGGCAGGCAGGGGGCTCCGCATGCTGCCTCTGCCCCAAGTGCTTCCCACATAGCTCCCATTGGCTGGGCACCAGAGCCAATGGGAGCTGCAGGGGTGGTGCCTGCAGACAGGGCAGTGCGCAGAGCCCCCAGGCTGCACCTCCTCAATAGGAGCCAGAGGGGGGACATGTTGCTGTTTCTGGGAGCTGCTTGAGGTAAGTGCCACCCGGAGCCTGTCCCCCTGACCTCTTCCCTCAGCCCTGATCCCCCTTTTGCCCGCCGAATCCCTTGGTTCCAGTCCGGAGCACCCTCCTGCTCCCCCAGCCCCTCATCCCCAGCCTCATCCCAGAGCCAGCACCCCCAGCTGGAGCCCTCCCACCCTCCAACCCCCAATTTCGTGAGCATTCATGGCCCGCCATACAATTTCCATACCCAGATGTGGCCCTCGGGCCAAAAAGTTTGCCCACTTCTGCCCTACATCCTGTTTTCCTGCAAATGAATGGAAGAAATAAAATTCATTTTTAAATGATAAATGCAGAGCACTCTCTAAATATGTTTTCAAAATTTCTCTACATGTGGATGGCTCTTTAAGCAGAGAAAATGCAATCTATTAACAGAAGAGAACCAGAAATCTTGACATGATCTCCACTGTTATTTACTTGTTGTGGCACTGTTCCACATTATTATGATAAGATATATTTCTTCCATGAAATGTGAGCATGTTTCATAGCAACGGAAGTTAAGGCTCCACCAGAGAGGAGAAAAGGTGCCATTGTTTTTGTGGTTTGCAGCTTGATTTTCTTTTCCCACAAAATATACACACACAAAATCAGACTAACTTTTAGCTTTTCACATGAATAAAAGGATCTTAGTGCTTACTGTTTGTCACAAGAAATAGAATAGGGCCCTAAACTTCACCAGCAGAAATTGTCTTCCTTCCCTCTTCCCCACAATAATGTAGTCATCATTAACAAGCTCTTTTTGTTCCTTTCTATATATGGATTCAAACAGCACAATCTTCCTTTCTTGTCTAGCAATATTGACCATTAAATCAGTATTATACTATTTGGATCACTTTTAAAATTTTAGTACTGGTAAATTAGTTATGACTGAAGCCCAATAAAGAAGCCCTATGACTTTTATTTGTATCTCAGTACCTTGTTTGAGGCTCAGTGTATAAGCTGGCAGAAATGTCTTGGCTTTCCAGTCTGAGGGAACTGTGGTTACCATCTGTAAGATATGAGTTTTGCAGCTGTTTTCAATAAGATAGTTTTGGATTAAATCTTGGAAAAAATGACTCATGCCAAAAAGTCTATTACCATGTATTTGGCTATGCCCTAAACTTGCAAATATAAATTTCCCCGAACAGTTGGGAAAAAATAATAAAGCCAAATGTCTCATTAAGCAATACATGTTTCATCTTAATGAACATATCATGTGCAAGATAAAGAACCATGCATAATTAATTATACACTTAATACCATGAAGGGAGCTCAAATACAGCCTGTATGACATTGGCCTATTTCCTAACCTTAAGCCTTACACAAAAGATGTTGCTGTAAATTGGAAGGGCCAGTTCATCTGGGGCTTGTCCAAAGTAACTTTGCCAAATGAGCTGAATTAGAAAAAGCAGTATCCTGTAGTAGCAAACCCATTGTAAACTGACCTTTACTAAGTTCAATAGGCGTGAGAAAATTTGCATCTCTTTTTGTGTGACTGATTTCATAAACTGTCGTCAAAACCAGATGGAGCACATAACAATCTTTGACAGTCAGGCTTAAATTAGGTCCTGACTCTGCAAACTCTTAAACATAATTTTAATCCTAAAAGTAGTCCCATTGAACTCAATGAATGTTAAGTGCTTAAATGTTTACAGGCTTGGGGGAATGGGGCTGATCCTAAATCTTTTAAAGTCAATGGCAGTCTTTCTTGGGCTGATGAAGTGGGTTTTAGCCCACGAAAGCTTATGCCCAAATAAATTTGTTAGTCTCTAAGGTGCCACAATTACTACTGTTTTTGCTGATACAGACTAACACAGCTACCCCTCTGAAGGTAATATTAGTAATTGAAATAATAAAAGCAACTATTTTAAAAGCTGTTATATAGCTGTATTTTTAAAGGCAGTTATTGATTTTTCAGAATACTTCTTCCACTATATTTCATGTCATAGAGACAGTGATTACAAACTGAAACTAAGTTAGCAAATTTAGCAGAGAGAAATGCTGAATATATGATGATTGCAGTCCAATTCACAGTGTATATTTTTCATCATTATATTTCATGCGATTAGTGAGGCATTCTTGTCTCATATAAAATGCTACTACACAATGCTTCATTTACAATTTTCAGAGTCCTAATCACAAAGATTTAATTTTTCAAAAAAGAGCATGTCAGTTTCTCAAAACCAATATAATTTCATACTAAGTTGTGTTTTAGTTCTGTTCAGATTATTTGAAAAACTATGCACAAAGTTTTATATGTAAAGCAAAACTAACTTTGGCTCATTTTCCAGTTTAAGTACAAGGTAAAAATAAAATCACTATACGTTCAGATCCCAAATACATTTCCTCATGTAATAAAAGACAATTTCACCAACGGAAACTGCTTTTCACTTTGTAAGAACTGAACATGGCGCAAAAGACTCCAAATTTTGGAACACAGTAGTAAAAATCTCTGGAATATTCTATACATTTTACTCCAACCAATACATCTTTTTTTTCCTCCAGTTCCTCCAGTTTGCTCGTGGCAATCTTTGTATCTCTTTTCATTGAGGCTTTAACCTCACCCTAGCATCCATGCTTTCCCTTTCCCAACCAATCTGTCATCCCCTCTCTTTTACATACAAAGATTTGCAAACGATAAGCTTGAAGAAACCCTTTACTTGGCTTGCACTACTTCTTTTAAGGTATTTTTCCCCCTTCCAAGGTTCTATTGGCCAACAGTGAGCTTCAAAGCAGCCTTCCAAGCAAAGACTGAAGAAGTGGCTGAAAAACAGAAACCGTCTGTCCTGAACATCTGTCTGGGAACCTTCGTAAACAAAGATTGTGTGTTAATTCCTGATGGTCATTGATTGAGATCATCTGGTGGAGAGTTGAATGTGTGAGTCATTGCACCTCACTGGGCTTAGATAGCAAGAAGCAAGCTGGGGCTAGGGTTATTATGCTATCAGGTCTGCTCAGGAGATTAAAAGTGAACAAAATGGGGAAGTATAGAAATGCAAACAATTTCTGAAAATGCAGCAAACATATTGCACATAGTATTCCAGCCATGGACACACCCAAGTTTTATAACAAGAAATGAGCCTCAGTGCATGGAAGATTGCCCATAACAAAAAAATGAGACTATACAAACTTTTACACAACCTGAAAGCATGTAGAGTGGGAGAGAACAGTATAAACTGTGTCCCAATTTTGTTCACTTTGTAGAAACCGAGGCCAGAGATGCCTTAGAAGCCTAACATAGATGGATAGAGAGAAATACACACACACACACATATATCAGTGCTACCATGTTTTCAGTCCCATCCACCCCTATCATCCATACTTTTTTTTATGGATAGGGAAACCTGAATAAAGCCCTAAACTATTGCAGGAAGAGCCATGTGGACAGTGCCTTGTTGACTAATAAGGTTTCCCACTGGTTTCTACCCACACAGAGTCAATTGGAAGGTCAGGACCTAAGTTATAAAGTGCCTGCCTTATAAATGAACCAGGTGGTTTAAAATACTAACAGTGCTATACTTATTCAATATCATCATACCACCATATCTGTATAAACTGGTTAAATCAAGAAATATGAGGAAAAAAGAAACCTTTAAAAACAAATCCTCCATTTAGGCACACTCTTTTGCAACACATCTTTAAAATTCACCAAAGACAGGGCTAGACCTCACCTCTACGATGCAATACTCTGTGCACACGTTAGTCCTATTACATCAACATAGACAGTTATAATAGAAAGACACATAAACATACTAGGTAGTTCACCTATTACTATCCCCAGATTCTATTAATTTCAAGTCCATACTGAAGCAACATCATCCACTTGGGTGTACAGGACATGGTACTTGTCAAGTTTCTCTGAACTTCTCCATACTAGCAAGATGATGAATCTAACAGTGTGAAGAAATAGTTTGTGGTTTGCTCCAAGGATGGATGTATCACTTTGGTAATGCTCCAACAGTGTGTTAGCATTTACCAATGCTTTACACACCACATCTGAGCTACCACAGTCACTTCCTGTTCCCAATGGAGAGGAATTGTGGTACCTCAGATTTCACAGTGTGATAACAGTTGGCAGATGCATCTTTTTGTAATGATAATCTCTCTAGTGTGTTTGGCATTTGAACTAAAGTCGTCCATGCTTCAGCGCAAAGATGTACCCTACGGCCACCAAGCAACAGCTTTTTAAATTAACACTTTCTCTGCTCTATACTACAAGTATGGGCTATGGACTTTGGGGCGAGACCCCCATCAGCTAGATGAAAGCTGAAACTGGAGAGGGTCCATGTTTAGAAATGGGAAGCAAGTGGGAACAGCTTCAAGGTCAAGATGCTAGAGGAAAAAAGAAATCTGGAAGAATCCCAAGGCATATTGCTGGTAGAAGGAAGTTTCTTTTTCCAAGATGCTGTATAAAGCAATAGGGAGCAAGGCTGACCATATAGAAGCTAGACTATAGCCCAAGGAAGGGTCCCAGATGTTCAAAGGGGCCTAAAATAAAAAGCCATAGTTTGGAGTCTAGGGATACTCTAATATCCAGAGTTCAGAAAGCAGCAAAAGGTGACAATGAAGAAGTACTCAATAATGAAAGTAAAATGTAGCCTGAACTGCACTGACAGTTCACCCACAGATCCTTGAGGGAACAGGCTCTTCCCCCTAAATATCCAGCAAACTCTACTGACTGGTTCATGTGAAAGATGGTACCCTGATCCCTCCCCACCATTTGCCCATGGTGTGCATGGAGGGAGATGCCCCTGCACTTATCAGAACTAGAGGAATTGCCTTTGTGCCTGCCTGCTGAGAAGCGGCATAAGAAATAAGACTCCCTGAGCCCTCCCACTGGTACTCTTGTGGATAGGTGAGGCAATAGCAGGTCTTCGCACTTTAATATAAACCAAAACCAAGATACAGCTACCTTCAACTGGTAAAATCAAACTCACAAAGTTTTCTCTATCTGCCTTATAGATTAGTTGAACAAATATTATATAGGATCTTATGGGAGTGCCACTGCTGCAGTACCTTCTAGTTTTGCAAAAAACATGACAAAAACATACATTTAAAAATCAAAATGTTCAAATAATCCAAATACTTATAATGTGTGTTGATCACTCATTGCAATATCCCATTATCTGCACATGGGGAGTCTGAATAACAAATATTCTCATTTGAAGATTTCAACATGATTTTGGACACAATTGCAATCTGTCCAATGATATATACCAATTTTCAATATGCTAAAGGGACACTTACAGCAAGTGTTCTAAAAATGATTTCAGTAGACAATTAGTAAATTGGGTCCCAGCGTAAATGGCTACATGGTATGAAACTACCAATCATTTTGTAGCCTTATAAAAATGCAGTCTGATTTAATTTGCAATAAATAATCAACAAATATTCTTAATTATCATCTTGTCCCTTTCCATCACAATCTATTTCCTTTTTTCCCAACAAATAACTTTGTCCTGAAACATATCTGAACATTGAGATGTATTCACAGGCTCGGATGATGTTTTTAATGGCTCCGTGTAGCATTGACTGCCGTATCTCTTTTTACAATGCCCAAAGTCTTGCAAGTTTATGGAGCTGTTTTGAAATATATACACATGCGTGGTGAAGCAGGGGAACCACCCACTAGCATGGAAGGGGTTAAGGGGAGCCTTTGGGCCCAGCTAGCCCTGCCCTGTTATGCCTGCAGCCAATGCCAGGCCTGGAAGGGGGAGAAAAGAAGAGAGCCTGACTCAGTTCAGAGCTGACTGGTGAAGACGCAGGAACAAGCTGTTTCACTGTCTGATGAGATGAAGCCCGGGCCTGCAAGCTAGGTCAGCCACCTGGAACCAAGTGTGGGCTCCTCAGCCAATGGAGACTGCAAGGAACCCTCAGCACCAGAGGTAACTGACTGGATGGACCCCAGAGACATTGTAGGGCTCGCCCTCACCAGCTTGCGGCTGCTCTGCCCAAAGGACTCTTGGACTGCACCAAGGTGCTCCACTGGACCCAAGATTTAACCCTACAAGAAGCCCAGTAGATTGGACTAGAGGGGCCATGTCCCAGACTGAACAGACTGGTAGGAAGTAGCCCAGGGCAGTTGATTCTGCTGGGAGGGACAAAAGTGCCTGCTCCCCCCTCCCCCTAATTCAGGGGTTGACATACACAGGGCCCTGGGCTGGGACCCAGTGGAGAGGAAGTGCCCGTGTCCTCCTGTGCCCCCTAACTGCCTGGCCTTAAAGACTGAGGCTACTCAGCCCAGCAGGGGACTGAGAGCCATGTGCTCTAACCACTAGGAACTAGGCTGCCCAAGCCCCTGTTACAACATAATTTTCAGTCCTTAATTTGACAAGCTCTGTGGCCTCATAGTGTCTTTGCCACAGACTGACTTGACGTCTCTTTATTTTTGATTGGTTTGTTTGCAGACTTTTATTTTCTTTCCCATGGATTTCTTATCCCATCACAGAAGACATACCCCTTCTTGAGTTCAGCTGGCTTCCAGATTTCCCGTTAGTGGAGAGCAATATTTTAAAAACATATATGCTTCTAATTTATTTTTATATGTTTAATGATTATTGTCTTGAACTATTTGGTATTACAGATCTGTTTTCTCCTTAGTCAATGGTCCAAAACTTCCTCCCACTGAAGTCACTGGCACAACTCTTGTTGATGTCATCTGGTGTATTGAGGCTCACATCTTGGGCATGTGGATCAGTCTGGACTCTCTGTTTCAGTCTTGGCCTGATCCTATAAACCCTTATTCATACAATAGTCAGGGGACTGTTCATATGTGTGAGTTTAGGTGCTCAAGCAGAGCTAGTGCAGGTACTCTTATGCAAGCTAGGAATCACACCCACTAGTTCACATGCAGATGTACCGTTAGTGCTGCTGAATCAAAATGGCAGGTGCAGATGGGACAGAACCATGGCCTAGTATTCCCTTGTGTTGGCATGTAACAGCCTTGTGTGGCACACAGACTTGCAGGATCAATGCCATAATTAGGCTTGGCAGGATGAGGTTTTTTTATAATTTGATCCATTTAAAATTTTCAGTTGTAGAAAATTATGGGGGAGTCAGAATTTAATTGACATTGAGATTCAAAAATGTCAAGCTTTATAAGGGCGTGTAATCCAATCACAACTGAGCTCTCTGATTGGATTACATGCCCATTCAGGGCCATAAGAATTCCTTTGTACTCTGGCTACCTGTTCTTGGGCCAGACACACAGAATTTGTGGGGATACGTGCCTGGTTTGGATTGCAGATTCTCATCCACATTCCTCATTTGTCTTAAGCAGAGTTTTCATCATTCCTTTAACTTGATAAAATAGGTGATTTTAGAGAGGAAGAAATAAATGCTATATCAACTCTTCCTCCTTTGGAATCAGCAGTTGTAGTACACACTTCTATTATTCTTTCTAACAATAATGCCTTGTCCATGCTACCATCCAATTCCTCCTCTTGCTGCCCTAATGTAGACTTTATATTAACTATTCTCTGTAAGAAACACCACTTAAATTTCTATAGAGGCTCATCCATATTCTTTGTTCTTGAATTTGACATCCAATGAAGCCCTGTAACATTGATTTTCTTTATACTCTTCAGATATGTTTATAACTCAGCAAAGTTTCCACTTAAACTCTTCTTTCAATTAAGATCCAGTGCCCCTACTTTCTTGGTATGTCAGGATAAATTATGACCAGATTGTTGGCTGCTCCCTCCTGCCACTATAGAATCCCCCTTGTCCTTGGGCTCCAGCAGAAAGCCCTCCACTGAGTCAGGGTCTGGGATGCTGTACATGGAGAGGTGGTGGGCCAGAGGCAGGAGAGGGAAGGCATGTTATGTCTGTCCCCCTTTTATTGAGGCTGCATTAGCTTTTCACAAGAGCCTCTACAGGCTGTAAACCCCTCCCCATCTCCTTAGATGGCACTCCCAGAAGTCCTTGGTAGAAAGGCTCCATGGTCAGCACTTAAAATAACCTACTTTGCTTCAGTGTTGGGATGTGGGGAATTCATGGACATTGCATCCCTCAGTGCTGCCCATGGATCCATGTTGCGTTGATTCTGTAACTCCATCCCCGGAAGAGGATAGGCCAACCTCAGCTAACAGAACTAGACTTTCCCTATAAGAAGACAAAGGGTTATAATATGGTAATACTATCTGATTTTGAGGTTTGAAGCCTGGAGGGTTCCAGGTCTATTCAATTGCCCACCTGCACCTGGTACCTGTGTATATCAAAAGAACTTTGCCTACCATAGATACAGGGATTCCTATGCACTGTGATTAGAATGGTTTACATTGTTTCTGAAATTTGTATGGCTTGAATGAATCTATGTTCCTACTAGGGGTCATACACTTCATAGCTTGTGTAGGCCGAGCTCACTGCACAAACCAGGGGCTTCTTGCATCCTCCCTTTCCCACACAAGCTCTCTGTATGCCACCCTCCCATCTGTCTCTATTTCAGGGACACCCTGCAACTTCCTCCACCGGCTCCCACATGCCTGGGGCTCTATGTGCCCTTATCCCCCCCCATGCCAGGGGCTGCATTCCCCCCATTACCTTTTTCCCCCTTTGCGTCCCCCATTGCTTCTTCCCTACCATGCTCTGTTCTCCTCTTTTCCTTCCCATCTCTATTCCAGGGACTCTGTTCTCCCGGTCCTTCATGCCAGAGGCTCTGTGCTAGCCATTCCTCCTCCTCCCCCCCCCCATGGCCCTTTTTCCTCTGCCATTATCATTTCTCTGATGTCTCTCTGGGAGATAAGTCATTCATGTAAAACTCTATTGGGAGGATAGGCAGAGAGACAAGATGGATGAGGTAATATCTTTTATTGGACCAATTTCTGTTGGTGAGAGGGACAAGTTTTTGAGCTACATAGAGCTCTTCTTATTGTCTGGAAAAGGTAGCAGAGACAGGATGGGTATTGTTGTGTGAAAGGTGTTAATAGCTTCCATCAACCAGTTTTTGATCCCTAGGCAATTGCAGAGGTGCTTGAAGCTGTGGCTCTGCTAAACAAATGCTAAACCAATTTTCCCCCTTTCAGTTTCCCCCCAAAAGCAGTATGGTTCTGCCCATTGGTGAACTGCACATTCAGTAAAACCTGGGAACTGATTGGATGCTGCCTTCAAAAATTATTGCATTACAGGCAGACAAAAAGATGAATGCCATTAAGTTAAGTGTAGGTGTAACCCATGTGCCTAATAGGGAGATATCTCTTTAAGAGACCTATGGTGGGGGTAGGAATGAGTTGTGTCCGGGTCATTGTTGCTAGACAGATTTAGCTCTCCACATCCAGAAGCTTCTGGAATTGTCTGTGTGTGGTAATTTTGGGTCTGCTCCAATTGGTTACTGGGGTCAGGCTCCATGAAAGCAAGTACTCAGGGTGCTGTTTTACAAAGGGCCATGTACCCTGGGTGAGTTGGGAGAAGCTGAGCCCAGGGGCAGAACACAGACTGTTTTCCCCAACTCTGAAGCATTTTGCAGCAGGTTAGTGATATTGCTAACCCTCCAACAGGGAAGTATGGGCAATGCTAATTATAGCCAGGGGAGGGGAAAATAATTTCTTCTAGTTTAATTGCTTACTTTGAATGTTGTTTGATTTGGGACAATTTAACTAACACAGTTTGGCTAAACTAGTAGGGTTCACCAACTTTTCTTTAAATGTGATAATGGGGAAAGAGTTGTTTATATTTTGCTATTCTCAGTTTTGTATTTTCTTGTAACAGTTTTTTTTTTTTTTAATCAATGTACTTAGCTGACTGGCTAACAGTGATTTCAGCAGTTTCCTACAAGCAAATGGAAGGAAGATGTTGCTTTTGACTCAGCATACTGTATAGATTTAATGATCAACAACTCTAATTGAGACACAGATGAAATCAACCTAAGCTTTTGGGAACTCTGAGTTTCTTCTCACTGTGTTTCTGTGGGGACTGACCTGTTTAGATTTAATTCTTCTTTATGTTTATGTATAATTGAAGATAATATATGTGGATTATAAAATAGCCATGTTATGTTGTAAAAATTAAATTATTTATTATGTTTATCATAAGATTTTATGAAGTTGTTACTTAATTAAATTCCTTCCTTTCAAGACTTGAATGTGGGGAGGTTGACAGTTGACAAGTTAACAAGATAAATATGCTTCACTGCCTTTCAAAAACAAGCCCAAGTCTCCCAAAAACAGGCAGCTCAGTAAGAGGTGACTTGAGCTCCTCCCCAGGCTGGCCAGCCGCTCACGGGCTCCAGGTTCCCCTCTCCGCATCTTCTCGTCTCCGCTCTGTCCCCTTCCCCAACCACCCACCGCTTCTGTCATGCCTCTTTGGGCCCTCCCTCAGGCTCCCAACTGCCCACCTCTGGCTCTATCCTCTCTCTGCTCTCTCCCCTCCCCCCACATCGCTTATGCTTATGGCATTTGACTTTTGGAGAACCTCCAGGTTGATAATTTTGTCCTGCCAGCAGATCCCCATGATGGTGTGCAGAGACTACATATGGAAGGCCTCTAGCTGTTTGATATGCCATTTGTATGGTGTCCAGGTCTCACAGCTGTGAGCACAAAAAACTTATAAAGTTTTATTTTTGTTGAGAGGGTTATGTTGTGGGATTTCAAGGCTTTCTTACATAACTTTCCTAATGACTGAGAAGTTTTCTGTATCCTTTTCGTGATCTCTTTGTCAAGAGATCCATCATGGGAGATGTTGCTTCCGAGATAGGTAAAACTGTCAACTTGCTTTAGTTGGTTTCCACTTATGGATATGCCAGGGAATATGGCACAGAGCGGTAAAGATGATTGGTGCAACACCACAATTTTCTCTAGGGTGATTGTGAGGCCAAATAATTTTGATGCTTCAGCAAAGCGATCTACAATGCACTGGAGATCTCCCTCTGTGGGCACTAGTAGGGCACAATCATCCGCAAAGAGAGCTTCTCTTATTAATAGTTCTGTTACTTTTGTTTTTGCTTTAAGCCTTGTAAGAGTCAAGACTGAGCCATCATGTCGGTATCTGATGTATATGCCTCTGTTGAGCCCATCTGTAGGATAGTTGAGAACTTGGGTGAAGAAGGTGAACAGTGTAGGGGCAAGGACACAGCCTTGTTTGACTCCATTTGAAATGGGAAAGGAGTCAGTAAGATCTCCATTAAAAAGTACCTAACCTTGCATCTCCTCATGAAATAAACAAATGATCTTTACCAGTTTTGATGGGCAACCAAGTTTGCTGAGGATCATCCATAATCTTTCTCTATTGACTGTATCAAATGCTTTTGTCAGATCAATGAAAACACTGAACAGATTCATGTTTTGTTCAATACATTTTTCTTGTATTTGCCTGATACTGAAAATCATGTCTATGGTGCTACGACCAGGTCTGAATCCACACTGAGTCTCAGGTAGGTTGGCTTCTGAGACAGCTTAAATCAGTCGGTTCAGGAGGATATGAGCAAAGATTTTTCCAGCAACAGATAGGAGACATATCCCACGGTAGTTATCACAGATTATTTTGCTGCCTTTATTTTTAAATAAAGGAATAATTGTGGCATCTTTGAAGTTTTGTGGCATTTCTTCATTGTCCCAGATGTCAATAAGGATCTTCTAGAGTGGTGTTATCAATTTTGGACCCAAGATTTATATATTTCTGCTGGTATTCCATCTCTGCCTGAGGACTTTCCTAAGCTTATCAAACTGATTGCCTTTTCTACTTCTTCAAGTGAGGGTGGTGAATCAAAGTAGTGCTGAACAGGTTTTTGAGGTATCAGATTAATAGCACTTGTTTCAATTGAGGATGGTCTGTTCAGTAGTTTGCTGAAATGTTCAATCCATCTCTGTTCCATGCCATGTTTATCTTTGATGACTGTCCTGCCATCAGCAATCATGAGCGAACCTGTGCCCACCTTTGGATGTACATAGACTAACTTCAAAGAACTTCTTCATTTCATTTGTTTCTGCATACATTTGAGTGTCTTCTGCTACCTTCTCCCACCATTTATCTTGTATCAAGCATAGCTGTTTTTGTGCCAGGCTCTTTAGAAGGCTAATAAGACCCAAACCCTGACCCCAAGGAGTTTACAATAGGTAGACAACATACCAATGCAGGGAGATGGAAAGAAGGCAATAGAGAGCCACATACCTGAACATCAAAGTAAGGTGCAGTGTCTGGTTAGTTCCCTAATTTTTTAAGCATGTGTTGGGAGGGAAGTCAGAGGAATGGACACTAACATTTTGTTGGTGGGAAGATTAGGGTTTGAAGGAAGACATTCATATTAAAGGCGGGCATGGAGGAGAGAGTGGGTATGTGGCAGCTTGGTGCTGAGAGAGGGGGATCCAAAGCACATGGAGTAAGAGTCAGCAGCTTCCTCAGGCTCTTGGTTCCCTGAATCCCGTCCCCCATTGGCCTGCAGTGACTTGTCAATCAGGCTGACTTGGAGCGTTGGCCTCTCCCCACTGGCCGTGGGAACTGTCAGTCTTCTCCAGATCCTTTCTTTTGGTTTAGGGGTTTTGCATCCGGGAGCCAATCATGCTCTCCAGTGGGAAATTAAAAAAAAAAAAAAAAAGCAGCAGCCACTCCTGCATTGGAAGCCCAAACAAGCAACAATGAATTCAAGCCACTTAAAGCAGGAAGCCCAAAACAAGAAGCAACAAGCCTGGTCCACACTAACCCCCCACTTCGAACTAAGGTACGCAAATTCAGCTACGTTAATAACGTAGCTGAATTCAAAGTACCTTAGTTCGAACTTACCGTGGGTCCAGACGCGGCAGGCAGGCTCCCCCATCAATGCAGCGTACTCCTCTCGCCGAGTTGGAGTACCAGCGTCGACGGCGAGCACTTCCGGGATCGATTTATCGCGTCTAGACAAGACGCGATAAATCGATCCCAGAAGATCGATTGCTTACCTCCGGGTCTGGTGGTAAGTGTAGACCTACCCTTAAAGAGCCAGAAAAGCCCCAAAACAAGCAACAGGTAACTCAAAGAAATTACAAGCAATTTCCAGCCCATAATCAGTGCAGAGCATACTTTCAGGCTAAAAGGTCATTGCTTTGCATAGAGCTAATTAGGTCACTATTAAAACTTCATATAAGGGGAAATTTTGTATCTTTGGTTTTCCTGCAGACTTCCTTCATTTGTTAATGAATGCTAATTTACTTATGATATAATTCCTTGCTAATAAGAATGAGACATTCAATTGCATTCTCTTATAGTACTCGACAGCTTCATATTCATATTAATTTTGTTCACATCATATGCCCTAGGAAATAAAAAACTTCAATCTCTTTGTACAAAAAACTTTGAAGAGCAAGCAGAGGAGTGTTTTTTTTCCCTTTGTCACTGATCTAACAGAGTGAAAAAACAATATAATTTAAAATATACTCTCCATTGATTCATATTGAGTTGGAGCTCAGTCATTTTTGTAATTTAAAAAGTTTCTGACTGAACAGGTAAGAGGCTATTTCAGCTACAACCATTAACCTCCCATTGTTAATCTTATCCCATGTGGGGTGGTTATTTTAAAAGTATCCCTTTCATGATCTGGTTCCTGATTCAAAATGGTATCACACACCAATCAACAAAAGGATGCTTACCTACCTTTAGGCCTCATGACTGAAATCTGATTTATTATTACCTGTACTGGTACACTATGGACACACCTCACAGTATGATGGCATCACTTGTTTCGGAGGAATGTCTCTTTTTCCAAAAAGACTACACAGAGAAATATAAAAGAAACAGAGGAAGGGAAGGAAGAGTTAAAAATAAGGGAGAAATAGAAAATAACAGCAGAGAAATACAAGAGCGAAAAGCTATTAAAGAAAAGGAAGTGCATAGAGAAAAGAATGTCACAGAAGAGAGACAGCTGAAACAATTATCACTCGAAAAGGAAAGAAAAGCTATAAAAATGAGAGATGGGCTCAGCAGTTATGTTCTGTTTTCAGTTAGGTTTAAGCCAAGATTTGGGATCCACATCTGAGGCCATTCAGGGCTAAGGTTTGATTTGGAAATGAGGTATTAAAATTAGAGCTGGCCAAAAAATGGCAAATTTGGAAATTTCGGAACAAAAAGACAATTTTTTCATGAAAAAAAATCCCATTTTTAGACCCGCTCATGAGATTTTGGCTACTTTATAACTGGACCTGGAAGAAGCACACCTACTGATTTTTGGATCTGTTTTCGATTCTTAATCATAGAGCAAATTCATATCCTACCTGTCAAAGAACACAGAAAGCGAGATGCATACTTTTCCTGTGGTGATTTCTTTTCACAATTTTTAGTGTCTTTTTTTCTTCATGTTCATCCCTGTATATTTATACAAGGCACCCGGTTTACTGTTCCACCATTTTTGTTTGGGGAGGATGTTTTCTCCATTCTACTAGACACTGTTATGTTTATTGTCCTGTATCATAAAAACTGTTTCACAAAGCTAGAGGTTTTATAAAATGCCACACGCTGTTGGGCTGTCCAGTCCATAAATACCTTTTAGAAAATAGCAGATCTTCCAACTAGGTCTAAATAATTATCTTCTATATTTCCCTTACTTCTACTGTTCATCTAACAATTATGGCACCACAACAAAATTCATGGCATATTTCCCACATCGTTTCTTCTCCTTTTCCTCTCTCTTGGTCTGTTTCAAGCTTGCCTGTACTTTTCCTTTTGTGTACAGCTTCATCTCCCTGTTAGACCAAAACTGTGCTAGATAATCAGTAAGGGCCATCGAATAACCCCCTTTAATCCTAATTTTCCTTCAGCGGCTTTCCAACCTTGGGGAACATTTTGGCTAAAAGACAAACTCATCTTGGCCTATATTCATCTGAACTTCTGACAATGTGGCAACCCTTCAGCACAACTCCTTTCACAGAAGAACAATTTCATATCTAGTGGGATGATTGTTTTCAATTACTTGACTGTGTATTCATGCTTGTGATGGTCAAATGCACAGATAATTGCAGCATGTATGCGACTGACATTTGCAAAATAATACAATGTTAAACTATCTTCTATGTTGAAATTTTATGACTTTCAAAAACATATACTAAATATACAAGTCAGAATGCATCAATTCTCCCCATATATAAATCTGTGTGGAATAAATCTGCTCCTTGAGCATCTGTCTACTTCTTTGTATAATGTATGAGAAAATGTAAGTACACTGATATGGCACACAGGATCACAACACAGACTGATGTACAAGCAGCAGGACATAAATAGACAAGGCAGAGGTGCTACAGTTGTTACCTAAACACAAAATCATACACAAGATGAAGAACCTCCACAGGCTATGGCAAAGGTGATTCCAAGTCACAGGAAGGATGTTTTTAATGCTCATATTCACAGAGTAAAAGATACTCTTCAGTCTAGATTTGTTTTCATTTCAGGTCAAGGAAAAACATCAAAGAAAGGGCTTAATCCTAAGAGGCACTAATTGCTTCCTGCAAGGTAGTGAGCACCCTGACCTCCCACTGAACTAGTGGGTGCACAGCACTTCTCAGAATTGGGCCCAAAGACTGAACAAATAGAAATTTCCCATGACGGAGAAAACAGTGACTGTAACATGCTGCATCTTAAGAACAAGATGGCAGCTGCATTAGGCAGGGAAAAAATCTACTTTTAAAAGTGTAGTATTTAGAAAACAGCCTTGAATTTACATTGCTACATGTAGAAAGAATAGTTAGACATAATAGGCAAGATTCTGCCACCCCTACTCACACTGAGTAATACCTCACTCTAGTACCACTGATTTCAATGGGGCTTTCTTGTGGGGTATTGTACTTGTCAACATAAGGGTGGCAGAATCTGGCCCAATATGAGAACAATGGGCCAGATCCTCAGCTCATGGACTGCAACATGGCACCATTGGCTGGCCCAATATCATTAGAAGAATCCAGATAACCCAGAATAGGAGTCAGTTACAGTGATTGGTGTAAGAGGGTCAGGACCAGAGCCTAACAATAAAATTCACATATTTAGAGAGAGAGAGAGAACAACACTCAGAGATCATCCAGCACTCTGAGATAATAATAGAGATCCCCTGACTAAGCCAGCTCTGATTACAGAATGGGCCCCACCTGAGAGAAATTAGGCATTTCCAGGTTTAACTACTGAGTGGGCCCAGCTAAGGAAGGGCTGGAAGAAAGAGAATGCAGGGAGTCAGAAGGTGCCTGCAGGGTCTTCAGTGAGTAGGGAGTTGCTCTGAATAACCAGGGAACAGATTGGGAGACCTAGAAGGGAAGTAAAGAGATGAGAAAGGAAACAGCACAGGGAAAACTGAAATATGGGTAGAGGATTTGACTTAACTGTGCAGTACGGGGCCCTGGGCTGTAACCCAGGATTGAGGTTGGGAGTGGATTCCCCTACCAGCCCTAAGGAAGTGGTATACAAGGGTAGCTGAGACCAGCGAGGGGGCTGCAGGCTGAATGTGACCTCGCTGAAGAAGAGCTGTGGAGAGGGTGGAAGCTTTTTATTTCTGTTAAGATAGTTTTAAACTTTAGTTTAGATAGTTGACCCGGAAGGAATGGACTAAAGACTGCCCTGGCTGAAGGGATGAGTTATCTAAAGAAACCACTGCAGCCCCATAGTGATTGTTGACAAGGGCTGCTACCCCACAAGGACACTGTGATGCCATGCCTGGCCATGAGGGAGTGCATAGTCGTGAGTAAACCCTGTTACAATGCTTTTTCTTACATTACTTTAACTGCAGCATGTCTGAAACAACTATATTTTCTAGCTTTCCTTGTCCACACTCCCTTTTCCTACACCTCATGGCAAGCACCGTATCTCAGCCCTAGACACTTTTTTATATTGCATGAGTACATGTGCTGCCAGACCCCTATCTGCAGAAGGGATTCTTTCAGCAGCAAATTAACATGAAGTGATTTACTTTGTCTCTATTGGATACAAGGTTAAAGGGGTGGTGGGAATCATTCCAGGTTGCACTTGCTTTTGAAATCTTTACTTCCATATTCCATAAGTCCTTTGGAAAAAATTTCATACAAAATGAAATCAAAGATTGCCTACTTGGAACTTCTTTTTTGGATGGGATAAGTATTGCTGGTAAGTCATATAAATAATTGTGTTGCTAAGATTTGAATTTACTTAGCTCCTGGCCTAGCCCAAATTATTTTATTTATTTAATTCTACATAAGTTGTGCTGCCTTGGAGTTTATTTATTGTTCCAAACTAGAAAAGACACATTCCATGAATTAAGGGCTGGCTTCCCCTCTCTCCTTTACTTTCACTGACCAGTACTTTTATTCCATGAGTCGTCCCCCTGATTTCAGTGGGAAACTTTACTAATCAGATACTAAAAGTGTGTGCTGTAGCAGAATTGAGCCCTTGTTGCCACATTTTCAAGAGCTCAGTTCCCATTTGGGTGCTTTAATGAAGTGGCCAGACTTTCAAAAGTGCTCCACACCTGCCAGCTCCCACCATTCTAGCCTTTTGAAAATCTGATGTTAAATGTTTGTCAGTGCCTTAATTATGTTCTTCAAAGGCAGAAGGAATGTGGGATCTTTTATAGTAGAGTCAGGGCTGGCTTTAGGATTTTTGCCGCCCCAAGCAAAAACAATTTTGGCCGTCTCCCCCGTTTTTTTTCTTACCCCACCCCCGGCCCCGCCTCAACTCCGCCCCTTCCCCAAATCCCCAGCCCTGCCTCCTCCCCCCCCCCCCTCCAAGCCTAGGAGGGAGGGAGGGAGAGGGAAAAGCAGCGCGTGCACCTCGGCCACTCGGGCTCTCAAACCCCTCCTCCCAGGCTCTCAAACCTGGGATGGAGGGGGAGATCCCGAGCGGCCGCAGCACGTGAATCAGCTGTTTCACGCGCCGTGGCCGCTCGGGATCTCCCCCTCCCTGGGGGGAGCCGGCCCTGGGTAGAGTACCTCTGAGACATAGGTCAGGATAATAGAACAGACTTGATGCTGTACTGGCAGGATCTGTTGTACTGCTGGTCTTGAAAGAATACTTTCACCTGGACATGAGAATGAATCTCCTATGTAACAGGAATATGGATTACTAACTGAGGTGGAGACACTTCATTAAAGGGTCTGGAAAGATAAATTCAACTTACTTTAAAAACAACTTAAAGTAGAAAAGCCTAGGAAAACCTTAGCAAATACCACTACCCAGTTAAGGAGTTCAAAATGCTGCATATAATCTGAGTTCAAAGCTTACACTTATCTCAGATTTACCTACCGTACCTAAGTTTCTGCCTGACTCCTTGTTCTGGAGCTCTAGGGAAACAGGCCACCTCTTGTGTTAACCTATCCATTGCTACAAAATAAAGTTTCACTTCCATGTGTGTGTGGCAGGGAACCACTCTGAGTAAACTTGCTCAATTATTCATGTGTGATGCATACCAAACCATTACCCCCATGTAGTACTAACTTTAAAAAATCCTTACAATCAGAATCTGTAATTCAGTTTGTTAAAATGATTGTAGCCGCTTGCTGAACTACATTTCCCAGCATTATTTCAACCTAAGCTCAGAACTCTTCTTCTTCCCAGGTATAAAAGCCAAGCTCTGGAAAGTCTTGAGAGTGGGTTTTAAACCACATAGTGTGTAGAGAACATCCAACCAGGTATGCCTTTATGTCTAAATGACTCAGTTTCATTAGCCCCAATTTAGCTACTCCCTCCAAAAACTGTGTAATTTATTTTTTCCTGTAATTGTATGCTTTCTTAAATACTCCTTTTTCACCAGCTCACTATCTGAGGTCATGACCTGCATGGTTCAGGATTGCTTGTGTGTGAGTCACTCTCAATGTGCTGGAAAAAGAAGTAGGGGCGTGGGGTGAAGCAGAACATATCCATGCAGACATCAGTTCATTTGTTTACATGCATTTGCCTATTCCATACCCACACCTGAGAACCACCTGACTCATTTGCTCACTGGCATAGCAAGCCGTGATTCCCTAGCCCTAGGTAATTGTGCAGCTGGTGCCATGTCCAACTGCTGCAGAGTATATATCTACCCTAGCCATAAGTAAAACAACCATCATCATAGTACTTTATATAGGTGGCTAACACCATTATTAAAAAAAATTGTTCATTGCTATATAGAAAATGAGCGCTATGGGATGTATTGTGTATTTATGGAATGGGACACATTTTGAAGTTTGCCCCATTGACCTCTGTTGGGGGGCAGGCCTTCAATGATGTTCCAGCATTTTATTTTGTAAAATATATGGGCTCTTCCTGATATCCAGCAGAGGGATGTTCCACAGGCAAGGGCTCTCAGCTGTCACTCACTACCATTACAAAAATCACTAAAAGCCAAAATGTGCTGGAATTATTAACATGCAGATGAAAGTATTGTGCTGCTAAATGATAGATAGATTCACCTTTCTCTAGAAATACTTCAACATCAATCTCAAACAATTTGGGCAAAAAAAAACAAGCCACAATTTGAAACCAAGGCTGTTATGATTCTTCTGGGAGCTCTTCACTTGCCCTTCTCATTCCCTACTCCTTCAAAGCCCACATCATGGACATGTGGCTTGTGTATGGCTCCCTCTAGAGCATCCCTCTCTTGGCTAGAGGGGAATTGCTGGAATGCAATGTAAGGACACCTTCTCTCAGCCTCTACTGACCTGGGTGGCTGGTTCACCAATGCTTGGGACGTGTGGTCAGCTTTCTGTTTAGATCACTCCCTATTTTTGTTCTCCCAAATAGTAAAAGCATTGGTTTACCAAATAAATGCATTACATTTGAAATGTAACTGCATAATGGCTAGTAGACAGACAGTGTGGTCCAGTAGCTAGGTCGGGGGTCGGCAACCTCTGGCACGTGGCTCGCCAGGGTAAGCACCCTGGCGGGCCGGGCCAGTTTGTTTACTTGCCGCGTTGGCAGGTTCAGCCGATCGCAGCTCCCACTGGCTGCGGTTTGCTGTCCCAGGCGACTTGCCGACCCCTGAGCTAGGTTATGGGAATTAAGAGACCTGGGTCTTGTCCTAGTTTCCTCAGGAAATCATGTAGCCTCTCTGCCCAAAAAAGGGTTAAAAAAGAACTAGATAAATTCATGGAGGATAGGACCATTGATGGCTATTAGCCAGGATTGGCAGGGATGGTGTCCCTAGCCTCTATTTGCCTGAAGCTGGGAATGGGCGATGGGGTGGATCACTTGATGATTACCTGTTCTGTTCTGTTCATTCCCTCTGAAGCACCTGGCATTGGCCGCTGTTGGAAGACAGAATACTAGGCTAGATGGACCTTTGGTCTGACCCAGTATGGCCATTCTTATGTCCTTCAGTTTTCCCCATGTGTAAAATCAAAGAAGCAGCCACTATTGTTAAAAGATGTGATTCACAGATTAAAAAGCACTAACTTTATTACTATAAGTCAAAGAACACAAGAATGGCTATATAGTCAGAGGAATGGTCCATCTAGTCCAGTATCTGTCTTCTGACAGTGGCCAGTGCCAAATGCTTCAAACAGAGTGAACAGAACAGGAGAATTACTGAGTGATCCATTCTCTGTCATCCAGTCGCAGCTGCTGGCTGTCAGAAGTTGAGACACCCAGAGCATGGGGTTGAGGCCCTGACCATCCTGTCTAATAGCCATCCTGTCTAATAGCCACCTATCCTCCATGAACTTACCTAATTCTTTTTAGAACTCTGTTACACTTTTGTCCTTCACAGTATCCCATGGCAGCAAGTTCCACAGGTTGATTGCATTGTGTGAAGAAATACTTTCTTACATTTGTTTTAAATCTTCTGCCATTTATTGGGTGAGCCCTGGTTTGTGTTATGTGAAAGAGTAAATAACACTTCCTTATTCCCTTACTCTACACTGGTCATGATTTTATAGACCTCTATCATATCCCCCATTAGCTGTCTCTTTTCTAAACTGAACAGTCCCAGTATTTTTAATCTCTCCTCACAGGGAAGCTGTTCCATATCCCTGAATAAATTTTGGGGCCCTTCCCCGTACTTTTTCCACTTCTATTACATTTTTTTTTTGAGATGGGACAACCAGAACTGCACATGGTATTCAAGGTGTGGGTGTGTGATGGTGCCCCCATAAGGCTTTATGGAAATATGCTTATGAATGTGTATATGTAACATAACTAGAATATGTTTTATGCTACATAGGTTACATGACATATCTCTCTAAAGGTTATGATCTACTGAATCTATTAATCCTGTTTGTATGCATGTATCATTTTTGTATTCAAAGTTATGAATATTGGCTGTGTACTTGCTTGATTTTTAAGTAGCCTAGTAGAGTATTTGGTCAGCTACTTGAGAAAGGAATGTTCAAGTTAAGTACCCAGTCAATAAGCACTTAATGGACAATGGATCTAGGAAGGGTCCAATCCACATAAGTTTACCTGAGGATGTTCAAGGCAGCATGTGAACCATGGCTCCTACCTGCAAGTTCTGAGTCATGCAGGGACACGTGACTTGCCCATGTGACTCCAAAACTACAACTTTGCATAGGAGAGAAGAGAGGATCTCCACCCACAAGAGAGAGTCTATTTAAACCCCTGGGAGACTTCTCCATTTTGTCTTCAGCTGGCTAAAGAGAGAGCCTCTCCACCCCCAAGGATACCTGAAAGAGACTGGAACAAAGGACAGTAACTACAGGGGGTGTGAGTCATAGCTGGACCCAGACTAGAAGGAAACTAATCTATAAAAAGAATCTCACCAGTTCTAATAAACTTCCATCTGTATTCAGTTTCCTTAGAAATAGTCTTGCGTGTTCTATTTTATTTTACTTGGTAATTCACTTTGTTCTGTCTGCTATTACTTGGAACCACTCACTTAAATCCTACTTTCTGTATTTAATAAAATCACTTTACATAATTAACCCAGAATGGGGGCGGGGGTGTCAAACAGCTGTGCATATCTCTGTTATACAGGCGAACAATTTGAGTTTACCCTGTATAACGTTTATACAGGGAAAATGGATTTGTTTGGGTTTTGGACCCCATTGGGAGTTGGGCATCTGAGTGTTAAAGACAGGAACGCTTCTGTAAACTGCTTTCAGGTTAAGTCTGCAGCTTTGGGGCACGTGATTCAGAGCCTGGGTCTCTGTTGGAGCAGACTGGTGTGTCTGGCTCAACAAGACAGGGTGCTGGAGTCCTAAGTGCTGGGGCAGGAGAGCAGGAGCAGAAGTGGTCTTTGCACATCAGTTGGCAGTTTGAAGGGGGTTTCTGTGATCCAACCCATCACAGTGGCGTAGTCGAGCAGGATCTGTGCACAGCTGATTGCTTTGAGATACTGGTAGTGATTTTAAGTGAGTTTTAAGTGCGGTGGCTATAGAACAGACAAAGTGATTACTGGTTTGTTTTCTGTTTGCTTATTTCGGGTAAGGGAAATAGGGACAGAAAAGGAAGCAAAATAAGTAAGAGTGAAGATCAGAAGAAGCTATAACTACACAAGTTGCAAATTGCCCAGAAAGCCTGAACACTGGCAATATAAAATATAACTGAGGGCCTAATGTAATTATGCAAAATGTGGGCCATTAATGGTGGTTTGGAATCTTGATGGCTCCCCATTAACCAGGATAATTGTCTGTAGATGGCTCTAGTTTACTTGTGAGCCTTCCTGTATAGGTGTGTGCTGGCAAGTGGGTAATGAAGTCTTACAGTGACATGTGATCATGTCACCTGAACTAGGGTGACCAGACGTCATGATTTTATCGAGACTGTCCCGATATTTGCTTGTTTGTCCCGCATCCCAACCGATGTGCGGTCGGGACACTGGACAAACAAGCAATTTTGCGCTCCCGGAAGGGCTCTCGCCCCACCCCGACTCCACCTCCTCCTTCCCCCATTGGCTCCCTCCCCAAATCCCCGCCCTGGCCCCGCCTCTTCCCCAAACACGTGGCATTCCTCCTCCCTCCCAGGCTTGCCGCCATTACAGCGGCAAGCCTGGGAGGGAGGGGGTGGTGGCCGGCTTCCAGTTCCTGGAGCTGGTGAGTACGGGCACCAGGTGGGCAAGGGGGCTGCTCCGCCCAGGAGGGAGACAGGGTGGGCTCCGGACCCCAGAAACGGCGGAGGAGAGCAGCTCGGGGCTGCATGAGTGGCCATGTAAAGTTTATTGGCTCGGGGTGGACCCCGGCCGGTCCTCGCCCCTGTAGGGGAGTGGTAAGGAGCCGAGTTCCCCCTCTCTCCCCTTGTCCTGGCTTTTTTTTTTTTTAATTTACTTTTGGTGGCTTTTTATTTATTTATTTTTTTTTTGCTCCGCCCTCCCCCTGCATCCCGATTATTTCATGTCAGTGATCTGGTCACCCTACATCTGAACTGGAATCCATCTTTAACCTGGTGCTTTTCCATTGAGAAGAGGGAGGGGGAGGGGGACCCCAGCGGGACAAAGGATTCCCACCTTATGCAAAAGATATATAAGTGGGTGGAACAGAGAAAAAGGAGAGCTATCATGAGAAATCCTCTAACTATCACCTGAGCTGGAACAAGGGCTGTACCAGGGGAAAGGATTGTGCCCAGACTAGGAAGGCATCCATTCTGTGAAAGAAACTTATTGAAACCTCTCTGAGGGTGAGATTTTATCTGTATTCAGTTTTATCACTGTATTAGTCTTTTGTTTTATTTTACTTGGTAATTCACTTTGTTCTGTCTGTTACTACTTGGAACCACTTAAAGCCTACTTTCTGTATTTAATAAAATCACTTTTTACTTAACCCAGAGTATGTATTAATACCTGGAAGGGTGGAGGGGAAACAGCTGTGCATCTCTCTATCAGTGTTATAAAGGGCTAACAATTCATGTGTTTATCCTGTAAGCTTTATACAGGATAAAACGGGTTTATTTGGGGTTTAGACCCCATTGGGAATTGGGCACCTGAGTGTTAAGGACAGGAACACTTCTGTAAATTGCTTTCAGTTAAGTCTGCAGCTTTGGGGCCTGTGGTTCAGACCCTGGGTCTGTGTTGGAGCAGACTGGCGTGTCTGGCTCAGCAAGTTGGGGTGCTGGAGTCCCAAACTGGCAGGGAAAGCAGGGGCAGAAGTAGTCTTGGCACATCACTTGGCAGTACCCAAGCGGGTTTCTGTGATCCAACCCGTCACAGGGTATATTATGGATTTGTATAGTGGTATTAGATATGTTCTGTCTTATCTGTCCCTTTGATAACGGTTCCTAAGACTGTTGGCTGTTTTTGATTCTGCTGCACATTAAACAGATGTTTACAGAGAACTACCTACAATGACTCCAAGATCTTTCCTGAGTGGTAACAGCTAATTTAGACCTATCATTTTGTATGGATAGCTGGGATTATATTTTCCACTGTGCATTACTTTACTTTGCATGTATCACATGAATTTCATCTGCCATTTTGTCATTCAGTCATGCCGTTTTTGAAATTCCTTTGTGACCTTTCGCAGTCTTATTTGGACTTAACTTTTGTAGTTTGTATCATTTGCAAATTTTGCTACATCACTGTACACCTCTTCTTCCAGCTAATATATGAATAGGTTGAACAGCACTGGTCCCAGTACAGATACTTGAGGGACCCAGCTATTTACCTCTCCACCTTGAAAATCGATCGCTTTTCTATCATTTGTTTCCAATCTTTTAACCAGTTACTGATCCATGATGGGACCTTCCTTCTCATCCCATGACTCTTTGCATAAGAAGGACCTTGTCAAAGGTTTTCTGAAAGTCCAAGTACACTATAGCCACTAGATCACCATTGTCCACGTGCTTGTTGATACACTTAACCAATTCTAGTAGATTGGTGAGGCATGATGTCCCTTTACAGATTTGTTTGGTATCAAACATTAAATATTACATTGCACGTTGTTTGTATGTAATATGTCACTTAGTTACTAAAAACTGTTTGGGGGAAAATACTGAAATTAAATAATGCAAAGTGATTCCATAAGTCTCATGTCTTGGTATAATAGTGGCTTAGTGCAGAACATATGTTAAACATTGAAATGAAATAAGTGATGGGAAAATCCATATTCTTAGAGTGAGCACTTCATGTGGGATGATGACTACTTGGAATACAAAGTCTTGATAATGATTGTCAGGCCAGGAAAAGTGGTGCAAGGATATCTGTACAGCCTGTAAAATATCTGTGGCACAATACACAGAATTTCAGTAAAGCAGCAGAGATGGTCCAAGTATCATAGGGGTAGCCATGTTAGTCTGTATCCCAAAAAACAATGAGGAGTCCGGTGGCACTTTAAGGACTAACATTTATTTGGGCATAAGCTTTTGTGGGTAAAAATCCCACTTCAGATGCATCTGAAGAAGTGGGTTTTCTTTTACCCATGAAAGTTTATGCCCAAATAAATCTTAGTCTTTAAGGTGCCACCGGACTCCTCATTGTTTTTTGTAGAGACGGTCCAGTGTCACTAAACAGAATAATATGGCAAGAAAACTGAGGGATAAAGGGGAGTGAGAGGGGAAGAAATTTAGGAAAGGGGTGGATCCAGGAGAATAGTCTGGGTCAGATTCATGCCTGCTGATATGGGGAAGTAGTATTAGCATCTCCCTTTAACAGCCCAATCTACTTTGCCATAGGGGTAGGGCAGACAGTATTTCTACTACACCCTTCCTTTGAGCGTTCTTCCTGGGGCAGTTTGTCAGAGCACTTCAGAGAAGTTCTGCCAGTAGAGGCTGCAGTCAGGATACACTGAATTATATCATTCAATGGCCAATGTACACACACCCCTTCCCCAGACACAACTACTCACTTTTTTGGCAAGCGCTGGTTGGCTGCATGCTCCGCACACCACAGGCGTGGAGGTTACAGCTAACTTGCTCACTGAAGTTTTACCTTTGGCAGACTCCCAGCTGTCAAGGGTAGGGCACCCTGAAGCTACACAAATTTTGGGACTCGTTTTCTGAAAGATAGGGAGGAACAAAGCAGTTAATCATAGCAAAGCTAGTACTGTAGTTGATATGAAACAGTGCAGAGAAAATAGGACAACTCCATAAAGTCATGTGGATCCCCTGTACCTAAAACATTTTCTATTGTTTTATCCCCAGCATTTATGATCCGCTTTGACACTGGAACGTAGTTTCTGGGTGAAATTGTCAAGGGACAGGGCAGAGAGTTCTCTTTGGAGCCTACTGACCTTGGAACTTACTCTCTACCTGGTCTGACTCAGCCTCAGGCCTTGCAATGAAATGATCCCTGAAGGCCAAGAGGCTATCTCTTTTCCCAGTCTCTTTTTATGAAGAGGATAGGTTGAGTAAAGATTGTGTGCTGTTGAGTAACTTCCCCACGAAGTGTAGGGATGCCATATTTCCATACTACTCTCTATGCCATCTGTTTTCCTGTGATGCATTGCATGGCGGGTAAGAAACAGGGCAATCACAGGTTCCAGCTAGAAAAGAATAAGGTATCTGACTTCTGCACATAGTTTTTTGTTCTTAATAAAGGGTTTATCTTGAAACCAGTCTGATCATCAATAAGATACCGCAGATGACTGGTTGAGCAGAGTGTGATATTTGACGAACCCCCTGGATGATCTAAACTCTGTATTGAATTATGTTGCTATGTAGACATGTTTTGCAAACTGTGGATTTGAGGTTGGGGGGCATGGTATTGCACCTCCTTCACCAGCCAGTAGAGTTGAGATAGTAAGAATGGAAATGGTGCTGCTCTCAAGGATACTATTCCAATCTCCTGAGTCGTCATTTCTCCAGGACTCCTTGATGCAGGGTATGAATGAAATACACAATAGATGCTACGAAGATTTACCATAATCTTGGTTTGTTTCCAGTTCTTGCAATGCACTCTTTACAGGGTAAGTGAAAGGTGTGGGGTGAATAAGCAAGGATTCTACTGTGACAATGTAATGGCATCTCACATGTATTGTTTCAAAAATACTGCTACTGGTCATTTGCCCCAAAGATCTTGGTATAAATGTCATTTAAAAAAACGTGTATGGTACTACTATGGCCATCTAATCTGAGCTGCAAAGCACAGGCTACAAAATTTTTCATCGTGTGATTGCTGTGGTTGAAGTACACCATGTAGTCTAGAAAGACGGCCATTCTTGATTTAAGGACTCCAAGGGATAGATAAGTTATCAGATCCATTAATTTCCATTCCAACTGCTAATTCTTGATCTTTGATGCAAAGTTTTATTTCCAATGTGAACTTTGATTTCAATTTCCAGTCACTGGCTCTTATGCTTTGGGTTCCTCCTCTTTTGATAGTATTTATTTACCTGTCACATTTTGGCAATGCTTTTATTCCTAGTTGTATTTTAAACTGAGCATTTTGTCAGGGCTGAAGAATGTGGAACTCAAAAAAAATGTTTTTCTAGGGTAAGTATTAAAAATAAGGCTGTAGCCCATTGTTGACTATTCCTATTGCTTTCATTTGGTGTAAACATGGAATTAAGGCAGGATCTGGCTTTTACTGTATCTTACAAGGAAATATTCTACTCAAACACTTAGCATGGCTTCAGTAGCAGACTGAAATACTAAACTCAGACATTTTGTATAATTGTTTGCTTTGAACACTAGCCATTGAGTCACATGAGCAGCTGCATCCTAACCCTGTCATCTCATCCATTTTGATTAACATAATTTGTGGACAGTTGGCAAACCAACACATGTGAGCTTATTTTTAAATTCTGGGGGGAAATGGTTACTTTATGTGCTAGTTCATCCAGTACATTTATCTTGAGGAACATTAAGTATAGCCTAGCAGCAAGAAACAAACATGCTATACTCCACAGCAGAATTTTAAAGGAGATTAGAAAAATAGTCTAATATTACAGTTTCCTAAAAATGCATTCAGCTATTGAGGATCTAATCCTCCCAGAAGAAATGGAACATTTCCATGGACTCTCATTGTGATTGATGTTTTCACCCAATAGTATACGCAACTGCATTGGTGAAATGCTGTTTAACTAATATGAAAGTATAATTAGTCCAAACAATAAGAGCCAAATTATGGTAATCTTTGCTCGTGGGGTACTTCACAGTAAGGCAGGGAGAGCTTGTATTTAAACATAGTGGAACATAGTAACCCAGGCCTGCAGTTAGGGTCTGCTGTTCCAACTCTCAAGATGCAGGATGACCTCTGTCTCTGCAGTTACACCCTCATCCTTGCATAACAATAGCTGCTCCACACAGCATGGGTATTTCTAGTGGTGAATGGGGTGAAAGCAACGTCTTCTCCATAGTTTCTGTAGCGGGAGCAGCCATAATATGTCTGTATACACTGAGGCTTGGCCTACACTAAAAATATAGGTCAATATAGCTATGGCACTGAGGTGTGAAAGAGCTAAATCCCTGACCACTGTAGCTATGCCAACTTAACCCCCAGTGTAGCTGCAGCTAGGTCAATAGAAGAATGCTTCTGTCCACCTAGCTAACATTGCTCAGAGATGGAGTTCCTACAGCAATGGGGGGGAAAAAAACCTTCCGTTGCTGTAGTCTGTCTACACTACGCACTTACAGCAGCATAGCTACAACACCATAACAATGCTGCTGTAGAGCCCATAGTGTAGATGTGGCCTGAGTGCAAGGAAGACACTGTTGGTATCCATCAGCCCCACGAAAGAGCCGGTGGGTGAAGAGCATGACCATAGACGCACCCCTTATATGCCCATGTGGGGGTTGGGGGTGGCTATAACCCTCCAGGCAAGTGTATGTAGGCCTGCACCAAAGAGAACATGTGTTATTGTTGGTCTGTAGATGCAGCAATTGCCCCTTGAGGGGCACTGTGAGCGTATGCTCCCAAGACTAGGAATGCCTTTAGCCTCCACCACTCAGGCAGTGCAGCTTCCCACCCCTCCCTCCCCACTCTTAGAGCCATAACTGAGTCCCACATGTATATATTTGTTATAACATTGCATTGGCCATGAAACATCACTTACTCTATATTGTACATTGTAACTATATAAGATCATATTTCCTCTTGTAAAGATTTAACCACCTTATGTAAAATTGAGCAAAATGCTTTAAACAGTTCAGGCACATTATGTGAGAAATATACGCACTGAAAATGTGTTGCGGTTACAGAAGTATTTCACAGGCCTATCTCCTTCAGTCTTGCATCTTGGGATACAAGATACTCTTGATCTGCTATAAGCTGTACATATGGAGACTCTCTACAATGTAAATAGGTGAAGGGGTATAAGAAATACTTGCTTTTCTTGAGCAAAACCTCATAAAATCAGATTACATGTTGTTCAATTTTGCTCAGTTTTGCTGTGTAAAAGAATGAATGCTGGCACCTCCTAGAGTAGAAAACCTCCCAAACATTTTTAGAAACTATATTAAGTCACACATGCTGCCCTGCCCTCTGTTTATATACAAAACCAGAATACAAGCAGAATAGCTGTAGTGTGCTGAGAGCAGGGTGTGTGCTGGGAAGTCTCTATGCCCATTGGACTCTGTCATGCCTTTCTTTGCAACAGAATGGAGGGCTGCAGGTGTAGGCAGTAGACAGGTCTGTGCTGACAACCAATGTATGAGGTGTATAGGAACCCCATTGGTCTCTACCACTAGAGCACTAGTTCAGCTATTCCATGCCAACCCAGCAGGCTAAGGGCCAAAATATTCCACCCAAAGCCAGATTTGAGCTTTGTTGAGAGGTGGCACCATTTGGCCCCATGTGTTCTGTATTTATTGCCTCATTTTCTTGCTAAGGATATTTGCATACTATAATCATCCCTTTTCTGTGACCTCATAGCTTCCATAGCAAGTTGTTCCTAATGTCATAAGCGGTGGTGATATGTGGTAGATAAGCAGCAGTTGATGAACTTAAGATGTACAATGTATAGCATGTCCTCAAGCTTTAAAAAAAAGCCTAAGTGTTGATTTGTTCTTAATCCTTATTTACAACCTTCTACCAATTTTTTCAAATTTATTTGAACACATTGGATTAGAATTAACGATCCTGGATCCTTGGATAATTAGGGTAGTTTAATGACTAATAGCAATAGAAACCAAGTGCTCCACCTAACAAAGAGCAATAACTTAGGAGCTCTCAGAACTAGGTAGTTTCAGGGCCAGAATAAGGTGTATTGATCCCTTCCTCAAGTACAGGGTATATATCTAGTGCTCAAGATAATGTTAAAAGGTGCAGACCAGCTACCCCACGCTACTACATTGCCCAAGGAAATGTGGTTCACCAACAAGGGGGCAAAGCTATGCACCAGCTAGTGCATTCTAAGTTGCTAATACATTCATCTCCTAAAAGGCTGCCTCATAGTCATTGTCTTCTGCACAGAAGCACAGTGTACGTGCAGGGCCATGAACAAAGTGATGCTTTTTTGACTTATGGCAAAATTGTCAATTCCATATCCATGCCATCTTATTTTATGCTTTTTGTCTGATCACTCTTCCCTGCCTAACTCTAAAGCAAAGATCAAGCAGAGTGCACGCTAGCTGTTCTGAAGCACCAAGGTAAATCAGTTTGATGTCAAAATTGCAAAACCGATATGGAGTGAGGATAACCCAGATATGATCCCATACTTTATTGCATTAGATAATGTGCTACCACCATTTTTAATTCTGTGTATATTACACTATATACAAACAAGTAACATCGTGGTTTTTCTATATTTCCCAAACTTGGATGACCTGCTGAGGGGGGAAATTGCTTTAATGAAAACACTAGAGGTTAGCATATAAAGTGTAGACACTTTATTTTTCTTGCCCCTTCTGCTAAAGTATTGGCCCAGCCAAAGCATAGAAGCAACTTGATGTAACCTCTCTTCAAGCAGAAGTAACTCTTTACTTTTACATACTCTCTTCAGAGGCTTTATGTAAACTCCCTGTCAGTTATGACTAAACTGGGAAAAGCATAGGACAGAAAAAGCAGATAGACTGTTGACAAGTCTGTTTGCATCTACAAGAAACCAGGAAAGAACAAAGCCACCACTGACTATCTCCAATATTTCAGGAGAATTCTTGCATTTCCCATCTGAAAAAAAAAAGTGATTATATCAAAATGCAACTGTTTATCAATATAGTGAAAACCTTGGTTTTCTAATTTGTATTCACATGGCAGGTTTAATGGAATGTCAAGGGCAGAAGACACCATACACTGTAGAGACTACTGAAAGGTTATTCCCATAAAAGTCCTGTAGACCATAATATACCTACCCTTCTGGTGCTGTATTTTCAGTAGAGGGAGCCCATCATGATATACCCTAAGAACTCCAGGGCATGGGCATGAGATTACTGTAACACAAGCAGCTACTTGCAGTGATAAGAGACCAGAGAAAAGGGACAGCAATGAAACATGGGTTAGCTTTTGTCTTTAGTTTTTTTGGGACTATGCTATCCAGGCAATGACGGTCTTCAATGGAATTATACTCTCTGACTGGTAAATGGCATCTCAGCTTTTTCCTGTACAAAATTTGTTTAAAAAAGACTTCAGGTTTGATCCTGCAAAGCACTGATAAGGAGAGTTGCACTTGAGAACAAAAGACTGTGGAGTGCAAGGGAATCCAGGCATGCAGTAGTGAGTACTTATGTTCTGCTGCTGCCACGTTACTGCAGTCTGAGCTGGAGGAAGGCCGCAAATGGCAACTAGTACTAAACACTTCAGTCCTAATCCAGTAACACACTTGTGTTTTGTTTGACTGGAGCCTTCAACAGCATCATGAGTCTTATGCTAAGTCCACCTCTCCTCAGACACTCTGTTCGCCAGTGATACCATTTGATGCCTCTTTGTATCTTGCCCATTGCAAGTAATGGCAGTGGGTACTCTCTGGAATTGAGATTGCAGGCACATCTGTGTGATCTGGAAATTATACTGCCTACCTCAACTGTAGAAGTAGCCATGCTGCTAGTGACTAAACTGTAGTCTCCATGCCAGGAGCTTGGGCTCGCTATCTGAGTAAGCGATCAGGTGAAATTGCACTAGGCAGGATAGCCCAGGCAGCTACTTGTGCTGCTGTGGACACACTGCTGTGTTTAGGTGCTCAAATAGAGCTAGCGCAGGTACTCCTATGCAAGCAGGAATCACACCTGCCAGCTCACATGCAGATGTACCTTTATTGCTGCTGAATCAACATGGCAGGTGCAGATGGGACAGTACCATGGCCTAGTATTCCCTTGTGTTGGGATGTAACATCCTTGTGTGGCACACAGACTTGCAGGATCAATGCCATAATTAGGCTTGGCAGGATGAGAGTGGTGTGTTTTTGTTTTGTTTTTTGTTTTAATAATTTGATCCATTTAAAATGTTCAGTTGTAGGAAGTTATGGGGGTTATGTAGGAAGTCATAATTTAATTGACATTCAAAAAGTTAAAGCTTTATAACCATTAAAACTGAAAATTGTCAACATCACATGTCAAAACATACAAACTATCCTTAAATCAATCTCTAAGTTCCCCATTAGCATTTTTCTGTCTAGCTGTAAATCTCAATTGGTGGAAATATTTCATTGGTTTGCATGTGTGTACCGTGAAATTGACATTTTCCAGCTTAAATCTAATCCTTCCATGCCTAACCATAATGTTGTAGAGGGGAAAATGCTTTTCTCTGCCTTAATTGCCCACTGCTTGGCAAAGGGAGTCCAACAAAGATCTTCATTCTGAGATTAAATAGCAAACTTCCCATTCCTTCAGGCATCTGAATTGCTATTTTAAACATCTTGCTGAGTTGCTGCATTTGCTGTCTGTGCTGGTGTCTGCGCTGTTCTCTCAGTAAGTGACACTTGCGCCCTGCCCCCTGTTTTCTTCTCATGACAATATATTGCATCACCACAGAAAAATCAGTCATTCCTTCTCGTTACTTTCCTAAATCCCTTCAGATGGCAAGCATCCTCTTTGTTTGTCTTGCACATTCTAGTGTTGACCCCTGCTTTCATCTGGAGACTGCCCTAAGTGATCTGGTCAAGTATAGGCTGATGACTAGCCTCACAGCATTTTTTTTCATGTTTTCTCCACTGGGTTTTTCATAGTTAGTTCTTTCTGCTAGCGTCATTTCCACTTCCTTCACTCATTGCACAACACTGGTAAAAGTGGACATTTACAGTGTGAAAATATACATACAGCTAATCTATCAGTTAATCATGTAACTTTCCATGCCTTATGGATAAGCAGCAGTTGATGTTTTCTTTTTGAGTGATTAAAACAACAATGTTTTCTTTTTGAGTGATTAAAACAACAAAAGTTCAGCAAGAGGATAATCATTTAATGACTGTTTTGAGAGATTCAGAGTAGCAGCCGTATTAGTCTGTATCCGTAAAAAGAACAGGAGTACTTAGAGACTAACAAATTTATTTGAGCATAAGCTTTCGTGGGCTACAACCCACTTCATCAGATGCATAGAATGGAACATATAACGAGTGTGTGTGTGTGTGTGTGTGTGTATAATATACACTCAGCCATTCCCAGTCTCTATTCAAGCCAGAGTCATTACACTACTTGAATCTATTTCCTTATGATAATTATCCTTACACCTCTTGTCAACTGTCTGTAATTGACCATCTTGATTATCACTAAAGTTTTTTTTCCTTTTGATAATAGGTCATCTTAATTAATTAGACTCTTAGAGCTGGTATGGCATCGTGTGTGTGTGTGTACTCTTGTTATATGTTCCATTCTATGCATCCGAAGAAGTGGGCTGTAGCCTACGAAAGCTTATGCTCAAATAAATTTGTTAGTCTCTAAGGTGCCTCAAGTACTCCTGTTTTGAGAGAGTAAATCCTAAGGAATAATTGACATAATTTTCATCACAACCATTCTGAACTTCAACAGTTTAGTTTCTTTAAGAGATGAGTCCAGTTTGCCCAGAATTTTTATTTTTTTAATCCTTTTTTTCAATATGTTGTAGTCCATGACCATGATGAATTGACCAGCTCTGTGCCGAGATCATGAGTAATCACTCCTATAATGTCTACTGGTAACTTGCAGTTGAACTACAGTCTCCCTTTGTAAGTTTCTTCTGCGAGTTGCAGACAAAAGCAGATCAGTTAGCAATCAATGTATTTTCAACAGACATGGGGCATAAAACAGTTTGGAATATTTTTTTATTTGAATGTTCCCATGTATCAGAAACAGGAAAAGAATATTGTCCATCTATTCTTCCTTTCAAACATAGTTTTTAATGACTAAAGAAACATTAGGGTTCTTATGGGCATATTACAGGATATTTCTCTCTACCTCTTCCTTCTTAAGGAAATTTCCTCCCTTCATCTTCAGAAGTCCCACCCCTCATTCCCACAAAATGAAGGAATGGTCATGAGTGGCTATGGTCTCCTTGTTCTCACCAGGAAGAAGGCCTGGTCAGATTCAGGGATGAATATAAATTGTATCTATTTATATAGTGGCTGATCTGCTGTAACACCAGACACTCCCCTGATCTAGGGGCAGCTGATCACTACATCTAATGAGTCTAAGCCCCACCAATAATGTGTCAAATGTGTAGTGTGGCTGTGTTGCAAGATGCAGTTTGTCCTGCCACAAGTGGGGGACTTCTGGTGGGGTTGGTGCTGCTCAAACCCTCGTAGGCTGCAATTGACCTGACTGCTACCAGGGGACTTCTGGCCATGTGGTGCACAGCCTGCAGAATGAAGGAGGAGGTCCAGAGCAGGTGCATGGGGTTCAGTGGGGTTAATTGTAGGAAGGAAGAACATAAAGATGTCTGCACATGCGCCCTACTTTGTCTACTCCTAGGTTTCCAGGCTGTGGTAGGACAGGAAGACTGAAAAGAATTACTTAGATGTGTAAAAGCATGTGCTGTGATTCATGTAGAAAGGTATCAAGGTCTTTTCTCTTTCTCCTTCTCTGGCACAATGTATATCCACTTTGATGTTCAATAAAATGTCGGATGTGACCATACAGTTCCATGTTCTGTGCCTTTGTCCTAGAAAGAGCAATGTCAAATTCAAAATGTGAGTGCATCTTTACAGATCTTCCCTTTTGGAATTTCACATTCAGTCACTAATAACAAAAATGTACATGAAATGTCATGTTCTGCATCCTCCGGCCATGGTTTAATGTATATATTCCCATCCCAAACAGGCAAGATGAAGTGTCCTCATAAGAATTAATCCATTGCCAAAAACTGCTCATGCAACAAGGTTGCTTATGAGATACCGGTGGGGGAGGGGGAGAGATGGAACCAAAAATTACTTGTTTTTTTTAATTTGTTTGCAGTTTGACTAGCAATTGCTCCCAGGCTGAGACCATGTGTATTAGTTTCAAAGCAGATGCAAAATGATAGGCAATTGAAAATAAGGGTTTACAGTAGAAGTGAAAGTTGCCAACAAGCCTTGATGTAATAAGAAAACATTAAATAAAATCAATAATAAACTGAGTCTTAATGACTGCATTATTCTGAAACAATAAAATGGAAATAGAAATGTTTCACCTCAGTTGAAAGGAATTTAAGTGGGCTCTTCAAATAGTATTTGTACTACTCAGATTAAATTGTGTTCACTACCACCCTTTGTAGAAATCTCACTTCCCAGCACACCGAAGTCATTCAGAATCATACCTGTCTTATAGTACTGGGTGAGCTACAGAAGCTAGTCAACTGATCATTGGCAATGGGTGCAAAAAGGGAGGGAATGGAGAGGGGACCCTGGTTCCCCACCTTGGTCATAGACCATACCTGGTTCTCTGGTTCCCAGAACCCCAGGCTGCTATCTCCTTATGCTGCTTCCTCTACCTCTTCCTCTTCCGCTTCCAGACCTGCTCTGGAAGAAGGAATGGCAGCTCCATAAGGACGTATGAGGGGAAACCCCATACACATACGAGCGTCTCGCAACACCACACATATATAAAGAGGTATCATGTTAATGAGGAAATAGTTAGCAGAGGTTCCCAAGCAAAATTATAGGTGTGCCCCTGATTGGCAAGAAGTTTGAAAAAGGAACTTCTTAATAATGCCAGTAGGCACCATTTCCTGACAAGTCACATTTGGTGTCTCTCTCTCCCTTCTGACTCCTAGTAGGGCTGTGTAGGGAGGGGAGGGAGCTGGCCAGACACAGGCCCATGGTTAAGCTCCCCTCAGCGTAATGGGAGATTGTCAGAGGCTTATGGCAACCCTTCTTCAAGGGAGATGGGATCAATGAAAATGTCAACTCTCCCTCTCATTGATGGTGATTGTTTGTTGAGGGGTACTTGTCTACCTTCCTCCCTCATCACTGGATTCCCTCTGAATGGGTATGGATTCCCTACAGGCTGTCTGTGCCTGCCCTGCTGTCTATTACTGCTAGTCTTTAGGGTGTGAGATTGCTGGGTCCTGCCCTTTCGTGCCTGCAGGCTGATCTTTCAACGCTGCTCCTGTTGGCATTTGGCAGGGAGCCCAGGTCCCCCTCACATTGACATCAAGAGGGGGCACCATTTATTCATTTAGAGTAGGGGATCCTCCTGAGGACCCTACATTCCCATCCACTTACCCCCACACAGACACTTGTGCCGTGTCAGATTGATCCCGGACTCTCCCTTTTCTACCAATTACGGAATAGCAAAAAGGGCCACCATCCTTTTAAAAAAACTTTAAAATTTCTGAAGAAACATTTCTCTTCAATCCTCAATTCTTGATGGTGGGTTTATTTTATTTTTAATGAGGAGTTTAATTCAGTTTCATTCACTGGGCATGAGATGTATATAACTGAATCTCGCACCAGAATGTCACTAGAATGACTACATACATTGTAGCCAAAATGCTAGCTGTTCAATTCCAGACCATGTTTTGCAGAAACTTCAGACCATTGTGATGACTACACTAAATCTTCTGGAAGCAAGTACTGTATTGTAAAACTAAATGATCTGACAAAAATGAAATACAGTAAGAACTAAGTCTGTCTAAAAAATTCTGCTTTGTCTGAGTACCTGAATTAAATTGGGCCAACTACATTTGAAAGAGCCCACTCTTGCATTACAGGATAACCCAACCTATGTCGAGGGAAATTTAGGTTAGCAAAGAATGCAGGTTCAGCCCAGGATGTGCAGTTTCACTAACATCTAGAGCCAAAGTGCAACATCTCCTGTTACATTGCAGATGTTTCATACAGGAAACGTCTAATTCAAACTTTCTCCCCTCTCCATTTGCTGGCCTCCTGTGGCTTCATACTGCTCTTTTCTCATTCCAGAACAATTTGAATCATGGCCAGACAGCTTACAGCCTGTGCTTTTCATAGATTGGAACAATTGTTCCAATCTTCTCTCTTGATCATCTTTGGCAGAAAATAAAAGTAGCCATGCTTCAGATACAAAATAAAATGTGTGTGTGGTTAATTAGTATCAAACTAACACATTGTGCTAATCATGTTTTTCCTGACTAGTTCCACATTGGGGGAGTGACGGAGCTCTGTTCAAGTTTTTTAAGCCGCATTCATACTGTTTGTTGAACTTATTTAATATAACTTTTTTAAGTCAATGGGAGTTTCAACAGCTTGCACAAGATATGAATTTCCACCAACATGCTTAAGATGGAAGTATTTTCACTATTAGATGGGATGGGAGAGGACCTTGACAGATATAATCTCATTTCCATGCTGCTTATGCTGTATGTTGTAAAAATTAGAACATTTTACCACTGGGAAGCTTAAGTCATAATCTTCCCATGAGAAGGAGAGATGGCTAGATACAGAATAAAAGTGAATGAGACAGAAGTTCAATGGTGTCATTTCTCACCATTTTTACACTGAATCATGATTTACACTATGATTTGTTGACTCTTAGGCCAGAAGGAAACACTGTCTCATCTAGTCCGACTCCCTGTATAACACAGGCCATAGAAATTCTCCTCCAAAACTCTAGTTTGAACTAGAGCATACCTTTGTAAAAGCATCCAATAGTTTCCAAACTCCTGGTAAATGGAGAATCCACCACAAGCTGTGGTAAACTGTTCAAATGACGACTTAGCCTCTGTTGAAAATGGAGCTAGACAAATTCAGACTAGAAATAAAACTCCACTTCCATCCATTGTATCATAGTACTCTATCTGGTAGATCATAGAGACTATTATCAGATATTTGTTCCCTGTATAGGTACTTGCAAACTGTGATCAGGTCATCCCTTAACCTTCTCTTTATGTTAAATAGACTCAAGAAGCTCATCACTTGCATGTTTTGCAATCTTTAATCTTGTGACTCTTCTCTGATCCCTCTCGAATTTATCAACATCCTTTTGGAATTGTGGACACCACAACTAGACACTTTATTCCAGCACCAGTGCTAAATACTGAGCTGCTCTCTCTGCTCCAACTTGTGATTTCCCATTTATACCTCCAAGGATTGCATTAGCCCTTTTGGCCACAGCACTGCACTGGGAACTCGTGCAAGGCTGATTAGCCACCATGACTGCCAAGTCTCTTTCAGAATCCTGGCTTCCCAGGATAGTCCCCCATTCTGCATGCAGGCCTTGCATTACATTAAAAACAAATATAACTTTACAGCTATCTGTATGAAAATGCATTTTTTGTTTGTATCCAATTTACTAAGTGATCAGTGACCTGTTCTCTTCATTATCTATCAGTCCCTGATCTGACATCTGCAAACTGTGATTCTGTTTTCTTTCAGGTCAATCGTGAAGATGTGTGTCAAAAAACATACATTCCTGGTGTTTTCAAGATTAAAAGGGATTTTCTGGTGCCAAAATATCTTAATGGAAAGACAAGGCGAAGGAGGGAACCTTCCGACACCAAATATTGCATTTGGGTTTTGTTCTCTTTTATGTTTGCTGCTCTAGTTTTGGTAAACATTTTCTCACAGTACATGGTTGGTGCCCTTCTGACTATCGCACAAATAGGCTCTGTACTAGAATAGCATTGTTCCTAAAACAATACATGCCAGCTCTTAAAAAAAGAGGCCTTTGTACAAACAAGGTAACTGTTTTCAGAACTCCTTTGAAGGTGAAGAGGGGAAATGTTTATAATATGAATAAATACAAAAAGTTGTTTGAGACCCAAATAAATTACTATCACATACTGTGACACGGTGTGCATACCCCACACTGGACAAGAGGGGGTTAACCCCACACTATGGATGGCGGAAGTCCCACACCTCAGATCGTGCTGGGCATGCTCCAACTACTGCCTCAGTATAAAAGGGAGCAGTCCAGCTCATTCTAGGCTGACCACTGGAGGGGAAGGAACTTAGGTGGAAGATCCAGCCAAAGAGCCATCACAGTCTTTGCCTGTGGGAACTGGAGATCTCTGAGAGCCAGACCGGAGGGCTGCAGCTGACAGATCTGCAGGGAATCACCCGTGATGAGGAGCCCAGGAACCCCAAAGCTCAATGAACTACAACACCTGGAAATGCAGTAGGAAGTGACCTAGGGAGTGTGCGTGAGCGGTACCTCCCACCTGAGTGAGGTCAGTGTGTTTCAGTGGGGACTACCACTGACCCAGCAGCAGACCACTCCGCCGCTGTCGAGGCCCGGTGGAGTCGAGTAGGCCCGGGCTTCCCTACCCAGGCTTCCACCCATGCCATGGTGGCCCCTTCCTCCTCCCTGGATACTGGCCATTGGGCCTCACTGCCCTGCACCTCGGGGCTACGATATTGACTCTGGCCATTGGGGTCACAATGCCCTGTACCTGAAGGCTATATGAACCCTGGCTGCTAGACCATATTGCCCTGCGGCTGAGGGCAGTTATATTGACTCTGGTCGCTAGGCCACACTGCCCTGGCCGCAAGGGCTGCCGGCACTGACTCTGGCTGCAAGGGCTGCACTGCCCTGCTGGAATCAGGGCCGGCACCAGCACACCAAGCAGGTGCTTGGGGCGGCCAATGGAAAGGGGCGGCACATCTGGCTTTTCGGTGGCAATTCAGCAGCGGGTCCCTCAGTCCCTCTCGGAGGGAAGGAACCGCCGCTGAAAAATAAAGCAGCAGCAGTAGAGCTGCTGCCGAAGTGCCGCCAATCACAGCTTTTTTTTTCCCCCCTCACTCCGCCGCTTGGGGCGGCAAAAACGCTGGAGCCGGCCCTGGCTGGAATTGACTCTCTGGCCGCCAGACCATGCTGCTCTGAACATAAGGACCACAGTAACTGACTTTAGCTATTAAGCCATGCTGTCCCAAACACGAGGGCTGCTGGAAGTGACTCTCCCTGCTTTCAGCCTAAAGGTGGTAGGGGAGACTAACAGCAGTGGTATCACCACACCGCCCCAAGAGGAGGATGGGGTGAGCATGCCTAGCATGCATCATACAAATTAGACTTCCCAGAAGACCCACATGCTCTTCTTTTTCCATAGTCTGAATCACATTGTCTCTATCCCTTATTTGAGTAATATTGAGTACCCAGGCAGATGCTGTCAGGGAGATCCCAAAACTCCAGTAAAGGAAAGCCTGCACCAAGGGGTCATGAAACATGCAGGAGTGAAACCCATAGTCACAGAAATGTAGGGGTGGAAGGGACCTCAAAGTCATCTAATCAAACCCCCTGTGCTGAGGCAGGACCAAGTAAACATTCCACAACCTCCCTTAGACCAGTTTTCCAACTTGTCAAGGTTGTCTGTAATTCCAATCCTGTCTTAAAGTGCTCGCAAACCTTCTGTGGTATCACCCACAAATGTTATAAGCATAATCTCTGCTCCATTATGCAAGTCAATGAAAACACTGAATAATACCACACCCAGAACTGACTTCTGCAGGACTCTATTAGATATACCCTCCCAGTTTAACAGCAAACTATTCATAACTACTCTGAGTACAATCTTTCAAAGAGTAAAACACCTACCTTTTCAAAATATCATGTGGGACTGTCAAAAACATTACTAAAATCAACATGTATCATATCTAGGCTATTCCCATATCTATTAGGTCCTGTCAAAGTTGGAAACTAGGTTGGCTTGGCATGATTTGTTCTTGACAAATCTACACTGACTATTCCTGATCACCTTATTATCCTCTAGGTGCTTACAAATTGATTGCTTTAGTAATTTCAGTCATTGGCCACTCCTGAGAGAGCTCTGCCCTTGGTCCTAACAACTTCTATGGCAGGAACTATTGGCTGAAGTGTCCCTGGTGACCTTTAGCTGATGTGGAAGAATGAAATGAGCTTTCTCAAAGCAGATAGGAGAGCCCTGCCTATTCAGGTCCTTAAAAACAAGAAGCATCGCATGGGATTGGCAGCAGATGCACACCACTCCACATGCTGCTGTACTCTCATTGGTCAGTTCTATTTAAAATAGTGGTTGGTGCATTCTGCACTAGTTCTCAGATGGCTTTAAGGGTCTGTAGCAGATAAACAGTTTAACTAATATAGCCATAAAGTGACACAGGCCTGGATTAATGTGGCTAGGTCTACCTTGGAGAGGAGAAGGTGTTACTGTCTCTTGGTTAGCTGAAGGTGGAAAATGCCAGTTTGGCTATCACTGGTGAGAGTGCATGAGCTGAGCTGAATCTTTTAAGACACCAAAATTAAAAGCAATGTCAAATATCTCAACTGGTCCTGCATAGGGTTACCATATTTTGTGCCTCCAAATGGAGGACACTCCACGGCCCACGGCCCCGCCCCCAGCCCCGCCCACACCCCCTCCCCCTCCCCAAAGTCTCCGCCCCCTCCCCTGCTTCCCGCGAATATTTGATTCGCGGGAAGCCTGAAGCAGGTAAGGGGGGTGTGGGGGGAGGAGGCGCAGCCCAGGCTGGCCCCCCGGCGTTTCCAGCCTGGGTCGGCTCGGGCCCTGGGGTGCCGGCCCCGGCCGACCACCCCCGGCCCGCCCAGCACTGCCGGCCCCCGGCGGCCCGGCGCACCCCCCGGCTCCCGGCCCCGCGGGCCCGGCTCCTCGGCTCCCCGCCCCGCGGGCCCGGCTGACCGGCTCCCCGCGGGCCCGGCTTCCCGTGGCCCGGCTGACCGGCTCCCCGCCGGCCCGGCTCCCCGCCGGCCCGGCTGACCGGCTCCCCGCGGGCTCGGCTCCCCGCGGGCCCGGCTGACCGGCTCCCCGGCCCTGCGGGCCCGGCTCCTGGCCCGGCACCGCGCCCCCGGCTCCCCGTCCGGCCCCGCGCCCGGCCCGGCACTGTGACCCTGGCCCGGCACTGCGCCCCTGGTTCCCGGCCGGCACCATGCCCCCGGCCCCGCACCGCCGGCCCCGGCCGAGCACCACCGAGCCCTCCCGATTTTCCCGGACATGCCCGGCTTTTGCGGATTTCCCCCCGGATGGGGATTTGAGCCCCCAAAAGCCGGACATGTCCGGGAAAATCCAGACGTATGGTAACCCTAGTCCTGCATTTTGAAGACCAGCTCTCTCTCTATTTAGATCTCTTTCTCTCTCCACCCCCCCCCATTTATCTCCATCCCCCACAAACCTGCTGTTAGCTCATTTTCATTGTGTACTTTTGTTGTCAATTGACAACAATCATGAAAACTGTGGTGTCTGGGAATAACAACTTTTGCTAAAGAAATTAATTATGAGTTACTTTACATCTACTGTCTCACTTGAAAGGTGGCGTGTTGGCATGCATTTGTTAAAATTCTAAGCACACATTTTGGTGTAGACTGAATTGTTAGTATCTTTCAGAGAGGGAGGTGTTGAGTGACTTTCTATCTTAGTGTAAGGGCGGGAATCTAGTGACTTATTCTTTCCCTGCGTTATCAATAAACACTCTCAGGAATTGGCAAACTGATCTTGGTGCCAGAAGGGAGTGAGTTCAGGCTGCTGATCAGTTATACTTTGGACCATTTAAAATATCAGCTAAAAATTCTCTGTGTAGTAGTGTCTCCTCACTAAATTGTATCATTTTTTGCTTTTGAAATCTGATAATGGTGGGTTACGGAAGATGCCTTTGATATAATGGGAAGGCCAATGAAATAAGCAGAATAAGAATGGAGAGTTGTTAAAGAAAAGTAACAGGTTATGATGCTAGGTGGAGTCCTGGAAAAGAGAGGGAGCCCTAAATGGATATCAAATTTTAAACATTTCTGTGTCACGGACAGTATCAATGTTCATGCAGCCCCATGTTCCCCACCGCCTGGCTTGCAGGGAGAAGCTCCAGATGGAGTCAGCTCCTGTGAGCCAAGAGACTTCCCATCCCCCACAGGAGCTGAGGCAGGCACAGAATTAATAGCAGCAGTAGGTGTGTGACCTATCTAGGCTTCCCCTCTTGGCATCTGGACTGGGAGGGGGGCGCTTCTAGTGTCCCCCATTCAGGGCACCAGCTCTCATGCCTGCCCTTCACCTCTAGCACCATGGACTGTGGGGAGACAAACTGCAGAAACTCCCTTCCTGCAGCAAGAGCTAGGAGCTCAGGTGGAAGCAGCAGCAAAAATGGCTCCTCAAGGTTTTGACACTTTATTTTTAACTTAGGTCTTGATTCTGGACCCTTTTTTCCCCTCCTTACTGATTGTTGTCTTGTCTTCTACAATTCCCTCACTTTTCAGTGTGTCTGCCCTTCATCCTTCCCCTACCCTTTCATCTCTTCCTCCCCCAACCCCCTGCTCCCACAATTTAGCCTTTTTCTTTATATAAAAAAAATGCTAAACTTTAAAAACTCCTCCAAACATGCTACTTGTCACCCATCATCCTGATTTCTTAGCTTATATGTTACACCCTTCCCCCCCCACCCCACCTCACCTTTCATCTGTGTGGCCTAATTAGATTGCAAAATCTTTGGGGTAGACATGTTTGTGCAGCAAATAGCACAATGGGGCCTCAATCCTGAGCTGGGGCCTTCAGTGGCTACTAAAATCACTAATGGCAGGGACCAATCATGACTGACCATCTAACTTTAAAGAAAGTATGTTTATAAGCCTGTAATAGAGCATCATCCTTGGGCAAATGCATGTGTCTTTGGCCTGGTCTACACTTAAAACATACGTCAACGTAGCTATTGAAAAATCCAGCAATGCAGCTCTGAACCCCAGGGCAGATGTGGCTCAGTTACCAGAAGAATGTTTCCATCGCTTGGGGAGATGGAGTTCCTACAGTGACTAGAAAAGGGAAAAACATCTGTTCCTGTAGGCTGAGTGGATGGGGTTATGCTGCCACAGCTATGGTACCAAAGCTCTGCCACTACAGTCCCTGTTGTGCAGAAATGGCCTTAGTGTATCTGTGGGCTTGGCACTTTAAAGCTGCCATTTCAACAACTAGGAATAAGTATGTGCCCTTCAGGAAACCAAATAAGGCTTTCTGCGTGTGGGGCAGAGGCAGCAGACATGAGCAACCTAGGTTGGAGGGGGAGGCTCTCCACAAGGGCAAAAGCAGCTCAGGTGGGAGAGAGAACAAGAACTGGGGAAATCCGAATGCAGGTCTCCCCATAACAGCTAGGCAAAAGGTGATCAATTAGAGGCTAGGTCTATACTACCCGCCTGAATCGGCGGGTAGAAATCGACCTCTCGGGGATCGATTTATCGCGTCCCGTCGGGATGCGACAATCGATCCCCGAATCGGCGCTCTAACTCCACCAGCGGAGGTGGTAGTAAGCGCTGCCGACAAAAAGCTGCAGAAGTCGATTTTGCCGCCGTCCTCACAACGGGGTAAGTCGGCTGCGATACGTCGAATTCAGCTACGCTATTCACGTAGCTGAATTTGCGTATCTTAAATCGACTCCCCCCTGTAGTGTAGATGTACCCAGAAGCAGAAGGGGTATACTGCAGACTCAGGATGACAGCAGAGAACGCCCTGTACCAAGGGATGACATGCTACTTGATCCAACCAGGAGCTGATGGATTACAGACCCTGGGAGGGACTGTGCTCCAGTGGGGAAGGGGAATGGACTGTGAACATCCTGCTGCACAAGGGGAGTAACTGTGTGTGTCTGAAAGAGAAACCAGATGCTGAGTAATATTACCTGACCCATGTGGAGGAGGATACAAGAAGGGAGCCAAGAAGGAGAAAATGAGGTAGCAGGCTTCGTGACCACAGGACAAACCCTTCATATATTCCAATAGGTGTTACAATGGTTATCAAGAGCTAAGTAAAATGTCTGGTGAGTGTATTTATGTAGGATGTTATCTGACCTACTGGGATTAAAAAACACAAGCTAAGATAAAGGCCCTGTATGTTAAATCAGAACAATATTGTTAAAACATGCAAATTCTGTAGACCTCTAGAATCTGACATGTGCTGTTTATCTGAAAGTTTGGGCTTTGGGTACTGAGCTTGATGAAAGCTTGCAAAACTGAGACATTCCAAACAATTGTGGCACATCCAATAGTTTTGGATGACCACTGGATTTGTAGGTGAACAAAATTCTGTTTCCAATTAAACCACACAATCCTGCTGATGTCATATATGTGTAATGCATGCCAGTAGCTTGCTCCTTAAATCCCTAGGTGAACTATTTCTATACCACAGATGGAAACAGATATTTAAGGGGAATGTGTGCAGATTCTGGATTATACTGGCTCGTTTTTTTGGTTTTTTTTGTTTTTTAAAGTTGTGTATATGCTGGCTAAACTGACCAGTGGTCTGGCTGAAATTTCTACAGGGCTAAATCCTGCTCTGTTTTTGCCCTGCAGCTTCAATGACACTAGTGGGGTTGGGAAGTCCTAAGAGCAAAATTTCTCTATGTATTTTTTTCATCAAAGTTTTGTGTTAGGAGAACCATATATAGCTTGTTAGAATATCACAGAACATCACATGGTTCTTTGTTGTGATCATCAGACTGTCTCCTCTTATCCACTACATTTGGCTGCTGTAATCCTGACCCCGATCAGGGTACTGAGGCCAGTAAGTAAAGTTTGGTTGTCTCTCACCAGCACTCCTATGACTCGTTCTTTTCTTAGATGCACCATTAGCAGAGTTGTCATAGACTGAAGACTGCCATAACACCTTTTTACTCTAACAAGCCAAAGAAAACAACTTCCCACAGTTCTGTATTCCTAAAAGCTTCCTGTTGAACATACAAAATGCCACTAAAATATGTCCTAAGTGCCTGGATTCCATGCTTAACAATAATAATTACACTGGTGCCCAGCCTTCCTAATTATTCATTTAACCTCTGACATTCTTTTAGTGTGACTTTTTTTTTCTTTAATGCTCTTAGATGGCAAGAAAGTAACTGGGGAAAATGGAGTATGTTAAGCTAAACTTAACCAGGATCTACTGCAATAAATAAGACAAGTAAAGGATTAAAGATTGCAGAAAGAAAAGGACTAGTTTATAAGAGGAATTATGATTTTGGACATGTTTGTGAGAGACCATTTGCAATGAATTGTATGGAAGTATTAGTCAGATGTTTTCATACTTGGTTGACATGGCTCCCTGACTAGCCAAGAGTCAAGTTTTGATAAGCCCTGAGTAGGAGGGTGAGTGGAATGTAAACTTCCCGTGGCAACTTGCTCTGGTTGGAATGAAGAGATTCCAACAGCGGTGAATGTGGTAAGATTGACAGGCAAAAAAAGAGCTCTATTCCAAAATCCACAAGCTTACCACTCCAGAGAGCTCTGTCCCCAACCAGCTCTTTCCCTTTACTTCCTTTCAGCGTGTCGCTTGACTTTTTTTCTGCTGTCTTGCCCTTGCAACACACAGCCTGTAACCAATGCCCTAGCCCTAGTGTTTGTAGCCAGGCAAATGCCTGTTAATCCACCTGGTGTTCAGGTAAGGCTGTCCATGCAGCCTTGTGCCATGGGTTGGAGCCCCCAATGTTTGAAGCTGTCTTTATTATATAAATAGGGGCTCAGTTACTTCTATTGAGCCTAAAAGAGAGTGTTTGTCATCCCTATTGGTTTTAATTAGGTCTGCAATAGTTTTGGATCCAAGACCCTGCCAGTGGAAGCCATTAACCCCTTTCCGCCTAATAGTTACAAAATGAAGCATCTTGATAGCAGGCACCGTCCATTAAAATACAGTAACAGTTGCTATATGGATAGTTGCAGGAGTGTTCATTTGCCCCCAAAGGTGTGGCTATTCCCCCTATGGGAAAGATCCCTGGCTCAGAAAGCAATTCTGAGTAGTGTCCCTTCCTGTTCCGGGAAGAGAAAATCCATGTAACAAAAACAGTTACAGGATGATTCTCGGTAGCCTCCTCCAGTAAAATGTAGTTCTCTGGTTTAATGAACTTGTGTTTGCACCAATAAATAGATCAGGAGGTTCCACAAGAACACAGAGGGCCAGGCTCTTGTAAAACAAAGTACCTTAAAGCCAGCTTGATTATCAAATGGAGCCTGCCCCATGAGGAAGGAAATTCTCCTGTAGTATAGGGTTGCAGTAGCTACTCCTATGTCGCTCTGTCCTAGCCCCACTCATAGGGATGTATCCCAGGATGTGTGTATGCCCTGGTGGTGTTAGTTACCAGAATGGTCCCTAATGGCAGTCAGGAATAAAGCAGAGCAATACTGAGATTACTTTAAACTTGGAACTGAACTGGCAGTTCCAGGATTGGGGGCTGAGGAGAGGGGAGCATAAAGGTGGCTTCTTTGATATCAGCCCCTTTCTGAACTATACCAAGTCCAGCTTGGACACAACCCAGAATCTGGACTGCACTTACTAATTTGGGTGGAGTTCAAGGTTTTCAATGCTACTATTTAATATAAGTGCAAGTTCATGATGCATCAAAGTCTGCTTTGGCATTTAAAATGTTTCAGAACAGTTTCTTCCTTCAACTGGTCTAAAATTGATTGGATGGGATTTAGTAAAAGGTCTGCTTTTCTCGTTCTTACAAACACCACCATATGTATCTGACCTAAGCTAATGATTCAGGCATCCGTACAAGCACATTAGTTCTGATACGTAATAAAAGTCTGCCTGATGATATCTTGTGGGACCTGGCTAAACTGTTACTACAGTATAATGCCTGGAGTGTAAAACACAACCATGAGACTTGAAGTTTCAAGAAATTCATCAGTGTTCCATCCCTGCAGAGAGATTCATCCATCAAAAATGTGTTACTTTTTCTCTCACTTCCAACTGGCGTTCAGTTAGTGCCCTCCTCCTTCCCCCCTTCCTTCCCCCCTGCCCCCCCAAAAGCAATGAGGCCACTAATAACTTTAGTTCATATGAGGTTTTTATGTAATTTTGTAGCATGCAAATGACCCTGTGAAGAATACCATGATTACTTTCAAGATAGAACTATCCTCATTAAGTTATGGTTTAACACTTATGAAACTGGAATTTTCCAGACTCCCAGCCTAATAATTGTGTGTGGGGGGAGACTCATGAATGTATTGAAAGATCTGGCTGAGTACTTGTCACGGAGTGTGGGGGACTCAGGGCCCTGCACCCCTCTTCCTTAGATTCACCATGACTCTCAGCCAGCCAGTAAAACTGAAGGTTTATTGGACAACAGGAACACAGTCTACAGCAGAGCTTGTAGATACAACCAGGACCCCTCAATCAAGTCCTTTTGGGGAGTGCAGGGAGCTTAGACCCCAGCTTGGGGTTCCCTGCATTGCACCTCCCAGCCCCAAAACTGAAAAAACTCCCAAATCCCTCCAGCAGCTTTCTTCCCCCTCCCCTCTGCTCCTCCTCTCCTTTTGTTCCGTTTCTGGGCAGAAGGTGTCACTTCTCCCACCCCCCTTCCTGGCTCAGGTTACAGCTTAGGTAGCTCAATGTAACTCCCAGGCTACATTCCCAGGTCAAATCCGCCCTGCTCCCTGCTCCATCACAGTACTATTCTCAATTCTTTTTTAAAATGAAGAGTATATGTACATCTGTGTATATGTACAAATACATTGTAGTGGCTGTGTGTGCACCTGTACAACAAGAAAGCGCCCTTAACCAAGAAGTAGACTTCTTTGCTACAATAAACAGTGCTTTCTCTGAGCTGAGATTCAGTGGAGTAATGCTAGGGAAAAATCTGGTTGTGTTATATTAAGCAGTATTATTCCCAAGTGGAGGAACCAGGAGGGGGCGGAGAATTAGAACACTCAATAAACATAATAGGCCTTTTGACACTCCATATTAGAACACTGGAAATGTGATATGCATAGTACTAAACTTTGGGTTTCAATACTCCACAGGGAACAACTTTAGAGATCTGCTGTGTTCTAGGTGAGCATAGGGTTGGGAATCAGGAGGCCTTCTGGCAGGTGTGAAACTGTACCTGTATATTGTCTGCAAGTAACTGTATAGGTAAGTTCCAGCATTTTTATGGTTAAGTACATAGTTTCAGGCCCAAGTCCCACACTTATCTTGTTGAACGCTCTGGCCTAAATCACTTTATAGAACTAAGACCCTTAAGTTGTGCCATTTCAGTTAGAGCATCTCAGTGTTCTCTTAGTATAACATTTTCATGTCATTCACTCATTAGCAAAATGTGTCCCATTGTTTATTATGCAATTACCTTCCAATAGCATGGGATACTCATGAGGCACCATTTCATTATTTTTAAAATCCATTTCAAAAACTTGCATGAGCTACATGCATCAATAAAAGCACAGTTTAGAGCCTCACTGCAGCTAGTTTGCAGGTGTTCCCATTTGATTAGACTTGACTTAAAAAAAAATTCTCCTTAAATCATTAATAGTTCCTCCACTTGGGGAAAAAAAAAAAAAAAAAAAAAAAGCTCCACAGGATGTGGCCAATTGTAAGTATATTTTACTAATAACCCAAAAGCCAACATTTTGCAACGTTAATCCATGAAATAGTCTGTGGAATACACTCCAACTCTCCAGTTTGGCTCAGTTTATCAGCAAGGCACCAAAGTCCATCTGCTGCAAAACATGTAATTTAATTACACTGATTTTTACAATTGCTTTCAATCAGAATAATGTGGCAGCATTACTGCACTTTTGAATCCTCAGTGGTTCTCCAAATTTACAGTAAATACTAGGACTAATTTTGGCTTGCATGAAGACTTTGCAAAAAATATTCAATAAATCTACTCTCGAAGGGCTTAACCTCACCAATGGCAAAGATATCCAGAATGTTCTCCAGGACAGCTAGCCTCAGCATTTAACAGCTAAAGGAAGAGACAAAATTGTTATACCATTCAGTGTTATCACAAGTTCTCTCATATTCAGGGTGAAAACACCCTTCACTTTGTTTAAGAATCTTTTTGCTTTTAAAAATAGTACCCTGAGAATGAAATTACAAACTTATTGATATTAAATATCATAACTATAAAACAAAATAATAAAGAGTTGCGTGCAAAGGCCAAAAAGTCAATGGGAATTACCCTGGCATGCATAAGGGCACATTCAGGGTGTTAGTTTTCACTGTAAGGACCCAATCCTGCAAAGGTGCATTTGGGTAACTTTAGTCACATGAGATTTTTTTGTAAAATTGAGTTCTATGACAGAAAAGTCCTCCAAAAGACATTAAATCAATTCATGAGAATGTAATCTATATATATCATACAAAAGATGGTTCAGATAATAGTGGGGTCTATTCTTTTGTTAAGATTTGAGTCCAATTTCCTACCTTTATTGCTTTATAGCCAATCCTGCAATCCCCGAGTGCAGAATTCCCATTGACTTAAATGAGTATAAAACAAATCATATCAAATCTCTCTTGTTTTTCTCTGCAATGCACTGTGGTGAGAGGGTTGCTGGAGTTACTGGATTCAGTTTACTCGACTATATACAAAAAACTTGTATTTTCACTGGTTGGGCACCTAACTCCCTTGGGCTGCTTTGAAAATTCCATCATAAGGCCTTTACAGATGTTTTATGGAGGGTTTGGGGGATTCTTTCATAAAATGTTAACTTAATTAGCTTAGAAATGTATTACACCTTCTGTGAATTAATCTAAATGATGTAAAAATCTGATGGGAGCTTTCTTCAGATTGTTAATTTCATTTTAAGTGGTCTCCTATGATATATGTGAACTCTGTGTGCTTACAAGCTGTTCCCACCTTGTATTTAGCTTGGACACTCTAGTTTCCTTCCCCAAACCAGGCAGTTCTGTGAAGCTTGATAGCTTGCCCCTGCCATAATCAAAAAGATTACCTGAGCACCCATCCTTCTCTCTTACATATTAGTAATGCATATAAATTTCTGGGCATCCCAGGACATCTTGTCTACTCCATATTTTTTTTGTTTACTAAACTTAGGACCTGAGGACTGAAGAATGTAGCTTAACTCAGTGGGAGTTGATGCTCAGCACCTCTGCAAAACATGTAGATGTTTACAGGCTAAAGTAATATCCACAGACCCACACCCAAAAGATCTCTTCTGTGTCTGTACAGCACCTAGCACACTAAGAACCTGGTTAATGATTCATATTATTCATTTTGTATTAAACACAAATACATTCTTGGGCAATTTTTGCATACCCTGTGTAGTGATGTACACAATATTAAAAAATGAATAGCTTTAGTGACCTGAGATTTAATAGAAATGCATTGCTTCAAGCATCTTGTGTATAATACAATTGATACCAAACCCTAGAATCTCTACAGTTATTTATGATTACCCCACTGATGTCAGAAATGAGTCTCTCCACTCTAAAGCTCCCTTGCAGCTCAACCATTTGAGTCCACTTTATAACTGAATACAGCCTCTTGAAATTAGTATTATTCCCATCTCAGTGTAGAAGAAACCATTATTCTTTACTCAGCACTTTTCACAGGCATGATTGATCTGCTGACACCCTCGTATGTAAAAGCATCATATTGATATGCAGTTCTATCCACTGAAAGGTTGAGGAGGCATAAAGCAAAATATAGGAAAGATGCAAATTCCCTCCTCTGCTGGAGGCTTATTTGACTCATTGTGGGAAACTAGAAGCTGAATCCTCCTGCCCTGGGAAGCAGCCCTTTAAGGAAAGAAGGGCAGCACGTTTGGACCTCCATTAATTGCCTAGAAAGGCTTCCCAGGATCAACTGCTTGTAAAACCAGCCAGACTTGGTTCTCCAGCAGCTATAAGGGCTGGGAGAAAGCAAAAGCCAATCAGGAACCAGCAGGCCAAATAAAAAGGGATGTCTGCGTCTGCTAGAATGGCTAGTTTGGGATGCAGCCAAGAGTGGGGAGGAAGATTGTTCTTGTCCTAACCCAAGGAACCTGGCCTAGTCAGGAGCTTAATTTTTGAAAGTGCTGGCCATCGGTATTTAGAATATGGACTTCCAGGCCCAGATAAGATTTAATTCACCTTCTGATAACCCCCAAAAGGGAATGAAGTGAGATATGGCCTGCCCAGAGGACTCAGGCATGCGCGCACACAAATCAGGAAATGCAAAAGTTAGAGTTCTCATAGCAACATCAACTCTCCACCTATATGGTATATATTGTATATCCACTGGATAGCTTAGTGCCTTAAAGAGGTAAAACCACCAACATGTCCTTTAGCACTCCCCTCGAGTCCTCTGCAAGGTCCAGATGAACTTGGCCTGTTGGTAATGGATAGGTGGTTGAGTAAAAATAGAATATTGTTTATAAAAATGTATGTACAGTGATTGTAGTTACAAAATTTCCCCACACTTCAGTGATAGTAGTTACAAGACTTCCCCACACTGGGCAGTTAGTAAGCAGTGACTGTGTCCTGCTCTGAACAGGTTCTGACAGACTGCTACAGAACACTGAAGTGTTCCTTATCCAATAGACAGATGCATTAGTCAAAATATTTGTGTTGGAACTTTGTGAAATGGCTTTACAACTAAACCAGTTTTCAGTGTTTTAATTTAAAATACTTCAGGTTTTTTTAAAAAGGGGTTTCAGTGACTGGCTTTTAGGCTTTCAGCTAGCTGTAAAAACCTGAAAAATGTCAGTTGTCTGCTAAAAAAGTATCACAATGAAAACCATTTTTTTTAAGTGGAGGAAACTTATTTCCCAACCTACTCAAATAACTAGCCCTTCTGTATCTTTAAATGATAAACCACCTAGGAAGTGGGTCTCTTTGTGGTTCCTTTCCAGATTTCCAGTAACTGCCACAGTACTAATGGGTAAAGCTGCCTTACCAGCAATTGAATCGCTTCTCTACACAGTACTTTTCAAAGTAGTTTTTCTTGCTGATAATACAATCTAAACATCAATTGTGTTTTAGGACAAATTAATTTTTTTCCCATCCTGCTACCATTGTGTTAAATATGTATTATTTGTTAAGGCAAAAGCAAGACTCTTTTGTACAAGTCAGCTTACATCTGTCCCTTTCCTATACAATCTCAATAGAAGAGAGCAGAGAAGTCTACCATATGTGCATAGCTTTGGAGTTATTGTGTTAAGGAGGAAATTTTGTTTTGCCTTTGAGTGTGTTTCCCAAAAAGCTTTAATCTGAACAAGCTGGGCTAATTAAGTGGTTTAAAACAAACCAAAAAAAAGCTATTTTTATTGTTTTGAGAAAAATGAGCCAAGCAGCTTCCCAAATATAATGATGTTTGGAGACTGGTCCTGGAAATAGTGTTGAAAGAAGTGTTTTGGGAGCAACAATGTTCAGGCCTTCAGTCCGTTTTTGGAAAATGTACTATGTTAGCCAAGGGATGAGCTTCTGAAACTCTCTCACTGGGTTGCTGGGTGGTACTTTCCTATACCTTGTTTTTCCACTGGTCTGATTGTCGCATCCGACTTAGACATGATACCCATAAAGAGCAGCACTGTTGAGAGTGACACCACATTGTCGGCCAGTTTTGTCTGGAAATATTACTTCAGAGACTGGTCAGATGACACAACTCCTCCAAACACTCCAGTGTCTCAAAGTAGTTGAATGTATTCCCTGCTTCTCGGGCATCGTTGGCTCCCTGATTCCATTCTTCAATCTCTCTCATCTCACAAGTAATGATGGGGCATATCTATGGGTTTGCTGAACTCTGGAGAAGCAATTGATGTTCAGATGCCAATCTGTGAACTTTCTACCATTCCTAACTCTTTCCTTGATTCCATGCAATAGGCCCTGAATCCCCCTTACCATCAGCTGATCTCTTTCTCTCCTGGAGCAGAAGAATATTTGGGGGGAAGCAACACAGCTCTTTCCCACCCCCCTCAAATTAGTAGCAACTCTTCATGGGAGATCACATGACTTAAGAGACAGCTCAAGTTTCTGGGAAGCACTTCACAGGGGCGGCTTTAGGCACCAGCAAAGCAAGCAGGTGCTTGGGGCAGCCCATTTGCCCAGATCAGCCACAACATCACTGGTTCATTCACCTGCATGTCCACCAATGTGATATATGCCATCACGTGCCAGCAATGCCCCTCTGCTATGTACATTGGCCAAACAGGACAGTCCCTACGTAAAAGGATAAATGGACACACATCAGATATTAGGAATGGCAATATACAAGAACCTGTAGGAGAACACTTCAATCTCCCTGGACACACAATAACAGATTTAAAGGTAGCCATCCTGCAGCAAAAAAAACTTCAGGACCAGACTTCAAAGAGAAACTGCTGAGCTTCAGTTCATTTGCAAATTTGACACCATCAGCTCAGGATTAAACAAAGACAGTGAATGGCTATCCAACTACAGAAGCAGTTTCTCCTCCCTTGGTGTTCACACCTCAACTGCTAGAAGAGGGCCTCATCCTCCCTGATTGAACTAACCTCGTTATCTCTAGACTGATTCTTGCCTGCATATTTATAACTTCCTCTGGAACTTCCACTACATGCATCTGAGTGAATGCCCACTAAATGAAGTGGGTATTCACCCACGAAAGCTTATGCTCCAATACGTCTGTTAGTCTATAAGGTGCCACAGGACTCTTTGTCGCTTTTTACAGGTCCAAACTAACACTGCTACCCCTCTGATAGTTAACCTTGTATTTTTCACTTGTTAAATTATTTACTTCTTGGGATGGGTTGTTGGGTGTCACTGTTTTAGGTCTCATTGGGAGTGAGTGAAACTGAGGCTGTCTACACTACTCTTGTCGGTAAATCTTTTTTTTTATTGGTCAGGTGTGGAAAAAACACCCCCCTTCCAACTGACAAAAGTTTTATCGACAAAAGCACTGGTGTGGACAGCACCATGTCAGCAGGAGAGGGTCCCCTATCAACATAGCCATCACTGCTCATTGGGGGTGGCTTAATTATGCCAGTGGGAGGCCACGCTCCTGCCAGCATAGAGCGGCTTTACAGCAGCACAGCTACAGCAGTACAACTGTGCCGCTGTAAGGTCCGTAGTGAAAGCGTAGCCTTAGCTGGAGGAGTTATGAGCTAAACGAAACTGTTTTGGATTAACCTCTTTGAGATTGGGTGTGAATTTTCCCTTCAATTAACATAATGTTAAGATAATGAATCAGAAGCCCCAACTAAGACAAAAGGGGGTTGTACACCTGCCCAGGAGTTTGGACTGACGGGTGGTGGGGTTTTGTTGAATGTTCTGTATGTGTGAAAGCAGAACATACAAACTGAGAACAGACACACACAGGTAAAAAGCAAGGAAGTCATGCAGTAGACGGAGAGAATAGTGCATAACCCAGAAAATCTAGAGGGCTTTTCAGTTTGGTCCTGGCTAAAGAGGCTTGAGGCTGTAAGCTAAGAAACAAATCCTTTTTTCTTGGTTTCTACTGTATCTGAAGAAGCAGGACTTTGAGTACATACAAACAAACCCCCATTAAAGAAATATGATTACCACCAATTACTACTCTCATCTGGGAACATCCCCATGGCCCCAAACTTTGACTATCTGCTGAGGTCAAAAAGGGGCAACAATAGTGATTGTGCTTAAAGATTCGAAGTGTTGAAACAAACAATTATTAGGCAATGGTATATTTGGCCTCTTAATATGACTCATTTGCTTCTGAATTCCATACTTGGGAATCTCCAGAATTCTATTGCTGAGTATCTGAGAACAAAAAAAAATGTGAGATTGGGACATTAATAAATGGTATCCTGTTAACTAATCAACTAACTTTTGTTATTTTTTTATCATTTGATGCTAAAAAGGGCTTTAACTGGGACCAGAAAAATTTAATTTCAATATTTTGGATTTCTATGGCTTCAAAATTTATTTGACATTGGATAACTGCTTTATACCAATATCCTAGATTATGAAGCTAGCTAGAGTCAAACATAGTACGTGCAGCCAGGGCTGGCGCTTCCACTAGGTGACCCTAGGTGGTCCTTCGCTCCAGGTCTTCGGCCGCCGAATGCTCAAAGGAGGAGCTGTCGCCTAGGGTGGCAAAAACCCTGGTGCCACTCCTGCGTGCAGATGTTTTGTAAGTTTCTCCCCACAACTCTGCCAATGCAATTCATTCCTGACACAACACACTTGCCATTCCAAACCTCATCTCTTGAGAAGAAATTAAATGGTGATGATTTTGACATGCCCATGAAATTGATAATTGCCAGACTCCTCCTCACCGTAGAAGGCTATGATCAGAATATATGGGTGAAACTAGCCCCATGTATGGGAGAACACAGTCCCCAGGCCGCTAGTTTTGTTTCACTTATATCAGTTAATCTGACTTCATTTAGTGTCTTGTTAAAGCACATATGCGATGCAGCCTTTTTTTGCGGGGAGGGGATGAATGTCTTTAGAAACTCCTGCCATGTCTTTCTTCCAAGTGATGTGATTACTTCAGGATGCCTTAACTTCCATTTTGTTGTTTTGTTGAACAGATAACTGGAAACAATGAAACTATATTTAAACAACTCTTTGGCAGCTAAGTAAGTCACATTGTCCCAGTTTACATCACTTGCCTTGTGGAAGTGTATGAGCCATTGTTGTCAAAGTTTCATTAATAGCAAAATAACAAGAAAATAATAGTGGAGTCTCTCTATCCCCTTCATTCTCTCCTTGCTGTCTCCACAAATCCTACTGAGCCTACATAATGAAATGTTTCATTGGATGGGTTTGTTGAGTCAGCATGGAGAAACAGACTCAAACCCACATTGGAAGTATCCATTAAGCAATATGCCTGCAGCAGCCAAAGTTCATGCCTCAGCTGTTAAACATGCAATGCTAGGTCTCTTATTAAAGAAAGATGTTTAATAGCAGTGACTATCCTGCAAAGCCTGTGTGCAAAATAAATAAATAAATAAAATCCCGTCCTTCTGCTCCCCTGCCCCCAAAACCCCAACAAAAAAACCCACTCAAATTAAATATGACCTAAAATTCTTTGGGTCAAACTATGCCTCCATGTCCATGCATTTGACTTCCTCTGGGTTTCAGTATGTACCTGTGGGCTGAAATTAGTCCTTTTCTAGTTCTCACTCCTATGCTAGTCATTAGGCACAGCTAGGATTCAATTAAAATGTTCCCAGATATTCCTATACCATTATTATCAAACTAATATTTGCCAGAAGAAATGGTCTCAGAATATTCCTAGACCACTATTTTTGGAAGACGCAACCCCTGGAGTTATTTACTTTACATCTAGCTTGTTTTCTCGTTAGAAAACAGGATTTTCATGATGAAAATACTGCACAGACATTGATGGAGTTTCATTTTTGATAAATGTACCATAAAACACATTTTCGAAGTGTGCTTGCCAAAAAACAAAACAAAACCTGAAATCTGTTACATAAATTTGTGTCCAGCAACTACCTACACACACACACACACACACACACACACACACACACACACACACACATATATATATACATACATATGCCAATTAACATCACACAGATGAAATGCTCAGGGAAAAAAGCCCCAGCGAATTCTTATGCTTCTGCTGGGAAGCTGTTAGACAGTTAATACAGTAGGTCTTGTTGTTCATGGAAAATACAAATGTACTCAATAGGCTTACCATGAAAAAAGGGGGCAGGAAAAAGGATCAAATATCAGGATGATTCTATGAAGTAGAAATGCAATCTTTCTTGAGCTCAGGGTCCAGTGAAGTGACACAGAAGGTGCCCACTTTGCAAAGTGAAAGTCTTTTTGCAAAACATTCACACAATGGATCATTTTGCTTCGAAACATACGAAATTTTAAATTTCCAGATTTTGCCGTCAGAAAACAGATCTTGATCTAGAAAAGCATTTAAAAGAGTTGAAATTCAGAACCATTTTTGATTGAAATCCAGTGAGTGGAAATAAAACTTGTAAAAGCATGATTTTTAAAAGATGTTGTGTTATAATCTCTATATTGGCACTTGCAGTGGAATGTTTATAGTCCGAATTTAAGTTTTGCTGAATGACGCACAGCCGTAGCTTTTTGAAATCTATCACAACTAGACTGTCAGAGAATCACTAAGGTCCCATCATGGAAAAGGTTCCATCTGAATAGCTACACAGCCAAACCAACTTCCACCCATTGCCTCCAATCTTAACATAATGGTCCATTGAGGTAGATCGTTTTGCAAGATGTGGACATAAAATAGGTAGATTACCTTTCTTGGAAGACTATTCCAGTGCTTAACTACTCTTACAGTTAGAAAGCTTTTCCCTAACATCTAACCTAAATCTCCCTTGCTGAAGATAAAGGCCATTACTACTTGTCCTACCTTCAGTGGACATAGGGAACAATTGATCATCATCCTCTTTAACAGCCCTTAATGAAGTTAAAGACTGTTATCAGGTCCACCCTCTGTCATCTTTTCTCAAGACTAAACATGCCCTGTCACTTTAACCTTTTCTCATAGATCAGAACTTCTAAACCTATTATTTGTGTTGCTCTCCTCTGGACTCTACGACAGATGTGAAGAAATTGGAGAAAATGTGGCACCCACAACCGGACACAGTACTCTAGCTGGGGCCTCACCAGTGCAGAGTGGAGTCCCACTCTAATGTCTTACATGCAACACTCCTGTTAATACACCCCAGACTGTTAGCCTTTTTCACAACTGCATTATATTGTTGACTCGTATTCAATTTGTGATCCACTATAACGCCCAGATCCTTCTCAGCAGTACTACCAACTGGCCAGTTATATTCCCCATTTTATAATTGTGCATTTGATTCCCTCAGCGCCCCCCAAGTGTAATGCTTTACACTTCTCTTTACTGAATTTCACCTTGTTGATTTCAGACCAAATCTCCAAATCTGACAAGGTCATTTTGAATTGTAAACCTGTACTCCAAAGGGCTTTCATGGTGTCATCCACAAATTTCACAAGTGTACTCAATTATCCAAGTCATTAATGAAAATACTGAATAGTACTGCCCCCAGGACAGACCCTGGTGGAAATCCACTAGATGCATCTTGCCCACCCATTTTGAAAGTGAACCATTAACGACTCTGAATAGTCTCTTTCAACCAGTTTGGCACCTATCTTCATAGTAATTTAATCTGAACAATGTCCCCCTAGTTTGCTGATGAGAATGTCACGTAGGATTGTCAAAAGCCTTCCGAAAATTAAGATGCATCACATCTACAGCTGCCCCTCTAGTCACCAGGCCAGTAACCCTGTCAAAGAAGGAAATTAGGTTCATTTGGCATGATTTGTTCTTGACAAAGGGTTGTAAGCAATAACCAATATTATCCTCTAGGTGCTTACAAATTGTTTGTTTAGTAATTTATTCCAGCATTTTTCCAAGTATTGAAATTAGGCTAATTGGTCTCTGATACTTCAAAGTGACTTCTCTCTTGATATGTCAGAGAAAGGGATTGGAAAAGAGAATTGTGGAATCTCTAGAATTTCTCCATTTCCTTTTATCTACACTATCTTGGCTCACCACTGTAGCACACTTAGACACCTTTTTAAGTGAATTTACCATTCATGTTTTCCTTTATCCGAGCTCCCATATGACAGTTACATATTCAGTAAAAGAACGTGAGATTCTTTTTCTTTGGAGTTTTTGGGCCCTAGTATAAGTTTATTCAAATACTTACCATATGCATAATGAGGCTGTCTGTTTTTAAAATAACACTAATAAGTTCTCAAACTGAATACAAAACACCAATCTATGTGTTAAAATGTTTATTTAAAAGTATTAAATTATGGCATTTTTTCATTTGACAGAAAATAAATGCCAAATATTCACTTTTTTCCTGTAATCCATGTAATCCATCCCAGACATTTTAATACAGTCAATTGAGATCATACTTGTGTCAAAAATCATCAGACTCTGTTAAATTCATGGATAATCTGTCAAAAAGGTCATTAATCAACCAGAAGGCCAATAGCCAGTCTGACACATCTGTGCAGACACATTTAGTGCAATAACTGGTGTTTTTGCTGTCAATTATAACTCAATTGCAGAGTGATGTGGCTGGCATTAATTTTCAATCAGACCTTTATAAAGCTGCAAGGAATGCCCTTTTAAAGCCTTGATTTGAATCGTTGCACTTCAAGACTTTTCACAGTTGTCATCTGCCTAAAAAAATAGAGAGAGCTGATTCTCAAAAGTGAAGTGATTTACTTCAAATAATGGTAGGGGACTTGACACAACTTCCCTGAAGTATTCTTACCACAAACTGGAAGGAATTCAAAGATTTGTTAAGCCACGATGAAATTTTAAAAAGCCCTCAAGCTTTTATTTTCAGAGAGAGCAACACATCCTATTTTAGCCAACATGCATTCTGATGCATTACAGTTTCTAGCATTACTCCCATTTTAATGCTCACAAATGCTGCAGTAGATCTATTACTGCTCGAGTAACATGTGGGAATGCATTTAAAAACCTTTGCATGAATAACATGTTAAATAAGAATGCCGCTGTGTGACTAATAAGGAGGGAGTAATCTATGCTGGAAATGGACATACACATTCAGAGCTCTATGAGGGGTTTTTCCATTTTGTTTTCCTTCTTCTCCCTCTCTCTCTCTCTCTTGCCGTCCCCCCCCCCCGCCCACCACCACCTTCCCACCGATTTTTGGAAGCTTTTTGTCTCTAGTTAACATGCCAAAATTCTGGGCACAAAATTTAAATGTTGGAAGGGGGGAAAAAAAGAATTCTCAAGACTTAGACAAAAACCACAAGGAACATACTGAACATGCATTCAGCATGGTGTCATCTTTGTCTGCTGGTGGTACACTAGTTGGGCCAGTTATGAAATTGTCCTTGAATTAGATTATAATACTACAAGGGTCTTGGTATGCCATGTGAAGATGTACTCAAATTAATGCAAAATTGAATGGCTAAATTTAATTGCCTGGAAAACTACTGGGGCAGGGCATACTGGGGAATGGCATACCACATTCATTTTCAATCTGGTCAAAGTTATGAAAGTGACAGCCATCACTAATGTTAATTATGGAGCTTGTTCAGGCCTGCTGACTGGGTGGGGAGAAAGGGCAATTGCCACGGGGTCCAGGTGATTTAAAAGGGCCTGGGCAGTAGCGGCAGTGGCAGCTGGGAGCCCTGGGCACTTTTAAATCACCCAGGCGGGCCGCAGGGCTCCTAGGTGTGCGTGACCGCTCCAGCCTCATGCTTTGGGGGGCACCGTGGGCTGGCGTGACTGGCCAGCGTGGTCAATCCTGGAAGTGACAGATTCGTCATTTCTGCCCAGGGTGCCCCCCTGGGACAGCCCTGGGGCCTGGAATTGCTGTTGGTGGGCCTGAACTCGTTAAAGATCCCTGGCCTGACTTGAAAATTCGAGCCCATGCACCTAATGATTAGTCAAATGGGAGCTGCAGCTGCTGAGCAGCTCTTGGTATAGTACTCAGATAGAAGTACTGGAAAAGAAAGGTGAAGGCACAGTAAGAGAAAGGAGGGCGTGTTTGACGGGAAGGGAAGGTGAGCATGCTTATGAACTTTATCTTGTTTTGAGGTACATCACTTAAGCAGTTTTGTGAATATGTGCCTCCATAAATATGGTCATTCCTTCACTTATTATTGAAATTTTTTTACCCCAGGAAGTGAAATTTAGGGGAGAGACTATTTAAATGTATTTTCATGGCATTTTAAGCTTCCTGCATGAGTAGCTTTATTTTGTATGAGTTCTGCCTAGGGTTGCCAACGTTGTCATATTTAAAAACCAGACATTCCAGAAGGAGTGCCAGAACCTCTCCTGCCTGACCTCTTTCTCCCCCTTACCCCCCTCCCCAAGACCTGCCCCCCATTCACTCCTCTTTCCACCTCCCCCAGTCACTCGCTGCATTTCCCTTCTCCGTCCTCTTTCCCAGGTCAGAAGGGACTCACCTGCAGAGCTGGGGCTGGGAGCTGAGTAGGGGTTGGTGCAGGTGATGACCTGGTGCCTCCCTGACCTGCAGTAACCAGACTTTAGGTGTCCAGTCAATAGATATGACTGAACACTGTCAGGTCCCCTTTTCGACCGGACTTTCTGGTCAAAAACCAGGCACCTGCAACCCCTCCCATTTTGGGTCTTTGCAATGCAGTGCATAATACATTTGAGCCTTGGCAGGTAAGGAGGTATCAACACAATTTTCTTATTAGAATGGAAACCATAATGGATTCTGAAGCTCAGTAAATGAATTCAAAGAAATGAGAGCTGGAAAATACCTTGCTAATGCAAAATTATTCATAGTATGCATATTACACTACTATGAGGAAAACATTCATGTGTTCCTATGGTATAGAACTTCCAGCACCTTTGTAGACTCTCCACATCATAAACATTTTCTGTAACAAAACAAATGAAGAGCAGAGTATGTATAAATCAACAGTTTACATCTAGAAAGAGCATAATCTATCATCTAGGTCTTCAGAAATGCTAAAGAAAAAATAGAAGCAACCCAAGTATCCAACTGAGCTAAAAATGAACAACAGTAGGAAAACCCATATATTTTTTGACTCTGGGGGATGCAGAAAAATCACTATAGAAGTTGGAGGGATATGTCTCAAATGAATTGCTTTAAAGGCCTTGTTGTTTTGGAACCATATGGCTGGAAGGAAGGGACTTCCTGATCATGGCACATTAATGAAGTTAATTGAAAGGGGCAGAGGGTTCAGTGCCTGCAAATGGATATGCAGTTTTGCTCTCCTCCCAGCTGCATACAATTGTCTGACTTCCTGTAGCTGTTAACTTTTGACAATAAATAAGGACAGACCTTTGGAGCCTTATCATCCTGGAGTGATTGTAGGAGTTAGAGATTTTTAAGGAGACAGATTAAATAAACCATATTTGCAATTCACCGTGCCTCAGTAAACTGCAGATTGCTTAAACTCTGTGTTCCCCTCCTGAATGGCTCAGAGCACAGTCTGCCATTAAAAAGGTGCAGATTCTTTAAGGACAGCCTGATGACTGTGGCAGAAACAAGGGCCAGACTCTCATGTTCAAAGTAGGAAAGAAAGAGCCCTGATTTAAATAAATCTATATAATCTACTAGAGAAGCTTGAGGACAGAAGGAACAGTTTGTTCAGAACTATTATTAAGCTCCCTAGGCTGCCTTGAGGGTTCAGGGTATAAACATTTCCTTCAGGATTCCCACACTAAAAGTCTTGGCCATGAGATGTTTCTTGTTCCACTTAATGAGGCACTTGCTCAAAAACCTGTGCCAGGCCAACCAACATGGGAAGTAAAATCTAAACAATAAAAAGGATATAATTCTTAGTAGTAAATGACTGGACAAACCCTATATCTGGGTTTCAAGTTACCCTAACTTCAGTGTATGTAGAGCTGGAAACAGGTGCAAGACTCTTACGAAAGACTCAAAGAAACTGCAAGGAAGCAAATCTAGAATGTCATGCAGTTTTACCAATTGAATTATGAATAATTGTTTTAGGAAAATATCTTTCTATTACTGATACAGAAGAAATATTTTGATGTTGGGAAACTCAGCCAGTCTAAGCCTTCATGGGCCAATAACAGCTACAATGAGCTTCCAAAAGGATGGACTTCCCTCCATATCAGAAGGGGACCTACCCTGTGATCCTTTCCAAAAGTCATCATAGCCTCTGTCTTAAGCAACCCCTGAATAATATTATTGCCTATCATTTTAAAAGCTATAAGCTGTTCTGAACTCATGCACTCTGGTGCAAGTCTGGAGTAACTCAATTGACTACAAATTCAATAAGGTTGTCAAATGCTAAATTGAGGATTACCTTCCCCTCCTCCCTCAGAAATCAGTATCTTTCTTAATGTGGGGGTAAACTTTATTGTTTAAATCTTGTGTCCTTAAATTCCTTAGTGGCTTATCCAGAAATTTGACTGAGGGAGAGAATTTGGGTTTTCTTGGTGTAGGGGTGAGGTAACCTGAGATAATAGGAACTTCTGACTTGTGGAAGGGAAAAGAAATATTTAGGAACACAAATACCAGGCTGTATGGACTAATATTCCTGGGACTCAGTTAATATATTTGAACATCAATATAGTTAATAATTATAGGCTCATCCCATCTGTAAGGGATGGCATATAACTGTGCCTTCTCTGGAGAACCAGCAAGAAGTAGCTGTGACTCACTCTTCCCCTACTCTCCACTTGCCGCAAGGAGGGAGCAATGTATTCTTCTTTCTGAGTTGTAGCATGTGCCCAGCCTGCTCTGCTGCATGGTGCATGTGAAGGTTGGGGCTGAGGTTCTATCACTCTCCAGGTCCCAGGTTATACCTGCCTCTGGAAATTTCCATTACTTGCGTCTGATGAAGTGGGCATTCACCCACAAAAGCTTATGCTCCAATACTTCTGTTAGTCTTAAAGGTGCCACAAGACCCTCTAATGTTTTTACTGTAGGTTTTGTGTGTTAATATCTAGTTTAAAATGAACTCCTTTCCCAGAAGTTTAGTGTCTACTGATGAGTAGGTTTTGGTACAGACATAGGTGGGAGGACCATAGGTGGGGGGAAGCCAGGGAAGTATTTGAGGTTGTCATGCTGCTTTTTTCCTTATATAGAGGAGCAAAAAGTCCTGGATTTTAATTTATTCACTGTTTAGGAATATGCTGTTTTCCACTAAGATTGTAACTACCCTTGACATGTTTTCCCTAGAGAGGATAAAGTGCACTACACAAGCTACAAGGTGTAAGCATCTGACAGCACATATGTACACTTTAAGCTCTAATACTTTTCGAAATACTAAAACTTGCTCTAATATATAGGGTTGTGTTTACTATTTATATTCTTACGGGGCTTAAGAACATTAGGGGCCCAGTTCTGCAAACCTGACTCAAGTTGAGTAGTCTTTACTCACAAATTTTCCTGTGAAGGTGAAGAGGAGTAACTTACGAGAGTAAGGACTATTCAACATAAGTAAGGCTGGCAGAATCCTGCCAGAATATGCCTTTATACATTTGGAGACATATAATTTCTCATCTTCTGAATTGATACACTGACAATTTCCAAAATACATGTTGTAAATGTCTGTACTAGGGATCATGTTTTACAAGATTTTATGCAGCAGATGCTGCACAGAAAAGCATCTAACCAAGATCATCCTGAAGGGTCCCTGGAATGTGAGGTTGGCTAACAGAGACAGGAAACCATTCTACATTTCATGGAACATACACAATTATCCAGCCAGTTCAGACAGGTGCAGATGCATATGCATCATCCGGAAGGTGCAGACACAGAGGGAGCAGAATTGGCCTATATATTTTTTGGCTTTGTTTGTTTCAGTTCCCAACACATACTGGACATTTCTTTGTCCAAAATATCTGCTTTTCCTATGAATTCTCATGAGCAGATTTAGCAGATTAAAATGCATAGAAAAAAGAAACATTCCCCTACATTGGCTGTGCAAGGAGTGCCTAAATCATAGGGGGGAAAATACAAACACAGCTTATACACTGTTTCCTACTATACCTTTTTGTCTCAAAGGAAATGCATCGTTTTCCTCTTCTATCTTAGCTGTGAGGAGCAAGCCTCCTTCTGGATCATGAGAGACAATTATTTTAACTGAAAATTCCATGTGGGGAAAGAGACTCTTTGTTCTGTTTGTACCATGCCTAGCACAATGGGTCCTGGTCCATGACTAGAGCTCCTAGGCACTGTGGTAATAAAAATCAATAGTTCCCTCCTGTTGATGAGACAATTACTGATTATCTAAAGTCAGAGAGAAGGAAAGAAGAGAATTAAAAAATAGGTTAATGCAGGAACAACAACAGCTGCTTTATGACCTTGTAGTAGTGAGACCATAGTTAACATTGGACCAGAACTGTTTTCCAGGATCTGTACCCAGCTAAGCAGAAATGCCCAGGTGCAGATAGGCAGCAGGTAGGGTCTGCGGAGGAGGGGGTTGCAGTGATATGGAGCCTGGGAGAGGGCCCATGTTGGAGACATTTCCCCCTTCCTCTGTTGCAACCATGCTGCCTCCCCCTGATCCAATTGAACCCACTCCCTCTGGCCACTCCTTGTACAACACCAATGAGGGTTGGAGGTGGTATCGGGAAGCAAGTGAAGCTAATGTAAGTCAAGGGCACAGCACCTCCCTCTTAAGGAAGAGGCCTTGACAAGTAACTCAGGGAGGCTGCAACTGGGCCTGGGTCTGTGCCCCCCTAAGAAATTCAAGCAGGTGGAGCTTGCCAAGGAGGCTTTGGCAGTGGAGAGGCATGGTATCCTAGGAGTCCTTTATAGAGGGGGTCTTGGAGGCACCTTCTCCAGCCTTTCTATCATTTGTCTTCCCCACTTGGCACCGAGGTGGAACCAGGCTCTGTCACTAAAGGGAAAGGACCCCTTTCTGGTGGTTGGTGGCCTCCAAGTTTCAAGGGGCTCTTGATAAAGCTCATAGAAGTAGAGATGAAGATTATCTTTAATCAACTAATTCCTCCTCTCAATACCATTTTGAGTCTAATTTTGAAAGTTGAAACCAATGTGGTTTCTACCATTTTCTTCAATCTCTAGTGATATGAAGCAAATATTAAGTGTGTGGGTGGCGGGGGAGGGGGGATCTCTAAACCTCTAGAAAACAATAGGATGCTGAGTAATAAATCATAGCCTGGGTTTAAACAAATTTATGCCAGACAAACACGATTGCTTTTTTACAGAATTTCAGTATTAATGGATGAAGGGAATGTGGTAAGTGAGATAATTAAGTGCTCGCTACCTCTATGCCGGATACAGTACATTAAAATGAAATTTTTATATATAAATTTGAGTATTACATTATAGATTTAATATATTTAGATTTTTAGTAAACCTTAGATATGGTGCCTTGTAAGATCCTACTCCCAATAGTAATTTAAATTGTTTGGCTATGGAAAGTCATGAGGACAGAAAATTAACTGAAGGACCACAGACAAAGTGTAATAATAAATAGTACTGAATCAGACGAGAAGAAAATGACTAGAAGTTAGTCTTCGGTCTCCTTGAACAAATTCATACCTTTTCTGGAACTAGGAATAAACAGCATGTTGATAATGAAATGCAGATATAATACTGATTTGGGAAGTATTGTGAACAATAATACAAATGGATTGGAAAAGGTAGATGTATCAGCAGAAAATAACAAAATGAGATGAAACTTGGAATCTTGGACTCGGATACCAGTGGTTTTCTGGGTAAGGTCCCACTCTGAAATGACTGATCATAGTATGTTGCTTAGGTGAATATAGGAGTCACTGGGGTGTCTAGGATTACCCTTTTTTTGTTCCAGTCTTAGAAATCAATCAGTGGTATTTGATTATTATATCAGCCGTCCAGAGGAATGTCAATCCCATGGATTTGTGGGTTTTGTGAGCTTCTAAAGCTGGTGGGGGAGGAGGGGGCGTTGAAAAGGTTAGCAAAACTAGTTCAAGTCTGAAAAACCTGACATTTAATTTTCTATATTCCAGTTACCTTCAGAAAAGTGGTGTGAATGAGATGACACATGAAGAGCTATTTGTTTATCAGGGTTGGTTTAGAGAGCATATTACACCAGTGCTTCATACATTTCATTGACTTCTGGTTCATTTCCAGGTGCAGTTCAAAGTGTTTGATTTGGATCTTTAGAAACTTGCTGTATATGATTTAGGTTCCTGGTACATGAGATGGCTTCTCTCCCTATGCATTGCCATGACAGTTTCAATAGCTGAGATGCTTGAGCTAAGAGTTTCTAGATGTAATCATCTGAGGGCTGGTGGGAGGTAATTTTCAGTGGAAAACAGCTATGTTATGAAGAGCAGAGCCATGCTAACTTCAATATCATGTTGAGATAACTTGTAATGGAAGTTAACACCTCAACTTGTCATTGTTTCCAAGAGCGAAACAGCTTCCACTGATAAGATGACACGAAATGATGCACAGAATTGCACAGAACATCTTGCCAGCTAGGGAACTCCTGTGATTACTGCAATAGCTCTAAGGGCTTTCATCACATGCTGTATCTATGCCTCTAATAAAAACTCATGTACCATACTCCATATTTTAGTTTTAAAACACTGTGAAAGCAAATCAAGTTGCTGAGTGCATTTGATTTTTCAGGCGTTTGGGGTAATTTGTGAAATATGTCTGGACCACCCTGTGCAGATTCATAAAATGTATAAACAAGCTTTTATTTTGCAAAGCTCTGTGGTGCAGCTTTTTTTCATTTTCATCCTACAGATGCTATCATGCTTACAAGACGGCTTAGTTAAAAAGCTGTGTTGACTCATAGGCTCAGAATGTAGAATTCTCAGCTGTGATTGAAAACTGCACTTGTCACATATGGTCATGATAAAGCTGTCTCTGATGGACACTCACCAGGCTATGTTTGGGTCCCAATATGCTAGATCTGTGTGTCTTTAAGCTTCCTATGTGTGGAACAGGCTGCAGCACTGGCTCTTTCCTTGGCCTCTCTAGCAGACTTCCTGGGCACAGGTTCTCGGTCTGTTACCCCTTCACATAAATAGGATCATGTGGTGCAAAGCTTCCCTAGGCCCAGTAACAGTGACTCCCCCATAGTTTAAGAACATCCTTTCCCAAAATTCCTTGTTGTGGTTCCTTTGGATTTGCAGTTTATCTCTTCACCAACAGGCACACAGACTTTGTGAGGGTTCCTAAACACAATACTCTTTAATTAAGGCCTGGTCTACACTACGACTTTAATTCGGATTTATCAGCTTTAATTCGAATTAACCACAACGACGCTATTTAATTCGATGTAAAGGGCCCTTTAAATCGATTTCTGTACTCCACCCCAACGAGCGGAGTAGTGCCAAAATCGATTTTAGCAATTCGAATTAGGGTTAGTGTGGCTGCAATTCGATGGTATTGGCCTCCGGGAGCTATCCCACAGTGCATCATTGTGACCGCTCTGGACAGCAATCTGAACTCGGATGCACTGGCCAGGTAGACAGGAAAAGCCCCGCGAACATTTGAACTTCATTTCCTGTTTGCCCAGCGTGGAGAGCACAGGTGACCACAGATACCTCATCAGCACAGGTAACCATGCAGGCTGATAATCGAAAAAGAGCACCAGCATGGACCGTGAGGGAGGTACTGGATCTGATCGCTGTATGGGGAGAGGATTCAGTGCTTGCAGAACTTCGTTCTAAAAGACGAAATGCAAAAACTTTTGAAAAAATCTCCAAGGGCATGATGGAGAGAGGCCACAATAGGGACTCTGAGCAGTGCCACGTGAAAGTCAAGGAGCTCAGACAAGCCTATCAGAAAACAAAGGAGGCAAACGGTCGCTCCGGGTCAGAGCCGCGGACATGCCGCTACTACGCCGAGCTGCATGCAATTCTAGGGGGGGCTGCCACCACTACCCCACCTTTGTTCGTGGATTCTGGGTCGGGGATAGTCTCGACGCCTGAGGATTCTGCCGATGGGGTAGAGGAGGAGGAGGAGGAGGAGGATGAGCTTGCAGAGAGCACACAGCACTCCCTTCTCCCCAACAGCCAGGATCTTTTTATCACCCCGACTGAAGTACCCTCCCAAGCCTCCCAAGCCAGTACCCAAGACTCTGACCCCATGGAAGGGACCTCAGGTGAGTTTACCTTTTAAAATATAAAACTTGTTTTAAAAGCAAACGGTTTTTAATGATTACTTTGCCTGACTTTGCATTCGCGGTCAGTTCAGCTACTGGAAAAGTCTGTAGCTACTGGAAAAGTCTGTTAACGTGTCTGGGGATGGAGCGGAAATCCTCCAGGGACATCTCAATGAAGCTCTCCTGGAGGTACTCCGAAAGCCTTGCCAGAAGGTTTCTGGGCAGTGCATCTTTATTCCCTCCTCCATGGTAGGACACTTGACCACGCCATGCTTGCAGCAAGTAATCTGGTATCATTGCCTGACAAAGCCTGGCAGCGTATGGTCCCGGTGTTTGCTGGCATTCAAGCAACATCCGTTCTTTATCTTGTTGTGTAATCCTCAGGAGAGTGATATCACTCCTGGTAACCTGGTTGAAATACGGGAACTTAATTAAGGGGACAGAGGTGGCCGTTCCTACTGGGCTGTTTGCCTGTGGCGGAAAATAAATCCTTCCCTGCAGTTAGCCAAGCGCAGATGGGAAATTGGCCCTGAGTTTTTCGCGTTTGGCTAGCAGGGATCTTCCCTGTTACCAGCCACGCGGTGGGGGGAGGGTACCGTGATCATCCCGGAGAATTCATGGCGAGGGGGGGGGCGGCGGCGGGGGGGGGGTAGTTTGGTGCCTGCAGGGATCTTCCCTGATACCAGCCACGCGGTGGGGGGAGGGTACCGTGATCATCCCAGAGAATTCATGGCGAGGGGGGGGGGGGTTAGTTTGTTTTCTGGTGCTGCTGAATGTTAACAGAAAAACCGCAGCACTCTACTTGCCTGAAGGGGCCCAGACAAGCCCCACCACACTGCCCCCCCCCCAACTGGCTGAGATTGGCCAGGCTTCTGCAGCACTCTACAAGCTATGCTTGGTATGTGGGAAAGGACGGCACAGAAGCTTACCATGGCCGCATGCAAGCCGAATTCTGTTGCCCAGACCTGTGATCTCTAGCAGCAAAGCCACAGGCACTCAGCATTAAGAGGCAAAATGCGACCTTGCACAGAAATCACATGTGCTATGTAATGTGAACAGTGTTGGTCACCGTGAAAGAGTATAAGCATTGTTCTGCAAAATGTAGCTTTTAAAACAATTCTCTCTTTTTTCCCCTCCCTACAGCAGCTGCAAATTCCTCAAGCCTCCCTCCTCCATCCCGAAGGTTATCACAGATAAGGCGTCGTAAGAAGAAGACGCGAGACGAGATGTTTTCTGAAATTATGCAATCCAGCAGGAGTGACAGAGCTCATCTGAATGAGTGGAAGGAAACAGTTTCAAAGTATAGGAAAGAAGTCAGTGAACGTGAGGACAGGAGGGACCAACGTGAGGAGAGGAGGGACCAACGTGAGGAGAGGAGAGACGATCGAGATGAGAGATGGCGGCAGGAAGACCAGAGGATGAAGGATGCAACGCTGGGGCTGCTCCGGCGTCTGGTGGAGGTTCAGGAACGGCTGCTGGAAAACAGACTGCCGCTTCAGCCCCTGTTCCACCCTCCCCCCTCCCCATGTTCCGTATCCTCCTCACCCAGACGTGTAAGAACGCGGGGGGGGAGGCTCCGTACACCTTCCCATTCCACCCCAGTAGACAGCCCAAGCAAAAGGCTGTCATTTTTTTAACCTTTTCTTTGTGGCTTTTTCCTTCCCAGCAATCCTCCTCCCAAATACCACCCGGGTTCCCTCCCTCTTTTTCTAATCTATTAATAAAGAATAAATGATTTTTAAATGATAGTGACTTTATTTGGTTTGAAAGAAAGCTGGGGGAAGGGGCAGGGTGGGTTCCTTACAGAAAATCAGTCAGTAAAGGGGGAGGGTTTTCATGAAGGAGAAACAAACAGATATTTCACACGGTAGCCTGGCCAGCCATGAAACTGGTTTTCAAAGCTTCTCTGATGCACAGCGCTTCATGGTGTGATCTTCTAATCGCCCTGGTGTCTGGCTGCGCGTAATCAGCAGCCAGGCGATTTGCCTCAGCCTCCCACCCCGCCATAAAGGTCTCCCCCTTACTTTCACAGAGATTGTGGAGCACACAGCAAGCAGAAATAACAATGGGGAGATTTCTTTGGCTGAGGTCAGAGCGAGTCAATAATGAACGCCAGCGACCTTTTAAACGGCCAAATGCACATTCTACCACCATTCTGCACTTGCTTAGCCTGTAGTTAAACAGCTCCTGACTCCTGTCCAGGCTGCCTGTGTATGGCTTCATAAGCCATGGCATTAAGGGGTAGGCTGGGTCCCCAAGAATAACTATGGGCATTTCAACATCCCCAACGGTTATTTTCTGGTCCGGAAAGTAAGTCCCTTGCTGCAGCCCTTTAAACAGAGTAGTGTTCCTGAAGACGCGAGCGTCATGAACCCTTCCCGCCCAGCCCGCGTTGATGTTGGTGAAACGTCCCTTGTGATCCACAAGTGCTTGCAGCACCATTGAAAAGTACCCCTTGCGGTTTATGTACTCGGTGGCTTGGTGCTCCGGTGCCAAGATAGGGATATGGGTTCCGTCTATTGCCCCACCACAGTTAGGGAATCCCATTGCAGCAAAACCATCCACTATAGCCTGCACATTTCCCAGAGTCACTAACTTTCGTAGCTGCACCTGAGTGATTGCTTTGGCTACTTGCATCACAGCAGCCCCCACAGTAGATTTGCCCACTCCAAATTGATTCCCGACTGACCGGTAGCTGTCTGGCGTTGCAAGCTTCCACAGGGCTATCGCCACGCGCTTCTCAACTGTGAGGGCTGCTCTCATCTTGGTATTCTGGCGTTTCAGGGCTGGGGACAGCAAGTCACAAAGTTCCATGAAAGTGCCCTTACGCATGCGAAAGTTCCGCAGCCACTGGGAATCGTCCCAGACCTGCAACACTATGCGGTCCCACCAGTCTGTGCTTGTTTCCCTTGCCCAGAATCGGCGTTCCATGGATAGAATCTGCCCCATTAACAACATGATCTCCAAAGCACCGGGGCCTGTGGTTTCACTGAATTCTGTGTCCGTGTCCGTGTCCATGTCCTCATCATGCTTGTCGCTGCGCTGCCGCCGCCGCTGCCTCCTCTCCTCGTTTTTCTGGTCCTGGCTGAGCATAAACTCCACGAGAACGCGCAAGGTGTTTACAATATTCATGAGTGCTGTCTTGACCTCAGCGGGCTCCATGCTTGCCGTGGTATGGAGTCTGCAGTGTTCACCCACCCAGGAAAAAAGGCGCGAAAATGGTTGTCTGCCGTCCGTTGCTTTCATGCAGGGAGGGAGGGAGGGAGGAAGTGAGGCTGTACCCAGAACCACCTGCGACGATGTTTTTTGTCCCATCAGGCACTGGGATCTTAACCCACAATCCCAATGGGCACGGGAGACTGCGGGAACTATGGGATAGCTATGGAATTGCTACCCACAGTGCAACGGTGCAGAAATCGACGCTAGCCCCAGTACTTGGACGCACACCACCGAATTACTGTGCTAGTGTGGCCGCACTCATTTCGACTTTATACAACCTGTTTCTCAAATCCGAATTATCTAAATTCGGATTAATCCCGTAGTGTAGACATACCCTTAGTTAGCATAAGAATTATACAGATTTAGACAATATTCACCTATTGCATTTCCCTTCCTCAGCTTCCTCACCATTCTTGAGCATTATTTGATCTTAGGTCAGTCCTTTAAGGATCCCAGGATCCTCCCTCCCTACTTCACACGGTTTCACCTCCAGAATGATGTACATACGTAAGAACAGCCATACTGGATTAGGCCAAAGGTCCATCTAGCCCAGTATTCTGTCTTGCGACAGTGGCCGATGCCAGGTGCTTCAGAGGGAATGAACAGAACAGATAATCATCATCCATCCCCTGTTGCCCATTCCCAGCTTCTGGAAAACAGAGGCTAGCGACATCATCCCTGCCCATCCTGGCTAATAGCCATGATGGATCTATCCTCCATGAACTTACCTAGTTCTTTTTTGAACCCTGTCATAGTCTTGACCATCACAATATCCTCTGGCAAGGACTTCCACAAGTTGACTGTGCATTGTGTGAAGAAATATTTCCTTTTGTTTGTTTTAAACCTGCTGCCTATTAACTTCATTTAGTGACCCCTAGTTCTTGTGTTACAAGGAAGAATAAATAACACTTCCTTATTTACTTTCTCCACAAAAGTCATGATTTTATAGACCATTATCATATCTCCCCTTAATCATCTATTTTCCAAGCTGAAAAGTCCCAGTCTTATTAATCTCTCCTTATATGGAAGCTGTTCCATACCCCTAATCATTTTTGTTGCCCTTCTCTATACCTTTTCCAAGTCCAATATATCTTTTATGGGATGGGTCGACCACATCTGCATGCAGTATTCAAGAAGTGGGTGTAGCATGGATTTATATAGAGGCAATATAATATTGTCTGTCTTATTATCTATCCCTTTCCTAATGATTTCCCAACATTTTTCACTATTTTGACTGTCGCTGCACATTGAGTGGATGTTTTCAGAGAACTATCCATGATGACTCCAAGATCTTTCTTAAGTAGTAACAACTAATTTAGACCCCATCATTTTATATGTGTAGTTGGGATTATGTTTTCCAATGTGCATTACTTTGCATTTATCAATATTGAATTTCTTTTGCCATTTTGTTGCCCAGTCACGCAGTTTTGGGTGGAATGAGGAAGTCAGTCAGTCAGTCTTTAAAATGGCCAAGGAGAGACCCTTTCTTTTATACCTTCCAGTTCCCTTTGTCAGGTGACTCCCTGATCAGCCTGTGCAGGTGACCAAGTCCTCTACCAGCTGATCATTGCTTGGTTGTCACCCCCCTCCAATTCAGATTTGAAATATTGGTTTGCCCTGTCTGGCAGCCATCTCTTTGTCCAAGGGTGCTCCATTTGAATGGGAGCTGTTCAGGTTAACTACTCTCCATTGTTAGCCCTTTGGCACCACCCTTTGCAATTTCAGTCCAACATGGATGTGAAAAGGCAACGTGCTCCACATTCAAAATGGAGTTGCAGTCTGACACAGATAAACAGTTCTTAACACAAATTCCCTAAATTGTCCAAACATCATGACTTTATCATCCGCAGGACAGATGTCCTCATAGCAGTGAACTGTGTTTTACTAAATGTGGAAGACTATGGTTTCTGAAATAAGATTCTGATTCTCTAGGAAGCAGACACAGTGAACTGCTAACCCTTACCCAGTATGCTTATTCATCCCATTACTATGGAAACTCCTGATGACTCACTGCATCAGCTAGATAGTTAGAAAAAATTGATAGTCTTGACTTTACTGTTTTGAAGTCAGTTTTTATGCTTTGAGAGATGAGGGGGATGCTGATGTTTATAGTAGAAACAGACGTGAAACAGCTTTTTGGTTTTTTTTAAACAAGAACTCACTTAAAATTGGGGCTTTTTGTGACTGAACCAAACCTGAGATTGGTCTGAATTTTGGGGCTATTTCAATAGACGGACCCATCTCTAAATTTAATCAAGTCCTCATCTCCTTCCCTGAAAAATGCAGGCCACTCCTCAATGGCATTCTGTATTCTTCTCACTACCAGCCACCAACATCATTTTTCGCATGTCACTCAGGTGATGCCTCCTTCTATCCCTCTGTAAACCTCACCCTCAGGCCTCTGGATCCCCTTACACTTAAAAATGGTGGGTTCCAGCTGTTGCTTTGCTTGGCCTTCAAGTCTTCACTTTCAGTTCTTGCACAGGATGATACCCGATAAAGCAAAGCTTGATATGTCAAGCTCTAGAGAAAGCAGGGGACTGCTGGCATTCAATTCACAGGCAGTCAGAGCCTGCTGTGGTGGGAGGCAGAGGTTTGTAGGTAAGTGGGTTTCAATTTGATTATCGGGGAGTAATATCTTGCATTTATATCAATGCCAGCTTTTGACCCAGATTTCTCAGAATACTTTGTCCTTAATTTCACAGGTGGATAAACTGAACAACAGAGAAATGAATGTTAATGGGCCACTTCCCCTTGAATGGTCCCTTAGAATACATCTTAACTACTTAAGCAAAGCAATCTGTTCCATCTTGTATTTAGCTGTGACACTGAGAGCATTTCCCAGACCTTAAGAAGAGCTCCGTGAAGCTCAAAAGCTTGTCTCATTCACCAACAGAAGCTGGTCCAATAAAAAATACCTCACCCACTTAGTCTCTCTAGCGAAAGTAAGTAACTTTTTAATGTCACAGAGTTGGTTAATGGCAGACCTACCAGTTGAACCCAGGGGTCTTCTTTCTTTGTCCATTACATCCACCCTCTATTCATTATACCAAATCTTCCTAGGGCAAGACTGAGAGCCTGACAAAGAAGTAAAAGAAAGTGTTTGTGATGAAAGTGATAGCTTGGAAAAGTATGATCATTTCAGATCAAGCTTTTTGATGCCTGCCCGTCCCTGATTTGAAGTACAATTTTTATAAATGAATGAGTGAAAGAGGGGATTTTGATATTCTTAATGTCATTAACCTTGCTTCTTGGAGGTAAATTGCCTTAGCTTTATATTCTGGCTTCAGTGTAATTGATAGAGAAATGCCTTCTGGGTTCCTGGAACCCACAAGCACACAATCCATTCCCACCACTCCTCTTACATTTCTCCCTTTGCTGTAACCTCTTCAAAAGATGTAGTGCTATAAAACCGCCAACTTAGCCACTAAAAAAGTTCCGATCGTTTATTTTTTAGAAAGATTCTTAGACATATGATTCATCAGAAGTCAACCTAGTTCAGGAAGAATTTCTGGGAGTTAGATACAATTGCCGAGACTTGGTCAGAGAAATATCTGGTCAGTTGTGGAATCTATTATGCAGGTCCTGAAGGCAAAGGAGAGGGGAGAGCAAAGGTGGCTTTTCACTACTTTTGTGGCTCTAATTCTGCAGAGGCCAGGGGTCAGTTCAGCCCCCAGTTGAAGTAGTGAGGTCAAGTCTTGAATATTAAGGATTTTGGGCCCTGATTGAACAGCCCATCCCTATTCAGCATAATTCTTAAACAAATTTAGGCATGTGTTTAAGTGCTCTACTGAACTGAGGCCTTGGAAATGCAATAATAACTTTAGAGAGGAAAATGTTTCAAATAATTGTTATGGCATTTCCCACTTTATGTGCATTATAACTGAAGTATCTTAGAAATGGCTGGATTTGCACTCAAACTATGGATTTTCCAAGAGGTGGAAATAAGGGCCAGACTGACAAGGTACTTAAATGCCTTTGTCAAACTGGCCCTATACCTATAAAGTAGAATTCAGATTATCCTTTCAATTGAAGTAAAGGCTCACAAACAAACAAAAAAAGGTTTCAGAGTAGCAGCCGTGTTAGTCTGTATCCGCAAAAAGAAGAACAGGAGTACTTGTGGCACCTTAGAGACTACAGCCGTGTTAGTCTGTATCCGCAAAAAGAAGAACAGGAGTACTTGTGGCACCTTAGAGACTAACAAATTTATTAGAGCATAAGCTTATGCTCTAATAAATTTGTTAGTCTCTAAGGTGCCACAAGTACTCCTGTTCTTCTTTTTGCGGATACAGACTAACACGGCTGCTACTCTGAAACAAAAAAAGGTAAACTGAGGTGATTTGCCTAAACTTCTACAATGACGTAGTCTAAGCCTTCATGTTAGGCATGAGAATTCTATGCCTCTGAAAAGTACTAGCAATGAAGAGAAATTGTGATATCAAACTAGACTAATAAAACTGGAACATAGAATGTCAATACCATCAAGCTACAGTTCCACACAGGCAGGAGTAGAATTCACAAGAGTGATGGCAAGACAATATGGTATCAATTCATGCCTGGCAAGGAAAATATTTCTTGCATGAAGTTTTTTCCAATGATACTTGAATTATTGTACTTCAAGTATCATTAGTAACATCTGTGACAAAAACATGACTTAAAACAAGCCAGGAAAGAGGTACAGTGGTCAATGTATACTATTACTTCATCTCCAGGGTTTGCCCCAGTGCAGATTTCCAGTGATAGTAGGTCTGGATAGGATCTATTTAGTCTGCTATGAAGGAAAATTACTATATATTCATGCCTGTTAAATTAACAGAGCACCTTCAATTCTTCTCCCTTTTATTTAAAATCTGGTCAAGCCTGGATTAAAGAATTTTGGGGCCCTCTACACTATGGAAATTGTGGGGGGTCCTACCTTTCATAAACTAAACAGCATAGGGCCCTCACCCCATACATCTGCCACCCATATATACCCTAGACTGTTGCTCTCTCCCCCACAAACACACCCCACACCTCATATACCCTGACAACTCTCTACCAGCCCCCACTTATCCTGACATCCCCACACACATCTCAGAAGCCCTGACCTACATCCCGCTCACAGCAGCCCCCAACACCTCAATCCCACCAGCCACAACCTCCAACATCCCCCAGTCGCTCTCAACCCCACTACCCCCCCAATTTTCCCTATTCACCCTGCAGCCCCTCAACATTCCCCATTCGCCTCATAGTGCACCAAGAACTCATCCCCAGTCCCTCATCCATGGTCCCCAGCTTCTTCCTGGCCATTCACTGGTGCACACCTGGCTCAGCACTCATTCCCATCCCAGGCCAGGGCAGATCTTCCCAATCCCAATTGCCCAGGACCACTCATTTGGCACTCATGAGGCCCCAGGCCGGTTAGGTTTGGCACAGCCACCCCTCCGTCATAACAGAGGGATAGACAGGCCAAACTTGAGTGAGTGGTGCTGTGCCCCCCATGCTCAGGGTTGTAATGTCACTTGGATGTTTCTGTTTTTGTTTTCCCCTCCCCCCCCAGTTGTCGGGGGTGGGAGGCTCCTCTGAGATGGGGGCCCTGTAGGAGTGCAGACTGGACACCAGTTCATGTGGGTGGGAATGTAGTAACCATCCACTTTTTTTCAGTAGCTCAAAGTAGCTGTCTTCCACATTATATAGGTCAAACATACTTAACCATACCAGGTTAACCATTGGCTTTCCTCATTTCCTTGCAATCTAGCCTGTTAACTGAGATCTCTTAATCTCTACTTGTGGACTGCATCTGAATAGTAGTTGTCACTGTGGTTTTGTGATAGATTATAAACTAATTCCCAGTGTGGCTATGCAGTTTCACTCTTTATGTTTATGAAATCTCCAAGTATAATGATTGCGAATGTAGCTATATAAATGTCTTAATCATTAGAATGTTATTTTATGTTGTGAAATTCCAGCTGAGGATTTAAAAACATATTTCAAACTTGCCTATTTCATTCGCAATACTCAGCACTAATTTTTCATGAAAAATCTTTCCTTTCATGTGTATTATTAAAAAAATAGAGAGCCAGCGGCAGCTGGTCTCTTTAACCAATTCAATTAGCTAGATAATGTGCCATAATTGTCAATGGTTTGTGGAACCAATGTAGCGTATGGGGCTTGTGGTAGAAGCTAAATAACTGATCGATTGTTCAAAAGTGGTGCGAACACAAGCATATAACACGTTCCATATGGTAAGGCGAGAACTCTTTGTTGTTCCCATCCGGAGATGTTCCTGTTCCTGTTTGAAACTTTACTCAGGCTGTGACCAAGCAGCAGGTGCTTGAAGAAAATTCTTCAAATAATGACAATGAATGTAGGTGGTTGTATATTTGACTGATCCAGATTCTGAGGGATTTGGGGACATTTAGAGGTGTAGCATTCTTAGTGTGTGATTTTTGCAGGGAGCAGAATATTGGTGCTAGAATTTCCATATGTTAATTTCCTATTCTTCTCTCCAAATTAAGATAGCCTAGTGTTTTCATTGTTTTGTTTGCTTGTTAATCTTCCTCAGCTTCTTGCTCCTTTGAACATAAAAGTAACCTATATTTAGCAGTACTATGTAAATTAGGAGTCTAAATAGATTTGAGGATCTGGACCTTATACCCTAAACTTTTCTTTCAAATCATAATCTAGACCTGAATTCTACATTGATCCTGTATGGTTCAGGGAAAAGAATAAAGGATTCAGGGCCATCAACTCGAGAAAGTTCAGGCTCTTGAAATAGCCTTTTTACTCAAGTTTAGATAGAAAGGAGTTACCTAAATATTAAAACAAAACAGCTGAACATTAGCAATGTGTGAAATAATGTATTTACTTATTTACTCAACAGTCAGTTGACTCTCTTCTTTTTTCCCGATCTGTCTTGTTTATATTCTGTGGTGGTGACAGCTGAAAAAATGTTTTTGCTGAGAATTTCTATTACAGGGAATAATTTATTTAATGCAGATTTCCTCAGTTTCAAGGAGAACCCTACACTACTGGACACCACTTTTCAGCAGACACCACAATTACCACTGTAGCAAGTAGTGCAGCTGTAAGGTTAAATACTTCAGTACTATCAGACCTGGTCCAGTGAAAGTTTGATCAACCAAGAGCTTGTTAACAGTATGTAGGCTAAGAATATCAGATAATAAATCTGTAATCACTGAGTAAATGACCCCCTGACATATCCAAACCAGCTAGAAAACCAGTTGTCCTATGTTACCCATCCTTATGATGATATGTATCCTGGAGATCCTGGTCTTGACTGTAGTTAAGGTGGGCTTGATTTTGTACGTATTATTAGCCCTGATTCTTTGACTGCTTTGTGTTATTCTGGTAGGTCAAGCCATTAATCCAGCAAGACCTGGAGTCTCCCTATGGCTTCTACTCCTCTCTTCCTTCTAACTGCTGGTGTGGGGGGTGTAGTCAGGGGAAAAGGGGGCATGGTTGAGGTGCCCTTGCATATCTCTAATCTCCAATTGCAATAACAGTCTTGGGGGAGGGGTTATTTTGGAAACTCAATGGCCCCAGGATTGAGACAATGCATAGGTGATTCATGAGAGCTTTGACCTCTCACTCCAGATATAGGCAAAACACTCTTCAGCCAGTCCAGAAAATCTGACCCATAGGATTTTGAACATTGGTCATGTCTGTAGTGTGAGGAAAACACAAAGAACCATGCCTTAAGTGACAACTAGAGAACTCTCTGACCAAGAAGTTCCTATGTTTATTAATCTCCCCCACTGCAACGCATCCTGGTCCTCTATGGCATCTGTGGAGCACCAGGACTTCTATAACCACTTCATTTCTCCTTTTGTTTCTAATAAAAACATTGCATTGATTTATAATTTGTTTTATATACATACAACAATTCAAAATAAACTTCAAATTCCTGCCAAATTTTTATTTTGCAATTCCTGCTGGTTAGGCCACTTAAATTTAAGCAGTATCAATGCAGGGGTATGGGCGCCCTTAGTCATCTTCTCATCAGAAGTTCTGCCAGAGATAGTCCAGATACAAATGGTGTTGATTAATATGCGAGAAGTGTTTTATATAGATCCACTGATTTTTGGAGAAGTCTTTTCAGAATCTGCATTGTGCTCACCGTTCCCTGTTGCTCTGAGGGAAAAGGGGACTACTAATACAATGTTCAAATACAAAGTCCTGTGCAAATGCTAGGAATGTGTCAGAGGTAAAGTGAGACCACTTATTAGATATGAGAACTTCAGTAATTCCATGTCTTGCAACTATTGATTTTATTTTCTGGATGACATGCTGGTGAGGTCTGTGTAAGCATAGCTGAGTCACTATATCTGGAGAAGTAATTGACTACAGTAATGCATGTGTGTCCTTTCCAGAAAAAAACAAATCTGTTACCTGCTGCTCAGATCTGTCAGGTAGCTTTGTAGAGAGTAATTGTTCTGATGATAGATTGATTTTTTTTTTCCTTGTTACATATCTTGCAACTTTCTACTGAAGTCTGAATTTGCTTACTCAGACCAGGCCACCATACATATTCTTGTGTGCATGCCCTGCACTTGTGTATACATTGGTGACCCTCATGGACTTTAGAGATCATCTCTTTCTGCACTACTGTATGTATGAGAATGCACTGTTCTCCCAGAAGCAGGCCATCAGCGATGTGAAGGTCATTTTGGTCTTGCCAAATAGCATTAGAGAGACCAGATGGGTGAGGTAATATCTTTTATTGGACCAGCTTCTGTAGGTGGGGGAGACAAGCTTGGTCCAAGAAGAGATATTGCCTCACCCATCTTGTCTTTCTAATATTCTGGAATCAACATGGCTACAAGTGTACAGCAAACAATATGGTATTAAGTCTGTTGGAAGCTGACTCCTTTGACCCCATCCTCTTTGGCAGAGCTGAGTCTCGTTCTTTAGTTGTTCATGTCTAATTTGCTGAATTCAGCTGGCAGATGTGGGAATTACTGCCAGAACAAAGTCAATGTAGACTTTGACAACTTTTTCTAAAGCTTTTTCTTCTTCCATCGGTGGCTGTTTAGGAGGGGCCTACACAGAGTATCTGCTGCAGTGAGTGCTTTCCCTGGCATGCGTTCAACACTGAAAGAAAATTGCATCAACCATAGTTGAAATCTTTGAATCCTAGATGGACCATCATCCAGTATTTTGAACCCAATAATACTACTAAAGGCTTGTCTGTTCCGTGTTAAAATTCAAGTGACTATTAGAGCTTCCATTTGCACTGGAGCATACTGCTGCTCAGTTTCTGTGAGGCTTCTTGATATGAATGCAACGGGTTTCTGATCTCCTTCTGGCAGCTTTTGCATGAGCACTGCCTACTACTGCTGTTGGCTAGTTGTCCAAAAAAGATGGTTCTTTTATTAAATGTGTTTTATTGTGTGCTTGTCATGAGGTGTACAAACCCCACATTGGGTGACGGAAATACTTTGGGCCCAGCCAGCCCTGCCCCGCTACACCTGTAGCAAATACACCTACTGGAGGAGGAGTTCAAAGGCAGGGGAGCAGCTCATTTGGCAGCAGACCAGGGAAGAAAGCAGATCTGCAACTCCAGGAGAGAAGAGCTGAGGGAAGGCAGAATCTCTCCCTAAACAATTGCTCAAATGTCCCTCCCTGAGGGAAGAGAGGACCTGATGCAGAGACAGCCTGAAAGGGAAACATTCCCCTTTCCCTCTCATATGAACTCCAGGCTTGGTAATTCACTTTACTGCATTTGGACTACCCCAGCAGGAGAAAGCCCTCAGGCTGAGGTGGCCCAGGAAGGTGGGCCATATTGCAGGAGGAGGCAGTTGCCACCCGAGAAAGAACGAACTTGCTACATGCAGTCACCAGAAGGTGCCTTGTAGTGAGCAGACAACCCTCATGCTGACTTAGCCCAGACAACATCCTTAGGACAGCCGGGAGGGCGGGTGAATATAGCAAGTGGCTGAGGGAGGGCAGCCTTAAGCATCCCTAGCTATCGGATCACTGATAGCCCTCAAAGGACCCTGGGTTGGAGCCTGGTGGAATGGGTGGGCCCAGGGTCCTCTACAAACAACCCCTGTGCATGTCACAGGCCTACAACCTGACTACTAGGAGACGCTCCCCTACCAATCACCCCAAGCAAGGACCATCACAGTGCTCCCTCAGATCCAGATATTGTACCCATTAAGGGTTTTTTTAGATGAGCTATAAATTTAAGAATGTCTGAAAATGATTTATTATGCCCAAGAATCTTTTTACAGCAGAAACATCTTGGAGTTCAGGTAAGGCAAGTAATGCCTTCAGTTTGTATGAATCTGACTGAATTTCCTGTTTGCTAATTGAGTCTTATAAGTGTTATCTGCTCCATTCCAAATCCACATTTCTTATTCAGGGTGAGGCTGGCTTTTTGGAAGCACTGCGTGTAGTCGCGCTTTATGTTCATTTTTGTCTCTGCTGTATAGCAACACATAATCTGCATAGAAAAAGATGCGCGGAAAACTTAACACAATCTGAGAGATTCTCTTTGGAAATGTTCTGATGCTGAACATATGCCGAATGGAAGATATTGTTTCAATCTTCCAAGTGGGGTGGTGAATGTAGTTAATTGTATCGATTCTTTAATATGGGATTTGCCAGAAGCCAGCTGTAGTATCTAACTTTGAGAAGACCTTGGCTTCTGATAACTGAGTTAATGTCTTGTCACCTATGGGAAATACGTTTTTCTCTGCACATGCTTTAAGTTGTGTAATGTCCACACAAGTCTGGATTTTGCTATTTGGCTTCAGTACTACAATGGTCCCTAAATATCAGTCAATGGGATCTTCTATCTGAGAAATAACCCTGATATCTTCTATTCTATTTAATTCCTCTCTTGTCTTTGCCTAGTAAGGATACAGGAATACGACATGGGGCTGAGAGTCACTGATGGCACCTGTTTTATTTTGTGTTCCCTTGTAGCTTTCCCCTGATCCTGTGAAGTTGTACAGATACATCTCGTTAGTTTGCTTTTAGCCATTAATGTATTCCAATTTCTCCACTAGGTGTAGTCCTTGTATCACTGGCAACACTGGAGGGGCCTTATCAGTTATTGTATTATATATTATTATTTGTTGAAGAACTTTGTCCTTTCTTCACTTTCCCAAGGAACTGGCCACAAACATATTGTTACTTATCCCCATGTAGAATCTTATTTGAGCTTTACAGATTTCTATGCTGGGATCTATTATAATCTGTTTTTGGAATTGTAGTGACTGCTGCCACAGTATCAATTTTATATTTAAGCTTTCAATCATTTAGACTCATGCTTGTGTACCAGTGTGTTGTCTGGACTATTGAGGATATAATCCCTAGAAGTATGGACACATTGTTATTCTATAACACTCCCTCTTGGATTGTTTCCACTACTTTTGGTGAACCTACATGCTATAGCAAAATGTCCCATTTTGTGGGATCTTCTATATTCTGCCTTTTGATGGACATTCTTACCAGTTGTGGCTTTGTGTGTCTTGCCACATCTTCCAGAGCTTTTCCAAGTTTGTCTCTATGACAGTTCTCAGGATACTGAGGGCTATGAAATCACCCTGTTTGGCTGTTTGAACTCTGAAGGGACAGAGACTCTGAACTGAAGCCTGAGATCCCCACAGGCTGCCTCCTGCATCTGCCCTGAAATACCAATTGACAGATCTCTACAACTCTGTCACTCTGAGGATTTAGATGGTAACTTATTTGCGTGTATATGTTTGCTTGATTTAACCTGTAAATAACCCTCTTATTCTTTTTTCCTAGTTAATAAACTTTAGATAGTTTATTACAGGATTGGCTACAGTTATTGTCTGTCTTTGGTGTAGAATTTAGGGTACTAATTGATTTGGTGTAAGTGACTGGTCTCTTGGGACTGGAAGCAACCTAAATGTGGTTCAATTTGTCTGGGTGGCAAGATAGACTGCAGAATCTAAGCAGACTGTCCATGACTCCATGGTAAGACTGTTATAGTGGTTCAAGAGTTCACATTTGTTACTAGTTTGGTGAAATCTAATTATAGAATACACCACCAGTTTGGGATGTCTGCCCTAAGGAAGGCATTCACAGTCGTGAGCCACTTTAGACAGCGTGACATTCCTAACTCTAACACTGGCTACTCACAGATAAGACAGATGTCCTAAAGATGCAGTGTACCCCACTTTACAGGTTTTACCTTAAATCACGGTTTGTATAAAACACACAGAACTTCTGAGCACTTATAATAAAACAAAAGGTTTATTTAAGAAAGAATGCAGAGTTAACTAGAAACAAGAGAAGAATGATGGAATTAAATGGTTACAATACAAAAGTCATAAAACTTGAATCTGGGTAACTATCTTAATATAGTAGGTTTTCCCTAAAACCTACTATATTAGGGAAATTTTTCCCCTAAATTTCAGTCTGTTGCAGTGCTGGCTGGCTTCAGAGGAACCAGGATCCAATTTTTAATGAGAACATCTCCGCTCCCCAAGATGTCTCCTCAGTGAAAGGATTAAGAGGACCTCTTTCCCTTCTGTGTTATATTGAAACAGTCTTTAGTCTCTGTTCAGAGACAGAGTGAATCCCTGTTTAGTCATAATGGTCACTTTTTTATCTTTGAATTATTTTGATTGTTTGCAATTGCCCCTGCTGAAAGTCTTGGTATTGAGCAAGGCTAAACAATTGAGCATTGCATTACATCACCTGAATAAGCAGTGAGGAGTGACAACTCTACCCTGCCTGAATGGGCCATCACTGAGACATACTATCATACTATCCTCTGTGACTAATTTTTACTTCAGGTCCATAAAGCATACTTTCAATGTAGTTACCTTATTCCTTAATCATTATCCGTACATATATCTCACAATGATGGTGAAGCTTGATAAGTTACAAGCTTTCTGTAGATACCTTACAAGCTACTCTTTATGGATAAATATCCTGTAAGAAAAGTGTTTCGTGTAGTGAATTTGTCAGGTCTGATTTGCAAAGAACAGGGGATCATTTGCCAAGGAACAGGGCCGGCTCCAGGGTTTTGGCCGCCCGAAGCAGCCAAAACAAAAAACAAAAAAAGCCACGATCGCGATCTGCGGCGGCAATTCGGCGGGAGGTCCTTCGCTCCCAGGCGGAGTGAGGGACCGTCCGCCGAATTCCCGCCGAATAGCTGGACGTGCCGCCCCTCTCCGGAGTGGCCGCCCCAAGCACCTGCTTGAGAAGCTGGTGCCTGGAGCTGGCCCTGCCAAGGAACCTCTGTCTCACACCCTCCTATTAAGGTTGTTTGGTCTCCCAGTGGCTAGTTGTGCATTGTTCTGAGGTTGTAAATTTGGTCTGACTGCTCCTTTCATAGAATCATAGACTATCAGGGTTGGAAGGGACCTCAGGAGGTCATCTAGTCCAACCCCCTGCTCAAAGCAGGACCAATCCCCAGACAGATTTTTGCCCCAGATCCCTAAATGGCCCCCTCAAGGATTGAACTCAGGACCCTAGGTTTAGCAGGCCAATGCTCAAACCACTGAGCGATCCCTCCCCCCTTTTCACATTTGTCTTTTTTTTTTTAACTGTGTTGTCCAATGCAGTCTCCTCTATGCTGCTAGCATGTTAGTCACATTGCAGTTTCTTTGTGGTTTCTTGCACTCTGACTTTTGCTAGTGTGAGAATGGGGACTTAACTGAAGCTGTGCTGAAAAATTGGGGTCCCTTATGCCAACAGCTCTCCTGTATATTAATAGTTCTCCTTTTAATGCTTTATATTGGCAATGTTCAGCAAGACCCTGAACTTCAGTAATAAATCTCTACTGTTTCCCTATGTTCCTGGTGCCTTCTATTACATTTGGCCAATCTGTATAAAATTGTTTGCCTATGAAATGGGCCTCAAAACCCACTTGCAGTCTGGTGTATTCTTTCTTTTCTCCTCAGTCAGGGCATGGGCACACAGGATAGCAGCAGCAGCATCCATGGCAAATATCAGGGCATTTACCTGGTATGCTTGTGCTTGTCCCTGCTAAACTAGAATTTGAGATCATTCTAATCTATAGATCCAGCGAGGCCAGCTGCCTGAGTTGCCAAAATCAGACTTCTCTAGCAGAGCCATTTGCACTATGGGCGCCATAGCTGCACTGAGACAGGACTCTGCCTCCTTCCTGCTGCAGTTTTCACATGTCTCCTCCCTGATTTTCCATTTTCCTGGTTCACTCACAATGCTTTCTCTCATTCCTTCTTTAGAGAGAGGGATTAACTCACTTCTGACCTCATATAGTGTGAGGAAGGAGTGGCAGAAGCTCCCTAAAAGTGGGGGCCACCAGCACCTGAACCATGGTCCTGCTCCCCATTTCCTCGAGCCCCTGCCCTCGTGTGGTCCATTCCCCCGAGGCCCTGCCCCCGCATCGCCTCTTCCCCTTGAAGACCCTGCCACCTGTTGCTTCTCCTCATGGTAGGTAAAAAGTGGGAGGGCATAGCTGCCCCCATTTTAAAAAGTGATGGTGCCATGGCCCTCTGGCTCCCCCATTCTGGCACCACTGGTGTGAGGACAAATACAATGAGTGATGCGTCTAGCAGCAACTAGAAAACTCCTTGATCAGGAAGTTCCTATGTCTGCTGCAATAAATCCTACTGGTCTCTGGTAACTGTGGAAGAGATGGAATAGTATAACTGCTCCACAATGTCCAGTTAGATTGCTCTTTAAAATGTGTCCTGCATTTTGTTGTGGTGATATAGTAGCTATCTAGATATTGGAAGAACCCTGGGGCTGGGCTTTGGGGACACTCAAGAAGTATAGATGAGAAAACACTTTCCTTTTTATAAAAAGAAGAACAGGAGTACTTGTGGCACCTTAGAGACTAACAAATTTATTAGAGCATAAGCTTTCGTGGACTACAGCCCACTTCTTCGGATGCATATAGAATGGAACATATATTGAGGAGATATATATACACACATACAGAGAGCATAAACAGGTGGGAGTTGTCTTACCAACTCTGAGAGGCCAATTAATTAAGAGAAAAAAAAACTTTTGAAGTGATAATCAAGATAGCCCAGTACAGACAGTTTGATAAGAAGTGTGAGCTTACTTACAAGGGGAGATAGATTCAATGTTTGTAAATTGGCCTCTCAGAGTTGGTAAGACAACTCCCACCGTAGTCCACGAAAGCTTATGCTCTAATAAATTTGTTAGTCTCTAAGGTGCCACAAGTACTCCTGTTCTTCTTTTTGCGGATACAGACTAACACGGCTGCTACTCTGAAACCTTTCCTTTTTATGCTGGATTGTGGGGGCATCAGGGAGGAAAGAGTTAAAAAGGTGGGAGGTCAAGGCAGCTGGAAACAATCAGGCAATCAGAGCCAGCTGCTAGAGAGAGGAAAAGGAAGTGGGGGCGGGGCTAGTGGAGAAGATGCTGATTATGGCCTTGATCCCAGGAAGAGAGGGCTGTGGGTCAGGAAACATGAAATAAGACAATTTCTGTTTACTTTGGGACTGTATTTTGAATGAGCTTTTCACCCTCCGAAGGGAGTGCTTACTTTTGAACTGCCTTTGTACCGTAGGCTATGCTCTCACTGCAGAGCTAACTCAAATTATCTACCCTGGAGTTAGCCAGTGCTCAAGCAAGACCAGCCACACTGCAAACGAGTGTTGCTGTGCAGCTTAAGTGTTAGTATTAGCAGCTCAAAGTGATTGGATTAGCAACTGACAAGTTGTGCCAACTCAGGCAGAAGCTATACCCCCTGACTGGCCAGCTAGCTTGAATTAAAAGCACCACCACAGTGGAGTTAAAGGTTTTTGTGTGAAGATGGAACTCAAGTTAGGGGCAACACTCACACCAGAATTCAAGTTACCTGTGCAGTGAAGGCAAGCCCTTAGTGCTTTAATTGGGACTGAGCTTGTACCTGGAGAAGTATAGATGAGAAAACACTTTCCTTTTTATGCTGATAGGAGAAGGGCTGATATGAGGCCATCCTGTGACAGTTTCCAAACAACCTATGTTTCAATCTTGTTTTCAAACAATGCTAATGATAACCATAAAAGTAGCAACATAAATCAATTATATATGTATTTTGCCTCAATCTGCTCATAGAGCAGTAGAAAACTGGAGTATCTGTAGTAATGTCAATCGATTGATACCAGTGTAAGGGAAATCAGAATTGGGCTCACTTATTTTTACTAGTAAACTCTTTTAAAAGTAATGAGAGGGAAGAAAGGAGTAGGGAAGAGAGATGCTTTGGGGAATAAGAACATTTCTTCAAACTGGAAGCAATTTACCTGCTGTTGATATTTTGCTTATTGGGCCAAATTCTCAGCCGATTTAAATTATCATAGCTGCATTTTCAATGTTGCAGTCAACACTGTGGGTAAATTTTGTGGGTAAACAACTTAATCAGTCTCTGTGTGTTTGTTCTGAAAATTTTGAAAGCTGTTGTCTTTTAGCGATGAGACAGGTCCTGCTATAACATATTTTTCCTTTTAGTGAAGGCTCTATCTTCTCTGCATGATAAATACAATCAAGAGGGAAAACCCTACCGTGTCTATACAAGTGCTATCTCACCATTTTACAGGTAACTTCTGCTTGAGAAGACCAGATTAGGCAGTTAGCTCCAACACGTGGTACAGCGCATCCTAAATAGTTTTTGGGGTTTTAATTATTGTAACACTGATTCCACATGGTCCAGATTTTTCTCCAGTTTTCTCAGTGAAATCAGCCTTCAAACACCTTATACAGTAATCACTAATGCAAATTTCTCTGGTAATCACTTTTATGCATGTGATCAAAGTTGATCACAATGAAACAAATTTCCACTTCAAGAGCAAAAATCAGGTTATGTAAATAATAGAAAGAAATAGCATTTTCCTTGTTCTCCTCTCTCTCTGGAGTCTGTATTCCCTTGAGGAGCTAGTCCACAGCTTCACTCCTTAATATCTATTTATCTTTTGTCCTCTCTCCTTGAAGTCCATGGGGAAATACATTTATAATAGAGGGAATTACAAAAAAGTCAAAATAATGATGGCTGGAATGAATTTTTAATTGTCCTGAAATGACCCCACATTGATGCCTAGACTCTACTACCAAGGAGACTGTAAACATGAGTTTTGCCTGCTGCAGATGAACTTACAATAGGCAACAAAATGTGGTCCTGTGGGTGGGACCAGTAAGTATGAGGAGAGTCAGATGTCTGAAAAAACTAATCCCCTGGCAACCAAGGGTTCCCTCCTCTTTAATTTCTCCATATGAAGTGGAGATGATTATCAGTCACTCAACCCAGGCTATTGCTGCTGCCGTATGCAGGAATTAGACTTTTCAAGACATTCTCACAGTAGTAGTGGGTGATCTAGTTCAAATGAAATAAGAACTGACATTGATTGTTTTGCCTTGAATTAAAATCCAATCTGAATCAAAGCTTTCACTAAGACTAAAAATAGTGGATAATTTCCTCCCCGTAGCACATTTCATTCTAGAGTCCCTGTGCATTTTCTGAAGCAGAAATGCCCAAATTTTCTGGTGGCCAGACTTTTCACAGCACTTTTTAAATCAAAACTAGAAGCACTTAGTGCTAGAAATCTGTCTTCGGAATTGAGCTGGAAATGCTACGGACTCAAGGGGCCTCCAACTCCTTTGAGGGTCTCTGATCACAAATTCTCTCTTCTCTGGAATTACAAAAAGAGGGAGAGCTGCATGATAAATTAAGAGATACTTTAAAAAAAATCTTCACATATCTTGCAAGTATGGTTTTTCCCTTGGCCTGCCTTTGTAGAAAAATATAACTGTCACAATCACACTTGTAATTCCAATCAACACAATCTTGCTGCACCTACTGTAGCCAGGATAAGGTGGCATGTTGCAATTCTGATCTTCAGTGGTACTGAATGATATTCAAGGAGAAAAATGTTTTGCACTATTGCTCCATGAGACTGTGTACAAGTTCCAGAGCAATACTGGGAACATGCATGCATGAGTGTAAAAGTTGAAAATAGTGCCCTGTATTAGTGGAGAAGTTACAGTACTATGGGAAGCTACTGCAGTGTGTAATGACAAGGGAATGTGTACCTCAGAGTAGTGGAATTTTTGAAGATGTCTCCTACTGCTGAGCATAAAATCATGATAATCAGTAATGAGAAAGTGTTAGAGGCTACAAGATGAAGCCCAACACAAAATGGTGAACTTGGATTTAAATTCTGAGCGCTACCAATTAACAAACCCTCCTTTTGTTTATAAGAATACACTGGGAGCAGTCATGGTGACTTTTTTCTTTATAACTGTTAAATTTTTAATATTTTTCCAAATTCTTACTGTTAAGTAAAGAAAAGAGGCTCTGTCTTCTTTTGCGTGGTATGAAGATGGATAGGGCTTTGAGCCAGAAAGCCAGAATAAGATGCTATTATATTTAGCAGTGTTCAACCCTTGATGTAATGAAAAAAATAAATGGATAAGACCACTGCATAGAAAACATTAAATGTCATTGGGTATAAATCCACCTTGCTTTAAAGAATTAGACAAAATACAATTGATTTTACCATTTTTGGCATACAAGTCTGTGGTGGGATATACAGACCCCACAGTGGACCAGAAAAAATGTTAATGAGCTCCTGCGGGTTCGGTCAGTCCCACCCCACTACACCTGCAGTTGATGCAAGGTTTGGAGGTGAGGCTAACAGTTGGGAGCTTGCTGGGAGGGAGAGCAGATCTGTCTCTCTCCAGTCTAGACTTTTTGGGGGTGTTTGGGTTAAACTGCTTACCTGACTGATATAGGTGTAAAGTACCTTAGCAGGAGTCTCTTCATGCTGTATACTCAAGGCCAAATGAAAGGGTTAAGGACCTCTGAAAATTATGAATTACAATCATCAGAGGTGTATCCTCAATGAGGATTGGATTGTTTGCCTCCCCTGCAGAACAGGCAATGGGCACAGTGCTCTTAACTTCAAAGATCTTTTGAGGTCTTGAAAACAATCTCCTAGATCTCAGGACATCTTTGTCATGGAGAGGCCCTGTCCTCTATGGAAATTCTTCTATTTTAGAAGCTAAACTTCCATGTGTCCTTTTCTCTAGTTAGTGTCCTCCATTACCTGGGTAGGCAGGTGACATTTAATACACAGAGAGAGAACAAGTAGATGCTGCTGTTAAAGCCGATGCTGGAAAATCCCCTTAGATTTAAAGAGGGTTCATGTCATCATATGCAGGTACCCAATGGCTTTTCCCCCTGCTCTCGTCCACCAGGAATTATAGCATCCCAAACACAGAACAGGGGCTTCTACTGATTTTGTGGGGAAAGAAAGACATCCTTATGGCTACAGCTAGTTGGGAATCTTTAAACTACATGATTTTTTTTGGTTGGAAAATGCCAATTTATTGAAACCCAAACTGTTTGCAGGAAAGGGCCCATTTCAGTGAATTTCTTGCTTTGAATATATTTTGGAAAAAGTTTTGAAATTGTCTAAACATCCCACTTTTACATTTTCTAAGTGAAAAATTCATTTTTTGATTGAAATTGTGTTTTGTTTGAAAATTAAACTAATTATAGTTTAAAAATTGAAAAAGTAAACACTGAAATGATATCAAAAGAGTATTTTCACTCACCTGAACTAAAAATTTTTGGGAATTATCAGGGTTTTGTTTTGTTTTGTTTTTGAGATTTCAACTTTTTGTCCCAAAACTGAATGGGAACATTTTTTGCTTTTCTCAAATTTTCCCAGGTTGGAAACCATTTCCTGCCTAGCTCTATTTTTGGTCTCAGGCTCAGAAAGAGCAGCACTCACTTATTGATCCCGGGAAAGAGCATCCACTGAATTTCCTCTCCCATATCTGTGCATCAGGGTAACATCCTCATACCAATGCATGAGACCAGAAGTGCAACTGAGCATCAACAAAACAGTGTGACTAAGGTGTTGCCAAATCCCATAAATAAACAAACTGAAAGATATAAATATTTTTGCTTTAATCTATAACCATGTTTGGCATAATCTGTAACAATGCTACTTTAAAAAATTCTCATCCAGAACTGGGATTTTGAAGTTGCAGTGTCCTTTAAAGTCAGCATTTAACTTTGATCACAGTCCATTGATTAGTAGCAAAGAAAGAAAAATGGATTCTGTTGGAAACAAGCACAAATTGTACTATCTCCTGGCATGTCTATAGCAAACTGCAATTGACTCAGGTCATACCAGGTCTTGTGGTGAATTGCTCTTTAACTGAATGGAACGAGTATAATTTTCTTAGTGGAAAGGATGTTTTAACTAGAGGATTTTGGATCGTCTCTGTGTTAGGAGGACACTAAATGTAAGAGACAAAGCACTGGTAATGATTGTTTAGCAGTATCCATTGAGGGGAATGAACAATACCAGTGTTGGGGAATACATCTCTTCATTTCAAATATTGTTTATATTCTAGGCTACTGTGTTTACATGAGACCAAGGTCCTGATTCAACAAAGCATTTAAACACATGATTAAAAACCTATTGAATGAAATCTGTGCCGATTGAAATCAATGGCCAGGATTTCACTCATTGGCTTCAATAGGATTTAAATCCTTATTTATTCCAGGCCTATTTCACCATATGAGGAGTACTGAATGCTGCAAGGATGTTTACACTAACTCTGTGTCAAACTACAAAGCAAAGTATTTCCATACTAAGTATGTTACGTTAAAGTGCAGATACCTCAATCTCTATTTCTAACCGATTCTCTGTGTGTGCACCTTTGCCTGAAATAAGTTAACAGGTAGAGTGAATATTTCAAGACCAAGGAAAGTGAATGTCACAAGTGGCCTCTCTAAATTAAGCAGGTCCAGCTCCCCTGTGCCTGAACAGGTGTTCCCACTTGGCCAATCAAGAGGGCAGGGCAGCACTTGGAGCTATAAATGATCAGGGAGAGGCTGAGGGGGAGGGGGCCCCGTGTGAGAGAGACCTGTGAGTTAGGAGATTGGAGGAAGTCTCTGAGAGGAAAGCTTTTTGCTCTCTGCAGCTCCTCCCTGGAAAGAGGGAGACGTTATCAGGGGCTGACTTTCGAGAGCCAAAGTCAGCACTGGGAAGCTGAAAAGGGCTGAGAGCTAGGAGCCAAGGGAGGGGCTGGCTTGCTGACCTTCCTGAGTCTTTAAGCCATGCCTGGAGGGGGCTGAATGCTGAGAACAGCAGAAGGAGATGACGGCTGGCTCTTGTAGCTGGAGAGCTAAAGCCAGAAGGCCAGAGAAGGTTGGGAGTGAAGTGTAGTGAGGGATGCTGGAGCCATACCGAGGAGCTGAGACAGAGTGAGGGACACTGGGGTTCTACTTAAAGTACTGTCTGTACTATGGTTATGGGACTTGGGTTATGGCTTATGTGTATTGGGTTTCTTTTGTAAGAAATTAACCCTCTGCCCCCAACAAAGGACTTTTTGTATTCAGAAAAACTGTTTGGACTATTTCACCAGTTGGAAGGTAGGAAGAGCTGTGCTCATGTGACATTGTTATTTGGGTCCAAACATATAGTCAAGGTCAAGCAACAAATGTAAGGAAATGAGAACCTGGTATTCCAAGCATTAAAATAAATAAAAATCTGATAAACACAACAAAACAAAACTTTGTTTTCTCACTAACACTTTTTCATAGTACAATGCAATTCCTTATGGCAACTTCAAGGAGAGGGAAGAACAAACTATTCACTAGAAACATGCATGATAATCACAATCCCATTAATGTTTGAACAAAAGAAATGTCCTACAACTTGCATAAACTTGTTCTTAGAATAGGTAAAAATAAACAGAACTGATAAAAATCCTAAGCATATTATTTCTTCTATCTGAAAACCAGCTCGCATTTCGTTAAGGTGTATATCTATTATATGCTCTGCAGTAAACAGATTAAAAACAAATGGTGCATAGTTTATATAATGGCAATTTGACTCCAACAATTCAGAGAACATACAACAAAATAAATTCTATGCATAAATTGCTATTCACAGATTTATCTAAAAGAAATTTTGGCATAGCTTTTGCATAAGGATTCACCTGACCTTTTCTGTTCACATGTACAATTAAAGTATAAGTGTCAGCAGCGTTTAACAAGGCACAGACAGTAAAGAGTTTGCCAAATTCCTTTTATAGTATGTCTTTACTCAAGATGCAAGATCCTTATATCTACAAGACACAAAGTGATGAAATCATTTATCTTCCAGCTAATTTTTCTTTGTTTTCAAATATTAAGTCCAGAAAACAAAACCAAATTTCCATTCTTTTTTTTTTTTTCCCATTACTGTGGGCCTGATCTGGCAAAACTTCACCTGAGTAGTATGTTCTCACAATCAGTAGGAATGTTAGTGTTAGTAAAGATGTGTAGGGTTTCAAACCCTGTCTCTCCAGAACTCACCTGCCTTTGGCATGTTGACTGATATCCTCTAAATCAGGGGAACTAGCCAGCAGGTGTAGAGGCCTGAACTTGAGGGGTAAGAAGTATGGATTTTTTAATTTGTCCAGAGTTCTGATCTTATAAAGGATCCAGAGAATTTTCAAGAGTTTATCTTCAAAACTGTGGGCCATATTCTATGGTGGTTGAGGTTAATAGTGGAAAAGTTATGGCCCTATAAATTAAAGGACAAGGCCAAATCCTTTAAGCTCTTCTCTCACTTGAGCAGTGCCACTGATTCTGTTGGGCTCATGACTATTCAAGATACCATTTTCTTTGCCTACTCAAACATAGTATCTGCAAAGACATACACAGGGTGGCTAATCAAAGCTGCCTCCAACTGGAAACAGTTAAGTGTTTCTGCTGTGAAAGATTTGCTATTACTTTTCAGATTAAATCATTCAGTTTTGGAGAGAGCTGTGGGCTACTCCACATGGCTTCATAGCTGAGCTTCTCTGCTTCCGTTTGAGCCAGTGATGCTCAATGACATTTTGCAAGTGCTGAAGATGCACTAGCCCACTATCTATTCAACAGACCTGTGTACCTCTTGACTGATAAAAGCTAGTAGTCAAATAACAGCTCCATTGTTTGTGCCACTGTGCTTCAGTGTAGGATGTCAGGTATTCTCAACAAAACATTAATGTGGGTAACGTCTTTAATTCTAGATTCCTTATGGAAGCCCTATGTGGGAGGAGACTATTGAGAAGTTGTTGGCCAGTCATCTATGGCAATATTTGTATTCTGCAGATTTCTTGATCCTGATCAGTCTGCTTTGAAAGCTGGGGTGGGACTAAAAGTTCCCTTGTGACAATGATGGTCTTCTCTTGGCTGTGGAAGAGGATTACGCAGATTGTTAGATTGGTTAACTGCTTCTTATACAGTTTACTGTGAAGCAGTCTAGACTGCAGAAGTGGATGGCCATGCTTTGAAGTAGCTTCACTACTTTTTATACAGAAAGAGCCAGAGGATGGATTTAATTTAGTGTTCGTACACTATACAAGAGCAATCTAGAGGTGAATCAAAGGATTCTGTTTCCTCTTTTCTTCAGTGTGTACATAAGGTACAAAGAGGGCTAGTAAGGGTACATATGATACCATGTATGCAGACCTGAGGTACTTTGGAAAATTTTACCCAAGCGCCATTTTCGAAGAGACTTGGGACCGGATTTCAGTGGGAGTTAGGCACCTCAATCTGAAATCTGACCCGTAGACAACTACTTCTCATTGAAAGTAAATGAAATGTCAGTCCCTATGTGCCTAAGTCACTTTTGAGACTGGAACTTAAGCTCCTACATTTTCTCTCTTTTTTTTTAAATATTTTACCCCAAAACTAGGAATTGATCTCCAATACAGCTGATCCTTCTAATACAATGGAATAGATGACCCACCATTGGCTAGAAACTGGGCTTTAGATGAGGGGCTATGGGCAGAAGCTCAATCCAGAAAATCTCTGAAATAATTTTAGCAGATTGAGAGAAGCTACTGGAAAAACTGGCTAGAGTTTCACCATGGCTGTTAATTTCTAAAGATAGGCAGCCATTATTTGTAAATCAAGTTGTCAACTATGGGTTTTGTTAGATCCTAGTCTTCCTTTGTTTTAAATGAAGACCTTGCTCGGAATATCCGTGCCTTTTGTCACCTTGAAATTATACCACTGTAAAGAATTCTATTTGGGGCAACACTTTGAGATATTTGGAAGCAAAACTTAGTGCACAATGTGGCAGTCTGTGTGTTGTGTCACTTTCATTGGACGTGCATAGCATCCCAGCTCTGATCTGTACTGGTTGTGATTTGTTATTTTTTCACACTATAGTCCTAAGTGATTTGGGTCTGGGTTACCTGAGAGACCACTTCTTTTCTTGTTGCATACTGTGCCGTTTGTAGTCATTGGAGGTGTTCATTCTGAAACTAATTTGATAAAGAAGAGAGGAAGCTGTCAACAGGGCATTTCTCCATCAAGATTCCTTCACTTGGGAATCTGCTTCCCATTGTGGTCTGCGAGAGCCCAGGCTTGTTAACATTCTGGAGCTCTGCCAGCTTTATCCAGTTATGGGGGTGTTTCGATCCTGGGGTTTTGTTTGTGTCCTTATCTTGTTACAGCAATGTTTAACCACATAGGTATGTTCCTGATTCACTTACTTCCAAGCCAAGTATGCTGTTGGCAGCTCCATCCGAAACAGATTGTAAATCTTTAATAAAAAAAAAAAAAAAACACGAAGCAAATATCTCAGACAGAAATTTCTGCCAACATCTTGAAGGGATTCCATTTGGATTTTTTTTTTTTCAAATTCGTTTCTAGAATTATCTATGGAGTTTCTAGAGAATGTGTTCTTTAAAGCTTGACAGTGAAAAACTTAGTTAAGATTATTCTCCTGTTTTTAATCTTTCAGTAGTGTCAGCAAATTGGCCTAATCAGCTTTATGAATCTACGTCATACTTTAATAGAGCTCTCTCAGGTCATCTGTTCCAAGGAGAATCCCATCTTACTTAATGGCTCCTTCTCTAATCAATAATACATCTGATGTTGTGGTGACCAGTACAGCATATAAACTGAAAGTTTCCAACTAAAATTTGGAGTTTCATCAAGGTTTTTTGAAAGCACCTTTTTATTCATCTTTTGTATCTGCAGCCTTTTCCTGATTTTTTTTTTCCACATCATTTGTCTAAAACTTTCAAGGAGTTTTCCACAATAATCCCTTGTCCATTATGCTGTCTACAGTAAATAGAATTTAAATAATTCATTAAGTAAGAATCTTTTAGAAAACTAAGATTTCAGTTTTCTTTCTATGGGGATTTCTGTAGATTACAAAGTTTTAGTAGTTCTGCCCAATAACATTTTAAAACCTGTAGCTTGGTCCTTTAATAAGCACTTCAACAACTTTCAGGGTTTGTATTTATATATATACATTCAAAAGAAGTCTCTTTCTCTCTAGGCTTTTACCAGACCATCACACTTTCACATAACTATGTATCATGTAATCTTCATAGCCCTGCATGTCCATTATCTCAACCCTGATCTGGATTTTTGAGATGTGAGGTAATTCAGTTTCTAGGACAGCAGAGAGCAAATTATTCTGAGAGTGGCTCCAGAGGATGCATTCTCTCCTCCTGCCAGAAATATGTCAGGAATTTGGGTAATTTGACAGTATAATCACTTGATGATTGTAGTATGAAGGGAACTGAATATTACTGGAAAGTAAGCTCAAAACACCAAGCTGACTTCATTTATGCTACACTTGAACAATTCTTATCCTCATACATACATCCTCAGGATGTTGGAAGTATCCTATGATCTGTTTTTAAACAGACTGTTTCTCTTGCTTACCCTATATTCTATTTATACATATTCACACATACTAGATTCCATTTTTCATATATCCTTCTGTTCTTCAGAAATATAGTGTAGATTGGTTATCTTGTATAAATATTTAATAGTGCATCTCCAGTCAGAAATGAAATTCTCTTCCAGTGAAATATTAACTAGAAAGGGTTGCCACTAAGTAATAAGTAGTCATTGCTAATATTTTTCAAGGTTTTTTTTTTATTGTAAATAGACAAGAGGTTTGGGGCAGGCCAAAAGAGCCAGGTTAAAGTTAGATGGGAAGAACACAGAGTGCAAGGGAACCTGGCTCTCCACATCCGCTAAGTTACTCCTGCATAGCAGAGGGGCACATGTAAGTGTTTCATTGGCACGTTGAGGATCACATTGGAACTATGATTCTTTAGCCATACCTAAAGCCTGCCCTCATATATCTTAAGCACCTGAAAGTAAGAGAGCAGGCACACAGTGGGCTTTAGGCTTCCACTCTGTGCAGAGGTCTATATTGAATCCTTGATTTTACTTTTGTACAGATGTAGCTTCCCCTCACAGCTGATCTTCCTGCTGCCTGTACCATTCAGGGCCTTTCAAGATCAAGATCTTTATATAATTCACGTCAATTTGTTTTAATCACCCCAAATTATAATGGGGAAATATGCCCTATTACACACAGAAGTATAGTGCTATGTTCTGTTACATGTTTAAATAAATACATATACCCTTTCTACTTGCATATGCCATATGACTTTTAAAAAAACAACAACATGATTTTAAAATAAGTTATGGGCCAAGCACAGTCCAGACAGACCGATAGAGGTGCTAGACACCTCTGAGGTAGAAAGGCTATAGCCGTGCCCTTCTGTATGTACTCTCCCAGAGTGGGGTTGATTCCTCTGGACACATTTATGTCTTCAAGGCAAACGCTATGGCAATACCATATTTGTGGTTTTAGCATTTAGTCATAGGTTAAACATCGCATTTTTTCTGCCTTAGGCCTATATTGAGCTATACATTTAGCCTGAAGAACAAAAGTAGAAAAATACAACATCTGTGTAATTTTAGCATTGCTGTAGATTTAAGAAGATTTTCTATGGTGAATGTTCGGTATGCAATTTTCTAACGATCATGACTTCATCTACCAAGGTCCTACTGTTACCCACAGATAACGGTGATCATCCAGTAGCTCAAATGGCTGAGGGCCACATTTTTTTAGGAGAAAGTTCTGAGTTCTATTGTTCATGCTCACTGGTGTGTTTGATCAATAATGAAGTGTCTTACTTTTTACTATATACAGGTGTCTTTAGGTTTCTTATAGTTTCAAAAGATGTTTTGGACATGATCGTGCAAACACTTACACTTGTCCTTAACTTCAGACTGCTCAATTCAGTGGAACTTTTCACATGCTTTGAAGTAAAGCATGTGGATACTGTAGAGAAGAGTAGGCTGGAAGATTGAATATTCATTCTTCGCAAGAATAGTGGACTGATCTTTCATTGAGCGGTCAATGCCATGTATAGGACATAATGATGTGGTGTTGACATTTCTTGGATAAGTCAATCTCATCGGTGTGGATCTAAGATTCTCACAGGTTCCTGATCTGAATTAACATGTGGGGATGGGAGTTTAAGAGATGACAGGATGTGACAGGAAAAATGAGAGAGAAGCAGCATCAGTAACAGGTGCTAACCTGTGGTGTTCAATAAGAATTGATCAGAATTTTTGATAAATATATTTTTGATTAAAAATAACATCATTTTCTGTAAACTTGCACAATTTCTCCCCTTCCCCCCCCCCATTTCTGAGCAGAGTTATTAATATTGATCATGTGATTTTTGGTTTTGGTTTAGGGTTTTGAAAAGAAAAACCCAAATCTCTCTATAATTTAAATAAAATGATTCCCAGTATACAACATAGTCCCTACTGATAGACTTGCACCATAGAAAAATTTACTTTGATAATATTTCACTGGAGAGAACAGACATTTAAAGAGTTTTGGAGACCTGGAAGGTATTAATTGAAGGATTCTTTAGAAATGAAGTTACATCTTGAATGCAAGTTGGAAGAAAGTGGGACCCCTCTTGATTAGAGATTGACCGTTTAAAAAATTCAGTGAAATCAAAGGTGAATCATAGATAGGAACATATTTTTTGAGTTAGTGTCTCAAATTAAGAACATTTCTGACTTTGCCTCTTTTTCACTCAACTCGCTGCCATTCTGTCCCTCTTTAATTCACCATTAGTCATTTCCAAACCTGGTGTTTGATAATGTGAAGAATAAAATGTCTTGGTATTTAACTAACAAATACCATTATTAGAAATGATTTCATTGTGCCTCTTTGTCTTAACATTGCTATCTGGCTTTCTCTTTGTAAAACTAATTTTTTAGTTAATGAATCAGGTAACATAGAGGATTGGGGATACAGCAGTGTGTGGAACCTGTAGGAACTCTTCTTTCATATGTACAATAGTTCAAATAAAAACATACACTCTAGATATTTTTATTCTAGGCAGGAGGTATAACACACAGGGCCAGTGGAAGGATGTTTCGCGCCCTAGGCGAAAGTTCCATCTTGCGCCCCCCCATCCCCGAGCCCCCACCCTGAGGCGCCCCCCTTGCGGCAGCTCCCCACCCCCCCACCCTGAGGCATCCCCCCCGCCCCAGCTCACCCCTGCCCCGCCTCCTCCCCAAGCATGCAGTGGCTGCTTCACTTCTCCCGCCTCCCAGGCTTGTGGAGCCAATCAGCTTAGGCACCGCAAGCCTGGGAGGCGGGAGAAGTGAAGCAGCCACGGCATGCTCAGGGAGGAGGTGGGGCAGGGGTGAGCTGGGGCGGGGAGTTCCCCTGCGTGCCGCCTCCCTCCCCCCCCCCCCCCCGCTTGCTGCAGGCAGCCCTCCCCGCACTCCACTGCCCCAGCTCCCTCCGCCTAAATGCCGGCGGCGACCGGGGCAGCCAAAGATCCGGCCGCCACGGTCGCTGCCGAAGAAAATGGCGCCCCCCAAAATCTAGCACCCTAGGCGACTGCCTAGGTCACCTAAATGGTTGCACCGGCCCTGATAACACAAATAATGAAGCTAGTGATTTTTACTTTTTTGTGAATGGAAAAAGAATCCATTTTCCAGCCATGCCATTTTTCAAGTATTTTTATAATCAAAAAGTATATTTTGCAAGAAAAACATCTCTGAAAACTTCACAACATTTTGCAAAATGGCTTTGGATGATATTTGAAATTACTGCAAACTTTGCAGTTTTATAATTTTGATAACATTAACTGACTTCACTGCAAAAATGTTTTCAAAACATATCACTATTACATAGAAACACAGTCAGCTTTAAAAAGGGTTAACTGCTGTGGTTGATACATGATTCTTTCATACATAGGTATGGATTATCCAGGTTATGATTACCATATTATATGCCGTCTCCCCTTGCATGGTATCTCAGTCAAAATCTAAACATTACCTTACTGTAGCTTTAAGCAGATCTGTTGAATGGCATACTTGAAATGGATCGAATTTCCTGGCTGCTCAGTGGTACAACTTTTGGGTGCATTTTGTTGCTTTCAAACTCTCTGTTGCCATACTCCAGGACTTTTAAGGTTTGCAATGCTCTCTGAATTTACCAGTGTTTTATTGAGGTTGCCCATCAGAGTTAAGAACTTTCTTTTTTTCTGGGCTAGATTCTCTGGTGCAGCAAAATCTGCTCAGTGTCTCCGAGATGGCAGAGAAGTTGCCATGAAGCCAGTTATGACTCCATGATTCTCTGCCCAGAGGAACCCCAACCTTTACCTCAGTGTAGGCTAAAACAACCTGGGGTGTTCTCTAACATGCTTCAGTGGGAAACAGTCTGCAAGGGAGCATTTGCCAATTTGGGGCAGCTTGCATGCAGCATGCTGCAGCTACACTGCTGTTCTCTGTCCCTTGGTGTAGGGCTGGGTCCTAGCATCTGCTGAGAACTCTTCCATGCTGCAGAATGTTCAGTAGAGGAGATGCATGCAGTTTCTATTCCTTTTGTGTCACCTAACTGGTACACAGTGAGTAAAGCAGGGAACGTGTTCCCCATATTTTTAAAACATGACACATTTTGCATTTGTATATACGGTACAAAGCCCAATTCAATTTGTGCTTATGTTCATTTTTACGTGATGATGTTTCAGACTTGCAAAACATTTCCTGAATATTGCTTGGATAAGTTTGGATTCTGTAACACTTTTGGCCAACACTTGTACAGACAGGGAAGATGTTTTTGGAACTCTCCTCAACACTTGTATGGAGCTCTACCAAGATGAATCAGCCACTCAGGAAGTTTAGTCCTAAAACACCATTTTAAAGCCAAAAACATTTTTTTTATTATAACAAAGGAGGGCTCAATTTTGAACTTTTACTCAGATCAAATTCCTACCCAGCCACTAGTCTGACCAGCCCAGTACAGATGTTCTGGAATTGTCAAGCTAATGGTGGGGTAGGAATTTGAGCTGAGTAAAAGTTCAGAATTGAGCCCTAATTTGTCATAATCTACACTAGTTATTTCAATGTAACATTGCAGTCTAGCCCAGGGAAAGGAAAATCAGTATATGCTTCAGCAATTACATTATGTGGAACATTGCTTACAAAACAAAATGTATATAAATTGTCTTCAATCCCCTGCACTCTAAAGATAACTTTCTACCAGCATATTATTCTGTAATACTGTGGGTATTAGGGTTAGGTAGATAGAGGACCTATGAAATATGTATGTTTCTGGAATAAGGAGAAGTCTTTGCTTTGTGTGGCTGATCCTCACCACGGAGGTAACTGGATCTCAGTGCTAACTGAAGTGATCCTTCTGTATAGTTTATGTATTGGTTTGTTACACAGTTTACAATGCTACATAAATGTAAACTCATTAGTATTATCCAGCATTTAGCTTTGTATGTGAGTTTCTTTCAAGCAAAAAAATGAATGGTTTCTCTTTCCCATCCGAACCCTCCATGTACCCCTTCTGCCTTCTTTCCTTTGTGTGTGTGCATATGTCTTAGGGCTGGCCAGAAAACAAGAGTGTTCCTTTTGAGGAGAAGAATAGAGTGCCTCTATAGCCACATAGTTAGAGCACGTAGCTGGGATGAGGGAGAACAAAGTCCAAATCAGGCAGAGCAGGGACTTTAATCTGGGTCTCCTATATACTAGGGAAGTGCCCTAACCACTAGGACATTGCTATGCAGGGGTGAATGTTTCTCTCTCTCTCTCCTGTTGGATCTGTTCCACTTTGTAAAAAATAAATAAATAAATATTCATTAGATCAAAGAGATTTGGATCAGAAATTCCATTCTGGAGCTGAGAAACTTTCCCAATAAAAGTTTTGTCAAAGTGGATATGTTTCCATGAAACGTTTTGTTTTAACAAATAGGTATTTTCTGATTGGAAAAAGGTTGCATTTAAAAATGCACTACCACTTCTGATGTGCATGTGTAGAAAATACCCCCACCCGTGCACACACAGTTTTTGTAAATGAAACAAGAAAAGGGTAGTGAAATAAAACAATTCACATTTTGCCCTCCTTAGTACATTTTTGCAGCTATTTTTAAATGCTTTTCCTCATGATAGTCATGCAGCTCACCTTCCTTTCAGATTTACAAGGCTAACTTGAAACACCAAAATGATCTGAAGAATTACACACTGCCCTCGGCAACCTCTGAATTAAAACGGTTTGTGGCCCACAGCAAAAATGTCAGTCAATAGTTGGAGGCCCCAAGAAACAGCAGGAGGAAAAAGGTCTGCTTCTGTAAGAACCACACCCCACTACCCTCACTCCATTGTGACAACCTTTCCATTATTTTGGGACAGACTCCACCTCTCCCAACCAAAAAATCCTATCTAAAGAGCAATGCCTCATCCTGCCTTGTGTAAGACTTTCTAGTATCCTGGGGAGAATTGAACATCAAGCATGTGTTGTCCCTTCTGCCCCAATTTTAAAACATCAACTTTAGCACTCCCCTGATTTTCTGTGTATACAATCTGCAGTATAAATGATAGAAAATATAAGAAAAGCTCGACCTAAAAGACAAAACTCCTCCCAGCCTTCAAGAGCCTGAAAGGAATGTATTCTAGCTGGTCCTGATCCAGTAAAGCACTGCTATGTGCATGCTTAACTTCAAGCAACATGTTAGTTCCATTGACATCAATGGAACTACCAACGTGTTTAAAGTTTAAACAAGCTAAGGGATTTGCTGACAGTTCCTTCTCCTTTTTACTATACAGGCTGAATTTTAGGGCCAAGATTGTGACCCCCTTACACGCACTAGACAGCAGTTACTTGAGTGAAACCATTTGAGACTGCTTGCCAAGTAAGGTGTTACCTCTACTCGCAGTGGGTAATAGAATCTGATCCTTAGCATGTTTATTATTAGAAGAAAGACCATTTGTACCTTCAATCTTTGGAAATATTACTTTCTAACATATTTTTTTAAAAATGTGCATTTGCAATTAAAGCCCCTTTTTATAGGGTGGCCACTGATCTGATTTTACTGAATGTTGGCTCTCAGTTCCATTGAAGTTGATTTACAGAACTTCCTTGCCCTAGTCACCTTTAATTCAATGGTAAATTTATGAACTCATGCTCAGAAGTCAGGAAATGAAAACTGTATCTATCTTGTGTACTTTTATGGCCCCCATTTCCATAGTATCTTTGATGTATTATCTGGATAACATCCTTGTGCGGTAGGGAAGTACTATTATCCCAATTTTACAGGTGCGGGACGAAGGCCTTTCCTGCATTAAAGGGTTTGCCAGAAGAGCTAGACCTGCAAACCCTCCTAGGGTAGACGCAGTGTATACTGGCAAAAGAGTTTTTTTGCTGACATGGCGTTTACCAATTCCCAAATGAAATAAGCTATGCTGGCAACAGACTTTTTTTACCAGTATATCTGTCTACACTCAGGCTTTTTCCAGCATAGCTATTTCAGTTGGGGAGGGGAGATTCTGTGCGCGAACACACTCTCCAAACCAGAATAGCTATGCCAGCAAAACTTGTCACTGTAGACCAAGCCTAAAAGATTTTCTACACTTAAATGCTGCAGCGTTGCAGCTGCAGGGCTTCAGTGATGACACCACCTATGCTGACAGGAGCGGTTCTCCCCTTGCTATAGGTAATCCATTTCCCTGAGAGGTGGCAGCCAGGTCAACAGAATAATTCTCCAATCAGGGACGGCTGTAAGCTTTTTGCCGCCCCAAGCAACAACAAAAAACAACCTCCGAGAGCGCACGGAATGCCACCCCTGCAATTGTGCCGCACGTGCTTGGTTTGTTGGTGCCTAGAGCCGGTCCTGTCTCCAATTAACCTACTGCTATCTACACTGGAATTTAGGTTGGTTTAACTGCATCGTTCAGGAGTATGGATTTTTCACATCCCTGAGTGGCGTCGTTATATCGACCTAATTTCTGAGTGTAGACCAGGCCTAAGTGATTTCTCAGGGTCACACAGGAAGTCTGTGATGGAGTAGGGAACTGAACCCAGGTCCCCAGTGCTCTATTAAATCACTCAGGCGGCATAAATAAAATATTTGAATACTAGATTGTTAAAAAGTATATTTAGATAAGTACATTATCTGTAATGTGCATGAGTGAGTTATTACAGGAACATACATTTTTAGTTCATGGATTTTGTGAATTTAAATAAAAGTTCTAAACATTGGATTAAAATATGGTTGCTTTTTTGTTTCAGTTGTTTTTTGCATTCAATTTCCTGTTTCCTTTAAAAAAAAAAAAAAAAAAAAGAGGGAGTGATTAATAATGTCAAGTTCTAAATGGTCAATGTTGATTTTGAAATTAACACCTCACTGAAGTGAATAAATTAGAGAGGGAGAGTTGCATTTGCTGCTATTGTTGGGTAAACAAGGAAGCAGCACATTTGCTTACAGTTGAAATCTTTACAATGGAAAAAGGATGATTTTTTTTTTTATATTGTGTTTAAAATTTGCACAATTTGTAGAAAAAGTATATGGGAAGAAATTTTTTCCTCTGACCAGTCACAATTTGCTTTACTCCCTAAAGTAAATGTAGGATTGTACTGTATATATTACAATGTGTAACTGTGCATATTACTATGGAGCATACAACTTTTTATACACTGTCCAATTATCATGACTAGTGGGGGGGCGTGTACTCAGACTTCCACAATAACCAGCGCAATTGTGACCCAAGCCCTGCTGAATGCAGTTCATGAACCCCAAAAGAACCTATCCCAAAAGTGTTTGCAAAAAGCTATTCTATCAGTGTTGATATACATATTCTCATATGGTATTTGGATAATTGTACTATATAAAATAAAATATTTATTTGATAGAATATTGCAACTGCAGATATATTTTAAAAGTGAATGGCAACAATGCTCAAACATTAGTGACATGGATGTGAAGAAAAATACCACATCCTATTGGACCTGCAGTGAGAATTTCAGGAAACAAGATGTAATTTCTCACATTGAATCATAGAATCATAGAATCATAGAATATCAGAGTTGGAAGGGACCTCAAGAGGTCATCTAGTCCAACCCCCTGCTCAAAGCAGGACCAATTCCCAGCTAAATCATCCCAGCCAGGGCTTTGTCAAGCCGGGCCTTAAAAACCTCCAAGGAAGGAGACTCCACCACCTCCCTAGGTAACACATTCCAGTGTTTCACCACCCTCCTAGTGAAATAGCTTTTCCTGATATCCAACCTGGACCTCCCCCACTGCAACTTGAGACCATTGCTCCTTGTTCTGTCATCTACCACCACTGAGAACAGCCGAGCTCCATCCTCTTTGGAACCCCCCTTCAGGTAGTTGAAGGCTGCTATCAAATCCCCCCTCATTCTTCTCTTCTGGAGACTAAACAATCCCAGTTCCCTCAGCCTCTCCTCATAAGTCATGTGCTCCAGACCCCTAATCATTTTTGTTGCCCTCTGCTGGACTCTTTCCAATTTTTCCACATCCTTCTTGTAGTGTGGGGCCCAAAACTGGACACAATATTCCAGATGAGGCCTCACCAATGTCGAATAAAGGGGAACGATCACGTCCCTCGATCTGCTGGCAATGCCCCTACTTATACAGCCCAAAATGCCGTTAGCCTTCTTGGCAACAAGAGCACACTGTTGACTCATATCCAGCTTCTCGTCCACTGTGACCCCTAGGTCCTTTTCTGCAGAACTGGAATTGGAATTTGGCCAGGACATCAATGTTCTTTTGAAGAGTGCCATGGGATCTTTAACTCTTAGGAAGTAGCATATTCCCCTTCCATTCATCACTGTTATCTAAATTCCTAGAGGGCAACGGTTGAAATGTTTCCTCCAACATTACAACAGGTGAACATCTGTTATAGTGATTTTTGTAGTGCAGTTTTGTCAAGATTGTCTTAGTACTGTATATGGGCCAAGTTATGCCAATCTCTTTCTCTTGCCAAGACAAGTTGTATAAAGTATGAGGAGACTTGAGAGGGAGTTGGTTTAACATAACTTTCAAACTGCAAAGTATCTCAATGAAACATGACTAGTGAAATTAAATTAAACCTATTTTAACACTAATTAATGTCGATTTTAATTAAAAAATGCCAATCCACAGAAATCAGTGGAGTTTTATAACGGTGAAGTTTGGCCCTATATATCTAAAGCTAAAACATATTGTTCCTTATGTTCTAAATAAGCAATTTGCTTCCTTTGGTCTTCATCCACCTTCTTGTAAGATGCCTCATATGGTTATAGTGTCTTTAGGTGCCAAAAGCCGATTCTAATTAGAAGAAACCTTTGTTTCCAACTATCACAGGTCACGAGGCAAGGGAAAGAAGATTTGTACAATTAACAGCGTGCACGTATTGTGCAGCTTGGAGTGTCTGCTCAAACGTGTTCTACATGCAATCTCACCCGTGCCACATACTACAACATAATCACTATGAATAGATCAATATCCAAGATGTGTAATAATTCTTCCATTCTGAAGCTACTTAATGTGACAAGTATTTTTAACTGTCCAAAGAAAATGGAAAGTCAAAGCCAATTACTTCAACCTAAAAGAATATGGAGAGATGAATTTACACGTTTGGGAGAACTTAGTTTGTTAGTGAGCACAGAAACTTGTTGCAAATCACTTCCAGATGATAATAGACATGATTTTTTTTCTGGTTCCCGCAACCCAACATGCATTTTTAATCAGTCTTGATGACTGTATAAACAAATTTGTGGTGTGACTGTCACAGACATCTGTCAAATGTTCCACTTAGGACTCATTGTTCACATGTTGTGCAGTTTGTGGTCCATTTTCATTGACCCAAATAGCATCCTTCTTCCGTTCCTGTCATTCTGTTAGCAGCTGAGCTGGGGCCTGACTGTTGAATGAATATATATAAAGTTCTTTAGCAGTAGGAGTAAGATGCTAATGGATATAGACATTTCAGAGTTGTCAGTTGTCTGCAAGACCCAGCTACTTTAGAGGAAATGACAGTGTCCAGCTTGTACCATTCAGGCTTATAGCAGATAATTTTTGTCTGTGCCAGCAACATCATTATTACTAAGAAAAGCCATCACTAGACGCTTGTTAGTTATTCTCATTTATAGCAGTCTGATTAGATGGCCCATAATACCAACCAACCCTTTATTTTTTCAACATTCCAGAAAGATAGAGAAATACCTAAAGATAAGAGTAAGAGAGGAGGGATAGCTCAGTGTTTTTAGCATTGGCCTGCTCAACCCAGGGTTGTGAGTTCAATCCTTGCAGGAGCCCACTTAGGGATCTGGGGCAAAATCAGTACTTGCTCCTGCTAGTGAAGGCAGGGGCAGGGCCGGCTCTAACTTTTTTGCTGCCCCAAGCAGCAAAAAAAAGTGCCGCCCCGCCGAGCCCCCCCGCCGAGCGCTACGCCGCCGGAACCCCCCCCAAGCGTCGCGCCCCGCGCCGTCCCCCAGCCGAGCGCCGCGCCCCCCCCACCCCCCCCGCCGAGCACTGCGCCAATGGAGCCCGCCCCCCCCCGCCGAGCGCCGCGCCACCGGAACCCCTCCCTGAGTGCCATGCCCCGCCCGCGCGCCGCGCCACCAGCGCACCCCCCCCGCCGGAGCGCCCCCCCCACCTCGCTGTCCCCCGCCACCCTAAGATTGGCCGCCCCTTACCAGGTGCCGCTCCAAGCATGTGCTTGGTTGCCTGGTGCCTGGAGCCGGCCCTGGGCAGTGGGCTGGATTTGATGACCTTTCAGGGTCCCTTCCAGCTCTATGAGATAGGTATATATTAAGTATATCACACTTCATTGCTTTATTTTAGATTTACTTAAAAAAAATTCTTGGACGATTAAATTGTCCATATGCTATTACTTAAAATATCTATTGCAATAGCATCTAAGGACACTAATCCGTGATCATGGCCCCACTATACTAGCCATTATACAAACAAGTTATGCAAAGACAGTCCCTGTTCCAGAGAGCTGACAATCTAAGATTTAGACAAGTGAATAAACAGAAAGCAGAAAAGGATGGGGGACAAGGGGTGTAGTAGAAACAGATGTGGATGCATAAAGTAATCATAACCCTAGTCTTTGTAGTCGCAAGTGGTCACCACTCTAACCATTGCCAGCCAGTTAGTGATTTGTTGGCATCACGGCAAAGGTAGGCTTTAAGAAGGGATTTAAGAGGAGAAAGTGATGAGCTTGGACATTTTGAAATGGGGCAAGCATATTCCCAAGTGTAAGGAGCAGGTGGGAGAAAATTCAAAGAACTATATGTGTGATCAAGTAAAAATTCTCACCATAATGCATGGTGAGTCGTAATAGACAATCTTCAGGCTGTTCTAACTTGTCTGGGGAAAGTGGCCCCAAGATTGAGGAAGTCCCAAAATACAAAAGCTTTACACCCCTCTGTTCCTCAGCTGAACTAAGCATTCCCTTGTCAGAGCTGAGGATCTGAGCCCTGGGTCCCTCATATTTCAATATTCTTTTTGCAATTAAGTATTTTTACATTTGTAGTATAATTTGTTTAGTAAATGGAAAGATGAATTGGTGGTTGAGAGGATTTGGTCCCAGGAGTAATTCCTTCCATAAGAAGTTTATTTAGCACATCTGTATTTTCTCAAAATAAATGTAAACTATAATGAATTAGCCAATCTCTCTCTCTTGCCAAGACTAGTTGTATAAAATATGATGCGACTTGGAAGGGAGTTGGTTTAACATAGCTTGCTGTTTGAAAGTTATCTCAATGAAACATGACTAGTAAAATTAAATTAAACCTATTTTAACACTAATTAATGTCGATTTTAATTAAAAACCTGTGGAGGAAGAATAATATAAATATCCCACAACCAAATAATTTCAAGACAGAGTTTTTAGAAATCTAAATAAAATAATGTAAGCGAACTTATGCACAATTTTAAAAGAAGAAAACCATCCTGGTGGGTTAAGTCCTACTAAATCATTTTGTCATGGAAACGGCAGGAGAATTACACCCATTTAGTTGCTTTAGAAATCTTTTAATGTTAACTTAAGCTCTTATCAATCCTTTTCTAGTAAGAGAAGGCCATGATGTGGATCCATTCACCTGGAGCTGCACATGTCTCTTCCCATTTCACTGTGAGTTAACTGGTTCAGTTAGATTTTTTAATATAGCTGGTCACCTTTTTAATAAAAACAAAATTGGAGTTGTATTAAAAATAAAAGATAGAGTAAGGTCAAATCCTGGATGTCTTCCCCTCCCACTTCTGTGGCACTGCATGGGCTAGAACTGCAGATAATGTAAATCAGAATATGTCCATTGACTTTACACCCTTGAAGATCTGTCCCTATAACTTTTACATTTAACCTATTACAATAAAATTATTACAAAATAAAAATGTTTCCTCAGAGACTTGACCAACCTAAAACTGCTTCATTAAATACTCCAGCATGTGCCAAATCCTTATGACTCATACAAGAGAGCCAGGCAAAGTGACCAGTGTTTGGTCCATAGTGGAATACTTTGTGGGATAGTTTTAGTTTTAGGTAAGCAACCATTCTATTGTATGGTGAAATCCTTGATTGAATGGTGTTGGCTTGGCTCGTAATTTTGATAGCCTAAAAATGACTGCATAGCTAGTCACAGATCAGGTTGGGAACCGCCTGTGCTGGTGGCCCACCAGGCTGCTGTGCGGGGGAATTCAGCCTCTGGATCTCCAAGCAGACCTTCCAACAGTCCCGGGTTTCGCAGGACTGACACACTTTGAATCCCCCAAACCTCCTGTCCTGATTGCAGTTAACATTTCCCCCATACAGGGAAGGGGGTGGGAGAAGTGTGAGGGGGAAAATGATCAGTTTGCCCCAGCCCCTCATTTGTGCAGGCCCTCCATCTTCAGAGGAGCAGCTGGGCCAAATGTGACTGCTGTTGCAATGTCAATCAAATTTGGCCCATCCACCCCCTTGTCTCCATCTATGGGGAGCGGGTGGGTCAAAGTTAAGTGGCACTGCATCCTGCTTTAGCCACTTGAAATTTTTAAGTCTCTGCAGTCTGAATAGAGCCCAGTCACTGTCCCAGTCGTGGGATCCCTAGGACACAGTGAGTGCAGACTCTCTGTCTAGCAAACCTTCCTGAGAGAGAGCATGCATCCCAGCTGCCTGGCTCCTGGAACCAGTGCTGACTCCTCGGTCTTCCTATGTAGCTTCTCCCAGAATCCTAAGGAAGGGATTGAAGTCCAGCTTTCTGTCTAGGAGTGGTTCCTCTTTCAATAGAGGACCACCAAGATTTAGCGAACCTCTAATGTTAGGCCCTGGCCTTTGCCTTTACTGATGTTGGAATTTCTGTCCAACGTGGAAGTGAAAAGACAACAGAGAAGACAAAAGGTTACAATGTCAAAATGGAGTTTGCAGCTTAGTAAAGATACATATGGAGTTCATAATTTTCACACACAATTCATAAATTGTATGAACAGATTTCCTCAGTCATCACAGCATGACTGGGTGTTTCTTGTTTACAATGGCCTGATTCTTCTCATTATATACCAGTTATTTCTACAGTCTTCAGTGGGGTCTCCCTCTGTATAAGTGAGATCATCCCACTTTCAAAATCAACTTTATTGAGGCACTACAATTACATTCCAAGCACACCGCTGACTGTAAGATGGCCTGCACAACTGCCAGGAAAGGATTCTAATCAAAAAGCCAACAATCACAGACAAATGTTGCTGTTGGAAAATGCATAGGCCTATGGGGTTGTCTGTTGTAAATGTTTGTGTAGTAAAAGGCTATAGAGATTACCCCACTAGCCCCTCCAGTGACTTAGCAACTTCCTCATCACTCTTTTTTCCTCCTTTTACATGGGGCTAGATTCCCTTCCCACATTGATGCTTAGTACTACCTTGCTCCTGGAATACCTCTATTTCAGCAGAATTGGTTGAGGAGTAAAGTGGTATTCAATGTGAGTAAGGAGGATATCAGAACTGGGGCCACAGAAATAAAAGAGGGGGAAGAACCTGTTAAGGTCCTGACTCAAAGACCATTGAAGTCAAAAGGAGTCTTTTTTCTTTGACTTCAAAGGGCTTTGGATGGATGAGACCCCAAACCAGTCTGATTTTATAGACTGATAAAACTTTCTAGATTTCATCACTGGTGTTGAAAATGAAAGGGGGGGGGAAGTTACTCATTTTACCTTACGTAGTTTCATAGTTCATTCACATTTAGAATTGAGATGTAATTGCAGACTGGAAATATCTGACACTTCTATATCTAGCATGAGTGCAGAGAATCAGTAGCTAAAGCTTTCAAGGCGTGAATAGCAGATATAACACCAGAATACCTTTTGGGGTTGTTTTTTGTTTTTGTTGTTGTTGTTAATTTATGGTTAAATTTATGGTTGTTAATTTATGGTTAAAAATGTCAACTTTTCTCCCTTACAACTGGATGTTGATCCAACCAAAGTTGTGAAAGATCACATTTTCAAGATTTCCTAGCAGACACATACTGTTGAAATGTCTCCTTCTGGGATGCATTACATAATTTATTTGGAACAGGAATAGTATGACATCCAATTAAAAATGAAAGAATATTGTGAAGGTCAAGGTAATATAGTACCAAACTGACTTTAGAAAATCTCAAAATAAACATAGAATATATGTCTGATACTTTTATTCTGTGTATGTGACACAAACCGAAATAGAGATTTTTTTAAATCCCTAATATGGATTCATGTTATCAGAAGCATTATGGTGTGGAAATATCACAAAATTGGGTTCTCTCAAGTTACTCACATGGTCTTCACCCTTCCATATAATATGAATTTTCCTGTTGCTATAGTTTACTGCATATACGACTGTGTTTAACTGGTACCCAGAAATGTTTTGATGACCTGCCATTTTATATAGATTTGTTTCCGTTTTGTTTTCCCTCCTCATCTTGGCTGGTATCTCAGAAGATTTTCTCTATACAAGCAACAATGTAGAATATGCCTCTATTGTTTTGGAGAGCTTGAGCCCATCACCTAGACTTAAATATGAATGGATTTATCTGTCATTGACATTTCCTGTGAAAAATGTGGAGTGTGAAGAGTGGAGAAGAGAATGAAAAACCTTCACTCCTTGTTAAATACCTATCTAAAGGACAAAATGGGATAAGAAAATGCTAACAAGGTGTGCAGTTTGTGCTTGGATTTCCCTTCCACAATATAGAGCTCCAGCTGAAATGATAGGGGAACCCATGCTTATATGAGGAATGTTTCTTTGGTCCACTAATCTGGCTCAAGTCCCTGCTCTTCCTGGTTCAGGCTCCCTCTCCCTTTTTAACAGTGAATATGATTAACCATTGGAACATGCTAGATTCTACATCATTGGCAATTTTTAAGTCAAGATTGGATGTTTTTCTAAAAGATCTGCTCTAGGAATTATTTTGGGGAAGTTCTCTGGCCTTGGTTGTACAGGAGGTCAGACTAGACGATCACAGTCATCCCTTCTGGCCTTGGACTCCATGCATCTATGAATCTTGCTGACTTTATTGGCATTACATTATGCTGGTTTTCCCCTCAGTTCTCTTCTGCTACTTTTGAAAATCCCAACTGAACTTTAAATTATGAATATATTCATATTGAACTATCATTTGAGCTGAGATTGTTGAATGATCAGAATGGGTGCGAGGGGTATATTCAAAGCCAAGTGTATATCAGGATCTAGTTCTCATACATGCAGAATTCAAGGACTGGCTGTTCTGTTTATGGTAAATTTTCACCTTTTTTCTTTAACAGTACATAGATAGATTTTCAAAAGAAAATGGTTACAGCCATCCACAACTTGTTCCAGAATGAAATACCATATGACTATTGTTTTAAGGTTTTATTGTGCTTTCAAGTTACCAACTTGTTTCATATTTTCCTAAATAAAAGGCCAAAAAACCCTAATAAGCTTTTGGCAGATCATAAAAATTTGGGCCATGGATCTGTGATCCAAAGTTTGACTCTTTTCTAAGAAGACAGAACAATCACCAGATGATGATCTTTTTATAAATTAAACTGCAGCCATATGTTCATAATTAATCTGGAGTGCATGCTATACAAAGAAGGTCCATTCCACATGTCCATTCCACATGTCTTCATCTTCAATGAAGATGAGAGCCAGAATGCAGTAACTGCACATCAGGATGGTGTATAATAAGGACATTTTAATAGAGTGTGGTTGTATCTAAACATTTCTTTGTTAAAGGCAGCCTTCCTTAAAAGTTGCCCTATAAAAATGTCATTTTCTTGCTATAATGTATAACGGCTTTGGAATGAGGCCAGGTCAATGAAACCGGAAGGAATGTGTCTTGCTTAAAACTACATCTATTCCAAGTTCCCGTAGGTGGTAAGGCGTGTTGCCTTTTTATTTACGTTGTCCTTGACAACCTTTTGATACAATCAACTGGGGCATTGCTGTTACAGAGTTTGCAAAGGTGTGATTGATGTTCAACATTTATGTTAAAGATTTTTGCCCCACTTCATGGCAAATATATCATGTAGTACATAGTGGATTATTGGCTGTATGAGGTTGTATAGATATTCCTAAAGTGCTAACATGCCACTGATGGAAATTTTCCTGTCATATAAAATCCTATGTCTTTCATGAGGAAGGAGCATTTGAGGGATACGTTTCAGTGGAATCAATCTTGTGACAGTGGAAAAGCTGAACCAGTTGTTAAAATGTAATTGTTATGGTGTTACATCCTCTTCACCCCATCCTAGTACAGGTACTTGATAATAGTTGCTATGGGTGTTTCATTAATTTGTCTATTAAAGTTACAAGTCCATTAGCTGTATAACGACATGATGACTTTGAATCATTTGGTCATATTATTTCACGCAGTGTGTTAGTGTGCACTTTTTAATGGAAATTTTCTCCCCATAATTGAGTGAATCTTAAAAATGTTTTCCCCAACAAAAAAATTAATAAATCACACATGGTATGAATAAATTCTGGTGTACTTACTGGCAATGTATCCTCAGAAGTCCAGTTAGATATCTTAAGAATGTTTTCTCTTTGAAAATGAAATTTAAGAGACCAGTTTGTTGTTGCACCGGTTGTGTTTGACTTTCAGTGTAATTTAAAGGGGGGGAAATCATGCAGAGCTAGAGCTGGAAAAGTGGCTCAGTCAAATTTGTGAACATATTTCACTGATCTTTTTCTTAAAGATGGAGCATAATCAAACATCCTTACAAGATTCCTGCCAAGAGGGGAAAATGGATTAATAACCATCTGATATATAATATATCTGACTGGTCACCCTGTTCAGACCACTAAAACAGTACCCACTCTCCAAAATAAGACATGTATGCAAGCAACATCTCCATGTCTATGTGGCAAAAAGGTCAGAATAAGTTCTGCTAGGCATTTTGAATGGCAAGGTAGATTAGTCAATAATAACTGGCTGTAACTGGCATTCCAACTAGTTGTAACATTCCTTATTTCCATTTAAGTGAATTTATTTCTACATTTTGAAACCTTCAAATAAATTAATTCCCATTCTAATCTTTACAACTAAATGCTTCACTTATCAGAACAAGTGGTGGCAAAGACATCACTGACATTATGAATCTGGGAAAATATTTTCTCCCCTCAGTATAGCCATATTATCACTACACTCTGAATATTGATAAGTGAAATCCAAATTCCACCATATATGCATAATTTTATCTTATTAGACTGAAATTTGTCCATTAGTTCAGAAACAGTACAGACTAGCGTTCAGAAGATAAATAGCTGATGCTTTATGCGGAGCTGGCCCTAGGGATATGCCAAGTGTTCAGGTACACAGGGTCCTGCTTCTTGATACTACCTCTGTCACGTTTCCAATATGTACTCTACCCATGATTTCCGAGCAGAGTGTCTGCCATAACTTGCCTTGATCCTCATTGAAAAATTCATATGGCACTTGCTCCTTTTGCATTGGGTCCTGGTATGGCACTTGCCCTTCGAATTTTCCAAGTTCTGAAATCCTCCTTAACATTCTAATATAACAAGCTCCCTGACTATATTACCTCCAACAGCAGTCAAAAATATCCTACAATCTCTAATAAGTGCCCCAGTATGACCTATCCTAACCTGCTGCCAAATGTTCACTCTTCTCAGATATGCAACATAGCTTAAAGATGTCTGAGAAGTCTCAAATGTCTTACTTCCCCACTTCACGAGGAGGCTGTGAGGACTAATTACTTCAGTGTATCTGAGGTTGAGCTACCATGGCGATGAGTGCTGATTTCTCATAGGAGTTATGGCAGAAATGGGTCTGTAGGTGGGATTTGAAGGAAGGTAGTGGCCTTCTGGATTAGTTCAGAGAGTTGTTCCAGATGTATTACCTCGGTAAAATAAATCTAAGGCTCTGATCCTGCAATGAGATCAGTGTGAAATTCCATTGATATCAATGGGCCAATAACACTACCAACAGTGCGGTTCCATGTCACTGAAGGATTGAACCTAAGAGTGTCTACACAGGGATGATAAACTTGGGCTCATGGGACTAGGGCTCCAGGGCTGAAAAATTGCTGTGTAATCCAGGCATGGGCTGGCGCCTACACAGCATCTTTTCAGCCCCAGTGCCCTAGTCCTGTGAGCCCGAGTCAGCTGACCCAGGCCAGCCTCAGGGTAGGTGTACATAGGGATGATAACACAACTGATTGATTATGTTGAAGATCCATGTGTCTGCTACAGATAGATGAAATAAGAATTAGCAGGAAGGGTATATCTGTTTTCATTAGTTACAAGAATAACGGTATGTTCTCCTTCTGTGATACTCCCTAGAGAGTGAATAATAGAACTCATCCAGTGAAAGGGAAGTCTCTTTTCAGCTTAGAATTTGACCAACCCAGATGCTAGCTTTGAGGGTTTTTTAATTATGTTAATTTCCCCATCATCAAGTAGGTCCAACATGAAAATAATTTGGGGGACAAAGTAGGGAATAATTTACAAGAAAATTTAGCCCTAATATTTGCCTGATAGACTATTGACTCCTCCTATTTTTATGCAATTTAATCCTGTTTGTTTATCTTTTGGGATGCACTTGAGATCCCAAAGTATATTGAGATGGCAATATACTTAAGGTTTGACCAAACATTACAGTTTTGTCACCAGGAGTGTATAATTGGGGACCCAATCTACTGTGTCATTTTTTATTAAATTTGATGGGAATTATCAGTGTTATTATGAATCATCTGTATATAGTGAGATGTTTTAGTATTGATTATGATTCGCCATCATTCCTTGAACTTTTCTACTAGGATCTCATTGCATTTTTCTACAGTGTTAATAAAAAATAACAAAGTGGGAAAGGGTCGTCCTTGTATCAAGACACTTTTTTAATCGTAAATGGTCAGTGATATAGCCATCAACCTATAGTGTTCTCAAGTCTCTACTTGGACTGTAAACTCAATCAAAATACCTCCCACCCATGTCAGAAGATAGACAAGATACAGGCAAACTTAACGTCTGGGTGCTATCTATTCCTAAAATGTTCTGGCCCAGATGATTGCCTCCTACAGTACACCCTGTGGAAGGCATGACTGTAGGAGAAATAATCTCCGAAAGGATCTCTCTGTGAAGTACCACACAATCATTACACTGGAGGGTTGAGCTGCAGCATACGCTAGTGAGCAGTAATAGGAATGGCCGTGGTATCAGATCTCTAACCTGGCAGATACCAAAGAGTCTAGTGGGAGACCAGGTCCTTCCACAGAGAAGCCCTGTGCCTGGTGTAGAGCATGTCTGCCTTTCTGTCCCTAGTGCTCCCAAGAAGGTGGCTCCCAGAAAATATAATACAGTTGGTGACTGTATCATCTCTTTGAGGAAATCTCCATATGAGCAGGAGGGGAATTAAGTACGTACCCTAATGCCCTAACCCCAGCGAACCTCTTCGTGCACCCAGTCTCTGAATGTTCCCACTTCATGGACCCAAGATCCATGGTGTACACTTAATGGGTCTCGGTCTGGCAAATGAGATGTGCTGGGGAAGGAAGGGAGCAGTGCTGATCATGAGAAGGGGGAGATTTATATGCAAAACTTCCCCCCATGAGCAACTTGGGGAATAACCCCAGACCCTGCTTGCTCTGAGTACATCCTACATTATACAGACTGTAAGTTCCTTGGATAGGGGCTGTCTTTCTCATACGTGTTCCTACAGTGATTAGAACTATGGGCTCTCTGACTCAGATCCCTAGGTGTTACCACAGTACAAATAATCATGCTTTTGACCATTTTTTTCCCAATCTGGTAGCTATGATCTTTGCATAAATCCTACAATCCTGGTTAATCATGAAAACTGGTCTATAGTTACTGTGCAACTTCAGGCCTCAGTTTCTGTGTGAAAGTAATGAAAACTTCAAAGCACATCACCTCCTTCTTTATAACCTAGCAGCTGCCCTGCCCTTACCAATAACATAGCAAAATTGTTCAAAACTTGGAAGCCAGGTGGACTCTGAACATTTTTACGGTGTTCAACAGCATAATCATTTCTAAATGCCTTCTATTTTTTCGGTATATTAATAGCTACAACAACAACATCAGCAGCTTTTTCTCAGAAACTTTCCCAGCTGTGTCATGCCCTTTACTTGTTTTTCTAGTTTGTTCATCTTTTTAATAAGATTTCTAATTTTAAGTGTAATCATGAAGTTTCAGAGAAATAGTATTTAGAACTCATTGTATTTCTTAGCCATACACAAATTTTATATAACACTGAATATTACTTAATATCTCCACTAATATTTATATATCACTTTACATGTCCAATGTGCTTTACAATCAATTGAATTTGTCCCTTACACTTTTCAGTTTAATTACTTGTTCCTTGATTCCCTGGAATTTTAGATAATTTGCTGAAATTTGTATAGAAGGATAAATATCTGTCTAAAATTTAGCTTGAATATAGGAGACTGCTCTGTCATTCATTATAGAATATTTATATTTTAGCTGAAATATTTTATAAACAAGATTACTATTTGAAGTGCTGAAATAGCTCATCCTCTTCTTTAAAAAAATGTTTTCTTCCTAACTAGACAGTTTATCAGAATTATTTTTCTTCTAGCTTGCAAAGCTGATAAAAACTGACTGATCTGAAAGAAAACACGTACTCGTGAAGGTTCACTTTTGTAAACTACTGCCCAGAGCTATTGGGAAGCAAAATACGTTTGATATTTCAACAATGAAGCATATTGACCCTTATTCTCTTCTTTCACTAGTTTTACAGTAAGGTAGCTCAATTACATTTGAATTACTTACGTTTTGGTCTGGTTTAAATGAAAGCAGAATCAAGCCTCAGACTTCATCTCCTTACAGGGTTGCTTTCAGCATTACTTTTATAGGCCCAATCCAGCTCCTGTAAAATTCAATGGGAGTTTTATCACAAACTAGGTGAAGGTTTGGGTCCTTAATTTTTAAATGGATCACAATATGAGATTTAATCCCTTCTAAAGTTGATCCTGTATTAATTCAGGTTTACAGTCTAAAAATAAATCATTCTTTTACTGTATCTGAAGTGGCATTGAGTAGAAGGTAAATTATTTTCCAGATGGATTAATTATTTTAGTGGATTAAAGATTTTAAAATATTTTACATCTTTATAGTTGATTAAGACCAGGATAAGTCTGCTTTGGTGTCTCAAATGTAAAAAGAAAATCAATAATTCCATAATATCCATTTTTGACATTTGCCACTTTATTCCATAATTGCTCATGCAATGGTCCATCACATATCTGATCAGCATTTTTTACTAAATAGGATAGCTGCACCTCCTCCCCCCCCCCCACTCCCTGCTTTACTTCTTGAGTAAATAACACCTAAAATCCCAATCTTTAAAAAATTTTGTTTAGTAGGTTTGGCTGGGTTGGGTTGGTTTTGTTTGTTTTTTAATTCTTTATCATTTAAATAAGTTTCTTGGAATAGATTAACAAAAAAAAAAAAATCTTGTCCTTGAAGAAACAGATCTTCTGTTCAGACCAGTTCTGTTCTGTTCAGACCAGTTCTGTTCCAGGAAGTAATATTAATCTTTTGCTCCATAATAAAAAAAATCCATACTTGCATATTCAAACTGATGGAGCTGTGAAGAAAAGTGACAGGTCGCTTATTCATCAATAACCATTTTCCCAGGTGTGCTGGAACAATTTGTATAGTGGGGGTGCTGAGAGCCATTGAACCAATGTGAACCCTGCATATAATGGGAAACCACTTCAAGCCAGGTGGTGCGGCAGCACCTCTAGTCCCAGCACCTGTGCATTTTCCAGCAGGATATAAATCTCACTACCATGGAGATTCAAACCTTTTTATAATGTAAAAAATGAGTGTTGTACTTCTAACTTCCAAGAGGCAGTTATAATCTCTCGGCAATGTGGGACTCAGTCTTCAGATTTGCCCCAGCTCTGCTCAGAGCAGGACCTGAACAAGAGGACAAAGGTGGCTGCCTGCAGCCTTTAGGCTTCCTTATATTGGGGCAGGTTGTTTTGGCCCCTTGTACAAGTTAAAGTGCTGGAGATTGCTCCGACTGTGCCCCCATTGCCTGACCATACTAGTCTCCAGATACCCACCCCTGTGCTGGGAGTCCCTGAGTAGATGGCTAAATCAGCTTTGTAGCTGCATTGCACAGGCAGAGTGGCACAAATCATCTATAGAACAACTGAAGTTTCTGGCATGTGCAGTCTATGATGGCATATAGCACCACCATATTTAACATTGGTGGGCTGGATTGTCCCAAATACATCTGTGCAGGGAGGGGACGCTGCAAGCATGGATCTTTCCTTTCCCTGAGTGGAAGGGGTCTGAGCCACTTCCATGGCATTTCTTTTTCTTGTGGGGTGCTCTTTTCATAGTCCAGGTTGCACAGAGGGAAGGGGATGCATACTGGGAACCCAGGAGTAACGTGCCGGGGAAGTGCATTATCCAACTCCATAGATAATCCCCCTGAAATGTTATAGTGACCTGAACTGCATTAACCTGGGGGCGTAGGGGCTGCTGTAACTAGAGTAAGTCCTTGTTGCAATGGATCCACTTGAGTTGCACCTCAGGGGCCAGAGCTGATATAGGACCAGGGGGTGTCCTTGGCTTCTCCTAGGATCTGTCAAATGTCACAATGGGCTCACATCTTTTTCTGCTTAGCTGCAAACACTGCTCTCAAGCAGGATTATTTAGCAGTATCTCTGTGAGGAGAGCCGCATGATTTCCTCTCAGTAGGAAGGGAATAAGCTGGTTGTATTCACATATCAGTTTGTTTGCAAATGCACAAGAAAACAGCAAGAGACTTTTAAAAAAGAAACAAATGCATAAGAAATTAATTGCTATCCTGCCCCAAGACAGGCGTGGAACAGCAATAAAATGTATGGCCAATATAAGAAGACAGATACATATTCTAATCTCTTAAATATATCCCAATCTAAATAGCAAGAACCATGTGTGTATATAGATATCAATATAGACAAGTACAAATAACACAGTAGTAATTAATGCACTAAAACAATCAACTTAAACATTTTAAAAAATTGCTCTCATAGAGCATATTAAAAAAAACTAAAGAACAAAAAGAAAATATATGAATACAATGTTTCTGAACCTATGTTGCAGTTTTTAATCAGACAGAGGATTTTGAGACTTAGTAACACAAATAACAGGAGAAAAAGTATATGGAAATTAAAACCATATCATGATCCCAGCAGACTTAAGTTATTTGTTCCACCACAGCTGTTGCCGCATCAGTTTACCATTTAAAATCCATCTGGTAGAGCTCCATAGAGGCTTCCTTAGTTTTATTAGATATTGTATTTGTCTTATCTTCAATGAACTAATATGACAAACATAGGTCAATAAAAAAAAAAAAAACCTTTGTAATTCCATTTAGGGTCACCTTGTGATGTGTGCACAATGGTATATCTTGGACCTTACTCCATTATATGGAAAAGAATATTTTTCTTCCTTATTGCAGTGACTTTGACAAAATCCTCTACAAATCTCTTTGTCCTTCTCCAACTACAGAAGCAATAGTTTTTACAGTCTTTAAGACAGACAGGCCTTGATAGGACTGTAGAAAAGTGCATTAATATTACATGAATGTATCTACATAACAGGATTGACCTTGTGGTAACTGATTTTCAGAAGTACGGTGCACTCCTAATCCTACTTGAAGATGTGGTTACTCAGCACGTTAGATAATCTGACCCCAGGGTTACACTGGTGTTTGTACCAATAATACATGTCCATACTAGACATCCTGTCTGGGTTCAGTTTAAAACACGCCAACACTCTAGTCCACGCTTGCAGCATTGCCTCCTGAGTACTTTCAATAATCCCTAGGTACCCCGAAAGCAAGATGTGATTTATGGAATACTTATGAAAAACCCTCTGGGTGTGGAAGGGGATTGTAGGGGAAGGATCAGTCTCTCTTAACTATCTATAAACCAGGACAATTTTTGAGGCATTACACCAGTGATGGTGTGGCATGATTAAGCTTCTTTCTAGACACTATTCTGAGTGAAGTGTGATGTGACATACAGTTATGTGAAACTTCAGTGAAACACCTGGGGATATTGGCATTTTCCTGCATATGCACTAAACAGTTGTAAGACACTATTAGTAGCAGTAGGACACTTCTAATATCACACAAATGAAACATGAATACTAATGTAAAGAACATGCATTAAAAAACATTGTTATAAAATTTGATTCACTAACTGCATATTAGTTCATATGGCGGTGACAAATGAGATGTGATTCAACCTCTCTTAATCTGCCACATTCCACCATGATAAAACTTTTGGCCTTTTTCATCTCACGTACCCAAATGTTAATATTAAACCATACAGAACATTCAGCCGGAATTTGTCACAAAACCTCTGTGGTAGCTTTTTCTCATGTTCTGCTCTTAGAGCAGGCTAGTGGAGACACTTCAGAGTCTCAGTGAATTGAGGGGAAGAGGATAGTATGAAGAGGGTGGATTTTTAGGCATCAGAGAACTTCTATGGGGAAAATGCACAGTATACAAAAGGGTAGGGCTCTACCTTAGCCAAAGTAGAATCAGATGGCTGGCAAAGAGATTTAACAAGCTTGAAGGATTATTTAAACTGGAGAAAAGCTAATTAGCACTGGAAATGACTCTGCTCAGGAAGATGGCTGCTAAGGTGTCTGTAATAAAGAGGTATTCCTGTATCTAGTAAAGGATATAGCAAATTACAACTGAACTGGAAGAGTGGCATGTTGAGGAGGATATGCTATTAACTGACAGAGTGAGGAAAAAACATCTCTTGGAATCGGTTTTTCCATAACTGTCCACTAAGGGGTTTCCTCTGAAAATCTGGTAATGGCCTTGTTAACTGGGTTTGGATCACTAGACTAATGTGGTATGACACATCCTATGTAATCCTACCAGGAGCATTATTCATAGCTAGTGAATAAGCACATACAGTATCCTGTTCAAAATAGAACTGGTGATATTTTGTAATAAAGTGATAATACTCTGACATTATTGTATTATATGTTGTCAGATGCTACCGTTGTGATGCTCTGCTTTCTCCTATGTTGATATCACTCGGCTGCGTGTGTCTGTTCCCTCTGTGTGCTGCCCCAGCTTTGCGCAAATAGCTGACACAGCAGACCCGAAGAGAACCCCCAATAACCACAGAGTCTAGTAAGATGCAAAGTCACGACGACTAGGTTTATTGCGACCTTGGACACAATTGCAGTTCCCTGTAGGTTTCTTAGCCTAACTCAGGGCAAACTACGAGAAAGTGCCTCTTGGCAAGGACCCGGACAAAGACACCACTCAGGGATGCATTCTTATACACAGGTACAAACAAGTTACACATCATTCCTGACGTATTGAGGTACAACCCCTCTACGTAGCAAGGTGCCGCCTCTCGCCTTGTACATGTTGGTTCGATCAAAACAACTCTATCCATCTTTTTACCCTTTTGCCCCTGTCATTGGGATGGGTCGGCCTGTTCCGTGTTATCTGTGGAATGTTCCAGTATAGTGTGTTCTGTGCTTTAACTTTGCTAGGTGAATATATATTTATGCAACATCAGCCCTTTTCCTGCCAGCTTCTGTGAACAGGGTCTGCCTCTGGCTCACAGTTTAACTTTGCTTTATGTTAGCAAAGTCTTGACCATTACTTCAGTTCAGGCCTTAGGCCTCATACCAGGCCTCTGATACCAAGGTTTATATCTCAGGGCCTCCTCTTACTACACTATATAACACAAATATTGAACAGTAAATTTTTCTGTACTCTAAATGAAAAAAATGTTACTCATAGTTCATACAAGTCTATGATATTTTTCTTTCAACAAAGCCAAATTAAGAACTATAATCACAGGGACTTACTGTATCTTCCTCTATCATGCAAGAAGGAGTTAATTTTTATAGGATGTACTGAATTACAGAAATGAGTTCCAGAAAAATGTAATCCTAGGTCAAATTCAACCCTATTGTGATTCCATTTGGGTCAATAGAGTTACAATAAGGAGGATTTTAATTAATTGTTCTAATGTATTTTGAGCAATACTGGTCCACTTTCCAGATGTGATCAACTAAATCATATGGGCAAATCCTGATTTGGACTAGGGCAAAGTGTTCCCCTATAGCTCTGAGTCCCCTGAAACTATTGTGAATTTATTCATTCACTCCTTTTTGCTGTTGTCTGTCAGTAGTTTTACTGTGTTATAACAGCATATAAAAAGAGTCATTTCTATTCTGTTTCCAGAAAAATGGAGAAAGGTAAGAAATCTGTAAGACCATTTTTTTTCAAGGATCCCATATTTTCCCATAATTTGTAATGCTGTTTCTGTTCATCTATGCTAATATTTCATTTTGTGTTGAATGTGAAACACTGGTAATTCAATCTGACAGCAATGGTGGTTTGAGAATTTCCAACATCTTGTAAATCTAAGTGGTGTCTAAGTGAAAGTTCAGTCCTCTGATGCAATTCTAAGAAGTATGAGTAACCATTTCAATTATTCATTTTCTGCTCTTCCGCCTGCTTCCTGACTTCCATGAAGACCATATGGACAGGGGTCCTTTCTGGTAGCTCTTTCCGCCCCCCCCCCCCCCCCAAGCTAGAACATAGTGTGAGGAGTTAAGGAAGTCAAGACATCAGCACTAGAAGACAACAAGTGCAATGTTTTGGAAGATCATGGAAGGTGGCACATGAGGGGAGGGACAATGCTTTTTAAATAGCCTTAGCTTAGCACAGGTCTCCACTGAACTTTAGTGGAGTTGTTTTGTGAACATTTGATGTGTGGTTTCTAAAAAATAAATCTTGAAGGAAGTCAAAAGGGATTGGTCCCTTTGCAAGATTCAGTCAATGTAACTCATGCAACAGGCTATGCATGGCTTGTTTTCAGGCTGCTTCTATATAGAGGCTGAAATATGGATTTAGAAACCTAATTTTACGGTACCAGACTGGAAAAACTGGCCCATGTTTAGGAACCCATATTTGAAAACTGGGATCAGTTTCTGTTTTATCTTTTAGAGTACATGTACATTTCCTATGTAGAGTTTGGGGGGGCGAGGGGAGGGAAACAAGGTAAGTGTTAGAAGTGCATTGTTGGTGGGGAATGTAATCTATGTTGACAGTAACAGTGTATACTCTATTTAATATGTATAAGGAATGTGAATCTGAGTGTCAATTAACACATTGAATTGAGAGTAGTTCAGCTTTTCAAAACCTATCAAACCAGGATTGCAGCTGACCAAAGGGAATTGTTTCCATGGCTGAAATGAGTCAGACATGACTCAGGATTAAATTAGAAAGTAATTTGTAGACAGGGTACTGTACAGAGAGGGAAAATTGGCGTATGTCCAAATACTAGCGTTTTCAGAACCTCATTCTAAGGCAGATATTTTCTGTTCTCCAAACATACAACGATGGGCGCTGGTTTGTTTTTAGTATTGCATTCCTCTCAATTCCAGACGATTGGTGATGCTTCCTGCAGTGACATTGCACTGTTGGAGAACCGTCAGATGCTGTGGTATAGTTGCCAGAACTACCATAAAGAATCCCCTCGCCTACCAAAATACATACAGGCACAGTGGGCCAAATGTTGTTCTAGTGCAGGGGTCTCAAATTCAATTTACCTTAGGGCCAGGGCCAGTCCTCAAATCCTCCCAGCGGCCAAATAATGTTGCTCATGCTGCCCAGAACCTGCCCCCCAAAACTCCGCCCCCCACCTGTCAAAGGCTTTGGGAGGGAGTTTGGGGTAGGGGATTCGGGTGCAGGCTCTGGGAGGGAGTTTGGGTGCAGAAGGCATAAGAGGTTGTGCTAAGGGAGGGAGTTTGGGTGGGGGAGGGGGACTGGGGTGCAGGCTCTGGGATGGAGTTTGGGTGCTGGGGATGTGTGGGAAGGGGGTTCAGGCTCTGTGAGGGAGTTTGGGGGCAGGAAGGGGGTGGGGCTCTGGGAGGGGATTGGGGGGTGCTGTGGCGCTTACCTGGGGCTCCAAGGCAGGGCGGGCCGGGGTCCTCTGTGTGCTGCTGTCCCCAGGCACCACTCCCACAGCTTCCCATTGCCCGCAGGGGCGCTCGGGGCGAGGGCAGCGTGCGGAGGCACAGCCTCACCCCACCCTGCCCCGCCCCAGACTGCAGGGAGGGCCGGCAGACATGTGGAGTGAGCAAGCAGACGCCACTCAGCTCCGCTGTGGTGCCAGGGCCCCAGGTCATTTTAAATCGCCTCGGGTGGGAGGGGGGCAAGGGAGAGACCTGGCCCCAAAACTGCTGAAGCCCCACAGGCCACATTGGGGAGGCTTGCGGACCACAGATGGCCCCCAGGCGGCGAGTTTGAGACCCCTGTTCTAGTGAAATATGTTGAAGTTAAGGGATTTGCAAGGCTGCCTGGGGATGAAAATTGGCCCTTCTCTGTGTTTTTTTAGTATCTGTTGGTATTGTAACTATGTAAATTCTGGACTAAACCACCAAACATGCAGAAGTAGACCCCACATTTTCTGGCCTCCCGCATTGCAAGCTCATTTTCTAGCTGCCACAGGTCCTTTTAGATTTCCTCACTTGGCTGGAAAAACAGCAGCAAGATGGAGGGTTAATAAAGTGATTTATTAAGAGATTATATTACCTTTTGCAGTGTTGTGCATTATTTCCTTTCGTATCACACGTCTTTTGTGGCAAAAAAAACCAACAACCCACGCTTCTTCAAATAAACACAATAAATCCTTAAATTTGTTAGTCTCTAAGGTGCCACAAGTACTCTGTTCTTTTTGCGGATACAGACTAACACGGCTGCTACACTGAAATAAATCCTTAATGTTTCCCCCACCCTGAAAAGTTGTTACACAAGGACAATTTTCCCTCTGAACCCAGTTCTAATCTCATTTGCCCAGTGTAAATCATGATTCACTACACTGATGTTAATGGAATTGCAGTGCAGTTGTTTAAAACCAGTGCAAGTGAAATCAGAATCAGTCACGATTTCATTAAGCATCATCTAAATTAGGTTTCTTATCAAAACATAATGAAATCATAACATTTTCATCCCTCCCTTGCATGTAGAGAATGCAGTTTTCAAAAGCACTCTGTGTTGGCCTATTTCTCTTCTCACTGAAGTCAGTTGGGTAATTCAATGGGAGCAGAGTTAGGCCAGTGAGAAGCACGTCTGAAAATCCTATCCAAACATTCTAACAAAGAGTTATGGCTCTGTTTGTATTAAACTTGATTAATAATAAATATCACAGTAGTGTCTCAGGCCAAAGCAAGTACACCTCCCCATTTTTCTAGTCACTACACAAACAGCATAGTGGACTTTCTTTGCCTAATTAAAGATTATAATAATATTAGCATTCAGTATTGTGCTAAAACCCAGAATCTCTAATTAGGATCAGGCTCTAGTCATGTCCGAACTCATGAAGGCACAGTAAGTGACCCAAAAACCGACTTATATTACCATGATAGAACACATACATAATACATTTGTGTACATACATTAGCTATTTAAAGTGTATGATTATTTCAGCCTTGTTTTGTACTGTATCGCACTTTTTAATAGTAATAGTAATAGTCTGCCCTGGGTTTCACTATCCCAGTAAGTTTAGTCTAGTCATTACACCATACTTCTCCCAGTGCGGATAGCGTTCTAGCTCTTAGGAGCAGGGGACTGATTTAGGATATTAATATGCCTATGGCCTCCAGGTTTCATAGATGTTTCCACTCTCAGGCTACATAAAATGGGACACATACAAAATGGTAAAAAGGGAAAGGACTGCCTAGGAAGGAGTACTGCAAAAAGGGATCTGGGGGTCATAGTGGATCACAAGCTAAATATGAGTCAAGAGTGTAACGCTGTTGCAAAAAAAGTGAACATCATTCTGGGATGCATTAGCAGGAGTATTGTAAGCAAGACACGAGAAGTAATTCTTTCGCTCTATTCCACGCTGATTAGGCCTCAATTGTGGAGTATTGTGTCCAGTTCTAGGTGTCACATTTCAGGAAAGATGTGGACAAATTGGAGAAAGTACAGAGAAGAGCAACAAACATTATTAAAGGTCTAGAAAATATGACCTATGAGGGAAGATTGAACAAACTGAATTTGTTTAGTATGGAAAAGAGAAGACTGAGGGGGGACATAACAGTTTTCAAGTACATAAAAGGTTGTTACAAGGAGGAAGGAGAAAATTGTTCTTCTTAACCTCTGAGAATAGGACAAGAAGCAATGAGCTTAAATTACAGCAAGGAAGGTTTAGGTTCGACATTAGGAAAAACTTCCTGTCAGGGTGGTTAAGCACTGGAATAAATTGCCTAGGGAGGTTGTAGAATCTCCATCATTGGAGATTTTTAAGAGCAGGTTGGACAAACAACTGTTGAGGTCCCTTCCAGTCCTATGATTCCATAAGCATCAGGAATATATCTGTTCATCTTTATATTTATGTGGCTGATATTCGTGACAATCCCCCACAAAAAAAAAAAAGAAAGAAATGTTCAGCCTCATGTTCCAGCCCATAACATGAAAACAAAAGAAGAGAAAAGACATTCTGTTAGTCTCAACTCTGAGAACATCAGGCAATGACTCATGTTAGCAAAAAGTCTGCCAGCACAGCTGGATGAGCACAAATTGCATGTACAATAGTGCAGTGGGATTTAAAGACAGTGCAGTGGGATTTTTTTTTAATTGCCTTTCCTTTAGAAATATTCTCTGAGAATAAGGTATGCCCTGTTACAATGTGGAAACACAGGGGAAAATGGCTTGAAAGAGAGAGAAATGAAAATGTGTGGTATTCTTATAAAATGCAACCTCCTACGATGGAAATGCCTCACTACACAAATACTGATGGATCCCATGATCTGAGAGAGCAGTTTGACATGATAAATTTGTTAGCGCTTAATTTGGGCCCTAAACCTGCAGAGTGATTTAATGAGGATGCACCCTTATGCCTACACAAATCACTTTGCATGATTAGGATCGGGGTGTTTAAGAAATGAAAATTTTTTAGTCTGCTGGGCCTTTGGTTTTCTTTCATCTGCTATTCAATGGAAAAACAATGCAGAGCTGTTAGACATTTCACAAAAAATCAGGATATTGGAATGTCTTGAAAAAGGAGAGAGAGGGGCTGTTTAGACTACTCAAGAGTTTGATATGAGGAACCCAAAGTTTGTGACATTAGAAATGTTACACACCTCTGACTTCTCTACAGTAGCTGTACCAGAGCTGGCTGAATAAATAAATCCGAGAATGCTGAGAAAACACCTTGGTCGATGCAACTTCTTTGACATGTATAAAATCTATGCAAGGACACACTGACTTTCAGTTACAGTATTAAAGAAGTGCAGCCCTTTTTTATCTCATTCACAGTGAAAATGATATCACTTTCTCAATAAATGAATGTTGATTACTTTTTTTTTAAATGGCTGTATGGATTTCAACAACTATCCAATGGTACTGATTTCATTGCTTTGTATTAGTTTTCATGTTCTTAGTGTAATATTATTTAAAGCCTGAACACAGTTCTGCTAGTTTCCACTAAGAGCCTGTTTTGTCACTATCAGTAGAAACACCACATTGACCCAGTGAGAGAACTGCCTAAGGATTTGTTTTTTAAAATAGACCGTGCAATCAACTGTAGATAGTTTTAAGCAATTGGTCCCTGTGCTCATGTAGCTTATGATTTGAGAAAGCTATGAAAGCTCAGTAACATATTACTATCACTGACCTGCTAGTTTGGTATAGAACATCCCCAAGTGCTGGATGATTTCAATTTATTTTCAAAAATAAACTACAGTTCTCTAGTTTTGCCCCTTCAGATCAAAGTCAGTGACAACAAGATGCTGGTATACATCCAAAAGGGAAGATGTTAAAATGGAATAGCACAATATGATGCAAGTTTCTCCACGCTAATCTGACTGCATAAATTAAATTGCATGATTTAAAGAAGTCTAGCAAGAAAAATGTAAACAATTATTCTGGCAAGTGTTTGTGTAGAGATGAATGTAGAAAATGGAGACGTCCGTGGTTGAAATCATGTCTGTAACCAAAAATAAAAAAAAGTGTGCATGCTGGCAAGAACATAGAATGAAATAAGACCTGAAGTTCTGGCATACAAACTATGTTGTCAGTGCCAGTCTGTGTGGAAAAAGCCATGCAAACAAATGTGGAACAAGAAGAACAACAGCTGCATTTTCTGAGTTAGGAGAACAACTGAGTTTCAACTCTGAAACATTTAAGGAGTAAAAGAAACACTAATAAGGCTAACTAGGCCAATTCTAGAGTCTTGAGGGATGAAGACATTTTGTGAGCTGCACAGAATAAGTGTTTGTTCATCAATCTAACACTCACAGCGAAGAGGAAGAAAAAGTATATATAATCTTTCCATGAGAATATGCAACAAATAGAATGCTCTGAGGGGTTTTAATCTAGCTGAGGTATGCAACTTCTGCTGCTTAGAGAGTATTGAATGTGAATGAAGGACTTAAAAAAATTGAAAAAAGGAAACAAGTTCCTACAGTGGATTTCTACATTGCTTAATAAAGTGTTTTGAATCGCTACCATACTGGATTTGAAATGAGTTGCATGTATTGAATGAGTAAGAAAGCTGAAGTGCTTGATTGCTGACAGTCAGTTAGTATAGGTTTATTACACAATGTTTTTGGATTGAGCAGTCCACAATTTATTTAAAAAAAAAACTGCCTTAGATAAATTGAGTACTACTCTAAGTCTGCCCCAAAGTCAATGGAAAGGCTGACATTAACTTTCATAGGCTCTGGATCGGGCCCTGAATGTGGCAGATTATCAGAATACTATTTTTTAAAAAAAAGTTACTTGGTCAAAAAGAAAAATTTGACTTCATTAGAAATTTTGTTTCAAACTTCTAAAAATCAAGCCTCTTTTATTTACGTGTTCAATTATGAGAACTGCTCAGAACATTTTTTTAACAAAATGAAATTTCATCAAAATGTGCAATTTTGTCAAAAACCAAAACATTTAATGGAGATGTTTGGGAGGGGTTTTTTGGAGGGGGGGAGGGAGTTTTGGTTGGGGGAGGGAAGAAGTTTGGTTGGGATGAAAATTTCCTGCTTTGAATTGATAGATCAGGAACTTAAAGCTGGGTCTCCCAGGCCCGTACCCATACCATCAGGCTGCATTTCCCTATCTGAAATTTCAACACCTCTTCTCAAACGAAAAACCTGACAATTTGGTTTGAAAATGTCCATTTTGACACACATCTCTTTTTTCACAAAAAAGTTCAAAAGGTTTTGGTTTTGTTCCAATGTGGAGGTAAAACGAATTTTGAATCCTCAAAAGCTACCATGAACCAAAATTATCATCCTCCCATCCGCATTACTGACTAGGCATACAAGTTTGAAAATTTTAGCCATTCTGTTTAAAAATGTGGCCCTTTGTGACATTGCCTGTGCTGTGGAGAGCACCAAATGGGACTAGGGGGAGGGGAGTCCTTCCCCCCGCCACTCCAACTTAAAGCCAAAATTACTTTGAGTAGTTTTCCCAATGCAATGTTTTCTATTTGGATCAGCCTGATGGGAATCTAGGTACTTCCTGTGATATCCCACTTGAGTACCAGTCTTCAGTGGAATTTGTTAAATCTGCTCTAACTTGTGTGTCTAATTATTCTAACAAATACTGTTGAAAGAGTGTCTGTTTCTCCAGGCAGGAAATAAACCAAAAACCAAACACGTTTCTCTAAGGCTCTGATGTAGTTCAGAGATTTAGAAGCAGGTTGACTCCTTTATTTTTCCTTTTCTCACAGTGCATTGTGACAGACCCAGACCAGTGGGGTAGAGGAGTCTGGTAGAGGGCAAATATACTGGTCACTGGATGAGTAGTTTTCTGTTCCCTGAGTGACCAGAGCAGGGGCTGCACTAGAGTATTCAGGCACCTGTTAGAACCAGTTAAGGCAGGCAGGCTAATTAGGACACCTGGAGCCAATTAAGAAGAAGCTGCTAGAATCAATTAAGGCAGGCTAATCAGGGCACCTGGGTTTTAAAAGGAGCTCACTTCAGTTTGTGGTGTGAGTGTGAGGAGCTGGGAGCAAGAGGCTCAAGGAGCTGAGAGTGAGAGGGTGTGCTGCTGGAGGACTGAGGAGCACAAGTGTTATCAGACACCAGGAGGAAGATCCTGTGGTGAGAGTAAGGAAGGTGTTTGGAGGAGGCCATGGGGAAGTAGCCCAGGGAGTTGCAGCTGTCATGTAGCTGTTACTGGAGGCACTATAGACAGCTGCAGTCCACAGGGCCCTGGGCTGGAACCTGGAGTAGAGGGTGGTCTAGGGTGACCAGATGTCCTGATTTTATAGGGACAGTCCCGATATTTGGGGCCTTTTTCTTATATAGGCTCCTATTACCCCCCCACCCCGTCCCGATTTTTCACACTTACTATCTGGTCACCCTAGGTCCCAGGTTCCCCCCAAACCTCCCAATTGACCTGGACTGTGGTTTCTTCCAGAGGGGAAGGTCTCTGGGCTGTTCCCCAACCCACGTGGTGAATTTCTGAGGCAAGAAAATCCGCCAATAAGCGCAGGACCCACCAAGATAGAGGAGGAACTTTTTCACAGCATTTACATACATGTATTTATAATACATACATTTACATACATACACAAAGGGCTCTCATGTATATTAATGAAAAAATACAAGTATGGAACACATGACAATGGCTATACCAAATGAGAAATGTAAATTACATGCCCAAAAAGAGAACTGAAATAGGAATAATGGAAAGAAAACTGATGTGCAGAAGTAAAAATGAAGTTTAATGAGTTCTATTTATAGGTTATGTGTTCCTGTAGTCAACTCAGTTCTGTGACAGCTAAATTTAACCCGTTGAGGCCCATTACTGCAATCGGGCACTAAATCTTCCATTCCTGACCACAGATTCTTAACTTGAGATTTTATTACACATCCTCCATATCAGCCTGTAGGCTGCTGGCCTGTTTCCCTAGCCTAGAAAGGATTAAATACCAGGCCTGGAGTCTAGTTCAGGGCTTCAGCTTTATTTCTTCACAATAAAACAGTTAAGCATATGTTTCACATATAAATCCACTCTTTTCCTCTGACCCAGGGGACTTATCTAATCTCTCAGAGTTTTGTCTGAGAGTCACCCTGCTCCAGGGTCTGTCACAGGCACCAGCTTGGTTTTATAGTGTAATACTCACTTATAGAAATTAAAGAATTTACTGGGAAATTGCAAGTAACAGCTCCAGCACACACAGGCATGACTTACCTTCCTCCTAAACTTACCTCTCCCAAAGCAGGACAACTCATCATCATAAAAGAATAACTTAACACTAAGGTAAAGATATAACACCAACTATTGGAGGAGGTACTGTTTGCACTGTTTGTTACAATAGCTCTCCAAACCTTGCTGGTTTTTTATGATCAATTGATAAGTCTCAGCTGGAAGATAGCTGATCAGTGACAAGTGACACTGGGCCCAACTCTTCTTGTAGGGCCAGCCATGCTGTGACAGTCTCCAAAATTAGTGTTAAAATCCAATTTTTTTTTATTTAAATCACCCTGTTGAGGGATGCAAACAAAACAGTCCCAAGATGCCGTGGTTTGGACTGCAGCAAGGTATGATTGCAGCAATGCACATCACATTATCCTTCTGCTTCCCTGCTAGTTCTAGCCTTCTGAGGCAGTACAAGGGAGAGAGAATAGAGGTGAAAGGATAGAACATTGTATATGGGTGCATATCACCTGCATATTACTCTCCCTGATTTCTAGCACAAACAGCTGTGGGATAGTAGGCTGGATTCTATTCTGCTTTATTCTTCATCGACAAAATGATTAGAGATTTTGCAAAATGAATTTTAGTTGTTATACTGATGCTGACAGAGCCCAGCTTGAGTCTCAGATTCCAAGCGGTGTGTATTTGTGCTGAGAGCCAGAAAAGTGAACAAATCTGGTACATACGTGATTAAGACAACAAACATACAAGGACTTGTTGTATCCACCATCTAAACACCACAGGACCCTTTTCAGAATATTACGAATTCTGATTGCAGTCTTTCTTTGGGGGCCTATTGCCATTTCCATGTGACCAGAAAATGGGGGGGGGGGGGAGTTGATTTAGGAGACAGTGGGCAAATCCAATAACATAGCACTGAGTAATTTCTTGTTACCTAGTATGGTGAACTGCTGTTGCCATTGTTACTAGACAATCACTGTGCGCTCAAATGAACTCTCTCAGGAAAACGATAAAAGACTAACATACTCTATTACCTGTGGGTTAACCCTTTTCACAAAGCAGTCACTCTGTTTGACATATCAGCCCTCATTCTCAAAGGAAACCTGCACAACACTTTCAAAAGATAAGCCAGGGAGCTTAAATTCATAACTCTGCTAGACACTAAAAATGATGGACTAAACAGAGATACTGGATTTATTGCTTTTATTATAACAATCTGTAACCCACTAGCCCCCTCTTTTTGTCCTATGATTGCAGAGGTGAGCTCTACCTTGAATGCTCCCTTACAATATGTGCTAACTACGTATGCTAAATAATCTGTTCCACCTTGCATTTAGCTATGATGCTTAGAGTACCTTTCCCAGACCTAAAACAGAGCTCTGTGTGGCTCAGAAACTTCTCTCTCACTATCAGAAGTTGGTCCAATAAAATATATATTCTCACCCATCTTGTCTCTCCAATATCCTGCAGGCTACACCTGCACAACATACTGTTGCCACAAGCAGACATTCAAGCCTTTTGTCCTTCATTTATAGAGTTCGGGAAGAATAATTCCTTCCACTGTAGGAACTACTGGGTGAAAGTATATGGCTAATGTTATTCTGTTTATTCATACACCTTAAAGTCAATGGGTGAAATCCTGCCCCATTTAAGTCAATGGAACTTTTGCCACTGACTTCAATGGGCTAGGATTTCTCTCTATAAATGTGTCTGTTTTAGAAGCCTTTCTGAAAACGCTTTGTAGTCCTTTGTGTCTGACATCCTTCTGAGCATCCATCCACTGTCTGTCCTTAACACAACTCTCTTGTCAAGGAGGACTAAATAGTATTGTATTGTATAGTATTCTATTGTAACCTAAACACCTGACAGTCCAAGAGCTCATGTGTGAGTTTATACATGTTCCTAAAATCCATTGCTTTTAACATTTTTTCCATTAGTGTTTAAATAACAAAAACACTAGGGAAAAATAATAAAATAATTGCAAGGGAAAAAACCACAAATGTTTTGGTCAAACAGGACAGTGGTAATATATGTATCTTGTAACCTTCAACCTCTTTTTAGATATAAACAAAACAAAATAATGAGAAATGGAAGAAAATACAAGGAAAAAGAGAATGTTTGCATATCTTGAAATAAACACTGACTGTCCTAATCCCAACGTTGTTTTAGGCATCAGTTCAAAACATGGTTCCCATGTCCTGAGGGTTCTTAATGCTTGTTCCATAGAAGAATGAGAAAGCAAATATTACACAGATAAAAAATGTAACCATTGTTATCCTAAATGTAGAGCCCACAAAGGAATTCCCTGCAAGACCATAGATTTTCTGGCAATGATTATTTAAAACAAAAGTGATTGGGCCATGATTATCTTCCTACATGAAGTGAACGTATATCCCCCCATAGATAGTGAGAAAGGCAGTATAATCAGAAAATAATTTTTTTTCGTAATTCCTGTTTGCATAAAACAGATTTATTTTTTTAAGACACCGTTCATGTTTTTTGAAGGATGTAGATTCCGCCTCAGAATTTGTATTGCAATTCCTGTGTGCACACTCAGTACAGGAAAGCACATGCTATAGATAGAATAACACTAACTGAAGTTGGGGCTCAATCCTTGTGTTGTGCCATTTGGCACAGGCATTGGATGTGTTATGTTGGTAATCTGCATTCCTGGTGAACTGGGAGAATGTTTTTGATGCCATTTTTTGCCCACTGGCACACCTAGCGAATAGGAACGGTTAGGAATAGGAATTGCCTATGAACTTATGATACAGGTTCCGTCACTATAATATCTTGCCTTGAGTATACATTTAGAACTGTTCTGTGATGAGAACCCATATAACATTTTTGATCAGGTGGCTGTATGGCTCAGTGATCAGTAAATATCTGTCAGCCAGAATGTCATAAATGATGACACGCTGCAGTACAGTACGAGATGAATGCTATATTTCTAGTTGTACCATCTTTTGGTTGAGAGGAAACATTAAAACTGAAGCCTCATCCACTTGTTTTAGATGACCATCAGTGTGGACAGTTGAGATTACATGGGTCTTTGCAAAAATGAATAGGACTAATTTAATAACTGCCCATCTCGCTAAAGCAGGCTTTAATGTGTAAGGCTGCTTATGAACTTCTGCATATAAAGTGGTTTTGGCTGCTAGTCATTGAATGGCTGTGTGAATTTCTATCTATCCATTCTGAGCCATCTTCATTTTATTTGTAGACAGAACTTGGACATAACAGGAAGAGTTCTTGCTGCCTATCATCCAATGTAGCTTTAATACTGTTTAAAACTTGAAAGTTTATGCAGCAGTAAGTAATTTCTGGTTACCCAAAGCAATGAAATATTATCACATTTACATTACATGAACAAATACTAATAAAACAATGTTTAAACCATGGAAGTTACCATCCCAAACCAATTTCTATATCAATCCTTGGCCCACATACACAATGCATCCTGTCAGGAAATTTTAATGGTATTTCAATACTAATCGATAAGCAAGATTGGGCAAAAGGCAATAGTGTATTATGGTATAGAAATGTGCTATACTAAAAATTGAAAGCAGCTGCGACCGTTTAAATATATCAAACTAATTAAATTAGAAGTTTAGAGACTGCATTAATAGATGAAGTGAGAATATAGCACACAAGGGGGGAAATGTTTAATTTTTAAGTTTAGGGCCTGGATTCAACTCCCTTTTAAGGACTTACATGCAATGAGCATGACAGATTGGCCTGCAGCAGACAGGTGTCTGCATTTCAAAGAATTTGGGATCTTTGGCAATCTTTGTTCAAATGGAACCTGCTGCTGCTGGAGCTTGAACTATCTTCCACCACTAGAGAGTTGATTCCGTCCTCTTGCCCAGGAGGAAGTATTTATCAGGGCAGCTTGTAACCCACCTCCTTGATACCTGTCCATTTAGTAGGGGCTTACAGGGAAAATCCTTCTCATGTTAATCATGGTCCCACTGAAGTTACTGGATAGTTTCCATTGCTATCACTCCCTTCGCTTCCATGAACACACATATCCATGCCAAATCTTTGCAAAGAGGGGACAAAAACTTCATATGAAACCTTGTTGTAATTGGCAATGTGTTCTATTTAAATAGATTTAATAAGGTTTTTCAAAATAGATTTTCTCATAACTTGACCAAACCATGGTTGCTATGCAATTGTCTCAATCAAATTATGTAAGCAACTTATTCACCCTCCTTGAATTTAATGAGCCTCTCTGGAAACTTGCCTGTGTGAGAGGGGGCCATGCATGTTAAAGCAAGGGGAGAAAAGGGAGAAACTTAAACAGCCGATGAGTGAGTTATATATATACCCTCCTTTCAGTTTTTGATATCTTTAGGGGGGAAAAAGTGTCCATAAAAGACTGTCCTCACGCAACTTTAAATCTACATGATTAGTACTTACTCAGCAGACCAAGAGAAGACACTCGCTGGCTTTGGCAGCATTAGCAGGATGATATTTTCACATGGATGAAGTGCACTAAATAAATCACTTACATCAGGTACAAACATTGGAACATCAGGCATATGGGACTATTGAAGTCAATGGAAGTTTTGTCACAGACTTAGACAAAGGCCGTATGTGTGTCTTCTCACTTCACTTTTTCTTCAGACATGTTTATGATATTCTTCAGAGTCTAAGCTTAAAATTTATATAGATAGCCCTTCTGGTTGTGAGGATAAACCTCACTGTGAATCTGTACTCACTTTAATAAGATGGGCTCGGGTAGAGTCAATGGAGATACTCTGGATTACCATTGGCATACTGAAGAACAGCATCTGGCAGATGATAAATATTTGATTTTCCATCTTTGTAGCTTCTTATGATATGTGGTATTCATTTAAACAATAAATATGGTTATATCACAACCTCTTGTTTTTACCTGGTAATAAATTTTTACAAAATCTTCTTTTTGTAATGAAACTTTCCATGCTTGACCTCAGCACCTAGGTGTCTTTTTTTTTTTTTTAAGAAAAGTTATCTAAGGCACAGTTGAGATATGGAAAATTAAACAGTACATTCTAACAGCTTTAAAAAAAGAAAAGGAAAGGGAAAAAATGTGGCCAGTGCTGGTCTTCCAAGAAAGAGAGGTGTTTTGCTAAATTTAGGGCCCAGTTCTGACTTTGGCTGCAAGCAGACCCAATAACTTCATGTAACTGAGGAAAATATTTGACCTAAAACATCTACTTCTCCTTTTAACTACTCCGGCATAAATCAGGAGAGAGTCCATTTAAATCAGTGGAGTAAAACTGCTAAAAGACAGAAGAGAATCAGACCCATATATGGACACTTTTTTCCCCCTTCTCTTTAATTTACTTTTTTCCTTTAAAAAAAAACAAAAACCCAACTTTGATTTTTTGAAGGTCTCAGATTTCCACATTTCCCATTGATTTCATCTGGAGTTGAGGATGTTCATTACATCTGAAAATCAGGCCCTTCTCATACACAAAAAAAACCCACCTCAATGCAACAGTAAAATTTCATATTTCAATAAACAAGTCAGACAATGAAAAATTAACGTTTTTGTAGAGTATTGACATTAACTTACCTATTTTGCACATGCTATACTAGATTCTGCTCTGACTTAATCCTACAGAATTGTTACCACCGACATAGATGAGAGCAGGATTACTCCAACTGTATGTCTTTAGAAATACAGTTAAGAATTAGCTTTTAATCAAAAACATACTCCTAATATGGCTACATTTATGTATGTTTGTTTGTATCCCTGTAGTGCCTAAAGGCCCCACCCAAGGAAGGGTTTCCATTGTGTTAGATTTTGTACAAACGTAGCATATAACACAGTCCTGCCCTGAAGTGCTTACATACGATACATGAAAACCTTAACTTTCTCATGGCTGTGTGCCAATTGAGGCAGTTAAACATGCCCTACACTCTTGTATTTGAGCGTAATCCATCTTCTATAAAGAAGGTACTCGGGGCCAGGTTGTTGTAACACTTACCTCGGTATAGCATTGGTGTAAATTGGAGGGGAATCAGGACTCTGTAACCTTAATCTTTTTTGATTAAGGGTGAAAATCTGCCCTTTCTCCATGTAATGGCATGAGCGTGTGCTTGGTAGAGTCTTTGACTTATTTGTATTGTTAGTCGTCTGTAGGCAAACAATTTGGAGAAAACAATCGTAAAGAGAGGGATCTTTCTGAGAGGATGTGAGCCATCATCATTCTGATATCTTGTTTAAGGGAGTTCAATAGCTATTGGCCAGATCTATTTCCCTGACTCTGTGGCGCAGTTATCTCCAGTGTCTCTGACAAATGAAAGTGCTGTGAAAGATTTTGGTCTTGGCAAACTCTGAGATCACTGGCACTGGTTCAGGACCTGGTATTGGATAGAGAGCCAGAGCAATGTGTGGAGCACTTGGCTGATGTGTTACTTGGTGTTTAGTGATGTAACTCTTGCGTTAGTCTTAAGATGGCTTGCTGCATGTCGTCTAAATCAGGAGCTTCTTCATGACATTTTCATTCATCCTCTAGCTACAGTGTATGGTTGCAAAGTTGAGCCTGCAGGTTCCAAGCACATAGGTCATTTGAGGCCAGGTCTGCCTTTTGAAGGGCAGGAAGCAGACATGAAGGAATGTAGCCTGCTCACTAGCCAAAGATATGAAAGGCATTCTGGCTACTGATGTCCTTTTGATGTCTGGGAGCAATGAAGATTCCAGAAGGACCCCAAGCCTATGCGTGGCATTGGCGATCAAAGCAGAGATTCTTTTGATTTAAGAGTGATGTGGTTTGGGTCTTTTCTTAAAATTATTTTCTTCTTCTCACCACTGTCATCTCCATCTTCTTTGGATTTGGAGTTCTCTAGCTGCTTGTCTTGGCTGGATGAAGGTGGTGGTGATGTCAGCATTTATGAAAGTAGCATAGATTTGGGTATCATCTGTGGGTTGTTTCTTGATTTGTGTGTATTTTGAATTAAGAAAGTTTGTTACATTTTTATATGCAGTTAAAATAAATGTTAAGAGCAGGGCCAAGTAACATAGCTTATAAAAATAAACCCTCTGCAAAAATTCCATAGCTCTGACATAAAGATTCCCATGGGTTTACCCTAAAACCCTTGAGAATTCTGTTCTGTCTGCATATAGGGCTCTACTGAAGCTGAATCATCAGTTGTCTGTTTGGATATCTACAGAGTAATTGTCTGTTTGCAAACTCCTATCTCATCTCCTTTCGGTATGAGGTTCTTGGGAAAATTTTTACAAGGTTATGCATAAATACTAGAGCTGATTTAAAAAAAAAATCTTTGTCAGCATTTCTTTGTCACAGGAAATTCCAGCATTTCAACATTTTGTTTTCATCCCTAGCTAAGTCTGAGTTACCAAGTTTACAGTTCAAGATCCTGAATTTCTCTTGTATATGTTATTGGCATTACAGACATTGATATGCTTGAGATGTTATCACCTGTTAAGGGGGAAAACACAGGAACTTGAAATCAGAATTTGGCAGGATACATTTGTGTAATTTGTAAGCATATACATATTTCTAATTTGCTATCTTAGACTGTTTTCTCTTTCATTCATATAAAAACTGCTATGCAGTTCACTCATGTATAGCAATGAGTAGGCAAGCTATAAACACCTGCTAAAGATTAAAAACTCTGCTGTGTGTTATGATTTATAAATCCACAAGAGGAGGTAATTCATTAGTATTTTAAAGCAGGAACATATTAATTGTGTCAACTGGCTCTTGGAAGTCCTGTTTCTAGTTATTTCAAATAGCTCCTGAAATATATAAGAACAGGATCAATCAAAATGTTATCATATAATAATATCCTGCATTCCAGAGTCACAATTAATCAGGGGAGTGAGATCCCTTGATAGTCAGTGATAAATGATGCATGTGCATTGATGGAAACCTGGAATCCCTGGATCTGCTTCCAATTCTGAACAAAACATATGCAAAAATTCCATAAAAAATATTTCAAAGAGGTTAAATAAACAGCATGTACACAAATGTGAAAAGCCCCTAAAAATGTTCACTTAAATGCTGCATTAACTGAAGGGGAAATCCTTGCTGATCAAAACACATGTTCTGTCAGATTTACATTGTGACACAGAGTGAAAGCAGAGATAATCTATGAGGAAAGTAACAAAATATTTTGTTATATTAAATGTACACATTACATGAGAGTCATGGATACAGATACATTTTGGAGGCTAAATATATCTCAAGACAACTGCTGCACTGTGCTTTGAAAAGCATGACAGAAAACTGACTCAGGAATACAGCTTTGTGTGCCTCAGGTGGCTTCCAGATCAGTTTCTAAATTTAGAAGTCAAATTATGTCAGGTAGTTTAGTTTTTAGTGTCAGCCCTGCAACTCAAGCTGGGATCTGAACATCAAGTATGTCCTTTCTGCTGCTTACATCATCACTAGAAAAATACAGAGTCTGCTGGTTAGCTGACAATGTGGTTGATGATACAAGGCAGAATAGAATCGGGTTTGCTACCCTTTTGATGTATTAGCTCTGATATCATGTAAACCGTGTCTTTGTTAAGAAAGAAAGCAGATATAACTCACAAAAGTGATTAAATCTATTGAGTAAGGTGCACACCATTTTTTCTGATTATAATTGTACTGTAAGAATATTTTTTATTTGCTAAGATACCCAGCCTGGTAATATCCCTTGGAAGCCTATAGAACATAAAAGCTCCTCAGGGACTGCTGCATAGCTTGTAAACCTTGCAGAGACTCCTGGTGTGAAATCCTGGCTGCATTAAAGTCAATGGCAAAACTCCTATTAACTTCAAAGGGGCCAGGATTTCACTCTTAGACATTTTAGAAAGGACTCCTACAGTTCCTATGGGCTTCCTTGCAGACCCACAGAGATACTTGTATATAGCTAAACTTTGCATTATTTATACAGGGCTAAAATATTATATGGCATTTTCCAAACAGCATGTTCCCTGGCCCAAAGGGATAAAAACATTACAGAGAAAACAAATCAGAATGCCTACCTACCCAAACCAAAATGCCTACCTACCCACCTCACCTACACACACAGAGAGAGAGGAGCACACTTCAGAAGGGTATAGAATAAAAGGATTCTTAATGATGGAAAACATAGGGGAAGGATTGCTTTGGCACTTGGGTTTTAAAGAGAGATTTGAAAGATAGGACTTAAAAATGGTTTATTGACTAATACAGTAAGTCTGTTCTAGGAATACTTCTCAACCTGCCATGATCCACATATGGACTGAAAACCCTAAATGAGAGAGAGAGAGAAAAAATCATGCAAGAAACTTTAAATTTTGTGAGATTCCTTCCTTTAGCGTAAATAACTTTTTGTAATATAAATTTTTGTGATTTCTCATGTAAATAACATGGGAAGACCAAATTATGTAAACCGTAATTAGAATTAGAGGATGGGACTGAAAGGAATGATGTCTCTCAAAATGAGGTACATTTAAGGTGTTCCCAGATGCATGCTGAAAAACATGAGAGAACGAACCAAGCTGTGCCAAGGAAGATGACTAAGGGAGGAGAAAGGCTAGAATATTGAGAAAAATGCAGAGAAGGAATAGGGGGAAATTAGGTGGGTGTGGTCAAGACAAAGTAGGACCTTATTTCTGAGGATAAGGACCTTGAATCTGATGTACTACAACACAGGAAGTCAGTGGAGGGATTCAAGGAAGAGGGGAAGTCAAAGTGGTAGGAGTGGTAAGAAAGGAAGGTGACTTTGGCAACTACATTTTGGACAGACTACAAGGGGTAGAGGTGAGATGCAGTACATCCACACAGGAGAAGCTCACAGAAATCAGAATAAACAACGGCTGCCTTGCAGTCAAGGGTTTAAAAGCAGGCAATGTGGGGAAAGGGTAGATTTTGGAGATATTAAAGAAGATGCTACTAGATATAGGGTCAGAAAAGAGAACAGTCAAGGATTACATCACGAATATGGTCCTGGTGATTAGGAAGCATAGTGGAGTATCAATGGAGATAGAGAAAGATGGGGAAAGGTGGAGGTGGACACAGAATAAGATATAAATTGAATGTTAGAGGGAATCAGTTAGTCAGGAGATGAAGATGTCAGAGAGACAGCTAGAAATACACGGCTAGACAGACGGGATTTTGGAAGTATTGGTGGAGCAGTGGTAGTTGTATCACTATAGGACGGGTAGGCAACCTATGGCACGCGTGCCAAAGGCGGCACACGAGCTGATTTTCAGTGGCACTCACACTGCCAGGGTTCTGGCCACCAGTCTGGGGGGCTCTGCATTTTAATTTAATTTTAAATGAAGCTTCTTAAACATTTTAAAAACCTTATTTACTTTACATACAACAATAGTTTAGTTACATATTATAGACTTATAGAAAGAGACCCTCTAAAAACGTTAACATGTATTACTGGCACGCGAAACCTTAAATTAGAGTGAATAAATGAAGACTCGGCACACCACTTCTGAAAGGTTGCTGACCCCTGCTATAGGAGATAAGGTGAGAGAAGGCCTGTGTCCCTTAAATTCAATGGCAAAGCCCCCATTGATCCCAGTGGTGTTGGATCAAGCTTAGAGAGAAAACAGAATGAGACTGAGGAACATCAATAGATAAAAACAGAGAAGAATGCCCAGATCCCACTGTGATAGTAAAAATGCATGTAATAATCAGAAGTGAACCTTAGCATGTACAGGTGGACTTGCAAAATATTGATTCTAATATCCCTAATGCTCTTTTGCACAGGTTGCTGCACAGCTGCATAGTTACTATATGTGGTGTAAAATGATAGATCTATTTAAAATAAATCCATCTATACAGTATAATGTTTTTCCCCATGAAATATACAAACAGTCTAAACAGTAATTATTATTACTATTATCAGTTAAACATTGTAAAACCACATTGTTCCTTCATAGGCAGGAAAATATTTCAGTGACTAACTGTAGTTGTCTTCCCTCTGGATCACCTCATTTATCTTGTGAGCTAGTCTCTTTATGGTAATGAAAAATTACTGCGAGCTGCTTCTCAACCCAAGTGAGGATGGTGACTAGTGCTTGTGTTTTCCACTAACTCTGCAGGGAATTCAGCTTCTTGGCTCAGACCTTCCCCTTTGATGTAATGAGTTGTCTACAAAATGGTAACTGTTGTTTCCAAGCATAGAGATATTGTGTGTTACTGTATGTGTTGTATGCTATGAATTTATGAATACTGTATGCTATGAATTTGTTTGGTAACCTAGAGATAATTTACAATAGGAGTGGTAGAAAAAGGAAAGGTAAAGTAAAGGTATTTGGGATAGTTTGAGTTGTTCCGTGTCTTGCATTTTGTGCAGAGTGGCTCTATCATCATATTATCTGAAACTCCTTTTGTAATTTTACTTCTACATTTGAATTCTCTATAACATGCTTAGAATGTCATCTCTGATCCAGTCTGCCATGTGGTCTGCCCTTTCTTCTTCAACAAAGACTATAAACTCCTCCCTAGCCCCCACAGTAAAGTGTTAACTCATCAGGTGACCTGAAGTCTTAATTTGTTCTGATTTGTATTTACAGAGTAAATACACAGATTTATATATTTTAAGATCAGAAGGGATCATTATGGCATAACTCAAGCATAGAATCTCTTCAGGGGTGGTATAAGGCAAGAAAATAAAGGTCCTAACCCCATCAAAAAGGGGCTGGATAGCCATCTGTCTTGGATGGTTTAGGCACAATCAATCCTGCATCTTGGCAGGGGGTTAGACTAGATGACCCTTGCAGTCCCTTCTAACCCTATGATTCTATAAAACAGCATTATTAATAAATGCTCCCAAGTGAGAAGTCAGTGGATTTGTATGGGCTGCCAATAGGGGTAGAATCTGGTCCTAAAAAAAATCTATCAAAAAATTGTGGAATATAAAACACTCAGCTTTCCTGCTTTCCGCTAGATCACGTCCTTCATTTAAACATTGTCCATTTGGGTTCTGATGATACAGAAGGAAAGGATCTGCTAGCATGAACCCCATCCTTTTGTTTTTCATTCATTTCAGCCAGATGCAAGAATCAGTGCTAGTGGATCCCATTACACAACTGGGACCTTAGACTGCAAGCTTTATATAACTGGGACCCTGTTACCTATCTGCCTAGAACATTGAGGATGTTATGAGTAATGAACAATACAGTAATAATGACAGCAATAACCTGAGGATCTCAGAACTCTTTCCAAAGGTGAGTAATTATTATTATCCCCATTATGAAGATTGGAAAACTGAGGCATGGAGAGTTGAAATACCTTTCCCAAGTTCACAGTGACAGAATCAGGAATAGAAATCTGGTCTTCTGACCTGGAGACTAGCTCTAAGGACTAGACAATACTGCCTCCCTAAATGCATAGAATAGTGCTAACATAGATTCATGTTTGTGATATCATGTGTTCAATTTTTAATAAACAGATTTTGTGGCCCTCTCTCCATATCCTTTAACAATGCATTGTCCATACATTTCATGGTATTACAGTTTGCAATTTACAACCAAACATCTAGAATGGATTTTTAGTGGGTGCAGGCTCCTTCCACATTAATCTGTATGGACCCAGATCATGTGACCAATCATATTTAGAATTCCAAATGCAATTTGGAGAAATAGCTTTATTTAAATAGAAGTACATAAGCAGGCAAGAAATTATTCTTCTTTTGTCTGGTTCCAGGAATTTCACCCGCCAAACATTCCAGAAGGCCATCCAGGTTGCAAGCATTACATCATGAAAACAAACTCTCATTTCTGACCCTGTCTTGAAGGCAGGAGGACACTATTTCTAGCAGCTTCTAAACCTCATTCCCAGGATATTAGTAAGAAATATAAAACTATAATGGGTCTTCGGTTTCACATATGTTGCCTGATAAACACAGGATGCACATATATTTGTGAACAATAAATCTGTGCAGATGTTGTGAAGTTTAGTAGCCTCCGCAGGTTTAAATCCACTGTCAGTTATGTCTGGATTATTTTCATTGAGCCAATAATTAAGGCCACAAATTTGCAACTGTTACAGGATAGTTATGTTCCCTTCCAAAACCAGGGCTGATTAGCACACCCAAAGTTTTATTGTTGTACAAAAGTTTAGATCAGGTATGATTCTGGAAATACTGATTCAGCCTGGATAGAAAGCTTGGACCATTTTTGGCTTTAAACTTTTTTTACACTCTCTCAGTATGAAGCTGTTATGTTTTCTTCAGCATATGGCAAATGAACTGAAGTCCTGACCCGCCACAAAACAGCATTAGTAATAAATACTGTATTTCCATATGAAAACTTACTTACATGTTTGGGAAACATGGTTGCCAAAGAGGAGGAATAAAAGTATATATATTGAGTATCTACGCATATTTGTAAATGCATGTACTTACTTGCCCAGCAAAGGCATTGTGAGGGCTTTGAGATCCTTGAATAGAAGTTGCTATAGAAGTGTAAGGTACTTAGTTAATTGAATTAAATCAATAACTTATGGATTTTGAAGTGAAACACATATATTGGCTCCAAGGAGAAACTGTTCACAGAATTTGCTCTGTTGAAGTTCTGTTCAGAATAAATGCTTAGTAAGTTTCAGTGATCCCTCAGCTACCACTTTCCCTATGTTTCATTGCATAATTTTAATGTGATATCCTTAACAACAGAGCTACGATTATCAATCTGTAATGAAACAGTGGCATATAAGTGAAATCTTCAACAATACTTTTATCAGTGTTTGATCCAAAATGTAACTTTGGGGGCTGTAATTTTTCATGGCTAGTCTCTGCCCAAAGGTAAAGCCAAAATCAGGTTCATGATAGAAAAGTATTTGTAACAATGGAGCAGCTGCCACTGCATCTCAATGCTTTTGAAAGGTTTAAGTGAAGTCTCTTCAGTCATTTCTCAGTTCTCTGAGGGTAAAAATGTATTGTGATGGTTTATCAAATACATAACGTAAAAATGTAACGATCACTCAATGAGTTTAAAATGAGATGAGATTATAATGGGATTCATTTGAACTTTTACTAAGTAATGGGTATTACTGAGTTGACATATTTGAAATACATGATGGTGGGTAATGTGATAAATATTTTCATAAATTAGAGATATTCTGTAATTTAGAGATAGCAAATTGTAGAACAAATTAGATTCACAAATGGATTATGACAGATTCTCAATGTGTGAAAATATCTCCTATCACACATTCATCACTCATGTATTTCGTTTATGCAACATGTTTGTTTCATTTAGCTTTTGTGCTATATAGAATCATGATGTTGTGGTTAAGGGACTAAAATGAGACTTGGGAGATCTTTGTTAAATTCCAAGCTCTGCCACACACTTCCCGTGTAAACATAGGCAAGTTACTTAATCTTGCTCTGCTGCTGTTTCCTGTGAGTATAGAATGATAACATTCAGAACAGGTAATTCTGTGTGAAAGATGTATTGTTGTAGTGATAGCAGCAAAGCAACATTTGCAACATTTCACTCATAGGCACAAATAATACTTTTATGAATTAACAGGCTAGTGTGTAAGTAAATCACTTCCCTCAGCTACAATGGGCAGGCTCCGGACTGTTCATTTAGGATAGGCCCAGTACTGCTAGCCAGTGTTTCTTATGCATGAGAATTTGGATTCTTTCCTCATCACCATAATGAAAAGAGGCCATTATCTGCAGCATGATGCAAACTCACAACTGTGAATTTGTGACAGTATTACCTGTAGAGACCCACTGAACAGTGTGTATTTTTTTTCCTTATGATGTGGGCACACAAACTCCCATAACTGTCAATGGGAGTTAGACATATTCTCTGAGAGGAGATTAGGCTGCTGTAGACATAGAAGTGTCATTAGGTATACAGGTTGACACATGCCGTATATATGTCTGTAACAGGCTATTTTTGTGCTGAGATGAGAGATTTGCCAATGAATGAACTTGTCCATTATGAGAAAGTAATTGGATTTTCAAATTTCTCCTTTGCGTACCTGTCATTTCAGACTAGCATTAATTTGTCAATGCTATTTCTCCCCAATTCAGTTTCCTTTGCAGTGTACTTGCCTGAGGACTTGAAATACTAACTTCAGGATTAAGAGCACACAGGTTACAAGCAGATCACCAGTTCTTACCATAGTGCTTCAAAAAGCTGCAAAGAATTTGTTGAGGAAGATGGGGCCCAACCTCCAAAACACACAATGTCTCTGCTCCGGCCTCAGAAAGTCATGGAGTGCAGTATTTCTACCCTAAAGATACACTTTTCAATTGTGCTGGTAACCTTTAATTCCACTGCAATATATTTCATCCTCTTGGGAATTTTGTAGCAGATGAATTATTGCCAGGAATGAAAGCAACTGCATTCTGCATGTCAGCTGCAAGAAAAAGTTTTTTAGTGTCTCACACTGTGAGATGGACAGGGAAGGGCAACTAAACGATTATTTATTGTGATTTGGATCCTTTAGTACAGTTTTATGGACAAAGATCGTTTCTGTATGTACAGATAAATAATATGGCTTTGCCTTCTGCTGCATCGAATGTGTTGCTTAGCTTCTGCAAGAGCCAATAAGTGAACAGGGAATGACTGAAGCCATTTACTGTAGGGTTTACTTTAAAGCCAAAGTAAATTTTCCTTTCTTTTGGGAATTACTCAATAGTATTTCTACTGTATTTATAACTTAAAAATGCATTTGTACTATGTCTGGCATTAGCAGACAAAATAGGCTTCCAGCTTCTTGTTTACTTACCTTTTAAATTAATAAAGTCAAGTAATGATGTAAATCCCATCTATAGATTCCTTTCAGTAGCAATCTCAAAATAACTTTTTCTAAAGGATAAAACTACCTCATTCTAGCTCCCAATGTTAAAAAATAATAGGGATTCCATCCATCAAATCAGGCTAGGAAGCAGCCAAACTCAGAAAATGAATTTAAAATCTAGTATATGTATATTTTGTGCAGCATGGAAAATATTTACATAAATGGGTGATTTAAGATTCATGTAACCTGGATCAGTCTGGAAAATCTGGATTGTGAGAATCCTAATAATCACTTCTGCATAGGAGAGGAGTAATTAGCCTGTTCCCTCGTTCCTCAAAGAGAGCCCTCCAAAATGTAAAATGTTCCTGAGGAGACTGAACACAGAGTTTGGCAGGGAAAGGTAGCTGTGAAGCCATGATGAAACAAGAAGTGATCTGTCTCCTCAATGCTCAGTGTATCTAATATGATGAGCAGCAACAGCATGTGCAGGTAAACAATAGGTTACTGAAAGCTTTTAAAGGAATATTTATTGTCTTAAAATACTCTATCAATATTAATTTAAAAAAATATTTCGTTCTCACTTTCTGGCCATGACATTAATTCTGTGTTTGTGTATAAACACACACACACAATATTGGAAAGTACAGCAGTGTCTATGTAGAATCTGTGTACCAGCCAGGGAGGGATGACCCCTTCGTTATTTGCAAAGAGAGCTGCAAGATATGGTGTAATTTTGATTGAAAAACTTTGGGTGGGAAAGCAAACAAATGTTGTAAAAGCAAATCTTGCAAAATATTGTTCCTGTAAACTCTTACCCAAGCAGGAGACACTATCCGAAGCCCAAGCAAGCCAGAGGAATATTTTTCTCCTCCATAATTGTAATATGAAAGACGAAACACTTTCCAGACAGCTGCAAAAATTCTAGGTCAGAGTCTTTGGACTGAATAACATGCACGGTGACTCTGACAGAATCATCAGGCAGCTGATAAGGGATAACAAGTCACTCATGAGAAGAATGGCTGGTATGATGAGCAAGGCAAAGAACCTTAACCTCTGCATAGTTGAGATCCTATAAAAAATGAAGTCTGGAGAACTTCTTTCTTTGAACAATGGGTTACTGAACAGGATATTTTTTGTTCCCATAGATTCAATTTCTCTTAAAATACTGGCCCCCAAAACCATATTCTAGAAACCAACATCCTGAAGAGGAAGATTTATTCAGCTGGACAAGCAGTGACTGACTTGCAACCAAATTCTCATGGCTGTCAGAAAAACAGGAATCTGTTAAATTCTAGCTGCCTGCTTCTCCACTTCCATGCACCTCGTGCAGCCCTAAATATCAGTGCAAAGTGGGTGTAAAATGGCAAATCAGAAAGGGCAATATTTTGCACCCACTTTGCACTGATACAAATAACTGTGCAAGTTGCAGGACAATGGAGAATTAAGCTCCATGTGTGCATATTTTACCCTTACTGTCTATTTTCTCCTGGAAAACTAATGGGAGGGCAAAAAAAAAAATCATTTCTGGTGAGTCTGAATCTGATATAAGCAGTAATCCAACATGCCAATTTTCTGATAACTTTTGCTGTACACAGTTATGGAATAAATGAAGAATATTCCTAATTCATTCTCTGCTGTGAAACTGCTACAAAAAACTTGACAATGGTTAGACAGCAGGTGCCATGTGATGGCTGCTTTTCCTGTTACACTGCTCTACAGCCAAAATGCTTCTGAAATAAATGTAGTCAAACTTTACTAATTCTGGGTCACTGAGAACGAAAATGATGCTTAAAATTGTTGATTGGCTCTAGTTTTCAAGATATGCTATTGGGTCAGTATATACGACCCTTGACTTGGGAATGGCGGAGGATAAGTGAGTTATAAAGGGAAGGAATCTCAATTTAAACCAGAAATGACTAAAATACATCTTTGACTGGATCTATGAATAAATCTATGACTGAGTTTGGACAGGACTTGCTTTTTAGGCAAAACAATGAATGATGCAATCTGAAACTGGTATTGCGTCATACATGATATGAATTGCATCATGTTATTCCTAGAAGACATGGATGATGCAATCATAATGAAGCTTACATCACTCTGCTGAACAAATTGCCCTATATCAGCTCTAGAAATCATACAGTGTCGTGCTTTCTTATTTGTCAGTGTTTGATTTTGCAAAGGGACACATTTCTGTTTAGCCAAAGTGAGCAGAGATGCCTCGTACTTGTGTGAACAGTGCAGATAACTTCTGCTATGTTTGTGGTGAAGTGACTTTTGCATCACAAAAGCGCAGTATAACCACTATAGTTAAGAAAGCCTATCACCTTTATTTTGGCTGCAAAATTGGAGATCAGGACAAGAGGTGGGCCCCACACATATGCTGCAACACTTGTGCAACAAATCTTCGCCAGTGGTTGAACAGGAAAAGGAAATCTATGCCTTTTGCAGTGCCAATGATTTGGAGAGAGCCAACAGATCATACCAGCAATTGTTACTTCTGCATGGTGCCTCCAGTTGGGAAAGGTGTGTCAAAGAAGAAAAAGTGAACTGTGCATTATCCAAACATTCCATCAGCTATACGCCCAGTACCCCACGGAGAAGGACTGATGCACCAGAACCATTCTCACTTGAGTCAGACGAGGAAGAGGATGAAACTTCTGGTCCTGAACCATCAATGTCACAGGACCCACATTTTCTCCCATCCTCCTCCTCTGAACCACACCTCATAAACACAAGGTGAACTGAATGACCTGGTCAGGGATTTGGAACTACCCAAGAGTAGGGCAGAGCTGTTGGGCTCCAGACTACAGCAGTGGAATCTCCTGGACAGTGACAAGAGATGCTCCATTTAATGAATACAAGAGACAAGCCAAGAAGCACCGAGTAGACACTGAATAGGACTAAACTATGTACATAATAGTCTTTTGCCTTTTGTTTCATAATAAATTTTATTTATATAACCCTTTTGCTGATTTTTTTAAAGTGTTACATAAACAGGACAGGTGAAATATTATCATGTAAAGCAACCATAAACACATGAAAAGACCTAGGTGTACAATTTATGATTAAAACTCTATGTACACAATATACATAGACATAAAATGTAAAAACTTAAATATCTTAGAAACAGTAGCCAATCAGTTGTTTTGTCATATTTGAATTCAGCACATCAAAATACATAATAAATAGCACATTTTATCTCTGAAGCAGATGACTTCTCAAATTGTAGACCAGTGTTATCAGTCTAATTTCATTGTTTCCCTGTGCTCCCCCTGCTTGTCTGTTTTATGCGTCGCTGGTCTATACTTTCACACCTAGACTGCAAGCTCTTTGGGGCAGGGACTGTCAGTTTTGTTTGTATAGCACCTAGCACATTGAGTCTCTGGCCTCTATGCACTACAATAATGCAAATAAATAACATCAGATGGGGGCCAGAATGTCAGAGACGGGTGATCCCAAAGATGGAGAGCCATGCTTGGAAAGACAATTCTGTGCACTTAATTGACTGTTCCTAGTGCAAACACTGACAATTCCATTCATCTATCCAGTCACATGACTCTTCTATTAAAACGGCGAAATATGTTAATTGTGAATTCCTCCTAACAGGGAAGAAGACCTCTACTGAAGGATCTGGATTAAGACGATTCAGCACTATCATGAAGGACAAAGTACTGCTGTAACATTTCAGTCTCAAGTCTGGTACAATACAGTAGGCATATTTAATTGCAGTGGTTAAAGCTGAAATAACCTGTTCTGACTTCATTAGCATGGTGGAGTGTTTTTAAGCTTATTGTGTTCGTGTTTTTGAATGTTTCAACTCTTCTTGCTTATTATCACTGGGAAAAAAAACCTACCTTTTTACTATTCATAGTTTCACTGTTTAAGTATGCAGACCTTTAAATTACATATACTTACCTATGCAGTGGACATGAGTAAATACTCCAGGCCAAATTCCGTGCTGACTTCCACCTATGCAACCCCACTAAAATCAGTGGGTTGGCACAGGGTATAAATCAAGATGGAGCATGACCCTCAGCTGTTGGAACGATGAAGTGGTAAGGCGTGGGTTTGTAATAGTGCTAAGTGTACATCGCCATATAATTCATAAGTGAAGGTGTAATAATTGTAACTGCTTTTATCAGACTTTGCCAAAAGTAGCTAATGCAGTAACCCCTTTTTGAAGAGACAAAAACATGCTATATTTTCAAAACCCTATGACTCAAATGACTTGGCTTAGTAGCTTCAGACTTTCTCCAAAGTAATTTTGGGCCTAAGATTAAGCATGAGTTACCTTGCCAAAAGTTGTCTCCCTGGGAAAATCAGGAAGAGTTAAAAATAGGGCTTAGAATGGAATGGAAAACTTAACATTATGGCTGTGACTCCATAAAAAAGGTATCAGGGTAGAGATGGACCTGGAGCACCATGCATACATAAGCCCAATAACCATATGTGCTGTATCCTTCTCCGAACAATGTGGATGTTCTTTTCTCTAGTGTTAATCCCAGCAAATCCTATACTGTTGCTGTAAGTAGACTCTGGCCAGAGGTGATGTCACTCCTAAATATATGGCTTTCATGGTGGTCATTATCAGGAATCAAGCTGAAAAACTGGAGAGAACAAACTGAAACCAGGAAAGGAACATACATGAAGTCTGGAAAAAATGTGGAGTGTAATTAACACGTGGAATGGCACCAATAGAATTTGCTGCAATAAACAAATGCAAAGAGGGTTGACCACTGACAAGACACATTACTGTGTGCAAAGATTTTATAATCAGGTGAATGAATGTAGATGGGTCACATAGCCTTTTCCTGTCCACAAGTGTTACATGGCTATTTACTTGGACTTTTGATAAGGGATAACAAGTTTAAACTCACTTATCAATCAATAAAGCATTTAGGTGCTGAAAAATCAAATTTTGCATAAACAGCCCTCCTTAGGAACTTCTACCACTAATGTAAAGAAATGGAAATAATTGGAGTCCAAAATGTTATGCCACATCCTTCTGGGAGAAGCACGTTTTAACCCTTGCATGCCTGGTAAACTATGCTTGTCACTGTATGAGAAGGTGGAGACATTTGGGGGGGGAGGGTTTTGTACCCTCCCCTATGGAGAATGGTACAATTGGGCCCTAAATGTAAATGTCCCAATTGGTGTGCAGTGTTTTAGGAGAAGTGTGGAGGTTTAGAGGTCACTGGGTAAATTGCTAACACTAGAAAGTACACAGGGCATGGATTTAGAATAATATTCTGCATATTTTAGCTGAAATAAGTGCAATTCTAATATAGATTTTTTTATAATTATGGAAAACTGAATCTTCTAGCATATTTAACTCTGCTATTTTGCATTCTGTTATACCACTGCTACAGAACAATTTGATGTCTGTTTTTGTTATTTTAAAAAAAGAGGCAGATATAATTTACTGTCAATTTTAATATCTGGGAGATACAAACAGAGGAAACATTTGCTATCTGGGCAATAAATGGTTTACTAGCATGCGCGTAAAAGTGATCTTATGATCAGTAGTCAGTTGAAACAAGTTATTAAGATGAAAGGTCTTTAGGTTAAAGTTAAAAGCTTATTAGGACTTCCTACTCTCTTCTTGTTACCATCAAATTCATATTTATTTTATTAGGATAATTCAAGTGTTTTCCATTCAGTGTATTATTCCTGTCTCGTCTATTTCTGCTTAGTACATTTATTCTAATTAATTCCTAGTCCCTTCCCTCCTTCTAATACAGTCTTTGGGTTTGCAGAAGGCTGCAGTCTTCATCATCCAACCTTCTTTGCCTGCTATTCTCATCAAAAAGAAGTGTGATCTCATCAAGAAGGTCAAATTCCAGATCTTACCCATTCTGTTTTAGTTAATTCCCAATCTCCTCCCCCAACAAGGGATCTAAATGATACATGATCCCTGCTAACTGGAGCCACCGTGCTAGCCTATTTCTGTCATTTCTGGCTATTCCTTTGGCTTTTAAAACCTGGGCAGATATTATTCAAAGGAGGTTTGGAATATCCTTTATTAAGTCAGTTAGGTTCCCTTCATGAAATGTATAGAGCTGCACTAGTCAGTGGAAATTCATGTTGGTGCTGGCAGAAGGCTGCAGCTCATCAAGATTAGTGGATGATGCATTTAAACAGGACTGGAAGGAAGGCAGGGGGAGGGAAAGCCCTTATTGCTTGATAAGTATCAGAATGTGACTAAGACTGGATGGCTTCAGGACATCTTATTTCACTTGTCTTGGAGAACAGCTCCAGGAACATACAGAGCCAGGCTTATATTGTCTGAAGTTTCAATTTTTGTGATTAATATTTCTTCTAGAATAAATGTATCCAGCACCACACTGGAGATGTTAGGCACATGGGAATTCTTCCCTTTATCAAATCATTTAATGGACTTATGCTGCAAGATTGTCCTTTAGTGAGGTTACACAATCATGTTGGGCACAACAGTGTTTATACAAGAGCCAGGATATGGAGCTTAATCACAACTCAGGACCAGCACAATCCCACCACGCAGTCCCCTGCCACTTGCGCTAACAGAGTCTCTGATAGCAATTGTAGGTTGTCACCCTCTATGTGGACCAGCGCTAGAGGGGAATGAGACATTCACTTTTCCAGTGAGTTCCACAGCTATTTGCTGACAGCAGAGGAATGGTGAGATTAATGAATCTTGGGTTCCATTCCCTGCTCTGGAAGAAAAGTGTCCTTTAATGGGCATAGACCCTTCTGACCTTAGCCCAAATTTAACCCCTTAGGCCCATCCCCTCCAATATGTTGCAGTCCCAGTTCTGTCTCTTCCCTATCTCTGACTCCTTGTCCCAGTCCCATTCTCCTTACCTAGGCTGTCCCAGTCTGCACTCCTCAGGTTTTTCATTCCAGTCTCATTGCTCAGTCAGTCCCAGTCCCACCTTCCCCCTCCCAGTTCCTCACTTAATCTGTCGTCTCTCCACTACTAGCCTCCAGTCACCACCTCTGCCCATTGATTGTTCCCTATCCCCGCTTTCTCCCAGTCCCACTTTCCTTCTCCAGGCTCCTCTTCCAATCTGTCTTTCTCCCCAGCCTCTTCTCGGCTCCTTGTCCCAGTATCTTTACTCAGCCAATGCCAACTCTTCCTCCACACTGTGGCTTCTCACCAGATTTGTCTCCCCTTCCTCAAACTCCTTCACCACATCCCACTGGTCTCCAGTCCCAGTCTCCTTGCCCAATCTTAGTCTTCCCCATCCCACCAATTGGCTCCAGTCCCTCCCTCATTTCCCTTCCTTGCTCTCAGGCTTGTTACCCAACCAATCCTACTCTTCTCTGCCTCTCCCTAGTCCCTAATCTTATTGCACAGTCAGTCCCATTTTCCCACCCCCTACCAGCCTCCAGTCCCAGGTCCCACTTACCAGAATCCTTGTCCCACTTTATTCCCCACAATTTCCAGTATGGATCTTGCCCCCTCTTCATTTGAATCAGCAGCTTCCACCTCCGTGCTGTCTGGGACTAGTGCGGGGGGGGGGGGGGGGGAGAGGGTGAGAGGGTAGGATAATTGAAAACACAAGAGAGACAGGATCCCAGTCAGTTCCAGTGCCTGTTCCTGCCACAGTCTGTAGCAGCCCAGACTGTAATTGTAGAGAAAGTCCTCCACCAGGCAGCAGCATGCCTGATGTTGATGGGCTTTTTTTAGATTTTAGCTGTGAAGATCTAGCAAGCCTCTACTGAGCATGTGCAAACTGCAAGTTTTCAAAGTCTTATAATGTGGGCAAATTTTCACAGGAACAGCGAAAGGAACCAGAGGCAAAGGCCACCCCGTTTGCCAAATTTCAAGCCTCTACTCCAAAGAATGGGGGTGCTGGAGCTTCACAAAGAAAACATCACCAGACTTATTTAACATTGGCAAATCAACATATTTTCCCTAGCCTCATTCTCAGAAAAGGGTGAATTGTTTTTCAAACACAATTGAGCCTGAGACAGACACCTGGCGTGGAAAATTTCAACTCACAAGGGTAATATTTTGCAAAGTTATAAGCTGCTGAAAACAGGGACTTATCATGGAAAGTGTAGGCAACCTTAACACACATTAACAGCCCTGCCTATAATGCGTGTGTGTCTGTACATATGCATACACACACAAAATGTAAAATATCATGTCTTCAAAATTAAAGTACATTCAATTTTTCTATACTGTCCAGCTCCTAAATTTTGTACTGGCTGGTAAACGTAGGTGGTCTAAGGGTTCAGAATATTCTAGAAAGGAGTGTGTAATGTGATACTTTGGAAAGTGTAGATAAATACAGTTGCTTAACAAAATACTTTGGTTTTTAAACTAAGAAATGTTTTTCTCCTTTCAGTATACAAGGACTTGCATATATCATTCTAATACAAGCGAGAGCTTCTGATAGCTGTTTGCCAGTGCTCAAAATTCTTTCAAACAAGCCCCTTCAAGTTTAGCTCACTGCTCTCCATAACCATTAGCTACTGCTGCCATACATCACTCACCACTGACTAATCAGCCAATTGAAATTAGTGCAAAGGAGCTGCAGACAGCAATAAGTTTTAGAAGAACAATAATACTAGGAACGTCACTAAAGGACAATCTTGCAGCATAACATCCATTAACATAACTGGGGATTCTGCCTGGGTAAGGTCTGAAGGCATGCAGTCATCACATGGAATATTACTGTATTGGAATGATTAAGTATGGGACAGAGCAAGGTAAAACTCCTGGCTGTTGTGTGGTGCATTGCATTCATCCTGGACAGGCCAGTACAGAAATATTGTAATAAGACATTCTGTAGCTTATTAGAACACAGAGGGCCTACAAACTGGGGAAAGGTGTGGATGTGAGTTGAGCTGTGCCTGCCTTTGATAACCAAACCAAATAACACCTGCTTGAATTCATGCCAGATTCTGGTAAATCAGATTCCAAATTCTAAGTTCTGGCCACCCACTTTCTCTCCGGGGGTTCACAGCTGTGTGTAACAGAGACGTGCCCTCATCTACCTTTAAAGAGAAGTGCTGTGACCTGCAAAAAAACCTTCTGAGGTCTTTGCAATGAATTACTGGCTCTCCCCTGAGTTTTTTCAGGGGAAAGTTGGCTTGCCAGCTGCCCAATATGTTGTATTCAGAGGAAAGTTGTAGCCAAGTTAGCCCTGCTCCCCACCACCAAAATCAACCTGGAAATCTTCCCCAGTAGAACGTGCAGCATGCTCCAGATGTTAATAAGGGCAGTACAGCAACATCAGCAGGAGCCTTTCCCTCCCCTACTGCTGCTGAATCAGGAAACAAGGAAGATGCTTGCTCTCGAAAGGGTTTTTCCAAGAGAAATGAGAAGGGGAGGAAACCAACCTTGCCAGTTCCATGAACACATAAGATGAGAACAAACCAAATGGCAGTAGAGCTGGGCAGGAAACGTTTTCCTGTCTCATGGAAATTTTGGTTTAAAAAATTGTCCCAGTTTGCTTGGGATGAAACTGAAACCTTTCAAAGGTTTTTACAGAGAGCCCATGGGTCTCCCACATGCCAGGTGGCTGTTCTAAGCACTAGGATATAGTTTCTCCCTCGCCCAGTAATATTTAATTATTTATACAAAATGGAACAACTTCAATAAGGAAGAAAGAGAGAACTCCACCCAGAATAGCCAATAGCCAGGTGTTTGGGGCTATCGCCTGGGATATGGGAGACCAGGTCCATATCAATGGTCTGAATCAGGCAAGGCAGAGAGCTGAACGTGGTTTTCCCACATCCTAAGTGAGTGCCCTAACCACTGTGCTATTCTGGGGTGAGACTATCTGTCTCTATCTCATTTTGACCACTATTTCCATCCTGGACTTCAGAAATCTTTTCCAATTTCAATTTCATTCCCATGAAATGTTTAGATGAAAAACAGCTGTGTCTGAAAATTTCCAACAAGTTCTGGGTGCGTGTGTGTGTTTGTATTTCATGCCTTGGTGTAAATCCTCTTCTCAAGATGTTAAACATTTCTTGAGAAGGCAGGAACAGATTCTTGGATTATGATTATTTTTATGGAAACCATGTGAAACAATGATTTTTGATTGACTTTTTTGCTCAGAGTTATTCAGAATCATTTGACCCCAAAACTCAAAGCATGAACTGAAATAGAAGAAAACAGTTCATCATAACCCTGGCCAGCCAACTTTTCACTCATTGAAATCTGTTACAGTTCCTAGCTGGGATCTTATCTCAAGGATAAGAGCCTGGATCTTATCTCAAGGTGTAGAGACTTGTGCTTTCAACTCCAGAGGTTTGCAGTTCAGTCCCTAACATAAGCCAAGATGACACTCGTCGCAGGATCTGCTGGTGTCACCTTGTATTCCCCAGCCTTTATTGCCCTCTGTGTGCTATCTGAAGATATGGTGTAGGAAAGAATCTGGCCCTCCTTTAGCATATATACTGAGGGGTAGAAGTTTGGAAATGGAAAAACAACAGCACATGCTTTGATGTGCCTATTTTATAACATCTGGATCCAAACTTCCCCAGACTTTTAGGAGAAGGGAGCTTGATTCCCGTCCATCTCTCTACATAGAAACAAAACAATCTCTATTTATAAACTGCTGTAAAAATATTCTAGAAAGATCTAACATTTTCAGAACCAATACCAGACTGAGTGTTTGGAGATATCTCATGCTAACATGCTGCCTGTACATTTTATTCCCTTTATGTACTATGAGCCACCAGAAGCTGAGACACATTTATAGGGCTGCTAGTACAGCTATTTTTAAGGGTCCATTAGTGTTTCCATTATAAACTGATTAATAACAGCCATAAAAAAATCTACTCCACCCCTAAAGTTTAGGATACAAAGTGTCATCCCGGGATCAATGGTTTAATTTTACAAATTAATAAAAATAATCTGTGTGGCTGTTTTAAGGATATAGTAATGCAGATTATATTTCTTAAAACGCCACCAGCGTTGGAAGTCTTAATATGCTGTAGGATCTGAAACAAACTTCAATTTCAGAAAGAAAAAGAAAAAAAGAACAAAACCAGACAAGAGTGAAGGATCCATTAAGGCAGCGATGTCTTGTCCTGATAAGAACAGCTAAAGCTACTGTAATAAACATGCAACTCTTTTGCAATGTAAACATTTCCCTTTCCCAGGGGACTGAATTTTTTAAGGCAGCAGTTCTCAAATGTGGGTGAGGATGCCAAAGTGGGTCGCAACTCTGTTTTAAAGGGGTCACCAGACTTGCTGGTGCCTGGGACTGAAGCCAAAGCCTGAGCCCACACCCGCACAAGGCCAAAGCTGAAGCCCGAGGACTTCAGCCCTGGTCCGCAGGGCAGAAGCTTCGGCTTCAGCCCGGGACTCAGGTCACTGGCCCCCTGCCTGGGGCTGAAGCCCTTGGCTTTGCCCCGCCCCCCTCACAGGGGATGTGGCTCAGGCTTTGACCCCTCCCCTCGCCGGGGCAACAGGGCTCAGGTGGGCTCAGGCTTTGGTCCCCCATCCTGGGGTCATGTAGTAATTTTTGATGTCCGCAGGGAGTCGCGATGCAATGAAGTTTGAGAACTGCTGCTCTAAGGAATGAACATTTGTGGAGTGGAGGCTCTACATTTTTGGAGGAGGATTTATTGTTATTTATTATTATGAAAATTAACTTGAGCTCAGGAAAGTAAAATTGGGAAAGTCGATTACATTCCTTTTTTCTTAGAGGACAAATTTCTAATGTAGGGTTGCATCCAAGGGCCATTGAATTCAATGGAATTGACCTATTGGCTACTCTGGGCTGTGTATCAGACCCATCTTATTCAGTTTCATGATGTGTGCCATAGTTACTGGAGGAAATTAACCTGGAGAAAAATCTTTACCAGAGTCTCTCCAACTCTTATAAGACAAGGGCAGTAAATATTTAAAATGAAAGCCACGACAGTCCAAAATCTCGGGGGGGGGGAATGGATTATTCATAAAAGCAATTTTGCATATTCTCTGAAAAAAATCAGTTCTTTCTTTGCAGGGCAAAGAAGAAAAGTTTCAGTTAGTCTGTCACAGGGTAGCTGGCCCCTGAAGGGGTCAGGCACCCAGTCTATTTATGAAAGGCTCTGCTAATGTGTCTGGTTACTGTATTTAAATATATTGCAACAACAGGGAATGAGCTAGAGCTAGGACACTGGAGATGAAGACTTGTTTGCATGTGTGTTCAGCCTTTGCTTAAATAAACTAATCTCTGAAGGGACACCATTCACAATATATAAGCCTCATTGAACTTACTGGTAGCCAAAAAGGGGAAACTGAGGCAAGGACACACATACCGCTCCACACTGTGCCACCAGGGGGTGTGCATGGTGACGCCAATGCTGAAACAAGGGGGCACTCTAGAGGTGAGTAAGCATGCCGTAACAGTCTGTCTTCCTTCTAATGCTAGTTTAGTATGATCATCTCCTAGAGCACCTCAGAGCATCTGCCATTTGACAAAATATTATCTCTGCAATTATAGTTTGCAGCAAAATATGTGAATATATGGGTGTTCCTGAACTTATTGGTTCTGCACAGTACTTAGAAAAATAATCGGCTAAATAGAAACTAAAAGAAACCAGTAATCAGCAACATACTTCATTTTTTCTTTTTTTCTTCATTTGGGACCTGATCCAAAACCCACTGAAGTCAATTAGACTCTTTCCATCACACTCTTATATTGGTCTTTACATATATGCAGTAGTGGCCATGAAGAGTTTACCCTCTCAGACAAATTAGACCAAACCAAAGTTAAAACATAGGCCAAACATTCAGTTATGGGAGGTTCTGAAGAGATCATAGGTGAAGGGAGCAAGGTGGGAAGGATTTCTAGAAGAAATGAGTGCTAAGGAGGAGAGAGAGAGTGGTTAGCTAACAAGAAACCAGAAGTTAAAGTTCCAGGTATTGGTGACACCACGATAGAAACATGATGCTGAAATTGGAAGGCCTGACTCTGAGAACTATTGAGAACCCTCAAATCCAATTTCAACATCTCTCAGGATTTGATGCAGTAAAAGACAAAACCCAGTGAAGAGCCTCAAAGAGTGAGGAGGAAGGAATGTGGCGTGAGCAGAATGAGAGGAAGATGATGTTAGTGGCAAAGTTTTGGATAGTCTGTAGGAGAAGATCGTCCCTTAAAGAGATAAATAGTGGTTCTTGGAAAGGTAAAACTAATGTTTTTTCACTTGTTCTAATTCAGTGCGTACATAGTATGTGGGAATGAAAACTGAGTAACCCTCAGTTTTATAGATAAGGGCTGGAACTTCCTATATATGCAGATTGTCAATATTGACTGCATCAGCTCTTCGGCAGTCCATCAGTCTCTTTGTTCTTTTAGCAGAAAATTCTAATTGGCCTAAATTAATTGGGTGGTTTTGTTTTTGTTGAAATGGACTAAAAATGCATCAGGCATTATACTGAAACCATCATTTTTGCTTTAGAATCAGAGAGATTTAAATTATGATGTGCAAAATACAAGCTTTCCAAAACTAAGGGACTTGTGTGTCTGTCTGTGTGCTGAGTATTTATATTTGTGAATTTGATTTCTATCAGTGCAACTGAGATAAGAAATTGGGCATATGGTAGAAAGTGTAACTCTGCTGAGATTTTTAAAGTAGTCCATAGAATATGGAGAGTGCTGCAGTTATAGGAGAATGTACTCTGCAGTGAACGTTGCAACAAACTTTTACATGAGAGATCACTCTTGAAAAGTTTCACTCTCTCTCCACTGCTGCTTCCTCAATCAAACACTTCCTCCATGATTTCTTCTTTTCTTTCCAGTCAGATTCTCAAACATGTTGGCACACTTGATTCAAATCATCTGTGGTTTGTCCATTTAATACACAGAGCCTCCAAGAGACTGAATTTTCATGCGTCAGTGAATTTAACGGCAAATGGATTCCTGACAAGATGGCAACTCATCTACACTGTACTAACATTGGTGAGGTCAGTCAAAGCACTTCTAAAATAGACTCATTACTCACTTTTATTCTTTTCCATTGCAAAACTTTTCAGCAAATGTCTGGCATTTCCCTATGCTTTGGAATGGAAATAGTACTCACTGAAAAGCCAAGAGAATTGCACAAAGATAGGCGCTTGGAACAGGGGCTGCCCAAAGCCAGATCTCAATGTTTATTTTCATTTTTAACTCCACTGTTCTAACTCCATCTGAACCCTTACTTAGTGTGATTGGCTTCCGTCCAGAGCTAGCATGTTAAACAGGTGTATCTCCCATTGATCTTTGGGCCCAATTAGAAGATGCAACTTGCCGGTTAGAGGTTTGATCATCCTGGAAGATGCATGCAGGTGTTAATGGATTAGAAAATGATTGTAAACTTGTGTAACTTACATACTGCAGTGGATGTAGACTGCTATAGTTAGTTTTCTTTCTATACCACCCTCTTTTCTCTCCTTTGGCATGTAAATTATACCCACTTAAAACTAAATAAAGTTATAAGAGGGAATCCAATTTACCCCGACATGTAACTTGCATTATGTATAACACAGGTAAATTCAGCCCATCATTTCTCTTCTCTACCTTTTCACTATCAACCAAGCCTGGGAAGAGCAGTAATTCAACAGCATCTTGTTTTAATGCCAATTTCAACCAGCTCTGTTTAAAAACCCTTAAATCTCATCTGGCCTGTTCAGTCTAAGTAAGAAACACAAATATGTAGATGATCATAGTAAATAAGAAAAAAAGGTAAGGAAGGGAAATAAATATTTATATTTCAGGGCATGAGCCAACACTATCATCTAAAAATATGGATGATTAAAATTTAACTTAGATTAACACAGGACAGAGGGGGGAGAAGCAATACAATTTAACTTCCTCGCTAGCCACTGGCAGCAAATAAAGGAAAAGAGAGAGGTTTCTTCTGTGGAAAGGAGATTAAGGAAGAGAATAACTCACTATGGCTGATTTTGGATTCTTTGGCTAGTTTCCAAAATAAAAATCTGCTTAATCTCCCCTTTGATTAATCTCTGGACATTTTGCTACCATCAGTGTTTCTTTCCCAGACCACATCCCTGTTTGCCAGGGAGGTTCCTTATGCACTGATGGAGCATTACAAAAATCTTACAAGTTTGCTTAATTTTTGTCATTTAAAACAAGTCCATGAGAACTCCCATAATGTGTTGGCTCGTAGGGATGCAGAAGATGTCCTGCAATTTATGGCAAATCAATGGATTGAAATTGTGGGTGGTCATGCAATGAGAAGTAAACACAGTCCAGTTTTGGAACTTGTTATGCCATTGCAATGTTGTGTTTGTAGAAGCAGCCTGAGAAAAGATAAACAATCCGGAGATACGGAGGGGAAAAATCCCTTCTGTTAGGCCACATAAGACTAAATCAAGTCCTAGCAGGTACTTTTGTTCATAATATTTACTTAGCAAATTATAAAGCTATAGACCAACATTCCATTTTAAAAAGTGCTTTTAGTTTAAAAGAAAATGCTGAAGAGCATCATCATGCCATGATGGAGACTAGTGAAATCTTAACAATTTCTATAGTTCCTCTATTTTGCTCTTCAAGAATGAAGAATATGGTTCACTTGTCAAAGGCTCTTCCTTAAGCTGTTATAAAAGTAAATGGTATAAATTGTTGCCTATTAGGTTAAGGGACCACAAAAGTTATGAGCAGGGGCAGGTCTAGGCACCAGCAAAGCAAGCAGGTGCTTGGGGCAGCCCATTTGCAGGGGCGGCAGCTGGCAGGGATCCAGCCAGGGAGCTGAGAACCAACAGGGGGCCCTGGGAGCTGTAGTTCCTTGGTTAGCTCCCTGCCTATAGAGCCAGCCCTGGAGCAGGGAAAGAACTACATTTCCCAGCATTCCCTTGGCCGCTATCAACAGGAAAGGGAGGGGGAGGGAGTATGGTAGCTGAAACCTCATGCTGCAGCTTGCTGTGAATGGAGAGCTCACTGCTAGAGCGGGATGGCACTGTGAATGGGGAACAAGTATGCCCAAGGAGTAGAAGGCTTTGGCCCAGATATCCCCTTCAGAAGACATCCCCAGACTGGATTAGGGATACTGGTGTGACCTCACCTTGCAGCCCCCAAAGAAAGAATTGGGTGGACTAAAGGGACAGTGCCCCTCTCTATCTGAAACCTAGCAAGGGAGGTACGTGGATCCCACTAGAATTTAAAATGAAAAGTAAGGGAGGGGAGGCTCTACTGGACCTGGGCAGCTTTAGATACAGTACCAGGCACGTAGGAGGATTTCCACTTCTGATCCCTGGAAACGGAAATTGACTTTTCCTTTCCAGATTTAGCTAATATTTAGAAAGGGAATCTAGCATCTGCCTTCCAGATTTGAACACCTCAAAATTCAGGAGTGCTCAAGCTCAATTTGGGCAGCTGTTACTTCATGTCTCCCAAATCAAATATACTGATCCACTGTAACTTGCTGTAGAAAAAGTAGGATAAAATTGAGCAAGAAATGCTTCCCAGTGGTTATAAGGACTGGAATTGCTATTTTAAGCAGCAATTGCCTTTTTATTTGTTTAAAAGGAAGACAGTGATATTGCATTGGCAAATTCCCCATAGAAACAAAGAGGGGAACAAAAGAATAATAAAGGCACCTCAACTTTTCCTCATTTATGGAGGACAGTCTTATAATATGCATCCAGATATCCTCCAATCACACAAGCTGAAAATTGTTCCACTTTACTGCAGTTCTGTAACCATATGGGAACCAATCCTGTCTGTGTTCTGTGCACATCCAAAACTCCTGCTGAATGACCCGCCCTGGGAGCAAGTTACCAGTGACCCAGGGCTGGGGCGGAAGGAGGGTGCAGGGGGCGGGGAAAGCCCAGGGCTGGGGCAGCAGGGAGTGCGGGTGGAGGGGGCAGAGCCCAGGTCTGAGGCGGCAAGGTGTGTGTGGGTGGGGGATACTGGTTGGGGGGAAAGGGGAAGCCCAGGGCTGGGGCGGCATGGAGTGCAGGGGGGGAGCCCAGGGCTGGGGTGGGGGCAGCCAAAATTTTTTTTGCTTGGGGCGGCAAAAAACCTAGAGCCGGCCCTAGTTATGAGTGTGGCTGAGAACTTACTTAGGACTCCATGTGCTGCCTTTAGCTTAAGGCTGCACTATGGGCACCTCTGTCCTAGCCTTTCACTTTATTAAGGCTTAGGTTCAAATTAGAGTTCAAGTGAAAATGAGTTGGTGTTTCATTCTAGCTGCTGATGGGCATTAATACACAGCAGAAGTCATTGACCGAAATGTAGCACAGCTGGCTATCTCTTCTCAGGAAAAGCCCAGGGTTTGGACAGCAGCAATACAGTAGCATAAAGCTAAAGTAAATTGTAGGGCTGTCCATGAAATGAAAGAGAGAGATTTTTTTCACGTTTTACATTTTAAGCTTTTCATTGAAATTTCATTTTCAGTCCAAATATAGTAAATTGGCAGAGCATGGGGAAATTGGCACAATATGTCTCTGCAGTACAGGCCCCAATTCTGGTCCTTTTAAAACTACTGGCAATGTGTCTTTGAATAAACTGGGACCAGGATTTCTCTCTTTAGTTGACCCTAGTGTGTGCTATCAATCCTTCACTTACCTAAGCGCCCTTGTCACTTACATGCTTGATCAAGGACAAAATAATAAACCAAGGGGAAAGAAACTCCTTTCCAGTCTTTACATCAAAGCGTCATCTGTGGTTCTGTTCTGATAAATAAGTGGGTAAAACATCATCATACAATTCTGCATTTGCCATCTGGTGATGATTTACAACTCAAGTGTGTTCAGTTTACAAGTAAAAAGATTATTTTTTGACTGTCAGACCAAAAACCTGTACTTAGGTTCTGAGAGTCAAGCTCAGATTTTTCCACCTCATATACATCTCCAGTAACAAAGGTCAGGCCACCATGAGCCTTCAAAGTGCTCTCTTCTCCTTGCAGCTAATCCAGTTTTTGACATCGTTCAGGGTGAGGTTTGGGATTTTTTAATTTTGTGTTCCTCTCAGTGCTGAGTATGTGATATGGGCTGATTGTATATGGTTAAGCCTATGTGACACTGATATGGTTGATTGTTTTTGTTCAACATAAACCATAGAGCAAAAGCAATCTGCTCTTTCAGAAATTCCTCTTTTTTTTTGTCCAGAAGCTATTGTATATAAAAATTGTTTATTATCTGATTCACTTTATTTTGCTTGCATTGGTTTTCCCATTGCAGCAACAGAGCGACCTTTTCATTCAGACCCTTAGTTATCTAAGCTAGCATCAATCTCAGGAAAAAACATTGTTCTGTATGTCTTTGAAAATAAATGAACACAATAAAAGTGTTTTTTTGGCTGGGGCAATGATTCAACTAGTTTAAAATGTTTGTCTTATGAAAGACTTCATAGGTTTTAACAAAGCCTATGTAGGTTTATGCTACAGAATACATCATCAGTCTGATTGTGCAACCCTTTTTCACAATGTTGAGCACTCACCAATTACTTACATGAGTAATGCTAGCCATTGCCCTTTGTGTGTTTTAAGTATTTTGGTGTTGTGTGCAGCGCTAACAGGCAGGAAATTCCATAACTCACTAAAATTGGCTATAGAAGGCATTTTGTTGTTACATCTGTTCCAATATCCAGCACTTACAATATTTGCAGGGGTAGCTCTGAGTGAATGAGTTCAGATGTATGTTGCTGAGTGTAGGGACACAATCTCCAGGACAGATATATCCAAATGGATTTGATTGATAGCCATTGTGGATGTGAACCTTCTTAATTTTACTCTGTTGTTGATTTCTGTGATTGATTTTGGTAACCATATACTGTAATCCCCACAGCATCAATAAGAAAGTGATTGCAGAGCTGCCAGGCCTGCACAATGACATCAGCATTTGAGATAGAATTCATAACCGTGATGTCCATGCACATTTGCAACTGATTAACTTCATTTGTTGTAAATTATCTGTCCTAGAGTCTGGAGAGCGTCCTCATTTCTTTGTCTGATATGCTCATACAGTCTAACATCTTCCACTGGCAATATCATCTGCCACTAACTGCACTATGAATAATAGCAATCTTTCACATCTGAGATGATTACTGTGGTATAGGCAATCTGCAGTGTCTTGGGTCTCCAGAAGGGTGTAAACAACATTTGAGTAAACATTGCCTTTTCCTACTCTGTAACATCTGCTGCGAACGTTGCACATTTGTGCTGATTCAATGGGATGATAGGGAGTGGTATATACTTCACTGTTTCAGAAATGTTTTTTGGAGCATCTTCCTCATTTTTCTGAGCTTCAGCTGCCCCTGTTGGCACAAGGGAATGATAATGACATATCCTTATGCCCTCTGGATGTGTTTGTTGTTTGGACATATGACTTTTGTGGCTCGGGGATGGAGGTACAGAAAAGCTATTAAATAAAATCAGTAAACATGAAAATGTTGAGAACTATTCATATGATCTTATAATACATGCTGATGTCATGTTGGGCAGCAGAATCTGTCCTAAAATCACTTTTCAGCTGTCATAGTTGCACTGAACAAATTGTCAGTTGAAGACAAAGGGGCCAAATCCTCTAGTCAATATTCAGTTCGTACTCAGACTTTACTTAGAAAAACCTGCAATTGGCTTCAAGGAGAGTTTTACCTGAATAAAGTTTGAGTAAAAACTAAAAAGGACCTTGGGATAAGGGCCCTTTGTCTTCTGCAGAGCTGAAGTTAAATAAAGCTCTGTGCCATAATTTGATAAGTGCAGGTACAACAGCTGAAAAGTGAGTGAAAGACAAATCTGCTGTCCTACATGATAACAGCACCTTATAACATAACTCTAACAGGATCTATTAACTTTTGAGAAGGTGTCTCCAGTGTACCTGGTAGATGTCAAGTATTCACTCTGCAAAAATCCTGCTGTAAAATGCACACTAAATTCTGCCTGGTTTGTTCCCTCCTGGTTTTGCTGTTGTTTTCATCTTCCCACATATTGTTATAAGCTTTTGGCAAAAGCAACACAATCAAAACAATTCTCCACCCAATCTAGTTCATGGTTTTGAGGCAATAAAGGGAAAGAACATTTCTGTTTTCATAATGATAATGAATGCTTCGCTATGCAATGTAATGCATTTAACTCTCCTTCGTACATCATCACTGGTAACACTAAGCCTAAACAGTGTAAATTGTTTAACTTAACAGCATTATTAATATATCGGAAATGAAGTGTAGCCATGCCTGGGTAAATGGGGGAAATAATCTGTAATCTTTTGAACCCCTTGAAAACCAGGAATGGTTTTCCAGTCTTTTCCAAAAAACTTATAATAGATGTGGTTTTTCTTTGCTTAAATGTGCAGTTTGACTTGCTGGGAGAAGGTAATGTACATGAAATCTGAAATACAGCTGTGTTGTGTCCTAATGAATAACGTCTGCTGGGTGAGACACTGAGTCAAGGGTTTAGTTTGCTGCAGAAGGAAAATATTTGTGAGTTGCTGGAAAAGCTGAAGGCTTACATCTGCGTCCCTCCGTTTCACATGCTGCATGCTAGGAATGGTGCAAATTGTTGATTTGGCACGGAACACTAAAGACACGGCTCAGCAATCTGAGGATAAGATCATTTTCTGTGTGACATGTTTTTGAAAAGCAACTGCTAAACATTTGAGGACTTTGTAATGTTTATGATCTGTTTTGTTTTCTTGTATTTTGTATTCTGTATCAGCTGTGGCATTAACACACAGTCTGGGATCTCATAAGCAAAGAATTGTTAGCTCAACGCTCATCTCCATCTAAGATAGATAACCGATCAGCAGAGTAGGATGTAAAATAGATTATCCTAGTATGGTCTAAATTTTTACGTATATACATGTAGCATTAAACCCCCTGAAGCATCCTGAACACCTACCAGTCTGGACCATTCCAGGAAATGAAATAAATTAAGGCTTATATAAAAGGTTTGAGAGATTTTGTCCTTTTCTATATGAAGTCTGCTCCAGGAGAAAATAGTCTGTTATGTACAACAGCTTCTGGACAAAAAAAAAAAAAAAAAAGAGGAATTTCTGAAAGAGCAGATTGCTTTTGTCAAGCCATTGTCAAGCTTCAGTGAAAATTAAACCCAGGATGTGAGCAAATCTTCGTCTTAAGCATGACACTGGAATTCCCTTAGTTTACAAGTTCCAGTTTCATAGGTAATTTGGAGATATGTTAAAGAGATCCTTACGTATCCTAGGGTAATAGCATATTTATTTATAATCAGCTAATTAACTCAGCCTACTTCACTTTCTGCAATGCATATAACTAGTCTACTACTATAAGTACCACTTTCTTCCACTGCACAGAACCACAGCTGAAATACAAGAGCAATGAAGCGGTACATGGAAACGCAGAAATGCTTGAAGATCATGCTCAGCCATGTCAGAGTATGATGCAATTAATTGTCCAGTGCCCGAATTAAAACATTTTATGTGAAACACATCTGCTTATTAATCATGGACAGTCTATAATACTGAAAGACAATGGAACAAATGATCTGATCTGCAAGGCTGCTTCATGCAGGTATGATAATATAAAATTGCCATAAGCCAGGCTTAACTGTCCAAGTGGAAAGCTTCCACTGCTGGTGCCCAGAGAAATCCTTTGGAACCATAAGGCTATCATGGAGGGTTATATGATGCTACTCTCCTGGTATCCACCTCCCGCTTGGCACAGAGGTTGTTGTGTGGGAAAACAGGGCATGGTTAGAGGCCCAATCCCCAGCTTCTCTTTATTTCATGCCAATGACCAAGTGTGGGCCCAACAATCACCATATCAGGGGGACATAAAGCCATTTTTGGACTACCCCTCAACCCACCAGCCTCTTGTAAAGCAAAGCATCTGGGCCACGTATCCCAAAATTAGACATCTAAAATCCCTACTTAGAAGATACACTAAAATTAAAATGTCCCGATTTTCAAAGATGCTAAGCCACTGCAACTCCCACTGACTGGAGACCCCATTCAAGTCACTAATTTTGGTGACAATGTAACCTAACTTAAGAATGGTTCACTCTTTTACAGTATTCAGACATAACTGTTCCATGAGCATTCTGGGAAATGACCTTCTTTATAAGCCACTGAGTCTGGGTGCAAGCCTGATCCCATTGAAGTCACCATAAATTTGACATCACTGGAAGCAGGAGCAGGTCTTTGAGTAATTAATGTCCCTTTACATCTAAAAGTAACCTTAAAAATAGTTGTTGAACTGAAAAATATTTTAGTTGTTTTTAATGTTACACATAAAGTGTGCAAAGAATATATGAACTGCACTGTAAAGTGACATGGAGTTAGGCTGTAATGACATTTTAAATAACTCAAGCCATTGTTTAAAATAAACACTCAAAAATGTAGCATGTTCTGTGTGTCAGACAGGCATTTCTAAAATTAAATTCCATCAACAGCCAAACATCAGTATGGGACAGTCTAGGCACAATTTTTTTCCGTACATTTAAGGGTGTTTTTTTAAAGGAACATTGATGAAATGTGAAGAGATGGAACTGTAAATATTTTAAAAATAACACCAGCATCCTAAATATAATACTTACTTTATTATAGGACTCTAGAAATTAGATGGATTTTTAGAAGCTATTTCATCTCCTTGGATCAAATTTTGTCCTCATTGGTGTCAACTGAGTCCAAGTGAAATCCTACAGATGTCAGAAATCAAGGCCTGCAGCTGAGTCTGGGACCAGCTAGTTGACCTGTAGCTGAACACCAAGATTGATCAGACTCCCTGAGTGGCTGTAAGGTGTTACCAGAACTGCTCTTAAACCCAGCCATAGCATTAGACCAGTGGCTGCTCAATGCTTACAGCCACAGCCGTGTTTGCTCCTGTGCCTCCCTTGTCCCAAGTCTTTCTCACGGCTTTGCTCCAGCCCCATTTCTGCTTTGCCCTATCCTGCTCCCTTGTCTGGTTCCTGACTCCAGCTCTGATTCTTGGCTCTGACTCCTGGTTCCTGCCTGCCACTACTCCAACCACTAGGCCTAATCACTCATGCCCCAGTTCCTGAACATAGGTGGAACTGAAAGCAGCATCTGGATTTACATGTTTTAAAGAGCTTTTTAAATATCAATATTATTCTCCCACTTCAAAATACCTTTGACTTGACTGATAGTTGCTCATACACTGCAGGGAGATATTTGGGTATCTTGAACCTTTGTGTCTTACCATGTTATAGAAGTGACCTGCATGGATCCTGCTGGTGTGCACTAAAAGTTCCCTAGTGCGCGTTAATGTCATTCTGTTTCAAACAGTACTACGTTAACCATGCACAAGGGAATTTTTAGTGTGTGCCAGCAGGGTCCCCAAGGGCCAGTTATTGTGCAACATGATAGTGCACATTAGAATTTAAACCTCTCTAGTGCAGACTAACACTGTGTGGAGATGAGCCCTTGTGACTACCAGCCCAAACCATGTAGGAGACAATGATTCATTCTCAGATTCTGCTCAATAACAAATACACATTTTTGCTGATCTTCCATGGTGATTTTTTTAATTCATTTACATATTCTTGACAACATCATGTCTATTGACTGGACTCTTATTTTAATCATAGCATTTATGATTCAGATATTCAAGTCTTGTCTGCTAGATATGACCTTTATTCAGCTCCATAAGCCTTTATCTTTTCATTATATGCATAAGTTATTCCAGGCATTCATACTTCAATATTATAGAAAGGATTCCAGGTTCAGATGTAGAGTAGGTGACTAACACTAGTCCATTAACTTATTAAATCTGTGTGGTTTCACTCCATAGAAATGTAGGGCTAGAAGGGACCTCAAGAGGTAACCTAATCTGCCCCCCCACTCCCCCGGGCTGAGGCAGAACCAAGTAAGTTTACACCATCCATCACAGGTGGTTTTCTAACCTGTTCTTAAAAACCTTCAAAGATAGGGATTCCACAACCTTTCTTGGAAGACTATTCCAGAGTTCAACTACCCTTACAGTTAAAAGGATTTTCCTTTTATCTAATCTAAATCTCCCTTGCTACAAATTAAGTTGATTACTTCTAGTCCTATCACCAGTGGACATGGAGAACAATTAATCACAGTCCTCTTTATAATAGCACTTAACTTATTTGGTGACTGATATATCAGGTCTCCCCTCAATGTTCTTTTCTCAAGATTAAACATGCCAAGTTATTTCAATATTTCCTCATAGGTCAGATTTTCTAAACCTTTTATCACTTTTCTTGCTCTCCTCTGGACTCTCCAATTTGCTAAAGTACTCCAGACACACTACTCCAGCTGAGGCCTCACCTGTGCTGAGTAGAACAGGACAATTAACTTCCATGTCTTATATATGACCCTCCTGCTAATATATTAGTCTTTTTCACAACTGTATCTTATTTTGACTCATTCAATTTGTAATGCACTATAATTCCCAGATCCTTTTCAGCAGTAATCTTTCTAGTCAGTTATTCCCTATTTTGTAGTTGTGCATTTGATTTTTTTTCCTTCCTAAGTGTACTACTTTGCAATTGTCTTTATTGAATTTCATCTTGTTGATTTCAGACCAATTATCTAATTTGTTAAGGTTGTTTTGAATTCTAAATCTGTCGTCCAAAGTGGTAGTAACTCTTTCCAGTTTAGTGTCATCCACAGATTTTAAAGGCAAACTCACCAATCCGTTATCCAAATCATTAATGAAAAATATATTGAATAGTACCAGATTCTAGACTAACACTTATTGGACCCCCCCTAGATATGTGCCCTCCATGGTGACAGTCAAACATTAATAACTACTCTTAGAGTGTGGTCTTTAAACCAGTGGTGCACCCACTTCATCTAAATCCTGTTTCCCTAGTTTACTTATGAGAATGCACTGTGGGACTGTGTTAAAAGCCTTACTGAAATCAAGATATGTCACATCTACAGCTTTACCCTTATCCATGAGGAAATTAGATTGGTTTGGCATGATTTGTTCTTGACAAATCCATTTTGGCTATTCCTTATAACCCTATTATTCTCTAGCTGCTTACAAATTGATTTTTAATAATTTGTTCTAGAATCTTTCCTGTTATCAATGTTAGGCTGACTGGTCTATAATTCCCCAGGTCCTCTTCATTCTCTTTTTTAAAGATAGGTATTGTTTACCCTTCTCCAGTCCTCTGAGTCATCACCTGTCCTCCATGAATTCTCAAAGATAATTGCTAACAGTTCTGAGACTGCTTCCTCTACTTCCTTAAGTACCCTAGGATGAAGTGCATCACACCCTGCTGACTTCTAAATATTTTAACATCATCTTTTCCTATTTTTGCCTGTGTTCCTTCCAGCTTGTTATTAATATTAATTGTTGAGTATCTGATCACATTTTACCTTTGTATAAAGACTAAAGCAAATGAGGCATTAAACACCTCAGCCTTCTTGATGTTGTCTGTTACTGGTTTGCCTTCCCTGCAAAGTAGAGGACCTACACGTTGTTTCATCTTTCTCTTGTTCCTAGTATATTTAAAGAACCTCTTCTTATTGTCTTTTATGTCTCTTGCTAGGCCTTTCTGATTTTTGTCCCTAAATGCTTGTGCTATTTTTGTTTGTATTCCTCCTTAGCAATTTGTCCATATTTCCACTTTTTGTATCATTTCTTTTGGATTTTCTGGTCATGAAAGAGCTCCATATGGAGCCATATTAGCCTCTTACTATTCTTCCAATTACCTTTGCATCAGGATAGTTGCTGTTCCGCCTTTAATATTATCTCTTGAGAAACTGCCAGATCCCCTGAACTCCTTTTATCCTTAGATTTTCTTCCCAGGGGACTTTAACTACCAGTTCTCTGAGTCTGTCTGTTTTTGAAGTCCATTTTCCTTATTCTGCTGCTCTCACTCCTTCTTTGAATCATGAAATCTATCATTTCATCACTGTCACCCAAATTGCCTTCAACCTTCAGATTCGCAACCAATTCCTCCGTGTTAGTCAGAATCAAGTTTAAAATGCCACCCCCCAATTACTTCCTACACCTTCTGAAACAGACAGTTGTCCCCAATACATTCCAAGAACTTATTAGACCGTTTGTTTTTTGCCATGTTTTCATCCAACAGATGTCTGGGGAGTTAAAGTCCCCCATTACTACCAGCTCTTGTGTTTTGGATATTTCTGTTTTTTTTCCTAGAAATTCCTCATCCATTGCTGCCTCCTGATTTGATGGTCAAATATCTCACACTTCTTTTCCCCTGCTTCTATACTGTTGTAGTCTGTCACCCTACCCCTTCCCGGCCTGTTACGTAGAATGGAATTTCTAGGACTTCCTGGTTCTGCCAGAGCTGGAAATAAGAAAAGAATAGCAGGCTGAAGTAGCAACTGCAGCCCCCCTGCATGCTGGTTTTGACAAGTGGATCTACATAGTTTGCAGAACCAACTAACCACACCTTTGTCTTTCTTCTGGCCTGCCCCACCCTTCACTTTATACTGCCATGGAACACAGGACCAGAGCATGGGGGAAAGCAGAGTGCCATGGGAGGCCTCTCAGTCTCTCCACATACACATACACACACACTGCTCTAGAGCTGTGGTTGTTCTGCTTCTTTTAGCATCTTGCACATCCCCATAAGTGGAGGGACAGGCTAGCCACTTGAGTTGGCCTTTCCTTTGCATGTCTCCACTTTTGGTAGTGTCTTCATTTTCTGTAATAGTATTGACTAGAGATGGGCTGTATCAAACCCCTGGATCAAAGGACCTTCACTTGGCAGAGGGTTGCAATATGAACCCACGTTCAGATGCAAATTTCCTGGCTCATCCGTAGCTCTATAATGGATTGAATTGAGAACTAAACACTCCTGAGTTTTGCAGAGGGAGAGTCTAACATTCAGATACAGGCCTGAATTTTGTGACTCAGGCCCATCACTACTTTTGACTTCTCATTTGCTGCATCTTTTATTGCCTTTTAGCAACAAAGAGTGAATGTCGAGGAGATATAGGAGAGTGGTTGGAGCAGCCAAACATAACCATCAAAACTGTGCTGTTTTTTTCAACCCTTAACGATTATTGTGGCTGGAGAATGATAGACCTATTTGGCCCAGGAGCCTAATGTAAAAAACATATTTTTATAAAACAAAGAGTTGTGCTTTGGCAACCTGAGTCTCTACAACCAATAGGACAAATGAGAGTGAGACAGTAGCATAAACATTCCAGGAGGTTAGCAGACAACCTGTACTGCCCCAGGGAGGGATCATTGCTTGGGAGCCTGATTTGTGATTTAAAGTCAACCTCCCATGGAAATACTCAGGAGCAAGGGGGACATGTCAACTCTGAATACTGTACCCAAGAGGTAATCTCAACTCCAGACACAGTAGCTTTTGCTGGTTCAGAGTGGGTGCAATATACACCTTTGCTGTTTGTGAGGACATAGTACGCATTGCATGTTGTTATATGGAAGACTGCCAAGAATCTGTGAAAATGTCTGAATCCCAAAAGCTTCATGCGCTCTGGCAAATATTGATCTTGAACTAGGAATTAATTCAAGGAAGTCCCATGCTATGCACAAGGTCAGACTAGATGATCACAATGATCCCTTCTGGCCTTAAAAATCTGTGAATAAATTATTCATCCAAACATGCATACCAGAAATGTGTTATACATCTGTCACTTTTATTTTCCCGTTGAAAAAGTTTCAATCATTTAATGAGGAAGCAGAAACAATACCATCACCTAGATGACACAGAACTAATAGCAAATAGGAAACACTGATAGTAAACAACACATACTCTGAAATGTGTATGGATAAAGCAGGATAAGTTTACAAATTACCTAAGCTTCTTTCTCTTATTAGGGAAAGTATAACTTTTGTCCTAATCCTCACTTGGTATAAGTGGGCATAGCTCAAGATCTGGCCTTATATTATTTTTTTAGAAGCATTAGAAGTCTTGTTATACATTTTTAAAAAATGAACTGAGTTTCAGTATAGTGAGTACTAAATTATTATTCTCGTGACTCTACATATGATGTGTTGTTTTATGCCAAGGGACAGTGAATTTAGTCGTTTGTATGAACATTGCAGAAGAAATTTTTGATTTATTTTTTGAAAATGTCTATAAAGATCTTTATTGTGCCATTAATCATACTGCAATCTTGTATGTTTGTCTTCCTCATAGCTGAGCATTTACTTAAGTACAGCACAAAGACAAGCCTGTGTGAACATTTAGTTCATGGCAAGCTGGGTTGTGAATCCACCCACACTAACCTGCCACACACTAACTGTCCATTTGGACCCTGCTGATGCACACTAACAGTTCATTAGTATGCTTTAACTTACTCCTGTTTCAAATTGTCAGCAGGGTCTATGCAGACAGTTAGTGAGCAGAGGGGTAGATTCACACCTCAGCTTGCTGAGAACTAAATGTAGACAAACCCTAGATTGACATATTACCCAGATATCTGGTAATATCAAATATGGTAGACTTGTAAGTAAACTTTCCAAGTAACACACTTGATTTATTGCTTTGTTGATAACACAGGAAGGAGCGGTAACACTAGAATTTGTTCCTGGATTCAGATTACATAGATATGAAGACTAGGTACATAAATATCCTTAATTAGTTGACGTTCATTTTCTCCTTCCAAAATCTTTTGATTCTGAATCTGAGTTTATTTCAGTGTGTGTGTGCAGTGATTTTAATATTTTAGCAGTATGTACAGGCATAGGGCAACGCCATCAGTCTCATATCACAATATATCAAGGGAAATGTATGAGTCACTGGAAAAAAACGTTCTGAGGGCTGAGTGTCAAAGTTTTATGTTCCCAACGTTAATAGACTTGCAGATGAATAAGTCAAACCAGATGCTGGTTAGACACAAACTCTTTTTATTTGTCACAGAACCTGAAGAGGGATCTATTTGGAAGAGGGACTCCATGCACAAGCAAGGATCTACGGGTGAAAATAAGGCTCCATCAAAGCCATGGGAGCGATGCAGGATTACAGATTCCATCATTTTTTCTAGAAAGACAGATTTATAATAATAATAAATGGAGATATCCCATCTCCTAGAACTGGAAGGGACCTTGAAAGGTCATTGAGTCCAGCCCCCTGCCTTCACTAGCAGGACCAAGTACTGATTTTGCCCTAGATCCCCAAGTGGCCCCCTCAAGGATTGGACTCACAACCCTGGGTTTAGCAGGCCAATGCTCAAACCACTGAGCTATCCCTCCCCCAATTTAAGATGGCTGTTGGCATCCTGTAACTTTACATTAGACGGTTAAATCATTCGGCTGCAGACACTTCACAATCCCAACCCATGGCAGTGGACTGGCTAGTTCACTCATTTCTCAGTGCTGGAGATCTGGCCTCAAATCATAGATCAGGTCATGGGTGAAAATGAGTTTATTGGTTTCCATCTGTTTGGAGTCCTCACACAGTTTAATGCAGCTCTGCATGATTCCCAGTTTCCTCTTATGAGAGGTCTAGCACTCCAATAACGGTATGTGGCTTAGCCAGGTTCAGACTGAGCTGCATTGGCAGAGCTACATGGGGAAAGTTGCACATCACTTAACCTTTCTATAGTGTATCTGGCATGAACCAATGCTATTAGAGTCTCATTTTCATGCGCACTCCATTCATTCATACATTGTACACTTTATAAAAAAGGTGCTTCCTACCCAGCCTGGATCAGTATTTATTGTATGAGAAGTAATATGTGCTTTTCCACAATGTCCTTATTCCAAAAATAGATAACTATATCTTTGTAAATATTTTTCCTCCTGTTTTCTTATTACTCTTCTGTATTGCTCTCTTCATGTCTGAACCTATGCTTACACACGAGTATGCCCCTTGACTACTCTTATGTACATAAATGTTTGAAGGGGAGAGGAGCCCATGAAGAATTCACATTTCCCTTACCCCTTCTTCTTTGGCTGTGTCATCATTACTTCTTTTTTCTTCAGGTTTTCCTCACCTTTAAAATCTGTCTTTCTCTCTGTCAAGGTTCCTTCCCCACTCTGAACATTAGGGTACAGATGTGGGGACCTGCATGAAAACCTCTAAGCTTAACTACCAGCTTAGATCTGAATTTGCTGCCACCACCAAAATGATTTATGAGTTATTTGGGAAACTCCGTCTACCTCCCCCCTCTCCCCAGAATATCTCCCTCCCAAGTACTATAACCCTTCCCTAGGTAGCCTTGAGAGACTTTTCCACCAATTTCCTGGTGAACACCGATCCAAACCCTTGGATCTTAAAACAAGGAAAAATTAATCAGGTTCTTAAAAAGAAGGCTTTTAATTAAAGAAAGGTAAAAATCATCTCTGTAAAATCAGGATGGAAAATAACTTTACAGGGCAATCAGATTCAAAGAGCCCAGAGGAACCCCCTCTAGCCTTAGGTTCAAAGTTACAGCAAACAGAGGTAAACCCTCTAGCATGCCTTGCCTGGCTGTTACTTACAAGTTTGAAATATGAGAGACTTGTTCAGAAAGATTTGGAGAGCATGGATTGATGTCTGGTCCCTCTTAGTCCCAAGAGTGAACAACCCCCAAAACAAAGAACACAAACAAAAGCCTTCCCCCCACCAAGATTTGAAAGTATCTTGTCCCCTTATTGGTCCTTTGTGTCAGGTGTCAGCCAGGTTACCTGAGCTTCTTAACCCTTTACAAGTAAAAGAATTTTGAAGTCTCTGGCCAGGAGGGATTTTATAGTATTATACACAGGAGGGCTGTTACCCTTCCCTTTATAGTTATGACACTCTCTAAATATGGAGAAGTTCTGTTCTGAAGCTAATGCTTCCAAAATAAAAGAATAAATATCAGACTTTGCCTGCACTAAGTTACAGCATGGATTCTTTATCCTGGATAAAAAGAGTCAGCAGGGGAGGGCAGACTTCAGACAGTCATCCTTCTAAAATGAGAGAAACAAGGAGGGTGAGGTGATATCTTTTATTGGATCAACTCCTGTTGGTGAGAGAGAGAAACGTTCGAGCTTACACAGAGCTCTTCTTCAGATCTGGGAAACATATTGAGAGTATCACAGCCTAATACAAAATAGTAGAGATTGTTTAGTGTAAGTATTTAATGAATATTTCAAGGGACCATTCAAGATAAAGTGATCCATTAACACCCCTCCAGTAATGGGGGAAAATGTTAGTGGGCCTGACCCTGAGAGAGGCTAAGCACCCTCATTTTAATAAATACAAAGTATCTCTTGAGATCAGACCAAATATTCTTTCCTTCAGCACAAATAGTTCAGCTGGTTAAACCGGGGGCTGCTCTATGTATTTTGCCGCCCCAAGCATGGCAGTAAGGCAGGCTTTGGGGGCATGCCTGCAGGAGGTCCGCCGGTCCCGCCGGTCCCGCGCCTTTGGCGTACCCGCCATCGAATTGCCGTCGAAGCCGTGGGACCAGCAGACCTCCTGCGGGCATGAGAGCACAATGTGGATAGGCACAATTTGGCCGTAGGTCTGTAGATGGAACAAACTCTTAAGGGGAGCTTCAGGAATACCTGCTCTAAATTATTTCTTAAAGTCTTTAAGAAATAACTTGGAGTTGTTGTATAACTGCAAAGCCAAAAAAAAAAAACCCGACCCCAAAAGACTCCAAATGAATTTTGCACCTGCTTTCATTTGGAAAATGTCAGTCCCTACAGCAGTGTTTCCCAAACGGTAATACGTGGAACATTGGTGTTCCGCACAATGTGAATAGGTGTTCCATGAAAGAATCATAATTTTAAAAAAGGGTCTTTAAATTTTTTTTTTAATTTTAAATTTGGCATATTTGAAGCATAGTTTACAACTCTTTTTGAATGACTATAATTTAACATTAAACTCTTTTTCCAGTTATTGATAGATCTCGTATTGAATATCATGGCGTAAAGAGAATGTGGCACGCAAGCATGTTGACGTCTACCCCTTTTGGGCACGTTTCAGTTAGTGACATTGTACCCCTTCCGCTTCGAGGCTGCACGAACTGCAGCAGTATGCACACACCATTCTCTTTACACCATGTTGAGTATAACATATTCACTCAACACGTTCAAACCTGTGGGTCTTTACCGTGTGTGCAATAAGCACAACTAAACTAGCTTCGCTCAAAACAATATAAATATTTGTGAGAAACAAAATTTGACAAAAATCAGTATTTCTAAATATTGTTACTAAACCTAATCACCATGGATTTGTGACTAAAAGAAGGAACTTTGAAACGAAAAGCAAGTTCTTCTGGTACTCCAACTGTGGCTGAAATAAACGAGCAAAATATTGTGACACTTCAAAGTGAGGATGAACAATTTTTGTTGCTGAAAAATCTGTCAGTACTAGTGAGTTATCCAAGGTGAAAGAATTTCCACCGAAGTATATCAAAAAACAGGAAGAAGCAGGTGTTAAAAGACGGAAATGAAAGTATGATGAAAGTTATTTGTCTTTCGGTTTTACGTTTGTTGGACATAAAGATGTTCCTGATGCGCAGTGCGTCGTGTGCAACAAAATACTAGCAAACAGTTAATTGGCTCCTGCTAAACTTCGTAGGCATTTGGAAACCAAGCATGCTGAATACAAAGACAAAGATATACGTTTTTTCAAGAGAAAGCGTGACTCACTTGAAAATTGTAAACTTTCAGTGATTAAAATTGCTAAAACAGACAATAAAAGTGCAACAGAGGCATCTTATCGAGTAAGTTACCGTGTAGTGCTTTCCGGAGAAGCTCACACTATTGGAGAAATGCTTATCAAGCCTTGTGTGAAAGATATTGTAACGTGCATGTTGAGCGAGCAGTCTGGTAAAAAAAATGATGCTGTACAGTTGTCAAATAATACTGTTGCACACCGTATTAAAGATCTTGCCGATGACATAGAAAAAGAGCTAGTTTACCGACTGAAAATTTGCCATGAGTATTCCTTGCAGCTAGATGAGTCCACTGACATTTCAGGACTTGCTGTGCTTCTAGTATTTGTCTGATATAGATTTAATAATATTATTATTATGTGAATCTTATGTGAATCTCTGCAAAGCAACACAACTGGAGAAGAAATATTCAACCACATCAACAACTTTTCAGAAAGCATGAAATTAGTTGGGGAAAATGTATTGATGTATGTACTGACGGTGCTCGGGCAATGATCGGGAAGATGTAACGCGAATCATAAGTGTGGCACCAGAAAGCACTAAGAGCCATTTGTATTCTACACAGACAAGCACTTGCAGTTAAAAAAAATACCAGCATATCTGAAAATTGTGTTCAATGAAGCAGTACAAATGATCAATTTTGTCAAATCTCGACCCACTTCAATCCAGGTTATTTAAAATTTTGTGTGAGGAAATGGGCAGTCAGCACAAAGCGCTTCTTTTACATACGGAAGTGAGATGGCTAGCCAGAGGAAAAGTGCTTGTGAGGCTTTTTGAGCTTCATAGTGAACTACTGGTATCCTTCACTTCAGATAATTCAGGACGAAAATGTAATGACTGACAAATTTCTTATGGCTAATGAGACTTACGTATCTTGCAGATATTTTTCAAAATTAAATGAAATCAATCTGTCACTGCAAGGAAAGAATGTGACCATTTTTACTACAATGGATAAAATTTTGTCGTTAAAAAAGAAACTGGACTTGTGGGCATCTTCTGTAGAACAGCATAACTTTGACTGCTTCCCTACAGTACATGAATTTCTGACTGAAATAAATTCTACAGTGCATGAAGAAGTTTCCAGCACCATTTTACAGCACTTACATGACTTGCAGGCCTCTTTATTAGAATATTATTAGAATATTTTCCTACAACTACTGATGATAATGCTTGGGTTCGAAATCCGTTTGTAATTACAGCCAAACCAGTCGGCTTTACTGTGCACGATTCTGACAACCTAATTGACTTAATTACTGACTCCGATTTGAAACAAAAATGTAAGGATCTTCCACTGAATAATTTTTGGAGCAGCCTAATAGAAGAGTACCCTAATATGGCTAAACGTGCAGTTCGAGTGCTCCTTCCTTTTGCTACAATTTATTTGTGTGAGACGGGATTTTTGTATTATACTGCAACAAAAACCAAATAGGAATAGACTTGATGCTGCGCCTGACATGAAGATTCAACTTTCCAGCATTATTCCTAATATGAAGCGAATTTGTGATAGAAAAACACAGAAACACCAATCCCATTAAATCCAGACTTGTTTTTCTGTTTATAAAAATAGATTTTCCTAGTAAAAATCTAATTTGTTTGGTGTTTGTGTATATATAAAAACAGGTTTTTTTTTAAGTAGAACACTGTTTTTAATTTTGACTGTTGCACTTGATTTTTGTACTACTTTATACACGTTTTCCAGTTAGAAATTGTTAGTTCAAGTTATTTTAAATTTGTATTTTTGCTTTGTTTTATAAAATAAAATATATTTGAGCATAAATAACACAATTTTTATTTGAAAACCACACAACTACAAAATAATATTATAAGTGTTCCATAATAGGCTAAAAAGTGTTCGGTGGCCAAAAAAGTTTGGGAAACGCTGCCCTACAGCATGCCTTTATGCACCACTAGCTCTTTGCCTTTTCAAAATGTTCCTAGTAAGCAGAACACTGGGCAAAAAAAAGATATAGGATCTATTCTGGGTTCTGCCACTAGTTGCCTGTGTTGCCTTAGGCCAGTCACTTAAATTTCCCTGAGCCTGTTTTCCCATCTGTAAAATGGGATAGTACTACCCTCTCTGCCCGGCAGAGCTGTTGAGATTTTGCTCATTGATGTTTGTAAAGCACTAAAGTAGAAGACACCATAGAAAGGCAAAGTATGATCATTATGAAAGGTCTGAGCTCTCAAAATTAAATAGTCTGTTTTTTTACAGCATAAAGGACTGAAGATATTACACAGATTTTTTTATTACATTATTGAATAAAATGGTTTGCTGTTCATGTATTTTTATTTGTTTCCTGGCTTTTCAGTGGATGGAAGTCATATGAAGGGAGTTACAACGGGGAGAAAAAAGTGTACAGGCCAATATCTTGTTGGAGCACTACCATCTTGATGACTAGAATGTCTCATTTCTAATAAAAAGCCTTACAGTTCTGTTTGAACAAGCCCATAATGGGCTCCTAGCTTTTCCATCATACATCTCATCATTTTATTCAGTGAAAAAATACAGACTTCTCTGGTTTTGGCCACAGCTTTTTCCTTGGCTCAGTTACTGCAAAGCTGAATGCTAATATAGGACACAAAAGTTCCTGGATACAGCTCCCACAGAACTGCAGCTCACAACTTTGGCAACCCTATCCCAACTACTTCAAAGCCAGAATGTATGGAAGGTAGCCATACAGATTAAACTGAGTTGATTTAATAGAGTGTGGTCACAGGAAACAGAGCAGTAATATGTACAGAGAGGGGACGGCTCTCAGAAAAGAACATCACTCCTATAGATGACTAACCTTTAAGTTGACGCCTTGCTGGCCTCTGCTCACGGCAATCCTGATGTTTACAAAACGCATTTCCAATAAACCTTGGACTATGAGCACAAGAAAGATGACTTGCCTACTGCATTCTAATTTTTTTACTCCTACACACTCATCACTAATCCTTGGTCAGAGCAAACCAGATGTAAATTAATCTTCATGTTTATCCTTTGCCGCAACTTTTTTGCAAAGCTTACCAGTACTTAACCAACTGAGACACATTATTTTATTCCATTAACAAAATACCCTTCAAAAACCGTACACCACTTTATGCACTATCCTTCACTGAGTTACCATATTATTGTACTGGTAGTTGCCCCTTTACTTCTTCCCGCAATGTCCTTATTACTCTATTATTATCCTCTCAATATAGTTTGTCTAATACAGGCTTGTAAGCTCTTTGAGGCCAAGGTCATGTTCTTTCAGCTTTTTAGGAGGCACTTAGCAAACATTTTGAGTGCCATGATAGAAAATAAATAATGGTAATGAGAAAGGACGGCTTAGATTATGTCCTTACATCTTATTGCTTGTTGTCTGTAGGAACAACTGTTGCATGGACTCAGCTAGATTCCTTTCTTGATAAGCCATTTTATACACCAACATATTGCCTGTCAAGGAATTGCCTGCACAAGCAAGCAATCCGTTCCCATGGGTCAAGGTGTTTTCATCAGACACATTATGTCACAGGCATTTTTTCCTCAAAATGTTTAATCATACCCATTTCATCATGCCAATGGTTTGATTTATTGTTACAAATACATTTGATTTCTTACACAAACTGTACATATTTTAATGAAAACTAGCTAACTGCACTCAAGAAAATCTAACTAGAGTGGCACAATGATGGTGGAGTCTCACATCAATCTTAACAAACAAGGATTCAGCAGTGTAGTGTCATGAACAGGTTAGCTGGAAGTTCAAAAAGTAGGCTATCTAGACCATGATCTAAAAAAGCACTTAAGCACGTGAGTTGTCCCATCAACTCCAATGGGATAACTCATGTTTAAAGTTAAACATGTGTTTAATACTTTTCTGGCTTTAATGGGAAAAAAGTACCTTTCTTCTTGCTTTTATAGACTTAAAGACACTATGTAACAAAACTAAACCAAGAAATTATGTAAATGCACTTAATTGTATTTTAAATAAATATTCATAAACTTTGAACCTAGATATGAAAATAATATTCTTACAGAAAATAACCTCAAACAAAATCTACTCAACTATATGTAAATATTTGTAAAAGGGTAAGAATAACAAAAACAGAAAAGGGGTGGTGGAGTATGAGAAATGTAGGTAAATATGGGAGGAATAAAGAGAACTTTAGAGTTTTATTTAGATCAGTAGAATTTTCCCAATCACTTATATATTAACAGAACACTGTGATCTCCCATTCAAAAGTGAAGGGCAGGTTTAAATTCATCTCAGAAGTTCTGATATTGTGGGCTCCTGAAGGGCACAACTATATTACATATTATATTTTTGAATGTCTTGATTGATTGATTGATTGATTGATTGATTGATTAAATATTGACAGTGTAATTTCTTCTATGCTGAAGCATGCTTTTGACTCTGCATCACAATTCGGGCCCAAGACTGTAAGGTGCTAAACACCATCACACTCATGGAACCAGCAACTCTAAAACAAATGGGAACTGAGGGCACCCACACACCTTACAGCACTTACTATTTCTGTATTGGATAGTAAGTTTGAACAACTTTTCACTCCTATGAATTAGTTCCATTGAAGACTTAAAAGTGGAAGTCTGGCAATATGCTATCCTTCTCTCTCCAATACAGCTGGTATGTTTCCTCCCTTACATTACTTTTCCGGGACCTATACATCTTTTCTTCACAATCTCAGATAGCAAGGTTCAGGGTTCTGCAGTGCATCCAACTCCCACAGCATCATCTTTTTATCTGAGACATATTTAACTGTCTATCTTATTCTTCAGTTTCTATAACAACAAGGATAGTTTTCTTAATTTATCATGAGGTTTCAGAGGCTAGCGCACTGGCCTATGTAAACAACTTCGTACCTTTTTCAGTCTTGGGAGAACAACCAATCATGTGGGTTTAAAATCCTATGGATAAGCAGGTACCTGAGTCTGCTATCCACTCACGTATTTGGAAGCACTTACACTTTCTGAACTTGTTTTCCATTTTCATCTGCCAGACATAGAATGATGTTGTTATCTATGGCAAAGATGACTGCCTAGTGACCTTTGAGCATGTTTTTGCAGCCTGTGGTGATCCCGCCCTTCTGTAAAACCTGCACTTTAGACTCTGTTGCATCGGTGTTATGCACTGGTATAACACTCCTCTGCAAGTGGAGGGCTGTGGCATACAATGGAGTCTGGAACGCAGAAGTAGGATGGAATACATGAGATTGGGGTTTGAAATACTTTTATCCGATTGTGAACTCAGTACTTCAAAGTGGAGGTGCATACCTATTTGACGTGACTAATTAGAACATAGATATAGAACCTAATCCAAAGCCCATTAAGTCATGGGGGTCATTCCACTTTTCAGGGGGCTGATGTCAGTTGAGCTACACTCATTTACATTAGCTGAGGAGCTGGCCCAGAATTGGATCCTAAGTATAAATTCTGAGGTACACAGGGAATGACAGGAAGGGACTGCAAAGAAAAGGAATCAGGAAACTGGAATATGTAGCAGGCAACTCCAGTTACAAGTGCCCTGAGCCTCTATTAGCTTCTAAAACTGACCTTCCTTTTTAGCCCCCTAATCCTCTTCAACCCCTCACCTTCCTCAAAGCATCCATGAACAAAGACAAGGAAAGAGCAGTTTTAATCCATTGACAGGAATAATAGAAAAGGAGAGGGTGCTAACATACTTTTCCTTGATTGTTGGGCACTCATTTTAGTTCAGAGGTGGGCAAAATATGGCCCGCAGGCCATATCCGGCCCGCGGGACCGTCCTGCCTGGCTCTTGAGCTCCCGGCTGGGGAGGCCAGCCCCCAGCCCGTCCCCTGCTGTCCCTCCTCCCCCACAGCCACGCCGCCGCATGGGCAGTGCTCTGGGCGGTGGGGTTCCGCGCTCCTGCCGAGCAGTGCGGCAGCGTGTCAGGCTCCGTCCGGACGGCGCGGCTGCCAGACATGCTGTTCTGAGTGGCATGGTAAAGGGGCCGGGGAGTTGGAGAGCAGGGGGCAGTTGGATGGGGTGGAGGTTCTGGAGGTCAGGGGATGGGCGGGGTTGGATAAGCATGGGAGTCCCAGGGGGCCTATCAGGGGACGGGGGTGTGGATAGGGGTCAGAGCAGTCAGGGGACTGGGAGCAGAGGGGCTGGATAGGGGGTGGTTAGGGGACAAGGAGCAGGGGGAGTTGGGTAGGTCAGGGGTTCTGAGGGGGGCAGTCAGGAGGTGGGAAGTGGGAGGGGTCAGATAGGGGACGGGGATAGGCAGTTTGGGGAGGCACAGCCTTACCTACCTGGCCCTCCATACAGTTTTGCAACCCCAATGTGGCCCTTGGGCCAAAAAGTTTGCCCACCCCTGTTTTAGATCCTCTTGAAAAAAACATTTAAAAAAACATGAAATGGGTAAATATATTAACGCTCAGTGGTGCAGCCCTGGAGCTGTCTGAGCTCCTCTGCCCCTCCTTTCTCAAAACAAATCCAGCAAAATAAGAAACACAAATTAGAAGAGTGGCTGCCCTTAAATTTATTCCAGGTACTCAAGGTAACTAATTTCAGTATTTGCAATTATACAACAGTATCTGTAGTATCCAAGATATTTCCAATAAGGACCCTAGTAACTATAGAAGTAGTAAAAAGGAATTGTACAGATAGGACAGCATTTCCAGTTTTAGCTATCATTCAATTGCCTTCCACATGTAATTTAAAATCTGGAAAGTTTGGAGCATTACAATATATTTTTATATTCCTTTTAGATTTTTTTCTTTTGAAATAATGTATCTTAAACTGTCAGTTGTCCTTATACTTTACCAGCAGGAACAAACCACAAGTTGTGGGATGATACTGTATTTTTTTTCTAGAATTATTGTTTGATGTCTTGATGTCTTCTGACTCTGTCAGGTGATCCCTTTTCAGACCAATTATTTTTGACCACTGTAACCAAAAGAGCTGACTCTTGCATGAAAAAATATTCTTCTGTTACCAGTTTTCCAGTGGTAATTGTCTATAATTACAGTACATGCTCACCCTCTTTATTAAAGATCTTAAACTCTTGTGCAGTTAATCTACATGAAAAATACAAGCTTGTCCTTTCTCTTGCAAGGCTAATTTCTGTCCCAACTTGTGTTGAGTTGATCTTCTTGTTCGTTCAAATGAGTTAGAAGGTCTTTTTATAAAAGTCATAGAGTGATTTTCATTCCAGCCATGATATGAGAGAATTGAATTTACTTAGCCTGCTAAACAATCCTTTTGTAATGAATTGATTACTTTTCAGTTGTACCACTCGTGTGCTGGATGGAATCAGACCTATCCATCTCTACATCATAGGCCCTATCCCCATATTGCTAATGGAAATGGAGTGAAATCTGAGTCCCATATAAGTCTATGTGAGTTTTGCCATTTACTCCAAAGGGGCCAGAATTTCACCCATTATTCTTTAGTTCAAATGGTGTAGCGGTGTGTGTTTTGTGGAGGATCTCAGGCATAGCCCCCTTTAGACTTCTAAGTGGCTACAGTGTACAGCATAATGACAAAAATATAGTCCTAGTTGCCTGAAGAGTGTTAATGCTGTGCTTTGTTGCTAAGGTGTGAAATAACATGGTATGTCACTAATGTTTGCCACAACTATACGTTTATGAGAGATTAGAATATAAGTAGAAGATATAAACCTAGTGGGGAAAAGACAGGAGCAGTGTCAATAGGTAAATGCTGTTTCATATTCTTTGTGTCATCAGCATAAGAAGCAAATCAGCAATTTGTCTGCACAGAAACTGACAATAAATGAGTTTTACAATGTTTTGTAAAGTGAGCTAAACAACAACATCCAGCAACACAATGCATGCCAGTGGAACAAGCAGCAGTGAAAGCAGCCCAGGCAAATATGTACAATAGATTCTGATTCATCCAAGAGAGTATGAATGGAAGAAGATTACTTTGTTGTTTCAGCTGGGTCTGAAGGCCGATTGGGCCCAGAAGGATAATTCATAATCTTCTTCATTCTGTCTAAATGGAAAGAGATAATGAGAGTTTGTTGTATTTGCTTTGCCTTCCAATGTCCTGGTGAAATGGTCTGCATCTGAGAATGCAGGAGTGTTCAGAGTTAGAATTCAACAGCTTGCCTTTTCCACAGTAGCATATTGCAATGCCAGGATGCACGTAAACTAATGTTGCAGTGAGGTTCCACCCACGGCTTCTGTCTCCTTAAAAATGCCCTAAGATGGTTAATTCATGAACACGCTTTTCCTGTGGGCAGCTGCCAGTTGAGCTGTATATTTTCCCTTTAAACTTTGAACAAGAGTCATTCTTCTTTTCAGTGTCTGGCAAGCGTTGCACAGGAGACATTAGCTCCTTCTGTTTTGGTTTTCTCTATCTGGCTGTGTGGTTATCATTGTTTAAATCATTCATGATTAAAACAAGCAGCCTAAATAACTGAGACTGGGAATACTGGATTGAGATAATAGCTACTTTTTTAAGGGGAGAGATTCTTGCATAATCAGCTGCTTTCCACTATATAGTTTCCCTTCTCCCATCCTCAAGCTCCTTTGTCATTGCAACCCTCACTCTGAGGATTGCCTGTACCTCCCTTCAGAGACAATCAGCATTTACCTAAGTATTGTCTGGGGCCAGGATTCAGAAGGGATGCAAGGTTCTCCTGCCATCACTTTCCACACCCCGTGCCCTGACTCATGGTGTGCGGCTTTTGCAGTACTGCCTTTCAACTAAGTAATACACTTTAGACTACATGATGGAGTAGCTCTCCTTTGAATACTTATGGTGTTGTTTGGTCATTTAATTACTAACTGCTGGACTTTAATGTAACACACTTGACCTTGATGGGTGTATGTAACTAGCAGTTTTAACATCCTACATTAATAATAAATATTGAGATGGGATCTGCCATAAAAGATGCATTTACCAAAACCTTGGTCCGTAAACATTTTACATACTTTATAAAGAAATAGTAACTAACAAAAAGCAGCAGCCAGGGGAGGTTCAGTGAAGTTCACTAAGGCCTGGTCTACACTGGGGGGGAGGGGGGATCCAGCTAAGATACGCAACTTCGGCTACGAGAGTAGCATAGCTGAAGTCGACATATTTTAGATCGACTTAGAATCATTTACTTCACATCCTCGTGGCGTGGGATCGACGGCCACAGCTCCCCTGTCAACTTTGCTTCCGCCTCTTGCCGAGCTGGTGTTCAGCAGTCGACAGGAGAGTGATCAGGGATCGATTTATCGCATCTAGACTACAAGTGATACATCAATCCCTGACAGATCGATCGCTACCCGCCGATCTGGCGGGTAGTGTAGACGTACCCTAAGAGTTGTACAAAATGGGTGTGTAATTAGCTTCTCTAAAATAAAACTGTATGAAAGCTTCAACAAAAAATTTAGTGCTACCCACACTATCAGGAAATACATTTTCCCTTAGGCAGCATCTCAGATGTACTAAGAGTGAATGTGGGCTAGGAGCCACAATCCTTTAGGACTATTTCATAATCCTTTAAATTAATGAAAGGCATCCTTAAATTAACTACTTCTCTTGCTGATTGTAATATACTGCAGCTATTTCAGAAAATAGTTACTATGAACCTTTGTGTCTTGATTTCTACAGCAAAATCTTTTAAAGATGCAGAACAGCTTGTGGCAAACAGAATTATGGCATGTTTAATTACAAACTCTTAATGACTTAGTAACCCTTCTCATAGTATTGTAAAACTTGCCACTTTGCCTGTTCACCTCCTTGTGGCCTGCAAACCTTAGACTTTCACTTCACAAACACTTCCAATTCACATTGAAATAGGTGCCAGACAGAGCACATCTGTAGATTTGGCCAGGTCATATCTTGAACTGTAGCGGTAGACTTTGTGAATCAGAAGACAAGCAAAGGTTGAAGCCATTTCCCTCTGAGAACAACTTCAAAATCCCCTTTTTTAAACAAAAAGAAGTTTTCCATGGCACTTACTCACAATATGTTTCCAGGAAAATTATCCAAAATAAATATAAGCCAAGATTCCAGTTCTCAGAAAACCATAAAAAAAAAAAAACCCTCAGACACATTTCCTTTTTGAGGGAGAACATATATGCTAAGCAAGAAACAATAACTTTACTTCCATATTATACTGATTTAAATATTATATTGATGCATTGTAAACCAATCAATTAGCATAACACTGGCTATTATGAACCAAGTATCCACTTAGAATTGTACATGATTGGTTAAGATTATCAATGAAACATAAACTGAATTTCATCTAACTTTAGACCATTCAAACCCAATCTTGAAAGTCACTCAATAAATCATCTTAAGGAAGTGTTTTTGCAGCGTGAATCTTCTGCATTTTCTTAAGGTTGTATTTTTAAAAGCTTGTCTGTTTGCTACATAGAAAGAAAATAAAAATAGACACTTTAATAGACTGGGCCCCATTCTCATACCAGTTGTTCTTCACTGGTGTCAATTATAGTGTACTCCAGAGCTAATTATTCCTAATGGAACCATGTAAGTTGGGGGAACCATTTTAGGTCAAATAAGAATGGACCCTTCACTAAAAAAGTGAACCAAACTTTTTAGGAAGGTTGAAAAAGTTTGGTTAATGAAAAAATCGATATCATGTGCCACTGACCCAAAAGAGTCTCTTCTTTCAGAACCTCATTTTCTTATCCCTGCAAATGGGAGAGATTCTCTATCAAGTTTGCCAAATGTTATGGTCCACAAACTTCTCTGGGTCACCCTACCCTTAGAAAATACCTACTTCATGGCTCCAATAACTCCTAAATCAACAATTTATAAGTTGGACTGAATGAAATGGGTAGTTGTCCAAACAAACACTTCACATGGTTTTCAGTTGAAATTGCTACTCTCTGGAGTATAATCACATACTCGTGGAAACTGGAGTTGGAAAGGATCTGTTATGTCATCCAGTTCACCCTCTGCCAGTGTGTGATTGTTCTCTACAGTGTATTTTTTAGTACTATGGCCAATCTAGCTTTCAGTCTCCCAAGAGACACTACTTGTATCACTTTAGCAATTCCTGCCAACCAGTCCATTTCACATGTGCCTTCTCTTGACTCTGGCTGGTTTGTGAAAAGGGTAAAGGATTTGGAAGGGTTCTTTTGAAATTCAAAACACATCCAATATCTTTGGGATAAATCATGACTCAAAAAGACCGCTACTCCCACTATTTAAACCCTGCAAGATCTGATTCATGTGGCCCACATGAACTGGGCCTTGCGTGGCTTAGTCTTAGGGCTGGTAATAGAATAACCCTTTCAGACAAACTTAGAGGGTCTAAGGAATCTATAGACTCCTCCCTTTTCCTATCCGACAATTCCAGTCCCTCTTAACATAACTGCTAGTGTCTTCAGGGGGTGATAGAGGTTGGGGGATGAGGGTAACACTGAGTGAACAACCTCTGCCCTGATTCAGAAATGCCTACACCAAGGTTGATGTTTATCACTTACAAAAGATCCCAGCATTATTGAAATTCTACCCCTGAATTGGATTTGATTTAGAGTATACCCTTTACCAGTCTGAGCAAATATTAGGCAATTAAGCATCCTCAGAAGAGGCCTGAATGTATGTCACCAAGATTTCGTGCAATTTTCTATTCCGCCTTTCTCTGAGGAACGAACTTCCTGAACAGTAGGACATGGCTGCCCTTTCCAGGTTGGATGCACACAGTCAGTCCAAATGGGGAGTTCTCGCTACACGTGCAGTTTTTATTCAAGGTGTTTCACCACTATGTTACAGAAGATAGTTGATAGAAAACGAAAGACCTTGCTCATTGGCTTCCCCACCAATGGAGAGGATGCCTCCTCCACCTAGTGAGTGCATTGTTCTGACAATTTGCTTCCTATTTGAGATCTTGGTGATATGGGAAGTTTCAGATATTCCTTATTTGGCCTGTTGCCTATTGATTCCCTATGGATTGCTGGGTAGAGATCCAGAAAAGCCAATATAGGTGGCTATTACTGACCATTCCATGGAGGTTGAAGAGCGAGAAGTCCCTCACATTGAGCTGTGTCCAAAGTTTGTGTGCTTGATCAAATGGAAACAATGTCAGGATTGAATATTAAAAGCCAGGTGTTCCTTTTACTTTTTCAGGAAGTCTGAATGGCACATGCACCTTCGGAGTGGAATCCTGACAGAGAAACTACTTCTGAAGAAAAGAGGAACTTCCCCATGTGGCTGTACATCATTCAGTGTCATGAAGAATCATCCCTTTCTTGAAGACTGACTCTTATATAGTGAGGTAGCAGGGTGAGTAGGAAGACGTCAACATTTTGGTATGAGGAGTTCTATAGCCCTGTTACTCTGATGTCAGGAAAAGATAAACATGACTAACTGTAGAAGAATAGTATGACATTATTTCCACAGTGTATAAAAAATATTGTCAATAAAGGGTTCAATCTCAAATGAAGTTCTTCATTTATATTGCAGCTGATAACATACAAGATCATGCAAATATTTTTGGAATTTGCTGTTTAAAAATATTTTTGTTTTGATATAGCTTATTTAACGCTCTCTGGGCTTGATCCTGGTGAATGGTAGAGCTGATCAGGAATTTTTTGACCGAACATTTTTGTCAGAAAATGCTGATTCAGCAAAGTAAAACCTTTTTGCGGAAACTTTTCAGTTTTGATGAAACTTTGGTCAGGAAAGTTACGGAGGTCAGGGTGGAACTGCTGGTCTGAGGGAGAGTGAGACATGCATGCCAGAATCGCAAATAGCTCAGAGAACTCACCTTGAAGTTTCGAGACTTAGGTTCAAGTCCCTGCTGTGCCTGTTTTGGATCAGGCACTTGAAACTGAATCTCCCACCTCCGCGGTGAGTGCCCTGACCAGCTGGCTATATTGGGTGTTCTGAGATGGGTTTCTTTCCCTCTCTTTTTCTATGAACATTTTCTAAAGCTCTTGGTTCATGCCCAATGCCAAATGAAACCAATGCCATAACCTCAACATAGTTTGCAAAACAGAATTTCTGTTTTCTTCTCGTCTTACTGAATGGCTTCAACTGCCACTATACTTCCCTGTCTGTCTGTCTCCCCCACAAATAAGCCATCCTATCAATATATGATTTATAAAAGAACAAGCTTTAGTATATACATTTGGAAATCTTTATCTCCTGCATACATTTGTAATATATAGTTATTGGTCATTTAAATATAGAACATAATTACAAATTTAAGGGATTTGCAATAGTAAGCAGTCAGTTTCTCATTTTTTTCCCCAGGCTTTTACAAATCATTCTGCTATCTAATCAAATGTCCACAAACCTATTATGAACAGACTGATACAAACCAAATATCCAAACCCTAATATTAGCTAACCATAACTCTAACGATTCAAGTTTCTTTCTACATAAATCTTCTGGACCTAATTCACAGAAAAACATCCATACATATCAATTTCCTTTGGACTTTATAAATTTTACATTGTTTGATTCATTTAAGTTTGAAATTTTGCTGGATGAAATGGAACCTTGAAGAGTATCATGTGTTTCCAACATTCAGGAGATTCAGAATGCTTTATATACAACAATGAAATGTGGAAGAAAAGTACAATGGGCAAGGGGACAAAAGATGTTCTTCACTTGCTGCAAGAAGAAAAGTTTATGGAAATTGTAGGGAAGTGGGAATACAAACTTTTTGATCTGTTGTGTGCCCACAATATTTTTGTAGAATTTTTGTGTTACTCTGATAGGACTTGAACATTTGGTGTGAATACCGGAGAACACTTTTGTAAAGATTCTGTAAGATTTTGTAAACATGGCCTTTCATTTCATTTGGTAGAACCTACAAAAAATAAGCATGAAAAGAGCCCAGCATTTATTATTAGGACTTCTGGTATTTAACAGCTTGGAGGAAGGAGGTGAATAGATTGGTAGCAAAAATTTGCTGATGTCAAGTTTATTTAGTTTAGTCAAGACTGTGAGGAGCAGCTGGCTAGGTAATTTGGCAAAACAACCAGTGATGATCAGTGTTGAGAATGCCAAAATGATGCATTATGGAAAGGAACAATTTAAACTACTCGCACATGCTCATGGGGTATGAATTAGTCATATCCTTTCCAAACATAGGGATGGACATCTTAGTGGATGGTAGGGCTCTAATAAATATTTGAAAGTAAGTAATTGTTCATCTAAGTACCTATTTGCATATATCAACACAGATTTTATATAGACAGTGGGTGCACAAACTAAGTTTGCAGGTATAGGCAGCCAGTTTAAAAATTGGTCCAGAAATCTCAGCAGATCATAGACTGACATTTTTCTAATTGAAAACTGGCATGGGATGTTTTCATTTTACAAGATCACAGGAAATGGTGTTCTATCACTATTTTCATATAAAGTAATCAGGGGAAGCCCTGTGCTTGTGGTATTTGAATAGGAAACGTAAAATAGGAGCATCAAAGCGGTAGAAATGAAAAAGTGGGGAAAGCTGAACAGAGATGTGCTGCCTGGATTTTCACAGGATGTGGGCAGGGAATGGCCAAGGAGTGCTGAAGTGGCAAATAAGCTAGAGATTTTTCAAAGGGGGCCCTTTGGATGTACACCAGGGAATGTCAGCTTTCAATTTTGGCTGCTCTGGAATTCAGAGGAATTTTCAAAGCTGAGAGGGCAGGAGTTCTGAAAATTTCCCACCCTTTGTAGTTGTACCCAACTTGCCTGTGCACCCTAACTCCAGCTAGCAGGATTGTCCATATCAACTATCCAATTAGTTAACAGTGCCCAGACACAGCTTTGTATATCTCTGGTGAAACACCAATTTCCCTCACCTGCTGTTGGCATCATGCACTAAACAGCAAGCCAGGCCGGGTCCATGTGATGATAATTGTGTAACAGAAAGAATCCACACAAATCCAGAAAATATAGTAGACATTAGAAGTTCCAATGCAGCCAGATAAGTAGGAGAAATCCCTGATATCACTCTGTTCTGCATTCCCTTGCTCGTTAGAAATCCATTCTACAACATGACCAATGAGTCATCAGACAGCTTTGCATTCAAGTTGTTTAAAAGAAATATTCTAACCATCATCATGGTAGACTTTAAACACAGCGTGACCTTCAGCAAGGTTGGGGATCATGTTATTCACTTATAGATAATATAACACATTCAAGTAATCTGACAAAGGGCCTGATTCTATTCTCACTGACATCAACGAGGGCAGAATTGGACCCAGGTTGTAGTGCAGGGAGGAAATGCGTCAGGGTTACTGCTTCTGTGTTTGTCCTGCAGGTCTGGAAATGGGAGACTATAGGAGAGCTAAGCCCAGCCTTCTCCATCTCTACACTGCCTCTCTCCACCTGCAGGTCTGAAGCCCCAGAGAGGGACTTAAACAGGGTTGAGGGTAGGGGCAGCATGCAATAGAATCAGCTCTTCTTCATTTCTTCCTGTCCCCTCACCTGATTTGTGGCCTTAGCTCCCTTCCACTTGCAGAGCTGAGACCCATAGATCAGCTTGGAGTCCTTAGAATCTTCTGATCTGGCTCCCATTGAAGTAAAAAAGGCCCCTTGTTGCCAACTTCACGTTTTCTAGTAAGACCAGTGAAAACTACCCCCCTACAACTTGTTTGCCTTCACTTATGTGTGTTATTGTTTCCTCGTTCACAATGTCTTTCTCTCTCCTAAACTAATCTCATTCTGAGGGGTAAAAACCCCAGACAGATAATTAATTAGTCCATCAGAGAATAGCTCCCTATCATAAGTAGGTCATTTTTTGGCCTTGAGTGGGTGCTCAAACTATGCAAGCAAAATCTCAGCCAAGAAAGACGGTTTGTGTGTGGGTGTTGTGGGAGTGGGGAGAGGGAGATTTTACAAACTGATTTTTTTTTAATTGTAAGAAATCTATCATTGTAGGTTCCTTCCTCCAGGTTCCTATAAATCAAAAATTAGTTTGTATTGTTCCACTGCAGTCCATGATGCATCCAGTTCTGCTTCTATTGCAGTCAGTGACAAAACTCCCCGTAAATTGAAAAGGAGTTGGATTGTGATGAATGTGGATTAAATAACTGCTAAAAGATTAGAATAATCTGAAAATACAAATGACCAGGTGATAATGTTAAGATATTCTTATTAATGCTTATCATAGTAAATCTACTGAGTAAACAATGAGTATTTTAAAAATTTGGCACTATTAGGGCCTAAAGAGTAAAATAATCCTTAAAATATGACTATTTCTTTTTTAAAATTAACATTTAAAAAAACTCCTCAATTTGAATAGAACTAGACTTAAATGTTCAAATATATATACACACACAAAACTTGGACAACAGAATAGGTAGTAGGAAGTGACCCAGGGAGGGGAGCCTTCAGGCTCTCCTGGGTGCCAAACCCTTGGTAACCCTTATAGGGCCCTGGGCCAGAGCCTGGAAGAGTGGGAGGGCCTGGGCTCCCCTCCGCGCCTCTCCCCCTCCCCCTGCATTTATTATATAATAAAAACCTAACAAAGCATAGTGACTGTAAGATCTTCAGCGCAGGGGTTCCATTCAGCACATAATTCTAGACCAGGACCCAGTTGTGGTAGGCACTGCACAGCCACAGAACAAAAAGACAGCCCTTGCCCCAAGGAGCTTAAAATCTAAATATAAGACAAGAGATATCAAGTGGATACAGACAAATGGGGGAGTACAAGCAAACAGTGAGACAATATTGGTAATAGGCAGTAGTTGTAGCACACTAGCAGCCTGTTGTCAAGATTTTTGTCAGTATCATAGCAAAGGACAATTTTGCAGGAGGATAATGATAATTTTATGGATGATAAACGTGAGCATCAACAGCACGATTGTGAATGAGAGATAGGGTGGGGTTTGGTTGTGAAAGGCCTTCAAAGTGAAAACAAGTAGCTTATGTTAGATGTGATGGAGAAGAGGGAGCTAGTTGAGGCATGTAAAGATACAGGCAATATGATCTAAGGGATAGGATAGGAAAATTATTTTTGCAGCATCATTCTCAATGGATATGAGTGGAGCAAGATTGCATTTATCATAGCCAGAGAGAAGGATGTTGCAGTAATTGAGATGCAAAAATATGAGAGGTTGGACAACAATTTTAGCTGTGTGGATGGATACAATAGGCCATATATTAGAGATGCTGTGCAGAAAGAATCTTCAGGATTTAGGCATAACCTGGATATCAGAACCTTGAAAGATCTGAGCCAAATCTGGTGTCCTGTTATGGCGTGAGTGACAGTCAGGATGGTGGAATTGTCCACAGTAGAGCTGGGTGAATAACTTATTTTTCAGTTCATTTGCAATTCAGAAAAATATTTTAATAAAATCAGATAGCGTCTAACCAAATCCAAACTTTTCTGGAATTTTTGGTATGTTTCATTTGACCTGAAATGTTTTGTTTCCAGGCATTTTTAAAAAGCTAGATTTACAACACGGCAAGAAGAGATGAGGTAGGGCTGCTCCCCCTTATAACTTTCAGCTTGCTCTAAAGCTGGGATTTGAAACCAGGTCTCTCCCTTCCCCAGTGAGTTTCCTTACTGCCAGATGATAGGGTTTCTGGGGTGGGCTCTCTGTCTCTCCTGTGGAAGCTGTTCCACTTCATATAAATAACTAGTGATTGGAGAAGGAGCTTGAGTCTCCTACACCCCAGTTGAGTCCCTAACCACCAGGCTATAGTCCAGGCGTCGGCAACCTCTGGCACGCGGCTCGCCAGGGTAAGCACCCTGGCGGGCTGGGCCAGTTTGTTTACCTGCCACGTCGGCAGGATCGGACGATTGCGGCTCCCACTGGCCGCGGTTCGCCATCCCAGGCCAATGGGGGCTGCGGGAAGACACGCGGGCGAGGGATGTACTGGCCGCGGCTTCCCACCACGGTGCTTACCCTGGCGAGCCGTGTGCCAGAGATTGCTGACCCCTGCTATAGTCATTCTCTCACTCTGGTCCAATAGATATTCAAATATTTTATATAAAATGGAACAGAGTCAACATAAGAGACGGAGCAAGGCCCACTGCAGAATACTTTATCACCTAAGGGTTAGGGCACTTACCTGGTAGGAAGAGACATGGGTTCAAATACCGCTACAGAGGGAATCAAGTTCTTCTGCTTTCTAATGCATGTCTTCATCAACAACAAATGTTATTGGAACCCACCTATAATAGGCATTTTTGTGAATGTTATGGAGATCAGAATAAAATAGTCTGCTCTTCTGAAGCTTTGTTGGTTCTGCAGAGAATTTTGAGAACACAGCAATCCTTTGGAAAACTAAAATGCTCCAAACAGAAATAATATGGTGGATCATTTTGTGTGATAATGTGAGATTTATACTATGTTTTGCCCTTTGGTTTTCATGGGTCTGGCTTATATGTGTGTGTTCACTTCAGTGAAAGTTACCATGTTGGCTTTAAAGCTCTGGAGAGTGAAGCCCTTCGTTTATCCACATAACACATACAGAGTAAGCAGCAGCATCTCTTCCATATTCCATACCATTGGTCACGAGTTTGTCTCATCCCTTAACTGGAGGGACCACTTTTGGGATAGAAGGTGTTATGTTAATTTTGATAGAATAAATGAGCCCAACATAGGATACCATTGTCTCCATGCACATTTCTTGTCTTTCCTGCTGAGGCTGACAATTAGGAACTTGTAATGGGATGTATAAACCCCGCACTAGAACTGAAAGTGTTTAAAAAGCAAGTCTGAGCCTAGATAACCCCACCCAGATGTACCTGGAGAGCATGCTCCAGATGGAGGTGGAGCTTAAAAGGAAGCCAGACAGCTCAAAAGGGGGATGACAAGGCAGGGAGAAGGACCTGCCCGGGGGGCCTCCTGAGGAGGGATGCTGCAGAAGCCTTCTCTTGGAGAAGCAGAGCCTACTTGCTGGTCCCAGACAGACTGAATGTTCAGTTAGTATCTTTTTCTGTTACCTTTTCAGAACAGACCGCAAAACTTGGACAACAGAATAGGTGGTAGGAAGTGACCCAGGGAGGGCAGCCTTCTGGCTCTCCTGGGTGCCAAACCCTTGGTAACCCTTATAGGGCCCTGGGCCAGAGCCTGGTAGAGTGGTAAGGCCTGGGCCTACTAGTCCCCCCTCTGCATTAAAAAGGACCTGACCCCCCCATCCCAACCACTAGGCAACCCTTCCCACAAGCACCAATCATCAAAGACCTGATTCTCATTTACTCTCATTATGTCACTCTGTTCATGTAAAGGATCCTTAAAATAGCTATAAATTAGGGCTGTCAATTAATTGCAGTTAACTCATGTGATTAACTCAAAAAAATTAATTGCAATTAATCACAGTTTTAAATGCATTGTTAAACAATAGAATACCAATAGAAATGTATTAAATATTTTTGTATGTTCTTCTACATTTTCCAATATATTGATTTAAATTACAACACAGAATACAAAGTGTACATTGCTCACTTTATATTATTATTTTTATTACAAATATTTGCACTGTAAAAGTGATAAACAAAAGAAACAGTATTTTTCAATTCACCTCATACAAGTACTGTAGTGCAATCTCTTTATCAGGAAAGGGCAACTTACAAATGTAGATTTTTTGTTTGTTACATAACTGTACTCAAAAACAAAACAATGCAAAACTTTAGAGCTTACAAGTCCACTCAGTCCTACTTCTTGTTCAGCCAATCACTAAGACAAACAAGTTTGTTTACATTTACGGGAGATAATGCTGTCCACTTCTTTTTTACAGTGTCACCAGAAAGTGAGAACAGTCATTATGCATGGCATTTTTGTAGCCGGCATTGCAAGGTATTTACGTGCCCGATATGCTAAACATTCGTATGCCCCTTCATGCTTCGGATACCTGTCCTCTACTCCACCCTCCCATAATATTTTGTTCCTCATGACTGTCACCTCAGCTAGACAAATGGGAGAGCTCAGTACTCTCATGGCTGACCTGCCACATACCACCTTTTATAAAAACAAGGTTACACTGTGCCCCCATCCTTGCTTCCTCCCAAAGGTCTCTTGGGAAAACCATAATAATCAAGAGATTTACCTGCCAGTGTTCTACCCAAAACCTCATGCCTCTAAAAGGAGATCAGCCTACATACACTAGGTATCAGAAGAGCCCTCACCTTCTACCTTGACAGGACTAACAACTTCCGGGCCTCTCCTAGGTTATTTGCATCGTTTGCTGGGAAGATGAAGGGTCAACCTGTTTCCACTCAAAGACTGTCTAAATGGTCTTCGAATTGCATCTTAACCTGCTATGAATCTGCCTAGATATAGCTCCCCTCACAGAGTGACAGCACATTCCACTAGAGCTCAGTCCACATCTATAGCTCTACTGAAGAATGTTACTATGACAGAAATTTGTAGGGCTGCAACTTAATCTTCTGTTCATACCTTTGCCAAGCATTACACCATCTTAACTGCTCCCAGGCATGATACTACCTTGGGTGATATAGTTCTCCGAATTGTGTTGGTCTTGCATCCCCTGCATCCACCTCCTTTTTGAGTTACTGCTTGTGAGTTTCCTACAGTGGAGCATCCCAAGGGATATATACTCAAAAAAGAAAGAGCAGTTACTTACCTTACAGCAATTTGAGTTCTTTGAGATGCTTTGTCCTTGTGGATGCTCCACTTCCTGCCTCCTTCCCCTGGATTGTATGGGCTCGACTTTACGGTTGAGAAGGAGCTTTCTTTGGTAGTGGTGGATCTGTGCCTCCTTATATGCCCTTGTTTGGAGGCATGAGGTGCTGTTCTGCACAAGAACAGTCCCACAGATACTGCTTTGCATTCTCCAGTTGAGAGCACATGGGCATGCATGCATTCTATAGTGGAGCACCTAGAGGGGCAAAATATCTCAAAGAACTCAAGTTACTGTAAGGTAAGTAACCTCTCCTTCTAAAAACCAAACATTTCCTAAATATGTTACCGCTGAATGTTATCCACATATAAATACCACCCTGTTATAAACTATTCACTTGTGCTCTTTTACACACATTGGCCAAATCAGGTCAATGAAAATTGCATTTATTTGGCTCTGCCCACCAATCTGAAAATACAAAAGGCAAATATATAGAGGGAGAGTATTTTCTTTAAATAATATGCAGAAATTTAGGGAAAGATTATATCTGTCATGTAACTTTCTATCAATCCAGTGAAATCCATTCACTTATATCTGCTAGATTTTGCACTTTAGTATCTGATTTAGTTGAACAACTGTTAACAAAAGCCGACTCAGACAACTCTTTATGGACTATGCATATGCAAATACTCAGGAGTGGTAGCTGTTCCAACAAGGGCGTGGAATAAACTTATGCTCAAAAACTTTGCTCTGGGTTATCCTGTTTTTCATGATAGAATACAAATAATTTGTGCCAAATCCTTAGATTTTCAGATAAATTCTACTCTTGTTTTTGGAAGTTCAGTCACAAAAGCAGAAGATATATCTGGTGACCCCCCCTTTGTTTGGAGGATGGCAGAATACTAATGGATCAGCAGTTTAGCATCTCAAAAGTGTATATTATTTCACTTCTTGTAGGCACGAATGTGCAGTTCCAAAGGTATTTGGAGTCAAATAGGATCATGTTAGGATTAGTTACTTTTCTGATCTAAACATAAATCTAGCTGATTAAGCATTATCACACAGTCAGTTCAATGGTGAAGACCAGATTGGCTGTCCCTGTGCCTTCCCCAGTTATTTATCAATAGGCAGTGTGATCCAGTGGCTATGGCACTGGACTAGTAATCGGAAGACCTGGATTCTATTTACAGCTTTGCTGTGTTCTTGGCAAATATCTTCACTTCTCTATTTCAGTTTCCCTGTCTATGAAATGTAAATGATGATACTTGCCCCCTTTGTAAAGCATTTTGAGATCTTGGGATGACGTGTAATACTCTGTCTCTTTGAATTCTCACAGTGAAGGATGAAGTGGAGAGGGCTGGAAAAATAACACCACAAAGTAGGTTTATTCACTGTGACAAAGGACACAAAATCTTATCGGCTCGTTGGAAAAATACAGTCCACTAAAATAACAATACTGCCCTTCTGACTTTCATAATTAGGAAGTGCAATTTCTAAATCTAAAACAGCACTGAAAGCTCTGGGAATGGGAACAAACTGAAAGCCCAAGATATCTCATAACAGTGGTCAAATCTTCAGCCCCGTCTGTGTGTTCCTCTGAGCTGTATAAGTTCCAGACAGCTGCATTCTGTCCTGATAGATCTTGGGGGAAAGGATCAGCCAGAGCAAGTGGAGGTGGATGTGGATCTGCACCTATTCTATGACAATGTGTGGAGCTGCTCAGATTGTGGAGGAATGAGGTTCTGCAAATCAGAGAATTCCCCATCCTCTTGGAATCCCTTTGCAATCCAGGTACTTTTGCCTTCCCCATTAGGACCCTAGAGGTAACTCTAGACCTAAGGTTGCAGTAAACAACATAATTTCTCCACCAGGGGGAGAAAGAGACCAAGATCAGGTCTCTAATCTTAAAACAAATATAAATATTGTATGGTGTTAGGGGTGAGAGCACTGGGAGACTCCATCCTCTGCTCATTATTGTATATTGGTGAGGGTGGCATGTCCTTCTCCTGACGGGCACTGGAGTCTGACTGATCTCAACATTGGGGAGTTATCTTGTGGAATAACCCGACTGAAGGGTCAATTCAGTCTCCCTGTCTGGGAAGCTGGGATTCTGCCTGTTTTCACATAAAGGCATAAATATATGCCCAAAATATGCTAAATTCTCTCTTTGTATCAAAGCACATGGCTACCATGCTCTTTAGTAACTACACCAGAAGTTACCCATGCACATCCAAGAACAGAATTTAGCCCTGCATTTTCAATATTCTTTGGTATTTTACACCTAGCAGCATATTCTCTGTGGTAATATTTTGTAAGGGGCCTTATTTTCAAATATGGATATCTAGTAATTAAAGTAGATATTTTCTGAATGTTGCATGTGTATCAGGAATTCTGTATTGAGAAGAATAAGTAGAGATATTAACTATTACGACATGCGATATCAACTGTTAAGAAAACATTGTCAAAACATTTTTCCATAAAAAAACGGAACATTTTTCATTAAATATTTCTTCATTTTCATGCCAGTTATAATTGTTAGGCATACAGCTAGAAGTTATCTTGTACAGTATCTTCAGAATGCAATTGTGGGGATAAACTGATCTCAAATTAGGTAGCAAAAGTTCTTCTTTTAACAAAGGTTTGATTGTTCACAAGATAGTGTAGATCAAAGCCACTAAGAAAAGTAAAACTGTAAGGAAAGAAATATGAGCTAGCTCAGTGGTGCAGAGCTACTACCAAATGGAAGATACTACCCCATCTGGAATCAAATCCTGCCTAATGTGGTTGAATTGTGTTTTGTGGGTTTTAGAGTAGCAGCATTGCAGATTAAGAATCAGGTCCACTGCAGGAGTGGTATATAGAGGGTTGCACAATACGCACATGCCCTGCTTCTTGTTTTGCTATGGGGATGCACACTAAAATGAAAAGAAACCATTAGCCTTGAAATACAGTGCAATACTAGGATATTCTATGAGAATTTCTATCCTATTTCCTGTGCCTTCATCGTGCATTGGTTATATGGTGGATGCGGTTTTCATTTTCTGTAGTTGTTTTTGCTGGAACAAACTACAGTATGTTTGTGCAGCCAGTGCCACCAGAATGCATGGCAGCACCCTGAGACTTTCTCAGGGCAATAGAAATCAGTCTATGTTGCTGTTGCTGGAAAATAAAACAATGTGACAGACTGGAAATTTACATTTGGTAAATCTATTAAAATTAACAGAAATTTACTATAGTCTCTTGGCAAGGGTCTTGTCTGGTATAGCTCTATGGAAGGTGGAGAGAAAGAGTATATAATAAGTGATCTGAAAGGAGGATTGTAGTTTAAGTATATCAGAAGTAGAGAGCAGTGTTGCTCCAGGCTCTGCTTTGTGACAGTTTCAATCAAAATTGAAATATTGGGTTGGAAATAGTTTCAGGACATATGTTCACACAATGTAAGTGAATTTCTAAAATTCAATATACTTCAGTAAACGTGGTTGATATTTTGAACATTTTTGGATGAAATTGAATTATCATTCACTCATATGAAAGTCATGCATTTGGGGTGTTTTTGTAATCGGGGTTTGATTCTGAAAGGAGTAGCATGCCCTCTATTCCTAATAAAATCAGCAGGGAAAGGATGAGACTATAAAGAGCATCTAAAAGAGCAAGATGGAGCTCAGAAATCAAAAATAAGAACTAAACACTCTTGAATGCACCAGGATGTTAATGATTGAATAAAGTTTGGGGGACATTCATAGTATGCTGCATTTACCGGCACCCAGATTGGAGTTTTCCCAGGTCACTGAAGCTAACAGCCCATGACTTTTTAGTTATACAACACTCTTAAGTAAATTTAGTGATCATGAAAGGTGTTGGCTTGGTAGCTCTGAAGGCTAAAATCTCCTATTTAGGCCTCTTAGGATCAGGTCTGATATCCTTAGATGAGTGACAGCACTGGTAGCAAGTATACAAACCCAACAGATAATAGAATCCTTTAGTCCCTGTGCCCATTTAATTTCTGTCTGCTCTGCTGAGGCAGCCCTAGGAAGCCAAACCTAATAGTGTTTTGGGGGTTCTTTTTTGTTTGCTTTTGGGGGATTTTTTTTTACTGTCATGTGGCCATTACTAATTGGGCTGACACAACCAATTATTTACTGAACCTTCTTTTTTAAGAATCATACAATTTCCCATCGCCTTTTACCTTCTGTCAAATGACACCCACATAGCCACTGCAAGATCTAAAGAGCTAAAACCTTTACAAGAAGCAACCATTCCACAAACCTTCCCCTATCCCTTTAATAAACTTTTTTTTTAATACTGGGGAAAGTATATTACACTTCATACGATTTGTGAAACAGTTCCATGGAAATATATGCAGACACATCTGGTTTGTAGGAGAGAGATCAAATAATAGAAAGCATATCTTGTAAGGCAAAGCCAACTCTGCAATTAAAGAGAAAAACATCCCCTTGTAAATATCTTCAGAAACAGTTTGGACTGGTGTTCCAAATTACCAGACTCATCATTGGCTAGCGCTGTCAGTGCACGTATGTTCCAAAAAAACCCACCCAACCTACAGATCTCCAATTCCCCAGCATCAGGTACACCCAAAGTTCACTGAAGTCGTTTGGTCTGTATCTGCAACGTTATGCAGAGAATATTCTGTGGGTGCTCTTTGCTTCACCCATGTACAGGCATTCTGTTGGCTCTGTTTTAAGAGCTGTTGCAGCTGTGTTGGACACCACAGCAAGTTCCCAACATGACACTCATGAAACATTGCATTTAATCTTATCTACACTAGATTTTATGCAAACGATGAAGTTTCAGTTATGGGAACCACTGAGGTTATTTGGACGTTAACACAGAGTTCTTATGAGCAAGACGACACGTATCAAAAATAAATTTCCCCAATGAATAGCTATAAGTTGAATAGAAAATTGAGAGATGAGTTGAACAATTTGATTAACTTTGGTCAGCACATTAATTCTCTACAACTGTTTTTTAAGTACATCACTACTGCTTGCATAGTAACAATCTTGTAATATACCCTGTGCATGAATCATAATTGCTAAAATTGTAATACATGTATCAAAATAATACTTATATAGTGTTTTCCATTTTAAGCACTTTAGAAACATTAGGTAATTTTTAATCAAATCGATTAAAACAAATTCAAAAAATAATTGCACATAGACAAAATGTGGGTTTTTTTTTCATAGAACAAATCATTGTTCTGGTGTTTCCTCAACATGTTGAAGAATTTGCAGCTATTGGCCTAATCCTATGACCTTTATTTACAACACATAGTCCTTATTCATTGAAGTCAATTGGACTATTCACATAAATGTTGGTGTGTCATTGAGCTCTATATTGTAATATGCTGTATAATAATAATTTGAACATCAGGGAAACTGAAGAAGATTAATATTGGGGTATACGATGGAATGGTAAATAAAAATTGGAATAATTATTTTTATTTCTATGGCTTTTTGGTGCCTACAAAACTTTGAACTGGTGGGTTTAAATAGAGAATCTCCATTCTTGAAGCACAGGTCAAAAGAAGACCAGAATATTTTCCTTACATCCTCAAAACCATTTTGACTGCATGACTAGAATTTATCTGATTATCCTAGATGATGGCAATAAATTGGAAGTAAGGTTTTTCCCCATGTGTAGGGCTTCATCCAACTGCCACTGAAGTCAAAAGACCTCTGTTCCCTTTCATGGTCATTTGATCAGGCTCATGGCACATAGAGATGTCATGGATACAACCTAACATGAGTGAGGGCTTTCTCAAAGGCAAGATGGGAAGGAGAGGGAGAAATTTTTTACCTGATGTACTGCTTACTTGCAGAAGTGATGAAATGTCTCTCAAAATGCTTTAAGGTGCTACAGTCTCAAGAAGTCAAATGTAAAATCAAATGCCTTTGCTTTGCTGGTCTCCCACTGGAATTATGAAAATGTTCTTGGAACAACCATTATTTGGACACTTCTGGGACATTACAGCACAGCTGACTATTATTATTATTTGTTGAGTGTCAACACGCTATCTCAGTACTCTGCAGAACTTAGTGTTAGCCAGAAACTGTGTCTTATTTTAGTAAATGGGAAATATCCATAGGTAGATAGTGGTAGTGGATATTTTTCTACTTAAAAACCTAAAAAAATAAATTTAAAAAATCCAAATGCTGGTATTGGTACATCTATATAAAAAAAAGTGGATATCATTCCAAGAAAACCTGACGCCCAACTCAAGGGGACTAGTTGAGATGGGACTCAAGAGTGGATGAAGTCAGTGAGGCTACTCCTGTGAATAACTGCTCACCAATGTGTGTGTGTGGGGGGGGAGTGTCATACTCTGGGCCTTGATTAATATTGTTTCCTATTGTTTGGCTTGTACCCTATTTGCCCTTACCCCTTTTTGGTCAATATGAAATTCACCCCAGTGCAGAGTGCTTGAACATGACTCCATGCACTATTTAAGATGCACTGAAAACTTCAACCTAGGTCTTCAATGGGGCTTGAGCTGTGCATAGATCCATGTGTACCTCTCTGTACCAGAATGAATTTCACACATAAGCCTTGTTCTTTCGGGAGTACCATGCCATTTTGATCTATCAGTGTTGACAGGATGTAATGTATTGTAAATGTATTTTACAGCTAGTCAAAAAAAATTGAAATTTTGATTTTTTAGCTGTAAAATAACCATAAAAATTTGAAAAATCTTCACTGTTAAAAATTTGTGCCTTATTCTAGTTTGTTTTTTTAGCTTCAGTTCCTGCCATTGGATTAGTAAACCTTTATTTGAAGAAAACCTCTCTAATATTAGATATTGTCTCTCTATGTAGGTCCTTATAGACCGTGATCTAGTTGCCTCTTATATTTCTGTTTGATCAGCCAAATATAATCAGCTTCTTAAATCTCCATTTTAAGGCATATTTACCAGATCTGTAAGCATTCTTGTAGCTCTTTTTTGAACCCTTTTTATGTATGTTTTTCTGTGACTTAGTAGTTAAATTACTACTGTGATGTGTGGGTATTAAATTAACATAGAAAATTAAGTCCCTAGTGACTAAAAGGATTTATAACATTAGTCGTAGATCTGAGTCATCAATTCAGATGTGGAACTGAACCACCCAAAGCTAAGGATGGTCTGGATCCAATATTCTGGTTCACATCAGTCTTACAGAACCAAGAACTTTGAATTTGGATCCAAGCTTACCCAGAGTTCAATCTAGTAGCCTGATCTAGAGCCATATCTAAAAAGAATAAGAGATATACAAAACTATAGTGATTAGTTTATATTTGTTCTGTTACACCATGTTCCCCAACAGACAAAAATAATAGCTGACTGTATTTGACTGTATTTGCAGAGGGCTGATAGTCACTCACCTAAGTTAATCACAGCTGTGTTGTTCTTATAGCTATAACAAGTCTTGCTTCCAACTCATTGGAGGGATCTGAGTCCTTATTGGAGATCAGACACTTCCATAATCTAGCACATTTATATATCTTGCCCAAGAAGAGCCAGGCAAATCAGTACAGCGCTTAAATGTGCTGTTGTTCTTATGAAGATCCTGTATACAATTTAGAAAGGAAAAAAAGGATCTCGTGTGCATGTGGCTAATACCAAATATCTGAGCCCTTTGCTATTACATAGAAAATTCAATGGAACAGGTGGATGTGCATCTTCTATTGTAGCTAGTTTAAATGAACAAACGAAATAACCTAACTTGGGTCATGATTATTATGCAATTTATAAACTGATAATGTAATCCTAAAACAGTATGATCACACAGTACATTCAGTGTCATTTTAATTCACCATGGACAACTAGGAAAACTTAGGAGTACGTGATTCATGCAAAAAATCAGTTACTCCTTCGAAACGTATCTACCTACCTCCACTGCATAAGTATTTAATGTACAACAATTTCCTCAGTGCAACATCACATATTGTCCCTCAGAATATGTTGAAGTGATTCCACTCAGCTACATCAAAAAATTCAAACTACTTTCATTGCTTGCTTCCACCTACATAATCCTATTTGACGTTGTCAGATGAGGAGCTTCAGGAAGTCATGACCCAACACTGTGCATGAGCTTAAGTGATAACAGCAGGCCCATTTGATTGTTTTTATACACACACACACACACAAAAGCGCTTTGTCCCTTTCCCAGGTTAACTGTCTGTACCCTGTACCCTATACCCTGTACACGAATACCATATTGATATGAGTGATGATCCTGTTGTGTTGTTGTAATGTCAACAGTACTTAAGAACAAACGGTGTTTGTGAATGAGTCCATACATTCCTTACTATCCACATACACAAAATGGGGACAACTTCATCTGTTTAAATTAATTGAGTTCCAGCAGAAATGAATTTCATAAAATTAAAGAACCATAGAAATGTAGGGCTTGATGGGAACGTCCAGAAATCATCAAGTCCAGCCCCACTGCTGTGGCAGAACCAAGTAAACATAGACCATTCCTGATCACTCCTGTTTAAACTGTTCTTCAAAACCTTCAGTGATAGAGATTGCACAACCTCCCTTTGAAGCCTATTCCAGAGCTTAACTACCCTTATAGTTAGAAAGATTTTCCTAATATCTAATCTAAATCTCCTTTGCTGCAGATTAAGCCCATTATTTCTTGTCCTTCCTTCATGGACATGGAGAGCAATTGATCACCATCTTCTTTATAACAGCTCCTACGTTGAAGAGTGTCATCAGGTCCCCCCTCCCCCCCCCCAAGTTGTCTTTTCTCAAGCCTTAACATGCCTAGTTTTTTTAACCTTTCTTCATAGGTCTGGTTTTCTAAACCTTTGATCATTTTTGTTGCTTTCCTCTGGACTCTTTCTAACTTGTTCATATCTTTCCTAAAGTGCAGCACCCAGAGTTAGACACAATACTCCAAGTGAGGCCCCACCAGTGTACAGCGCACCAGTTACCTCTCATGTCTTACACCCCACAATGATTTTAGCCTTTTGCACAACTGCATCACGTTGACTCATCTTCAATTTGTGAGACACTATAACCTCCAGATCCTTTTCAGCAGCACTACTGCTTAGCCAGTTATTCCCCATTTTGTAGTTGTGCATTTGATTTTTCTTTCCTAGGTGTAATACTTTGCACTTGTCTTTATTGAATTTCATTTTGCTGATTTCAGACCAATTCTCCAGTTTGTCAAAGTCATCTTGAATTTGAATCCTCTCCTTCAAAGTCCTGTCCCTGCACTTCCCTCCCCCTCTGCTTAGTGTCAGCCACAAATGTTATAAGCATACTCTCCACTCCATGATCCAAGTCATTAATGAAAATACGGAATAGTACAGGACTCAGGACTGACCCCTGAGGAACCCTACTTGATGTGCCCTCCTTTTGACAAGCAAATCAGTGGTAGCTATTCTTTCAGTATGGACTTTCAACCAGCTGTTCACCCACTGTATAGCAATTTCATCTAGACCAGGGATGGGCAAACTTTTTAGCCCGAGGGTCGCATCTGGGTAGGGAAATTGCATGCAGGACCATGAATGTAGAGCTGGGGTTGGGGTGTGGGAGGGGGTGTGGGAGAGGGGCAGTGTGCAGGAAGGGTCTCAGGGCAGGGGGTTGGGGTGCAGGAGGGGGTGTGGAGTGCGGGAGGGGGCTCAGGGCAGGGAGTTGGGGTGCAGGAGCGGGTGTGGAGTGCGGGAGGGCACTCAGGGCAGGGGGTTGGGGTGCAGGAGGGGATGTGGAGTGCAGGAGGGGGCTCAGGGCAGGGGGTTGGGGTGCAGGAGGGGGTGTGGAGTACAGGGGGGCGCTCAGGGCAGGGGATTAGGGTGCAGGAGGCGGTGTGGAGTGCGGGAGGGGGCTCAGGGCAGGGGTTGGGGTGCAGGAGGGGGTGTGGAGTGCGGGAGGGGGCTCAGGGTGGGAGTGCGGGGTGTGGACTCCAGCCCGGCACCGCTTACCACTTACCACGCCACTCCTGGAAGCAGCCAGCACCACATCCCTGTGGCCCCTGGGGGAGGGGGACAAACAGAGGGCTCCGCGTGCTGCCCTCGCCTGCGGGTACCTCCCCTGAAGCTCCCATTGGCTGTGGTTCTCCGTTCCCAGCCAATGGGAGCTGTGGGGGACGGTGCCTGCAGGCGAGGGCAGTGCGCGGAGCCCTCTGCCTCCCCCTCCCCCAGGGGCTGCAGGGACGTGGTGCCCTCTGTCCCCCCCACTCCTCCCAGGTGTCGCAAGGACGTGGTGTCAGTCGCTTCTGGGAGCAGCGCGGGGTTGGCAATCCCACGGGCCGGATCCAAAGCCCTGACGGGCCAGGGTCGTAGTTTGCCCACCCCTGATCTAGACCATATATCCCTAGTTTGCTTATGAGAATGTCACGTGGGACTGTATCAAAAGCCTTACTAAAATCAAGATATATTATGCCAACTACTTCTCCTCTATCCACCAGGCCACTAACTCTATCAAAGAAGGAAATTAATTCGGTTCAGACCATTGTTTTAACAATGATAGAGTGATTTCCTCAAGCCTTACCAGCTTTCCACACTAATATCTGCATTAATTTTGGAGTCTCCCAAATCCTAAAATGAAGATCACTTATATAGCAATTTTTTTGTGTGAAGCAAATGTCTCTCAGGATATCTGATGGAATATACATGCTCAAACCTTTGATTCTCAATAAAGCCCTATGTTATGTAGAACAAGAAGGAATTTGAATTACAAGGAAACATGCAACAGACTCAGAATTTTTTCTGAGATGAAGCTACAGCATTGAAGGGCAGGCGTACTGAGCAAAAGGTGACTGTTCTGCATTGAAAGGTTTTAGTCTTAGGTCAGTACCCATTTTTGGAATACATTGTTTTTCTCACAAAATGTTCCATGTTTTGTTACTCCCGAGATCAGTACAAAACTACAACCATGATGAGAAGATGGCAGGACGGCACTATAACAGCACTGAAATTCAGCTGCTAGCATTCAGAGCCCCACTTTCATTTAGTATGACTTGTACTCCTGAGGATGACAAGTGCACTTTCTTTAACTTCCGGGACTCCTTCATTTTCTGTGGTTTCCCATCATGCAAGATAGCTACTATTTATTTTCATTATGAAGTTGCAGGGTTGAACTTTACTGAAGCATTAAGTACTATACATCTTGGCTGAGTCCTAACTGACAGGGGAAAAATGCATTACCACATAGAAAGCCACTGTAATTTTTTCCCACATCACATACATGCAGTGCAAACACATACACACTCATGCATACATCATATAGTCTAGTACACGCTTGTGTGGTGGGTGCAGCATACATATACAAAAGCTCCAGATGTGCTTTTTATCTAGTTTAGTTGGCTGTTTCTTCTATAAGGCCAAGAAAAAAAATGAATCATTTCTTTTACTGTTAAGGGGACTGGTCTCCCTCTCATATTTCAGAAAGGGGCTGGAAAGTAAAGAAGCCAAACTTTTTCCTATTTAAGGCCAAAGCAAAGGAATGCCTGTGGCTCAGTTCTTTGCAGGGCCCGGTGCTGAAAGGGCAGGGAACAATTGATGGTGCTATTTTGAATTGATTTTTCTTTCCCCCCATTTTTATTTTTGCACATAGAGTCTCATGCCTAATATTTAGACATGATGAGCTTTGTGCAAAAAGTAACTTGGCTCATTCTTGCCGTGTTTCAACCCTCAATTACTTTGGCACAAGATGGTGAGTAATTCAAACTTCTTATGGGTTTATTTTTTATTTTCATCAATTCATCTTAACAGCACATAAGAAATTCCCAAATCTCCCCAAGATACTTTTCCTTCACTCACTGAACATTATGAGATAGATAGCTAATGTTTTTTAGCTGAATACTAGAATATGTTGATTACTAACCAGGAGGTTCCTAAATGTAAGAAATGTTTTGCTTTTCCTGTGTACATTTTTCTCTATCTAAGCTGCAGTTGTTCTTGTTCTTTCTGGTGTTCATATTATAGGCTCTGGAAAGATTTGGGTTTTTTTTTTTAATGATTTTGTTTTGAATGCTAGCTCTATGTAGTCTGGAAGTTATTTGTCTCATGTAATAAGCCTGTGTTTCCAGCTGTTTGCTAGATTGCTGTTCTATGCCATACAGTAAGTGCTCCTTTCGCACTGTAGGAATATGCTTTAAAGATTTTAGCCTATAGAAAAAAACCTTAGAAATTGTAACCAAGGTTGCTGAAACCATTTTTGTAAAACTGCACAAGGAAATATCTGCCAGCTTGTTGAGTTTTTATTTTTCACACACAGCAAATGGATGAATGCATTCACTCTGCTAAAAGCTTTTCTATCACTCATCTGCAGGCTATTTCAAAAACTTAGAAGTTCAATTAACAGCTAACTGATCTTCTAAGGGGGATGTGCAATGCAACAGATCACTGGAATATAGTGAAAAATTACTCTACACTTACATTCAACTTAGAGTGACGATTACTATGATAGTTAACAGATGAGTTTCCATAAGAACACTTGATGCTTTGGGGATCTGTACTATTCCCTAGACATTTTCATGATTATGCTTCATATCTTTTTTACTCTTAAGGTGTGAAATAATACTTTTGTCTTCTAAATGTGAAAGGGATGTTCATGCATAAAAGAAGCTAATAAAATAAATAATTTGATAAATGGCAGCAAATTAATATAAAATGCAGAGCAGTCGAATGCAGCCAAACTTTTTATACCCACACCCATTCCTAGTTAGAAAAAGGAAACTATTAGAAATGATTACTGTGCCAAATTGATGGCCAACATGTCTGTGAAAGCACAGCTAGAAAGCACCCTGTGCATCAGGGTTTAATATATTTCTAACAGGATGTTTGAGCAATGGAACAATTGGAGCCTAGGATGAATGTTTCTTTCAGGAGCAAGTCAGGTATTACAATCTGTAACAAAGAAGTGCCCAAATGAGTTCCAAATGTCAATAAAAAGAATATTGCGAAGCCAGAGGAAATTTATGCAGTGGGGACTCTTCTCTGCTTATAACAACAAAATAAATTAACATGTTTTTTCAATGTAGATAATGGGATCCTTAGCTACCAGCCACCCACAGTGAAAATCACCCTCAGTTTGATCTCCCATTTCAACAAAACCCTCCTGCATGTCATCCCGTGACAAGACCCTTCCCCTCACTTTGGTTGTCCCCAGACTTTACAGTGTTGCAAAACGCATTTGTTCTAGTATTGGTCAATTTTAGACATAGAAAGAAACAGTTATGTCTAAGAAGTGTGAGGGCATATTCTTAAGGGCTCATTTGCTTGGCACATTCAAAGTGGTATGGCAACATTTCCTTTTTGGGCTCGTTTCCATATGGGTTAGAGAGAGATGGTTAGCTTGATGAAGTTGGTAAAACATCAGTCAATCAATTTGTAAATGCAACTGAAATTGAATATTTCTTTTTGGTTTGCTCAGAATATAGAGTACTGTCCTTACTCTGGAAAGTACTTTTCCACAAGGTTCAAAAATCTTTTCACTCTTTTGAAATTGCTCCTATTTCTTCTCCCACCCCGCATCCCAAGGGACATACTCAAAAAATGAATAATACAAAGATAATTCAGAGAGTTGACTATTAATATTGTTAATGCATATACAGTGCATTGATGGGTTTGAGAGCTAATATTTCCATGTCTGAAAAGAGAATTTCCAGACAGGCTGAATTGCTGTCTGAAGAAAAATGTTTATATGGTTTGTATCAAAAGTAAGTCAATATAAAATTTTCCTTGGAAAATCATGTCAGTAGACAAGCCTTGGCAAAGATATTAAGGAAGCTGCTGAGTATGCAGTGTGTTCATAATAGTCAGATGTAGCTCTGGGCTATGAGTTTCTTAGTTTTTCTGTAATAACCGGAAAGGGAAGTTTAAACACAGTCTAAGATTGAGCCTCTGCTCAGCTCAAGTTATGGATATTATGGAATATGAAAGATTCACTTACTAATACTAATCCAGGCTATAAAATGTCTTGGTAATCTAGATAGAGTTCTTTAGCTTGTGAAAAAAATGATTTAGCTTGAGATGGGCAAAACTTAGATTTTCTGATCTGTGTTAAAAGTTTCATCAGTTTAAGCTATCTTGGCAAACCTCTTTCATAATGAAGTGCCATCTAGTGGCTTGTAGTTCTGCTTCATCTGCAACAAATGAAGAGTCAGTCAAGAAATGAATACTTAATACTCACATGTGTTACATTATTGAATCAGTGGTTTGGGAGCTATTTAATTATTCAAGGTCCAATTCTGCCACCCTTACATCGGGTAACATTTACTGCCTTTAAATAATAATAAATTATTGTTATTATTTATTATATTATTATGAAACAGAAGTGTTGCATTCTGGCCAACTCTGCCCCAGAGTTACTGTAACTTTAAAAATAATTTGTGCAGCAAATTCTTGATGTTGAAAAATCTGAGACTAAAACCTTATTTCTGTGAATACAATTCTTCTGGTGAGGTATGTACATGTTCCTGGAAAAGTGTCAAATTATAAAAATAATATTTAAATTACACATCTCTGAAAGAATGTATATACACCCATTTAAAGGTATTTTAAAATATATGGAACATAATAGAAGCTATTCTATCCTAAAAGCCCTGCCTCAAGCCACAAATATTCATCAATATCATAGGTGACTGAAGTTCACTGTATCACACAAACTTTGTTACTAGTACAGAAGTAACACACATGGTGTAGCAGGGAGTGAGAATGGGTTTTTTTTCTGTGTTCCTATAGTAAAATCTGTTTTAAGAAAGACTGCTGCAAACATATTGGGTTACACCTATCTGAAGGCTCTTTTACACTGCCAGAGTGGTGTAGAGGGGCTTCTGTGTCTATAAGAATCAGGGCCAAGGACTGAGTACAATTCTGCTTCACTGTTATTAGACCCTGCACAGTAAGCTACTGCTGATTGCTGTCATTCCCTTAAGATGGCTTTCAAACTATTATCCCACTAGCCTTTGCTAGCAATATATCATCCATACCTACAATGACTATAGGGAGATTTTGGAGATCAAGGGCCTGATTGTTCTCTTAGTTACACCCTGTAAATTGTGAGGAACTCCACTGGAATTATCAGAACTCCACTGCTGAAAAAGGAGCATGTCAGCAGAATCAGACCCTCTGCATACTTGGCAGCTAATTCTATGCTTAGATATTACTTCATGCTTATATTATAGTATAAATGCTGCCTCAACTATCTGCTAAAGCAGCACACCTCTTTCTTGAGCAGGTGGACGTCTCCTAAAAATTTCTTTGGGAATAATTTTTGATCTTTCATATTAATACAGTATTCCAAGTGGCAGTTTTTAAAATGTGGAATGTAGCAATCATAAATAGGTTGCAGGAATCAGTATGTTGTTGCTTCTGCACTAACTCTTCATTCTGAACATCTGCGTTTGATTAAATACCTGCAAAAAATAGTTTGTCTTTAATTATTTCTAAAAAATAGCTCCAGTTTAAGATTATGCTTTTTTTTTTTAACTGGAAAGTGTTAGAGCAGTATTGAAGAAATGGCATGAGTTCAGCAATATATTTGTACGTTTTCTAGAAGAATAGCAACATTTTTAGTGTTTGCCAGCATGCTACATGTGCATTCATTGTAGATTAATCCATTGAATTAGCTGGTGGAACGGAAACACTTCAGCCAGTCAGCAATGTCTTTCTATTGCAGCTTTTGCCAACCCAGACATCTCCTCAAGCTTGCCATAGTGAAGATAAAAGCAGGGTTAGACTGAGAAATGCCTGGTACCATCAGTGCATGGCCACGGATAACTATACTATAGTAGATAAACTGATCTATTTGATGTTCAAATACAACAGATCAGATGTCTCGAATCCAAATAAAATATACTTGGGTTGGTACCAAGTATATCTTATCCATCATTCAGTGAACATGAAGGAGATGAAGACCAAAACATAACAAAAAGGGAAGATAAGAAGGGCGGTAAGAAGCAGGTTTCTTTAGCTGAGCAAGTGAAAGGGAAGGATAATGGTATAGTTGCAAGAAAATTATTCCAGTGATCTTTAGTAGGCAGCAATAACATGCAGCCATGTGGGACACAATCAATCTGAGCATACTGCAAAGGCCACTCTTCATCCGTTACCTACTCAACATGCTATTTTGGATCCATTTTCTAATAATATATGTCATAACTTTACTGAGCATTTTCTCAAATTGATCCAGCTCCCAAAACAGTGTGGATAAAGAAACTGGCACCTTGCTGTACTGCAGAGTGTGCCAAGTAGAACATGCGGCAGTGTACATCTGGCACCTGGATGTTTTAGCCTGTACTTGCTGGCTATCAAATTTTAAACTAATGAATTGTTGAAACTTAGGGTTTGAAATGAAATTTCAGCAATGTGTGCCTCTCAGGCAAGACTGTGTTTTGGAAGAGCGATGTGTGACTTTAATTTGGAAAAATCTGAGCCTCAATTAAAGTCGGGGGAATCCAGCCCTTCAACCAAGTTTGCATGTTTTTAGAAATGTGACAGATTTCATAAACACCATTTAGATCACACAGACATTAGCCTTATGGGAGTGAAACCATTTGGTTTCTTTCATAATTTTCCATATTTTGTTTTTGAGTTGAGACCAAGGCTAAGCAGACTGATTTTTGAAAGGGCAGTGGAGTTGGAAACATTCACTGTTTATTACAAAGGGAGGAAGCAGAGGTGAAGGGTGTTGTCCACCGGCAGTAATATTATTGTGAACAGACTCAATACTTGAGTCAGAGCTATAATGGCCACCCTCCTCACAGAGTTACAAACCACAAGCCACTCCTCTGTTCTTTTTCAGTTGTTGTGAAGTTTTGGGTCTTGAACACAAATGTTACTACCTCTTGCCAAATGTTAGTTGTTGCCAGCCTTACACAGTTCTTTGGATGGAGGAGAAAAAAGAGCAAGAATTAGCATCCTTTTATTTCTGTGCCATACTGACATGAATATCTTATTCAATCTGGTGCCTGGCATGCTAACATGGGTTCAAAGCTTGTTATGGCTCACTATTTAATCACAAATAGAATAAATAACTTGGGACACATCTGTTTTGATAATCTGGAGAAGATGCTATGCATCACAGTTGGAGGGGATGGAGGTTGTAACTAGCATTGCTGTTTCACCTACTAACGTATGCTTGTGGACATTTAATTCTTTCTATCTCTAACTCTGCATTTTGGTTTAACAGCTGTCTATTGAGAGAAGGCAGAGGCTCAGGCTGCCACTAGTGGTATTTGATAGCGTGGTGTGTTTTCTCAGGCTGGCAGGCAGCATGAACACTGTTGTTCTTGGATGTCGTCATATGACTGAGCAGTAACCCAGTGACCCTGAGAAGAGCAACAACTGCAGCAGCCACTGAAATTATTGCACGCCCCTCCCAAAAAATCAGCTTGGAATAATGACTCTTCAAAACCTATGGTACTGGAGCTAGATCAATAGCTGTGTTCATTAGCCATCTCATTTCCAGTGTTATCTTTTTGTTGTGTTTGATCATGAAACAAAGGATCTTCTCCAGACTATAAACAAAGGAAAAGAAGAAAATAGGTGACAAGAAGTTCAATGGCAAATGGCTGTTGAGGGACCTGAGGTAACTAGATTAGATTCTGAGGTCGTTGTGGAAATGCAATGTGACATAGCAACTAAAATTTGTCATCAGTGATACCTAGAAACTGCAGATGGACCTTAAAGAAGCTGGAATAACATCAGTGTTATTCAGCCTGAAACTTGCCCCAGGGCTTCCCCGTGGCCCCAACCTCATTGCCATGCATTATCCTTCTAGTGGTGGCTGAGTAAATTATACATTATTATACTTCAGGTGGCTGAGGCTTCAACCAAGAACCTGGTCCCAGCTGAAAGGATTACTAAACATCATCCACTGCCTGCTTATTCAAAGCCTCTATGAAAGTTTATAAACCTATAATCTGACAAGCATCTAAATGGATACAACATTTAAATGAAAAATATATTTAGTTCTGTAATATTCAAAAGCACTTTAATACTAGGTGGCAAAATGTTCTCTTTGACAGCTACTATTTCTTATATAGCACATTAAAAGTGCAGTTGAAGACTAATTTCTGGACTTTCTAGTTTTGATATTTGGCAGCTACCATAATTAAGTTAACCTAGCTTAGTTGTTTTTTTGTTTTTTGTTTTTTTTAAAGCAAGATTTTTATTGACAATATTTTAATCTTAAAATAGTTGCAAGAATACTACATTGATCTATCCCTCGTACCAGGCATTTGTCATAATAATAATATATCCTATACAAAACATTCCTGATGATCAAATATGGAGTTGAATTATATAGTGCATGGAGTAAATCTTGAAGTCTACTGAATAGCTATGCAAATTTTACTCAAGCAAAACTTCCATTGTCCAGTTAGTCTTTTGCCAGAATAAAGAATGAAACATTCTCTAAAGACTTCAGAATTTGCCCCATTCCCCCACCTGCTAAGGTTAAGCACAATTATTGTTTGTTTGTATACAGTAGTCAGCATACTCCCTTCCATTGACACAAATGAAAGGGACTTAACATACTGTATGTGAAATCCTTCTTAGGGAGTGGGGTGAGATGCTATTTCTCTGATACTGTGCCCATTCCCAGAACTATAGAGAAATACTTAGGTTGGCTCTTTGTGCAAGAGTTCTGAAGGGTTTTGTGGGCATGGTTACTGTTAGAGGAAGTTGAACAGGGGACCACAGGCACTCTTCACAACTCCATTCCATGCTTAACCCAGGATTTCCATCCAGAATTCTCACTTGAATTAATGCTACTTAAGGCAGCACTAATACCCATGGTATCCTCTCTGTATTCTGCTACAGAGCAGCCCCAAGATGACAGAGCACACCTCTCCTTCAGGGACCATGCTACCAGAGGGAACAGGAGCAAGGCACATGAGGCTCTGTTTCCCTGAAAACACTGTGGGGGAATCCTCACAGAGTTTTCTGGCTGTCCCTTCATGTAGTCCAGGATCAGAAGCTGCCTGGTTTGGTAGAAGGAGACTCCAGTTTTTAGACATGTTTTTAATGTTTAGGGGTTAATTTTCCTTTGTGTATGTCTCCTTTGTGTCATTGACATCGTAAAGGGAATGGAAAGAGTTCCCAGAGATGAGCCCTTGGTCCGCCTTTCTTGGATGCTGGATGGTGCATAAAGGGAGACTGCAGCAAGAACAGAAGTTAGAGCAGTCCTTAGGCTACAGTACATGAGACCAAGTATTCTTTTAGAACAATGATTATTTTTCTACAGTGTTTCATAAGAACATCTATCTTCTCTTCATAACTCTTCTCACTTAAAACAAAATTCACTCCTTTTTTTTATTTCAGTACTAATCCTGCTGGCTCTAAGTTTCCAGAGCTGGAAACTTTGCCTGTTTCATGTCAAAATGACAATGGAAAACATGATATAACCAGTCAAACAACAATCGTTTGTTAAGTTTAGTTAGGGTAAACTTCAGACACTGGGACTTCTGGCTGTGTTTAGTGAAAATACATCAGAGGAGATTCTTTTCAGATTAGCTAAGAAACCACTTCCATTTTCCATGATTTTTCTCAAGTGCTGTAGTTTTATAAATGAAATATAAGAATGAGATTGAAAATGACATGCACTGTAATAATACTGGCACTTTTTACTAACTTTGTTTCACACAAATGCTCTGTGAAGAGATATTTGCCAGGGAGCTGAATCACACACAAGGCATTAAACAACCTAAGACTATTACTTTAAAGTAATGATGTTTATTTTAAGGTAGAATGCAGCCTCCTACTTTGAAGGCAAGTGTACACTGTGGCTTAGATCCTTCATTATGGCCAAAGGGGCACACAGCACAACCTGCAAAGTGGAATGCAAATGTAGCTTTAAGGCCTGAGCTGGCTGTGTGCATCAAACTGCCAACACTCCCAAGAGACCAATTCTGCAGCTGGAGATCACCAGTCTGGAGGCAGCCCCCGCACTGTTGCCTTTCCCCATCAATGTCCATTACATCAGCAGCTGGAGGATGTTGTAGATGCGGTAGATGCTACTACTCTGCTTTTGTGTTGTCAGAGGATTCCCTCTTCCTTGGAGTGATATTTCCATGGCCACCTATGCCAGCTTTAGGTCCCATATCTTCCAGCAGTCCAGTGCAACATGGTATCACAGGGGAGAATGGACGCCTATTTTCAATAGTAGATATTAAGGACTGAGTTGTGGCTGGAAGCTACATTCCATGGTAATGCACTATTGGAGCTCCTAGCAACACTGGTTTTGCCTTCCACTCTGGGCCATAACTTGCTCCCACTGAAGTCAAAATCTCGTTGACCAGTGGGTGAATTATCGGGCCCTCTTTTGTGACTCATCATCTATTTTTTTTCTTCCTGGTGTTTTCTCTTTGACAGAGATGTGTGAACAAAATTGCAGCTCTTCTTTCAAACGAACATAACAGAAACAATTGTTCACTTGCACACAGTTATTGAAAAATATAGGAGGGATGCTTCATTGTTACTTTGCAGTTCAGTGTAGCTATTACAATGAACATCAAAGAAACAATGAACTACACTGCCCGTGTTTTCCTTGAACTATGTGCATGTGAACACAGCAATTGTGCTCTTTCAAAATCACTCTGATGGTAGTGAGAGGTTCTTTTTGACTATTTGTCCATCAATCTATGTTCGGATATCCTGCTTGGTTCTGTACAGACTCACCGTGATTGCATGCCAGTTGTTTCATGGAAGGATGTTCACCTGAAAGGAAACAAGAAGGCTATTGTAGTGGGAATTACAGTTCTTTGAGCACAGTAATTGAAAATCAGATCAGATGTTTGTAAAATCTATGGACAGTAATCTCACCCTACTCTCCTTTTGGATGCTGCCAGGGTAGTCCTCTGTATAATATCCCTCTTCTTAGTAAGAATCAAATAATCTATACAGAGAAATTTAAATCCAGCTGCATCTTTTCAGGTTAGATTGACTGAAGAAAACAACGTTGCTATAGGCTTGTTTCTATGCAACGTTTTCACTTTTCCAGTTTTCACAGTCCCAGCCCTTGAATTCACTTTTTTCTAACATCCTTAACTGTAGGGGGATTGAGGTCAGCAACAATGTTTATGCCCACTTTAGACACCAGAACTCACTAGCAATACCAGGCTTTCTGCACTGTACTCTCTTACTAGTGTTAGGACAGGTATTAGTTAAGAAAAAGGATTTGAAATACTTGAAGCCAGAGGCTGAAAAACAATGTAGCAAATTTATAGTTAACAGATGGTCCAAAAATTGGAAATGCCTTTGCCAACTGTAATAAACTAGCCACAATGGTTTGCTTTGTTAACTTTATAATTTTGACATAATAGTGTAACCAAAACAGAGTTTTACAGCTAGCTATTTAATCTTGACTAGAAGAGATTCAAAGGAAAACTCTAAACACTGACATACCTATCCACTAAGAGTCCAAAATATATATGGAGGCAGGTGAATGAACACAAGTTGTTTTACGAATGAGGACAGAATGACACTGTCCTCTTCATACAGAATCACATCGTTGACTGACCTGTTGCATTTCTGAAGCCTTACAGATACTTGTAATTTATTTGCAGTCATGGATATGATTCCTTTCTATGGACAGTGTGCTAGATCTCTTTTTAATACATCATTTGAATATAAAGTACAAGGGCCAAATTCTCCACTGATTGACGACCCATGCCAATTCATTGAATTCAATGAAATTGCACAGGGAGTTATGTTAGTGCAGACCCCTGCTGCGTTATTCATCTCTGATATACTTCACCGAAGTCAGCGGAGTTACACTAGGACTGAATTTGCCCATTGTATCTGAAAATGTAAATTGTGTTACCATATGTACTGCATAGCACTGGAACATTTCCCATCTGCTGACATCTCTTGAGAAAAGCATTGAACCAAGCTAGGTTCTTCCAAGCAGATCTTAGAAACAGACACTAAATAAAATATTTAGCCCTCTCATTTGGTTAGAAAACATAATTTTCCATGCTTCATTTTGGATTTTAATTACCTGATAGAAATTGCTCAATTATGACCAGCAAAGCTAATCAACAAAAAATCGGAAATAATATTTGTTCTGTTTCACAAGTTCAGGTTTAAGCTTTTAAAGTGTAATCATTGGGCCCTGTCCTTCTAGCCTCTTAGTGCACCTTGAACTCAGTGGGAGCTGAGGCCTCTCTCCCCAACTCCCAAGAAGAAAGGCCTGTTTTAAAATCTTTCCAGTACTTCCTGCTTGTAGACAGGTAAGAAATCACAAGAACAGATTTCCTTGCAGTATTATGGCCTATCCATTTGTGGTCCCTAGGTACAGAGGTACATGGTAACTTTTAAAGTTCCCAGAGCTTTTTGAAGTGCCCAAGAACAGGTGGTTTTGAATTTTTGGCAGAGGGAGCTTCTGAAATAATCCAATCAAGTTTAATTATTCTTAGTAATTATGTGCACCTGCCTATTGTTCATCCATAGACAGACTTTCTACCAGCCTAATACATACTAAGGGGTAAAACTGAGTATTCTTTTAGGACCTGTTTTGTTAGGGACTCTGAATGTTAACTTTCATTAACTTTAAAGTTCAGTGCATAGAGAGGATATGCAACTGGGATGGTATAAAAAAGAATGGATTTTGGAAACTGGTATGGGTAGGTCAACTCTTGTAGTCCTCACTTCCACAAAACTTCTATTCAAGTCTTCAGGATTTGGCCAACAATTAATTTCAAATCTGTATATGTGTATTATCAGAGGGACTCTAAAATGATCTTTAGGGTAGGAGGGTGAAAAGAAGCTTGTTATATTTTGATGTTTCCTCCTTCTCCATCTCCCTCCTCTCTCCCCCTTCCCCCCCCTAAAAAACACCCTATTTATTCCCCAGCCTACAACAAGTTCATCATTACAATTAGCATATTTTTGTTTTTATCTAGTACCAGGGCTAACTATATGTTAGGCCAAAAGCTGATCCATAAACTCAGTTTCAGTCACATCAGGGCTTTGAGCTTGTGTCTGTTTCAGTTTGGTTTAGAACGCAGGCCAAGCATTGAGAATCTGTTCCAATGCCATGATTGTATGACTGAAAATCAAGTGACTTCAGCCTGCTTCTTAAAGTCACTGACACGAAAGGTCACACAGGATCATGTGACAAAATCACATAAGAAATTCAACATATGGAAGTAGAATATCACTCTTATCCACTGTGCTTCTTGTTCTCATGCAATCAATAACTCTTATTTAAGGACTTGATCTCCATGGTTCTGAGGGCCCTCAATTTCCACTGAAGTAAAAAGGAGTTCAGGGCACTCAGGACTGTCCAGGATCAGCCCCTGGGGATCTGGTCTGATGACTTCAAAGACTTATCTTGGCTATCATGAGCTTTGGATCAGGCCCTATATTCACAGCTATCCGTGGATGAATGATGATCAGTTTAGGGATTATATCAAAACATAATAAATTAGGGGATATTTGTAGTGCCTGTCTGTAATCTGGCCCATTTCTGCTGTAAAGACAAGAATATTAATATTAGCCTCTGTCTTAAATCCATTCACACAGGGCCCTAAGGAGGAAAATTCTGCAAGATTCTCATTCAGCTTCTCCAGCACACATTCTACACCTTCTCCCCAGTTACAGCTCTGCCTCAGAAGAGTCACTATTTAGCTCTTAATGATGTGCAGGGATAGTCATTAGCATAGCTTAGCATAACACCCAACCAATCCTTGTATTCATTAATTCCTTTCATTAGAATGGCATAGGGAATTCAGAAGAATGAATAACATAATTCTGTGAGCAACTTAGTAAAAAAAATGGTTTGCTGTGTTTAGCGTATATCAAAATCAGTAGCTTTTTATTAAATACGGTATATACTTATTCATAAGCCGAATATTTTTGGTAAAAAAGTGACGCATCAAAGAGCGGGTGTCGACTTATAAATGGGTCTACACCAAATTTAGGTGATTTTAGACTCTATGGAATCATTGAATTGAATATCTAATACATTGTCATTTTGTTTACCTGGAGCGTCTGCAGGCACGGAGCCCCTCAGCTCCCTGTGGCCGTGGTTTGCCGTTCCCAGCCAATGGGAGCTGTGGGAAGTGGTGCGCCACTTCCTGCAGCTCCCATTGGCTGGGAATGGTGAACCGCAGCCACAGGGAGCTCAGGGGCTCCGTGCCTGCAGACGCTCCAAGTAAACAAAACGTCCTGACCCACCAGTGGCTTACCCTGATGGGCAGGGAGCCAAAGTTTGCCAACCCCTGAAATATAGGGTCGGCTTATGAAAGGGTCATACAGTTTTTGCTATTTTTACCTAACCATCTTGGGGGGTAGGCTTATAAATGAACAGGCTAATGAACGAGTATATACGGTAAATTTTATTGTTTGAAATGTTCACTTTATGAATGAAGGCACAGTGTGATCATTTCTTTGTGCTTACCTCATTATCAGTTCAGAAATGAGTGGAAAATTTTGCAATGTGTTCATTTCAAGTGTTGAACACCAATTGAAACCAGTGAGACTGTTGTGTAAAAATCACAGGCAGAATATAGTCCTTATTTCAGAATGATTCTTGTCTTGCATGCATAGCTGAATGAGCATCAGATATTTTATTAAGAATATCACCTATGAATGTTAAAATGCAATAATGACTGGATCACAAAAAAAGGCTAGATTAAATACTGTGACGTAGACACAATTGTTTTAAACCACATTATCACTGAGACAAATGATATCATTAGTCTACTTAACACAAAGAACAAGATTTACTATTCTTAATCCAAACACAACTGAAAAAGGTAATGAAAGTGCCAATAATCTGAGTTTCTAACAAACAAAAGGCATATCACAGCACCTGGAAACTCATAGTAGAGAAAGAAAATAGTAACGATAGCACGATATGCAATTCTTTCCACTGATCAAATAGATGTCCTTTGGTCACCACTGTGCATTGTCATGGAAGTGGGGTGCTGTATGAATCTTCTCACTGAGGTAAGGTCCCGTCTCAAACTCATGAGGGCATAGCAGCAGTATTAGCACTATTTTGTACTACCCCCCCTCTCCTCACTGTGCACCTCTGTTGTGGGGTGAGGAGCTAGGACAGCAGCTGGCAGGGGATCCATCATCACAGGTCTAAATAGAACCATTTTGGAAAAGTCCAGAAAGTAACGGGAATGCACTGGCCCTCCATCCAATTGTCAAGGCTTTGTGTGGGTGTCCTAAGATACACCCCCCCCCCCATGGATCTCAAGACAACTGCGTGCTTCGAGAAATTAGCCCTTTCCCACCCCCTGCCTCCTGTTCCAATGGGATTCTCTAAGGAAAGACCACAAGATGAACCTCATTGATTTTCCTTGTCTGTGGTGTGGGGTTCTCTCGCATGAGGATAACCTGGACCTAAATCAACTAATAATGTTCACTAGTAAGCTGAACTAACGATGACATCAGAACTTATTGCTCTGGAAATCATGACCGTGTTGTAAAAAAGAATATTATTCCTTTAGGGTGGAATAATGGGCAGGCACAGATGTACTCTTTAGTCATCAAGCAGATGTCTTCTTGATATAATTATCCTTACTAGCTGAGAGAAAGGGAAGAGAAATACCAGTTGTAGGGTTGCAATCCTCCTTCAGGCTACATGCTTGTAGGATCACAATTAATAGATGATAGAATTGCTTATAAATAGCAACTTTATATATTGGAGGGTTGGGTTTTCCCCCCATATACTATACCAGCTAATCATTAATTTAGGACCAGCTTCTGCCACACTTACTCATATTAAGTTGTACCTTACTCTGTGAAAACTCCAATTGAAGCCGATGGGACCACTTACAGAATTAAGACACTGCTCAGTGTGTGTGAGGATGGAACAGTCTGATCCTAAATTAATGAGTAACTGGTACAATATGAAAAACAATGGAAAAATACTATTTATATCAGTTTTCTGAAAACAGCATCTCTTTTGCATTCTCAGAAATTGCTCCTCTAATTAAGTATGTGTGCAATTCCTAGCGCTTCACTATCTAAATGGCTTGAAAATGGCCTAATCCTGGACCTCTCTGGTAGGAAGAATCTTCCTTGGCCAGCAGGGAGGGGGGAAGAGGGAAAAAGCTGGCAAGAAACCATCCATATTTTCCCCCTTTTCCAATCCCAACCATCTGTTTCACCTATTTCTCTGTGCTGGAACAGTGTTTTGCAGGGTAACTCCCACATAACTTCTACGCACAGTGACGTGGCCAGGGATATGTGCTGTCTCCTGTCTATAGATGGTTTGCAGATCTCCTTCTTACTCTTCCCTACTGGGATAACTCCCCTTAGGACTGCATAGCCAATGTATGCAGTGTGCTTGGACTTACTTGTATAGGATTAGGCCCTCAATTCTTTATTCTTCTCCCAACAAAAACTGATTTCAGTGAACTCTTATATGTGAACTGTCAGAAGGCCTATCGTTACTATTGCAAATGTTAATGTGTATCTATGTATTACACATCCTACAGAGTTCAAAGACATGCTAACCTCTTAGCCCCTTCAAAAATCCCAGCCTAAATGAATTGCCCAAGGTCATACGGACAGTTTGTGGCAGAATCTACAACTCCCAACCCTATGCTTTAAACAATTCCCCTCTATGAAGTACATCCCCACTGCAACTGTTATAGCATGTCCACTTGTACACTTGGGAGAAACATGGCTTATCAAAATGGATTAAATTAGTTATAGAAGATGACCATTTGAGGGCAATTAAAGTTGAGACAATGTCTGTAGCTCTTTTTTTAAAAAAAATCCCATCTAGTTAAAATATTTCTCTGCTTATTTCTCCATCTCTAGTTATAAGTCCTATGAAGCAGAAAGTGTTTCAAACTTCTCCTGTACTTAGCACTTATCCAATTGCATGAAGTTCAGAACAGCTCAAATTTTTGGCCCAGCAAGCCAATGAGTTCATTATGAGAGCTCATTTGTTTCCATTACTGATCTTAGTATGGAATGATCATGTTTGCTTTTCTTATAAACATCCTCATCATAACAGTCAGAGAGTCCATACCATTTGCTACAAGGTAGGCATTTTGGCATTCTGCTTTTCTGTTCAGTAAGTGGAAAGGAATGCTGTTTCAAAAGCTGGGATGGTAAAACTTGTTAATGTTCCCATAAATCTATTCCAGAACAAAGAGGAACTACAAAATCTTCCCTCTATATTAAACAACTTCTTTCCTTTCTACTTTATCCACATTTTCAATCAACGTTGTTTTACATTGAGGAAATACCTAATAAATAGATCATTTAAAAAGAATTATTAAAGCACTGTTAGAATTAGCTACTTTAAATAGTGTGTAGATTAGATTTAGGTTTAGTGTCCCAAAATAGGTGAGAAATAAGAAAGCATAGATTACAAACACTTAAGGGGAGATTTCAGAAGCATCTGAGGGCCCTGACCCAAAGTCCATTGAAGTCATTGGAAAGACTCTCCTTGACTTCAGTGGGGTTTGGATCAGATCCAAGGAATTTAGGAGCAAATGTCCCATTGAAAGTCAAAGGGTCTTGTACTCCTAAATCCCCTAGGTGCTATGAAAAATCTTCCCCAGTTTATGGCCTCAGTCTAACTCCCCTTAAAGTAGTAGGAAAGGTTCTCATTGACTTCAGTCAGCTTTGGATCAGACCCTAACAGAATAGACTTTTTCATTTTAGTTTCCCCACCCACGATCAAAAGCCCTTATGTAAGGTACTGGCTTTTGTGTACATGGACGACTGCCCTCTACAAGTATATCTTCACTGAAAAAAGAAAAGAAAAGTGTGTGTTCTTAACTTGGGTTTACTGACCCTCCTTAGCTAACTCCAATTAATACAACTGTGATTACACAGAAACTCAGCTTTTCACTCAGGTCAGCAGCTTGTGTTTAAGACTATAGGGGAACCTTGGGTTGAACTTGGAGGGATGGAATCACACCTGTCAGATGTTCTTGGTTTTCTCACCCTCTAGTAGCTGGTCTGAAAACAAGTTATAAATCCTGCTACTAATGCAGGTACTGGAGATTTCACTTCATCCAAAGAGGAGAAGGTCTGTGGTTTTGGAGAAAAATTGTAGATCTTTCCCCCCTTTCATATATGTGTGGTTAGCTGAGGATCATGGTGTCTGAGCAAATATAAAGCAAAAAATGATGACATGACAGGCCAGTTCCTGAGGCCATTGAATTCAATAGCAAAATTCCCATTTATCTCAGTGAAATCAGGATTATGTCCCATGTCACAGCTGTCCTCCCTCCATAAGAGGATGTCCAGATATGCTTTCCTACTGCAGTTATCTGAACCCATTCATATATCAGCCAGATTGGGTCCTTTCAGAGCAACCTGAAGTATTTCCTGTCAACACTGCGTGTTCTGCCTCCACCCTGCTGCTAGCCTGGTTAGCAAATAGGAATTTTGGAGTCCAACTCAGAACCAATGTATGAGACAGGATAACATGTTATGATTTCAGTGCTGGAGGAAAGCCTGCCTTTAGGAAATCTTTAAGATCTGAACACTTAGGAAATGTTGCACAAAAACTCTGAAGGTACATAAATTTTACAACAAAAAGCTATTTATATTTTGTAAAATGTCTTGCAGATGTTCAAGGATTTATTATTTATTTACACAAATGCTGGCAAGCCATCACAGTCATTCTCAAAGAACTGAAGTTGTTTAAAGCCATTACAACTAGTGCTTTGAGAACTGGGATCAGGTTTGATATTGGCTATTTGTTCTTGATACTTTATGAAATCTTAGTCTTTATATATACAAGTAGGAACCAGCAAGAATATCTGGTTAAGGCAAATATTTGACTATTTTAGCCACAAGTTTAAAACTAGACGAGTCAGCCTTTTTTATATCCCTATTATTTCTATGTATCACTTGTGAATGTTTAGCACAGATCAGCTTTCCAGACTATTCTGGAGCTGTCTTTTAGTCTTTATGTGTAATGGATGATGCATTATGTCATAGCATGCTGACACACAGATCTACATCTGAGTATCAAGGGGGTGTCTTGAACAGGCTAAATCAACCCAGATGTAATTTTCCTCTGGAAAACCTATTTAATACTTTCATTCTGCCAAAAGCCTCAAAGATTTGTTCTGCAGTTCTTTCAGCTTATTTCTTAACTGATTTAATGAAATCCAGAAAGTTAGAAGCAAGTACGAAAGTCATTATAGCCAGATGTCTGTGTATTCTAGTCTTCTTTCTGTTAAATGGTGCCATCTACTGTAAAATAAAAGAATGACAATATTACAAGACTGTTTAGTGAAATCAGGTTTATTTATTACCATTAAATTATCTCAGTCATTTTATAAGACAATTGAAATTCCTTTGATTTTCATTGATACAATTTAATTTCATGGAGGAAAAAAATGAAAACCATGTTTTACTAATTATGAAAAATTGTGCTTTGAGATAAGGTCCTATTTTGTGATAGCTGTTGAGATAACGTACTGGAAAACAGGGATTTTTCCACCAACAGTGGTAGGCTATGCTAACTATGGGCCCTATCCTGCTCCCCACTGGAGCTGTACCATTAAGTTCAATGGGAACGGGAGCAAGCCTTATACACTTCGGACAAGAAAGTAACAAAACTGTGTTGATGTAATAGGATTTGAGAAAACCTGGAACTGTGAAAATGTGAATCCTTGCACTTAACTTTCTGGAGAATATGAAAGTGATATTCTTGAGCAATTGTAGTTAAAGACAAGCTGCAGTTTGCAAAAAGCAGACAAATAGGGATATTTGGAGCTGAAAATCTCAACCTTAAAAAAGGGAAGTCAACAAAGACATTTTAAAATGCTTAGTTTTATATTTTATATATATATAAATGTGTGTCCATGCATGTATATATGCTCATGCACAAATATGTACACATTTATACACTCACAATGGCGCACATGCACTCGCCAGCATGATGTTCTTTAGCGATGGATAAGTGAACTAGAGTAAGAGAAAGGGCCCATTCCCTTCCCACAGCATGGTGGCATAGGAAGCAGATACTTTAGCTATAGAGAAGGAGTTATAAAGATGGGGTGAGTAGCTCTGGAGGGGAGTATGCCTCTGCTCTCTGTGCCCACCAGGCTGTGCTGTGGGGCAGATCTTGCTATCCCCCTCACTCTGTTCTCCCTGGTGCCCGGGGTGGGGGTGCGGGGGGGTGTTCCTCATTTGAGCATTGTTCCTCCAGACAGCGCACGCACACACACACACGTCAGACCCACCTGCTTGACCTCAGGAGCACTCAGCAGAGGCATCCCTGAGCCCCTTTGCATGAGTCATTAGTAATACTGTAGGATGGCTTTCATTACAGAATGCTACTCTTCTTGATTTTAAAACACACTTTAACCATCGCCTAGCGAGGAAATGTTGTCAGCCAGTCGTCCTCTGAGAAAGCAACAAGTTCACCATTGCCCCCTGGCAAATGTTTTGTTTTTTTTCATTAACAACCAATTATGTATGAGCTCATTTATCAAAATACAGAAAACATTTCTTATGGAAACATTCAGCAATTAGCTAAGAGAATACCAGTTTTTCCCTCTGTGACTGGCTGTAATGTCCTGACAGAACTGGCTTCTACAATGTTAGATGTGGGAATCCAGGCAGCCATTTTAGAAGCCTGGAACAAAAAAACTTCTTTAGCTATACATAATGCTCAAAAGAGCTGTTTAAAACTAAAGCAAAGTGGCCATCTTGGATTTCTTCTGTGGGACGAGAGAATTCAAGCAATTGCTTAAGGGGAGTCGCATCTTACGCGGGGGTTAGGTTCTAAAGTCAGCATGTGAGGCGAAAATCGTGTATAGTCAAACGCTCATTGAGTGGAATGGCGGGCGGAATCGCCTGCACTACAGGTACAGTATTTAAATTGTTATTTTTCTCTTTTTTGTTTTGTTTTGCCGAGTGCATATTGTTAAAATCGCGTAAGTTAAATGCGCCTATGATGCGACTCCACTGTACTTTTTTGTTTTATTTGGGGGATTTTGCGAGGTAGTGCTCAGGTAGCTTTAAATTCAGCCAACAAGATGCCTAAGTGGGGAGGGCCGGGGATGAAAGTAGGCAAATCTAACAGACAATGGACAGAGCAATGCACAGTAACAGAGGTTGAACATCCCTGATGCTGTGACATTCCTGATGGTCAGGCATAGGTTTCACTAGGAAAAGTAAAACTGGGGAGAAAAGGAGCTACTGAGCTGGGAGAGGTAGAGGTAATAACCAGCTCATGAAATGATATAGCTATCTGTAAATAATAATTTAAGACTCAAAAAAATTTAACTTCCACCCTGAAATAACACATCAAGAATGCCCCTGTCCAGATAGTAGCCCCAGTACCATGTTCATGGTAGCTCAAATAATAATCTGAAAATTCTCACTCCTCCTTAAGCAGAGAAGCATCCCACATCAACATCTTTCCAACTAGGGCTTATCATGGCCCAAAAGGGGAGAGGGCTTCCCTTCCTTAGCCACCTTGTTCGCTCGGTTCATCCGGCCTCTCAACTGTTCTTAGCCAAGAAGAGAAGTAATATCTGCCATCAGATGAGAACAACTGATTGGTATGAAGAGACTGGGAGCTCCTGTTCAACCACAAGGAAGCGCTCTTCTGCAGGGCACAGGAACACTACTGATACTCTGATTAGGATCTCACTTGACTTGGAAATTTGCCAGGCACCTAAGACACTTAGGTCCTTGATCAATGCTATTATTAGTGCTTAAAGTCCTAATGAAAGATGTTAGCAATAATAAGAGTTTTTGCCTCAATAACCCCATGATGTTTGCCTTAATGTTTATGTTTGATAAATGCTTCCAGTTTGCATCTGCCTTTATCTGTGATCAGTAAAGATCGTGATTGCAGGAAAAGCTTGCATTGTATCAGTGCCGTCACTTAAAAAAATAATACAACTGTGCTTGAATCCTGCTTTACTGTGAGCCCAAGGGGATTCAGATGTAAATCTGTAATGTTACTGTTGAATCAAAATCATCTGCTCCAGCCTTTGTAACTTACTGCAACATCTGATGACTTGTGGACAGTTCTGAAATATATTCTATTTAATATAATATATTCAATTCTGTTTGATGCTATTTGCTTGCAACAATGGGATTTGAGACCAAGCTCTTCCGCACTAAGAGCATGAGTTTCTGCACCACTTGAGCTAAAGGATGAAGGTAATTTTTTCAAAAGTCCAATTTTCAGAAGTGACTTGGGCACTAGGCATCTAAGGCCTATTGACTTTCAGTGAAACATAGGCTCCTATGAAAAACACAAAGAGCAGCAAAGGCAGGATTCAGGTGATAGCTCCTCATTCAACCAGCCCAGAAGATTTTGGTTCCTTCCTACAAACCCCATCCTCTGAAGTTAGCAGCACAGCCTGCAAGTGACACTGTGTACCTGAAAAACAGTGCACTGCTTTGTGTATTAGAACAGGCAAGAGGGAAGCAAGAGGAGAGGAACTTCATGGCTGACAGAGGGGAGAGATTGGGATGGTAGTAAGGGAGGGGAAGGGAGTAAGACATCTGGAAAGGACAGGGAAAGAATGAAGAGTTTGTGGAGGAGATTGGGGGGGCGGGAAAGGGAGGTGGACAGATGGAGGCAGGAAGACTAGAGGCATAAGAGGGAATGAAATGGGGAGGGCCCAGTCATAGGAGGAATGCAGATGAGAAAGAGACCAGGAGTGTCAGTCAATAGAAGGCAGGGAGTCTGAGAGGAGAAGGCATGGGAATGGAGGGGAGTGAGAAAGCAGAAGGAATGTGGGGTAGAAAGAAACTATGGAGCCAATAATAAGAGGGAGGAAGATGGACATCAAGGAAGATGGAGGGAGCAGTGAGAATGAATTATGAGCAGGGCCGGTTCCAAGTTTTTTGCCGCCCCAAGCAAAAAAATTTCCTGCGCCCCCTGGCCCCACCCCAACTCCGCCTCTTCCCCGCCCCATTCCAACCCCTTCCCCAAATCCCCGGCCCCGCATCGTCCCCCGGGCGCGCCGCATTTCCCCTCCTAGCCCTCCCTCCCTGGCGGAGAAGCGGAGCGGCGACGCACTCGGGGGAGGAGGCGGAGGTGAGCTGGGGGGGGGAGCGGTTCCTCTGCCTCCCCCAGGGTTACTTCCTGCGGCCCTCCCTGCGCCCCCCACGCCGCAGCTCACCTCTGCTCCGCCTGCTCCCTGAGCGCGCCGCCGCCGCTCTGCTTCTCCTCCCTCCCTCCTAGGTTTGCCGCAAAACAGCTGATTCGCACGGCAAGCCTGGTAGGGAGGGGGAGAAGTGGAGTGGCAGCAGCGCGCTCAGGGGAGCAGGCGGAGTGGAGGGAAGCTGCGGCGGTGGGGGGCGGTTCCTCTGCTCTCCCAGGGTTACTTCCTGTGGCCCTCCCCACACCCCCCACGGCTGCAGCTCACCTCTGCTCAGGGCCAGCTCCTGGCTTTTTGCGCCCCAAGCAAAAAAAAAGGAGCCGGAGTGCCACCCCTTGGAAAGTGCTGCCCCAAGCACGTGCTTGGAGCGCTGGTGCCTAGAGCCGGCCCTGATTATGGGAGTGGCAAAAATGCACGGGAGGGAAAGAGAAACTCCAGACAGGAACCGGAGGGAGGAGAGACAGATCAAGGTGGGTGGGCAGTAATGGAGAACAGAGAGTACACTGGGATGCAAGCCAGGATGTAGAGGTTTGGAGGAAAGAGAGAGGGCAGATGGGGTAGGAATAGAAGTTGCCATAATCTCTGTCTCAGTCTTGTACTCTATGAGTAGAACCACTGAGATATTTGATACTATTCTAAGTTGCCCATGTGACATCAGTGGTACTTCAAGGTCACACCTATGAAATATATGTTTAAAAATATATCTGGGGTTCTTATCAAATCTATTGAGAAAGTAGCATAAGAGGGTGATGAATACTGGTAAAGTTATGTATACACACACACTTTTTGTATTGATGAAAATTTAAAATGGTTATGTGGGGTTAGTTTGGATTTGTGAAAAATGTAGTGCTAAGTACGTACGGAAAGTTGTTATTGAAAATAGGGGATCCAAGGCAAAAGCAGACGGGCTTTTGCTGTAACAATACTTGAGGGCAACCACAGAAAATAAGTAAAATGAAATACCTTAGGTCACTGTCAGGGATGTCCAGCTGGGTTTTCTATGTTGTTGACAGAATATTATGACTAAAGCTATGTGCATAATTTGTAACCAAGAATCTCTTCAGATACTACAATTACAGGGACTGTATCAGTACACAGCCAGATAATTAACTTCTTTTTGTATTTGTGAAATGGCTTGGTCTTGGAAAGACTGTGAACGACCTGAACAGTTTTTAAAGCAAGAAACTCCATTTTTAAAGCAAAAATATTCCTTGTTTTTTCCATAGATAAACTTTCCTGGAACTAAAGAAAGTTTCACTTATTTGCTACAGTGAACATGGATATTCATTTTAAAAGCTCTCCCGAGCCCAACCTGCCAAGTGCGTTAAACAGTCTGTGGACTGTACGTCATTTTCAATGTGTGTGGAGACTAGAGAGTTTTTTCTTTTTACTGTAGATCTTTGTGTATGCATGTGTGCACACGTGCACTAAAGTGAATAGTTTAACACTTTGGACCCATTCTCCTATTTATTGGTGCTGTGGCGCTCTATTGCAGATTATACAATCGCTCTGCCCGGGGGACCTGATCCAAAGGCTACTGAAGTCAATAGACTCTGAATGATTTCAGTTGGCTTTGGATCAGGCCCATAGAGCTTCCATTGATGTCAGTGGGATTATCACCTGGAGATCTAGTGCAGACTTTGCATTTCCCAAAGCAGATCTCTAGGGTGGTTAGAGGAGAGGAGAATTTGGCCCTTGTCATTAATGAGACATGTTTAAAATGAAACATCCAGGTTTCAGTTTCATTTTCAAAATCCCATTTGAAGTATTATTGCGCATTGGTGGTTGCTACACATCTTACATTTTCTTTCATTCCTTTTCCAATTATAGGAGCATGTACACATCTTGGGCAAGTGTATGCTGACAGGGATGTTTGGAAACCAGAACCATGCCAAATCTGTGTGTGCGACTCAGGAGCTGTTCTCTGTGATGACATCATCTGTGATGATTTGGATATATCAGACTGTCCCAACCCAGAGATTCCATTTGGAGAGTGTTGCCCTGTTTGTCCACGGGTAACAACAACTCGTGAACCAGTAAGTGTAATCTGTTTCTTTGAGACATGAATTGTCCTTGATCCACATTTACCCAAATCATTTGTCCATCCATCCATCCATCCATACTTATGTATTTTAAGTACTCTTTATTCAGCCTAAAGCCTTTAATATCTGATAACTGTTAAGGATGGGCAAACCACTTTGGATGAAATCAGAACTAACCTAAACCTTCACTAAAACTTAACCAACCCTTTAATAAAGTTCAAAAATCCTTTCTCCCTGTTACTTTTCCTTTTCTTGCATCTCTGTATTTCCTGATCCTAGCAGAGGATTGGAACCAGAAATGATGATAAAATACAGTGGAAATGTTATTCTTGCCATATATTCCATCCACTGAAAGCAAGAAGTTCCAGTAACCTCATAAGAAGGTTTTTCTCACAAGAATTCTTGCTTAATTTTACAAACGCAGAAGGTTCTGATCAGAGGCAACCCATGCCTGCCAATAGTGGGGGGGAAGGGGCGGAGTGAGGGCAGCCAGCTTCAGCAGTGTTACAAGTATGCTCAGTCCATGTGAGTATGCTCAGTACAAGCTAAGCAGCAAATCTGGGGTGGAGAGGCTGACCCTGCCTACCCCGCCTCCCACAAATCTAGTTCAGATCAACTTCAGAGAAGGTATGAAATGGTAGGTGCTTATTAGTAATAAAGCAGAGCCACAAAATTTGGGCTGTAACTTTCTCAAAGTTCAGTGTTGTTAGGATCCAGAGTTCAGGTTCAACACGTTCTAAAAACACTTGCCAGCTACAAAGCTCAGATCCAGATCTAGATCCAGACTGAAATCTTCACAGCGAGTGGTGATGTTCAGATGCAGGGCTTTGATTCAGACCCATTTCTCTGTCACTCATATCAAACAAAACTTCAGAATCTTTTGAGGGTCAACCACCAATACTCTGATGCACAGAAGTTCTGCAAATAACCTATTTCTGACATAATGTTCAGTTTACATGCATGAAATCAAACAAAGCCTAAGTGTGCAAACTAACTAAACTAAGCACTATTTATAGCACCATGTAAATATTGTAGGCCTAATTTGCTTCTCACAGCAATCTTACACGATTGTACAGTAACTCCATTTTCTTTAGTGCTGCTGTTACTGATTTACTAGTGTAAATGAGAAGTCAATCAGGCCCTACCTGTTTAACTTATCATGAACCCATATTTAGAAGACATTATTTAAAAGCAGAAACAACAACAGTTTAATCAGCATGAGCTGATAAATGTAATAGTTTTGCAGGTTTTTATTACAATCAGTAATAATTGTGTAGCGCCTCATCCTAAATTTCTGGCTCAAGAAAAACTCCTGCTGAATGCAATCAAGTATTTTCTGGGTAGGAATTAAAGGAATGGGCCCTTAAATTAGTAAAATTAATTACTGAGGGTTGTGCACACATAACATTTGGATATTCATTTTAGATTAGTGTCCCAAGGCAAGGGGAGAAAGAAAGCAGACAACGATTACTTTAATATATAGGGACATATTATGCCCTGGCTTACAACATGTATAACGCCATGAAAGCAAGTGGGTTTGCACAAGGGTGTGAATGAGGGCAGAAAGTGTCTTATGCAGACATTTAATTGGACTTTATCATGAGATTTCCGCTGATTCCAAGTGTAGGCTGTCTTAAAATATTTAAAGAATGGCTGGCTCCAGCAATTACACGGCTTTCTACTTTCTCACCTTGGGCTCTTCTTTGGCTCCAGTGGTTGAAGCTTGCAGTTTTTGTACTGAAGCTCCTAAGTTTGAGCCCTATTTGATTAGCTCTGTGGCTTTGGACCATAAGGGAGCTGTAGGAGGCCTCCATCAACCTCCCTTCTGCGCTATACATGAGTCATAAGGCTACTGTGGGTCAGGATTGGGCATAATGAAACTTCACTCTGTAAAGTCTAAGATTCAGATCAACATCCACTGCTACAGTTAGAAATAGCACTAAGAAAGAGGCCAATAATCAGCATCTGAGGATGTTGAGGGTCACTGATAATTATGTGTTGAAAGTCAAATTTTCTGGGAAATGAGGCTGAAAAGATTTGTCTGTTATTGATATGTGAATTTAATGGATTGGAAGGAAACAAGAAATATATTCCCCATGCGTCTCCATAGTGAAAGCACACAGGGTAAAATCCTGGCCCCACTGCAGTCAATGGCAAAGCTCACATTGACTTCAATAGGTCAGGATTTCACCCACAGCACCTGTGTCAAGAATGGCCAAGGGTATGTCACGCGATGGATGCTCCTTCATTTGGCAGTAGAAACATAGTTTTAAATGTTGATGTGGAAATGACCAATGTAGTTTAGTATAGCTGTATTTCCATTGTTGTTTAAACAGTTTTTCCTACCTGTTAAATATGCTGCACTTTATCAATACTTCTTGGTTTGATTCCTTTGTATGTTTTATTGTTTTGTTTTTCTAGACTACTAGAACTCCTCTCAATAATAATGTTGTCAAAGGCCAAAAGGGAGAGCCGGTAAGTGATATCAGATTCTTCAAATAAATTTAAAATCACAAAGGGCCAAATCCTGCAAAGTGCTGTGTGTCTCATGCAAGCTGGTGAGAAACCTCAGCTCACATTGATGTCTTCATCATGGAGGATTGGGCCCTAAGATTATTGGACTCTGTTGGCCAAAATCTGCTCATAATGTAAATTCAGGATAATCCCATTTGCTTCAGCAGAGTTACTCCAGATTTATACCAGTAAAACAGAGAGGTGAAAGGAAAATTTGGCCCAAGGTGTATATAAATTTGTAATCTTTTTAAGAAAGTTTCTGCACAGTAGAAAGAATCCTTCTGTGCTTCATTAACAGTGTTCCTTTTTATACTGAACTGTCAATCTTTTATATTTTTGAATATTTCTAGCGTGTACAAGCCAGTCACTTACAATCAGGCTCAACAGGCAAAGATGTTTTTCCTTGTATGTATTTTTGGACTTCCTCTTTTCTACTTATTTGAACTGTAAACTTTATTCATATTTAATAAAAAAAAATCTTTTTTACAATATGCACTATCATATGGGGCCAGATTTTACATCTGTTAACTTCAGCATGGGCAGGATTTGGTCCGTGATGCGCCAGATAGCAAAATATTGAAAGACAAATACAAATATTAACTCTTGTCTATTTTGAACTTTCTAGGGTTCTCCTGGAACTCATGGATCACCTGGCTCCCCTGGACACCCAGGCAGTCCCGGCTCTCCTGGCCAGCCTGGGGTCTGTCAGTCATGTCCCTCTATAAATGGAGGAGTAAGTCATAATTATTACATTTAGCTCTGAAGGTGTTGCTTATAAGCTCTAAGGGTGAAACTGTCATCCGCCCTACATGTAGGGTGGAATATACTTATTCCAATGTTCACCCTTCCTGTGTCATATGGGTCTCTGTGCAGCATGAAGGCTAGCCTGAGTAGGGCTGATACTTCTGTTCTGACATGATGGGCTCTACAGATGGGTAGGGAGTGGAAAAACCTTGATTCTTCCTCCTACCCTCAAAACACCAGCCAGCAGAGATGAGCTGGCACTGTTAGCCCAAAACAGATTAACTATGGTCTACACCAGGGGTCTCAAACTCAATTTACCTTAAGGCCAGGGCCAGTCCTCAATTCCTCCCAGCGGGCCAATAATGTCACTCATGCTGCCCAGAACCCACCCACCCCCAAAACTCCACCCCCCCCCAAAACTCCACAGGGAGGGGCCGGCATCCATGTGGAGCGAACAGGCAGACACCGCTCAGCTCCGCTGTACTGCTGGGGCCCCGGGCCATTTTAAATCGCCTGTGGGGGGAGTGCCCAGGAGCGGCAGGTGGAGCCAAGGGAGAGACCTGGCCCCAAAACTTCTGGAGCCCCGCGGACCACATTGGGGAGGTTTGTGGGCCGCAGATGGCCCGCGGGCCACAAGTTTGAGACCCCTGGTATACACAGATCAGAAGATGGGTTGTCTGTAGATCTCTCCCCCCGCCCCTCCCGCATCTATCATTGGGTGATTTATTAAGACAGAGACAGAATAAGATGAAACACACAAATATTTATTATGCCACTAGTCAGTAAACTAGACAAGGATCCCCCCTTCAGACAATAAATAACATAAGCAAGATACACTCCGTTGTTAACAGTTACCAGAGCATGAAGCTCAGAGCCCTTAAACCCCCTTAACCTATGGATGTAAAACAGAGGAAAACTACAAAACTATTACAATACCATATCCTGAAGACAGGGACACAATGATAAAAACTCAGGATACCGACAGGGATAGTGGTGAAAATCGGGGGCACTGGACACCAAACAGGAACTCAGGAACTGGGTATTCTTCTCCCTCTAGACAGGTCCTCTGGGCAGGTCTTCTCCTTCTTGGGCAGATCTTCTCCCTCAGATAGGTCTACCGGTGCTTGCCTTCATAGTCCAGTGCAAGTAGTCTCTGCTTGACCTCATAGTCCAGTGCAAGTATGCGCTCACTAATGGCGTGTAGCAGTTGAGTGCAAGTATGTTAATAGAAACCAAGAATCCAAAATCCTATGAGTCCTGGTCCCTCTGGGGCTCCTGGCAGCCAGCTGAACTGTATGGGACACTGGCTGCCACTCAGATGGACAGCCCTGAGTGACAGGCCTGCCACTCACTAAATAACCTGCAGTTGCTAGGCAGATTATGGTTGTCACATAACTCTAACTGCCCTGACCTTTTCCCGCCTTAATTTGAAAAAGGCTGAAAGGGCACTAAATCATCTGAAGAGAAGGGTATCCAAGATGAAGTCTTAGCTGTCCTTTTATAAATCCAGGATGGACATTACATAAAACAGGTCAGAAACAGATTTTACCTAACATTTCCCTCCTTGAAGATGTTATTGATTTCAAATAACTGTCTTCACACCTGTATTGCTCAAGTGACAGGTACTCTGGAGAATCTAGACTTGTTAGCTATCTTTCTAAGCTTTAACTTTACCCATCCTATCACCATGAAAACAAGGATAAGGGTAAGACCTTGAATAATCAAAATAACCAGAAAAGGATGCAGCAAAATTTGAACTTTTTACCACTCGTTTTAACACTCGCTCAATCTGTGCAGTGGAGTGATGCACTGATATCAGTAAACTCTTGCCCTCCTTTTCCACGTCTTTTACTAAGGCTTCTAATTCTGGATGCTGTATTAATTGCTGTAGTGCATCGATGTTCACCCCTATGTTCATAGGATCAACAAGTCTATACAGTTGATAGTCCTTAGTGATGGTTTGCACATTTAACTTCTCAGATGTAAACATAGTGTTGCATCCTTGTACAACAAGTGCAAAACATAGACAGAGATTCACATTTGGATAATTTTCAACAGGGTAAAAGAAGTTCACAAGGAACTTCCTACAAAAACTTCTTATACGCAAACAATTACTGTTGATCACAACGACCTGAGACTAGTTGTCTTGATGGGGTTCCAGATTATAATGACACTTGCCCTGATCACTATTATGGCAGATATGGGGTCCTTGATAGACCTCTGTGGAACATATATATCCATGTTCCTCCTTCCAGACACATGCATCTAGATTGACAAAGTGATATTCCTCTTGCTCTCTGAGTGCCCACTTAGGGATATCGATGGGAGTCATTATGGTATTATTATTCCCAAGGGGATCAGAGGATATACCCAATTAGTGCTGGCATTAGCAATAGTTCAGACGTGAGCTGTGATTTCTCTTGAGTCTGGATTATAAACAAAATCCAGCTTCCTTTGACCTCTATGGAAAAGTCTCCTATTGACTTCAGTGGGGTTGGACTAGGCCAATAGAGATGTGGTTTCAAGAGGAAACTTGGGAACAAGATCAAAAGGAGTGACCCGTGCTCTGGTAAGATGTTACCTGATAACTTGCCTGGGGATAAGAGAAGAGAGAATGGAGAAAGGCAGTTGGTTTCCTCAGATCAGGCAGATCTATAGTAGAGTACAGGGTCAGCTGTATAGGCAGCTAAAGTAATTCTGATCACCAGGCTGGGCGCAAAGAAAGATGCTATAAGGGCTTCCATTTGGGATGACTTTTGAAACATGTGCAGAATTGTAATTGTTAGAACATTGCTAAACAGCTTATATAAATGAGTTATTTCCAATACAGTGTGCCATATGAAGTGTGTATGTTGCCTGATTTGATTTATAATGGACTCTCTTGTTTTGATATTTCTGTTGCAGAGTTATTCTCCTCAGTATGACTCCTATGATACCAAGACTGGTAAAGGAATATATCAACCTGTAAGATAGTAACCTTTTCTCTTTCCCTTTTTTAAGAGCACTTTTTCCTTTTGTAGATTGTATCTTGGATATTTATGCCTTTCCTATTGAACAAATAAGGTTATTTATTGAATTGCTGACTGCAAATGGAATAAGGTTTAAGGCAGAGTTTGTCCTGGAAGTATCATTCTGGATAACTCCAAATGTATAGATTACACTGCTCTACAGCCAAAATGCTTCTGAAATAAATGTAGTCAAAGTTTACTAATTCTGGGTCACTGAGAACGAAAATGATGCTTAAAATTGTTGATTGGCTCTACTTTTCAAGATATGCTATTGGGTCAGTATATACGACCCTTGACTTGGGAATGGCGGGGATAAGTGAGTTATAAAGGGAAGGGATCTCAATTTAAACCAGAAATGACTAAAATACATCTTTGATTGGATCTATGAATAAATCTATGACTGGGTTTGGACAGTATTTGCTTTTTAGGCAAAACAATGAATGATGCAATCTGAAGCTGGTATTGCGTCATACATGATATGAATTGCATCATGTTATTCCTAGAAGTCATGGATGATGCAATCATAACGAAGCTTACATCACTCTTCTGAACAAATTGCCCTATATCAGCTCTAGAAATCATACAGTGTCGTGCTCTCTTATTTGTCAGTGTTTGATTTTGCAAAGGGACACATTTCTGTTTAGCCAAAGTGAGCAGAGATGCCTCGTACTTGTGTGAACAGTGCAGATAACTTCTGCTATGTTTGCGGTGAAGTGACTTTTGCATCACAAAAGCGCAGTATAACCACTATGGTTAATAAAGCCTATCACCTTTATTTTGGCTGCAAAATTGGAGATCAGGACAAGAGGTGGGCCCCACACATATGCTGCAACACTTGTGCAACAAATCTTCGCCAGTGGTTGAACAGGAAAAGGAAATCTATGCCTTTTGCAGTGCCAATGATTTGGAGAGAGCCAACAGATCATACCAGCAATTGTTACTTCTGCATGGTGCCTCCAGTTGGGAAAGGTGTGTCAAAGAAGAAAAAGTGGACTGTGCATTATCCAAACATTCCATCAGCTATACGCCCAGTACCCCACGGAGAAGGACTGCCGGTCCCTGATGCACCAGAATCATTCTCACTTGAGTCAGACGAGGAAGAGGAAGAGGATGAAACTTCTGGTCCTGAACCATCATGTCACAGGACCCACATTTTCTCCCATCCTCCTCCTCTGAACCACACCTCATAACATAAGGTGAACTGAATGACCTTGTCAGGGATTTGGAACTACCCAAGAGTAAGGCAGAGCTGTTGGGCTCCAGGCTACAGCAGTGGAATCTCCTGGCAGGTGATGTTAGGGTTTCCATGTTCCGTGACCGTCAAAAGGATCTTGTCCCATTCTTCTTCATGGAAGGTGATCTTGTAGCCTGCAACAACATCGATGGTGTGATGGCAGCCCTCAACATTGTTCACGATCCAGATGAGTGGAGACTGTTCATTGATTCATCGAAGACGAGTCTTAAAGCTGTTTTACTGCATAATGGCAATGTTTTGCCATCAATTCCAGTTGGTCATGCAGTCCATATGAAGGAAACCTATGACAACATGAAACAACTTTTGAGGTGCATAAACTATGACCAACATCAGTGGCAGCTTTGTGGCGATTTGAAGGTTGTTGCTCTCTTGCTTGGTCTGCAGACTGGATACACAAAGTACTGCTGTTTTCTCTGCGAATGGGATAGTCGTGCAAGAGATTCCCACTACATCAAGAAAGATTGGCCACTCCGACAGTCATTGGAGCCTGGGAGGAAAAGCATCCACCACTTGTTGAATCAAGGAAGATTTTGTTACCACCCTTACACATCAAGCTGGGTCTGATGAAGAACTTTGTCAAGGCCCTTGACAAAACACAAGCAGCTTTCAAGTACCTCCATGGAAAATTTCCAAGGTTAAGTGAAGCTAAGATAAAGGAAGGTGTCTTTGTTGGTCCTCAGATTCGTGAACTTCTTCGAGATGATGCATTTGACCATGCACAGCGTGGCAAGGAAAAGACGGCATGGAAAGCCTTCCAGTTAGTGGCAATAAATTTTCTCGGAAACAACAAGGCAGACAACTACAGGTTGTTGGTGGAAAACCTCCTCAAGGCATACAAAAGCCTTGGTTGCAACATGTCACTAAAGATACATTTTTTGCACTCTCATCTAGATTTTTTTCCACCGAACTGCGGAGCAGTGAGCGACGAGCACGGCGAGTGATTTCACCAGGACATTGCAACAAAGGAGAAACGCTATCAGGGCAAATGGAGCCCATCAATGCTTGCAGACTATTGCTGGACAGTGACAAGAGATGCTCCATTTAATGAATACAAGAGACAAGCCAAGAAGCACCGAGTAGACACTGAATAGGACTGAACTATGTACATAATAGTTTTTTGCCTTTTGTTTCATAATAAATTTTATTTATATAACTCTTTTGCTGATTTTTAAAGTGTTACATAAACAGGACAGATGAAATATTATCATGTAAAGCAACCATAAACACATGAAAAGACCTAGGTTTACAGTTTATGATTAAAACTCTACTATCTACACAATATACATAGACATAAAATGTAAAAACTTAAATATCTTAGAAACAGTAGCCAATCAGTTGTTTTAATTGTCATACTTGAATTCAGCACATCAAAATACATAATAAATAGCACATTTTATCTCTGAAGCAGACGACTTCTCAAAAATTGTAGACCAGTGTAATCATACATGTAATGATACGAGCAAGTAGACTGACACAGTTCAAAGCCACTAGGTATACTTTATGATTGAGACACAACTACTACTGTGATTTTCTTTATTAAATCTGGACAAATATGTGAAATAGTATTTATAGTGGTTGGATTAATCTACTGTAGTGAAAATGAAGTTGATGTGAAATATATTTCCTGTGTTGTAAATCATGAAATATTACCTGTTCTGTGAAATATATTATCTATGTTGTAAGTCATAGAACATATTTCCTCTGCTGTGGAATATATCATCTATTCTTTACATCATGGAATATTTTTCCTCTGCTATATAATATAGAATCCATGCTGTAAAGCATGGAATATATTTCCTATGCTATGGAGTATATTACTTCTCTTATAACTCAGATACACCCACTGTATTGACTCTACCACATCAACTAAAGCTTAACTGAAGAAATTTTTTTATTTGAACAACTGAATGCAGGTCTAGCAAAACATAAGCAAAACTTACAGTTTTTTCCTCATGTTGCTGCATGCTTCCTTGTTTGTTGCTACTTAACTTGTAGGTATTTAACATGCAATATTAACATACTTGTAATTTTCTGGGACTAATTTTGCTGTCACTTGCACCAGTTTAAATCTGAAATAACTCCACTGAGTTCACAAGAGTTATTTCATACGAAGAGCAGAATGTAGTCCACTATGTCCTTTGACTACCCCAGATGTCATTTAATTTTTATGGTGTAGTATTGTACCACTTAAGAAAATCAGTGCATTGGCTAACATTCATGAATCCCTGCCAAGTATCAGAAATATAAATTAAACAGTTAGAAGTCCGAAGAGGTGTACAGGGCATAAACCTTTTCACAGCATGAAGGTTATGTTGCCAAAGCACATCCTGCCCTAATGGATTGTACATGTGCATGTAATACCAAGCATACAAAGAGAAGAAATTAGCATCTAACAAATGCTGATTTTACTCTCAAATTAGTTATAGAAATCCAAAAGTAGCACAGGTAGAATAATAACCTGCAGGTTTACTGGCACCATTTGGCTCCACCATACTGGGGCCTGGGTTTAGGAGCCCTCTTGCACATAACTGTGTCCAGACTAATAGAACTCATTTGCATTGAGGAGATGAGGTGCTTGGGTCCATTAAGGAAGCTGATACTCTTTTACCCTAGGAATATTCCTTGCAGCAGATTTATGAAATGTCCTTGGTACTTGCCTTAGAGCAAGTGGTTTATCCTTCATTTTAGCTGGACAAAAGGCAATATAACAACATCCTTTTGGGGTTTAAATGTCTAGAGGAAAGAAATATTAACCTGGAGTAAAGGGGTGAAATCAAAAGGACCTCCTTCTGAATCAGTTTAGGCAGAGCCTCTATTGTATGACTGCAGTATGCCACTGCAAAACACCAAACAAATTTGATTTAAGTCTTTCCTGGAGAGATTGTAAATGCTGGAGATTATGAGCCACAATCAAAATACACTGCACAGTCATACAGTGAAAGTACATTCTCTTTCTGCTGGGTTTCTCTAAGATACTAAGGTTAAAATTTATTACAGTTCTCTCATTACTGATAGGAAATTTTCCACCATCTCTACTATATTTCATTGCAGACTCTACAGCAATAGGCATCTATACTGAATTGTCTTTTATTGTCATTCCTGCCTATGGTTATGATCCTAATAATGATTATAAATAGATTTTGATTTAATTACTATTTTTATATATACATTTTAGTCTGTTCCAGGATTGCCCGGCCCACCTGGCCCAATTGGCCCAGCTGGCCCACCTGGTCAAGCAGGCTCACCCGTAAGTAAAATTCAATCTTGCTATGTACATCTTATCCCCTGAAATATACAGCCCCTGTTCTCTCTCCTTTAATTTGGGCACGTTTTCGACCAACAAATCTAGATGCTGAGAATTTTATGACTATGTTGTGTTCTTTTATTGGTCTGTAATATAACCTCAGGAACAAACGACTCAATATCAGATTCTGCCCTTACTTAGACCCTATGCATTCCCACTGAAATCAGTGTAATTATATGGCATGTAAGTCGACATAGACTATGATCCCTAACAATGCTTAAATTCTAATTTTACTTATGATTCACTGATAATGCTCCAGTCTCTTAATTCATACATAAATTTAACAGCCCTAGTCATCTAAAGTGAATTTGGAAATTCCAGTGCATGTACAGCAATATGCTATGGGCTTTGGGTTTTTTAATGTGGATTTCCATTTAGTGGAGTAGTTTCAATCCATATTGCACAATTGATTATTTGATCCTGTCAGTTTGCTTCCCTCTGGTTGTTCAGTAATTGTTCTGGGTGACTTATTTATTATGATTATGAGGGTATTGCAATATGTAGCAACCTCCTGGGGAAAAAAACAGTGATTTCTCAGCTGTGTTCTTCTACATATCAGGGTAGTCATGGATACCAAGGTTCCCCTGGTGAGCCTGGACAACCTGGCCCTTCTGTAAGTATCACTTTACATTACTATGCACTTAAAAGTCATGTTCTTGCAAGCTGTCCATAGATATACGCTCACCTTGCCTGAGTAAGGACATTAGGATTGATCCCTTAAGAAATGAATGGTAGAAGGAATATAGTCTATGCAACTTTATTTGTTCAACCTTTTAAACAAAGAAACAAGTCACACCAGACTTTTCAGTAGAATGTTAATAATCCATATGAATGCATGTAGGAAAAATTACTACACTTTGGGTCTGATCCAAAGCCCATTGAAGTCAATGGTAATCCTTCCATTGACTTCAATGGGATTTGGATCAGGCTTTATGAAAGGAAGACCTGCAGAGAAGCAATTCGCTATGTGCATATTCATTATGGACCAAATTCAGTTCTATGGTGCACTAACCATTAGGGATGAACAGTATTTGATGCAAACCATTTTTGCTCACGAAAATAGAGACAATTTTGGAAACCCTTAGAACAATTAAATCCATTGCAAATTCTCCTTTTCATTGCTGATCAAATTCCTCGCCTATCTGGCTGAAATTTATCCATTAGTTCACACATTCAGATACAAATCTCCCATTTCACTCCTGTGGGCTCACAAAAGTGACTGGAACTTGATTAAACAATCTATGACATTTAGCTAGTTACTGCTTTTCATAGGCCTACCACAAATAGTAACAGGAAGAATATATCTGTGATGCATTTAACATTCATGGAATAGTTTAAACCCACATCAGCTGAATACTAGATAGGACAAAAACCTAGGCAGGGTTGAATAGAGGTCTAAAAATAGTGATTGCATACATGGTGATGCTGGTAAATCCTCTTAGCTGTGTTGATTTCAATGGAACTATGCCAAATTACACGCCCAATAATCCTTTTAATCCCTAGAAATGAAAGTCCCCCTGCTCCAGTCTGAGTGGGCATTAAGCAGTAAACTACGTGAGGGTTTAGGGATGGAATTAACCCTGCTATCTATGTGTTGCCTGTGTAGCTGCAATGCATTCCCTCCTTGGCCACTGTTCCAACTCATGGGCATCAGGTTTCTGATTCCTGGATCTACATAGTCACAAACTTATGACCCACTAGTCCAATTCTGCCCTGTTTTGAAACCCTTCTGCACTGGCTTATTTGGAGCCATAAAGAGACCCACTCTGTGGAGTGCAGTTAGTCAAATGCCCCTTTGTCCACCCCTGTCACATGGGCCAGACCTCCCCACTGGGTGGATTTAACCCTGAATGACTACCCACTGTATTTACCAAACCTGTGTATTGCAGCTGTGCGAATAGTTCATGACTTTTTAATACAATTTTTATTTGTACATGATGGAAGGAAATTCATCTTTATTTTGTTTTCAGGGACCTCCAGGACCCCCAGGATTACTAGGCCCAGCAGGTCCCCCAGGAAAAGATGTAAGTTCAATGTTACAGTATGTAATGGAGGAGGATCAAAATTACTGCATAGTGTTATTAAAGCAGTGTCTATTGGTACCACTCTGTTTAAGTATCTTCAGGCTATCACATGTAATCCCCTGATTTGTACATTTCATAATATGTCTGTAAAAATTTGCTCTCGATTAAAACTTGGTATGAAATGTCTCCTTTCCAGAGGAGTTATGACAATCTCCGGCCCCTTATTACACATATCGTAAATAATACGTAGGCACCATAAGTGAGGTCAGGACTGAGTGGCTGATTTGGCAGTTGCTCTAAATTACTTTGCATTGGCCAGTTTTAGTTGTAAACCATAGTTTAGTTTACTATTTGTGGGTTAACAACTTGGAGTGGCTGTGCTTCTATTGTAGTTCCAAGCTTTTATGTTTGTTTGGGGGGGGGGGTTGATCATTTCCCCAGAGTGTGCTAAGGAGATACATTGATTTTTTTTTCTAGATCCCAATATGCAGTCTTTCATATTTGTCACCTCTATTTTATGCAAAGATCTTACATACTTGACACCTGGCACTGAACTCATTAAGGGCCTGATCCATAGCCCAGTGCAGTCAATGGATGACTCCCATTAAGTTTAATGAGGTTTGGATCAGGCCATAAATAGACAGGCAGTGATAAAGATAGGATAGAACCTACTTTTGATATGTGCCTGAAATCTTGTTCTGAGCCACATTAACTTTGAATCTTTGGGAAATGGGTTCTATGGTCATGAAAGACCAGGTGTTGGCTCACAACACCAGATAGATTATTTTGCATGGCTATCGTACAGAGAGACACAATCAGTCAATAAAAGTCTTTGTCCCTTTTGACTGTTTCTCTATGTGTGGTAAATATCAGAGGCATCATGAGGCTTCTGTGATGCCACCATTTCTACAAAGAATAGTGTGGCTAAGACTGGAACTTACTCCTTGTTCATCAAAACATTTGATGAGAATGGATCATGAACTGTGACGGGCTTCTAAGGTAAAGACAAAATTGTGCTATGAGACAGATTTCACCCTGGCATAAACTGATGTGACCCCCTCCACCCATTGATGTCAATGAGAGTTGCAGCAGCTTATTCCAAGGTCTGTTTAGTCCTGTATTACTAGTTCTTTGCCAGAAACTGAAGTAGTAACAGAGCAAAACCGTTTATTCTGTCCATAGGGAGAATCTGGAAGACCAGGCAGAACTGGTGAGCGTGGATTACCTGGACCAGCGGTAAGAAAGAGCCCCGAGAGAGCTCTTCTGAATGAAAAACCAACTTGTTATTGATTTTGCATTTTGTTAACAATACCACCAGACTGACTATGCTACTTAATATATATTAGTTTATGTGCTTCATTACTCTGCCATATTTGTAATTTACATAGTCTTTTATGCTTATATGTTTAGGGCCACAAAGGACCCCCTGGTATGCCTGGATTCAATGGAATGAAAGGTCACAGAGTAAGTATTATTGTAAGAGTATTTTTGAGTGAAATACTCCAACTGAATCATTATGCAACAGGCACAAGCACTCCCCTTTGCAGAACTTTTGGAAAGTTCAGATCTGAACTTCACAACTGGCTCTTCTCTCAGTAATGGGCCTTTTGAAAATCTAAAGCCCTGGCCATGAACACCCTACACTTAGGGAAAGTTCTGATCTGGTTCAAAATGTGCCCCTTTGTCCCATCTCTGCTTATTTAGATTTACCATTGAGTTACCATTAATACTGACGACAAATAAATTACCTGGAATGTATTCTTAACTACGAGCCAAATTTTGATCCCCATATTTACATTGTTGAGCAGTTACCCACATGAGCAGTCCTAGTGAAATCAATGGGACTATTCGTGGCACTAAATTCTCACTTATGTAGTAAGGAGTTCACAGTCTATTGCTAATCATGCACTGATCACCTTTTGTAACATTTTACAACAGGAGTCATTAAAGCTATTTTGATTTTCTGGTGTATTACTATTTAAACAAATATAAGCCATTTTCCTACAATGTAAGATTTGTTGTTAGCTTTTCAGGTTAAAAAAAAAAGGATGCACTTGAAGTTCAGTATTGATCAAGGATTATCAGGGTTTCAAAGTACAAATGAAATGTATGTTATTTTTGGTTCCCTTAGGGCTTTGATGGAAGAGATGGCGCCAAAGGTGATAGTGGTGCACCTGGTCTGAAGGTAAAGTGACTTTGTTGCAACCTCTAGAAAGTATGTAATTTTACTCTGAATCAATAACATAACTGTATTTTGCATATTTGCTTCTGTAAAACCACTTACGCTTTTTAAGTCCTGGCTGATCATGTCCATATAAATAATCAGTTACTCTAGGGGAGTCTGTTGTCTGCAATTGCAGCATATCTCATCTGATTTTATAACAGTAACAGACAGAAAAGATGGAGATTCCCATGACTGAAGAGTATATTCAACTTTATTACTTTAAATAGATGCTTTACTGATACACTTCAGGCCCAGTTCACCTCTGTGTTACACCAGCTTAATGCCAGAGTAACTCAATTGATATTAATGGAATTACAGCCATGTAGAACTGAAGTAACACAATGATGGATTGGGCCCCAAGCCTTTCTGTTTTAATATTTTGTGCCTGAGGTTGTTGAGACTTCTCAATCCCCACTGACTTCAGTAGAATTTGAAGAAACTGAATACCTCACAGAAGATGTTTAGCTTCTCAGAGGATTGGGACCTTGCTTGTTACTGTGTGTCATCCCTACAAGAGATTACTAATGAAATATGGTAATAAAGGTTAATTCTGTCAAAACCTGATATTCTCTTTATATAACAGGGTGAAAATGGTCTTCCTGGAGCAAATGGATCACCTGGGCCAATGGTAATTTTTTTCATTATCATTTAATTAGAAGTTACTGTAACTGATACTTTTTCTGCTTAGTATTTCTTACTATCTTCAGCTCTCTTCTGACTTTATTCCTTAAGAGCTTGATCCTGCCACCCTTTACACACACTGAGTACTACTTACCCATGCAGACAGCTCCATTGAAACATTTCTAAGCAAAATAGTTTTCTTCTTGTTGTTTGTTACATGGTGTCTTTGAAAATCTGTTGTCCAAATTAATAATTGTATGTTCTTTAGGGTCCAAGAGGTCAACCTGGTGAAAGGGGAAGACCAGGATCTCCTGGTTCCGCTGTAAGTAATTGGAACAAAACTACAGGATTGCTATTATTTCTGTTGCATGGCCCAACAGGTGCACATCATGCTTCATAGACACACAAAATAAAAGCTCCCTGACTCACAGAGTTTACAGTCTACATTAGATGTAGTACAGCAAATAGTGTATAGGAGGATATGGCAGAATATATAGTTTCTGCAAAATCGTCATGAAAATTTCCAGCCAAAGATCAAAGGTTGTAGTAAAGGGCATACAGATTTGCTACAGGCAATGTGTCCTTAACAAGTTCTTCTTTATATTGTATGCTAATATATTATACTTTGAGGGTATAAGTTCAGCCAACAGGGTGGGCAGGATGGAGTAGAGGTCAGCATTGGAAGACTAACTAAACAAAGTGACTGCTGTGGAGAAGAGTGAGACTGTGGTGTCCCAGCTTGGACTACAAGGGGAGGTCATAATTAACGCCAGCTAATGCAAACAAGTCTCAACCTAAAATATAACAGAACAGGGACTGTTTATGCTAGTGCACAATGTACTGAGCAATGAAGATGTCTGATACATCTACAGCAGAGGTAACAGGCCTTAAATCATTGTTAGTTCTTTTGTGCCACATTTTATCCTTTCTCTGTGTTTGTAAGCTTTAGTCATTCTAGAATGCATGACATTTATTGCTGTCTTATTTATTTAATCTAAAGTACAGCTCACACACATTATGTTTTGCTCTATTAAGCATGATTGCTATGCATTAAAGAATTACTGCTGTCTAATAACATATTTCCTTGTATACCACTATCTTCTTATTACAGCAAAGTGCATGTACAATTGATAGGCACCTTTTGGATATTAGTATTATTACTACTACTACTATTGTTATTTAACATAGTAGGCACCCATACCTGAGGAATTGTGTGTGCCATACTAAAATATATAGGAATGTATGGACATGCAGAAACATGGTTTGAAAGTCAATATCGTCCAATATCAAAATCCTTGGCTTTTCAGCCCCAAAGAGAATGTATAGTATGTGATTATGTTGTATTCTTTTGGTAGGGTGCCCGTGGTAATGATGGTACTCCGGGAACATCTGGACAACCTGTAAGAAACTTTATTGTTTTCCCTTAACTATTGTATTGCTTAACTATTTTTCTCTTGCCCATGTGCTTGATGGGCTACAATGCCACCCATTAATTGGACATGGTTTGCCTTATGAATAGTGTCTTAGGCAATTATAATTTTCAATAACTTTACGCTTGCTATTATGATTGAAACAAAAAACCTTTATTTTTGATGAAGAATAAAAAGAAAATAAGAGAAATCATGATCTTGTAAATCAAAAGGATGTGTATGTATATCCAAGCTTTTCTCTAATTATTTACTGACGAAGATAATGGAAACTCTTTATATGGGCCAAATTTTGAATGATTTCATCATATAAGTCACTCAGCCCTAGCGCTAGACCATGATGTCAAGCTGTCTAGAGTAGCTCATGAGCAAGAGTGCCAACCTCAGGGCAGACTGTCAAGGAACAAGACGCAAACCCCAAACTGGTTGTATGTTCTATAATTAGATTTCATCAACCAAGTAACAAGTGTGAACTCCTGTCTATCTTGCCTTTGTGATAGATTGACCCTTACACCTAAAATCACAACAATATTCTGGATACTCCCAGTCCCAAAGGACCAGCCATTTACTCCAGGTCAACTGTACCTCAGATCTCATAGACTCATAGACTCATAGACTTTAAGGTCAGAAGGGACCATTATGATCATCTGGTCTGACCCCCTGCATGCTGCAGGCCACAAGACCCTTCCCTGGACTCTGCCGTTGAAGTCCCCAATCCTGTGTTTTAGTGACTTCAATCGGCAGAGACCCTCCTGATAGTGATCCCTGCCCCATGCTGCGGAGGAAGGCGAAAAACCTCCAGAGGCTCAGCCAATCTACCCTGGAGGAAAATTCCTTCCCGACCCCAAATATGGCGATCAGTAATACTCCGAGCATGTAGGCAAGAGTCTCTAGCCTGACCCTTGTTGGCCATTATACTATTTACGTACCATTGCTTGGTTTTCCTTGGCTACTATGTTTTACCATTAAACCATTCCCTCCATAAACTTATCTAACTTAATCTTAAAACCAGACAGGTCCGTCGCCCCCACCGTTTCCCTCGGAAGGCCGTTCCAATATTTCACCCCTCTGACGGTCAGAAACCTTTGTCTAATTTCAAGCCTGAACTTCCCCACGGCCAGTTTATATCCATTCGTTCTCGTGTCCACATTAGTACTAAGCTGGAATAATTCCTCTCCCTCCCTTGTATTTATCCCTCTGATATATTTAAAGATAGCAATCATATCCCCCCTCAGCCTTCGCTTTGTCAGACTAAACAACCCAAGCTCCTCTAATCTCTTTTCATACAACAGGTTTTCCATTCCTCTGATCATCCTAGTCGCCCTTCTCTGCAGCCGTTCCAGTTTGAGTTCATCTTTTTTAAACATGGGAGACCAGAACTGCACACAGTACTCCAAATGAGGTCTCACCAGCGCCTTATACAACGGAAGCAGGACCTCCTTATCCCTACTAGATATACCTCGCCTAATACATCCCAAGACCGCATTGGCTTTTTTCACCGCCACGTCACATTGTCGACTCATAGTCATCCTGCAGTCTACAAGGACCCCTAGGTCCTTCTCCTCTTCCGTTACTTCTAACCAATGCGTCCCCATCTTGTAACTAAAATTGTTATTAGTCATCCCCAAGTGCATCACCTTACACTTTTCACTATTAAATTTCATCCTATTTCTGATACTCCAATTCACAAGCTCATTCAAGTCTCCCTGCAGAATATCCCTATCCTCCTCCGAATTTGCAACTCCTCCCACCTTCGTATCATCCACAAACTTTATCAGCCCACTCCTGCAATCGGTTCCGAGGTCAGTTATAAATAGATTAAATAAAATGGGTCCCAAAACCGAACCTTGAGGCACTCCACTAGTAACCTCCCTCCAACCCGACAGTTCACCCTTTAATACGACCCGCTGCATTCTCCCCATTAACCAATTCCTTATCCACCTCTGGATTTTCATATCGATCCCCATGTTTTCCAGTTTAACCAATAATTCCTCATGGGGTACAGTATCAAACGCTTTACTGAAATCCAGGTATATTAGGTCCACCGCATTTCCCTTATTTAATAAGTCCGTTACTTTCTCAAAGAAGGAGATCAGATTCGTTTGGCACGATCTGCCCTTCGTAAAACCATGCTGTAATTTATCGCAATTGCCATTAACCTCAAGGTCCTCAACTAGTTTCTCTTTCAGAATCTTCTCCAGCACCTTGCACACTACAGATGTTAAACTAACAGGCCTGTAGTTACCTGGATCACTTTTTTTCCCTTTCTTGAAAATAGGAACCACGTTGGCTATTCTCCAGTCTAACGGGACCACCCCCGAGTTTACAGATTCATTAAATATTATCGCTAATGGGCCTGCTATTTCCCGTGCCAATTCCTTCAATATTCTCGGATGAAGATCGTCCGGTCCTCCCGACTTAGTCCCATTAAGGTGTTCAAGTTTTGTTTCTACCTCGGATGCAGTAATCCCCCATCCTGTATGCCCCTCTGTAACGGTGCTAGTATCCCTAATACCTTCATTGGCCTCATTAAACACCGATGCAAAATATTCATTTAGATATTGCGCCATGCCTAGATTATCTTTAATCTCCTCTCCGGCTATAGTCTTCAGCGGTCCCACTTCTTCTTTCTTTGCTTTCTTCCTATTTATATGGCTGTAAAACCTTTTACTATTGCTTTTAATTCCCCTCGCTAGGTCCAACTCTACACGGCCTTTGGCCTTTCTCACTCTATCTCTACATTCTCTGACTTCACTAAGGTAAGTTTCCTTACTGATCCCTCCCCTCTTCCACTCTTTGTACGCTTTGTGTTTTTTCCTAATCGCCCCTTTGAGTCGGTCGCTCATCCAGCTCGGTCTAAATCTCTTGCTTAGTAATCTTTTTCCCTTTTTGGGGATACAGGCCTCTGACAGCTCATGCATCTTTAACTTAAAGTAATCCCAGGCTTCTTCTGCCTTTAGATCCCTTAATACGTTTGCCCAATCCACTTCCCTTACCAGTCCCCTTAATTTGTTAAAATTGGCCTTTTTAAAACTATAAACCCTAGTCTTTGACTTAATTCTGTTACTCCTTCCATTTAGTTTAAACCGAATTAGCTCATGATCACTGGAGCCCAAGTTGTCCCCCACTACCACTTCCTCAACGAGGTCCTCACTACTTACCAGAATCAAATCTAAAATGGCCTCCCCCCTCGTCGGTTCAGCTACCACTTGATGAAGGAATTGATCAGCAAGCACATCTAGGAACATCTGAGCCCTATTATTGCTACTAGCGTTTGTTCCCCAATCTATATCTGGGAAGTTAAAGTCCCCCATAATTACACAGTTTCTATTAGTATTTACTTCCCTTAATACATTAAATAGTTCCTTATCCATATCCTGGGTCGATCCCGGCGGTCTATAGCACACCCCAAGCACTATCCCCGGAGAGGCTCTAGTAGTCCTTTTACCCAGTGTGAGTATCGCCCAGACGGACTCCGTGTTATCTATTCCATCCACTATTATTTCTTTACAGCTTATTTCACTATTGACATACAATGCCACCCCCCCACCTTTACCTTTATCCCGGTCTTTCCTAAACAGCGCATACCCCTCTATACCTGTGTTCCAGTCGTGACTGCCATTCCACCACGTTTCAGTTATTCCTACGATATCCGGTTTCAATTCTCGGACCAAGAGCTCCAATTCCTCCATTTTATTACCTAGGCTTCTCGCATTGGTGTATAAACACCCTAATGTATGTCGTTTAGCCTGTCTCCCATTAGTAGCGGGTCTCTTTGTGTCCGTCCCCCCTGTCCTTCCTATGTCCAATCTCATCTCCCCGGCTATGTCTCCTCTTATTTCACTCAGCTTTTCAATACTGGAATCTGGCGTGGAGATTAACTGTGCATCTCCCAACCTTCTCCCCAAACTTCCTAGTTTAAAGCTCTTTTGATAAGATGAGCCAGCCTCCCTCCCAGAAGTCTATTTCCTTCCCTACTCAGGTGAAGCCCATCCCGCGAGAACAGGTGTCTGTCCCCGAAAGCCAAAGACAATGCTTGTAGCCAGTCCTATAATACTAACTAAAGAGTTATTAACTAAGAAAAAGAAATAAGATGGTTATTTACAAGGTTAAAGCAGGTAAACAGACACATACAAATAAGATACAGTCTTAGGTTCCAAAAGATAATAGTAGCTGCTATAATATGCAAGCTCTATATGTCCTTTATGGCTAGCACAAGCCAAGCAGTTGGTGATCCCTTGCTTATGCTTAGAAACATTGCCCTCTCCAAATTCCAAGCAGCATCATAATATAGTTCCTTTTTGTCAGGCATTTTTATTCCCTTCCCCCAGAGTTCAAGCTGATGGGATGAGTTCACACGCAAGCCCCCTCTTCATGAATGTGGGGGAGAACAATCAACAAAGTCTTTGTTCTTTGATGCTTCACAATGGCTCATTTGGTTTCAATGGGCCATATAAACCATGAGTTAGCCCAACTCATATAAACCATAAGGTAGCCCAACATTTTTATTTTTCCAACTACTTAGAAACTGTAATAGTAGCAGCCATATTCTCCTCTTTTCCCTCTCACATGCTTTCATTCAAGTGATCTGTTAAAATATTTTGTGCAATATCATCTCGATAGTCATACTTTTCAAATTGAAATTATTCAGTTACAAAAACATCCACATCTGATTGAAAATGTACGTTGAATAAGGGTAACTAAAGTACAGGTGTGATATTTTAAAAACAGCCACATTTCATCTTCTAGAGTATGACTCATATTTCTTGATATTTTGCCAGATGTTTCTTTTTTCACAACAGAAAAAAACTCTCACAGTCAGGTTTATTTTCAAATTAAGTTTTATTCCATATGACCTTCACCTCTTGTAATAATAACTTTGCCTTCTTCGTTTAAGGGTCCCCCTGGCCCTTCCGGAACTCCAGGATTTCCAGGCCCTCCAGGTGCTAAGGTATCTATTTGAAGATCTATTTCACCATATGCATATGCCTCACTGTCAGGCCGCTATCACATTTCTTGGAGGTCTATAGCTGATGTATTTTCATACACAGAATTAGGCAAATCATGCTCACTTCATTCTCACAAGCACTCCCATTGCAACCAATGCATGTGAATGCTATGAGGATTTGTCCCCAGGCCTGGAACATCTCTCACTTCTGCATATGTTTTGGAAGTTTCTCCAGGATATTTTCATGCTGACCTCTAGGCACATTTACAATACAAGTAATAAAATAATCCAGTAGTACTACTTATTGTGTGTGTCACCCACTCTAATGTGAAGCTCACCCCTGTGCACCTCACTGTCCTTGTAACTGTTGATTTATTTACCCTTCTCCTTTTTTAGCCCTTCTTCTCTGGAGCGTCTCTCTGCTCCTCCATGTTAAATATACAAATTATGTGCTCTTTTTTATTTCTTTTCTTATGTTAAAAGGACTAAATTGCAGTCTTGTTCCTCTAAGGAATACTGTAAGGTGCAGGATGGGGCTTTGGCAACTAGGTAAAGGTACTCTGATGCATTCTACCTGCATAGGAAAGAGGCAGACACAATGCCTTATAGTGTATGAGGCAGAATGTGCTTTCTATCACTCTTTAGAACTGCATGAGACAATATGCAGTATTTCAGCAAGTGCTGCCCAGCACATATTGCCAAGTTCTAGCTCGCTGTGTTCCCTTGGATCAGTTACCTGCCCCTTTGCTGAGGATAGGCTAGTGTCAGCATTCTGCCTGGGTCCAGCAAAGGTTCACTGGCTGAGGAAGAGGTAATGAGGCTAAAATGTTAATATTATCCATTGGGAGCAATACTAGAGTGAGTTCAATTTGCTCTCATACCATCTTCTTCATAGGGTGAAGCTGGTGCTCTTGGTTTCCCAGGCTCTGATGGTAGCCCTGGACAAAAAGGAGAACCTGGTCCACAAGGTCATGCTGGTGCAGCTGGTTCTCCTGTAAGTAACAAACATCACATAAGTCCTTGGAAATGTTGTGCTGGTTATACAAACATATTGTTATGATTACTGCCATACAAATTGATGTTTGCAAAGTGCTATGGAATTTTTGGTTTTAAGTACAATGTTATAGCATTGATTAATCATTTCTTCTTTCCAGGGCAATCCTGGAAGAGATGGAAACCCAGGTGGTAAAGGTGAAACGGTAAGTATCCCACCAAATTGTCATTTTTTGCTATGTTATTGGTTGGGGTTACAGTTTTGATTATGCAGTATTCAGTAATGCCATGCTTTATTCATATTAGTGTCCTTCAATCCCACACAGGGCCCTAGTGGTATTCCTGGTGCTCCTGGGTTGAGTGGAGCCCGTGGCCCTCCTGGTCCGCCAGGTATTAATGGACCTCCTGGACAAAGAGGCACGCCAGTGAGTCACCAACATTCTTTTCATTACTAAGAGAAAACAAGGGGATAAATTCCCTGTCACCTACAACAGTGCAAACCCATGAACACCGGTGGGGTTGCACAGGTATACAGGGAGTCCTCAGACATATGACACAATTCGTTCCTCAGAATTGCATTGTAAGTCAAAACATTGTAAGTCAAAAACACTTTTCCCATAGGAATCAATGGTAGGAAGGGGGGATTGATTCCTGAACCAAGGCTTGATACACTGTTTTCACCACAATAACCCAGTTTTTTGTACTAAATGAATTATAGATTAATAATGTTGCAACATCAATGTATTTACTGTGCACTGTATTTTGTAAACACCATTCAAATAAACACATAAACTTAAATATGCTGCTCAGAATGCCGGCAACACAGGCTCAGAAAGCCAGGGCGAACGGCACACATGCTGACCCTCAGCCAATCACTGATCAATTTCTGATTGGCTGAGCCCAGAGCCGGGAGCCAATCAAAACAAGCGACAACCCTACCTGGCAACAACCTACCCTCCGGACTCAAAGCCAATCAGAAGCGACCTTTTTCAGCTCCATACCACTATAATGCAACCAGGAAGTGATTTCAAGCAAACTTTATGCAAATTGAGCATCCTACGGGCGAAACAGGCAGTCAATTGAAAAGTGATGTAAGTGGCATCCGATGTAACTCAGGCGTAAGTCCGAGGACTCCCTGTATGTGACAGAAGAATGTGGCTTAGGGAGTTCTGTTAGAAGCCTTCAGACATTTCCCATATATTTGAACTTGCCCAGTCAATTCTGCCATCCCTTTGCTATTGTCTATTATAATTATCCAACCAACAAAACAGAAAAACCACAGCAAAGCAAGAACTTTGGTAATAATAATATATTGCAAAGCCATAGTAAAATGACTGATTTTTGTCCACCATAAATATTCCAAGTATTGAACCTTATTGACATAGTTATATCTCACTTTGGGTTGTAGAAGGATGTATCTGGATGGCTACTCAGATTTAGACTCACCCCATTCATCCATTTCTAATTGTTACATATAAAAAATTTCATCTTTTTTATTTCTGAATTTCCTTGGGGCTGCCCCTTATGAAACCTACTCATAGTGTGTAAAATAATTATTCTTGTATTAACATTGAAATTAACGTGCCATGTCCTGACAGAATTACTTCATAATTCCTCAAACCTTATTAATGCAAATTTCCATTGGCATCAAGCAAAACTGACATCAAACTCCCAGTGATACAAAAACAAAATGAAACCTAGGGTTTGACCCAATGGAAGCACTCACCTGAGTACGGGTATACAGGATCATCTCTTTTATAGAGAGGATGTATAACCAGCTCCAGTAGGAGTCTTCCACTTCTGTTTCACTCCTGTGAACAGATAAACCATAAAAATGAGCTGACAATTTAAATGCTGAGAGATATATTTCTTATTATTATTGTTATTTAACAAACCTACTGAAATATTCTGTTATGTAGAAGTGGTAATGGAAGTGTGTTCTGTTTAGGGTGAACCTGGTAAGAACGGTGCAAAAGGAGAGCCAGGCACACGAGGAGAGCGTGTAAGTGATTTTCTAAATATTTTGATTTCTTTAATGCATCATCATGTTTTACAAGCTTATTAATAACAGGCCAAATGCAGTCCTTACCCCAGCCAAAACTTCCATTGAACTCAGCGAGAGTTTTGACTCCACACAATATGTTTTCACTTGTTCCTGCTTTGTCACTAGGGTGAAAATGGTATTCCAGGTGCTAATGGTCCTCCTGGTGAAGAAGGCAAAAAGGGTGCTAATGGTGAGCCAGGCACAAATGGGTTACCTGGAACGCCAGGAGAAAGGGTAAGCCACTCCAAGTCACCACACTGGGTAATTAAATCATATGTCACATACCATGTACCAAAATCTGGGATTCAAACTTTGAAGAAAGTCTGAATCTAGATAGATATTGAACCAAACTTCCAGATGTGAACATCCCACATATTCGAAAAATTCAGATCCAGATCCTAATCTAGATCTGCTCTGCATGGCTTGGGTCTTTCCTTACTTTATAATACATTAAAGTTATTCTTCTTTTGATAGCAAGAGGGTTATTAATCTTGAAAAACTGGTGTTTCTACCCAAGATTTTGAACCGAATAAGAACACAAGAGAACAGAAAAGTATAGTATAACATGTATGAAAGACTCCAAAGACAATCCATCTACAATTTCTAGAATGACACTCCATCAATTAAATTGAATTCCAGCAGATCAAATGAACATGACAAAGTTTCAGCTCTTGAAAGTGAAATTAAGGCTGATTCATCCATATTCAGGATAATTAGCTGATTCTTCTGCCAACAGTCTTTTAAAAATTAGATGCTACTGGTTTGTATAGAGTTTTATCATGGATTAATTATTGAAATAAATTGTTCCAGCATCATCAACAAAGACAGCCCACCTAAAACAAATTAGAATTGAGATTGATTCAATTTTATATTCACTAACTTTGAAAGTATTTTGGAAAGTTGTGAGGAGAGTGCACAGAGATGCACAGTGAACAAAATAGGAGGAGGTTGAATGCATGAGTGAACTGCAAATGGAAGGTTGTCTTAAAACAATGCAGACAATAGTAACTAATGTCATCAAAACATTGCAACCAAGAGGCCTTCTTAAAGAATGATAGAGAAGGAAAATCATTTTTCAAGGCTGAAATATGCTAATTTTTTACCATGAATAGGGCCTATACCAATGCCCATTGAAGTCACTTAGAGGACTCCCTTTGACTTCAGTGGACGTTGGATTAGACCCAAAGTGCACTGTGCATACAGAAAAAGGATCTTGAATCTGTACAGCCAGGATGGAATGTCATCTCCATCTATCTCCTTCACTGAATATCACTAAAATATGAGTAAATGTGGTTGGTTGAGAAGCATCAAAGTTTGTTATTACAACATTTAAAAATATTTGGATCTATTTGTGTGAACAGAACATTGCACACGATCTTTCAAGAAACCAGAAGATGTTTTTGATTGTCTCTGTTACATAGGTAGACTTTGCCTGTTATTTGATCCACAGGACTAAAATGTCTGCTCTCTTGCTTGGCAGGGTACCCCAGGTTCCCGTGGCATGCCCGGTAGTAATGGACTTCCAGGAGAAAAGGTACATGCTTTCCCAATTTCATAAAATCCATTATAATAATGATCATTTAAATAGCTTTATTTACTTATTGTGAATGTCCAATGTCCTTTTTAAAAAAAATTAAGGGTCCTGCTGGCGAACGTGGTAGTCCAGGCATTGAAGGTCCAAGAGGAGCTCCAGGAGAATCTGGACGTGATGGTGGCCCTGGTCTTCCAGGAATGAGAGTAAGAGAGAACATTCTTTTAATGTGTTATTAAGATAATTTGATGATGATCTTTATTACAGGTGTCTGAGCTGGTTTGATACAGCAACCAGGGCCAAAGCTCCAGTGGGATATCAAACCTTTTTTGAGATTTTCAATCCATGTCAATATCTATTTTATGTATTTAATTACTGGTAATTATATTTAATTGTACACCCTGTGCACTTTGTGGTTGTGGTTAAAAATGGAACTAGAAGTGCAAAAAATTCTTCAAGGATGCTCCTTCTTATGGGATTTCCAACTCAGGTTTTGAAGCCCAAGAGAATTAAACAATCTGAATAAATTTTGGATAAGTATTCAGACTTCTAGGTGCTTAGCTAAACCCCTGAATCTTCGACTGTTTGCCACCATATCTGAATTTCAGTTAGTTCAAAATCCTTTCAGTACATTTTGGTGATTTTCAAAGCAATGAGTTAAATCCTTTCCTCAGTGCATTAGGGAGTGTCTGAAGTTGAGTATTGCATACTTAGGGTTGTAGTAGCCTCCAAAGCTGCCCTCGTGCCCTTCCACAGAAGTGTATTTGGTCAGTGGACCATATAATACCAAATCAACCAGCACTGACCTGCCCCACTCCCACAACATATCTCCACAGTTGGGAGCAGGAAGACTATATGAAGCTGCACTCCGTAGGATGCAGGAGATACCAAACTGCTCAGGTTACAGCATGGCTCTTACAGGATTTGACTTTATATAAACTTCCATTGGATAATTTTATATTTAATCTAATTTTATATAAAATATAAATTTTGAACATTATTTTTTCTGTTACGAAGCCTTTAGTATTTGCAAAAAAAATGCAAATGTGCTGTTTGGTCTTTGGCATATAATATGTGATGCCCACAGACTCAATCAGATAGAAGTTATAAGGCATTAGCCATAAAAAGCAGAAAAGTACAATGTGCTATACTGAGAATTAGTGGGTACTGGTGACCAATATTTGTAAGTTCGAAAGTCAGCAACCACTGATTTTCCATACAGGCTTATGACTTATTACATTTTACACACAGTAAAATAGTTTTTATTGGAAATCAATGTGACTTTCAGACATATAATGTGACACATATCATATATTTGGTAAACTGAAGAGCAAAGCCAAAGTTACTAAGAAAGTGCTATTAAATGTAGTTGTTTGTAAACAATAGGGACTTAATGAAAATGCTTTCATTGCCTACTTTAATTTTAGAGTATGATGATTGCTTTTTTAGTGCCTAAAGCAACTTCGTTCCCTCTATCGAATATCACAGAATGGGCTGAATCCCTACTAAATGAATTATTGATCAGCTAGTCCCTTGTAAATCCAATGGATTTCTTTAGTGAGCCTGAAATGGGTTTGTAAATCTAACTGTAAATAATGGTGTCTCTATAGAATGTAATCTAACAACATTAGTTTTTTCACTAAAAATTAAAGTACTTTTTCCTCACATGCAGGGTTTGACAGGAAGTCCAGGAAGCCCAGGACATGATGGCAAACCCGGCCCTCCAGTATGTACATGGCACAAATATTATACGATAGTACTCTCACTGGGCTTGCCTTTGATCTCACTTAACACCATTATCACTCCGTTGGAGTCCTGGTGTGAAATGTAGGTGAGATCAGAATCAAGTTCATTAGTTGTATTCTGTGTTAATTTTACAGTGACCAATTATTCCGTATCTTTTTCATTGTAACCGCACTGTCCAAACCTTGTTATTTAACATTACTATAAACACTGACTCCTCTTCCATGGGAGTTTAAGCACAATTTTTAAAAATCATAAAAGTATATTTCAAATGAAAAGTTAGCCAAAAATAACATAGTCTTTGCTCACCTTTTAATTCTTTCATTTGATTTTTTTAACGTTTCTCTATTGTTTACATAATCATTTGTTTCTTCTAACGGTCACTATCTCTCTCCTGCATCAGGGTAATCAGGGAGAATCTGGCCGACCTGGCCCTCCAGGCCAATCAGGTCCACGAGGTCAACCAGGAGTGATGGGTTTCCCAGGTCCTAAGGGTAATGAGGTTAGTGTAATTCCTTGACTCAAAAAACATATACTTAATGGGCCAGGTCCTCTGCAATTGTAGATCAATTTAGTTCCATTGACTTTGATGGTGCTATATTGATCTAATTCTGCAGATGATCTGGCCCTATACCTATGAAACTCTCATTTTAGCTAGAGGTTGAATTAGAAACATGCATTTTAAATAAGTCTGGTCTTTCCCTTTTTAAAGGGTGCGCCAGGTAAGAATGGAGAAAGAGGTGCCCCTGGATCCCCTGGCACACAGGTCAGTTTCATTTATCAGCTTCTCTTTAGTAGTAATTCACAATGTCCTCTGTGATTTTAATCCTTTTAAAAATTGCACTGATCCATAATCACAGTCTAATTTTGTGATTTGATAGGGTCTTCCTGGAAAGAATGGTGATGTCGGCAACCCAGGTCCTCCAGGAGTCGCTGTAAGTACAATGTCCAGTGTCTCAAAAAAGAAAAATCTTGGAACAGCTGACATATTTTCTGTAAAAAACACGTGTTAATATTTCCCAAACACTCTTCAACTGCCTAGTGCTGGCGGTCAGCAAAGGGAGTGTGAACCTTGAGAGAGAACATTTTCTTATCTGATAGAGAGAGAAATTTCCCATTAGTTAGGAAGACAGAAACACCTGCTGAACTCACTTGTCTTTGTTTGTTTGTTAATAAGTACTCGATAGTTTGTTAAAGATAACTAAGACAGAAGTTCTGTTGATATAAACTGAAGTGAATGGAGCTGTGCCAATTTAAACCAACTAAGGATTACTGGAGAAATTTACAATTTCCTTTTCCTGTTTACCAGTGCTAAAGTTAGGTAACCTGGGTGCTGTATTAGGCATGTCTATGAAGGTAGTCTTTCTGCTGGAATTTTAGCTGAGATAAGAGAGGAAAGATGGAAAGAATCTTAGCATGAGCTCCCAGAGGTACTGGCCTCAAGAATTCACAATGCCTCTTGAATGCAGCAGTATGAGCATGGATGAGTTTGACAAGATGGCTTCCCCTTTAGAAGTGGTGCATAGCAGTGCTTCCCTGTCTACCCACTCCTTCTGTGAAAGCTAGCAGAGCTAGCCTAAAGCAGAAATTTCATTTAGGGCAGCACAAGGAGTGCCATTATGTGATCTCTTCCTCCATCCCCCAGTGACTTACTCACACAGTTGAGTCCCTTGTGTATTGGAAAGACATCCATAAAGCAACTTGTGAATGTCTTGGGAAGTTTTAATATTTTTGATTTTTTTATACTACTTTCACAGTAGGCTTAATGTTGCAGACCTTATTCATTGTAAAAAAAAAAAAAAACTTTGACTTTAATAGTTTTGTGAGAGTACAGTCAGCAAGAACAGAAGGGTCTGATAGTTACAGGACAAAAGCTCAGTGGTGCTAATGGTTCACTTTTATGTTTTCATTTTTGTCTAATTTTGTGGCTTAGAATATATGTGGCATTTTAATTACAATATGCATATGTTAAGAATTCTTTTATGTGCTAGAATGATGTTGATGAATTTTGTGTTGCTTTTTTGTTTCCTTCCAGGGTCCTCCTGGTGAAAAAGGAGAGGCGGGATCTACAGGTCCACCTGGCTTCCAGGTACTGTTCATTTCTTTTATTGCTTCCAATGCAATTTTTTAAAACAAGCTAACAAATAAAGAAGTAGAACTTAAATATTTCAGTTAGGACTTGTTTTCTCATGTTTTGAAGTGAGAAAGGTCAACCAAGATCTTCATGTAAGTTAGCTAATCAATATCTGGCAAGCCTGACTGACACCACGAAGAATGATGATGGATCAATGGATTATCTACATCTGAATCTCTGGTTTTCCAGTTACACCTTCCTCATTTGCAAAATATTAGATACAATTACAGAATTAGTTCTGTGTCAACATTTTCTCTGACTTTGGAGAATGCACAATTTAGGTTGGAAATCTTCAGTTAAAATAGATAGCTCTCAGGACAGTTGTTCGGATTCTGCTTTTCTCTAAATCACCATGAAATATCAATCATATATAGATATCTCTATCTAGGTGTATATATAAAATATTTATTTATGAAGTGGTGTCTTTAATTTAAACAGGGATTACCCGGTGTTCCAGGCTCACCTGGAGAGAGCGGAAAGCCTGGAGAACCAGTAAGTTGTCCTTTCAGTTTTTGGAAATCAAGAAATCAAAACACGAATATAAGAACAGCAATTCCTTTCAGGCCCCCTTTTCAGATGCAAAACACCTTACACATAGAGGAATCTGTATTTTTGTGTTCTGGGAAGCTGTGATCCATCACAGGGTCTTTGTGCCTCAGCACTGAAGGCCTTATCGAGGGTGGATGGGTTGGATGGGTGCAACTAGAAGGATGGTGATTTGTTCAGTGTATCCATGATAGCGAATCTATTGGCCAACCCCCTATCAGAGTATGAAGGGGGTGGAGCAGATACCGTGGTTACTGAAATCATGATGAAATCTGTCATACTGTGGGCACATGTGAGCTAACAGTGCTGATACAATTGCCTCATCTCCCTTTTCTACCCCAGAGATACCACCTGAAAACACGCCCTATGACAGCACTCTTAAACCTGAGGAGGCCACTATATTTTGACATCCATCTCTGGAAGTACCATCTTCTTGAAAATGGTATTTCCCAGAATTAGATCATAATAGGAGCCAAACAGAGGTAGTTTGTATGATCACTATCAGGGGTAAAATGTGAAGGAAATGAGATGCCAAACACCATTTTTTTTAGATAGGTTTACTGTGTAAAATGTAAAGTATATGAGTTAATAATATTTCTTGCATTGTAAACAGGGACAAATTGGTGAAAATGGAGCCCCTGGACCCCCGGGTACTAAGGTAAGCATTGCAACAATATTTCTATGATTAAATATTTGAAGGAAAGAAAGTAAATAAATGCAGAACCATGATACAGGCCTTGTGAACAAAGAACTAATGCGTGTTTCTTTATGGCAGGGTGAAAATGGTCTCCCAGGTGAACGCGGTCCACAAGGTCCTCAAGGTTCTCCTGGAGCAAGAGGTGGAACAGGTCCTCCTGGCCTAGAAGGTGGCAAGGTACCTACTTTATGCTCAAACCCTTCACTGTGTTACATGAATCATTCAGGTTCATTCAGGTGCACCTTCAAATTTTATCTATATTTTCCCATTACACTTCTAGGGTCCTGCTGGTGCACCTGGCCCTCCTGGTGGTTCAGGGCCACCTGGTTTGCCAGGACCGCCAGGAGAGAGAGGAGCTAACGGAAATCTTGGACCCAAAGGAGAGAAGGTAACAACTCTTTTTCTCCTACTAATTTTGTGAAATTACTATTTTAGCTTCATACCAAGCAGTAGGTTTGTGCTGAGTACCTACAGTTCCTACTGACTTCAGTGAGAGCTAAAGATACATAGCATCTATGCAAATCAGGACACATATTTTAAAAGGAATACAGTATGTGAAAATGCTGAAGGATTCTCGTCTGGGTGTAAATTGGCATAGCGCCACTGAAGCCAATGAAGTGATGCCAATTCGCACCGAAGGAGGATCTGGCCCATTGATTCTGCTCCTGTGTGTTGAATGGATTTTGAGTTTTACAACTGATTTCCATGTCTGACTGTATATTCTTAGGCAGAATGTTATACTGAATGCCAGATTTGCATTGCCACAGTCAGAAAATCCAGTTATCACAATACCCTTGTGACACTTTCCTCAGTAATTTTCTAAATCCCTTTTGATTATGTTTGACAGGGAGAGCCCGGTGGCAAAGGTAGTGATGGCTTCCCTGGTAAAGATGGATCAAGGGTGAGTATAACCTCTCATAATGTATAAACATTCTTATTACATGTGACTCAGCTTCAACAGCTCTTGAAGAGTCATTTACAATGCAAGTAAAGTTCTAATGAATGACCATCATTTTGATGTGAACAGCAAACCTCATCATGTCCAGGGGAAATGATTTTGTTAGTGCAAGTTTATATTTGTAAAAAAATTAGATTTAATCCTTGTTCTCATAACTTACATTTTTGATCGTGCAGGAAGATGATATAGTATAAAATAGAATCTTGATTACTTGAAGCTTACAGAGAAATAAGATTCAGTTACTTGGGGAAAAGATCCAGATAAAAGTTGCTGCTGGCTTCTCCAAAGTTAGCTGGCTGAAGAGGACAAGACTGAGGTGTGGGGGAGAGGAGTATATAAAGACTTTATGAAGAATACTTCTACAGCATGTTATATATAGTAACTAGATGAAATATGCAACTTCATCCAGCACATGAAATAAACCAGGCACGGGGCATCAACATGCTGAGTCACAATAAATATAAAAAATTAGTTTATGTGAACGTTATGGTTGCCAAGGTATGTTAGATTTTCAGCGTTAATAATGTAGTCATTTGATTGTTTCTTCCGTACTCTGTGCCTCATCATATGCCCACTGAACTCAGTTTCTAACCTCCCATTGACTTCAGTGGTATAGGAACTAGCTCTCTGCCAATAATAGAGTATAAAAATGGATCATGGACTATGGAATCATGAGAAATTTGGTAAATTGTCTGGAGGTAAAGCTAAGTGAATGGGTAACTTCCAGTGAGTACCAATGGAAAGACTCCCATTGACTTCAATGGACATTGAATCAGGCCCTATATTGGGAAAACAAAGTCAAGATGTGTACGCAATCCAACAAAGTGTCAATGTAATAGAGAAGTAGATTATCTGCTATTAAAATAACTAAAAAGTCATATATATATTGAGAGTGAGATGCAAGTTTTATTGATCACAATACATGAAAATAATACTGTTATTTTCTAATTGTGTAGGGTCCTGCAGGTCCCATTGGGCCCCCAGGTCCAGCTGGCCCACATGGAGATAAGGTACTTTATAACCTTGTGTTGAAATGAGGGCTTTTGTATATACATCTGAGATTTCCTCCTTAGATGGAGGAATAATTCTTAAACAAACATCTTTCCATTCTTTCAGGGAGAACCTGGGTCAGCCGGACCCCCTGGTCCTACAGGTGCCCGCGGTGGTCCTGTAAGTGATCGTCCTTTTAGTTCAGTCATAACTCTACTGTAGATTCTATTACCTGGGACAGATTCAGCTCTACAGTTAAGTGATGTCTTCAAGAACAGATGGGGCCTGATTTCAAAAGGTGCTGAGCACCTGCATCTCTTACTGACTTCAGTGAGATTTGTTCGGGCTCAGAACTTCTGAAAATCAGACCACTTATTTTTAAAGCTATGAAAGATACCAGAGAAGTGGGAGAAAGTCTGAGCTGCACAGTTTCTTGGTATTTTCATCTCTGGTGGAAAATATCACTAAATAAATAAATAAAATTAAATCCTGAAAGTTTTAAACTATTAGTTTGTTTAATGGCCTAATTTTGTATGTTTTCTATTTTAATAATTAAGTAAACTTTTCAAAATTCACTTATTTTGTGGTTTTCCTTTTCATTTTGATAAAATGGGCCAGATTTTGATCTCAGTTACATCAGGGTGAAACTGGAATAACTGCACTGAGGACTTACATGGATGTAACTGAGAACAGGATTTGGCACAATGCTGATAATTATCAAGAGTGACATAATTAAACAGTTTGAAAGTATAAAGTTCAGTAACCACATTTAAATTTTATTTCAAGTAGAGGCATGATAAAGTAACATGATCCATGTTCTCCAAAGAGTTCTCACACATGAAGTGTGAAGAATATTTTTCTCATTCTTACATCTAGGATATGTTTCCTTTCTGCAGGGTGATCGAGGTGAACAAGGCCCCCCTGGACCTGCTGGCTTCCCTGGAGCCCCCGTAAGTATAAATACCAAACAAACTTGATACTCAATTTTTATTTTTAATTCATGTTAGTAATAACTGACCATATTCGTGTCCATCTTAGAATGATTTACCAAGCATGGCATGACAAACTATAACTCTATATTCCATTTCTACATTTAATATGTATTTTTAAGTATTTCCCTTGCTTACTTAAATAGCCATACTTCAAGATTCCCATCCCCCTTCCCTATCAAATGCTCTTTAGTGAGATTTAGAGCAAGAGACACCTATCAATACCAGAGTGCAACCAGAGCTGAGTTTCTAAATTGTGTGTCAGCTCCTTAGACACGAGAATCTGGGTCTTGGTTCTGATCTCACATTGGATTTATATTATCCATTGCCTTCAATGGATTTATAACTTATAGCCATGTATTCTTACTTAACAAGTGGATACATCCAAGGAAACTCAACTACCTTCTGTCTCACAGCCCTTTTAACAAAACATAATTTATAAGAATTTATTTGAATACAGGGACACAATGGGGATCCTGGTGGAAAAGGAGAGAGAGGCCCTGGTGGTCAAAAAGGTGAGCCTGGTCCCGCAGGAGCTGTAGGTCTTCAAGGAGGCCCTGGTGCACCAGTAAGTATTCACTGCTACCCAAATTTAACTTCAAATTTCATTCAGTTGTGAGATCAGTTTGAGCTGTTTGAAATATATAATGCATTGACACATCTTAGAATCTTATCTGTTGTTGGCTGTTTTTCATATCAGGTTACAATATTCTTTTCATTCACTGTAGGGTCCAGCTGGTTCCCAAGGAGCAAAAGGAGAGCGTGGTGCTCCAGGCGGCCCTGTAAGTATTATCCTTTTCTATCAGTAGACAACACCGCTGATTATTATTGGGGCAACAACTCCAGCACGATCTGCAGCAAGCACAGGGCATTGCTGGTCTTGGACTGGCTTTGGCATAACAAACTTCTCCTGCACAGGAGTAGGCTGGAGTAACTAAGCAAAACCATCTATGGCCTACTCCAGGTCACCTGCTATTTTGATCTGAAAGACCTCCTTGACAATTTTTCTTAGACACTGAGATATAGCTGAGATCGTCTAGTGCCAAAAGTTAACATTGGGACTGTATGTTTAGTTATCATGGAAATTTATTTAGCCCTTGTATAAAATGCCTAAATATCACCCAGCATTGCTCTGATCCTTGCCTAATGCCTTTGCCATGATTTTGAAACCGCAGCAGAGATGTATTGTGTTAGGAAACTCAGATACCAATCAAACTTCTGATAGTCCCTCATCCTTTTTCTTTCATGTTTTGTTACCAATGTTTTTAAATTGACCACTACGCTTACTTATGCATTTCAGGGTACACCTGGTTTCCCAGGTGCTAGAGGCCTGCCTGGTCCCCCTGGTAATAATGTAAGTGTATACTTACCTTGCAGTTATATCAAACTCATATCACTATTACAGTACATTGACATAAATAATACACAGGAAGTATACTGAAATTAAAGTTGTTTCTTTGTCTTAACTTCACAAAAATGGGCTTATCCTCATCTCACTTTGCTTTGGATGGCAATTCTTTCATTTCTTGTCCCGATAGTTCTTGTATTTGCTCCGCCAAAGCTTATTGAACTCAGTGAGTTCTCTCCATTAACTCCAATAGAGTTTGGATTATTTACTTATCTGTTTATGGTGGTCATAAATGTCCTATTCTCTCTCTTGCTCTTTATGATGCAATAAATGTACAGTTTAGGATCTTGACTTGTAGTGTTTTCTTTTCACCCAAAGCCTCCTTTTTTTCTATCAGTGATTTTAAATTGTGTTCCATAGATCACAGTTGATCCTTTGGGCCCTTTTTGGTTGCCTGCAGAATGAAACAATTTTAGAACCAAGCAGTTAGAGGTAGTGGTATTTGGAAGGAAGATGGTCCATAAGAGCATCATTCCCTTATGGAGGTGGCCCACAATATGAAGATCAGATAACTGCAAATCTACACTATCCCATTATAATCACTATTTCCTGCATATTACACTTTCCCAAATTTTTGTAGACCATCTCTGTCCCAAGAAAAGCTATTCTATATTACACTTGTTCACACCATATGCACCTTCTTCTACCATAAATACTAGACTATGACTTTGGATTTTTTTTTTAAACAAACTGAAAAATTGACATGGCAAAAGTTGGATAAATTAACTAAATTCCATTTAAAAAATGAGCATTTACCACAGTTACCATAGTCATACCAAGTGAGAAATGACATAAAAGTTCCTGCTTCCTGTCACACCATGAGATTTTTCTTAACAGATTTTTTATGTCTTTTCAATATTCCATAGTCACAGACAGACCCAAATCAGAGTTCTGCTTAGAACTCTGATTAGAAAATCATGACCATGAGAAGAATATTTATATATAATCCACCCCCAGTAAATACTGGATAATAAAATTCACATTTTTTGCCCTTATCTAAAGCCCTGTGAAGCCCACAGGAGTATTTCCATTGATTTCAGTGGGTTTTGGATCTGACTGTTTATTGAAAAGATTTCATTGCACACATGTCCCATCTCTTTGATACAGGGCACCCCATTCCAGGGCTATGATACAGTGACAGCAAGAGTACTAGAATCTGTTCTGGGTGGGTGATTCCAGAAATCAACCAGTACCATCAATATGTAGGAATCCCTCTGGCAGAGCCCTGGAATAAAATAATGCAGTTCCACTTCCACCCAAGACTTAAAATATCGAGAGAGAAAAAATCTAGATTTAGGTGAGGGGATAGGCTTTTATATAAAAGTAGGCCAGCCTTTCCAAATATAGGTGGCTAAAGTGAGGCACCTAAGTCCGCATTTAGACACCAAAACAAGTGATGTATTTTGCATAGGTGCTGAGCTCTCACAGCTCCCACTTACTTTAATGGAAAATGGTCTGTGTTAAATTGATCATGATGAAGTAGTATATAGTGTTGACTCATCTAGTATATTTGATATTGTATCTGAGTCATCTTTCTTTAAAATTCATTTATAGGGCAATCCAGGGCCACCTGGTAATGTTGGAGCTCCTGGAAAGGATGGTGGTCCTGGTCCAGCGGGTAGCACTGGTCCAGTGGGTAGCCCTGGAGGTGCTGGTCCTAAAGGTGAGCCTGGCCAACCAGGTGAAAAAGGTTCACCAGGTTCACTAGGAGCAGCGGTAAGTAAATTATTTAGCGGTGTTCATTAAACCTGTGAATAGGAATTTAATAAGTATGTCATAAACAGAAGATAATGATTCAAAGCCATGTTTTAACTGAGTACCTAACACTTATTTATTTGAAATATTGTTAACAGGGTTTACCAGGTCTTCCAGGCCCCCCAGGTTTCTCTGGTCCACGTGGTATTGTGGGACTGCCAGGCCGTGCTGGTGATTCAGGTGCTCCTGGCCCACCTGGCCCAAAGGTAAATGAAGGCTTATTGATGTAATTTACCCTCAAAGATAATGCAGCTGACATCATACAGTAAATATCTAATAGAGTTTCAGCCTTTCACAGAATCACAGAAATGTAGAGCTGGAAGGGACCTTGAGATGTTTTCAACTCCAACCCCCTGTTCTGAGGCAGGACCAAGTAAACCTAGATCATCCCTGACAAGTGTTTATCTAATTTGTTCTTAAAAAACCTCCAATGATGGGGATTCCACAATAATCCTTGGAAGCCTATTTCAGAGCTTAATTACCCTTACAATTAGCAAATTTTTCCTAATATTTAACCTACATCTCCCTTGCTGCAGATTAAGACCATTATTTTTTGTCCTACCTCCACTGGACATAGAGAACATTGATCACAGTCTTCTTTATAACAGCCCTTAACATATTTGAAGACTGGTCCCCCTTCAGTCTTGTTTTCTCAAGACTAAAGATGCCAGGTCAAGACTAAAGATGCCAGGTTTTTTTTAACCTTTCTTCATAGGTCAAGTTTTCTAAACCTTTTATTATTTTTGTGGCTCTTTTCTGGACTCTCACCAATTTGCCTACATCTCTCCTAATGAGTGGCCCCCAGAATTAGACATAGTTTAATGACAATCCTGAATTCCACATGTAATGAATGTGACAAACTTTCTTGATAATAGGCCAAATCCTGAAGTCCTTATATGGTTTGGATTTAGGCAAATTCCAACTGATGTCAAAGCTGAGTGAAAATTGAGTAGGGACTTCTACATTTGCTCCAGTAGTTAGAGAATGGCATGAACTGTAAAGTTACTATCCAGACTAAATTTCCCCTGTATTGAATGGTACTTGAATCTGGGGTTGTCTTTGATCTCGACTACTAATATTCTTGGATTGTTCTGAGGATTATCTAAAAAGATATGAACATCCTCACACAACTGAAAAACAGAATAATTCACTAGTAAATCTTCATAAAATGCATCAAAACTCTGACACATCATGTCTCCAGTTGTACCACACTTCTCTGTTCTCTTTAACCCATCATTCAATGGAAAGGCCCATGCAATTCATGAGTAGTTCTTCAGTATTAACGTCACTCATTACCAGCTATTCATTTGCTTAATTTTCATTATGTACCTTGCTCAAAAAATATAAAAACATCACTTTCAGACCCTCAGAGAAGTTGTTCATCCCACAGCTGTTGGGCCAAATTCTGTTCTTATTTATTCCATTGTAATCAGTGGAGTGGCACTGGATTTTCACCATTGTAGCTCTACTGAAGTTAATTCACTCCTTCCTGGTCAGTGTTTTTGCACAGGACATTGCAATTGGTTGGGGAGGGGAGGAAAGAAAGTGAGACCAAGAACTGCATAATTTGATGACATTACAAAAAATCAATATGTAATGAACCCATTTCATTTTTCTATTCAGGGTGAAAATGGTACACCAGGCAGCAATGGTAGCCCAGGAGAACGTGGCGCTCCAGGTCTACAAGGTCCTTCTGGTCAAAGGGGACCACCTGGAGAATCTGGCAGAGATGTAAGCAGATATTTCAGATTTTCATGCTAGACTGTGAATTATACACAGGCTTGTGTAAGGGGGAACTACAGTGGATTTAAAATCTCTCCCTGAACAGCTTGGTGCATAGGGGAACTGGGCCAACACCATTCTCATTTAAAAGGATGCAGCCAGTTCCCCCTAGTCCAGCCTACCCACTCTGTAGGCCATGGTCCTATCCTAATTGGTGTCAACCAGAGGAATACTCCCTTCACCGTTACAAGCGCAGGGACTGCCACTGTGACAGGTCCTTATAAGGGCTACACAAGGGGGCAATATCAATCTCCTGGCATGCTGTCTTCCTGTAAACCTGCAGAAGGACTGCCTACAACCTGGTCCTCTCTGTGAGGGCTGCATTTAAATCATTTCTGTCTCTCTTCTTCTTTTGAGGCGCATTATCATGATTAAGTCAAAAACATGTTGGCTATGCCATAATGCTGCAAATATTTAAACTTTTACCTCTCCGTGTTTTTCAGGGTAACCCTGGAACAGATGGCTTGCCAGGTCGTGATGGATCCCCAGGAGCCAAGGTATCTATGGCATGTATAGATTGCCAATCCCTGAGGTGTGTAGGTATTGATCTGTACCGCACCTGCTATCTCTGCGGCATCAGTGAGGTGTTGGTTGCATATACACTATGTTGTAATAAATAGATATGTTTCTGATGCTGGCTGTTGTGAATGTCTCTGCAGGGCGATCGTGGTGAAAATGGTGGTCCGGGTGTACCTGGTGCCCCTGGACATCCTGGGCCCCCAGGGAACATTGGTCCAGCTGGAAAAACAGGTGAAAGAGGAAATCCGGTAAGTGCAAACACCACAAAAAGCACCTAGTGTCCATTTTGTATTGTTTTACCGGGTGCAATCTGTTTTAGACACTAACAGATAGCACAGGAGTATGGAAGAGTTAAACTCCGTCTGTCTGTCTGTGGCAGTGAAAGGCTCTGGCTGGGGAGAGGCAGCAGGGAAAGTCTTTCACTGTGGTGGGGAAAGGTTCCAGCAGTAGATACTACACTGCTAAAAATATCAGTGTAGACACAGGAAGGCACTGCTTGGACAAATAGAGAGCCATATAGGGAATATACCCCAGGCATCAGGGGTCTAGGGCACTCTATTCACTTAAGCAGTGCCTCACTGTCTACACTTCTGTTTATACCTGGGCGTGCAATATACTCTACATGCTGCCATAAGTACAGACCTACCAAAATCATAAATAGCTATGCACAATTTAAACTCAAACCCATTTAGTAGTTTTTGATGCCACATAGTCAATAAGCCAACCAGACTGTCTTGCTTTACAAACTATGCTATGCCTGTACAGCACTAGCAATATTATAATAGCTGAGGGAGTTGCACACTTTGGAAAAGCCCAACCTCTCACCAAATGTTGGTGTTCTACAGTATTAGACCCAAGTGCCTCCTGAGAGGGGCCAAATTCACGTGGATTCAACACCTTGCACATGAGGCCTGGTCTCATGTATCAAAGGGATAGTTTAAGTGGAGCTGGCTATCAAATAGATTTTGGAGTCTTTGTTACCAAATAATATAAGAAACTTATTAATGAAAAGCTAAGCTCAATGACTACATTTGTGGACATTCTCCCTAGTTTCTGACAAGCTCTAGTACTTGCACATACTGTCTTTCTAGAGAAAAGATCATGGCAATTGCATTTGATCATGAATATCTCTCATTCCTTTTTGTCCCCAGGGTCCTTCTGGTCCCGTTGGCCCTGCCGGTCCTGCTGGTGCTCGTGGTGCTCCAGTAAGTCCCCCTTTAAAGCACTTGGAATATCAGCTCTGCCATTTTCTGGTTTTGACAATTTCTCCTACTTATTTTTATATCCATTTTTATTAATAATCTATTTTTAAAGGGTACCCAAGGTCCTCGTGGTGACAAAGGTGAAACTGGTGAGCGTGGCAGCAATGGCATTAAGGGTCATAGAGGATTTCCTGGTAACCCAGGTTCCCCTGGTCCCCCTGTAAGTATTATGTTGAATTTCATACTAAGGCTATAATTCTTCTTTCAATTACAGTGATTCAGTGCCAGGTAACAGAAAAAGAATTCAGCTATATGTAATTTACTAAAGCATCTGTGTATTTTAAATATTAAAGGCAATCAGTAGTCTTGATCCCCATGTTACACCAAGGGGAGACAAGGATGAATAAAGATCTGAATGGATTCGTTAGGTTCCTAAGACACAAAACTGTTTAGGGTAAATAATATTCACATTTATGTTCTGTGTCTTTCTCAGAATCCTAGTGTTTTTCTCTTGAGATTTTCAAAGATGCCTGTGGGATTTGGCTGCCCAGTTTTGGCTAGAAATTAATGGCAACTGGATATCCAAATCCTTAATTTCGGTTTGAAATATACCACCCTTAGAGTCTGAAAACTGGATTTTTTGTTGCCCTGCAACTTGTGTAGTCAGGGCCGGCTCTGGGTTTTTTGCTGCCCCAAGCAAAAAAAAGCAAAAAAAAATGTTGGCTGCCCCCGTCCCAGCCCTGGGCTCCTCGCCGCACGCCCCCTGCCTCCCCAGTCCTGGGCTCTCACCCTCCCCCGACCCGCGCCCCCCTGCCACCCCAGCCCTGGGCTCTCACCCCCCCCCAACCGCACCCCCCTGCCACCCCAGCTCTGGGCTCTCCCCCCCCCACACACACACACACCCTGCCGCCCCAGCTCTGGGTTCCCCCTCCCCCCCACCATTGACCCCCACGCACACCTCCTGCCGCCCCAGCCTTGGGCTCACACCCCCCCCACCTGCACCCTCCTTCCACCACAGCCCTGGGTCACTGGTAACTCGCTCCCAGGGCAAGTCATTCAGCAGGAATTTTAGATGTGCACAGAACACAGACAGGATTGGTTCCCATATGGTTATAGAACTGCAGTAAAGTGGAACAATTTTCAGCTTGTGTGATTGGAGGATATCCGGATACATATTATAAGACTGTCCTACATAAATGAGGAAAAGTTGAGGTGCCTTTATTATTCTTTTGTTCCACTCTTTCTTTCTATGGGGAATTTGCTAATGCAATATCACTGTCTTCCTTTTAAACAAACAAACAAACAAACAAAAAGGCAATGGCTGTTGAAAATAGCAATTCCAGTCCTAATAACCACTGGGAAGCATTTCTTGCTCAATTTTATCCTACTTTTTCTACAGCAAGTTACAGTGGATCAGTATATTTGATTTGGGAGAAATTAAGTAACAGCTGCCCAAACTGAACTTGAGCACTCCTGAATTTTGAGGTGTTCAAATCTGGAAGGCAGGTGCTGGGGGGGGAGGGGGCTGTGGCTCCGCGGGGGAGCACGGCAGCATATATGCAGCAGCGTATCTGGCGCTGTGCGAAGCCAGACACACTGGTCTGAGTGGCACGGTAAGGGGGCTGGAGGATTGGATGGGGCGAAGGTTCGGGGGGGCAGTCAGGGGCAGGGAGAAGGGGGGGTTAGATGGGTCAGGGGTTTCGGGGGGGCAGTCAGCAGTTGGATAGGCATGGGAGTCCCAGGGGTTTGTCAGGGGACAGATAGGGGGTGGGATCCTAGGGGGAGAAGTTGGGGGGGTCTCAGGAGGGGGCAGTTGGGGACAAGGACCAGTGGGGCTTAGATAGGGGGTGGGGTCCTGGGGGGCAGTTGGGGCAGGGGTCCGGGGAGGGGGTGATCAGGGGACAGGGAGCAGGGGGGTTGGATGGGTTGGGGTTTCTGTGGGGGGCAGTCGGAGGGAGTGGATGGTGGCAGGGTGGGGCTAGCCTCCCTCCCTGTGGAGTGTCCTATTTTTTGATGTTAAAATATGGAATCCCTACTCACAGTGCAGCTCTCCATTCACTGCAGCATGAGGTCTCAGCTTCCTCACTCCCTCCCCCTCTTTCCTGTTGGTAGTGGCCAAGGGAATGCTGGGGAATGTAGTTCTTTCCCTGCTCCAGGGCTGGCTCTATAGGCAGGGAGCTAACCAAGGAACTACAGCTCCCAGGGACCCCTGTTGGTTCTCAGCTCCCTGCCGCCCCTGCAAATGGGCTGCTCCAAGCACCTGCTTGCTTTGCTGGTGCCTAGAGCCGCCCCTGTGTGTAGTCATTTACGCCAGGCAAAGTGAGTATGAAATGCTTCCAGACCAGAACTCTAGTATTTTACATGCACTGTGCATTCATTTTGTATTTTTATATTAATGACTACACAAAGCACAGGGCAACAAATAATCCAACCCTAAGTATTTATAATTGTCTTCACATCAGTCATATCATTCTGCATGAGAGAGATTTGTATTCAAAGGATTTTTAACTGTACAGCTTCCACTGACTCTAATGAGAATCTAGAGACCAAATCCCATGCAATGCTCTAAAAACTAATGGGTTATGTAATGTCATAGCAATGCCACACCTGTAATGGCAGACATGTAAAATCTAAATGTAGAAAGGCCGATTAAAAAGCCATTAACCAAAATTTGCCATACTGTGGCATCTGATTTGCGGCTCACTACTCTCGTGGACAGAGTGAAATCTTAACAGAGTTCCCTTAACTTACATTTTTCAATAGGAAGCTATTAGCCCTATATGGTTTATTCCTTGGCAATTCATCAATAAATAAATGGTCATTTACTCTTAATTTATTTAAAATAATTGATGTTTGCAGAATCCATAAAAAAAAATCCTGCAAATACCATAGTCAGCACTGCAGTTGTGACACCGACAGACCCCGGTCGTCAGGATCAAACTTGGGGCCTCTGGAGCGTAGTGCATGAGCCTCTACCACATGAGCTAAAAGCCAACTGGCTGTCAGCTAAGGCTGTAGAGCAGACTCATTTTATCGCTCTCTCTAACTGGTCTCAGTGCCACTAGATGGAACAGAACACCACACCCAGAAGGTGTGTGGGTTACACAGTGATAGCTGTGTATTGCAATAGAATTTGGGCTTTATCCAAAGCCCACAGAAGTCAATGGGAAGACTCCCACTGGGCCCTGGACGAGGCCTTATACTTTTTCTGATTAGAGAATGACAGGGTTTTATTTGTCATATCTGAGCTTGAAAAATCTTTTTCCAATTATTTGCTTCACATAAAAAAATCTTTAAAGTTATCTATTAAAACGATTACGCAAGGAACATCACTGAGATTCCTGCTGCATCCAGTAGATTAGAGAATATTTATGACCCATCTTCTTTTAACAGGGTGCTCTGGGTCCACAAGGTGCAAATGGAAGTCCCGGAGCTATGGGAGCGAGAGTAAGTAACATTTCCTGATTAACCAAATCCAACTGTGTTAGAACGAATGTTTTGAACTAAAAATATGGCAACTGTCAAATGGCAAGAGCTAAAGAACCAGGAAACACATGATAATTCATAAGAATTAAATGCTTTAAAATACTTTCTAACATTTGAAATAATTCATAAATAACATACAGGATCTTTTACATTTAACCATGTTTGTCATTGTTCTAGGGTCCCCCTGGCCCATCTGGTCCTCCCGGAAAGGATGGTACAAGTGGTTACCCAGGCCCCATAGGTCCTCCAGGCCCTCGTGGTAATCGAGGTGAAAGTGGCTCTGCGGTAAGTGGACAGCAAGCACAACTTTCATTAAACAAACAACTCCTTTTTAATGATACATCTATCATTAAAAAGATGAACCTTTCTAACACTGTGCATGCTGGAACTACAGCTAATGTAGAATGTACCTACCCACTTAGGGCTGGGTACTGAACACCAGGAGCTTGATCCAAGTCCACTGAACTCAGTGGAGACATTTCATTCATTAGGCTTTTTGCTCAGGCCCCAGATAAGCACCAACATTTCCCATTTAATATGGGAGAGCAAAATCTCCTCTTCTCTTTAAAGCCTTGACAACTCTGCAGGCTAGTGTGAAGTAGAGGCAGGACTATAGCCTATTTTCCCCATTTGGGGAGGCTAGCACTCTCACTTTAGTTCATTGCTTTTGTTCCTTAGCCATATTGTGGCTGCTCTGCGTACATGAGCTCCCAGCATCATCTTCATCTCTACAACTCAACTTGAACAAGGTTGCCCACAATTTGACACTGAATTAGGAAGAGAATGGGCTAAACTGGTCCCAGAGTGGCTAACAGTAGAGCTGAGTGAAAACAAAGCAATAAAGTTTTTTCTGTAACTAGCATTGTCCTTAGCTTTATATTTATGGTCCATACAGTAATTGTATGGACTTGGGTCTGAGCCTGCAATCCTGACTCAGCATTATGTTCTTTATTTCCTAGGGTTCACCTGGCAACCCAGGTCCCATGGGTCCCCCTGGACTTCCTGGGGCTCCTGGTTCATGTTGTGGGGTACCTGACGGCCCTAATGACAAAGGACAATCATACTTCTACGGAGACCAGCCATCTGAAAACAAGATCAATATGAACGACATCTTATCTTCAATGAAATCAATTAACAACCAAATTGAAAACATCGTTAGCCCTGATGGCTCCCGGAAGAACCCAGCTCGTAACTGCAGAGACCTGAAATTCTGCCGTCCCGAACTCAACAGCGGTATGTTAGATTTTTTGTTTGCAATATTGGTAACACCACTTGGATCTTGAATTGTTCTGCTTGCAGTGTGACTGTATTCTGAAAAACGAATATGGACCAATTGCATTGTCATGGCTGGCTTCTCATAGGTCAATAAAAGACTGTTTTCTAACTGCCAGTACCACAAAGTAAAGCTGGAATCTGAAGGTCCATGCGTCTGATGAAGTGGGCATTCACCCACCAAAGGTTATGCTCCAACACATCTGTTAGTCTTTAAGGTGCCACAGGACTCTTTGTTGCTTTTTTCAGATCCAGACTAACACGGCTACCTCTCTGATACTTAAGGTCCATTTTGGTTCTCTTTCTTGTACATCATCATTAGTAATTGAGGGTCTGATCCAAAGCCCAGTGATATCACTGGAAAGATTCCTATTGGTTTCAGTGGAATTTGCTCAGGCCCAAAGTCACAGCAGGGCAAATCAGGCTCTGAGTGAGAACTGTGCAACCATATTTTCTTCAGATTATACCCTTGGTTTCACCCATGAAACTTTGTTGCTCCTCTACAGGCGTCAGAATTTTCTTTTTTTGAGTAGAACTACAATTTAATTGAATTTTGGGGGTGGGATGGGGGATGTGGGAAAGCCTCACTGAAAAAGATTTCTTATACGATGCATTATTTAATGCTCTCCCAATAATATAACATGACGTTTTACACCAAAAGCCAAAATATGAACCCAGCATGCAATGCTTCTCTTTATATCTGAAAAGTTGTTTTTGTAATTTTCAAATTGAATCAAAACTTTATTTTCTAACTTACTTGGTTCTCTGATGGACAATAAATAACAAATGGTGTAAAAACGGTAACATAAAATCTAATTACAAAAAGATTACGCTTAATCAAAAGTTTTAGAGATGCTGTAATCTTTATCATGATCTGTTTTCCATAAAGTCCAAACACACAAAAATAAGCATTCTTCAAAATGCACAAATCTGCTGAAAAATAATTGTCATCATCCACTTACAGCATACCATTCCAAGAGCATAAAGTGTGGTAAATATATCTTCCGTTATAATAATTTAAATACAAACTCGTGGAGAAATGAAACTATTGACATTTGAATGCTGACTTTAAAATCAAATTCACCATCAGCATATGAAGGGTGCAACCCCACTGTCATCAGTGGAGTCTTAGGGCAATAACAAATTTGCCCCCAAATTATTTGGGCCCTGATAGAACAAAGTACTTAGTATAAGTGATTTTTAAGCCAGGTCCAGGTCCATTGACTTCAATAAGACTTCTCAGATGCTTACAGTTAAATATCTGCTTAAGTCCTTTGCTGTCTGGGGGCCATAAATAACACAATTTTAAAGAAAGCTAGAATTTCTCTGACAAGTCATCTTAGAGCATTTGAATCAGATCATACATTGTCTCTTTGTGCCATCTTAATTCTTCTCCTGGCTTGTCTTCAGTCAAAATTTCCATACCTCTTACTCAATGCAAGCATTTGAGACAGACATAAGCTTTAGAACATATGGGTAAAATAATCAAATTCCTCTCCTGATTTTCTGCTATTTTATGTCCCTCTAGGAGAGTACTGGATTGATCCTAACCAAGGTTGCAAGATGGATGCTATAAAAGCATACTGTAATATGGAAACTGGTGAGACATGCATCAGTGCTAATCCCATCAGTGTGCCACGTAAAAACTGGTGGACCGGTTCAGGAGCTGAAAAGAAACACATCTGGTTTGGAGAGTCTATGAATGGTGGTTTCCAGGTAAGAAATATTAGATCTTCTCAATGAATAGCCTAGACAGCAATTCTTATATTTCATTCACATCACAGATAAGAAATACCATGGAATTAATTTAAACTAGTAAATATATCAGCACTTAAAAATAAAGATTGTTTTGTGTGTTGTACCACAGTTCAGCTATGGAGATCCAGAGCTTCCAGAAGATATTTCAGATGTGCAGATGGCATTCCTTAGATTGCTCTCTAGCCGTGCCTCTCAGAATATCACTTATCACTGCAAGAACAGCATTGCTTACATGGATCAGGCCAGTGGAAATGTTAAGAAAGCTCTGAAACTGATGAGTTCCACTGAGATCGAGTTCAAGGCTGAAGGAAACAGCAAATTTACATACGCCGTTCTGGAAGATGGCTGTACTGTAAGTACACAGAATTTTTGTAAGATAGCACCACGTATAGGGCTAGATGGGATCCTAGCCATGCAGGGATACAGGAAAGGGCAAAGACTCCCTCACCCATGGCCAGGGCTGGACAGAGTTGCAGCTGTGATGCTCAGATATCTCAGACAATGCACTCCAGAAGTTTGAGCAAGGTCGGACAGGGAATATGTGGAACCAATGCTGGTGCAGGTTTAGGTGGAGCCAACTGAGCTAGTTCACGTGGTTGGCCACTTGTGGGTATAGCATACTCTTTGCCAGCACAACCAAGGAATAGGCACTGGCAGGCATTATGCCACCTCCCGGGACCATGCTCTCTGTACTGGTTCTTGCTACAGGCTACATGCTAAAAACAGCTTTGAAATCAACAACACTGTTTATGGAGTAAGATGCTATTCAAAACTGTGCTTTACAAAGGCCTTCTTTTAGAGGCCCCCTTTTCTTTCTCCTTTCATCCAAGTCATGGTGCTGAAATTCTGATCCCACCCCAAACCTAATTCTGTTCAATCCAAAGTGGAGCTGTTTGTTGAACTAAGAATTGATTATTAAGGGCTCGATCATCCCAACCATGCAAAAATTCACATGGGAGAAAAAAAACTGCACTAACACAGAGGTGGCCTATAGACAATTTAATCTCCCTTTGAGGTAGGTGCTTTGGCCTAAGTTTCCAGGTAGCACAGTTCTATGACCATATATAGCTGGAGGGTACTGATGCCATCAAGTCTACTCATTGATGGATTCACTTGAGGCAGGACTGACATCATCCAGGATAAAGCCCCAATTGAGGGAACTCCCACTACTCTTTGGCAGTATGCTCAGCGCTGGCAGGTACCAAGAACAGGCAGGGAACCATCTGATAGCAACATGCAGGCAGCTAGTCTAAGCCTGTTGCAACAGCAAGTGATGAATGGCAGTTATGATCAAGCATGCCAGTTGAAGTGAATAACAGCAGTCTGTTTAGACAGCAGAAACTAATGCACCACAGCTTACACAATTGCTGGTCACTGCTGCAGTGATCTGAGGTCTCGATGGCACAAAAGATACCCACAGAAAGTGCAACTTAAAGTAATATGGGCCTGCTTTACATTGCAACCTTTTGCTGTCGTTTTTTCGCATGCATGAGACAAGTGTGAAGTGCAGCTTATTTTTTCCTGTTTCCCTTTCCCGTGCTTACTAGCACATTTGTGCTCATTGCACAAGGATGGGGGAGCATTTCTCAATGCTAGGCTGGAGCACTGCAGTGCCCCCTACCTGCGCTAAGCTACACAGACACCACGTATGCCAGAGATCTGGTCACGGAGCTGTACCCATCTGCTGATTGCCCCTTACCTGGCCCAGCATTCAAACACTAATTAAGAGCTATTCTAAACATATGCCTTTCCAAGAAGATAATGATTAGGGAAATGCAGTACTTTGAATGGTGCAGGGGATGGAACATCAGTGTGAGGAACAACAGGTGTGAAATTAAGTAAAATAACCTCCTTGTAAAACTATACTGGATTTCTCTAAACTGATTTTCTCTTCAATTTTTGCAGAAGCACACTGGAGAATGGGGTAAAACAGTCTTTGAATACAGAACACGCAAGACAATGAGGTTGCCTGTGGTGGATATTGCTCCCATGGATATTGGTGGTCCTGATCAGGAATTTGGTGTGGACATTGGCCCAGTCTGTTTCTTATAAAATCAAGGATACTGCTTTTTCTAAAACCCCAGCAAGCAAATCCACACTCTCCTTTTGTTTTAACCTTGTCAACTGGTACAGGTGCTCAACTGTATCCCAGTTATTTATTTACAAATTTTCTGGAAAAAAAAGGTAATTCAACAAAGGGTTAATTGTTTTTAATTACACAAAGTACAATAAAAATGCTTTTTGCTTTTTTTAACCAAATTCCATCTTCAAAACATGTCTCCGTGGTGCTATAATAAAACTTCAACACTCAACAAAACAATACTGTCTTCTATTAGTTGAATGAAAGCCAATTTACACAGCACTGATTGTTCCCAGCATCAAAGTTTACCCTAAGACGCCGTCCGTAAAGATAGAAAGACTTCCCCGTTTCAACTACCTCAACATGGACAGAAACTGGGATGAGTTTGATGAGTTACAGCAAAAAACAAACAGCCAAATCAAAATACATTGGAACCTTTGGTTAAGTCAAGGGAATTAGGTATACAATTGTATTTTTCTTTACTGATTAGTTTGAACACCCTAATGTTACAATCCAACAATAAAATTATGGTATTCTGTTTTCACGGGTGCTTCTATACTTTCCTGTCATTGCTGGTCAAGACCACTAAAATTAGGGAAGTGTAAAAGACTAATGTGATGGTGCTAATGTATTTTTCACTTCTAAATCTGCAAGACAGGTTTATTGACTTGCATTAAAGGATTAACAACAATTGTAAATGTCTCCGTCAGAGATTAGGATTGGCATACTATTTTTGAGGTCATTCTCCCTTCACTCTGTAAAAGTCAAAGATGCAGAATTGTGAGCTTCTTTCATCACATTAACACATTTGTAGTGTTGAAGGTTAACCATCTTTGTAAGCTTTTATATTGTTGTTGGTCTTTTCCTTACAGAGACACATAATAAATATCTTAATAAAACTCCTCATTTTTCACCTTCACTATTTTTATCCTTCCCTCCCAACTTTACTAACAGGGAAGCAAAGTCATAACCGAGTTTTGCCAGAAAAAGGACTCAGTAATCTTTCCTCAAGCAAAATTGCAGGATTTCACCCAGCGAGTTTATAATTTAGTACTAAGAAATGGTACCTGCTGCACTAAAGTATTTTTTTTACTTAGAAACTTAAAGTTAAAACTATCTGTGATCAGCTTTTTGGACTATCATTCTGTAGGGTCAGTACTGAAAACCTGTTACACATGACAGACAGAAATGTCTGGTACTTTGAAAAATGATTTGTTCATGTCACAAATCCTTTGGAAGCTGCACTGAAACATGTAAATTCTGTGCAGTTGAAATTCAACCCCATGCTGAGGGCCAGCATAATGTCTTTACTGCAAATGCATGGAATATAAGCAGGGGATAGGCTTTATAGCGCTCAAGACTGAATTTTACCCCGCTAGAAATGGAGGGGTTGGGAAATGAGTGCAGAAAGCTACTGTAGAGGTGGTAATGTACATGACCGACAGTAAAATTTTGACTATCACACAGCATAGTATATCAACAATGATGCTCATTTGAATAGCGCACAGACCAGCAAAATGACTGTCATAATCTGACACATCTATATATTTTGTGCTGCTGAAGAGAACTTCTGCCTAGAAATCTGGACGAAACAACATTGATATAGCACATTATATCCCTTTTGTCTACTCTTAACTATTCATATTAATATGAGAGTTACCATTATTTTTAACATCAAAAATAAATGGTCTGATAGACTGTGACTTGGATTAGGTGCCTGTGCAAGGGAATAAGAACACCTTCCAAACCTCTCTCTACATGTGCTACTTAGCACTTGGGTCCAAGTGTTTAGGAATAAGTGGGGCTACTCACCAGTTTATTGCTTCCCTGGAGCAGGTGATGGGGTGGATCCACCTTCCCCAAGGCAGAAGAACTGAATCCGAACATGAGGGATAGTAATATGGCTTCTGGTATAGGTCAGCAGTAAGTTACTAGCCATCACCAGTAAAAGAGAAAGCAAAGGAGGAAATCAGACATACAAATAGGTCTCTGCATCACAGTAGTGCCTAGTGCACTACCCTTTGCTCAGGGCTGTGCCTAAAGGCACAAATCAATGTAGGGTGGGATTTTCTAAAGTGATGAGCATTAGCCTACCATAGCTCCATTAATTTCAATGGGCATAGAATTGAGGCAATGCTGGGTGCTTTTGAAAATCCTGCATTACCGGGTACTTTTAACATTTTCTGCAACTATTAAACCACTTATAAGGGAACCAACTTCTGCTATGTGAAATTACTTCAGTGGGTTGCATTGACATAACTGATGGCAGTACTTGGACTATTACTCTTAAAGATGTTTGGTGAACATAAGAAATGTATTTGGCATATTCATTTGTCATTATGAAACTACAAATGACCAGTTCCATTTAAAAAGGAAGAAGCTTTTGAATTAAAACAATTAGACAACCAAATAGGATAGCTTTGAAGGTGTGTAATTCATAGTTTTTAAAAGTTTAACCTTTTTTGAATGAGTACCCGATGTACATATTGTTTTCTACTAAAGTCATTTAGATTTATAGCACTACCTATCACCCTATATAGGAAGCAATAATTGGCACATCAGAACACAAGGAAAATACTAAAAACAAAAATAGCAGTACCTGTGATTAATAGCAGATATAGGTCTTCTCAGGAAAGCTGTACCGATGTTTGTCATTTGTGAAACATTTAATTACATCTTTATGCTATTGGGGTAGCATAAAAACACTAGTGTGCTAAACCTAGTAGCCTTAGCCTATTGGGAAGGAACATGTTTTTGGAGCCTTACTCTCTGAGCTGGAATCTTGTAAACCTGGCTGGCAATGATGTTGTCAGTATGCCCTTGGCCTTTGTCATCACTACAGTCTGGCTGCTCCTATATTCACTGCTAGTATGGCTCTAAGAAGACAGAACCAGGTCTGGCCAGCTAGAAGAATTAAGTAGTACAGTCACAGTGAATCAAAATACAAACTAGGGGCAGAACCTGTGTTTTTGGAACTGAAGATGTATGGACCCTGTGCATGGAGGAAAGCCTCATGCAGTGTAGTGGCAGGCCACCAGGGGCTTTTCTTACAGCCACAGCCTCCTGGGTGGTTATGGGCAGAGGGGGGAAGAGGGTTCAAAAAAGAACTAGATAAATTCATGGAGGATAGGTCCATCAATGGCTATTAGCCAGGCTGGGCAGGGATGGTGTCCCTAGTGTCTGTTTGCCAGAAGCTGGGAATAGGCAACAGGGATGGCTCACTTGATAATTACCTGTTCTGTTCATTCCCTCTGAAGCATCTGGCATTGGCCACTGTTGGAAGACAGGAGACTGGCTAGATGGACCGTTGGTCTGAGCCAGTATGGCTGTTCTTATGTAGAATAATGTTTTCAACCCTCAGCTCACAGAGAGAGCCTCTTCTCTAGTAAGCACAACTGCAATAAGGCGAGAAAGGGACTTTTATCCTCAGATGATCTTGGCCTTTCTTTTCTTACATGTTTAAGTACATTTTAGTGCTTATGAAAGGAGTGGGATAAAGAGAAGTAGAGTATGCACTCTTCTACCCATCAATGGCAGTGCAAACCATGTGTCATTAATAATTCAAAGGTGAGAGGAGATTGTCTCATTACCCATTCACATCTCAATTACTAGCTCCTTACAGACCAGTCCTCACAGCTGGGTTTTTGCCAAGTAACATGCAGCTAAATGACATGTGCTGCTATCCTCTCCAGCTGCCGTTCAACTGTAAAGAGCCCTTGGAACTTCACCTCTCACAAGAGAGGCCCCACAAAAAAGGACCCAACTAAAATGGTCAAGGTTTTTAACCAGGCAATTTGTCATTTTTAATAATTTTGAAACAATTTATATAACTTCATTATTTCACAGTAAATTATCAACATAAACAACACCACATTTTCCCTCCCCAGAAGACCTAACTATTAAAGGCTAGTGAGGGTTTGTCATTTACGGGAATGGGGTGCCACAAGTAGTTGCAAGTTTGGAAAGATTAGCTGAGCTTGAGTCTCAGTCCTTATTTGATAGAACAGTTGATCCATAGGGAACAAAAACATCTAAGGTTCATAACTTGGCTAATTATTCATAATTTGAGAGAGCCTCATGCCTTTATATATGCCAATTCCATGCTATACAATGCCAAAAAAAAAGGTAGAGATACAAAGTAGCACAACTATAGCCAATTGCAAAGGCAAAGAACGAATCATAGGTCAAATGAAGTCTGAAATGAAACCTGCTGTATTGATGCATTTTATTCTTGGGAGAACTCTGTGCCACTGCACATGCGCAGAATTCATGTCCTCCCACAGAAAATGATAGGGAAGTAAAGGGAAGCCAGGTAGGAAGGACGGGACGGGGCTGGGGACGCTCATGGGTGTAGTTTGGGGGAGCCATTGCCTTCCCAAACAGAGGTGAGGTGTGAAGGGGACATGCGGCGTTACGTGCCACTGTGCCCCCCCCATTTCTGCGAGCGCAGCGCCACCCAGCTGGAGGAGGATGCCACTCAGACACCACCTCCTGGGTCCTAGTGGCAGTCGTGCTCCCCTTCTGCGTGCTGGGAGCCATCCTGTTTTTTGTACAACAATGAGTCTCCATAGTGGGGCAGGGCAAATGGAGGAAGGCGGAGGGAAGAGGCAGTGGGCAATAGAGTCCTCTGCGGATACAAAATTTGTATACGCATCCAATCCACGAGCCGCAAAAAATGATCTGCGGCTATCCGCGTTATAACTGCATCCTATCCAGGGATTTTCAGGGCTAGAGTGGGTAAGGAAAGGAGGCTGGGAGATGTGAGAGGAGGAGGATGGGGCAGAGGACAGTGGGGAGAAGGCGGCAAGAGGGAAATTGGGGTGGGAAGCAGGAGCCTGGTATGCAGCTTCCCCTCGGCAGCAGGAGCATCAACCCCCCCACCCCGCAGCACTACCCCAACAAGCCCCCCACACATGCCCCCCCCACCCAGACCCCCCAAGGCCCACTCCCCCAGCACCCAGACCCCGCCACTGAGCTCCCTACACCCAGACTCCCTGCCAAACCCCATCCTCCCAACCCAAACCCCGCCTGCTGAGCCCCAACAACCTTCACCCCCTGCAGAGTCCCATTGGCCCTTGACCTGGAAACACCCTACACACACCTACAAGCCCATGTGCATCCAGATCCACCACTGAGCCGCCCACACCCAGATTTCCCAAACTCTCTTACACAATACCTGGATTTCCCGACTCTAAGCCCCTCTACACTTGGATCTTACTGGGATGAGCCTCCCTGCCTACACCTGGTACAGAGGGGCAGGGCCCCGTGGTGTTTCTGGGGCAGGCCCGGCCCTTACATTGGGTCAGGTGCAGCCTCACCGCCCAATCCCTGTCCCCAGGGGAGGACAGCTACAGGGTGATCTCCCACCTCCATCAAGCCAGTGGCCTATGATCCCCACTGCCAGGCCGGAACATCTACATTTATTTACTGACAAATAAAATTGGCAGCATTTTAAAATATTGTGCTCAGAATTTTTAATTTCATTGGTACAGAATTCCCTCAGGAGTAGCAGCAGAACAAAAACACGGAAATGGTAGCTGCAGCTGAGTAGTCACCCCAATCTGCTCAGCAAGTGTTACCCAATTTTGGCATCATGTTTCTTAAACCAACAAAACACTCTTTGACAGCTAAACAACTCAACTATCTGGCACTAGCTAACTTCATCCCCATTAGGGCTCAATCCTGCAAGGTACAAAGCACTCCTAAGTACCAGAGGACATTAAATGACACAGTACATGACTGAGATCATAGCAACGAAATATGTACACTACCTGGATGCTTGCAGTAACATTGAGCCATAGCTTTCTGGATGCTACTTCCCCGTCCACTGCCACGGCTAATACCTGTCCAAATTTGTACCTTAAAGCTGACTCAGAGGTGGGTAGATTGGCTCATAAAATGAAGGGCTGAAAGTGTCCATGAGAGGTGTAGTCCAGTCATGCTGAGTCAGGACTAAGTAAATCTGCACAGACAGCACGATTGTCCTGCAGCTCCCAGGACCCCACACTCATACAGATTTTTGTTTGTTTTGCCTTAGATGTGTCGCTGTATGTCTGCAAGGCCTTAGTGTCTCTGACATCAGTATTTAACACAGGCACAGTCAATGTCACTGCAGCAAAGTGTCAGCAAGTGACAACCCCACTGGTGTCATTCTGCTGTTTAACAGTGCTAACTACAGCTCAGAATTTGACCACATTTGCTTGGCAAATTCTAATACCTTGTCAAGGGTTACTGCTGGGTCTTACAGTAGTATATCAGGTTTTTTTGGCCCAGATCCCAGTGTGGATCTGGTCTCCTATCAAGAATTCAATTACCTCTGCAAAAGTAAAGAACTGGCTCCTCAATCTGAGACTCTATGGCAGAGGTGGGCAAACTACGGCCTGTGGGACTGTCCTGGCCCTTGAGCTCCAAGCTGGGAAGGCTAGCCCCCGGCTACTCCCCCACTGTCCCCCCTCCCCCGCAGCCTCAGCGCTCTGGGCAGCAGGGCTGTGCGCTCTAGCCAGGCAGCGTGGCAGTGTGGCTGGCTCCAGCCAGCTGGCGCAGCTGCCAGTCCTGGTGCTCTGAGCAGCATGGTAAGGGGGCGGGGAGCAAGGGTAGGGGGTTGGATAAGGGGCAGAGGGTCTTGTGGGCAGTCAGGGGACAGGGAGCAGGGGCGGTTGGATGGGGGCGGAGGTTCTGGGGGGGATGGTCAGGGTACGGGGAAAGGGGGGTTGGCTAGACGTGGGAGTCCTTTGGGGGGCTCGTCTGGGGGTAGGGGGGGTGGACAGGGGTCGGGGCAGTCAAGCAACAGGTAGCAGGGGGCGTTGGATAGCGGGTGGAGTCCCTGGGGGGGTTAGGGATGGAGGGTTCCAGGGGTGGCAGTCAGGGGACAAGGAGCGGGGTGGGGGAGTTGAATGGGTGGGGGAGTTCTGAGAGGGGCAGTCAGGGTGGGAAGTGGGAGGGGGGGGCGGATGGGGGAGCAGGCTGTTTGGGGAGGTACAGTCTTTCCTACCCAGCTCTCCATACAGTTTTTGGAACCCCGATGTGGTCCTCAGGCCAAAAAGTTTGCCCAACTCTGCTCTATGGCTTCACTTTCTTTCTGTACTCCGTCTTAAAGCATCTCTCCCCCCATGTTTCAATTTCATGTGGCGTGCAGTACACCCTCCTATTTCTGACCCCCTTCCCCCCCCCCCCACATTTCATAGTTAGCCTTTGCTGCCTGTCTTAACTAAAAACTAACACACACCAAATGCTTCGCAAACAGCTGTTACCAGAAATAAGGCTGCCTTGTGACCCGCTTCCTTTTTGTTGGTACCCATTCATTGCAGATAAAGAGTGAAGCTCTATTTAAACCTTTGCCCATTGTCTTCCACATTCAGGTTAGTTCCTTACTTCTTTTACTCCTGGTACCATGGGGATGGGGGGACTCGGGCTCACGCAGAACTTAAGGTATTTGCAAGTGCTCTGCTTTATCCGGAGTCTGAATGCTGACCTGGCTATATTTTATAACATGAGCCTTGGCATAGCAAAAGAGCCAAAGAGTCTTTGAAATGGACAGTTCCCCACAACCAGATTCGGGGGTGCGGGGGAATAGCCAGTTCCCCGGGCATCTGAAAGCGCATCTGCCTCCTCCCCCCGGCCGGCTGGCACTCATGTCAGTACTTTAGGATTGAGCAAGTACCGCACAGGGCTTTACGCCGTACCTCAGACCTCACTTACCGCCTTCTAATCCCACGATGGTGCGACGTCTTCCTGTGCCTGTGTTCTGGGCACAAACTGTCCCGAGTGCCCTTTGCTTTAATGTACAGCCCCCCCCCTCCTGCCTGCCTTTCAGTCACTGTGCCCCTTTCCCTGGCGCGGCCCGGGTGGGCTGAAAACCAAACACAGCCGCCCTGTCCACGCCACTGGTGCTAGACCCCTGTGCCCTTTGCCAGCAGAGCCCACCAGGCGCCGCACCCCACAGGCAGCACCTGGAGGCCAGGCTGCAATCAGCCCTTAACAAGCTGCGCTGCAGGGTGGGGGAGGGGCACTGAGCCCGCATTGATACAGGCCCAGTCTGTGCAGGAGAGAGAAGTTCCAGCAAACGCAGTGTCAGGGTGGAAAGAAAGCAAAGGAGGGTTAAAACCCTGATTTTCATTTTAACATGGTTTGTTCATTAAAAATTCAAATAGCTGCCTTACGGGGAAGGAGGGGGATTTGCTTTTAGCCTTTGAGGGATTTGGTATCTCGGCAAAATGTACTCTTGAGTAGGCTGGGAGGGTTCTCCTGGATGTGGGCATGCCTGTGCTCTCGGTTGAGCATCCCACAACAGAGTCATGGCCTCAGGCAGGGTTTGAGGCCCCGCATGCCTGTCTGACTCTCAGCCCCTGCCTTGGCAGACTGCAAGGATTGGAAACTTGTGACTGCAAAGCACAGCTCACCCTCTCAGAGCCCCAGGTCCTGGCAGAGAGCGAGGTCAGTGGTTTGTGGTTGCAAAGCTTGTCTTCTCAAGCTCCATACCCTGGCAGAGTGCAAGGGTTACTTGGATGGACTCTGATTCTGCAGTTGGATCCAGACCCTTGTACTTGTGCAGAGCCCCATGCCTGGGGGCGGGGGGGAGGGGGGGCAGGGAGGAGAGAAGCACAGGCTGGGCCTATATATATTATCAGCCTTATATTTATATATGTTTAATTGTGTATATATCTTCCCAGATATAAAACTACATTGAACTGATGTTAAGGTTGAGAGTGCATGTCAGTAACATAACAGGATTGCTGTAGTTAACCCAAGAACAAGCATTAGAAACCCAGAAAATTCAGGTTAGCTTAAATTTAAAAAGACTCCAAACATACAAATGTATAGAAATGCAAGTTAAGGCAGCCAAACAACCATTACTCCTCCCTATAGTGATACCATGCAATAGGCATACACTTATGATCAGTGCATTATAGTATTTGAAGTTCCAGATTAGATTAAACTGATTTCTGAAGACACACTAGAGTTTTTCACTTGTCTGTTCCTCACAACATCATTACGGGATGGAGGTATCTAAAGTGTGCATTGCCATATAACATTTTACCATCACCTCTTGCTAAGGGAAACTTGGCTTCACTCCCATTGGGATCAATAGGTGGTAGTAGGTGGGCATTTGGAAAACAAGAGACAAGGTGGGTAAGGTAATATCTTTTATTGGACCAACTTCTAATAAAGTTTGGACAAGCTTCTGAGTCACACAGGGCTCTTCTTCAGGTCTGGGAAAGGTACTTCCAGCGTCACAGGAAAATGCAAGGTGGAACAGATTGTCTAGCATTAGTATTTAGCACATATTATAAGAGACCATTCAAGGTGGAATGGCTAACTACTTTTTGCTATGACACTGGGAGTCATAATGCACCCTATATACCTGAAATCCATCTAATCTAAAGCACAAGTGTACTATTTCTGGATTATGTTATCCCAGCGGATGAAGGTCAGAGACTAAAAAGTATTTTAAATCTTGAAACAGAGTAAAAGATTCATCCTTAGTTTACTTTCTCCTTATTTTATGCCACTGAATAAACCCCCGGACAATACCATATGACACACTACTACCAGTTAGCAATATCTAAATTTGTGATAAAGTATTATGTACTAACCCCTTTTCACCACAGTCATTCAGCCATGATTAGATTGCCTATCAGCTCTGAAGGAGCCTATCCTGTAGACTTTAACCAAATTTTAATAAGAGTTTTGCCCTAGTGAAAATCGCAGAACTGAGCCTTTGTCATGTAGGCACAATGTGAACCTCTGAACACTCTTGGGGTTTCCTGTGTATATCTATTGCATACAGGTGCACACATACAAACTTAAAATTTACAGTGCTAGAACTATTACAATTTAGGAATGACTGATTTGAACATTAATTTTTGATTATCTTGATCATTGCAAATATAACTTTGGAAATGGTCTATAAATTACATTTTATAACATCAGAGATTATTTAAACTGACATACTGATTTAATAATCATATTTTATTCAGTTATGAATAAAAATTCTGACATCCTGGTGTTCCAAAGAGTATTAGCTGGGCATCTTTAGTAGGATAGGTGATGATAATTTGGTGCAATTTAACTTCCACCTTGTGAGATGTGCAACAAAAAAGGATATCACTCAAAATTTCCATTATAATCCAATATATAAAATATTTTAGGTGCACATTTTACAAACATATAAATCATTTAAAACAGCAATAAAAATTATAAAATTCTGTTTTCCCCCAGCAATGAACTGATATGGGATATGTTGGAAGGAATTCTACAAAAAGGAAACCACTGACATAACAAGAAGCATGTATTTAATTAAATGCTTTGCAAAGATACATGAATAAAGCTATGTGCATGGCTTTTCTTTTGGGATAGCCTCAGCTGTTTATTTTTTTATTTAAAGAGACAAACAAAACATTGGAGAGCACAAATGCAATAAAGAAACAGAAAAAAACCCTCAAATTATGTTTGTACCCACACGTTGCAGGTAATAAAACATGTTGGTATTACAAAACATTCCATATAGTGTATGACCAACAGATAAAATGCACTGTAACACTGTTCTTTCAAACACTGGAAATCTAACAGCTTTACTCTTCAAAACTATGTTGGTGGTAAGTATCTTTATTTTGTCAGGCTTTTACAGAAGTCATTTTAGCACCATCACTTAAAAAAATTATTATTTTTGCCCTGCCTATCTCCATACTTGGAATAATAACAGAAGCATATAGCACCTTTTAGTATCTAAAATAAAAACAAGAATATTAAATGCATCCCAGCTTTTAGAGATGAGGTAGCTCATGCTAAGAAATGGTGGATCATTATTTGCCCTGACAATTCAGGGCCGATAGGTCAAAATTACTGGTGATGCATGACTGGTTGTCGACTAAAAAGTCATCTCTGCAACAGTGAGTCTCTGAACCCTTGGTCTGGTACACATGTGAATGACTGATGACACACATAAGCTGACAACAAACTTATGACATTGTCTATAAAATTTTATATGTAATGGCTTATTAGATTATGCAAGTACTAAAAGAAATCAATTGGATATTGGGTTTTAGACATATTTAAGGGTACATACTCCTCCAAGTGAAAGCGTCATTATGTACGTACATTGTCAGGAGGGAGAAGGACAGACCCTTAAAATTCAAATGTAGACCTACTCAAAGATTTACCCCTGAATGTTTTTATTTCATAAAAGTTTATGATGCTGAAGAGATTTCTTCTAGGTCTCATAAAATATAAGGCCATCCACTTCTGTGTAGACTGTTACATTTACATAGAATAGTTAAGCATTTCACTAAGGACAATGCCAAGTAAGATGACCTCACTTAAAAAGCGTTATTTGATTAATGAAATTGGTTTTTTTGTGACTGGCCAGGGAAAGAAAAACATAGGTTTCATTTAAAGATGCTGGGGGAAAAGCATATTTGGTTGCAAATATTATAATCCAGAATTCACAAAAGTGCTCTACTTTTCTGCTATTCAATCTGCATCCAAGCAAAAGAAGTATTCCTTTTGAGTTTTACAAAGCTCCACTTTTAAACTATCTGTATAGCATACCTATAAATTTTGAATTACACTCAAAGAAGGTGAGCAAAAAAGCCCTACAATTATCATTCAGATTTTTTAAAAGGGTAATCATTGGTCCTTTTTAAATTGTACTGCTGCACTGAAAAGTTGGTTTAGATCATTTAAAACTGAAGGTTTGTAAGTAAAATAAATATTCTGAAGGAGGCCAGGCATTTAAAAAGAACTGTATGTACAATGCTGATGCAATATCAGCCATTACTTCAAGAGTCTCAGGATTAACTTCCATCAGTCCAAGTTCTTGTGTTTAGTTGTTGTTGGTGGTGGTATGTTAATATTTTCCTCTTTCTTTTACACAAAACAAACCGGCCCAATCTCAATGCCAAATTCCTGGTCTGTATTACCAATGTCCACTGGGGCGATATCTATGATAGGTAAGCGTGCCACATTCTGTGTTCTGTATTCAAAGACAGTCTTGCCAATGTTCCCATTACGTTTCTGAAAAACAAGTGAGGGAAATGTTATGCCAGCAGAAGCCAACAATACTATTAGACAGTCCAGATGGACCCTACTGTACCTCTACTGCACAATGCATGTCCTCTTGTACCACACATTGCTTACTAAAGCTTTTTCATAAAAAAAAATGCTTGCCCATTTGAGTCATCCGCTTCAGTCTTGAATCTTAAATAGCAATATTGCTGCCATAAAATTAGATTAATTTTGAAAGTGAAACAAATTTCTTTTTGATGTATTAATACTGTACTGCTACATATAATAAACCCTGGGCTAAACTTCTGTGAAGAAACAAGCAGAAAGTAAAGTTGGAGATGGTGGGGGCGTATTCTCATTCATTTCAAAATAAAAACTCATTTTACATTTCAAAAAATTATACAGAATTCCAGGATTTGGGCACGTAGGCTGAAAATGGTATGGTGCAGGAGGAAATTTAGAGCAGCACAAATATGATTCTAAGGAAACGAAGGAACGAGAGTAGCAGAATAAGGACAATGGAGTTCAAAAATGCAAACCTTAAACATAGAAACTGGTAAGTACGGTCCCATAGGAAGAAAATCTAAGGGAAAAAAGGCGTTCAGGAGAGCTGGTAGTTTCTCAAGGAGACAAGTTTAAAGGCACAACTGTAAACTAAGCTAATGAGAAGAAAAGATGGAAAGACTAATAAGAGGCTAATACAGCTCCATCTGAAAGTCAAACAGAAATCCTATGAAAAATGGAACCATGGACAAATTGCTAAGGAGTACACACACACACCAAAAAAAAAAAAAAAAAAAAAGCACAAGCACCTAAGGAGAAAATCCAAAAGGCTGAGGCACATAATAAGTTACATCTATCAAGGGACATAAAAGGTCATAAAACAAGTTTCTTTAAATACATTAGGAGCAAGAGAAAGACAAAGGAAAGTGTAGGTCTGCTATTTAGTGGGAAAGGAGAGCTAATGATTAATTACATCTAAAGACTGAGGTGTTTAATGCCTATTTTGCTTCAGTCTTCATTAAAAAGACCAGATACTCAACACAATTACTATTAACAACGGGGGGAAATGAATGCATACCAAAATAGGGAAAGAACAGGTTAAATAATATTTAGATAAATTGGCAGGGCCTGATTAAATTCCTCTTATGGTATTAAGTAACCAGATTAAGCAATCTCAGAACCTTCCAGCCCTACATTTCTATGATCTAAACTGTTTCTTATTTACACTGTAGACTTTCTCTCTAGAAAATCCCTCCTTTCCAATTCAATCTAAGTAGAAGTACCAAAGGATTAGCAACTGTACACAGTATCTATGGTCCTACTTACTTGGCACAGAACCATTTGATTTTGGACTTATCTGGATTCTTTGGCTGATCACACACAGTAGCAAAAGGGGATGGAGAGTGAAAGGAGGGAAGAAGAGACAAAGACCTTGTATAATAATAATAGTAACAAGTAATAATTCCTCTAAATTGTTCAGAGTTCAACTGTGTGTATCCAGCTCTGAAAATCTGGACCAAAATGTCTTTTCCACCTGTAAATCCTATTATTCTGACACCCAGGAAGAATTTCTGTAGTATTATTACATTAGAAATGTTCAATTCTGTGGATTTTTTCCAACTTGAGAAAGATCTGAAATATTAAAGTCATTTTTCTCTATAACACTTGATGAAATCAGTTTTGAAAAGTTAGAACTTACAGAGCAGCTGTCCTGAAGGACAGTATATCTAAATCGATTGTTTCCTTCTGCTTTGATCTCCAGGTCATTAGCACCCTTAAGAATTACAGCTTTCTTCAGGTTCTTAGACTGGTCATCCATGTACCCTATACTGTTCTTACAATGGTATGTGATATTCTGGGAGGCTTCCTTTGACAGAAGGCGCAGGAAGGTCATTTGGGTGACAGCTGTATTTGGTGACTCACTGTCTCCATAGACAAACTGCAAAGATACAAGATAGATTATCTCAGGTTACATGAATTCATATAAAGTTTGTGGATGTCAGTAATATTAATGGTTTCCAGACAAGCAAGTCCAAGAATCATTAGAATTCTTTAGTAATTTGCTACAAGCTAGGCACCCAGAAACTGAGGCCACTTTGGAAAATGTTGGCCATAACACATAGCACCTTTTTAGCTACGGCCCCGATCCTGCACTGAGACCCACATGCACATCCCAATAGATCCCTACCAAAGTTAACAGGATTCCGAATTGGCAAAAGGTCTAACCTGAAGAAATTCAAAGCAGGGTCAATGCCTCTAACATTAAATGTAATAGCTCACTAGAGCAGCCAAATATATATAAAAAATGTCAACCATAGAAAACATTTTAAAAATGTACCTATTTTATTGGAATTTTAGGATCTTATTTTACATACATTTTATTCAGTAATATCAATAGTAACCAAAGAAGTTTGAATTTATTAATCTAACTACAGATTTTATCAGAACACATTACTTAGACTGGAGCAGAAAGAATGCTTATATCTTGTGACCTTTATAGAACATTGTTAGCTATTTGCACTCTTCTCTGTGAATAATCAAAAATCAGCCAACATTTTGCTAATATTCTGCATTTTTCCCTTCCTATATATTTTTCATTTTATTCATATAGTTTGAGTGACTGTAGTGCAGAAAATGTAATTTAATATTGGCTGGAAAAGGTATACTTTCCACAAACCAGATAGTATACACAGAGTGAGGAAAATCTTCTCTATCTGCAGTGTCTTCTTATAACATATGCTAGCTATAATCAGTCAAGTCTGGGAATTTCTTTTCAACTACCAGTCTCTAGAGTTTGCAAGTGAATATTATGAAGGTTGTACTGGGTACCTATCAGACCTAAAGGTGTTGTCAGAATATTAAATATTCTTTTACAATTGTTCTTGGTGGTGAAATCTACCTCCCCTCCAGCATCAGATCATGGATTAAATATTCTCAAATCTGTAAAATGCTAAACACCTACTGTAAGATGCTAGCACCCAAAGCAACTACGGCCTTTAATGCCCTTCACAGGAATCCTTCATCATGATCTTCAGTAGCCCAGGGGGTGAGAGTTCTGAAGCTCATTCTGGAAGCCTGGTATTTTGCATGGTGATGTTATGTGAACATAATTAAAGCTAAGTTTTTGTCATGGGTACTTTTAGGAAATAATGAAAAATTCACGGAAGCCCGTGACCTGTCTGTGACTTTTACTAAAAATACCCATGACAGAATGGGTAGCCTGGACAGCTGGGGCTGGGGAGCTGGAAGCTACGGGGTCCCCCTCCACTGGTAGCTCCAAGCTGCAGAGGTTCCCCCTGCCTCCCACAGTGGCCCAGAGCTCTGGGGATTCTCCCTGCCGTCCGCCGTGGCTGGGAGCTGCTGGGATCCCCCCCTGCCACCAGGTTCCCTGCAGCAGGGGTCGTCTTTGCCACCCACAGCAGCCATGAGTGGCAGATCCCCCTGCCATCTGTGGTGCGGGGAGATGTGGGGCTCCCCCCCTGCCATCCCCGGTGGCTGGGAGCTGCAGGGGTACCTCCCCAGCTCCCTGCCTCCACAGCCGGCAGGGGACCTTGCAGCTTCCAGGCAGCGCTTTTTGAAGTCACCAAGGTCTTTGGAAGTCACGGATTCTGTGATTAAACATAATCAACAGGAGTTATGTCTGCATAGGGACTGCATGATTAGGCATTCTGATGCCAACATTTTGTTTGTGAACCCAGATTTTTGGGAACTAAATTAGGGATACAGAAGGAAGTTTTATATTTTTGAAGAGTAAACAATATATTTGAATCAAGTAAGTAACAACTTAAATATCATACAGTCTGTCTACTAGAATTATAAAGTTCTTATCATGGCATGATCTGCTCAAAATAATAGGCAATATCCAATAACAAAAAGAAAGAATCTGGAGAAGAGCTTTCTCACAGGGCGGATTCAATTAAATAAAAGCAATTTAAATCAACAAGTGGGAAATTTTGATTTAAATATTTGATTTTTGTATTTTTTCGTTATTTTCCTAAAGACAAGTTGATTTTCATTGTCTGGTAATCATTAAAACATGTTGATTTGCAACTAAATATAGCCTTCACACTGGAGTTGGTGCTGCTTTTTGCTAACTACGACAATACACTATATCTGTACACATTTATTTAAGCAAGTATGTAGCTTAACTTACATTTATTAATATTCTTAATTTTTACATTTTTATTATGTTAGAAAATGGTGAATGATGCATTTATTTACTAGTTGATTGGTTTTTCACTTGTGATTTATATCAAGCTCTATTTGGATGGAAATTCAAATTCAATTAAAATGTAGAAAAACAGAATTTTATTTCATTTTATTAAATAAAACGGTCTTAAATGTGCTACATATATAAGAAAAAAGTTTATCAAAAAGTTAATCAAAACACGTTTTGTATTTAAAACTAACTGATTTATTAACCAAAGGAAGTATCTATAGTTAGTGAATTAAACTGATTGTTTCTGATAACTATGTCCTAACAAGATTTGAAACTAGTAGATCTCATCTTTTCACACCTAGTTTTTAATTCATATATTGGAAGAGGAAAACAAGTTTTCCTGCTTTTTCCACTCCCAATCATTTTCTTAACTTTGAATGAATTAGTTATTGAACTGATATAGTTGAATAAACTTAAATAAAGAAAATATTCTCTCTGCATCTACAGAGATGCTATTGTTGTCAAAAGCTGGTTTAGTGCTTCAACAAACTGTGGTTCCAGGTATTCCTTTAAAACTTGGCAGCAAATATATACTACTTACCATTATTTTAATAGATTATAAGAAGTTTGGGCTTTAACACAGGCTGTCAATTTCAAATTTAATTTTAAATGGCTTTATTTTTTGAAAACAAATCTGTATTTAATTTAAATACAAATATCTTACTTAAATTTTAAAAAATCAATGTTTAAAATTTTTTATCACCCCTTTCTTATCCCATTTAAATATACTTAGTTACCTGTGATCCCCTGTTCATATCAAGGCCATACCATACAGGCTTGCGGTCCGATGATCTACTAGTCCACCATGTTTTGCGTGGTATGCTAGATGGGTTTGCAGAAATACAAGTCTCTCCAGTTTCCATATTGCAGTGGACTTTTACAGCATCTTCAACACAACCTTGGTTAGGGTCAATCCAATATTCTCCTACAAAACACAAAAAATGTAATCTCTGTTATATTAGTAAGATTCCTGAATTAATTAGGGAGTTATAATTAGGACTCTAAAACACGAGCTCAACATTTACCTAATGTCTTTTATTGTGATGCCTCAAATGGCTAACCAGTTTAATTTATCAAAAAACAACTTGTGTAACTATATTGGGCATGATGTAACAACCCTCTGCTTGTTTTAATGTACACTCCAGAGATAAGTTCAAGCACAATAGTTGGATCCGTATTTTAGCACTTTAAAATTGGGGGTAGTTAGATCCGGAATTTTGCTTAAGCCCAGTTCTTAATTTGTAATGAAAGAGGTGCCGGGGCTCAAGCCATTTTTTTTACTTTCATAACTGACATGGCAAGCTCAGAGGTGCCAGGGCTATAAAATGCCAAGCCTAGAGGTGCCGGGGCTCAGCCCTGGCAAGTCCTGGCACAAATTAAACACTGCTTAAGCCCATTAAAAAGCCCCTTGGCACTACTCTGATGGAACAAAGCAGACAAGCCTGGCACAGGGGGCACAGCTGCAGGAAACGGGGAAAGGCTGGGGTTGCCCTCTCCCTAGCTGATCCTTAGCTGCCAGACAATTCTTATGGAGTGCTGGGAGCCAGTGTAACTTAGAGTAATTCCAACACACTATTCAAAGAACAATGAGGTATACAAAATCATGCTGGGTAAAGCACCCATGTTATTTTAAAGCAACTGAATGTATTATGCATCCAAGGGCAGCATTTAGCCTTCAATGCTTAATTATTATTGCCTCAAACATGCAATGTACCAGCTTATCACTGTGATCATACATACAGGAGTGGTACTCCAGTGTGATCACATTTACAAGGGTGGCACTATACAATAAAATACTGAAGAATAAACAACATTTTTGCAAGAGGTTTTTGAGCCCCTTAATTCAAAAGGCCTGGTATGAACTACACCTATTACCAAAACAACCTATATCATGCATGTTTTCCCAGAGATCCTAAGAACAGAATGGCAATACACCTGGACAATGCAGCATGTGCAGATACTGCATTATTAAATGTTTCATTTTATACACACCGCTTTTCTTGGATGGATGACAGAGCTTTAGATCATCACAAGTGCGTGCTGGGTGTTTCTTGGAGCCATCAGGGCTGCGCATGGTTTCAATCTGGCTACTCAGTGACTTCAGTGTGGCATGGACTCCTGGATCAGTTTTATTGTTGTCATCAGGGGCTGCTTCATCTTCAGTGAATTCTGGCAGTGGATCTGCCATACTGTCATCAAAGTGGCCCATAATGTCACCGATGGCAGCTGTGAGGTGACCTGGAGGGCCTGGGGGACCTGGGGGACCAGGATCACCTGGAGGACCCTAAAAGTAAAAGTAGTAATAGAAATACACAAGATCCTTTCATTAGACAGAGTGGGGTATGGGACAGTATAGTTACTAAAAAGACAAGCCTAGCCAAATCTCAGCTCCAATCACCCTCAAACTTAGGAAAAGTTCCAGAGCAACACTTCACAGCTGACTCCTGCCTCTAAGGATAGAGATAAGAGGATAGGCCCACACACCTCAGGGCTTAGACTGTCTCTAACTTTGTCTTGTACAGCGCTGAACATTTTGGCCTCAAATTCAGGAAAGCGTTTTAGCACGTACATAGGGATACTGTACTAAATATGGGCCTTTGTTGGTGTTAAACAATTAATAATGCACTCTACAATGGGTCAAACCAAAACCTTGATATAAAGAGTCTTGAGCTTTAGGATCTGAATTTTGTGGCTTCTCATTCTAAATCTGATGTTGTGGTACCACCACAGGCACACCGAGATTTGGCTGTAAAACTCCCTTTAATAGTAATTAACCAGAGTTCAAAACTAATGTTCCAATTGTCCAACAAGAAGCATGCCCACCAATCTAATGCATTTTGTGTCTAGGAATTATGGTAAGAAATGTATTTCTTAATATGTTATTGTGAATTTGTAACTGAGGTAAGTATTGAGAGAAAGTAAAACTAGAAATAATAGTCTGAGATATCCCACCTTACTGTCTCAACTACATATCTGATCTGTTTTATATTCAAGCTATAATAAAAACTCTACTCAAAATTCTGAACTTTGCAGCTGCTGTGGAAGACACTTACAGGCTTAAGACCTGTTACAGTCCGCACAGGGCTTAAACCCTGAAGACCGGGGCATACCCCGCCTGGGATGAAGTCCCTGCTGGGACTCTAACTTCTAACTCCTAACTACACTTAACAACTACTTAACACTAACTACTTTAAACAACTATTTACAAGGCCCTAAGCCTCGAAGTCAGAAGAGACGAAACCACTAGCCCTTGCTATGGAGGAAAAGTGCTCCGACTAACCACCACGTGCGGTAAGAAGGAGATAAGAAGGAACTGAGAGGGTGTAGGGCCGGAGGCACCTGATATACTGACACATAAGCACGATACTCAAACGGGCGCCACAGCTGATCCTACATATACTGCTAAGGCAAAAATCTCCAATGGCCACGCACGTGGGCACTCACACACCTAGAATGTAATCGACATGAGCAAGCACTCAATTAGAGTCAATATCAGGAGAAATTCTCTAAGATTTATGAGGGTGTAGAACAGGCTCCCCAAGGAAGAGGTGAAAGTCCCATCTCTGGAGTCATTCGGAACTAGACAGGATAGCTCACTGGAAAGTGTATTCTAGAGAACTAACACACACATCTTCTCTCTCTCTAACTTCCAGAGTAGCTTTTGATAGAAACATCTAACATATTATATTTCAGTTCACAAATGTCATGGCTAAAACCCTATCATCTAGATTATTTGTGGAGTTATAAGTAGTTAAGAAGCACTGATCTGTCATTAGGCATTACTCATAAATCTAAGATCAATTTTATAGAGTGTTCCTATGAGTTTTAACATCATAATACCAGAAGGCAGCTTAACTCCCCAAATTTCCATGAACTTACTTCAGGACCTGCTTCTCCTAGACTTCCTCTTACACCAGGAGGCCCCAGTGGCCCATGTGGTCCAGGATTTCCATCTTTGCCTGAAGGACCAACTGGACCTGGAGGGCCCTGAATAAAATTAGAGAATTAAAGATGGGTTTTAATAACAATCACATTCGCCAATCACTAAAATGCCTTTTATATTAAATATAAACAACATCTCCTCCTGAAGCAATCCCATGATTTTTGAAAAGTAATGAATTTAAAAGTAGTAACTTGTTTTTTGTCTGAAGTTTAGAAGGTAGCTGAATTTTACCATATACTGGTACTTCTGAATTTCCCCAGCCTTATGCCATAGAGCCAGGCAGGAGGGCTGAAGAGAACAGTAGAGGGAGATGCCTGCTGACTTCTAAAGATGGAGAGCCAGAACTAAGGGCCAGAAATGACTGAAGGCAGGGGACCAGCACAGGGGCTTACCTGCTGATGGCTCCACGTTGGAGGGTTGGACGCTGGGGAAGAGTGTGAGAGCCTATGGGAGTGCTCCCCTGGTGGGGATGATTGCCTGGTGAGGATGATCACCAAGCAGGGAGGTTGTGGGGATTCTTGCTAGGAAGAGTGGAGTTGTGCTCCAGCTGTGAGGTGTGCAGCGGCTGTCCAGACAGAAGATGACTAACAAGGAGCCTAGGAGTGACAGAAGGAGCTGGAGCGTGGTACGTGCTATGTCAATATGATATAGCAACAGGATATGGGATTTGAAGGACTACCTGCACGGGGTTTGAGAGATGGACTGTGGTTTGGGACTTTTGTTATGGCTCATTGGACTGTGTTTTGGTAATAAATGGACCCAAAGGAATGGTATTAGTGAGGCAAAAGAGTTTGGAATGGAGTTGCTGGCGATTCTGAAGGGAAAACTGAGGCAGGCACACCAGTCATGCCATAGCCTGACGCAAAAGGGTGCCCAGGAAGGGACCACCATATCACAGTATACTTCTGTAAAAGCTTTTGCTACATCAATTATTAAACAATAGAATTTATTTGAGTAAAAGAGAATAAGATAACCATTACATGGAGTTATTTTAGGCTAAGATCAACAAACGTCATCTGCCTAACAGTGAACTGTAAACAGAAATTTGATTGTTTCCATATTCTTATATATAACACAATGTACTCACTCTAGGGCCAAAAGGACCTGGAATCCCAGAACTGCCTTGTTCACCAATGGGACCCTAAGCAGAAAAAATGATATTTTTATTATATTTTAAATCGAGCATCACATTATCTTTAAAGAAATATTGTGTAAACCTATAAAGCTCTGATTGCCAAAATGAGCCAGGATGTGCCCAGGAAACATATGTAACAATTTCCCTCTGAGTTCTCAATCATTGTGCACTTTTAAGTCTCAATGTATTATTCTCTTGCTACGGTGACACAAAAACAATGGTCATCAGTAAGATAAGTAAAGTTTTTAACACTAGTACAAATCTATACACAAAATTATGTCTGAGGTTACATGCACAGAAAGTCTTTAGTTTGGTATTGTCCAATATTAATAACAACAATAAAAGGAAAAGAGGAACCAGCCAGAATCTTTATCCAAAGCTAAAACCAACTGATGTGATTCTGAATTGGGAAGAAGTTTCGATTTGGTTATTTTGCCTGCTTGTTTTACTTTTGCCTTTGGCTAGGACCAGGGCATAAATACCACCCTGCAGCTGAAATTAAAAAGTACTGCAAAGTTGAACAAAGTTTAATGAGAAAGACCGTTCTTATCAGGCTTCTATTATGGAGATATACCTACCTATACCTTCTATTATGGAGATATACCTACCTATACCTATACCTCATAAAACTGGAAGGGACCCTGAAAGGTCATTGAGTCCAGCCCCCTGCCTTCACTAGCAGGACCAAGTACTGATTTTGCCCCAGATCCCTAAGTGGCCCCCTCAAGGATAGGGCTCACAACCCTGGTTGAGCAGGCCAATGCTCAAACCACTGAGCTATCCTTCCCCTCAATGCTACTCCGTAGTTTGCATGAGAGGGACCTTAAAGAGTTCAAATAGGTTGTTGAGAAGCATCTGAACTTCTGTGTGCTTTTTTAAGGTTCACTAAGCATCCCATACTTCTGGACAGTGGTTCTTCAGTCACTGGCTACAATACAGGTGATGAAAATGAGACAGGCACAATTCCTGCAGGAGCACAGCTACTACAATACCATTTGAAAGAGCACAGCATATGCTCCTGTGCTCCCCCAGGCGCTGGGCCAGGGCACCCAGGGTGGGTGGGTGGATGGGGGTATCCATGGATCTGTCCTTTCTTTGGTGTTCAGTGCCATTTGCAATCCAAGAATCTTATACTCATTCCCTTTGCCTGAGCCCATGAGATGCTGAGCAATCTCAATGCCCACTTACATCTATTTTACCTGAACTAACTAATCTATTTGTTTTATATATTACCAATCACAGTAGTATTTAAGTGTCTTTTAGAAGAGTTTTAAGTTTCAGGGTAGTTTATGCTCTTTGCTCCACAGGTTTGTTGAGATGATGAGACCTGGGATATGTTGGCCAGAGAGTACAAGATCTAGGGCAGATCTACACTACAGGGCTAAGAGTAGCAGCCGTGTTAGTCTGTATCCGCAAAAAGAAGAACAGGAGGACTTGTGGCACCTTATTTGTTAGTCTCTAAGGTGCCACAAGTCCTCCTGTTCTTCTTCTTACTACAGGGCTAAGTCAACCTAAGTTACGCAACTCCAGCTACGTGAATAACGTAGCTGGAGTTGACAAACTGAGGTCAACTTATTGCAGTGTCTACATCGCGCTGGGTTGATGGGAGAAACTCTCCCACTGATTTACCTTATGCTTCTCATTCCGGTGTCAACGGGATAGCAATCGGTGGTCGATTTAGTGGGTCTTCACTAGACCCGCTAAATTGACCCCCGGTTGATTGATCGCCGCAATGTCGATCCACGTTAAGTGGAGACAAGCCCCTAGTAATGACAGGACAAAGACCAGGAGGAAGACCCAGAAAAAGGTAGTTCAAGACGCTGAAGGAGGACACAAGAAAGGTCAGGATCAGCTTAGAAGAAACACTCAATAGGAATGCTTGGAGATGAAGAACAAGAGCCACTGACTGCAACTAACAGAACAAGGTGAATACAAAGAAGACAAAGGAATTTTGTTGAGGAGGCAGAGAGGGTTGGAATATTTTGGGGAGCTGAGGGTGCGCAACATCTAAGCTGCTGAACACTTTGCTTGCTTTGCTTCACTGATCACAAGAACTATGATTGCACTCAGCCTCTGCACAAGGACACTAAGAGTTGAGCCTCTGACACATGCAGGGCCAGGTGCACGCTGGTTCATGCTATATAATTTTGATAAAGCAGAACTGCTAACAAATGCAGTAAAAATACTGTGGCATCGGCTGTGCATGGAACAAGTATCACAGATTATTTATAATTACCAATATCAACAGAGACCACACAGATTTCTATGTTGTGTACAAAAGTTACTGGTTCTTAAATGGTAAGTTCTTTGGGGAAGAGAACCATGTTTTTCTATATGTTTGTGCACTCCCTAGTGTATTTGGTATGCTAACTTTAATATTAACACCGATGCTTACAGCAGCAGCAGCAGCATGGAGACTGCTCAGGTTGACTAACATGAAGTTATAATTTGCATAAATCTACTTGATGAATGGGGAACAAGAAGTAAATTTGACAATTTATTGCATTGATATTAGCAATGTATAATATATATATATTGGAAACTAAAGACAGCCAGGGTACCAGAGAGCGGCTGTCTGGAAAGCATATTTATTGTAATACACTGTGCAGATTTTCCCTTTTGGTTCATTTTTAATATGAAAGTCTTAACAGATGTGTTATATTTTTCTTTTCTTGCTAATTAACTAAAACAACTTACAGGAGGACCAGGAAGACCTTGAAGACCAGTGAAACCTCTATGACCCTTCTGGCCCCTGTCACCTCGGTCTCCATTGTCACCTTTGTCACCACGAGGACCTTGGGGACCCTATAGATACAAAAACAGTCAAATAGAGGATTCTAAACTAAGAACAAACCTTACTTTGCTCTGAACACTAATGTCTGACACTGTTCACTTCTAAAGGCAGAAAGCAGCAGGTCGCATTTACATATTAGAAAATGCCACATACCTAAATAAAATAGAGTTGGTTACATTAAAATTAATCCTTACTGTTTACCTATCTATTTCATACATTCAAAAATACTGGTACTAAGAATAGTGAAGATATTATATAATATTATATACTTATAACAATATTCATTCCATGCTTGATAGTGGGAAGCATTGTTATGGAGAGGACTGAAATGTTATGAGTAAAGATGATCTCCATATGTTTGTATCTACCGGCCTCTTTTTTCAGTATCAGGAAGGAAAGTGTCTTCACTTCTCACAACTAGCTAAGTACCCAAAGGCTCCTGCAGTCTTTATTAAGGTAAACTTACATTTGAAACGTCAATGGGATTTTTGCCTGGATAGGGACTACAATATTTGAACTCAAGATGCTCAAATGAGTTTGTTCCATAATTATTTAACTCCAAGATCATGAAATTTTTAAACTTTTTAAATTGGTTAAAATCACTCAAAATATTTCTTTGGCTTACACTTTTAATATTACATTTTCCAGTTTAAATCTCATGCTAGCCTAAGAACAGCATTTGAAATTTATAATAATTTTCAGTAAGTTTTAGATACTGAACAATCTACATCTTGAAACCAGAGTGAACTTTTAGAAAACGTCAAACAATCTCTGCTTTTCCTTCTTCACCTATGTCTTCTGATTAGAAATGTCAAAACTGGATTCTCATATTTGAACCCCCTTTGAATTTCGGGAGTGTTTCATGAGAACAGCCGATTTTGTAATATTTCTGCCATTATAGTCTGAAATCTCATGAAAACAACACATAATATTTCAGCATCATAAAATTCTAACCTGAATCGAAATCCTGATTTGGCCTCACACTGTGAAACACAAACCCTAGACTTAAGCTAAATCAGGTCCAAATACCACCTGCTTGGCCACTCTCTGTTGCATCATGCAAGTCAAGAAACTTTGAAGATTCTTGTTACCTCTGTTCAGTCATGTTTTACAGACAATGCACTGTCATAGTCAACCAGTTGGAGAATCTAAAAGGATTATATAACTCAGAAAATGTTCACTATTCATTAGGAGTCAGCTCTCTAAAGCTCAAGTCATTATTCAGGCTTCTAAATCTAGCTTTTCTTGCCCTTTTGGTAGCATTTAATGTAAAAGTAATTTGGTTTGGGCAACAGTAAAGCAATCGCACAGAACTTACAGGCAAGCCTCGTTTTCCAGCACGACCGGGTGGACCCAGTGGACCCCGCGAGCCCTGCACAGAAAAGCATGGACATGTTACGGGAAGCAATGCAGCATACCTTTATAGCACATCTTTTCATAGAATATGTCCAAAATTATAAGAAGAACAGGAGGACTAACTGTTAGTCTCTAAGGTGCCACAAGTCCTCCTGTTCTTCTTTTTGCGGATACAGACTAACACGGCTGCTACTCTGAAACCGTCCAAAATTATAATACAGCCATACATGAAACTAGTAAAAAAATCTGAAATAAAGTCCCTACTTACTGGTTCACCTCTTTGCCCTGCTTCTCCTGTAGGGCCAACTGGTCCTGGAGTTCCTGGGCCACCCTGCGCACCTGGTAAACCGGCAGGTCCAGGTTCACCACGATCCCCCTACAAATCATCACAATTTACTTACTGAGTATTTAAAAAATGGGACTGGACTACATCAATAGATTTTTCTATCTCTATGGTTTAGTACAATGAGTACGATTAGTTGGGATATTCTTGCTGTCAGCTCTCAAGAGTGAGCTCCCATGGGAAGGATGGTTTTAGCTAGGGTTCCCCAGCTTTGAAATCTGTGTCCTCTTGCAGCCCATCAGAGTCCTGGTTTGTGATTGGAATGTGGATTTACCACAAGCTCTCTGTATGGGGAATCCTAGGAGACATGCAAGGGAAAGAATCTGCCACAGACCCAGAAAAGAATGGAGATTTACAGCAATGGCTTAACACTAATAACATATTCTTACACGTTCTCCAACAGCTCCATCTCGTCCAGGAGTACCATCATTACCAGCAGGACCCTAGAAGTGTGAAAGGTAAAAATAGGACCATGCTTAGTTGACTGTGTGAATTGCAGGGAACAATGTTACATTTGCCCAAAGATGGACTAGGAACTAGCAGGTCTTTCCCAGCTCTAACTTCTATGACTCTAGGCCATAATTACAGCAAGTCTGTTACTTTTGCCTGTTACTAGGCCACAATACTTACTTCTGGACCAGGTTCACCTACTGGACCACTGGCACCTGATTGGCCAATAGGCCCTGAGGGACCTTTATCTCCTGGTGGACCCGTTGAACCCTGTTTTCCTGGTGTTCCCTAAAAAGATAAGAAATACCTTATCAACCATTTAATGTAATGAAACAAAGAGAACTCAATAGAAAAGATCACCAGTTGTTAAACTTTATGGTTATGAATCCAGTCTTAAGCACTACCAATATTTGTAGCTTTCAAAACTTCAGGATGGAAGAATGTGTTCTAACAGATTTTGAATATCCTTTTGATTTGTTGTATAGTACTAAGCAATTTAATTGCACTTTTAAAATTAACCAACCAACCTAGTGGAATAGAGTTTTATTGACTTTGAGGTCAGCATTTCTGATTGGAGCTTTAAAAGAACCAGATCCTTTGTTATGTTATGCAAGTTCCATGGTGGACTAACGCTCCCTAGATTGTTGGACCAACTGGGAGCCTAACCAGCCTCCAGCATATCTTAAAGAAGCTTAAACACAACTGTTGGCTTGAACCTTTATTGAGTCAGACAATCCATCTCCAGACCAACATAACTTCTGATTAGTAACCTTGGGACAAGCTCTGGTTGAGATTGTAAACTGCATAAACAAGTTTCTCTTAACTGCCATCCCCTTTAATAATCACTACACTAAAGGAGAAGCTTTTTTCTCCCTCACCAAGCTTTCAAAATATATTACAAGGAAAAAAAACAAAACTTTTGGAAGTTGTAGAGTTCATTGACAATTGTAACTACAAGTTACATAGTATGGGTCCCATTGCTCTATGTTTAGCAGAATTTCAGCCTGCTCAACCTTGTTAGCCTGTAGTATCTGGGCTAAAAGACAAAAGTCAAAATGTTCAGACTTGAGTTCTTATTTGGGTACCTAAGTGAGTGGTCTGATTTCTAAAGGTGCTGCTGCCTAGTAAGACATGCCTGATTTGGAACGTTTTGACCAGAAGCCTCACTACGACTAAAGATTCTCCTTTAGCTCAGATGGACAAGGTGTTTGTCTGGTGGGTTCGTCTCCATGCCATGTAGGTGTGGTTTAGTTATTAACCATACCTGTAGACACAATGCCACTGATTCTTTACACAATTAGATCCCTCTAATATTGTCCTGTTTCTGTGTAGGAGCTAGGAAGAAGGCACATAATATCACAAAGGTGAGCAGAATACTTCAGACAGTGTTGCTAGGTGAAATATTGACTGCATTGCTACTCACACCAGGGCCAGGCAGGCCAGGCATGCCTCTCTCACCTCGCTGACCTGGCATACCAACAATACCTCTCTGACCAGTAGTTCCAGCTGGACCTGGGGGGCCATCCGGACCCTGAAATTGACAAAGGATATAACAGGGTTACCATCATATTCAGAATCAATAACAACAATAATAATAAGGCAGAATCTCTAGAATTTAACTTAATCTAGAAGGAGTTACCACCATTGAAACCTGTTTTTTTACAAGAAGCAATATTATGACAATGTGCACAACTGGTTGGTGATGTGTTATATTTGCCATCAGGCCTAAAGTGTCCAGACTGGAAAATGTGTAAAATTAACTCCAAAGGTCAAAGGAGTTAAAATGCAATTGGAAAATCCAGTTAAAAGAAAACATGAATAAAAATGAATGTCTGGGACCCACTAAGAGTTGTTTCTTTTACATCTGAAATATGTATTAGGTGTGCGCGCAAGGTGCAAAAGGTGACATGAAGCAGAGCGTGGAAACTCAGAAGATGCTATAGAAAGTTGAAGTGCATTTAAAACTACATTCTGTATGGAACATATGCTGTGCACTTGTAGATTCTATTCTTGTTTCAAGATGGTGCAAAGGTTGGGCATTTCAATAAATTTCATTAAAAAGCTGCGTGGCTAAAAAGCAAATATAAAGACAAAAGCACTTACAGGTTGCCCATCTTCCCCTGAGTCTCCTTTGTCTCCAGGGCCGCCAGGTGGCCCAGCTGGTCCTCGATCTCCCACTCGACCGTGTGCACCTGGATCGCCATGAAGACCTGGAGGGCCTTCTTTTCCTGGGTCCCCAAGAGGCCCAGCAGGCCCCGGAGCTCCCTAGCAACATTAAAAGACCCCAATTACAATAGATTTCTGATCAAATCAGGACTGGGTTCTGATCAACTAAAAATAAATAAGTACAAAGGAAGGACCAGCGTGCGAACATAATTTTATCATATAACAGCTAACACAGTGCTTTCTCTTTAATAATGTGTGATGAACTCCCAAGACTTGCAAATGATCTCCATCTTTCATGCCTTACACGCCATTTTGGATTCCCTCCTCTATAGAAGGAATTCTTCATCCTAGAGCTGGACAATTAGTGCCATAAAATTCCACAAATATTCATTCAAAATTTCTCCACTCACACCAGTGATAGCATTTTGTATCCATTTTTCACTCACTTTCCATAGACATGAATTATTTTGATGCCATTGAACATGATCAGTTCTCATTTTTTTAAAGTAATTTCTTACATTTATGTTATGCCTTTGATCCCAAAACAGCCCAAAGTGACTTATACATGACAGGAATCAGATCAATCCTGGGACTTCCCTCTTTATGAAGAAAATCCAAAATGGCGGTCATGTTATGGGAGGTCTGAGGGATAACATAAAATACTGTATGTGTGCATGGATCCCCCACATTTCTTCAAAGGATGGCAAAGTACATTCCTGTTTATACAGAGCATATGTTATATTAACAAATGTGCTTTGACATCACTTCACTTGTTCCACTGCATGTGACAACCACAAAATGAACTTGAGCAAATTTGGTATTTGTCATTAATACACTCAGACAGGGCTGGATCCTAATTTGTCAAGCCAACAGGGGGAAATTACACACAATTCTTTAACCACAGTGTCACTGAGAAAAGTTTAAACATAGGATGTACTTTTTGCCTTCTCTGTCATTTTCTAAAAATGGACTGTGTGAGCAATTTCACTGATGAGCTGGCACAAGAAAGGCCCTGTTGCTCGTATAGAAAATTCCCTCAACACCAAGAATTATAAGGAAGGAAGCGGGGCATGACTTGGGATTTTTTTTTTTTAATTTCACTGCAAGTGAACAGTTCAACCAAGAACAGCTTTACTATCTCAAGGCCTGATCCAAAGTGCACTGAAATAAACTGAAAGACTTTCACTGACTTCAACAGGCATTGGATCAGGCCCACAATTAAAAAGCTTTGTTTGACTTACCACCTAATCCTGCCAACACTGAAGTCAAGGGAAGCATGCTATTACTTTCAGTGGGCACAAGATCAGGCCATGAATACTGTAGGTCTTTACAAGTTCCAATGTCTATGATTCTCTGATTTGTTCAGGTGTCTAACTACCATTTTTTAAAATGTACCTATAAGAATAAGTCTCACTTACAGTAGGTCCGGGAGGTCCAACTCTTCCAGCAGAGCCAGGGAATCCTGTAGCACCCTAGAAATACATTTTGATATAAGCACTAGAAAGAAATCTGGCACTGGTTACATGAAATGTTCTCAGCTCACTGAGCAATCAACTACAACTGAGCTAATTATTAAATATGCAATACAACTCAGGTTAGGAAAGATTTAAATATTTCCAACAAAACTAAACCCATGCCCCTAGTGTAAAAAGGTGCTATTGCTTTAATCCAACTAATTTACAAAAGCCAAAGTACTTACAGGTGGACCCTGAGTACCTCGACCACCTTTTAGACCAGGAACACCATGAGGACCCTAAAAATGGGAAACAGATGGGCCATAATGAACAGCAAAGAACATTTAAAATGAGAAAAATTGACACAGGTCATTGTTTTCCTTGTTTGCTTTTTTACTTACTGGTGGGCCAGGAGACCCAGAAAGGCCCTGTGGTCCCGGGGATCCAGCATCCCCTTTCTGTCCAGGTTCCCCAGGTTCACCTTTCACACCTGGTTGACCATCAGGGCCCTATGAAAAATAATATTAAAAAGTCAGATCAGGTTAGAGAACACCAAACCTTTCCTATTTGATAGTCAATATACACTATGGGAATCCATTATAAAAGAGGCGAACAAATCAGTCCAGCACATAGAGTAGTACCGTAGCTCAATGGAACAGCAAAAGTAAATTGTAATAGTTTGCCACTAACTTTACTGGGTCAGAAGTGTTTTATGTGAAATTCTGTGGAGTCAGTTAACCATATTCCATAAAATAGTTTTCTAACCTAGTTTATATTTCTCTCTTTTCTTAAAACCTTAGGATTTCTCTTCAGTATTCATCTCCATGTCGCACATGTCTAAAAGTTTAAGGGATTAAACTCTCACTACCTGTTTTATTGCCTCTTTTCCAAGGGAAATTGATGCCTACCTCTCTCTCCTGGAAGTTCAATAAATTGTTTGGAGGAAAGGGGCCCTGAAACTCACTAGGAACCAGTGTCAGACTTGTGGGAAAGGTTGTTGCACTCACAGATCTCCCAATTATTTTCATGAAGATCCTGGCCAGTTTCCTCATGTATCACAAACTCCACTGCACGTCTCTTCTACCTTTCAGTGGATGACACTTTATGGTGTTCCTTTTTTAATCTCAAAGGAAACATTTTCATACATTAAAAATATATGTAATCTAGTTAACAATGATATAATCTTGTCAGCAAAATAATTTTCAACTGTCTGGGGTATTTACTGGCTCACTATTTTACATGAAATAATCGCGGGGGGGGGGGAGAGGGAGGGAGGAAGGAAGAGTTCTTTTTGAAACAGAAATCTGACTTTGTTCCAGAAATATTTCCAAATGGTTTAGAATCCATTAAACAAAAGTGATTAAGCAGCATTTAAATTTAGTTTATGATTAAAGGAAATAGATTAGAATCATATGACACATACCGGAGGACCAGCAAAACCAACAGCACCAGTTGGGCCATTTTCACCACGGGAACCCTGGTGAAGAAATTAAGAATCGTTATGTTTCAGGTGGTATAAAAGGCTCGTTGTATGGAGTATAATCTATACAGCAGTGTAGAAGAAAGGATGTAAACAATTTCCTGTTATACGTGCTATATTAACTATAATCGCACAACTGGGTTTTTAAGAAGAGTCATGTGGTGTAACTAAGAAGGCTTAGTAAAATACCTTTGGAAATACATCCTTCTAAAACTAACAAAATAGCCAGTTGAGGTACACATGTAACTAAATAACTCAATAGGCCAAATTCAGCTCTCTGTTGTTGTGTAATTGATAGCAGAATTGGGCCTAATGTATACATTTTATGTGATCTATTATTCCATTCGGTTAGACTGGAATAAAAATAGATGTTGGTTTCATTAACCATGGGATTCCAAAATTATGGGACCAAAGGGGCTGTAAAGCTACCATAAGCACACAGCTGAGGATTCCTTACTATGTGTGGCTAAGGGAGAAGGGGAGTGCCTGAATGTTGCTGAGCGCCAGCACTCCCCAGCTGGTGTAATCATTGCTCTAATTTACACTTGTAATGACGTGCTCTAATTTATGATGGGGGCTGAATCAACCCCCAGCAGGATCAGGGACTGGGGAGTGCAAAGGCCGTGACACTTGCCTGGTCAGACCCCAATGCCCAAATCGTCAAAAATAACCCAGCTCTGAAATATGTGAAATGGACAATATGACATAATTGGAATTATTATACTTCTTTTAACCCCTCCTCCTCCTTAACATACATAAATAGAGTCAAATGTTAGGAGTATGCTTTAAAAAAGACTCATGTAATTACAATAATGAGCATACGGCACAAGGTTTTCAGATGTGAGGAAAGCTGTAGTAGATCAGTTGTCAGGTTACCCTGACATCTATGACCGGATAAACGAGATCTGAACGCCTGAAACTACAGTTAGTTTTATGGGTTCACAGTAGCAAGGCAAGAACTGCAGGTTATGTCTGAAGAGCCATTTAGTATTTTGGAGGGTGCAAGGAAAAAAAGAGAGGAGAAGATGAAAGAATAAAAGCAGGAAAGAGAAATAACTGGAGACCGTGTACAATGAACAATGACAAATGCTGTTAAATATCAGCCCCCTAATGAGATTTGGTAACTCTGAGTCTGAAGAAGACAGAGATGTTTACTCACAGGATTTCCACGGGAGCCTGGGGGGCCAACTAAACCTCGAGGACCAGGTTCACCCTTTAAATAAAGTTAACAGGTTGTTATTTCCAAAATAACTTATCAGAATAGCAGCAAACATGAAAATAACATGATTTTATTAGGAGAATTCAAATGTCAACTAGCTCTGTATAAAAATCCTATTACCTTTTCACCAGTAGGACCTGCTGGACCCATTGGACCTATTGGACCTGGAAGACCCTGTTGAACAAAACAATAGGAGGTGTTTCAGTGAGAAGAGTAAAGATTCAGAATTCCCGGCATCAAGACTTAGTTTATTTTAATGTTTCCTTCTGCATTTTTGCATTCTTGAAATTCCTCCCCTTTACCCCTGAAGTTCTGTTTGGTCTTTGTTTTAATTTAGTACTTGCAGCCTAAAGTAAACTGCAGCCTAAATAACCCTGTTCTTTGAGACACATCTACTATCTCCCCTTTCATAGCCACACAGTCCACACGTAAAAACCCTGCTCTCTCTGGACTGACTTTATTTTTTCCTTTACATAGTATTTATGAAGAAGGCCTAATGATCAAAAAGTCCTTTCTTTATTTTCTCTTTTCAGGAGGACATGAAGAAAGACCTTTTGTCTCATTTGCATAGAGGCCCTCCATACCTCTGCACTTCCTTGTTATCAAGTCCTTAACTCTTTAAATTAAAAAAAAGCCGCTACTTATGAAGACTCATTTATTCCTATCAACCAACCTCTCCTAAAAAATGTTCCTTTTCCCTTTTGTATGACATTTAGGATAATTGATTTCAAGCTATTTCTCTACCCCGACTGATCTATTACCTACATTTAATGAGCCTGCAACAATAGCCAGACAGCCTTTATGAATACTTAGATACACCAATTATGATTTTCCTTCAATGGAAGCAGAATGTCAAATTATTGGTCTATGATAAAAACTCCCTACACCACAATGCTGCACTGCTATCTGTGTCACGTGATACATAAGTACACTGAAAATTTAAAAATGAAAAGCTATTTGATCATTGTCAATGCTCCACTGACAGGCTATCTGCAAAAGTGTTTCAGCAGAAGGATCTAAAAGTTAGTTCATCATACTCACACTTACTTGATCACTGCCCCAAATAGGCATGCAACAATTCTCCAAAAAGGGCCATACTTTTGGAGTTTAATGTACTCAAACAACATAAAAAAACACATCATATCATTTGAAAGCTTATTTTGTGTATGTTTAGATGAGATATGAAGTGGAGCTGTCAAATGATGTCGTAAGCCTGTAGACAAGGTGAAACAACGGTACCCAAAATGAGAAAATATCATTTTTTGCACAGTTCCAGAAACAATACAACATGACTATGACCATAGTTTTTACTGTATAAGATCATTTCAACACCGTATTGTGGTTTTTATTGGCCAAAGCTACCAAATGACAATGTATAAAAAGATTGTTATTGTTTTTGTATGGGCAGGTATCTTTTTTTTCCAGAAATGATGAATCTGTTTAACATGTGGCAAAAATGGAGAATATCAACATTTTGCAATATACTAACATAAAATGTTTTCACACTACATATTCTTAATTGTCAAAGTATCTCACAAATGTTTATAACAGTTTTCTATATTTTCAACTGAAATTTGCTAACCAGATCAGCCTCACACTGAAGGTTGTGCACCAGTAGCAAAAGATTGCATGCCCACAGCTCGTACTGCTTAGCGAGTAGATACAAAACGTATGTAAATTCCTAAGGTAAAGATTCTCCAGTTGTAAGCTTTTGTACATACAATGTAACATCTAGTCTGCATGGTAGACAATTGCCTATGCATGCACTACTAGGCTTTGAAATATTATAGAAACTAGATTTTAATTCAGTGATATTTATGCACAGATCAGTGTTAGAGTGTCAGTCAAAGTGGCTCCCTAAACAAAAATGGCAATTTTGATACTAACATACAGATCTAGTTGATATCTAATTTAGCATGGTCTGTATACTAATACAAAATGAAAAATGGTGGTAGTGGTAATGCTAACAATATACTTTAGGAACGTTACCTCTACTGGGAAGTTACAGTATATGACGATATGGAGGATATAAGCCTCTTAACACTTACATCATGGAGAAAAGGACTCTACAAACTTAGAAAAAAATGTTATTTGTCAAGAAAATCAAAACAATGCAAAATTGTCAAAAGCCGCCTGTGCTGGACAGAATTCTGTGATTCTGGCAACAGAGGCCAGGAAAGATAAATTGTATTGGGGGCTACTGGATGAGTTTTCTGGTTTAGATGATATGCCACCAATACTCTATTACATGGCTTGCTTTCAGAAATACATGAGCAAGTCAAATTTGGCACATTCAGCCATTCAGAGTTGTACTGAACCCATGAAAGAAAACAGACTCTCAATCTGATCAGAGTATCATGTTCACCTGCGTCCATAGCCACCAGAGCAAACATGTCCTCCAGGATTGGTCCTGTTGCATTGTTTGCTTGAGAAAAACACAGAAGAAAGACAAGAAATGCCATAAAATAAAAACATTTCAGAAAGCAACCAACCTAAGGGAGGCAGCACTACAAAAAGGAGATAATGACATGTTGAGCAGAATATCAGTGAAGTCAATGAAAGACTTGATTGCCAAGGATGCAGTTTATCACTCAACATGTCTTTCTTCCTACTTGAGTAAAACAAATCTTAAAGCAAAACCATCTAGTTACTCTGCAACAATACAGTCACCTTATGACAGCATTTTATCAGCTGGTTGAAGAGATAGACAATGATTGTATGTACAACAAGAAGGCTCTTCTCCTGTCCTAGCTGCTACAAAAAGATGTAAAGCCTTACTTCCCTTAGATGTAGAAACTGCAGGCTATTCCAGTAGCAAATTACAGGCAAGATTAGAAAAACACTGTGGTTCTGTAATTTCATTCCATGCACAGCATGGACAAGGCAAGTTTGCCACTGTTTTATGAAGTGCAGTAACATTAGATGATGCTATCCAAGCTGCTAGTAATCTGAAGCAGAAACTTAAGCCACCCAAATGTTTTGTGGATGTTCTTGTGGCGAGAGAGCCTGATGAACAGCTTTCAAATGAACAAGTGGTTTTCTATAATGCTGCTTCAATCCTTCAGTCTGAAATAGCCAAAATGAAAGCCTCTGAATATATTATCCAAAGCCAGGTGACTGTAGTTTACAGAGATCAGCTACTTCTGTGCCCCAGTTGGTGCAGGAGTTTGTCCTTTAGTTAATAGATAAAGAGGCATATCATTCAGCAAGCAATGGGTATTATCCTTCAGAAGACATTCAAGGAAGGGGCCTCTCAAATGAGGAGCACATAGTATTCAGAAGTTCCAAAATTATCACACCTTTGCACATAAGCCTTCCTGCACAGCTGTACCATGAGTTTGGGTCTTGCAATTTAATTGACACACTACACCCTCATGCTGCAAAAACTGAAGTAGAAAGTCTACAAGAAGGTGAGTTCATTCCAAATAGAATAGTACCACTTCATGCTGGTGCAAGTCTCATCCACAAAGGAGATGATAATACAGACATCAGCATAGAGATTACTGATGGAAAGAATACCTTCCATTCAATGGCAAAAGTGTTATTTCAAGAAACTCAAGCATGGGAAAGAAAAGTAATTTACTTTCCAGGAGCAATCAGAGTCTCTTATGTAGTGTGCAGCATTTGAAATACCTAGAACACATCCCTGAAAAAGTACTTGAGAAATTTAACTCATCACCTACAAATGAATGCTGTCAAAGATCTCTCCTGGTGTCTGTGAAAACTACTGCCTTGTGATGTCCTACCAATTCCAGATGATGTTGATATAGTTAACACTCAGGTGATTCAATTTTGGACCGGTTTCAACCACAAGCTTGCAACAAAGAAAAGCATCTACATGACAGTTCCATAGGCACCTATTGTGGATGCCAAACTACCTGACATGGCCACAGTATCTACTACAATGATCAGATGGAAGGAAATACCAGCAGTTCTAGGCCAGCAGCATGCCACTTGGATCAAGAGTCGGCAGCTCTATGCTATTGCTCAGCAAGTGAAATGGAATTAACTTGGTACAAATATAATTCACACCGTGTGCTGTTTTGTTGCATGTATTGGGAAATTTTGCGGAGATGTAGGATTGCTAGACCTTGTTGAATCTCATGTGTATGCAGCTTGTACTGCAGATCAAATTCTTGCAGGTAAGCAATTCAACTGTGCTTTGCATGGTTGGACTGTCATACAAATGATGGCTGGAGACAATTTCCACACATTCAATAAATCAGTTGCTGACTACTCAAGGCAGGTACTAAGAGGATTTTATAAAGCTGTAATTAAAGCTGCAATTAAAGTATTTGACAGATATGACAACAGTAACTCTGTGAAAACTGTAGAAAGCCAGTGCTGGACAGGATCTATGATTGGATGCAAGAAATACCAGGTAACTGGTGGATGCCCTGTGCCGCTATGGAAAAAGTTTCTAAATGTAGCATCCATTTAAGCAATCACTTGTAAAATTCGTCTGTGAATATATGATTCAAATTGCACCTATGGAGCAGACCCAACACAAACATTCCCTCTTGGTGGAGGCTTTTCCAATGAAGAGGTAGAAAAGTCCATCACCAATAGAAGTGTTGAAGAAGCCCAAGACTTGTATAGTTCTCCAGAGGAAGCAGACACAAGGATCCTTCTGAATGCTAGTAATTAAGTCACGTGATACAGGGAACTTACCACTTCAGAGACCTTGCCAAATTGGGAGAAAATGATGAACAAGCCACAATTTCTGCAATAAGGAATTTGGCAGCAGTGTTGCATGACCAGAGCAAGAAAGAAAAAGAGACCCACAGAGACTTGAATTGCTTGGGCCTCCATCTACCCATCAAAAAGGATAGGTCACTGGCCAAACTCCCACTATGCAAGGACAGTTTTGAAGAGCATGTCAAAAGAGCATAGTGCCAAACAAAGATTTGGAAGTCTTTGCACATAGGTAAATTGTATATTGGATCACCATTGCAACATGGTGGGAAAATGTAATGATAAACTACTTCCTGTATTCTTCAAGAGCTTCTACAAGAACTTATTTGATCCAGCAGGGGTTGCTGCACAATCAACAGGGTCTTGTAGTCATAATCTTCCCTGCACAGAACTGTGAACATGCCAACATAATGAAGACTGTGGTAATCCACGCACTCTGGACAGAGATCATACTGAGGAACAGGTTGACAATAGTGATGTTGAGTAGAAATATCACCAGCACCATTACATTCATAGAATCATAGAATATCAGAGTTGGAAGGGACCTCAAGAGGTCATCTAGTCCAACCCCCTGCTCAAAGCAGGACCAATTCCCAGCTAAATCATCCCAGCCAGGGCTTTGTCAAGCCGGGCCTTAAAAACCTCCAAGGAAGGAGACTCCACCACCTCCCTAGGTAACGCATTCCAGTGTTTCACCACCCTCCTAGTGAAATAGTTTTTCCTGATATCCAACCTGGACTTCCCCCACCGCAACTTGAGACCATTGCTCCTTGTTCTGTCATCTGCCACCACTGAGAACAGCTGAGCTCCATCCTCTTTGGAACCCCCCTTCAGGTAGTTGAAGGCTGCTATCAAATCCCCCCTCATTCTTCTCTTCTGTAGACTAAACAATCCCAGTTCTCTCAGCCTCTCCTCATAAGTCATGTGCTCCAGACCCCTAATCATTTTTGTTGCCCTCCGCTGGACTCTTTCCAATTTTTCCACATCCTTCTTGTAGTGTGGGGCCCAAAACTGGACACAGTATTCCAGATGAGGCCTCACCAATGTCGAATAAAGGGGAACGATCACGTTCCTCGATCTGCTGGCAATGCCCCTACTTATACAGCCCAAAATGCCGTTAGCCTTCTTGGCAACAAGAGCACACTGTTGACTCATATCCAGCTTCTCGTCCACTGTGACCCCTAGGTCCTTTTCAGCAGAACTGCTACCTAGCCATTGGTCCCTAGTCTGTAGCAGTGCATGGGATTCTTCTGTCCTAAGTGCAGAACTCTGCACTTGTCCTTGTTGAACCTCATCAGGTTTTTTTCTGCCCAATCCTCTAATTTGTCTAGGTCCCTCTGTATGCGATCCCTACCCTCTAGTGTATCTACCACGCCTCCTAGTTTAGTGTCATCTGCAAACTTGCTGAGAGTGCAGTCCACACCATCCTCCAGATCATTAATAAAGATATTAAACAAAACCGGCCCCAGGACCGACCCTTGGGGCATTCCACTTGAAACCGGCTGCCAACTAGACATGGAGCCATTGATCACTACCCGTTGAGCCCGACGATCTAGCCAGCTTTCTATCCACCTTACAGTCCATTCATCCAGCCCATACTTCTTTAACTTGGTGGCAAGAATACTGTGGGAGACAGTATCAAAAGCTTTGCTAAAGTCAAGAAATAACACATCCACTGCTTTCCCCTCATCCACAGAGCCAGTTATCTCATCATAGAAGGCAATTAGGTTAGTCAGGCACGACTTCCCCTTCGTGAATCCATGCTGACTGTTCCTGATCACTTTCCTTTCCTCTAAATGTTTCATAATTGATTCCTTGAGGACCTGCTCCATGATTTTTCCAGGGACTGAGGTGAGGCTGACTGGCCTGTAGTTCCCCGGATCCTCCTTCTTCCCTTTTTTAAAGATGGGCACTACATTAGCCTTTTTCCAGTCATCTGGGACCTCCCCCGATCGCCATGAGTTTTCAAAAATAATGGCTAATGGCTCTGCAATCTCACCCGCCAACTCCTTTAGCACCCTCGGATGCAGCGCATCCGGCCCCATGGACTTGTGCACGTCCAGTTTTTCTAAATAGTCCCGAACCACTTCTTTCTCCACAGAGGGCTGGTCACCTTCTCCCCATGCTGTACTGCCCAGTGCAGCAATCTGGGAGCTGACCTTGTGCGTGAAGACAGAGGCAAAAAAATCATTGAGTACATTAGCTTTTTCCACATCCTCGGTCACTAGGTTGCCTCCCTCATTCAGTAAGGGGCCCACACTTTCCTTGATTTTCTTCTTGTTGCTAACATACCTGAAGAAACCCTTCTTGTTACTCTTAACATCTCTTGCTAACTGCAACTCCAAGTGTGATTTGGCCTTCCTGATTTCACTCCTGCACGCCTGAGCAATATTTTTATACTCCTCCCTGGTCATTTGTCCAATCTTCCACTTCTTATAAGCCTCTTTTTTGCGTTTAAGATCAGCAAGGATTTCACTGTTTAGCCAAGCTGGTCGCCTGCCATATTTACTATTCTTTCTACACATCGGGATGGTTTGTTCCTGCAACCTCAATAAGGATTCTTTAAAATACAGCCAGCTCTCCTGGACCCCTTTGCCCTTCATGTTATTCTCCCAGGGGATCCTGCCCATCTGTTCCCTGAGGGAGTCAAAGTCTGCTTTTCTGAAGTCCAGGGTCCATATTCTGCTGCTCTCCTTTCTTCCTTGTGTCAGGATCCTGAACTCGACCATCTCATGGTCACTGCCTCCCAGGTTCCCATCCACTTTTGCTTCCCCTACTAGTTCTTCCCTGTTTGTGAGCAGCAGGTCAAGAAAAGCTTTGCCCCTAGTTGGTTCCTCCAGCACTTGCACCAGGAAATTGTCCCCTACGCTTTCCAAAAATTTCCTGGATTGTCTGTGCACCGCTGTATTGCTCTCCCAGCAGATATCAGGGTGATTAAAGTCTCCCATGAGAACCAGGGCCTGCGATCTAGCAACTTCTGCTAGTTGCCAGAAGAAAGCCTCGTCCACCTCATCCCCCTGGTCTGGTGGTCTATAGCAGACTCCAACCACGACATCACCCTTGTTGCTCCCACTTCTCAACTTTATCCAGAGACACTCAGGTTTTTCTGCAGTATCATACAAATGATACTTGTACAAATTTATTATTAGATTTTGTTTTACTCTTTAGATTGCTGTTGTGATGCTTTGAGGTCACAAAGAAATCCCATTTTATGTCTTGAAATAGTACATAGAGTCATGAAACTAACAGAGAAGAACTTAAATATTTCAAAGTAGTCATTTAAACTTTTGGATGGTATCATTGATTATCCCCATTTCTATGGTAACACCACCCCTTGAGAGCTCCATAACATACTGCATCTTAAGGTACATATAATAAGCTTTCCAATGATGTGTGTGTGTGTGTGTGTGTGTGTGTGTGTGTGTGTGTGTAGAGCCAGTACATTAAGTCAACCACACCAGTGGTGTCTGCCACTTGCTTAAAACTGTATGAGTGCCTTTTTAACAATTATATATTATTTTATACCTAAGGACCTTAACTATGTTTTAATTTTCTAAGGCCTACACATATATCATCCGTCTGATCGCAAAACAATCAGACTGCATGATGGAATTAGCATGAACTCCCTATTTGCTACTGCATCTCAATTTTGAAATGTATTCATGCTTAAATATCATGCATTTTTGCACTGTGTAAATGATAGTTCTATTTGTATGTGTAAATATGTTAATGAGCAAAAGTAGTTAAAAAAAAGACAGGCATGCACAAGTCTCGCTGACTTCAAAAGTTGTTGCATAAGTATTGCCAAGGGTAAAAATAGATCCCTAATCTTTCCAATCTGTGTCTTGCCTTTCTGCAGTATCTTTCAGTGTGGAAGACATTCCTGATAAGATGAGATGAGATAAGACTTGTTCTCACCTCCCCATCCCCAACATAAACTCTAAATTCCTGGAACTAACTGATATTATCTAGATGCTGAATATAGTTTGTTTTTGGAGTTGAGAAACACTAACTTGCTTAGGAGCTCCATTACTTGGAGCTATTTCTAAGAGGGGCAATGGGCTTACTTACCCTTGCACCATCGTTGCCAGCTGTACCTTCAGAGCCTTTCTCCCCTACACCACCCTATGGAGAGTATCCAGAAAGTCCAAGTCATTTATATATCAGAGCAACTACAGAATTATCAAGAGAAACGTACTTCTGTTTAGTATTTAAAGGAGCAACGATAAGGAGACTTACCCTGTCACCCTTGGGACCAGGAGTTCCAGCAATACCTCTTTCTCCAGGCATACCCTGAAGACCTGGAGGACCTGGATCACCAGGAGTCCCAGTGGGGCCTGGACTACCCTGAAATGAATAAAAAAACAAATTACTGCCTATTAAGTTGAGGTCTCTTTGTCTTTAGAGTGAAGAACCATCTGTGCTTATGAATATGCCTCTGGAGGACATTGGTAAGTAATAATTTTCTCTTAAACTTCTTTCTTGTTCACATCCAAACATTCTTCAGGAAACAAAGTTGCAGAGTTGAATTATTCATTAATTTTAGAATTTATACCCAATGTTTTGAAAAAACTAGTCATGAATCTTGGGTGCATGAATGGATGGGGCCGTGGGAGTGTGGGATGGAGGAGGGATGCTAAAGTGGCTCTACATAGCCTTCTCAAACTGAATCCTTGGATGTTGGACAGCTTCCATGGAATAAATAAAATCAGTCTTTATTACACTAGTTACCAATGGCCAATTATCGGACCTGGGGATTGTCCAGGGCAGGGATGTCCCGGTTGTGCTCTCTTGCCTCCAAGCTGTGCCTCTTATGTCCTCTGTAAAGAACATGGTAGTACAGGGTCTGCTGTGGCAGCTCTGTACTCCCAAGGGATCCCAATTCATATGGGTGGGTTCTCTCCTGACCAACTACACCAGCCGTAGGGCTACTCTGTGCTGGTAGAGCAGCACAAAGTATCCATAGCAAGAGAGATGGGCTACCGAGTTACTTACTGTAAATAAGCAAGATTCTCCAAACAAAGGCAGCACCATCGAGTGCACTATATTATATAAATGGTTTCATACTGTTCTACTGAAATAGGCAAAGCACACTGGTAGTTTTAAGAAATGTTTAGTCCTGTATTTTAAGGAGCTTTGTCTGTATACGCTGAATGAAAATACTGATTTCTCAACAATATTTTAGTGCCCTTCATTATATTGGTGTTATTCTACTGGAATATCTTTGATTAACATTGCAAGACTGTTGTCCTCCTGGAGCCTTCAGGAAAACAAGATGCCTCTCTCTTGAGAACAGCTGAACAGCTGAACAGAATCTTAAATAAAATCACTAAATCAATACACATTTCTTGTGTAATTTACCTTTGGACCATCAGGACCATGTCCTCCAGCCATACCCTTTTCACCCTGAAGTCCTGCTGCCCCTGGTTCTCCTCTCTCCCCTGGATTGCCACGTTCTCCCTATAAAACAGCAATATGTGAAATATCTGGTCGTATGCAGATCCATTTGGCAGAAAAAAATCAATTATGCATTGAACATGGGGTACTATTGCACTAGAGAGCTTCTGCTGATCTGAACAAACAACAAACCCAAGTATATTCTTTTGGCCATAATAAAAGACTCTTTTGAGGTGCATAAAGTGGTGCAGTATTATAATAAGATTATTTGCACATGCTATGCAGCATAGAGTGCCTTCCGTCCAATGATCTCAAAATGCATTACAAACATTAGTTAACAGAGCTTCACAAGAATACTGAGGACTATGAGCATATTGTTATTGATTAGCTGCATAGCACCAACTGTGAGTAAAAATGGATAAACGTTTATAATAATTTTAATAACAGGCAAACTAGGCACAAATGTGCTAAATTATATGTTTCAAGACTGCCCAGTGTATCAGTGTCATAATGGAACCCAGGAGGCTTGCTAGGAATGGCCAGTACTTGGGGAAAATACTTACTCTTGGACCTAATGGACCTCCAGCTCCAGGATCTCCAGGAACACCCTGGTGAGAAAAGAAATACAAGTTGGAAGGAAAACGTTATATACTACATGCTGGTAGGTATAGAAAACAGAGGATAACATTTTCATTTCAGTAGTTCTATGTAGTCTGAATGTCGATGGCTGATTCTGAATGCAGATTTTCCATGTTGAACGGAGATAATCTAATCCAGTCAGAGGACCAGATTCTGCTACCGTTACTCATGCTGAGTAGTATCTTACTCAATGAGTAGTCATCATAGATGTTTTGCGGATATTACTCATTGTGTGTCAGTGGGAGAATCTAGCCCTTGGAGGACTGGAAAGTGAATACATCAAATAGGAGAAGAAGGTAAAATCGTTTTATTAAGCAAGAAAAACTTGGCAAACACTTAGTACATTACAAAAGAAGTTACCTGATCTCCAGGCTTTCCTGACTCTCCTGGAGGACCTGGTGGCCCAGGCAAACCCTGAAAGATCCCAACAGAAGTAATTAGATAAGTACTGATACACAAGCATCAAACTGTTTCCCTCCATAATAAATGGAGATGACAGCATCTCTTTATTTATGCATGTAATAGGACTGTACAGTGCAGATGTATAAGACCTTTCTATACAAAGAGATAGTGGTTTGACTCCACTGTCAACGCCACTGATTTGTTCAACTCTTGGATATCTGTTGGCTTTGAAAATCTTCAATTCCGACAAATCTAGGCAGGCTCCTTGGGCTCCAATGATCCTTGGCATACAGAAATAGTATTTAAACCTTTTTAACAAAAACTAATATAGCTAATAATGTAGCTGCTGAAAGTGCGTGAGATGTGCTAATTAGTCTGAGCAATTTTAGAGATCTTTGTTTAACATCACTTTACCAAATTTCTGTAGGTTACAAAGAAAAAAAGGGTGTATTATTTATTTATGTAAAAGAACTCTTGTTACACATACCTGAAAGCCTATGGGACCTGGAGGGCCTTGTTCTCCTCTTTCTCCTGCTAGACCCTAGACAAAAGAAAAAAACTGTACAATTTAGGGACATAGCCAGATTCCACTTACATGTTGTCTGCCTGATTGTACTCATGGGAAAAGATTACGTTTCCTACTTTTTTCTTATTATTATTATTACTTACACCATTTCAGTTGAAAAATGAAATTTAGTCAAGACCAGATAGTACCTTTTTAAGATCCTGAGCGCAATTAACTGCTGCTATAAATGAAAGCAGTTCCATTGGATTCAAGACAGCTGCATCTATTTACGTTAGCTGAGAATTTTTCCCCTTGCAATTTTTAAAATGGGTGGTAGAAGGAATTTTAATAGAGATATATACCTCTTTTAGTATATATAATAGAAAATTGATTATTGAATTTTTTTTGTATATTTGCAATATATTTGTGTCTCTGGAATCAACAGGTGTTAAACAAGACAACTGGAAGCCTATGCAAATGTACACTGATAGATAAATAGATACTTTTCCATATTTACTTGAAGAGTACAATACATTTTTCTTTGTAGGCATTTTTCACTTGTGAGGCTCATTAATCAACATTTCAACAACAGCAAAGCAGCTGGAGAAATTACACAGAATTCAGTTTTGATATGCTGTATGCATATTTCTTTCTGGCACTAAAGAAAACAGCAGAACATTTTAACATATACTCCTTTCTCAGGAGGTTAACAAAAATCTGAAGGTGTTTACATATTTGAAAAAAACAAATTCAAAAACTCTTTTAACTCTCTTTGACATGCGCAACTAAACAGCTGGATAGATTATTTGAGTAATGTTTCATCTGGAATTTGAACTCTAATGGTGTGTTGTTATTTAGAGCATTATTTTTATTCGATAAAGTAATTAAATATTCAACATTAAATTAATCCAGGGACAGATTCTGCCATTCTTACTCAAAGCAAACAGTACCTTACTGAACAGGTAGTCCCATTAAAACCAATGCGACTAGCTAAGTGATAATTTTTCATTAATACAGTAAGTATGGGTGGAAGAATCAATTATCCAAAATAGAGCATAAGGCGAGGGGGGAAAGGTGGGAGGGGCACAACATGAGTTCAAATGTTCTCTCTTTTCAATATAAAAGTTTATTTAAGAAATATGTACACCCCTACCGGGGAAGGAAGGCAAAAGGGTGAGAATATGTAGACTTTACAAAACCCTCGTATTTTTTCTAGGGATCATGTTAAACTGATTCAACCTTAATAAAGCTGAAATTAAAAATAACTCAACGATTTACAGATTGCTTTGAAGAGCAACAGAATGAAATTTGACTTTATTTGGCAAAAATCAGTGCAGAATGCGAATGGTCTCTAAATCAATAAAGAAAAACACTTTTACTGTCACTTTTACTCTTGAGGACTGCTCAGAAAGTACAATGATGGGTGCCAATATAATTAGACAAACAAATAATCCTGTATATTGAAAAACTGACTTACAGGTGGACCAACGGGACCAGAAGGACCAACTTCACCATCTTTGCCAGGAGCACCCTACAGTGAAACAACAAATAAAGAGGAATTGTATAGTGCACACACATGACAAATAAACATATTTTTGTGTAATCAATATAAAGAATAACAATGATACTCACTCTCTGCCCTGGGACACCAGCATTACCCGCTTCTCCAGGTTTTCCAGGATCACCCTAATTTGTGGGGAAAGTTGCTATAATTACCCAATATTTTCATCCATTTAAAAACATATTTAGCTCTGAAACTAAGGCAAGCTAGATAATTAGATACCGATTAGCAAACATTGTACTCACACTGCTGCCTTTTGGCCCAGGAAGCCCCATGCTGCCTGGCTGACCTCTAATTCCTATTGAACCTGCTGGGCCTGGACGTCCATCTTCTCCTGGCGCACCCTAGAAATATAAATAATTCTGAATATTCTTCACTGTGCTCCCATAAGCTTTTGTTCACCAATAAAAAGCTAACTCCTACTTCTTATCAGGGCCTGATCCAGTGCCTAATGAAGGCAACAGAAGTCTTTCAATTTATTTTAATAGGAGCTGGATTGGACCCTTAGGCTATTTTGAGGGAATGATTGCCTTACAATGGTATCAAAGTACTGGATAGGTCTATTCTGTTAGAGCTCAATAATTGGCTCCATGCTGTTTGCCTGATAGTCCTCTATGAAAAGGAAGGAACAGATAGGAAAGAGGACTTGTACAAGAGTATTGAAAAATGGATTACTTGAACTCTAGTGTATCCAACAGTGAAACTTAGTGCTAGAAATTTTTATTTTCAGGTTGGTTAAGCCAATGTTAACCTACCCTTTCACATATTAAAACTTTCTAACCTTTAGCATTTGTATTGTTATCCACTTACAGTCTTAATAGCACTTGTACAATATTTATATATTCTACTTTATTTCTTCTTTCTTTTATTTTTCCCATTGTGGCTGTTCCATTAAAAATGTCTTTAAAGTATATGTCAAAGAGCCAATTCTAGCTTTCAAACATCTTCAATGCAATTATAGACAGACTCATTGGAGCTAGCCAGTAATTATGGGAATTATGTAAAAAATATTTCTTTCCAACAAACCTGAGCTCACAAGTGTTTAAATTCCTTGGGATAGCCAACACTGAGCATATACTGCAGCACACATTAAGCCTAATGAAAGTGATTTGCACTGACTCATTTAGATGTTAAATGCCTTCCATTTGCTGGCATTTAGAAGGACCTATGCACCTTGAGAGACTATAAAACTATGGATTAGTAAAAAGCTAATTTCAAGGAGAGCAGAATTTCAAATGAGTGCAGTGCCAACTGAAGGGACCAATAATTATGTACATCCCCCTCACTCCCAGTCACAAACTACTTACCAAAGGACCAAGTTTTCCTTCAGGACCCTGAACACCTGGATTTCCTGTGAGACCCTACAAAAATAGGATAACACACCAATTGATATAACCTGTGTATAGGATCCTAAAATACAGCAAGGATTGTAAATGAGTTGAGAAAGTGTGCTCAGTAACAAAACATCACACTGGAAAAATTTTTCACTCAGGTGGCATGACTAATGAAAAGTCATTTAACTCGACCATGTTATTCCCCTCTCCGAGTCCCTCCAGGGGCTTCCCCTCACCCGACTGCATCAAAGTCAAGCTCCTCATCCTCACCTTCAAAGTTCTGCACAATTTCATTTTTAATTGCATCTCTGCTTTTGTTTCCTCCGACTTACTCTCCATTTGTTGTCTGCACTCCTCTCAAGCCCCCCACCAGGTCTTCCCCTTTATTTCTCCCACTCTCAACCATTCTTCCATGCCACTCTTTATGCTTGGAATTTCCTTTCTTTCCTTGTATGGGACATTCCAAACCCGCCTCAAACATTTCTTCTGCAGGATCTTTCAATGACAGCTCACCTTACGCTATACAAATACTTTAAAAACAATTAACCAATTTAACAAAGATTTGACTTTCAACCTATGTTTTCGGCACACGTCGTATTTTACATACCTACATTCCTCTGGACTGCATTGTCTATGTCTAATTTAGCGCTAGACCGTGCTCCCTTTGAAGTTAATGGGAGTCTTGCCTTTGACTTCAAGGGGAACAGAACCAGGTCCTTGGGCTCGGAACCTGAAAATACTCATGTGATTCACTTTGCACATGAGCAGAACCACTAAACTCAAGGTCAGGTTCCATATTTCCCTTCCAAAGGTGAAGGTATTAAAGTGGTGGAAGAAGTGATCCCTGTTTTTGGCTTCTATAAACAGAGGTTGTATAACAGCTTGCCTATAAAGTACGTTGCCATCCTCGGGAATGAAAGGTGCTATACAAATTCATGACATGATGTTGATTTTATAATTTCCTTACCCTGGCACCTGGGAGGCCAGGTTCACCAGTGCGCCCAGGATCTCCCTGGCTTCCTTTAGGGCCTGAAGAACCTGCTGGACCACGCTCCCCTTGAGCTCCCTGGAAAAGATATCAAAGCACCATTAGTCAGACATTAGACTGAACAACCATAGTAAGAGGAAGTAAATGCAAAATATATATCTTCCGTCAAGAGCAGCATCTATCAATATTTTTGAAAACTGGCGTTCCGAAGTATTCTGAACCATATCCTTACCATTATTTAGAGATGATCTCTTGTACAGAATTAATTAACATAAGGAATTTAGAATTCTTGCACTTCTATCTAGAAGGTAATAATTGATGGATCTAATAAACAAAAACATCTTTGTGTCACTTGTCAGTAAGCAATATGGTTGTTAGGCAACACACAGGGGGATTGGCCTGGCTTCTCAGTGGAGATGTCAAGAAAGAGCTATTTTACAAGGAGTGCTTCCCTCTCCAAATATAACTTAATAGACACTGTAAAATGTAATGTAAGTAGTTACTGCTCAGTGGCTTTTACACATCATGATGCAAGTATAAGTGCATCAAGTTGGAGACATGAAAGGAGAGGGGAACGCCTGAGACCCACAGGAAGAGCAATGTTTTTCACTTAGAACCCTGGTCTGAGCATGTTTGGAAGACTTGACCCACTGTCATTTGGCACTTCCTTTGGCCCTGCCTCCAAACATTCAGCAGATCTGCTCACTTCCCACAGCAGCTACATTCAGTTACATTCTTCTTTTGCATATATTTTTTAGGCATGAAAGGGAGGAAAATGGCCCAAATCAGCTTACCTTTGGTCCAGGCAAGCCATCAGAACCTGGAAAACCACGATTACCAGGAGCACCCTATGCAAAAATATCATAAATCATTATTAATAATCTGATGTTCAATACGGTTTTGGAGTTCAGTTTATTTTCTTATAAAATCCTTGTCCTCCAACTGGCTACTGTGCCTTCAAAATGCTCTTTTGTAGTGAAAAATATTTAAGGGCCTCTTTCCGATCCCATTACTCATGCTGAGTGTTACACCTTAGCTCTGTGAGTAGCCCCATTGAAATCAATTACACTATTTCTGTGACAAGGTTCCACTCAATAGAAAAGTTATCAATCTGTCATATTTCTGAAGTGCCTATCACTGTGGTATCTAAAGTACCGAGTGCCCAAATGATGTGCTGAGCTCCAAATTAATATTAACATGCCAGGCTTCATTCTCCTTCCCCAAATAAAAAAACCCAAGATAACACTGGAGTAAATGATACTCAATATGAGGAAGGCATAATGGTACATTTTCATATTCTCACCCTCGCATGGCCACTTCTGAAAAGAACCTACTGTGTATTACAAAAGAGAGCATCCTGTCACTTCAGAGAAATCAGGTCATAAGATCGCTACTGTAAGAAACTATGCTAAATCACAGCTGTCAATATACTATCATTAAAGACAAGTTTGTCTCTGCCCACCCCAAACTATAAGGGAGCTCACATTCAGGTCCAGGTCAGATATGATTTTCATGAGAGAGGCCAACCTCTAACAAATATAATTATTTTTCTGGCTTCCTTACCCTTTCTCCAACAGGGCCTGGAGGACCTACTGACCCTGGATCACCACGAGGGCCTCTTTTCCCTTCTTCACCCACAGAGCCAATGGGACCCTGAGAACCATGTGGACCCTATTGAAAATATTTGCTTGTTTAGAATAAAGCAAATTAACCATTTTTAAGGCTCAATCAATCACTCTTTCTTCCAACATGAACCATAAACATTTTCCCAAACAAGAAAGAACAAAATTGGGTAGTTGGATTTTTTTTTTAATTTCTTTTAAAATCAGTTATAAAATGCAATTATTCCCATTCAGATTTTCCTTTTTCTATGTTTATCAACTAGTATTTCAACATGAAGTGATCCATAAATGGACGGTAATCCTAAAATTTGGCTCTACATTGTGCCTCACAATCATTTGACTCCTTGTATAGGATCCAATTTTGTAATTGTGGTATTTATTAATCGTTAGGCAAGTGGCATTAAGGAAATCGTTTTTTAATTATTTAAAGAACCTGTACGGTTATGGAATCCACTCTATACAGTAGTAAACTTAGGGCAACATTTTTTCTGTCTGATTCACACTGCAGATCTCTTCTTTGCAATCCATCTCTTCGGTGTAAATCCTGCACTGCTTCTGCACATGGAATCCTCATGCCATCTTCCCTGATGGACTTTGGCTCAGTGACATAAAGGCTCTGATTCTGACACAATTTTCATTCTTGACAGATGGAATTGAGTTTTACCAGCCCCACAGCTGACAGAAATTGTCAATGCCTCTCTCTAGAAGGACATTCTTCCAGACACCCTCAAAAAAATAATAAGTCCAGCCAGTGTTCAAGAAATCATTTGTCAACACTGATAGCTTTGCTGACTACTATCCTCTCTCTAATACTTTACTTGAGCAAGAATATTAAGAATGTATTGCCAAATCAGCTACGACTGATCCTGGCTCTGCTAAAGCTAATAATCTTTTCATTCAACCTTCATATGGCTCCGAGATGGTGCTGGCCATGTTGATGGATCGTCTTCTCATAGCTATGAATAGAGTCCAAACATCCATGCTAACACTATCAGGTCTACCAGCATCATTTGATATTGCTGATCAAAGAGTGCTGCTGACTCAGCAATAGGACCCTGATGGGTGGACAGAGCTGAAGCAAGCTAATTTTGTTCATTCCTCTTGAACATGTCAAATGCAATATTTATATTACAATATTGGAGTAGATTGTGAGATGCTGTGGTCTACGTTGCTACCACCTATGCTACATTCAGTTCTGTTCAACATATTTTTAATATCTTTCCTTAAAAAGTTTATTTCTCATATGGGACCAAAGCATGTTGTTAGAGCACAACCCTCTGTCCATGAGCACCTATGACCAGTGATTTCCTTATAAGACCAAGAAGTTGGAGCAGATCCATTCCATGGCTGCTAATAAAGCATCAGGGGATCCTGTATTTCTCTGTTGTGCTGTGGCCTTCTCAAACTTGAGTCCAGGGGATAACTGGCTGAAGGATTTACCTGGTCATGGATTCAAAGGACCTATCCTCCCCCTTATTCACAACAGAACCTGACCAGGGTGTTCCATGGCCATTACTTGCAGGTCAAAACCAACAATGAGAGGTAATACTAGATATGTCTCAAGGAATATAGTATTGTGCTCTGCACAACAATGCATGTATCATTCTTTGTTTTAATTTTGATTTGATTACAAAAAATGTAAAGACTTACTGGTTCCCCTTTGGGACCTGCTTCTCCTTTGAAACCTGGCACACCAGGGTCTCCCTGAAAACAAATACATTAATACCATTAATCTGCACAAACCATTCAACCATCCTTACCTGAGTTACCTACGTACAGTAGTTTCAAATGAAAAATGTGACAGTGCTTCTGCTAATCTAGTCTATAGATAGATTGTTCACACATGGTAACTCCAAATAGCTTCTGATCCTGATGTCCTTAATCAGTTCTCACTCAAGCACAAAGTCCATTGACTTCAGTAAGAATTTTTGCCTGAATAAAAACCTTAGAACTTGATCCAAGCACTGTAACTTATTTTCTTGTCTAGTTTAGTAACCATCTCGGGCACATTATGGCCAACAGCTGACATACAGAAGCCCAAAGAGCCAATCCCATATACTGCAGATTTCTGACATTTTGTAAATGACTATCTGTTTCATTGTGTAATTATATTCAGTGGGGTTACAACTGGTTTATTCCAAAATTGCTCAGCTAATAATGCTGTGAAAGAGTATATGATGAAGATTAAACAAACCAGATTGCTAATGGTTAATTTGCAGAAGATTTCAGAGATAAAGGATTTTTATAAAAGCATTAAGCATTTAAGCACAATTACTTCTTGAATAATTTTGGACTACGTTTGGCATCAGAAAACTACTCCCTTCTATGAGACTAACTACTGTAACATTTTAATACATTTATGATAGTTTATGCTTTCTGTAAATATGTCTGTTTCTCTGTAATTACATACACAAAATACTAATTAAGGCTCTGATTCTACAGGTGACTCCAAGCAGGTAGGCACACAGGCCAGTGACCACTGAAGCCAGTGAGGCTTTGTGCACAGGTCTCTGCCTCTCTGCAGTCAAATTCAAGACTGGGGCCTAAGAAAGAAAATTCTGTATTTCAAAATACACATAAGGAATTAATGAGAACCAAGTCTTGGTATATTCACTCCTATTCAGCATGTAGTGAGGTGGCTGCCCCACTCCCGCAGAAAAGGGGTTAAAAGCAGCCCTGGAGAGGGATTAAGAATAGCTAGGGTAAGCTGACTGAGTAGCTGACCACAGCTGTGGCCAGCTCAATCAGGGACCAGCTGGTCCTTATAAGAGGGCTGCGGGCCAGAAGCTGGAAGACTCTCTCTCTAGCTTCTGAGGGAGAAGGACCGGGCTACTTGGGAGCTGAGAAGGGTACCTGTGGTGGAGCAGTGTTGGGGAAGGGCAGAGGGAGCTGGGGAACTCCACCCTGGTAAAACCCCAGGCTGCAGGCCTTGCTAAAAGGCCCCAAAAAGGTACTGGGGCTGCAGGGGGGCAGCCCAGAGATAGGACCTACTGCCTTTGCCTAACTCCCTTGCCGATGATGAGTGGTTTACAGACTGTAGTCCGCCCCAGGGAGCAGGGGCTAGATGATGACTGGCAGTAGCCACTGAGGCAAGGTGGGGATAGAGGGTTGGGGGTTCCCCTGGGTGGGGAGACCCAGATTGTGGGTTACTGCTGGGGCAGAACCCTGACGTAGAAGGGCACCAGGGTCTGGGAGGGTGCCAGTGGCAGGCAAGACACCAGCCTGCGGAGGGTGCTCTGGGCTGGAAGAGCTAATTCCCAGGATGACCAGCAGGAGGCACCACACCAGTGAGTCTCAACCTCGTTACACAGCAGTCTACTGATTTCATCTTATTGCTTGGAAATGAAGAAGTCCCATTGCTAATCACTACATTCGCTTTCCTTAGCTACATCGTTGCTAAATACTGTCATTTCAATGGTGACAAAGAAATTATTACCGCTTGGCCTCGGATGCCGGGAGGACCAGTACTGCCTTGAGGTCCTGGAGAACCAGGTGGACCTGCTAAGCCAGGTGGGCCAGAAGTACCTGGAGATCCCTACAAAAGAGACATCAGTGTGATAAGAGATGCCGCATGAAACGCTGAAATTAACAAAGGAATCCATCACCAAAATTCCTTATACAGTTGATTTGACTACTTACTGTTGGGCCTTTAGCACCAGGAGACCCGTCTGTCCCTACAGTTCCCTAAAAATAGCATACAAATCATTATAACAAATTCTAATGAGCGTATCAACGGAGGAATGAAAATATATTGTCAGACATGTATTTGTGCCTCCTCTCAGGAGCAGAAAATAAAGGCTAGTATGTAGACCCTGCAAAAGTTCACTATTTGACCCTGATTCTGCAAACACATGTGTGCTTAATTTTAAGCATGAAAGTCCAGCTGGAGCATAAGTGCTTAAAGGGTCACAGTTTCCATCAGCATGTGTAACATTTAATTTGCAAAAACAACAAGGAGTCCGGGGGCACTTTGAAGACTAACAGATTTATTTGTGCATAAGCTTTTGTGGGTAAAAAAACTTCTGTTGCATCTGAAGAAGTGGATTTTTTACCCACGAAAGCTTATGCACAAATAAATCCGTTAGTCTTTAAGGTGACACCGGATTCCTAGTTGTTGTTTTTGTGGATACAGACTAACACAGCTACCCCCTGATATTTAATTTGCAAGTGTTTAGTCATGTATCTAAACGATATTTTAAATACAAATAATGTGACGACAAAGATTTCCTTTCTAAAAATACTTTTGGGACTCTCCCAATAGTAAGGTACCACTGGATTTGGGTAGATAGTGTGCAGGCAGTCAATGGAACAAGCATCCAAAGTCTGAACTTACAGGAAGTCCTTGTGACCCTGCTGGACCTGATGGCCCTGTTTCACCCCTTTGTCCCTGAGGACCTTCTGGGCCACGTGCACCCGTTGGACCTGCTTCACCCTAATGTTTCACAAGAGAAAACAATCAGTTATTGAATTATTTTTTTAAAAGCAGCACATAATAATTAACAGGGAATAGTGCATGGAATAGATAACAATGGAATCTAAGCTTCCATATACTTCAATATTAGGAAAAGGTACTGCACATATAAGAACCTAATTCTGCCTGGATTTATAGCATTGAAACTGAAACCACAATTTGCCCCCTAGTCTATACATATACAAAGCACCTTTCTTTTAGAGGAGAAACAGCATGGTAGCCAGTATAATTTATCCAAAACACACCACCAATATATTACGGGAGAAAAGCACAACAGTAAGAAACCCATACAAAAAAACTCTGTCAATATTGGTCCATCTTATAGTCTTTGTTTGCATTGTTTGCAGCTGAGACTTGAAACTTTATGTAAATTAGAATTGATAAGAAGAAATGTTTCTTCTCACAGTATAAACTAACCCATGGACCTCACTGCTACAGGACTGTATTGATACGAACACTTAATATTAAAAAAGAATTAAACACAGGAATATGGTAGGCACTGGTTGTGCTTGCTATAGTCAAAAGTGGTCAGATATATTATGCAGTAATGACCACTATCAGAAAAAAGCTGCGAGACTAGATGGACCACTGATCTATTCTGGTATGGCAATTCACTCTGGTATGTCCTCAGTTTTATCCTTATGTGGACCAACTGCCTTTTTGAACTGATGCTACACTAAAACTGTATCTTCAAGACTGAAGGGCAGATCCTCAGCATGTGTAAATCTGCATAGCTTCATTGAGCTCAATGCAGCTTTACCAATTTATACAACCTGAAGGTCCAATCCTGAAAGTAGTTCCTCCGTTTAAAAAAAAAATCCATTGCTTCTTCCCTTGTCAGCTCTTTCAAACATTTATTTAGATGCTTTGTTTTGTTTAGCCATTGCTCTATTTTTTCTGCCATGCATTAAAAGGATTATAATTTAGTCTGATACATTACACATATGGCTGTATTAGCCTTGTTTCCAGAGAATTTTTTTGTGAATGTTGCCAACTGTATAAACAACATATAACATCTGCTGAGCTTGGCTACCTAGCTAATAGAGAGAGATGTTTTTACTGTATAATAATTTGCCTACCACTTGTGGGGATTCAGCATATAGGAGAGGAGCAGTTCTGGGGGAAAGGAAGATGAGGAGACTGCATGAGTCTGGGTCTTCTTCAAACCCATGGCTAGGGGCAAAATATTGAGAAGTTCCTTGAATGCTGCCAAGCAAGCTCACATACAGGGCTGGAGGCTCAGACAGTTATCCACTGACCCAAACCTCCCTTTTCCGCTCAGCCATCAGAGCAAACGCAGCCCAGCACGACAAAGACTACAATGGACATCTTGAGAAGCATGACAATAACTAAGATGGAAAGAAAACAAATCCAGAAAAAGAGTTAAAAAAAACCTTAAAACAATGAAGAAAAACTCAGAAATGAAGAAACAAGCACAGAAGAGGGGGAAGAGAAAAAAGAGAAGGATGAGGTGAGGAAGAGAAAAAGAAATAAAGAGAGTCAGAAATTGAACAGGAAAAAAACTAGTGAGATGGTAGCAATTGTGTCCGAGCATGATGTGAATTTCCATTGGAGCAGGAGATGACCATCCATCGATCCTATGCAAAAGTTGTGAGGACGACTTCAACACAGAACCCCTGGTGCGTCATGGCCCACCAAAATATTTATTACAATTTTAGTTTTACATTTCTGCTAGAACTTTTAGATGTGAATTATGAAGTTTTACATAGCCTTTTAGTTTTCCATGACACAATGTTTTAGCACTTCATACAGGAGGATTTAAATGCCATTTGGTGAGTGCATATAAGGAATTAAATACCTTGCCATTCTTTGAGACTATAATTTGAATAGTTTAATAAAATAGGGGAGGTTCCAGCTCTAAAGGTATTGTATTAAGGGATAGATTTTCTGTTCATGTACAGGATTAATTTCTAGTGGTGACAGGTAATGAGACATTGACCTTAAAGTGAATTTGCCATTGTGAGGTCCCATGTTTATTGTCTCTCAATGATTTTCATATCAAATGTACTCGCTTTACATGTAAAAAATGTGTTTTGTTTTTTCTGACAGTGCCTCAAATTCAGCCTGGGATCTGAGAGTTAAGCTGAATTATTTCTGGCTTATGCATCATCACCAGCAATTATCTGCAGGCTATATTCTTCTCTCAGTTATAGCTGCAGAACTCCACTGTAAGAAAACATCTCAGGTATTCCCTTCACTATACCCTGCCTTCCACAAAAACTCACAAAGCAGATTGATTAGATTTGCTGGGGTAGGTTCTCAGATAAATGCAGGATCTCATAGCCTAAATTCCCTGTAAGCTGCCCCTCCCACAGTCCCAACCTAGCCCAGCCCCCCAACCTGCCAGGGGAGGGGTGCCTATCCTGCGGCCCCAGCCCAGGAGCTACTGCGGGGAGAGAGAGCTGGGGGGACTCCTATCTCCTCGCTGTAGCCCCAGAGCACCCTCCTGCACCCCAAACTCTTCATCCCCGCTCTCCCCAGAGCCCGCACCCCAACCAGGAGCCCCTGCACCTCAACCCTCTGTCCCAGCCCTGAGCCCTCTCCCACACTCCAAACTCCTCGGCTCCACCCCCACAACGTGAATTTTGTTATGTGCACCAATATGGACACCAATGTGTCACACATCACCTCCATATTGGTGCACATAACAAAATTCATTCCACACAGGGGTGGGAAAAATTAGAGGGGACAGTGCTTATAGCCCCTCCTAAACAATCATAATCCAGCTTAGTTTTGGGCAATGCAATTAGTCATTACTGTGGCTGTAAGAGCTCTCTGAGTAAGGAAACTGAGTCTCCCATTTCCATTTAGGCTGAGCTGGAGGAGGAGTACAGGGCCATTCCGTCTCTCCTCCTCCTGCAGCAAGATTTTACCTTCCACCCACCCCTACCGATGGTGGAGCTTAGGGAAGTCATTGATCCTTTTCTTTAGGATACTGTAGTGGCATTCAGTTGCTGATTGTAGGAGTCACAATTTGCCTTCAATCTGCCGGAGTCACAATCTACCTTCCAATCTGCTTCTGTGGCAACACAGCAACATTGTACCCCTCAACCAGGCTCATGGCAAACCCATGAGTTAGTCCTACATTACTAATTTATCTCCTACATATTCCTTTTGCAAAGTTCATATGAAAAACATATAGAAATTCCTTGAAACCTCAAGTCACCAGTCAGAGCTGAATCATGACCAACATATTAAAATTTCTACTGTATCTAAATGTCATGCCACCAGCAGATTATAAATGATATGGAAAACAGAACAAGCACCACTAGGATAAGAAGAGAATAAGCAAAAATGAGGTTTAAAAAACCCCCTAAACAATCTAAAGTAAATGCTGATTTTTATTATTACGTTAATACTCTGATGGTAATCTAAATATGTATGTTGTCCAAAATATAAGGATTACCAGAAAATTGTCACTCTTAACAAATGGAAGTTAAGAAAAATTTTAATCTGTTCCCATTCTTTGAACCAAAACACCTCTTTTATAGAGTCTTAAAGGATGTTTGAGGTGGTGTGTGGGAAAAAGAGATAAGGCCAACCTTACACAACTGCTTTACAACCTCTTCTGTTTAGATCATTTGTTCATTATTCTATGGCACGGTAACCTAGGTGCATTGCCAATTCACATTAAAACTGCTATTTCCTGCAGCTGTCTAAGTTTCCTGGGGGATGGATCTACAGATCCAACTCTATCAAGCTAGTTGATTTCACAACCTTATGGTTTAACATAATATTCTCATTAAGAAGAGCTCTGTGTAGCTCGAAAGCTTGTCTCTTTCACCAACAGAAGTTGGTCAAATAAAAGATGTTGCCTCACCCATCTGGTCTCTCTAAGGGTTGCTTCAGCAGTTAAACCCATTTTTCCCACTTATCTTTGAGTTTCTCACCTATAACCATGGCCATATTCTGTCAAAGCCTACTGCTTCATCACAGCTGTTGTTTCTAGCTTCTATCTCCAGGTGTTAATTAAAAGTGAAATGCACAGTCACCTCTTTTCATTTGTGAAGATGAATTCCACATGTTCAAGGTGGTCTCTTTAAATGTGGGCATATCAAGATCTAATTAATAGGGTTAAACCGACTAAAACAAATCAGCTTTTCTTACCTTTACACCAGGAGGACCCGGAAAACCAGGAGAACCAGTTATACCAAGTGGTCCCTATAAAAAACAAATAAAGTACATTTATTTAAGAGGTGATATTTCCAAAGTCAGTATCACAAAACTAGTGGCCTAAACACTGATGAAGGCCTATGCAAATGGAGTTCCTGGATTTAAATGCAATGCCAGTTAGAAAACATATTGCCTCATAAAAAAAGGGAAACCAGTTCTATAAATATTGTAGATGACATAAGTGTTATGAACTGAATACCACTTATAAATGTAATGTTTTAATTAAGTAAATGATACTCAGACTGCGGTTTGCGAGCCGCAAGTGGCTCTTTAATGGATCTCCTTACAGCACATGATATTAGAACACTGTGTGATTTAATTATTAACCAATCTAAGTTTTTAACCAATCAGGATGCTTTTATGATGTTATTAACCAATTATAGTTAATATTTAGTCAGTCATTTTGCTACTCTGGCTCTTTTGGGTAAAGTTGATCGCTAATTCGGCTCCTGAACCACTGAGGTCTGAGTACCACTGAATTAAGTACTTTTTTACTGACGTTATCAATGTTACAGATCTTGGTTCATCTGCCAACCTCCAAACAGTAATCAATATAGTTTTTAATTATAATATTTTTGAGTTTCAGTTTTCATTACAAATATACTATTTCCTCTTCATTTTGCTCAAGCTACTGTTAAAAGGTACTAAAAAGATAAGATAATCAAAAAATCACTGATTTTCCACTCAAACTTTCTATCTGTAAAATCTGCATATTGTGCTACAGATGATGTTGTATCAGACAATATTACAAATAGCTAAACAAAACTTAGATAAATATACTAATCAAAGATTAAATCTATTTTATAACAATGCGCCCCATCAGACATGTCAACAAAACTATTCAGCCAGTGAAGTTCAGATGTTATATATCATTAATAGAGCATTGTATCTTAATTATAGTCTGATTTAGTACTAAGTTAATAATTGTATCAGAATCTCTGTCAATCATGATTAAGGATATGATTTGGTCACAGATTCTGTGACTTTAACAGATCTCCGTGACTTCCTCGGCTTCAGCTCCAGCCTCACATGTGATGTGGCTCTGACTTCAGCCTGGCGCATGGCAGGGCTCCAGCTGTCAGCCCAACACACAGCAGGGATCAGGCTTCTGTGATTTATAGTTTATTGTCCATGTCCTGTCTGTGACTTTTACTAAAAATACCTGTGACAAAATCTTAGCCTTAATCATGATACCCAGAATCACTCAAATCACAAGCCCTTTATGATCAATAACTCCAATACTCCTGCATTCTCTATATAGGGGATAACCCCTTTAGAACTCAGATTGTGCAAATTGGGCCCTATATTGCTCTTAATCTGTTCATGCAAATCCAAATGTTTCCAAAAAATATCCTAATTATGTTAACAGTCATCAAAACACTGAAGAAATCCCACTCTTGCCTGTGAGAGTTCTGTGTGAAGATCAACAGAGGTATATGGTCCAAAATGAGTAAGACAGTTGACACAGTTGCATCCAAAGTAACAGTATAATGTAGAGTCAACCAAGTGGTAAACTAATACTGCTTTTTTGTTGCTATTGTGCTGGGTGGGCTAAACAGATGTGATATACACTCCTCCTTCTATATTATATAGTCTTTGGATAGCTGTATACAGGGGTCATAAATACTGAGTACAGCTGTGTATTCCCAAATGATTTCCCTTTCTTTGTCTTTGGCTGGATTTTCACCCTCTTTGGGGAACATGATGTATACCGAGAAAGAATGTTTTATATAACAAAGCTTCTACTGACAAACTCAGTAAGAACAATCTGTTCCAAAGACTATTAATTATGGAGAACATTTCTGCCAGCGACCTTGTAGTGAATTGCTAAAGCACTGCTGTAACAGCTCATTTAATATATTTATGAAAAAGCTACATCCCAATTTATTGGGTCATGAACACTTATCTGCCAAATCTCGCTCGTTTCAATGATAATTTTAGCATTACGACATATTTCTTTGTACTTACCCAATTCATCATATATTTGGATAGCACTTTCTCCAGAGAGATCATGTTTAACCATTCTGCATCTCCCTGTGAGATTGCTAGGGAATGTACCACATATGCTAGCCAACCAGATGTCATGCCCAGTGGGTTTGAGCTCAGGTTGGGAATCCATTGAAATATTTATACTTCATCTAGAATTTCTGAATTGCTTTGAGATTCAATTTTTTTCTGTTATAGAATTGTTTTAAAATAATGAAACATCTTGTAAATATTTTATATTTAAAGTACTGTAATAGTTGTGGTCACCCTTCTCTGTAGGATGTACCAGATAACTCAATTTGGCAGCTATCTACACTCTCAGCTTGAACTTCTATCATAGTTAATTATTGGTTAATGGAGTTTACAAAAGTACAGTCTATTTTGTAACACATGGACAAATACCGTTTCCTCACTGCAGCATGCTGGGATTCCCTCCGAGACCTTTTGCACTTGGCATATCCAGAACACCTCATCCAGTTCTGGGAGAACATCTTATCCAGTTCTCACGAATGCAAAAACTTGGTTCAAACACGGACTCGTCACAGAGGTTTCTTCATATGATGTCATAAAGCTACACCTCAGGTGATCAGGCTCAGATGTAGGGGGTTAGGCTAGAGTGCTCCACATCTCCAACATACATAATCATGAATCAGCTTATGTACATGCTCAAACTTAATACTATAGGTTAAAATGCTGTATCACATACTTTATGATTGGCCTACTAATTTTTGTAACCAATCCCTGTACAGATCCTGAACTGTCCATGAGCTGTAAGCAAAGCTGTGGCTGCAAGCTTATCACACATTACTCTTCTCACTATTTCTTAATCTACAAACTGAATGTTATTTACAAGGCCACTTGTGAGTTTATGCTTCGTCCATTGTTAATCTCAGCTTCCTTACTTCTTTTCCTTACTTCTTCTTGCATTGTTCATGCAAGGCCTACACAGTATCATTAGGGAAGAAAGACTATGTACTTAAACTGTGAAAATTTTAACTTTGGACTAGTGTGCCTCAGACTGAATGAAGATTCAACATACAGGCTATCACATTTTGTATCAATAGGCAATTACTTTGGCAGATATTTTTGTCAAGTGACAAGCGCAAAAAAAAAAGAATAAAGTGTATTTCTAGGGGAAATCTGTCAAACATTAATAGTGAGGAAGTATAAATGAGTAAATAGTACTATAGGCCCTAAAATTGAAAACAATTATGCATGTGGTTAACTTTACACATACGAGTAATCCCACTGACTTCTAGATGTTCTTCAGTGCGGTACTCAGATGCATTAAGTTAAACATTTGTGCATAGGTGTTTGTAGGACTGGGACCAGAGTCACTTGTTATATGAAAATCCTTAGTTTTAACTGCCACACTAACCTTTTAATATATTTAAACTGTATTTTCTTTATCTGAAAACTTTTTACAATACCTGTTCTGTATAACAAAACTACTTGTAAATCATGTATTGAAAAGCATTATTATTTTAATTTTTGATAAACTTCCATATAAGCGATGTGAGTATTTTGTAATAAATTGATCTCTCAAGGAGGCACTATATCAGCTTGTAATGCATTTATGTATGTGTTTCTGGTTCATCAGCTCAGTGTATGACTTCTTCTAAAAAAAGGGCTTACATATCCTTATAAGTTTTGAAAATATATAGTCCCTTCTTACTGAGACTTCTTACTGAGAACTGGTATAACTTCCTTTGACATCTTTATTTGCGAAGAAAGACAACTTTTTATTAATGATTCTTTATTATAATACTTATTTCTAAAATGCTTAACCTTTTTGCATCTAGGTTCCATTGCATTAATGTAGCAGTACATCAGTTCCCTGAGAGAAGATTAACATAGCACCAGCCTACTCCTTACTTAAAATCACTTACTTGAGAGGAAGCAAAATCTTAGTGGTTTATTTCTCAGAGCACACATCTCCACAGTTGTGATTAATAATTTTGTGGCAGTATCAGGAATCATGCACAGATATTTAGGATTTGCCTTCAGTTTCCAGACTAAAAAATGGCAACAGTTACTCATCCTTCTGGTTACAGAATGTCTGAAGGTAAAGGAAGATCACAACGCTGGGAACAAGGAAAGGAACTTACCACTGGCCCAGGCTTCCCTGGCATACCATGCGAACCCCGTCCACCCTAGACATAAAGATAGACAAGACACAGTACATTTATAGGAATTCTTATTAAACTCTGCCCTTGAATATTAGTGATTGTAAAAGGAGCCAATTTACAACTGTCTTTAAATTATACCAGTCCATAAATCCATCACAGAATGGACATGGAAGAGTTTTAGAGTGAAATCACAGCCTGTTGAAGTCAACGGGACTTTTGCTAGTGATTTCAATGGGCCCAGGAGTTCATGTTTGTTACTGTGAAGAGTAGTACACACTAGATCAGTGATTCTCAACCCGCGGGATGCTTGCAGCCCAATGAGCACACAGTTGCGGCCCATGTGACAGCCTCAGCGCCATACAGGGTAGTTTATATAGTGTGTGGATGCGTCCCACATAACACATTGAGAGCTGTATATGTGGCCCAAAATGGTAAACAGATTGAGAACCACTGCACTAGACTCATAAGTGCCATGAGTAGAGATGTGAAAAAAAATTGAAATAAAATGTAAAACTACAGAAATGAAGGGTTTGCATTTCTTTTCAGAGATGATCCCATATCATGAAATACTTAAGAAAGTTCACTTTTTTGTTTTTAGTGAGACCATTTTTTTCTATTTTGAAGTAAAAGGTTATTTTTGAAATTTTCATTTTAAAGGTTTTTTCCCCACTGAAAATCAATTTCCATCAGAAACATATATAATTTCAAAGTTTGCAAGTTTTTGTGAAAATGGCTTTTTCACAGAAATTTTACAAACAAAAAATGTAATTTCTGGCTCACAAAACTGATGAAAAACATTGTGAACATATTTAACAATTTTGTACAGTTCTGCTCAGAGTCACCCCCTGCATCCAGTTTATTCTTGGCACCTATGTTAATAAAATATTGCAATTAATGTCTAACTTACAGATGTTATTGCTTTTTAAAATTTAAATTAAGGCTCTGATCCTGCAAATCTCTACTCAGTTCTTGCAGTAGCCTTGGACTATAAAGGGACTACTTGTGATTGGGTGGGTAAATGTGAGCATGAGAGTGAGTAAATTACTCACTCAGTAGTAAATTTTTTGCAAGCTCAAAACTTGAAAAAAGAAATATGACTGTAATTTAGATAAAACAAGTAAAGCACAGTAGTAGGGCTAACAGACAGCAACAAAACCTCAAATCCACTTACAGGAGCACCTTGTGGTCCAATTCGCCCTCTTTCTCCTGACATTCCTCTAGGACCCTATGGAAAGAGAACAGAAAAATGCTTTAATTGAATATTCATTCTGTGAGGATAATAAGAAGTGGAATGCAGGAGTTCACTGTTGGTTTTTTTTTTTTTTTCAGAATAACCATAGTATAGAGCATTTTTTCAGTTTTCTTTTAATCACCTCTGATTTTTCTTTTTTCTTTCAATAAAAACTTTTCATTGCACTCCTACTCCAGGAATTATAGCGTAATGAAGTCTGACCTGACAAGCCTTACTCACAAGAAGAATCCCACTGGATTCAGTCTTGCTCCCACTGATGAAATTTGGTGCCAAACATTTCAAAGACAGCATGATTAGGCTCACTGTTTTTAATGAGAATACAAGAATGACTAAGAACTACTCATGTGACTAAGTGTTACAGGATCAGGCCACTGTTTTTTCTGCTAGTGATTACGCTGGTCTATGGGGCCCATAAAGTTGAAGCAAATCTATGTCCTCGGTCAGCCTTACAAGTTTTGCCCCAGGGAACTGAACTGCTCTGTAATTTCTCTTTTTCCATTTGTAGCTGTATTTCAAAATTCAGCCACACAAAGACTAAATTCCCTACATACTCACTAAGGGTCAATAACTCAATCCCATTTTACTATTGCTGATTTGCTAATTGAGATCCATTTCAGAGATATTACATTCTGCAGGACACAGGATAACACATCAAAACCAGATGGCTTTATCTCCACTAATGTTTATAGTTTTACAGATGCTCTAAATACCAGCTAAGTAAAAGCATTCTGAGATTGCCGGAGAGAAAAAACTCCTTACCCCACATGTTTATTCTACACACAAACTCAAAAATCCTCTGTCTGTAGTTTTTTTAGCTAATATTTTTCTAACTGAAAGAATTTCAATTATTGACTCAAAGTGACCTACTTTGAGATTTTCATTATATTAAAATCTCTTCATATAAAGAATCAGGAAGGGCCTAAAGGGTATAGAGAGGTTAATCACCTTGAACCACAATGGGGAAAAGATCATACCAAAACCTAATTCAGATTTGTATTAATTTCCTGATTTATTGCAGTTACTGACAAAGCACTTACAAAATCCAATTGCAAACATTGCAAATAACACTCACGAGAGGGCCTGGTGGACCCATTGAGCCAGTTGGTCCGGCTTCACCCTAGAAATTCAAATGAAAGCACAAAAAACATGTTAGAGGAAAATGAAACTCCATCTCTTATCACCACCACTTAAGTTTAATGTGGCTTTATTAGGGACAAATTTGCATAGCAATGTGTGGGAAGTTACATAAATCAGTCCCATTGCTGATGGGAAGAGCCATGTTTCTGAGGGCTTGGCTACACTCGGGACTTCACAGCGAAGCGCGAGTGTAGTCGCGTCACCAGAGAGCTCTCTCGCAGCGCTGTAAGTATTCCACCTCTCCGAGGGGAGTAGCTTGCAGCGCTGCGAGCGAGTGTACAGCACTGCAGGCACTGATTACACTGGCGCTTTACACCACTGTACTCACTGCACTCAGCGGGGTGTGAAAAAACACCCCTGAGCTCAGCAAGTTGCAGCGCTGTACAGCGCCAGTGTAGCCAAAGCCTGAGTTCCCACTGAAGCAGAATAAGCTCATCCCTAAGAGATATACTGAATAATGCACAAGTTTCCAAATGCAGCTAGAGAATAGTACCTTCCACTCCTCCCCAAGATATTTTCATGCCTGACCCATCAATCTGCTACAATTATGATGATTTATTATTGAGCACTGTCAGTGTGCTTGATTGCCAGAGAACCAGACTGTGGTCAGCCCTTGCTTTGGCAAGGATGGGGTGGGTAGGGAAATGCAAGAAGACAAAGACTGACCACAACAGCAGTGTGGATGAGCAAGACCTGTTCACATCCTCCTCCCTAGGGCAGGGAGAGCAATCTAATCTACAGGATACATGGCTAAAATGCCAACCGACACTTGTGCCCTAAACACATGGGTATGCTTCTACTGTTGCTACTAATGGCAGAACTGAACAGTGTGAAATTTTAGCAAAAATGTTTTGGTCTAGACAAGATGGATGACACTAAGCTGGAGGGGGGAGTTAGATATGCTGGAGGGTAGGAATAGGGTCCAGAGTGACCTAGACAAATTGGAGGATTGGGCCAAAAGAAATCTGATGAGGTTCAACAAGGACAAGTGCAGAGTCCTGCACTTCGGATGGAAGAATCCCATGCACCGCTACAGGCTGGGGACCAACTGGCTAAAGCAGCAGTTCTACAGAAAAGGACCTGGGGATTACAGTGGATGAGAAGCTGTATATGAGTCATCAGTGTGCCCTTGTTGCCAAGAAGGCTAACGGCATATGGGCAGCATTAGTAGGAGCATTGCCAGCAGATCAAGGGAAGTGATTATTCCCCTCTATTTGGCACTGGTGAGGCCACATTTGGAGTATTGCATCCAGTTTTGGGCCCCCACCCACTACAGAAAGGATGTGGACAAATTGGAGAGAGTCCAGCGGAGGGCAACGAAAATGATTAGGGGGCTGAAGCACATGACTTATGAGGAGAAGGTGAGGGAACTGAGCTTATTTAGTCTGTAGAAGAGAAGAGTGAGTGCAGCCTTCAACTACCTGAAGTGGGGTTCCAAAGAGGATGGAGTTCGACTGTTCTCAGTGGTGGCAGATGACAGAACAAGGAGCAATGGTCTCAAGTTGCTGTGGGGCAGGTCTAGGTTGGATATTAGGAAACACTATTTCACTAGGAGAGTAGTGAAGCACTGGAATGGGTTACCTAGGGAGGTGGTGGAATCTCCATCCTTTAGAGGTTTTAAGGGCCTGGCTTAACAAAGCCCTGGCTGGGATGATTTAGCTGGTGTTGGTCCTGCTTTGAGTAGGGGGTTGGACTAGATGATCTCCTGAGGTCTCTTCCAACCCATATCTTCTATGATTCTATGATTCTAAGACAAACCAACCTGCAGTGCTTTGATTTAATAACTGATGATTCGTAAAAAAAGCCCAACATGTTCAATTCTTCAAAATTGTTTTTTATTCTGGAAAGTAACCAAAATCAGTTCTTCTATATCCACTTAACCAATAGGTTTTTTACTCCCAGGTAATAGTTCCAAACCATCTGCAGTTTCTGCCTTCTGCAGGCTAAAATAGTTTCAACACCATTTAGTAGGCTAGTATGAATATGGCAAGAAAAAAAACAATAAGGGAGTCTGGCACCCTTTTAAAAAAGTGGCTTTAACACAACTTGTCTCAATCCATGCTAGCCAACTAAACAATATTAAAACTACTTTAAACTAAATCCACTTACAGCTGACCTGCAAAGGGGAAGAAGCAGGTTTGGGCCACATAAAGAAGACCAGAAAAGTTTCTTTTCAGTGTGTTTTTTTTACCCTATAGACAGCTTGGAAGGATTCGATTTTTATCGGTCAATGTCGGTAAATTAGAGAGACACTATATACAATAATGTCAGTAAATGCTGATTGACACTGAAACTGAAGAAAAAATATTGTTATTGATAGTAATCGACATCTTCAGATAGGCAAAGGAAGAAAATGTTGCTTGAGAACTTATTAGAGTTTGATTTAAGGACATTTTCTTTGTAAATTTTGACATGTGCTGTTGACAACTTGTGTTTTAATAGCTCTAAAGCTTCAACCTTTTCAATCTCAATGTCTACTGTCATTAAATAATTATTGTCTGACATACCGATAACTTCCCTCAACTGTGAGAATTTAAATAGATAAAAATTTAAAAAGTTTAAAACCCATAATTTTGTGCAACTGTGAAAATTTAAATTGCTACAAATTGAAGAAAATGCTTAAAAATAAACATTGATATTATCTGTTGAAATTATTTAAAAAAATCAAATTCTGCCATGCCTAATTATAGATGCAGGGCCTGTCCAAATTCCCAAAATAGTGTAAGGCAAATGCACAAAGCATCTGTGCACCTCAGGAAGTATCTCCGTGCCAGTTCCACACGAGCCATTGAGCAGTGCAAAAGTGGCCTGGGATCCAGCTAGTAGAGGATCAACGGGATTTAGTTTAACATGGATCCATTGACCCCAACACTTGCAAATGACACAAATAATCTACAGCCATTATTCTAATGCACAAACTGCAGACCCAAACTGGGGATGAGGATTTCATCTCCCCAATCCACTGGCACTCCTGCATAAAGCCCAAATTCTTCAGCTTTAGGCAAGTGAAGTGGATTGCACAGATAGGGAAATTCCATGCAGTTCTGCTTAGTAACAATGAAATTCTCATGCAAGTAGCATCCCCCAAAACAGACCAATCACATCTATGGAGCTATTTAACAAGCAAATAAATAATCAGAGAAGTTGGTGACCAGCAGAGGAAGCAAAGTTTTTTTCGTTTTAAAGATCTATTATCTTCAGCTGTTTTTAGCATTATAGAAAGTATAATTAATCAATGTTCTTCCACAGGTTTTATTCTTTGGGCTTTAGGATCCTTTTGGATGAAAGACACTAAAATATCTAAACATGAATCATTAGGACACTCCAAGAGCTAAACCCTACAACTCCTTTGAAACCCCAAACCAAATTTCATAATGAAGATATTACCTTGGATCCAGTTGCTCCGACCTCGCCTTTAGGACCATCAAGTCCTTTGTGTCCCTTTGCACGAGGAAAAATATATAAGTATAAAGAGATACACACAAACAATCATTTATGATATTTATTATTGACATAATCTTTTATTAAAATATCATCATCAGGGTGGATCTGAGCTGAGGAGAAAAAGAAAGAATACACACAAGAAAACAGATGGGAAAAGAGTTATAAAATACTTTTCAAATGAAACAGCTGTTTGTGTGAGATACGTTTACTTGGGTTTGTTCCCTCTGAGAACAAGAATCCTGCAAATATATATAAAGAACTTAAAGCAATGAGGGGAAAGCTCTGAGCCACAGTAACCCTATTTATTTCTCCCTGTAATCCTGTTTATTGCTCCCTGAAGTGGAAACCTGGCCACAAACCTTGGTAATTTATAACTGTTCTGTTTCATAAACATGTCCAACCCTAGAGTTCCCCTTCCTAGTGCCAGATCTGCCAGCATGATGGGAGAACAGTTAGCCAAAGGTCAGTTTTGTCCCCGCTTGAGTTTAATACAGTATTTGCTTACTTTATTTCTTCCCAGTTGCCTGAGACATTTGAAACTAGAAAGGACAAAACACTGGAGATCAACCTGCACTTAAAGGAAGATGGACTAGGTTTTCTGGTAGGACTTTTCCATCTCTAACTCTCATGATTTTGCCATTACTAAATGGATCAAATAGTCTACTAGCATACAATAAGCTGATTGCAAAAATTACAACTGTTGTGAAAGATTATCTGTAAGACAGATAGGTTAATGTTTACCCTGTGGCCCTTTAGACCTGGAAGACCTGGAGCACCAGGAAAGCCTCGAGATCCCTAAAATAGAAAAACACAAACAGAGATAAAGTGACCTAGATCTGTACAGTTGAATACTCTCCTTACACATCTGAGTAGATACACTTACTGTTAGTGCAGCTAAGACAGGTAAGGGAACTAGGAAAAAAAGTACTAGGTACATTGATACATATCTAATACCCCTTCACCTTGGGGCTACAGCATTGCAAGACAAACAACATGTAACAATGAGGCCATGTGAGATGAATGTTCCTTTTATGGTCACCATAATGTCCTACTGAAGTTTAGAGGTTTCCTAGTAAATATGCATTAAGGGTTTCCCATGATTTTACTGGGCTTTGGATCAAGCCCTAAATCCATAAAAGAAGTAATACAGTAGAAATCAACATCAAAGCTAGTTTTTTAATGTAAGGAGAAGGGAACCTAACAAGTTAAGTGGGTTCAAAAGACAGCTATAATTTAAATTAAAAAAATCAACTGCCAAATTTCAATCTGTCTTTCTCACACTGTGATATGTTGAATCACAAAACACCACTAAAGCAGTCTCATAAGCAAACTGTTTCTAAAACTATCTTAGCAACTATTCGAAAGCAACCTGGAGAACTTTTACCTGTACAGGAAAATGAGGCAAAAAAACACAGAATTTTTTTTTTTTTCAGAAAAGGCCTAAATAATTCCTAGTAAGACAGGGAGCTAGGCGTGTGACAGTATTGCTGAGATGAGTTCCTGTCTGCATCCTGTAAAACTTGCCCATACCGGTATTGCCCTGGCCTCTTCTTTTGTCATTCAGTGTTGCACGCATTCTAAAACAATATGCATTTCCACACCTTTTGGGGGCGAAGCCAGACTTTGAGGCCCCTGCTCCCCTACTTGGTGTAAACTTTGCTTGTGCCAATCAGAAACGAACACAAACAGGTTTTGGGCCCCGTCTCCTATGACACTTCTATGATGTCATAGTTGGTACTTTATGGGCCTGCCTGCCATGTGCAGGCAGGGAGAGGAGAAAGAAAAATGAATCCTGTGTATCCTGTGTACACCCGTAACCGAGCCTGATCACCTCGAAGCCTCTCTCTCAGCTCACGTGTTTCAAACAGAGTTTCTACGTTTGCCGGTCGTTATGCGTTGGTTTGTATTTGTAAGTATCAGTTATTACTAAATGCTGCATCTTTGTTTATAAATATTGTTAGTAGATATTTTAGTCATTGTGTGTTTTAAGTTTCATTAACTCTATTAGCTAATCAAATGCTGCTCCCTTACCCCTTGTAATTATCCCCAATAAAACTTTAAATTGATTAATTTTAGTTGTGTGTGTGTGTGTGTGTCTGCAGTTTGCATCGTGACCCATACTCTCCTTGCATCCCTTACCAATATAGTCTATTGCCACGTGCAGCCTGGTAAATAACAGGCCTGCATTTTCTTTCGCCCCTGCGTGCCCGAGGCAATCCACAAGTATATTGTGTTACTACGATGCCATATTGTTCACATACATTTGAAACTTGGAGTACCTTCTGCTCTTGGGCCTCAGTTGAGCAAATTACTTATGCATGTGCCAAACTAATTATTCAGTCACAGTATGCACATGTTGAAAGTTAGGCATATGCTTTTAAGTACCTTGCTGAATCAGGCCTTGAACATTATGCTGGGGCTGTTATCATTTCAAACATTACATTTTCTGCTTCTACAGGACAAAGGGGCTCAGTTTTCCCCAAAATGCAAATAGCCAATTAAAGGTGTCATTGCAGTCTCAAAGGTAGGACACCAGGCCTCTCACCCATAGATCTGTGTGCTACAATGAAGCCTCAGAATGTGTATGGAGAAAGAGCATTTAACAAGGGAAACTGAGGCGCAGAAGAAACAAAGGGGTGAAATCCATATACTCCTTACTTGAATTGAGTGTAAAATTAAATTGTCAACATTAGAAAAATGGGATCTCCTTCAACACAAAGCAGTTGGGATCAGGTGGGGAAGGGAAGTCCATTTTTGAATGCTTGTGACTTCCCCATCATAAATAAAATGACCCTTCCATTTCCTCTTCATTGACTGGAATCGCTGTTGAATAACTACACTGTGGATGACAAACTGCTAAAATGAACTACGTATTTAATACAAAGAACAGCATTTTCTGTAGTATTGTCATATTATGTCACAGAGTTTGAAATGTCATGTAATGACATATACCATATCCAATCTAAAAAACCAATAACCCCAGTTCCTCTCTCTGTCTGAGTTGCACTCCAACACAATAGACAGCACTAGCAGCAAAGAGCTGAACGCAGGTCCCTGATCCCCAGCTACTCTCCCACAGTGGAAGTTAGAGCAGTAGGGGAGCTATTCTAACTTTTGCTGTTGGCATAAGCTCTATAGCAGACCTTTCACCAGACAGGGATCAGGCTCATTGATCCCCTGCTGCACAACACCCTCCTCCCGCCCCATTCTCAACATGCCACCAGCAGGCACACCATGCCCACTTAAGCTGGAGATCGGAAGGGCATCTTGCCAGCTTTACTTCAGCCAAAGATTCCTCCTAAACAGTGGAATTCTCCAGGGGGAATCTCTGGGTGGTTTAAGGTCCCTTTGTGAACCAGAGAAACCAGCCCAATGAATGCCATATGTCAGACATGCAACATACCACAAACTCATCATCTTAAAATAATTTTTCCCCACCATTTATTTTATTAAGTATCTGACTTAATTACTAGTAGCTATTTTTTTGAAAAGACAAAATACAGGAACAGTAAATAACATAGAAAAGGAGAAAAAAATTAAAGTATATCAAATCTGGTTAGAAAAATCTGTAAAATGAGCAGCAGTGATAATTAAGGACCAAATTCTGGTACCCTTAACTTGCAGTGAGAGTACCTTACTGTTGTAGTAGCATTGAAGTCGGTGGCACTACGCAAGGTGTAAATTATTACCCAGTAATAGTAAGCGTACCAACATCTAGCCTAGTGTGAAGAAAAAATGTTGATCACCTGTTAGCTAGAATTTATCAAAAAGGGTATAATTTAGACATATTAAAAAATAAAAACTATAAAAATATTATAAACATCATGAATCATTATTCATATTCAGGAAGAAAAATCTATCTCAAATGTGAACATTAGAATATGGTCCTTTACCTACAACGAATGAGTTCTGGTTGTTATTAGTATTAAGAGGAGACGGTAAACAAAGATTTGAATTATCAGTGTCAAATATATGACTGATATAGGTACATACTGGACAGGCTGAGCCCTCTCTTTACCCAACAAAAGATGCCCAGCAGTGAGGCTTCTTTCTATTGTTATAGTCATTAGAAGGTATTTGGGTGCAAATAGGAAAACAAATTCATATACAGTATTCCCCTCCCTCCTCTCTGCAAGCGCACACACCTGCTACACTGGATTTATCACATGCTATCGGAGAGTTTCCAAGTCCCTGGCTAAAATATTGACAGCAGATTACCGCTCTCAATTCACACCCTTCCACGCTTCCTACTGTACAAATGCTCACCACATTTTCTCAGGCTGAGTGCACATCTAGATGTGACCTCTCCATGCCCCTAACTGACCTTTTTATTATAGGCTTTGAGAAATTATATTCAAGAGTTTAAATAAATCACTCTAAAATTATATGAAAAAGTAAAGATGAGCCATTAAGCGGAACAGCTTGACAGAAGCAAAACATCAGTGCTCCTCAGTCTGCATTAGCCTCTTAGGGTATGTCCACACTACAGCTGGCAGCGACCCTCCCAGACCAGGTAGACAGACTTGCACTAGCTCGCCTTGAGTTAGCGCACTAAAAATACTACTGGGGACATTGCCGTTTGGGCTCTCAAGGCCACATGGTCCCTGGGATCTGAGCTCAGATGGCTAGACTGAGTCTTCGCCAGCATTACGGTATCCACACTGCTCAAGCTGAACCAGGGCAAGTTTGGCTACGCAGGCTGGGAGTCCCACTCCCAGCTGTAGTGTAGACATACCCCTAGTCTCAAGCAGAGTTTAAGGTGTTGCCGTTGACTTATAAAACTCTTAAATCATCTGGGACCTGCCTATTCGAGAGATCACCTCTCTCCCCATGATATACTCCCCCAACTGGAGCCAACAGAGTTACCCAAGCTGGAGTTTCAAGCTTGAAAAGACAGCAGGCAGCTAGAAGGATGTTCTCAATGGGGGCCCTTCAACACTAGAATTCACTTCTCCCCTTTCAGGGCACACTACAAGGCCCATTACATTTTCTCAGATATTTGGAGTGGATTGAGAGGTGGTTGTGATCTTCAAAAGAGAGGGATTTTAAAAATGTTTTTCTATATGATTGACTGCACCACACCTGATGCAGGAGGACATTGTCCAGGCTTGCCACAGGAAGGTAGCAGTGCTTTAAAAGGGGTGGGGGTGGAAGGAGGTCAGAAACTGCTGCAAAAAAAGGTGGGTGGGGGTCTGCTTGGCGATGCTGACTCATCCCCCGGGGCATGAAAGTTTTTCAAGGGCAGAAAGTTTCTCAAGGTGCAAGTCCTAGGGTTAGAAGTCCTTTCTCAGGCAGCAAGCAAGGCAGGGAGCAGAGGATTCAGGCATGCGAGGCAGCATGGCTCCACGTGGACGCAGGATGATGAGAGCAGGGAGGAGAGGGTACTCCACAGGGAAGGCCTCCACTGCCGGATAAATGGCTTGGTAAAGGACTTTAAAAGGAAGTGCTGGTTAAAGGAAGGAGGGTCTGGGCTCCTATGGTATGGCAGAGAGCCAACCCCCCTTTCTTATAGCCCATCTTAACCTTTCTATGAGTGGGGGTGGATGGTAAGGTCCAAGCCATGGGTTGGCTGAGGGACCCGGATGGAAAATGAAGGGGGGCTGGTGGAAACCCTGAGTAGTTATTTGAATGAACATGGAGTTGCCTACGCTGTACACTTTAATCTGCCGGATAGTCACAGATAGCTAATAATAAAGTTGCGGCCTGATTAAATCCATATGAAGTGTCTCCTATCCTTCTTATGGTTTAGCCGGGCAATGCCCAGTTTGTTCACTATTGTGTTCCATCAGTCAGGGTTGTTTTAAGGTGGGTTTGCAAGTATTATGAATTGTGTATTTTAGAATTATGTTAAAGTACTTATAAATGTATGATAGCTGGTGCTCTGTATAAATAAATACATTGATTCAATCTTCCCCCATCTCCTATGTAATTTAAGAGCAATTTAAATTAAGAAGTATCATTTAAAGTCATGTGGCTATAGATATACACATACATATAGATATGCATAAATATGTGGTTTGGAGCGACTGTGCTCCCTCAAAGTTGTTCTCACACTCCAAACACATTTTCTCTTCTGTGGGTATTTTGGAGGGTACATATTAGCAGTGTCTATTTCATCCTTACAGTGGGGTCATGTAGAGGTCATGCCTGGAACATGGGAATGCAGTACAAAGCAGCGATGAGCCTGAACTGTCAAATTTTGATTTGGATGTAGATCCAAATATTCCTAAAGTATGGAAGTGTTCTACTTTGTGCTTTTGGTCTGGCACCATCTTTACTTTAAAGCACTAATGGATAGTTAAGGATTTTTTTATTTAAGTCTGCTTACCACATATATGTACACTAATGACCAAAGGCTAATTTGTTTGTTCCGACAACTGCAATTAGTACTTTTCATTTGGGACAATAAAGGTTTTAAACCTGTAACTGATGTAATCATTAGCGCACAGAAGAATCAGGTGAAGACTGAAGCCTAATTTTGCCCAAATATGCTACAGAAATCCTACTGCTTAATGTGGGATTTCTAGAGAGGGCTGAGAAGATGCTTTATGCAGCATATATTTCTGCTTCTCTGAGAAGGAGTGTGATGGGGTGTGCTCCCCACACTGGCCCTGCAAGAGCTGAATTAGGCCTGGTGGGCCCAATCAGCTAATGAGGCTGCAAATTGAGGGGCTTTAGGCTGGAGGCAGCTAATTACAGAGATGCTCACCTACAAGGGACAAGTGGGGCTTCTACAAAAAAGACAGGAAATTTAAAGCAGAGGGGGCAGCAGGGAGAAGTCTGCAGTCACTCCCTGGGAACAGTGAGGAGTGTTTGAGGGGCTACAGAGACGTTGCCTAAAGTTACTGCCTGGGAGGTGGGAGCGAAAAGACTGGCAAACCAAGAGGAGCGGGGAAGGCCAGGAGGTATGGAAGTGGCTCAGGGAAAGGCAGCAAGGTGCAGGGAATGGACCTTGGCTGCTGTGTACAGGGGTCCCTGAGCCAGAACCTGGAGTAGAGGGTGGACCCAGGATCTCCTGCCAGCCACTGTGGGAGTGGCATTGTAAGGCAGTGAAGCAGAAGCCTGTCTGAGACTGCTGGAGAGCAGGAACCTTGATACACTCTCACCCAGAAGGGGAAATCAGAATAGTGACCTGGCCAGAGGGCTGAGTAATGAAGAGGACAGCTGCGGCTCCTGAGAGCAAGAGAGGGGCTACAGAGGAAAAACTGCCAAGGTGTAATGACTGGAAGGCGCGTCGGCCTGACTGAACTGATCCCCAGAACTGCTAGGAAATAGCACCATCCAGCAGTGAGTTGAACAACCCATCACAAGGCATAACCTGAACCACCTAACTACTACCTTCTGCAGCATTTGCACTATATATTTAGGAGCCCTTTCACTCACCAACCATGTGCCCTTAGAAACATGGGGCCTGATCCTGGAAAGTGTCTCCTGGGGCATTGAGCACCAAATATTTCCATTAACTCCAACGTGAGCTGCAGTGGTCTGCACCTCCTGGAGCTGCTCAGCACCATGCAGGACTGAGCCAGAAGTGCACAAGCCACAGCGTGAGCTGAGCCCACGTATGTAATGCTCATATGAGTTCTGGGGAGGAATTCTACCTTGTTGCATGTGCTGAGGCAAAAGTGACAATAATTCTTTCATGAAATTTCACATTAAATCTATTGTCACTTTATTTCAAGCAATTTTGTGCTTATGAAATCCAGCTTTCTCCAGCAGTTTTGTAAAGTATATTGTGCACATTGAAAATGTAAGTTTGTACATGTTAGTGATATCAAATGAATACATATGAGAACAAGAACATAAAAGGCTCTAGACTATTGCCTGCTCAACTGTGACAAACACAGACAATTGAGAGGTTTGAGGGGTTTTTCCTGATTTTTTTTTCCTTTTATGTTTTGTTTAAACAGGTCTCGTAGGGACTGACCTAAAAATCCAACATCTCCTCAGAGAAACTGAGTAAAAATGCCTTCTCTGGTACACACAGCCAATCAAAGAACCAAAAGAAAAACCATGTGAGTAGGACAAACCATGCAACTTCCTCCGTGTGACCAAACCTGTTTGTAACCTTAAATGCATTCTAACAAAACTACCGCAAAATTAGCAGAGACATACAGATGGTGCAAATTATTTTAAAATGTGTGCCCAGCTTGGATAAGACTTTTGCAAATAGAAATTCCCTCAGACAAAACTACCTATTTGCAGAAGCATCTCAAACTCAAATGTTCAGGATGATATTGAGTACTTTTAATTTTCAGGTAGAAAATGACATACAGATTTTCTTCCTGTCACCACTGCTTGCCATTGGACATGAAAGCAGTATGGAGGAGAATTCACTCCTAGGAGCAGATTTTATGTATGGGAACAAAGACATAAACTAGCTTTAAACAGGAGTAACTCTTAAACTGGCAAGCAAACACATGGCTAATAAGCCACATATGTGTACTATGCACCCAGTTCGCCCTTACCTTACCCCTTGGGTTGTTATTTACACCAGTGCAAAGTGGTGATCATTCTGATCTGGTACCACATTACCCCACATTGGTGTAAATGACAACACAAGATGCTGGTAAATGGTGACTCACGTTTGATGGATCATATTCATCAATGGTGTAAATTCATTGCTGTCAAGGATGAATTTCGCCATACGGCAGCAGATGAAAATGTTATTGGCTGCATGGGATGATATTCTGTATCCATGACATCATTCTAGCACAATCATCCTGGCACAGCTGTTATACATTTATAGTTTTTACATTTAGTTTTAGAGTTCTCTAAGATGGTGACTATGGATAAGAACATACGGCTATAAGAGGGTATACTGACCCCAATCTTAGATCTGGTCTCCTTTGAAGTCTTTTAGACGCATTGTGGGCCTGTAAAAGAACCCTCGGGGATAACCCAAGACAATCATTGCTAAAATATAGCATTGTATTAGTTCATTAGGAAACTGACTACAAATGTATTGAAATAGTAACTGTCACTACATTGCACCCCATTACTAAAAAGAAAAAAAATATATTTATTAATGCCACAAACGGTGTGTCTGCTAAACTATAAGTCATCATGGTCTTACTGTAGATCCTGGGAATCCAGTCTCGCCTGGTTGTCCTGATCTTCCAGACTCACCCTAAAAAAACAAAAAAAGTGAAGATATAAAAAAGTCAAAAATAAGTTACCATATTATCTCTCTGTCCAAACTTCATGTCCTCATTCAACAAATCATCTTCATCCGTTTTCTCTCCAGTAACATAAATTAACTACACTCGTGCCCTATAATATCTGTTTAATTGTGCTGACTACAGTAATAAACTTGATTGCTACATTTATTAATGTAACAAAATTCTTATGAAAACGCTGGAGGATTGGGCTTAAAGTGGGTCTAACGTGTACTTCAATGTCACTAGATGGCGCTGCAGAATAGTTTTGCTCTGGATTAGTAAAAATGTAACCTTTTATAACGATAATTTAACTTTGTTCATGATCTAAAAATTTTCTGCAGTAATATTAACCTACAGTGGTTTGGGCTTTAGCTTGGTATCTTTCCTTGTCTCTGTGCAGAAGTCTGAATAATTAAGCATAATTCGATGAAAGCATTTTCTGTGAAATTTGAAGGCGAAAGAAATCTGAGTAAGTGAACTTTAAAGAGGATTGTTTACAGTTAGCCATAGCCACCAACCAAGCAACCCTTTATTTGCATGAATTAGTTATAAAGCATCCAGGGCACTAGACGTAAAGAAGCTAAAAGGATTCAGGAAAAGGAACATTCTAGACATAGGTGGTATGACATTACACATTATGAAGGAAACTAATGGACCTCTTAGGAGTCTGGGCTCTATTGGCTTCGGTGGATTAAGAGCTGATCCTTTCCTAAAATTCCTATTGCTCGAATTATTTGTACTGTATAATTGCCACTAAGGGAGTTCATTATGTCTTCACAAAATATAATGTATTTCCATAACTTTAACTGACTTTTACTTTTAACTCTTTACCACTTGTTAAAATTCAATTTAAGGTGCAACAGTCATGCTTTTACAAACACAGGATACATGTGCGCCACCAGAAAACCCTTCACCTAGTAGTATGAGGTTACAAATTGGTGACAGAGGGATCATAGAAGATTAGGGTTGGAAGAGACCTCAGGAGGTCATCTAGTCCAACCCCCTGCTCAAAGCAGAGATATGTTACTCTAACACAGGGGTAGGCAAACTACGGCCCGCAGCCATTTGAAGCCGGCCCGCGAGCCACACCAGTGGCTCAGCTCCGCTCTGGTGCTCTGGCCAGGGCGCAGGGTCAGGGGCCGCACCACCTGGCTCCCGGAAGCCAGCATGGTCCCGCTCTGGCTCCTACACGCGCCAATGGGAGCTGCAGGGGTGGTGCCTGCAGATGGGGCAGCGAACAGAGCTGCCTGGCCGCGCCTCCGCATAGGAGCTGGAGAAGGGACATGCCACTGCTTCCGGGAGCCATTTGAGGTAAGCGCCTCGGCAACTGCACCCCTGAGCCTCTCCCCACGCCCCAACCCCCTGCCCCAGCCCCGATCCCCCTCCCACTCTCCAAACCTCTCGATCCCAGCTCAGAGCACCCTCCTGCACCCCAAACCTCTCATCCCCAGCCCCACCCTAGAGCCCGCACCCCCTGTCTGAACCTGCATCCCTTCCCGCACCTCTGCCCCAGCCCTGATCCCCCTCCCGCCCTCTGAAGCCCTCGATCCCAGCCCAGAGAACCCTCCTACACCCCAAACTCCTCATGGTCAGCCCCACCCCAGAGCCTGCACCCTGTCCCGCATCCCAACCCCAATTTTGTGAGCCTTCATGCCCACCATACAATTTCTATTCTCTGATGTGGCCCTCGAGCCAAAAAGTTTGCCCACCCCTGCTGTAACACATCACAATTATAACTAATGGTTATTTTATTCCTTCATTTTCAGATGAGGTTAAAACTTGAGGAACAAATCAAATGGTTTAAAAATAACAATACATAATGTCATAGATCCAGATCAACATTATTGTGGTCCTTTTTTCTCCCTAACTGCCCATAGTGCTCCAAAGCTTTTCTTAAGAGAGAGCTCAGGGGTGGCTCATGTTCACTATTACATGGGAATCCTGGCTTGATTTCAAACAAGGCATCTCAAGCTGAGGGCTAGCAGAGCAAGGAACATTAGGAAGATGCTTCATTTAGCCCTGTGGGGGAGTAAGTGCTTTGCAGAGCTCACCACTGGCCCCACAAGGTAAAAAAGGGATATTGTTGACAAGACAGAAGTCTTGTCGTCTTTGGCGGGAAGTTAATAGCTATGACACTGGAGGTGAGTAGCAAGGTTGCAGTGAAAATGAAATGGACAGCAATAAGCAGAACACACACTTGCACCAGCCAGCAACTGTACATGAGAAGCCTACATGTTTTATTAAAAGCAAAACAAGGTACAAAACAAAACAAAAATCGTACATCTTCACCAGGTTTGCCTGGAGGTCCTTCGGGGCCCCGAGCACCAACTGGACCCTAGTAATTAAATACATCATACATTAATTAATCCACAAAACAGTCCCCTAGAAAATAAATGTATTTCATTCTGAAAGGTCATTTTATAAAGACAACATACAATAGTGAAGATTTAATTTTCAGCACCATCATAATTCTTATCCCTTCTCAACCATTCTATTCCATAATGCCCTAGGAAAGAGACACTAGGCTTTGAATAAAATGTGGGATGAATTCTATGAGGGCAAAAGTGTATTTTAGTTATTCCAAAATCTTAGTCAGGATCATGAGCAGGGGCCTTTCAGAGACCTTACACATTGCAGTCAAGTGAAATTAATAGCAATATCCTCTCTCTTGGCAGGCAGCGAGGGCTAAGGATTACAGCAGGGTTCTTGAAGTCTGGGTTCTAGTTCTGATTCTGCCCATGACCTGGTGTGTGACCTTGGGACCATCATTCTAATCATTCTTTGTTTGTTTAAATCGCCCCACCAGCCATGCAGGGATACTAATGCTTACTCACCTTCAAGTATTTTGAGATCAGTGGATGAAAGGCGCTAATCATTAGAATCATAGGGATAGAAGGGGTCACAAGGGTCGTCTAGTCTGACACCCTGCCAAGATGTAGGATTTGTTGTATCTAAACCAGTGGTGGGCAATGAGAGCTGCGGGAAGCAGCGGCCAGCACGTCCCTCAACCCGCCACTTTCCGCGGCTCCCATTGGCCAGGAACGGCAAACCACGGCCACTGGGAGCTGCAGGGGGCCGTGCCTTTGGACGGTCAATGTCAGCAAAATGTCTCGCGGCCCGCAATCAGATTACCTTGATGGGACTCAAGGTTTCCCACCACTGGTCTAAACTATCCAAGACTGATGGCTATCCAGATTCTTTTTGAAAACTTCCACTGAAGGAGCTTCCATGACTTCCCTAGGTAGTATGTTTCATTGTCCTACTGTTCTTACAGTTAGGAAGTTTTTCCTGAAATTTAACCTAAATCTGCTATGCTGTAATTTGAACCCATTGCCTCTTGTCCTGCCCTCTGTGGCAAGAGAGAACATTTTTTCTCCATCTTTTTTATGGCAGCCTTTCCAGTAGTTGAAGACCGCTATCATGTGCCCCCCTTAATCTCCTCTTTTCCAAACTAAACATAGCCAGTTCCTTCCGCCTTTGCTCACATGGTTTGCGGTCCATCCCTTTGACCATCTTTGTCATCGCCTCTAGTTTCTTAGATCCTTTCTAGTTTCTCTATATCCTCTCTATACAAGTGGTGACCAAAATCGGACACAGTACTCCAGATGAGGCCTGACCAGTGCCAAGTAGAGCAGTACTATCACCTCTGGTAACTTGCATGCTATGCCTCTGTTAATATATTTGCTTTTTTTGCAACAGCATTGCATTGCTGATTCTTGTTGAGGTTGTGATCCACCACAACTCCCATCACTGCCATTCAAAGCAATTAAAACTCAGTGAACCAGCAGAAAAATATCACCACCAGTCCTGACTGCAGCCCTTGTCACATGGTCACTTTGGTGCATGCAGCAAGAGAGAAGCCTATGGTATAGTGAGAATTTAGAATAGTCTCTACTGTTACAGTCTGCAATTTTACATTGGGAAGATGCACATATATTTGACCTTACCATTGGTCCTGGATCCCCAGCTTCACCTGGAGGGCCTGTGGGGCCAACACCACCCTAAAATTGACCCAAAAAAGGATAAATATAGAGTAGATTAGAACCAAAGGTAGTGGTCCGGAAAACTATTACAAATAGTAAAAATTATACAGGCACAATTAGCAACCCAGATGGGAATAATGACTGTTCTTGAGACAGTTTGGATCCAGATTCGAACTCGTGTCATGACAATGGAATAAATTAATACTCTGGATCCTATTACCCCTCAAACTTTGGAGACGTCCGAGCCACATGCACATTTTGCAGCTCAGCCCATCTTTACCCCATCGGAAGCCAGCCCAGTGCTGAGACTGAAGCCAGAGAAAGTTAATAGCCAACATTTTCTATTATTTAAGAGTGCCCTAATTAAAATATGTGTGGAGTAAAAAGACCTCTTCTGGACCTGATAGCAAATTGATCTCTTTGGATTAACATGACTGCCTTCTGAAGTCCATCACTGGACTTATGTGGGTACCAAGATTCCTGACTTTCGGTGCAGAAGTTTCAGAGTAGCAGCCGTGTTAGTCTGTATCCACAAAAAGAACAGGAGTACTTGTGGCACCCTAGAGACTCACAAATTTATTAGAGCATAAGCTTTCGTGGACTACAGCCCACTTCTTCGGATGCATCCGAAGAAGTGGGCTGTAGTCCACGAAAGCTTATGCTCTAATAAATTTCTCGGTGCAGAAGGTAACTCTGAAGAATGCAGTATTTACTTTAAACAGATTTCTCCTTTCACCACACTTCACCACAACAGAACAATAACAGAGAGCCACAAACCAGTAGGACTACTGAAGGAGTAAGGTACTATTCAAAATTCACAGGGGTGTCAGAATTTGGCCAGTAAATTTGAAACAAAGCTATTTCATTGATAACTGGAATCAGTTTAAAAACGAGGAAGTAAATTCTGACTTGAGTAGAAATTGCACATGCATCTAAGATCATGAGTATCCAGATGCCTGTGGTATAAGACTAAAAAATGACAATGAAATAAAAGAGGTTATGTTGTAATTCTCTGGGCATAGTGCTCGGTGGTGACTTGTGTTAATTATGTAGTGCTTGGACTGTCCTGCCTAATTCCTTGTAAGAATTAGGGATAGGCTAAGACATTGCAGGCTACTCATTCTATAAACAGGCACACAATTTGGGAAAACTTTAAGAAAGATGAATTACTGGTATTATGCTATCTCTGAATAGCAATATAATTAGCAAGGATCATCACTGTAAGCATCTGACAAAAAGACAATTATAGGCCAAATACACCTCAGGTGTAATTCCATCAAAGTTAATGGGATAGAGTTGGCCCACTGTGTTTCATAGAATTACATAAGAATACAAGATCAGTTAATACTTTTTTAGGATGGAATTTCTGTGTGTGCACTACATCTTTATGGCTTTAAATCAGGAAAGCACTTAACCACATGCTTAAGTACATCCCTAACTAGCAAAGGACTTACACCTTTGATGAAGGATACTTTCCAGAAACAGGGCCTACGTGAACACTTTAGATATCATGCACTCTGTCTGTTCTTATTCCTTTTGTGTACATCTGTGTTAAATACCACGGAACAAATCACTTACTTGTTGTCCTTGTAGACCCTGCGGACCTCTTGGACCCACTGGACCCTATTAAAAACACAAGGGCTTGTTAAACCGTCTTAAAATAAATGAAATCAAATCATCTCACCATGTAAACCAAGCGAAAGGGCATGTCTGATGGTGACCTTCAAACTAACACTTTTATGGTCAAAGCCTCTGGAAGCATAATGAGCTGATACTCAATAGACACTGGGCTGTTAGGTGCAGAAGGGAGTCAAAAGGGGAAGGGAAGAAGAGGAAGGGAGTCGAAGAAGAATCAGAACATTGGGAGGCATGTAATTCAGAAGGGGTTGAAAACCTTGGATTGCTTTTTCCCTGTAGAGTCACTAAATGTGGGAGGAGAGAAACTCTCCTCCTAGTTATGCTACAAGCTTGGAATGTGCGGTGAGGCCTTAGGTCCGGTGAGGCTTTGAGGCCTGCCTCACTCTACAACAAAAATGTAACAATCAAAAATAAACTTGTCAAGTACAATGTAGCCAAATATCATGTTTAATTAATTCAAACTCAAATCTCTGCCTCATTATTCAAATGAGTAGAACTGTGGGACCAGTGCTGTATTGTGCTTATCCTGCTACACTAAATGTATGGGAGAGGGCCTCAGTAGTCTGTGAAATCTTAACAACTGTTTTTAAAGGGTCGAGTTTCACAATAAATTTGTTCAGAATTTCATGAAATTTTCCTCCCTAAAAAAGGAGTGAAATTTAAGAAAAATAACTTATTGAATTGAAACCTCAACTCTGAGAGCAATAACAATTTTGTTTGAAAGCAATTCTCACCCAGCTTCTAGGAATACTAGGGAAATAAGAGAGAATACTACAGGAGAGCAGAATTTGTATTTTGACAGAGTCACAAAGAACTGGTATCATGCAAGTTTCATGTTCTGTCTTAAACACAGAACCCCTGGTTTTCAAGTGGGTTCCATATTACATTTCCAGTACAAGGAGCAGGTAAGAGAAGGAAACAGCAACAAACCAATAAATAATATTAATATAACAATAGGAACAAACAAGTAAACCACTTGTGATCCTGGGTGAGAATCAAATGTTGGGTTGAAAAGAAAAGTGTTAAGTGCATTTACATAGAGGAAGCATAGGACATTTGGGTGGATGTCTTTGCTATTCATTCATTTCTTGCATACATATTCTACTTCAGATCTGTTCTATCACAGAGGTACTCAATGTGTTCTCACCACTGCACCAGGCATGAATCCCATTTGACTACTGATTCCAGATTTCTCATCCAATCCTGCCATCTGAGCTGCAAACGGCTGTAAAAATGAGAAGCCCATTTTTAGCTGACAATTGTGTTCATGATGCAAAAGTCAGAAAATTACACAACTCACTTTTCATTATTTATTCTGGCTCTGCAGTGCTAAAGAGGAAAATCTTATTTTTGTCATTAAAAGAAAAACTTTCATTCACTTAAACAGAAGTTGGATCAGGCCCTCAAAGAGCAGCTGAGTTTGGTAATTCACAATTTGCATGCTTGCTTTTCAAACCGTACTGCACTTTAATCCAAAAAAGAGTTTTTGTTATTATTAAAGGAAAGATCTTCCTTGAAATGAGATAAATTTCTCTTTCCCTGACTTTTAAGTTATACCCATCTTAATCTTGTCTGCAGACATTTTTCAGCATTTTCTGAGCCTCACATTTTTATTTTGTTTTTACATAAATGTCCCTAACATTTAGAAATATATGAAGCTAAGTGGAAAATTAGCTGATTTTTTCTTTCATCTTAAATAATAACTTTGACCGTATTTCCCTTAGTCAGCAAAACTGAAGAGCATCTGCTGTTCTTGTGATCCTGTGCCAGCCTACAAAACAAATTAATTAAAGCAGGGAGGGTTTTCAACAAACACGCATCCCTCTCTTGCCTACTTGCTTGTTGATATGGTTGAAAAACCAAAACCTTTTTATTTTCTTTATTAAGGGCCAGCTCCTCAGTTGTGACTGAGGAGTACTCATTGTCCTTTGCACTCCTCTGACTGGTCTTCTACCACAGTGCCTGAAGGCTGCCCTGTCCTGTTCCTGCCATAGGGCCATTACACAAGCCAGGAATCTCTTGGAAGCAGGGGAGCTCTGGCCAGGCCTCTTCCTACCACACTTTCTAGGCCAGCTGCCACAAAAGATGGGTGGTTTAGCAATCACTACACCAGTTCTGTACCACAACGCTGGGGAGATCCTCCGAGGGCTGGATCAGCTGGGTTTAGGGTCACTTAGAGTAACATAAAGAGCCAATGTGCGGCCCAGCATTATCAGGGCTTGATTCACCACTACATTACTCCAGTTTTACATCCGTCATCAGCATAACTCCCTTGATTTCAATAGAGTTACAGTGCAATAAAGCCAGTAATGCAGTGGGGAATCAAGAAATATATCTTTAGAACACCAACAAATGACGTAATTTACAAAATATGAAAAGGAACAATTTTATTTCATATTAACCCGTAATCAATCCTACACTTCATAGAATCTTTGTAAAGAAATGTCTTGCAGATCACCTAATCCACATCCATGCGGTGCAGGATTTATCCCTATAGAACATCCCTGAATGCTTCATCTAGCTTTAGGTCTCAATAGTTCCAGCGAAGGGGAATCCACTGCGCAACCAAGAAGTTGGCTCAATCATACTTTAAATAACTTAATAACAAATTGACTCATTGTTCAGCCTAAATTTCCCTTTGCTAAATTTCATCCCATCATTTCTCTTCATTCCTCCAGGAACCATCACACTATTTCTCTTCAATCCCTTGGAGCCTGATCCAAAGTCCACTGGAATGGACGGATTCCTATTGACTCCAATGCATTTCGTATTGGGATTTTTTTAACTGCTAAAATATACATACTGAATTCTTTCAGACCTTCCTCCAAAGTCAGCCCTTCCGAATCACTAATCCTCTTTTTGCCACCATTTGCATCTTCGACAGATACTTTCCACCCTTCCCATTAGCTTCTTATTTGATCCGTTTGTTTCCAAAGTTTGGATCAGTTTAATTAAAGGGTAAAGATTTCATTCTCTCACCCCTCCTCCAGTCATTTAGTATAGAGGAGAAGTGGATTAAATTACCTTGATGGTCTTTTCCAAGCCTACTATCTATGAGCACACGAAAGTAGTAGGTTAACATCCCCATCCTCTCAGAGATGCAACAGAAATTGAGAGCAAGAATCATCTTAACTATTCATAAAAAGCATCTATTCACTAATTAAACCTGTGCTGATTAGAAAACTTAAAGTTAGAAGAGGCTGAAATAAATACCAACATATGTAAATACTTAAATCCTGATTTACTGCATGTACAAAACACAGCCACACTGACACTCTGCAAACTTGATCACTTACCATTGGCTGGCACCACACTCATTATGCTTCTTCACCCATGGCCCCAGGTATCAAAGAGCAAATCATTCATTTTAATCAGAATGGGTGGCAGAGATTAATGACTGGATAGGAATCATATCCACAACATCCCAACCCTAAGCTATCTTTCTATGGCCGGTTTTGTGTCTCTGAAAGTCAGATCCTGTGGTGAATGGGAACTGGGGGCATTTGACACATTGCTAGATCCAGTCTATCATTCACCTGGGTCCCATATTTATGCATCTATAAAACTTACTGCATTCCTCCCATCTGGTCCTGAGTGAGTTGGATGTCCTGGGGGTCCAGGATCACCAGGCTGTCCAGGGATACCAGGTTCCCCATCAATCCCTTGAGGACCACGAGGACCCTAGAAAGAAAGTCAGCAGAAATTAGTACAGATACATACCAAATATATTAGTGAGCTTCATTAGAATTTACAAATGCTTGACTAGCTTTTATTAAACCCAAAAGGAATGGTAATATTTCTGCTGAAAAGGTCCTCAAGCAGACAGCATCCCCCATAACTACTCAAGCTAGTTAAGTCCAAAGCATACTGCAAACAGTTATAAAGGGATCTCACAACACTAAATAAAATGGCAGATGAAATTCAGTGTTGATAAGTGCAAAGTAATGCACGTTGAGAAACATAATCCCAACTATACATACAAAATGATGGGGTCTAATTTAGCTGTTACCACTCAAGAAAGAGATCCTGGAGTCATCTTGCATAGTTCTCTGAAAACATTACTCAGTGTGCAGTGGCAGTCAAAAAAGTTAACAGAATGGGAGGAACTATTTGGAAACGGATAGATAATAAGTCAGAAAATATCCTAATGCCATTATGTTAATCTGTGGTATGCTAACATCTTGAATATTGACAGCAGTTCTGGTTGCTCCATCTCAAAAAAGATGTATTAGAATTGAAAAATGTACAGAGAAGGGCCACAAAAATGATTACAAGTATGGAACAGCTTCCATATGAGGAGAAATTAATAAGACTGGGACCATTCAGCTTGAAAAAGAGACGACTAAGGGGGGATATGATAAAGGTCTATAAAATCATGAATGGTGTGGAGAAAGTGAATAGGGCAGAATTACTTACCCCTCACATAACACAAGAACCAGGGGTCAGACAGTGAAATTAATAGGCAGCAGATTTAAAACACACACAAAAAGGAAGTACTTCTTCACACAATGCAGAGTCAACCTGTGGAACTCATTGCCATGGAATGTTGTGAAGGCAGAAAGTATAACCAGGTTAAAAAAAGAATGAGATAAGTTCATGGAAGCTAAGTCTATCAATGGCTATTAGCCAAGATTGTCAGGGATGCAACCCCATGTCCTGGGTATTCCTAAACCTCTGACTGCAAGAATCTGGGACTGGACAACAGGGGATGGATCACTTAATGATTGCCCTGTTCTGCTTATTCCCTCTGAAGCATCTGGCACTAGCCACTATCAGAAGACAGGATACTGGGCTAGATGAACCATTAGTCTGACCCAACATGACCATTCTCATGATCATTCCTGCTCCTCAGACAAGAAGCACTGTCTGGAAGTAACAGCAGCCATCAATTATGGAGATAAATTAGACTGTCCTCTTTAAAAATATTCTTTTAGGGGCCCAGGAACAGTTCATATCATTCCCAAAAGGTGTTTATTGTGGCTTTAGAAATGCTTAGCCTTGCACACAGTGTAAGTGTAGCAAGAATTACAGAGTAGATTTCAATGCAGCTGAATGTTTGCAGCCTCCTATCAGAGACAGACCTCCAACTATCATGAATTTGCTGTACAAATGACACACAAGAACAGGACTTGCCTAAACTTGAAATGCTAGAGCAGAGCAACTGTGCCACTGCAATGCTTCAGTGTAGACACTGAAGGGGAGGGTTTCTCCTGTCAGCACAAGTAATACACCTCCCTGAGACGTGGTAGCTAGGTCAAAAGAGAAGAATTCTTCTGTCAGCCTAGCACTGTCTAGGTTGGCTCACCTACACCGCTTTTTCACACCCCTGAGCAATGTAGTTAAGCTGACTTAATTTTCTAGTGTACACCAGGCCTCGGAATGTGATCTATACTAGTGCAAATACTAGGTTAACTGATGCCAAGGAGTTACCTCAGATTAGCAGTGGCATAAATTAGACCAGAATCTATCCCATAGCTTCTCTGAGTGACTACAGTCACATGGTCATTCTAGTGAATTCCATATTGTCCCCTTTCCCTGCATCCAGCTTGTATGAGAAGAACTAAATAAAGAAGCAGCTGGCAAGACATCAATGGAGTTAAACAGCCAAAAATCAATAGAAATATTTCATGGACACGTAAAAATCCATTTTTAAATGAATAAATACTTTGAAGTGTTTGCTCCGACCACCACTTTCACTTCCACCTACACATGGAGAGAAATGTTTGATTATAGTGAAGGAAACATTTTATGAGCCTTTGAACTTTGCTAAATCTCTATAAAGAGCCCGCAACCATAAAACTTATGAAGTCTTCCTTAATGAGCCATCATTACAAACACATGCTGTACTACTATAACCAGCTGGCTTGCGTTTATTTCTATTTGATAAGGACTGTAATCATCTGAGGGTTTGCTGTGCATTGGAATGAGTCCCCCAGGAGTTGGGGACTGCATTAGGATAGCCCACGTCTACCATATCAGGTACTAATGAACTCCTCAAAACTCCCAGGGACAACTTAATGCTTTCTTTCATAATTCTAGCTATACAGTTTTTATGGTCAGAAGTCATGTGATCCTAGCAACATGGGAAAAAAGCAGCCTTTTCCCTTAACATACACATACACGCTGCCTGAACTTCAGTTCTAGTTGTTGACTGAACAGGAGCTATGGACTACAACAGAGGTGGGCAAACTATGGCCCGTGGGCCACATCCGGCCCGCGGGACTGTCCTGCCTGGCCCCTAAGCTCCTGGCCGGGGAGGCTAGCCCCTGGCCCCTCCCCGGCTGTCCCCCTCCCCCCGCAGCCACTCTGCTGCGCAGGGAGCGCTCTGGCCTGCTGCTCTTGCCAGGCTGCGCGGCTTGCACCCACCCACTTCCCAGGCTTTCCAATAAGCCAGTCCTGCCGCTCTGAGCAGCATGGTAAGGGGGCGGGGAGCGGTGGGGTTGGATAAGGGGTAGGAGGTCCTGGGGGGCAGTCAGGGGACAGGGAGCAGGGGGCAATTAGGGGATGGGGTCCCGGGGTGGTTAGGGGCGGGAGGTCCCAGGGGGTGGTCAGAGGACAGGGAGCAGGGGGCGGCTGGATGGGGTGGAGGTTCGGGAGGGGGGCGGTCAGGGGACGAGGAACGGAGGGGTTGGATAAGCATGGGAGTCCCAGGAGGGGGCAGTCAGGGGACAAGGAGCAGAGGGGGTTGGAGGATCTGAGGGGGGCAGGGAGGGGGCAGATAAGGGGCGGGGACCAGGCTGTTTTGGGAGGCACAGCCTTCCTTACCCGGCCCTCCATATCGTTTCGCAACCCCGATGTGGCCCTTGGGCCAAAAAGTTTGCCCACCCCCAGACTAGAATGAGCCCATCCCTGTAGGATGGATGCACACAGATGGTAAGTCTACTAGAGTCTCCTCAGAAATCCTGCATTATTATTTAATATGTAAATTACAGTAGCACCCACAGGCCCCAGACAATATTGGGCCCCATTATAGTAGGTCTTATACAAACAGAGGTAGACATAATGCCAGCCTCAAAAATCTTACAATCTAAAAACAGGAGCAATGTGTTTTTCTATTTTCTTTTCTTTGTTCTAGAATGAAACAGACAGAATCCACTCATTGGAAAGAAGATATGAATGCCAATGAACAATGGGACAAGCTTTTCTAAAATGTCCAACTTGAGACACCTTAAAGCAGCCTGATTTAAGAGAAGGTGAGGAGCGCCTGCCACCTGAGAATCAAGCCTCTTTAAAATGTCTCAGGTTGAGCACCCAAAAAATTGAGGCACCCCAAATTACTAGTCACGTTTGAAAATCATGGCCAATAGTATTTATTTGTTGTCTCCAGATGTTTTATTTTGTTTTGACTGGCCCACAAGCACTGAACCCTCCATGCTAAATGGAGTTTGAGGGCAACAATGCATTAGCTTTATACCAAAACATCCCTTTAGACACATACTTTGTGGTAGGAAAAAATATAATGTGAAGCATTTTTTTAACCTCCAAAAATTCATCAGCTGCGACATCAACACTGTGGAATGAAAACTAGCAAATTGTGTGTTTATATTAATTTGGAGAGGACAACTAACCAGCGGGAGGTAGCTCATATTGAATGTTTTTGTTTTGTAAAACCATTTTGTTTGTCCCTGTTCATCTTTTAGTAACTCAGCAACCATGGGGAGATTTTGAGTAAGAGATATTCCAGCTAGGCCACAAGGTGGCATCCTTTGAACATGCACACAGTTTACTGCAAATACAAGAATACTGTGGTTATTTGTTACTGGTATTCAGAAAACAAAAGATTAAAGTTTTGCCTTTGATATTATAGTGAAAGAAAGTAGTCCACAGTAAAACAGTTTCAAACCACAGTTTATCATACTATTAAGACAGTAATATAATTAATACCTACTGTACCAGTATACTACGTGAAACTAGAGCCCCTGAACAAGATTTAGTTTATTTTCAATCATGTAAAAACATTACTTGTAAAAACTAAGAATAATAATGTTTGAATTCAAAGAAGTAACTGTTCAATCCCAGGAGGCAGATTGCAGAAACAAAGGTTGCTGCTGCTAAACATACAGCTACATTGCTTCTTATTTCAAAACTCCTCCTCCTACAATGCAATGTATTTTATAAACCTACAGCTGCTAAACTCAACCACCAAGTGGCATTTCATCACATAACATGATTAACAAATAATCTGATGCCTAAAATAAAAGTAGAAAAATATGACACTACTTCATTTACATCTAAATGTTTTTTGTTTTCCTTAAATGCAGGTCCATTAGGAAATAAAAAGTCAGCATTAGCATGGAGGCCCCCCTTTCCAAAAGCAGCCTCAAAATTTTGGGTGGGAGGAGTAGGGGTGGAAAGGAGTAAAGTATTCTTATGGGTCTCAGAGGTCTGGCCTTTGGTCAAGGCCACAGGCAGTCAATGAGAACTACCTCTGTAGTAAGGGATGAGAGAGTATCCAAGATAAATTGAAATAATGTTGCTGTTTAAAATCTAAAAACCTGTTTAAAGCAGCTTCTGTATTTTTGCTGTGGTTTTGTTTCAATAAGGAACATGTTGGAGAAACAGTCTACCATTATAAAGCATAATCCTACTTCAAAGGTTCCATGCTAGAACATTATGGAGCAGAGAAGAGAATTCTGAGATTGAAAGGATCCTTTTTATACCCACTTGAAAGAACCTCAACTCCTTTGATATCTTCACCATTCCCTTTCAGCCTTTCTGTGGTTCATGCAACCACCAATCATGCAGATGCTGAAATTCCTTTATTGAGCATTTATTTCTGCAGTGCAGTCTTAATAATATTATTCACTAACATACGTTCCGCCCACACATTGACTCCTACTTATTTCTTGAGCTCTCTCTTCCATTTTGAAATACTCTAAGCCAGTGGTTCTCAAACTAGGGCCGCCGCTTGTTCAGGGAAAGCCCCTGGTGGGCTGGGCCAGTTTGTTTACCTACCACATCCACAGGTTCGGCCAATCGCGGTTCCCACTGGCCGCGGTTCGCCGCTCCAGGCCAATGGAGGCTGCAGGAAGTGGTGCGAGCCGAGGGACGTGCTGGACGCCCTTCCTGCAATCCCCATTGGCCTGGAGCAGCAAACCGCGGCCAGTGGGAGCCGTGATCGGCCGAACCTGCGGACACAGCAGGTAAACAAACCGGCCTAGCCCACCAGGGGCTTTCCCTGAACAAGCGACGGCCCTAGTTTGAGAACCACTGCTCTAAGCAGTTAACATCACCTCTGATACAATGTTGTCGCCATTAAAAAGTCAACATTTACCTTTAGTTGCCATATAAAGGTATGAGATACTTCATGTCTCATTTTGGGTAAGTGTTGGCAAATGATGACTTGTCAGTGGCAATGCCTCTAGACCTTGGTCAATTGTTTCAAAGGTAAAATTCACGTTTCAAACTACTCAGAGAACCAGTAGATATAAAATCCTCTGGCCTTGTGATCTGTGTTTTGGGAGATGGGTGGAAAGGAACTGGAATGTTTATAAGGCATTGGATGTTAGAGCAGATGTAAAGCAATTTAGCACTTTGAGGTCAGCCCTGCACGTGAATACTGATTAAGTGAACTTCTAAGAACAGCATTTAGCAACTTACAGGTCTCCCCTTAGGTCCTCGTTCTCCTCTTGGTCCTTGTGAACCTGGAGGTCCCTAAAGGAATAAATAAAATCATTAAATACATTGAGCTAATGATTTACAGAGTTTTGAAAATGTAAAATAAAATAATTATTTTAAAAGTAATTTTATAAAAACAGCCCTTCTCAAGAAAGCGTACACTCAGTGTGAGGCAGTACTTTGGTTTGTTTGCCTTTTAAAAAGGTGGACTCACTTCAAATCACTTCTTACAGATTCAGGAGAGAAATGTTAGACAACAATATCATGAATATCACAAAGAGCCTCAAATGCTCCCCATTTTTTCTCAAACATATAGAACCAGTGCTATTCCACTGCAGTCAGGTTACAGGATTTGGGCAGTCTACAAAAGAGGTGCTTGTCCCCTGTGAAATTCATCAGAGACTCCCTGTGCCAGAACACAGATCTGCACCATTGATGCAGATCTGACCAGATCTGCACTTTGGCCATGAGGCAGGAAGCAGTGACCCCAGAGTGGCTCCTCTATCAAAAAAGAATTCTCCACTGTCATATTGGTGGTAGCATTTTACATCCACTTTGCTCTCACTTTGTGCAGGTGGAAGGTGGAAGGCAATGGAAAATCACACCCAAGGGATACAATCCTGGCCCTACTGCTAGTCCAGTGACTTGAATGGGGCGGAATTCCACCCAACATCTGTCATTTATTTCTGGGGTGGGGAAAAGAAGAGAGAAATTCATTTTAGTTGTGAATGTGTTACTCTTGAAGAGCATCTTGATTGAGGGCCCTTTCATCCAAGGGGTGCAGGAAAGAGTGCATGCAAGAAAATTTCGGCTTAAAAAGGTACAGAGAAAGAGGAGTTCTGCATACATGCAATCCTCTCCTCGGGAATGGATACCTATCTTAATGAACAAGCACCAGAGGGTGAACACGAGAAGGGAAATGATAAGAGAGGCCCCACACACAGCAGCCAAAGTAGCAACCAAATAGGGAAAAAAGTATAAACATAATCACGAAGCAGCAGCAGAAGGCAATACCCAAAAAGGATGGAAAGAAAAAAGAGATCAGAACAGCTGCCCTGGGCCAGACGAGGTGACAGCAACTTTAATGATGCAAGAGGCATTACAGAGAGGTGCTAGATGCAGATCTGGAAAATAAGGAAGAAATGAATCCTTAAGGACATGGTTCACACTGAAGAACAAAGGATTCTCCTAAGGATTCTAGGACAGGCCCTGATGCCCTGGATCTCAGCAGGCACATGCACATATACAAGGGTGGAATTGAGCATCAATCCCTACAAATAGGTCAATAGGTTCAGTATCCACAAGGCACACCTGGTGGCCAAAAGCACTCTCACAGCTGCTATGGCACAGCATTTGTTTTAGTGCCAGAAATCCCTTAGCAACCTGCTTTCCATTTCTTATGTGCTCCATCCTTTTCTCCTGTCCTATGATCTCAAGACTGCTGTCCTTTCCTGATGTCATTGTGCATGCTCAGCACAACAACTGCATTCTGCCAAAGATTTTACAGCAGCTTAGGACTGTTTTATTTGTCTCTCTCTTATGCGTCTGATTCATTTCCATTCCCAGAGGGAGTATTTAGCATTGTCTGGGTTTCTGTGTCTATGTCCTTAATTTATTTTTTCATGCTCTCTTTTCTGTGGCTTCATAACTCCTGCTGCCATGTTCATTGGCCCTCGGGGCAGTATACCAATATTCCTGGCTGTATGTAACTCATACACTTGTGAGTTGCTTCTTACATCTTATTGTTGTAGGCTAGTTGTTTTCTACCTTTTTTTCACTTGTAGACCCCTACAACATTTCAAATGGAGGTATGGACTCCTTTGGAAATCTTAGACATAGTCTGCAGACCCTCAGAGGTCCATGGACCACAGGTGGAAAACCACTGTTGTAGGCTACCTAATAGAAGGACAATATGGCCCCTGAAGTTTAGTGCCCTCTCACACCCCTCTTTCAGTATTTATGGCTTTCATGGATGAACATATCCTACCCCTGCCTTGTACCAATTCCTGCATAGGAGTGTGAAAAATGCAACCTTCCATCCCCACCAGGTCACATACTGGTAGCAAAGACAATATGTGGCTTCTACTACAGCTTCCGACATACAGTACCAGGAGGTCCATTGGTTGTTGGACCCACAGGACTCTGCCCCATTCCTCTCCCTTCTCAACCCACCTCTGCATGCTGTATCTCAATTAGCCTTCAATGAGCTCTTCTCTGTAGCATACTAATGGGTTTAAACACCAGCACAGGGTCCCCAGTCCTGCTCCTTCCCTGTTCGGTGGAGCCATATCAGCTACATTGAAGGCAGGGCCCTCCACAACCATGGAAGCTCAGACAAGGTTTGCCCCTGGATTATTATTTATTAATTAATATTTATTATTTGTATTATTGTAGTGCATGAGATTCCCAGTCATGCACCAGAACCCCATTTTGATAGGTGCGATAGCAACAGGCCATTGCCTGCTGGTTGGTGCCTAGACACCTTGCCTTGCTGCTTTGCATGACTGTCATTACTCCTGGTGGAATTCTGTACCAAAAAATTAAAAATTCTGCAACACAAAATTTAAAATTATGCGCAAAATATTTTAAAATTCTGCAAAATTCTGCATATTTTATTTGTCAAAATAACACAATATAATCACACCAGTTTCAATTATTTTTGGACATTTATTTCAAAATACCTGTCAGCAAGTATGTCTGTATCAATACAAACAACAACAAAATTCAGGAAATGTTTTTTGACAAATAGATTCCTTACTAGGCATATGAATACAGAACTCTGAGTAATAATTCATTTAAGCTACACTACAGAACTGTATTTCCTGCACCTCTCAGAAGCAGTGCAAAGGCTTGGGGGAGTCAGGGTAATTGAGGAGCTGAGGGAGAGGGAAGAAATTGCTGGGAAGGATCCTGGGTGTGAACTTGGAGGGCTGTGGGGTATGAATGGGAAAAGTACTGAACAGGTTTTTGGGAGTGGTAGGGAGGGATTGTTAGGGAGCTTCCCCCATGCAGACTCTGGCTGACCCCTAGCCTCTCCCATTCAGTCAGGCACATCTGCCCCTGTCCCCAAGTGTCTCTGTGCCCTCACCCAGCCACTCCCCTGTCCCTATGTAGCTCTGCACCCCTCCCCCATCCCCATGTGTCTCTGTGCCCACACCCAGCCCCCCAGCCCCATGTGTCCCTGTACCCCTCCCCATCCCCATGAGTCTCTGTGCCATCACCCAGCTACCCCCTGTCCCTATGTAGCTCTGCACCCCTCCCCCTGCCCCAAGTATCTCTGTGCCCTCCTCTAGCCCCCCATCCCTATGTGTCCCTGTACCCCTCCCCCATCCCCATGTGTCTCTGTGTCCTCACTCCCATTCTGCCCCAGCCCAGTCTGTCCTCCCCCAGGCACCCCACAGACCCTGTCTCCTGACCTGGCCTGACAAGTGCTGCTAAGGCAGCTCTCGCTCCCCTCCTTGGAGGGGAGCTATCACCACATCGCCCTCAGGTGGGCAAAAGGTGGAACTGCAGCAACATTTTGGCAGAAGCTTTTTTCTGCGCAAAAAAATAGAAATCTGCAGGGCTCATTAAATATGCACATGCGCAGTGGTGCAAAAGTCCCCCAGGAGTAATGACTTTACTTTGTTGCCTTGCCACCTCACCTGACCTTGCCTCCACAGCCCACTGACCCAGCCCCATGGATTGGCTCTCCCGGCTACCGACCCCTGAGAGAACTCAGACCATTGCCCCAGACTGCCTCTGATACTGGTGAACCTTCTGGCTGCCCAACCACCTGCACACACTTGACTACTGCTCTGGACTTCCCCCTAGCCTGCCTCACCCACCAGGCATTACAGTCATTTTCACAGTAAAAAAATGGAAATTGAAGAGACTGGAAATAATATAATCAGAAGAACAGAAGCTCAGATGCTACTTACTGATGGTCCTGGGCGGCCTCGTATTCCTGTAACCTAAACACAGAGAAGACATGAGCTAAAACTTTCACAAAACACTAGGAATGCATTTGTCATGGCTACCCTAAGGAAAACTGCTCACTGAACGATGAAGATTTGTACAGTAAATTAAGCTACCTGACAACTTTTAGGTTTTTGTAACCCCTTTTAAATTTCAGTACCTTTTCAGAATAACATAACAAGAACTTTGGAAGTATGATGATAATTTTATGCTGACTTTTTTCTACTAGAAAAGTGCGAATAAAGATTTTTAAAAGTGAGGGTGTTACTTTCTCTCTCTTTTTAACTTTTTTTTCACTTTTCCACTAGAAAGTTTTTAAAAGTGTTTTTCCACCACTTTTTCTCTTTTTACAAAAAATCATATTGTCAACTTTTTCCAGGAGGAAAAAGTAAATGTGAGAGAATCTGAATTATTCTCACTTTCTCTAATGTTTTTACCTTTCCCCACAGTTTTCCTGCGCGGGGCAGAGGGGGAGGGGAAAAATAAATAACTGACAGAAAGTTGCAACTGTCAGACAATTATTAAAAAAATATTTTGAATTCTGAATTTTGAGCATTTTTTAAAAATAAAAAATGTCAAAAACAAATGGTTTTCAATTAAGAAATTGCTGATTTTGTTTACCAGCTCTACTTATGAGTTCTAGACCCTTCTAATATTAACCTATTGCCCATTACACTATGCACAGATTCTAACTATGAAGAAGAAAATCACTATGTACAGGTTTAATTCTGCAGAATTTTTTCCCAAAAATACAATTGACAGGTTTCAATGGCACATATGAAATATTAGCCATCAAAAACTCCTGTTGGGTATATTTTAGGAAGAAATTCTCCTTAGACTTAATTTTATTCCTTACAACTAAATGCAACTATTAAAAATCTTGTTGTGGCAGTTGCTGGTGTTAAATAATTTACATATTTTCATTGGATAAACGCTACAATTCTGTTATATGGGTGATTAATTTTCTTAAATCTCCTAAATTACAGCATGAGACATGTATACTTCCAAAAAGCACTGATAAACGAAGAAGAAATTAACTTACAATTGGCACCACTCCAGGTTCTCCTTTTTGTCCCTGCAGGATACAGTAACAAAAATAGCTCAGATAGCAGACTATTAATGAATAACATTATTTATGAACTTTAACTGCCTTCTCCAACATTATTACTGACACACGATGCACACTGTGACATTAAACTTCCTTGCCTGGTTTACCAAGTAACAATCTTAGTACATTCAATTTAGTTCCACAGAGGAAGGTATAAAGACATTATCCTCTAATACTGCTACTGCATTTACTCAGAAGTGAATGTTTAGAGTTACTGAATATCTACAACCTATCACTTTAAAAATATAAATGAATGTTAAATACTTATTTGAGGCTAGCTCCCCTCTTAATAGGTTATTTATTGGAGGTAAGTATTTAAATTAACATTTTTTCTAAGAGATCTCACTACAACACATTTTCTCCCTGCTTATCCTCACACAATGTGGTATGTTACAGACATTCTCACACCAACAGACAACAAAAGTATCTTACCAGGAGAGAATGCCTCCTACTGTATCTACAGTAACATACCACTCAGGCTGGTCAACAATGGGTCAAAATGAACCTTCAGATCCAAACACTCTTGAACTTTGGAAGGCTGAAAAGATGGAAACTGAGCTATTTTTTTCTGTTCAGGACCATCTCCACTTATAACTAGCATACTATTGCAGTGTACACTCGTGTGAAATCCGATAAGGGTTGCTAACCCTATGGGAATTTTCGGAGTAACAGCCGTGTTAGTCTGCATCCGCAAAAAGAAGAACAGGAGTACTTGTGGCACCTTAGAGACTAACAAATGTATTAGAGCATAAGCTTTCGTGGACTACAGCCCACTTCTTCGGATGCATATAGTCCACGAAAGCTTATGCTCTAATAAATTTGTTAGTCTCTAAGGTGCCACAAGTACTCCTGTTCTTCTTCTTCCTATGGGAATTGAGTACCTCAGTTTCAATTTTGCTTTGTTCTTTCTCTGATGAGATTTAGTGTTGAGTGTTGAATTAAGTAATGCTGTTAGCTGAGCTCTGTTGTGTCAGCTGAACTATTACAGTAGTGAAAGTGGAAGGGAAGCTGGAAAGATGTTTATATTTTTAAAATATGTATTCATGACACATAGTGATCAAATAAGGCATAACTGAAATAGAGCTAAAGAGCACTTGCATGTTGACTCCTGTATGTAATCTGTAGTGATTAATGCAAAGGTCTAATTGATCCATGGTCAACTCCATGAATTAATTAAATATAACAGCAAATGTAACACACACAGAATTCTTAATAGTACAATATTATTTAGGTAGTATGAAACTGTTATAATAACCCTGCTTATTAAACAAGTCTCCATGTTGGGACTCATTACACCAGCGCTCCAGGATATGAACTAACTACTAATTAGTTTATGTGTGGAATACAAGGTGCTGAAGCTGGGCTTTTCAGGGACCTAAGGGGATCAGGAGGCGTTGGGCACCTAACTCCCTCACAAAATCCCAGCATAAAGTCTTAAATGGTCTGGAACCCTTTTATCCCTGTGTGATGCTGCTAGAGATGAAGCCAGCTGAGGTACTACACCTGGAACTTCCTTGATAAAAGAGAGGTTTCTGGGAGGGGCTCTCCATAAGGGAACCTAGGTTGGGGGCCCTTCCACCCCAGGATTTGGTACCCTTCCAGATAGACTGCAATCTCCCCAGGCATTAGGAAGAAGGTTCGGTGAGAACAAAGAGGTTTCATTATTAAGATGCCAGCTATGGGAGGTTAATTATTTTATGATGTCTGCTGGGATATGTTGATATATCCACTAGCCAGAGTGAGATGAGCAGTGTTTGTGATATTTTACTGTATAATTTAAATTTTCTAAGTGCCGCAAGTAAAGGACTGGAGCCTTTTTAGGGCTTTAATACACTTAAAAAAGTTTAAAAAGTAAAACTTACCTTCCTTCCTCTACCTATAAAAGGAGCAAAAAAGGAAACAAATTAGTTTACTGAGAGAGGCAAAACATTCTAAGGAGTGAATGGATGTCTGTACAGCCAGAATGGTGCAACGTGGAGGCATAGGAAATGGTCAGATTGCAAATGGGGAGCTTGAGAAGTGCCCAGAGGTACACATGCCCCACCTTCCTCAATGGGGATCAGTAAGGTGTGGAAGAGTTCCCTAGATGCCCAGCCTCTCTGAGTGTTGGACAGAATAGGAAATAGCATGTTCAATACAATTACCCCAGAATAGCAAATGACATTTTAATGGTGTCCCACTGTATATCCGCACTAATTTCCCCCTTTCCGTAAGTGAATACATCTGTCTCCAAGACTCTTTAAGAATGCTTAACACTATGGTGGGATTTTCAACAGCACTCAACATGGGCTTAACTCTGCTCCGACTCAAGTCAATGGTGAAATTCCCATCAACTTCACTGGGAACAGACAGACCAGCACTTTTGAAAATCCCACCCGATATCATGGTATTTGACACTGATTTTTTTCAAAAGCTACAGACGATTGAATGATCTTTGAGTTTTTTTGTCAAGTACTTGCAATACTCATGTACAGTCCCCACTGGCAGTGAATTCACAGTTCTGAGGTGAGGCTCATAACAAAAATCTTTAGGAGGGATATTTATTAATATCTTTAATAGCATCAACACATTCCAGAATGTATCCATAATGCTCTTCTTCCTTGAAGACACTCATCCATGGCCTAATGCCTCCTAATGCACAGCAAGTATGCACCATCTGCTTATTAACGCATGCCATGTCTTGTCTTATTGCTTAATTATACAACTCCCAACTATGTTCCCTTTATCATTACTCCACATTATTTACACTAATATAACCAGCAATAATTATTTCCCTTTTTAAAATGCCTTTAGATGATTATATGGTTCAAATAATATAATACACAGTGTTAAGGAGTATAGAATGAAAAGTTTAGAGATTTTTGTTCAGAAATTTACCCGATCGTTTTTGGATGATTTATCTAAATTTTATCCTAATCTCATGGGTCTGAAAAACTGAACTAGAAATGTGACAAAAACAGTCTTTAATGTAAAATTACTCATATTTTCTGTTTCTGGGCCCGGACACAAGAAGAAAATGCAGAGGAGCAAAAAAATAAAGGAAAATGAAATGAAAAATATTAAAAATTAAAAGATGAAGTAAACCTTTTTTATATCTCATAAGAGGTTTAGTTTAGCTTTGACTGAAAATTCAGGTTGATTCATCTGGATTTACTTGTCCATCACATGCTTTCACACTTGGCAATTTCTTTAAATTGTATTATACAATTTTTATATTTACACATATACAATTTTAGTAGGGAAAATAGGAGGTGTGTATGGAATGTAACCATCAAATTGATATGTTTTTTATAAAGATGGATCCGAACAAGAACCTGAAATCCAAACCTCATCAAGATTCCAAAAGGGGGATTAAGATCAAACCTCTGGTTATGAAGTCACCTCAACAGTATTGGGTGTGTGTATGAACTGCAGCCAGAAAGGAACTCTCTTTCAGACCCAGCTCAGATACAACTCAAGACAGCAAAAATCTCACTGGAATAACCATTCTATTGAGATTCGAGTCTAAGACCGTGGAAATCTCGTGAGAATAGCTGATCTCACAAGTTTGCTTGTGAGAGTTTGCTGAACCTGAACTTTAGCCCTACTTTTGCATCACATCCAAACGCCAAACCCTGGGCAGATCTGGATCTGAACACCATCTCCTTTGCTCATCTCAAACTACCATATCAGAGATGACATTGTTCAAAACATCAGCTTACCAGGCTTCATGTAAAATAAGGAATCTAAAGCAGCCTTACCAATATTGCCATCAAAATCAACACGTGCTGTGTTGGGGCACACAGGACAGCATTCTCCTGCGGGAATCTGAGGGCTCTCACATTCTAACACATCCTGACACTGGATCTCGTCACAGAGAATGGCTCCATTGTCACAGACACAAATCTGGCATGGTGAGGGCTTCCAGATATCCCTGTTCAGGTACATCTGATCGTTTTGAGTGCAGGCTATTTCTTCAGCATCCTCTTCTAGGAAAGAACAGAAAACACTTTTTAGGCACTTGCAAACTGCTAAACCACAGGAGGAGTGTGTTAACTGGGAACAGTATGTTATGGGTGCAAAAAGCACATGAGTGATGAAGACAACAGCCCAACAATGGAGTAGAAACCAATCCTTGGGACTTTAAAATGCCAACTCTTTAACCTCTTTGATTCATAAATTTCAAGGCCAGAAGGGACCATTGGTGATCATCTACTCTGACCTCCTGTATAACAGAGGACATAGAACTTCCCCCAAATAATTCTTAGAGTATATCTTTTAGAAAATTTTGATTTAATAATTATCAGTAATGGAGATGCCACCATGACTTTTGGTAAGTTGTTCCAAAGATTAATTACTCTCACTGTTAGAAAATTACATCTTATTTCCAGTCTGAATTTGTTTAGCTTCAACTACTAGCCATTGGATCGTGCCACACCTTGTCTCTGAAGAGACGATTGTTAAATATTTGTTCCCCGTGTAGGTACTTACAGATTGTAATAAAGTTACCCTTTAATATTCTCTTTGTTAAGATAAATAGGTTAAGCTCCTTGAGTCTATCACAGTAAGGCTTGTTTTCTAATCCTTGACTCATTCTTGTTGCTCTTCTCTGAACCCTCTCCAATTTATCAACATCCTTCTTGAACTGTGGACAACTAGAACTGGACACAATATTCCAGCAGCAGTCACATACGGGGGTAATACTCCTACTTAAGATTCCTGTCTATTCATTCAAAGACTACAGTAGCCCTTTTGGCCACAGCGTCAAACTTGGAGTTCATGTTCAGCTGATTATCCACCATGATTCCAAATCGTTTTCAGTCACTGTTTCCCAGGCTGGAATACCCATCCTGTAAGTGTGGCCTGTATTCTTTGTTCCTAGATCTATTCATTTACATTTAGCCATATTAAAATGCATATTGTTTGTTTGCACCCAGTTTACTAAGAGATCCAGACCACTCTTTATAGTACTAACTTGTCTTCTTCATTATTTACCGTTTACCCCCAATTTTTGTGTCACCTGCAAACATGATTTTGTTTTCCTCCAGGTCATTAATAAAAATTTTAAATAGCGTAGGATCAAGAACGGATACCCAACGGACCCCACTAGGAACACAGCCATTCGATGATTATTCCCTGTTGACAATTACATTTTGAGATCTATCAGTTAGCCAATATACTTAATGGCATGTTAACTGTATATCTTTCTAGTTTTTTTTTAATCAAAATGTCATGCAGTACCAAGTCAAATGACAGAAGTCTACGTATATTAAATCAGCACTATTACCTTTATCAACCAAACTTGTAACGTCATCAGAAAAAATATCAAGTTAGTTTGACAGGATCTATTTTCCACAAACCTGTGTTGATTGGCATTACTTATATTACCTTCCTTTAATTCTTTATTGAGTCCTGTATTGGTAACATTTTGCTATTTTACCACTTTATTTCTTGGTTAGGAAAAGGGAAGCAATAGTCATCATGGACTGCACAAATCAACTATAGTTTATGGGCTCAACTCACAGCTGCCTTAACCTTTCAGTGTCAATCTGTTGGCATAAAAGGGCTGTAAAACTGTTGTAACCATCACTGGAGAATTGCACTTAATAGCATAGGGGGATTATTGGGAGGATTACTAGGGAGAGGAGCCAGTGTAACAATATGCTACAGCTATTCCCTGCTGCTGGGGCCACAGGCGACCAGATTCAAGTTAAGGTTGCCACCAAGACAGCTGTAACTTCACTGAGGGGGCAAAACCTCAGAATGGGGAGCTATGAAAGTGGTATAAATCCATGTTTTCCCTTCTCCAATCAGCTCTAGTGCCAAACTCAGCTTGGGTGCCAGGACAAATCTGACCTTTAAAACACAAGAAATGAATGGGGGCAAAATATGTAGAAAAATGTTAAAAGCAAACAAGTATACAGGAAAATCTAAGACTTTCCTAGTAGATAAAAATAATAGATTATAAATATTTATATGTATAACTATAAATTAAGCACAAAGAAAAAATGGTATTACCCATGCACAGTTTATATATACATGCTATGACATGTATTGTAAGGGAAATGCATATACCTGTTATGACATTTTATAAAAATAAAATGTCATAACAGATATATGCAGTGTAGTTGTAGCCATGTTGGTCCTAGGATATTAGAGAGACAAGGTGGGTGAGGCAATATCTTTTACTGGGCCAACTTCAAAAGATATTACTTCACCCACCTTGTCTCTATGACATGTACACATATTTCCTTCATGTTACACACATCTACCTTTTAACCTTATCCACCACTCCAATTACTGGCCTATCTCCTTTATCTCCTTCACTTTTAAACTCATCCAATGTGCCATTTACAGTGACTTCTTCTTCTTCAGTTCCATCTGGATCCCATCCAGGCTGGTTTCCGCCTTCTCCACTCCACTGAAACTACTCTCACCAAAGTTTAATAACCTGTCTTGGCCAACTATCAGGGCTTCTGCTCCATCCCAACCCTCCTTGAGGTTACTTTTGATACCACTGACTATTCTTTCTTTACTATTTTATCCTCCCTGGACCCACTTCTATTGTGATGTCTACAGGCAGCCGCAATGATGTAATGTGGGATTATCCATAGATCATGTAAATATTACAACTTTATATTCTGACCCTATTGACTTCAACAGGAGTTTTGCCACTGTCTTCAAGAGAGCCACGTTTCCACCCTATGTATCTATAATAGTCAATAACTGTAAGCAAAAAGGTATAACAATGAAAAACATTGATTCCTATTTTATACACGTCCTTAATATTGTCCATGCAGTACCCATATAAGAACAAATATATATATTTGAAGTTCAAAACTTTTTGTCTCTCCAGTTTTATATGGGGGAAAAAGGAGACAAACGGACTGAACTAAGAGAGAAGGAAAAATATAAAAGTAAAACTGAATTCAGCCACTAGTATACAGCATTGTATGCAGAGATCTTATTAATTAATTATTATTATTATTATTATTTATTATTGCATGAAGGTAAAAATTAGCAGCACAAATCATGGTGCAATTTCAGTCACATTTTTCTCTGCAAGAGAGAGTCCTGTGGCACCTTTAAGACTAACAGATGTATTGGAGCATAAGCTTCGTGGGTGAATGCCACACTTTGTCGGATGCATCCGATGAAGTGGGCATTCACCCACGAAAGATTATGCTCCAATACATCTGTTAGTCTTAAAGGTGCCACAGGACTCTCTCTTGCTTTTTACAGATCCAGACTAACACGGCTACCCCTCTGATATTTTTCTCTGCATTTCTGTTAAAATTAAAGCCAGATGTAAAGAGAGAAACACAAAACAATACATGTGAGAGACTTGGGGATTTAAAGTTTGTGCCCTTACTCAAGTCATTTTATCATTGTCAAAGCAAGGAGAAATGGAACAGATGTATCATTAACTACTACCCACCAGCATTGACTTTTGCACCTTGCTAACAGAAACTGAAATCCTGATTTATGCACTGATCAACCAGTGTTTTTAATTGGGTTATCACGTAGGCTGACAAAATGACTCCAACTGTTGATGCAAATGTTCAGGAGGAAACGTTGTCACTGTGAAGTAAACACATTGCTGATGTGTCCTGTACAGTCCATTTATAACACAGTGTAAACCATTTTCTAAGCTGTAGAGTGTACTCTGGATCGCATTCTTTTCACTTCTCCCCTGTGTGCATGACATAATGCTCTGACATATTGAGCCTTTTTCCCCTGATGTCTGGCATATGGACCACATCTTCCTTAATGGGTCACAATTAGAACTGGTGGCCTAGTTCAGATGAGAAGCAATTAGGATTAATGAAATTTCTAAGTCACTGAACCCAAAGTCAGCATACTGTCATAACTTCAAATAAACCACATAGCAATTGCTTTGGCATACCAGAGTAGGGCCAGATTGTGACCAGCACATGCAGGAGTTTCTCTTTCTCACTCACACTCTATTCTCTCTCTCTCTCTCTCTCTGACACACACACATAGCTAACTTTCTGGAAAATGTAAGATGAAACACCATGCCTGTTACTCTGTACTTCTGCAGGTTTGCTGAAAAGAAAAAGTCCACAGCACCATTTAATCATTTTCTCTGTTCACCCTCTTGTAGTCTCATATTTGTCCTTCATCTTGTGGCAGCAGTACTATATGTGGAGATAATGGGCCATGTAACATACAGCCTAAGAGAAAAATTGTTAATCTGCTCCAAATACCACCGACCTAGCAGAAAAGATTTGTTATCACCTTAGCGTCTGACTGATGGGAGAGGGAGAAACCTGAAAGAAGCAGTCATTCCAACTCTGACTCATCTCTGCTTCTAAACACCACGTACACATTTTCCCATAGTTCATCATTATACTGTACTTTACTGTCAGGCTTAAATTATAGTCACTTTATCTAGTCATATCCAAACTGAAGGGCAATGAGGGTTGTTATAGTCGGTCTATTTCCTAGTTTGGAAATTAACACATAGCGTTTGTTTATACAGTACAAGTCATGCATTCTTTGGGTCATTTTGCCTTTTTACCTTAGTGACTATAACACAGGGTGCTGAGACTTGAAAAGCGGCTTTGGAATGTCTAGAAATGACAAAGTGATGAAATAACAGATTAACTGCATTCTCTCTTCCCAACCCAAAACAGATACTGGCCCTGATTCTCTTCTCACATACACTGGGTAAATCAACAGTAACACCATTTAAAACAACTGGGGATGAGGCCCAAAGCATTATGTAGATATAATAGATAAATGTACAACAGACACAATGTGTTGTATTTTAGGTACTCATTATCAAAACCAAAGCCAAACAGCTAGCAATGGTTTATGTATTAAAATATCACATTCAGAGACTGCATGCTGTTTCGAATCAATATCTAAAGTCATTAACTAAATGCACTGAGATAGCTTAGTAGATTTCTAACTGACTCTGTCTGATATCTGCCCTGAACACTTTGTGAGCTAGATTCCCCTTCCACTGAAGTCTATCAGACTTTTGCTGTGGAAACAGAATTGGGTCCTGTATTGTGAAACTTCAGGATTAAAGCTGATGTTAACAAAAAAAATAATTCTTCAGCCACTAGGAGGCAGCCAAAACCCACCACTCACTAACAGCAATTGTCATAATAAAGATCTGTGTGTAGCAAATAAGCACAAGCCGCTCCCAGTCTCAGTCATCATATCATTGGGTTTTGATTTTCCTCCAAATGGATTTCTCTCAAGCTTTTTATTATCACATTTCTCCTCCACATCTCAGCAACAGGGGGAATATTTTAAAGGAGAGAAAATGTGACAGCGCTTCACACTAGAGCTACCCAATTACCTGCATTTTGGAAGGCAACACCTGAAAATTCAGCCACCCATTTGCTCTCTTCACCCATATTTGGAGGTTGCTCTGCTCCTCTTTCCAAAGGATCCTATTGTAATGGAGAACAAGTGTTGCACAGCAGAGCCAGGAAAGGGGATGCCTCTGCCAGTTACACATCAGCAGGGAGTTCTGTTGTCCCAAGGAAATACCCTATTGCCAGACTGTGGCCAGAATCCAACCCCTTTGCGCTGACTGAGTAGCACAAAGGGGTCAGAATAGCAGGATAATTCATAAGCGATGTAATTGTAATTTGATTCGCAGGGATTAGAAGTTACAGCCCCTGCAGGCTGCTCCTCCTCCTATCTTTTTCGTCCTGTGACTAGTTTATAAAAGGGCTGAAGCAATCTTAGCATTGCTATCGGATAGAATAAATATACTGTAGTCCCAGTACATTAGTAAAGGATACCAATATACACGGTCGGTTTGGTTGTGTTTAATACTATATTTGCTGTATTGCGGTTACAACAACAACAACAAAAAAGCTTCCATGGTGAGAATGGAATGGCCGTCCATAATCACACGAGCACAAAATCTATTAAAAATACAAATATGGAAACTACATATGCCTTGAAATCACAATAAATGAATGTGTTAATCTGGTAGTGGAATGTAATAGTGCTAAAGAGGTTATGGACTGGCAAAATATTCCAGTTTAACGGGAATTTTCTGAAACTGGTGAATGCCCAGCACATCACTAAGTACCATGTACACTGATCCAATCTAATTAATGATGAGAGTGGACACAACTCTACCAAAATTCACATTTGCTGGAGGGAAGAGAATGTATTTTTCAAATGCATTAATTAATGCATTCCATTTCTATTTACTGTCTTTTCCTTAAAAAAAACTGAAGTTTTCCTGAGTTTGATGTTGTGAGCTGCAGGGAATTAATCCTTGTGATTCACAAAGCAGAGACGCAGAAATAACTCATAGTGAAAAACAATATGTGCTAGCAACCATCTTGCAGATATGCTGTATATGCCTATATACTAAATCTCAATAGATGCACAGAAGTAGCATAAGTGCACACTTGATAAGACTGTTGCCAATCTACTGCATTAGGCCTGCTCCAGCTCTCATTGAAATCAATGGAAAGAACCTCATTCACTTCAATAGGAGTTAGACTGAATCAAAGCTACGTAGTTATCAATAAGCAGAAAGTTGAGCTGTATTCTGAATTCATTTTACACGGAATCTCTGTCACCTTACTTTTTAGCTTTCAGACATTTCAGTTTAGGGTTCAATTCATGTCCCACTTGGCTTCAGATGGAGCGACTAGACATTTACAGCGCAAGGACGCAGATGAAATCCTGGCTACAATTTCATTATAACTCCTGTCATTGCACTTTATCATTTCATTCCAGATTAGGCATGATCATCACTCCTGGAAGATCTGAGCTCTCTGAAAGGCTTGAAATTCCATTTTAATCCCTCTGCTTATTCAAAAACAAAAGTAGGCAGGGAGTGTGGAACAATGTGACACACAAACATCGCTGAAAACCAGAATCCAGAAGGTTAGTTCTCTATGGAAAAGTCCTACCGAATTTAATAGACAATTATAATTAGCAAGATCCCTGGTTGGTGTAAATTAGGATACCTCCACTGAAGTCAATGGACCTATGCTGATTTATACCAGCAGAGGGTCTGGACAAACATTTATCTATGTACTTTTTAAAACATGACCTATAGAATTTAATAAAGAATTATATCTCTGTTTAGAATTCTACAGGATAGTTAGAAAAACCTACAGTGAGGATATAATGTTCTTTATAAAATGTAATAGAGTTGTAGAGTAATTTCTATACAACCCTACAACTCTCATCCCTGTTAAATTCCACAGGAGTTTTCCATATAGGATTTTTGATGGATCATTCAGATGCGGAGGTGCGATGTCAACATACTGCTGCCCTTGTTTTAGAGGGATAAGAGCTTTTCCAAATCAGGCAGGTATTTTGGGGGAAATATGGAATTTATGTATTTTCATGTACTGCCTATTGCCATAGCACTGACCACAATAATAATCATTAAAATAGGCAGGATAAAAATTGTCTCTCAATAAGACACAGAATTAATAGACTGCAGGAGCTACCTTAAGAGTTAACTAAAGGCCTTGCATTTTGCCCGGACGTTTACCAACCTCAGGTTCTAGTAGGCATTAGAGGGAGGGAGCTCCAGGCATGAAGTTCATCAACTGAGACCCTCCAGCCATAGACAAAGACACTCCAGGAGCAGAAAGCAAGAGCAACCAAGCAGATCGTGCATTCCACCAGAGTATGCAGAGGAAAAGGTAATCTCCCAGGTGAACAGTTCCTAGGATCAGATTTGCCAGCTGTGGCATTGTCCCTTTAAGACGGTTGTGCCAAAATCTCTGTTACCAGTAGTATTTGTATTACTGTAGCATCTAGGAGTTCTAGTCATGAACAAAGACCCCTTTAGCATCATAAATGATTCCAGATTTAGCTGCACAGGGGACAATAAAAGGAAGAATGGCATATCAGATTCTGTTAGACTGAATTGATGGAATTCTAATTTCACATTTTATATATGCACCCATGGCTTCCTTAAGCAGAAGGAAACAGTGTTACCTTACATTTTGGCTATTTTCTGTTCAGTCCATGTTCCCAGTACCCCAGGTACACACAGCATCTATCACGATGGCTCCATACTTGTGATAGTAGAAATCAGACCTGCTTTTTTTATGGCTAATGTTAGTGCCACATGCAGGGCAGCCAAAAGTAAGTTTTCAATATCAGTGTTCAAATCATGCTGGTTATGGTGGCAGGAGATACAGTATAAATACATTTGGACACCTTCCAGTACAAAAGATTTTTTTTGGAGGCCTCAGGTATGGCAAGTAACCTCCTGATCTCTTATACAAATGGCCCAATCCATTTTGAGCTTCTAATGATTTAGGGTATATAAATATTAACAGCCTCATTGCTGAGTTAATGAGCACAAGATTAAATCTTACCTGACAGAGACCCCCATCTTATGGCTCTCTGTAAGGATGAGGCAGTGAATTATGTAGCAATCCAAAGGTTTTGGGGGTAGGGGGCTCAGTTGAAGTCAGAAGCATGAAGTGTGCTGCAGCTGCAAGTTTAAGAGTATGATGGAGTGGGAATGAGGAGAAGGGAGAACAGGAGCAGCGGCTTGCAGGAAAAGAAGGCTCGGCTGGAGGCAGGGAGCACAACCTCTTAAATTAACAGTTACAAATATGGAGAAATTTTTATTCTTCCCTCATCTCCTTTTTCCTAAACCCATTTAACATCACAGGCTATGGGTTTTCCCTTTTTTTCCATGGCACAAGCCAAGATATCCATCATAGACCTAGATGCACAGTTGTGACATCACAAAAAAGAACCAAATCAGAGTCAATCAGCCCAACACTTTGGCCATTTAGTGCCCAAAGCCACACTCCTAACCATTCCCTTGTTTCAGGTGGTAACCAGTTTATCCCTGGGTTCATCCACCAGAATAGCTGATATTTTATTATTTTTCACCACTCACTCATGGGATGGAAGCCTTTGCTGATAGACTTGTTAGGAGCAGGCAAACTCATCTATTCTTTTAATAATTTTTGGGCCTGTGCAGTTTGACAACACCTCCTTTAACCTTTTCTCATCATGCTGTGACACAGACGCTACTCCATTATCAAGGAAAGATGTAGACTGAGGCTTGTTCAATTTTATGTGTGCGCACGTGCATGTGTGTGTGTATATTAACTAACCAGATGCTGCAGCCACTGCTCATGTGAATAGTTCCAGATGATTACCGGGCCAAGCCACCTGTTTACAAAACGGGAAATGGTATAAAATTATTTTCAAATATATAACAGTGTGTTTCAAGTGGGGGATGTTTAATATTCAGAGATGTGTGTATTATACCATTTGATTTTCTCAGGGAAGAGTTCGATCATTTAGTTAACTCTAGAACGGATTTTGGATTCCTCTTATAAATAACTTGTGTGAGAACATACAAGACTCACAAAACCAGCAATTCAACAGTAAACTTCCATAGATAGACTGGAGTAAACATTAGGACAGAGGTGGGCAAACTACAGCCTGCGGGCCACATCCAGCCCGTGGGACCATCCTGTCCGGCCCCTGAGCTCCTGGCCTGGGAGGCCAGCCCCCGGGCCCTCCCCTGCTGTTTCCCCTCCGACCGCAGCCTCAGCTCACTGCGCTGCAGGCGCAATGCTCTGGGTGGTGGAGCAGCGAGCTCCTGGGGCAGCGCAGCTGCAGAGCCCGGCCTGACCCAGTGCTCTATGCTGCGTGGCGCGGCTGCCTGTCCTGGTGCAGCCACGCCGCCAGCCACCAGTGCTCCAGGCAGGGGAGTTCGGGGGGTGGTCAGGGGCCGGGGGTGTGGATAGGGGTAGGGGCTGTCAGAGGGCGGGGAACAGGGGGGTTGAATGGGAGCAGGGGTCCCGGGGGGGCAGTCAGGTAGGAGAGGGGGTTGGATGGGGCAGCGGGAGGCAATTAGGGGCAGGGGTTCTGGGGGCGGTCAGGGAGAAGGGGTTGTTGGATGGGGCAGAGGTCCTGGGGGGGGCAGTCAGGAAGGAAGGGGAGGTTGGATGGGGCGGAAGGTCAGGGGGCGGTCAGGGGACAGAGAGCAGGGGTGGTGGATGGGGCATGGGTCCCCGGGGGGCCGTCAGGGAACGGGGGAGGGGGTTGGATGGGGCAGGAGTCCTGGGGGGGCCGTCAGGAGGCGAGAAGCGGGGGGGATCGGATGGGGTCGGGGGCCGGACCATGCCTTGCTGTTTGGGGAGGCACAGCCTCCCCTAACTGGCCCTCCATACAATTTCAGAAATCCGATGCAGCCCTGAGGCCAAAAAGTTTGCCCGCCCCTGCATTAGAATGTGTTTAGTGTTGGCCTAATTCTGCTCTCAATGGAAGTAGAGTTAGGCCAATACTCAGTACTGCTGAAAATCCCATCCTTAATTTTCATAGGACAACTGTTGTAATACATGGATTTTCTTTAAAATTGAAACTGGTTCTTATTAGAACTAAACAGATTATAACTAGTTTTAAGATGGCAAGTTATGTTTAATTTTAGAATCGCTACTGCTATGGTAAAACACAATTGCAGAAATTCTTAAGATTCTTGTTGGTTAATTCGTATTTATTAAAATATCAACACTGCAAGCAGAAAGGAAACAGAAAAGGTTGTAGCAAGTCAAATTAATCAAAAAGCTAGGCTACCAAAAATGTAACATTCTCTTCCCCTAATTAAATATACATATAGGGGTCTAAAGGCCACAGTGAGTAGACAGAGAGCTAGGGTAAGTGACTGTTAAAGACTAGAAGATAGGGGTTGTTGCTCTTGATTTTGGTTGGTTTGTTTATGGCTGGAAGCCAGTACCAACCCATTTAATACTATCCTGCATTATCTTCCTCACTGTGAGATAATTTCATTTTATAAAAAATATCAGGAGATAAAGTGGAAGGAATGAAAAAATGTTAAATTGTGACCAAAATGCTGAAAGCAAGTGTGTTTCGGATGCTATAAAGTGTTCCTTTGGACCTTTTCTGTACTGCTCAATCCTACCTCATGTTTTGTGTCTCACATCTTTTTCTGCTTAAAAGTTTTCTGCTTTGCAGTTCAGCATTCTATGAGATCCACCCCATTTTTAATTCTTTCTGAGCACTGCTATCATTCTTTCCAGATACCACAAGTCAACAAATGCAATACAGTAAAGAATTTTCTTACTGAGAAATGAGAACAATATGGAAAAAATCCCGTTTTTCAGATAAGAAGGAAAGCTAAGTCCATTCAGCATGACTGTCATCTGTGGTGACTGGTCACATTGATGTATAAACTATTTGGTTTATTGCATCAGCTAAACCACAGAGAGAGAAATGATTGAGGGGACTTCTTGCATTATGCTTCATTCTGAAAGCCAAAACTCCAGAACATGGTGTTATTGGGGATTCTGTCCAAACTCCTGTTAAGAAGTCTTATTAATCTTATAAGGGCCATAAGGAAACTTGCCTAACATGTTTAAATCTGCAAAGTCTACAATAGTAACCCTATATAGTGAACATGTAATGCTCTTCTACTGTTTGCTTTGGAATACCAGCCTGGAGTCTGTTAATGTATTTGATTTTGGTTTCTCCAAAGGCCAATCTTAGACTGCTGTACATCTGCAAAAAATGATTCTTCACAGCCAAAATGTAAGCTCTCTAAACAGGGCTTCCTGTGCCAGTATCAGTGAGACATAGTTTCCACTCCCAGTCCATTTGGATGCCTGCATTAAATCTACCAGCAATCTGCAAATGGCCAATCTGCTATTCCAATCAGCAATTTGGCTGGCCTCACCAGCAACATGCTGGACAGTATGAATTACGTTATTTCACTGGAGTGACAAACTTTTACACCACCATGACAGGGCTACATATTGCAAAGCAGTGCGGACGTCTTATGCTGTTTTAAATTTTTGTCACCTTATGTCAAAATAGGAAGTGTGTATTTAATATCTTACCAAATCCTTCACCCTTCCTTATGTGTCCTCTCCCTAGCTCCACCCAACACAGAACAAGTAGTGTCAGGATTTATGAGTTCCTATATGTCAGTATAATGTCATATGATCTTGTTTGGTTATATTTTGTAGCATCAGCAATTATGGTATATGTCAATTAAAACAGACAAAAAAGAGCATCCTGAATGCCCACCTTAAGATACAAAATGATGAAAGGATCTGGGAGATTTTAACAGGAGAACTGTTTATTCCAATCTTACCTAGATCATCATTTCACTCTAATGCTCTAAGAAATCTGAGTGGCTACATCACAAGGGTCACTTGCCCATTAACATTTTAAAGTGTGTGCTTAATAAAAAAAACACATTTTCCTGAATATCTAATTCAAAAAAGTGTGCCAGGCCTGTAATGTGTTTCAAGGAATAGAATAGTATATGTGGTCCACTGTGCTTAACTTCCCTACAGTCAGCGAAGAGAGTGAAACGCCATCTGTAGTGATTCTCTGCTGACACTGAAGCTGTTCTGTGAAAACACTACTTCGCAGTGGGATAAATCCTGCACCCAACACTCAGTCTGAGTAGCCAAATAGTGTATTAGGCAGAAGCTAGGGAGAGAGTGAGGTAAGAAATCCTCCTCTGCCCCAAAGTCACAGAGCAGCATGCTGGTTGAAGAAGGCTCCAAAGCACATTAAGGGCTCTTCCAACCCCAGGGTGGGGAGGTGGGGAGATTCATGCCGCAGCTCCACTGTGACCCTGTCTCCTCTACGTCCCCGCCCATCCCATGTGCACTGCCACCATATTGGGCACCCTGTGGGGTTGAGCTCAGCACCATTCAGGGGATGTGCACTTATGAAGTGGAACCTCACATGTCCCACTGCCAAGGGCCTCTCCACTGTCCCGGCTGTAAGGGCAGGATAAGACCTAAGGACGAAGCGGGAGGTTCCACTGTTCTCTGAGAACACATGAATAGATCTTGTTTAAATCAGTAGGTGGAAAAGAACAGTAACATTTTCTAGCTCGGTTGGTAGTTGCATGTGAGTAAGATGGATTGTTTGAAGTTGCTGATGATTTTGTGCCTTATTATTTTGTAAAATGTCTTTGTATGCAGTCACTGTGCCAGCTCCTCAGCTGAAGTCAGTGGAATTATGTGAATTTGCACCCATTGGGAAACTAGCCCACTATTTTTCTGGGTCTCTTGTACTTTACATCTCCAATAAATCTGTGTGCGCCATTGGTACAGTAGTAATAGCCATCCTTATTCAGTCTCATTTTCCAAAGGTCAAGGAATCTCTACAGGCTCTTTAATGCCCTAGTTTTCATCTATCAGTTGGAATGGTTTAGATCTTGCTTGCTCCCTGCCTCTTCTTCTTTCTCATTTTAGCACTTTATAGTGACAGCAGCAGTGAACGGCACCATTTTATCTTCATTCGCTGGGAATGTCAGCTGGGATCCCGTCACTGCTTCTAACATGGGTCCAGAATAACCATTGCTGATTCCTTCCTTTATAATACAGATTCCTGTGACACAACAACATACTCTTTGAATTTATGTACTTCCCTTTGGCTCTTTTGCACACATGCCTCTGGGTTCCCCGGATGACACCTCTGGTTCCCTGCCATGCTCAGCTCATGGTTTAGAGAAGTTCCAGAGTTCCACCGCAGGAACCAAACACACCCAATGTCTCCAAGTATAAAAGAGCAGGCTACAAAGGGCTGTGGCATTCCAGTAAAAAAGAGAACTTCACAATAGCAAACAAACCCAGAAAATCCTATTTTATCAGATGAACAGATAACAAGTACAACTGGTACTGAACAGAGAACAGTTCTGGAGAAAGACTAAGGTTTCAGCACATGAGTCTCATCTTCAGAGCCAAAGATATCCATTAACTTGATATGGCAAAACCTTTTGTTTCATGCATAGGAAATAAACCACAACACAATCACTAACACCAATAAGTGACAAACATTTCTATCATGAAAGTAATGGCTATAAAGCAGCTGATGAATAATAAATCAAGCAGAAGCCACAGGGACACATTTCCACCTATGCTGGGGAAGGTTTACACCACTCCACAGCTACAAATCTGCCCTAAAGCTGCTTTAACTGCCCACTCCTTTTCCTTTAACTGCCCACTCCCTAGTGTTGTGCTCCTTGCTTCACCACACTCCCTGCAGCTGATAAAGAGCATCCCCGTGCCCTGGTGATCCCTTTCTACCCCATGGGCCATCGGCAGCTAGCACAGCTCAGTCATCCCCAACGCAGGTCAGCCCAGGATCAGGGGAGTGCCACCCCTGGATTCTAACTCCTGAAATGGAGAGGATGCTTCTCAGCCGCAGGTCAGGATCTGGCCCACAGTATTTTAAAAGAACCAGAGTCATCACCTTTGAACCAAATACATAACCAGCTGCTTTTTAACACAATTCTTGCTTTATGTTCATCATAATTTAATCAGTAAATATCTGTAAAGTGGAAAATATTAACTGGGGAGCCACAACTGAACAACAGAGCTTATTAAAGGGAGGAAAAATGGGGAGGACATAAAAGGTTGGTTTACAGACCTCTTGTGTGACTTACTGCTTTGTATCTGCAGCAGCACATGGTTTTTTTAAGGCTCTGACTGTTGTGCACCCATGTTAATAAAATATTGTTCTATAAATATTTTCCAATAGGCATTAAATACCATATATTTGTAAGGCACTAATTTACATTTGCCTAACCCCAAATATGCATTCACTTTCTCTTAAGAAACACTTGAAGCATGTGTTTCGGTAGATAGCACAAATTTTTTTTTTTTCAAAGAATTACCGGCAGATTGGTTTAGTGAGAGCACAAAAGCATATGTTAAAGCAGAATGACACTAACTGGGCTCAAGATCCTCAAGGTGCTTCGAACAAAGCATTTAAAATACACATGATTGAAAATATTTCAAGTTAAAGAAGCTAGGCCTGCTACTGTCTACTACCTCGTTCATTCCAGGAGCCTAAATGGCTGAATTACTCAAAATAAATGGGTCTTTTGCCAATATCTGAGGGCGTAAGGGTTTTTTAAGATCTTGCAAATGTCTGACAGTGAATCTGTATAAACAGAGCTATTTGTTTACATTAAATGGTAACGATACACATGACAAGGAACCATAAAGCTCACCAAAATAACCTGCTTAAATGCAAAATGTTTCAGCTGAGGTTAAATTCCTAACTAAGCAACATTAAACATTTTTTTTTTTTGCCAGATCCTCAGCTGGTGTAAATCAGAGTGGCTGCATTGATTTCAAAGGAGCTACACCAGTTGACAGCAGCTGAGGATCTGCCCCCCTGTTCTCACATGTTTTATGATATTCCTAGAAATCTGTTTGATAAAATCGGGTTACCATATTTAAAAAATAAAAAAAGAGGACACTCCACGGGGCCCTGGCCCCACCCCTTTCCCACCCCCGGCCCCACCCCAACTCCGCCCCTTCCCCGCCCATTCCCCAAAGTCCCCACCCTAACTCCCCCTCCTCCCTCCCAGCCACGCAAAAAGGGCTGCCGAAGCGCTACCGGCTTCACGGTTTGCCGTGCAGCCCCCAGACCCTGCGCCCGCGGCCAGCACTTCCCCAGCACAGCTGGAGCCCGGGACGGGAAGCGCCCAGCCGGGGGCGCAGGGTCTGGAAGCTGCCTGGCAAACCCGTGAAGCCGGTAGCGCTCGGGCTTCGGGCAGCCCCTATGCCCCCGGACCCTGTGCCCCCAGCCAGGCACTTTCCCTCCCGGGCTCGAGCTGCTGTGCTCCTCCCCTGACTCTTCAGCTCTGTTTAAGAGCTGAGCTGCCCGAGCGCTCCGGCTTCAGGCAGCCCCCGTGCCTCCAGACCCTGCGCCCCCAACCGGGCACTTCCCCTCCCCGACTCGGGCTGCTGTGCTCCTCCCCTGCCTCTCTTCGGCTCTGTTTAAGAGCCAAGCTGCCTGAGTGCTCCGGCTTCGGCAGCCCCCGTGCCTCCGGACCCTGCGCCGCCGGAGCAGAGCAGCTGGAGCCCGGGAAGGGAAGTGCCCGGCCGGCGGCTTGGGGTCCGGAGGCACGGGGGCTGCCCGAAGCCGGTAGCGCTGGCTCGGGCAGCTTGGCTCTTAAACAGAGCCGAAGTCTGAGGCTGGGTCTACACTACCCGCCTGAATTGGCGGGTAGAAATCGACCTCTCGGGGATCGATTTATCGCGTCCCATCGTGACGCGACAATCGATCCCCGAATCGACGCTCTTACTCCACCAGCGGAGGTGGGAGTAAGCGCCATTGACGGGAAGCCGCAGAGGTCGATTTTGCCACCGTCCTCACAGCGGGGTAAGTCAGCTGCGATACGTCGAATTCAGCTACGCTATTCACGTAGCTGAATTTGCGTATCTTAAATCGACCCCCTCCTGTAGTGTAGATGTAGCCTGAGTCAGGGGAGGAGCAGAGCAGCCACGGGAGAGGAAGTGCCCGGCCGGTATTTTTCCCGGACATGTTCGGCTTTTTGGCAATTCCCCCCGGACGGGGGTTTGATTGCCGAAAAGCCGGACATGTCCGGGAAAAACCGGACGTATGGTAACCCTAGATAAAAATAACTACGTTGCACTATAAAAGAAAAAAAATTTCCTCCCTCCCTTTGCTTTGAAGGCAGGGGCATGGTTTCTCAAGAATTCTAAGAGGAACAGATCGAGAAAATCTGTTTGCTGCCTGCTCTGGTATCTTCATTCTGTACACATTAAAGTACAACAGAAACCTACCATTACACTCAGCCTTTTCAAGAAAGCATTTCCACATAGTGGTTTACAAAATTGGTTCATGTAATCTCCTTATTGCCGCCTCCTTTGACCAAGATTTCCCACCCCCTAAAAATAAGGACTCGTAATTAGAAAGAAACTTCAATTCCATAATTAGGAAGGCTTTGATTCCAACATTTTCAGCATTTCAGGCTGAAGAGAAAACTGCTCAGATGTTTGGGAGGAGTAGGAATGCATTGCTCTGGCTTTAGATGGAAAGTTGAAGACATAATGTGCTGACTGTAGAGCAAAACTATTAATTTGGTGAAATTCTGTGCTTCTGGGTAATGAAAAAAAAAGAATGACAAACAAGAAACTCTGCAACAATGCCAGCAATAAAGACTACTCCCATCTGCCTTTACCATACTTAGATAAGTCAATCGGCAAATTCTGGTGTCAAGATGACATGGAGAAGGCTTTTGGCAGCCCATAGGAAACTCCTTGCTGCAGTAATGAAAGTTGTAAAGGAGCAGCTTGGTTTTTAATTTAATGTAAAATAAATCAGGGGTGTGTGTGTGTGTGTGTGTGTGTGTGTGTGTGTGTGTGTGTGTGTGTGTGTGTGTGTGTGTGTGTGTGTGTGTGTGTGTGTGTGTGTGTGTGTGTGTGTGAGAGAGAGAGAGAGAGAGAGAGAGAGAGAGAGAGAGAGAGAGAGAGAGAGAGAGAGATTCTGGTGGGGCTCATGACCAAGGGCTTTTTCTGTTATTCCAAGATGCATGGTAGGAAGAATTTGAAATTCTTTGTACACTACAATTAAAAACTCAAAATACAATGTAACAATGCACTAGGGCCTCAATCTTGCATGGAGTAGCTATGGAATGTTGCCTGTAGGAGAGCAAGGTAAAAGTGATGAACAGGACCCAATCCTCTCCAATACTACATTACTAAGAACACATCTGCTATTAGGCAGGAGTAAAGCCTAAGAATCTTTAAGTGGGAAGTGCTGGGAACCCTTGACTCCTATTAAATGTAATGGGAGCCGAGGGCACTCAGAACTTCTCAGAATCCTTAGAGGTTTTTAAGGCCCGGTTTGACAAAGCCCTGGCTGGGATGATTTAGTTGGTGTTGGTCCTGCTTTGAGAGGGGGTTGGACTAGATGACCGCCTGAGTTCTCTTCCAACCCTAATATTCTATGATTCTAATAGGCCTCAGGAATACCCCTTTAGCATGATTAATTACCTTGGGCAAGCTACTTTCTGTCCTGTAAAACGGGGGGGCAGGGGGCGATAATAATTTCTTGCCTCTGTAAGGAGCTTAGAGACCTAGGTAAATGTTAGGTATTAATACATTATTATTACTTGCTGATGGAAAGAGCCATGTGTCTTCTATGCGTCTCAACCAATTTTCCCCCAGTGAGGGGATGAGTATGTGAGGGAGGAATCTCTTCCCTTCATGGTGAAAGTTGACTGAAGGTGAAAGTAGCCCAGTCTAAAAAACTTGCAGCCTGGAATCCCCCGTTTGTCTTAAATTGGGGTCTTCCATTGAGCAAACCAATTTAACTTCATCCCTAAAACAGTAGGAATAAGGCCAACTCTCAGGACGAATATTCTTTTCCCCCTCCCCTCCTTTCCCCCCCCCCCCCCCCCCGGAGTGGTGCATGAAACCAAAATGCATCAAGCACTTTACATACTTTCCCACTAAGCTTAGGGAAGCAGCTGATACTAGATTTCTTATTTCACTTGTTATCTACTCTCCTGGACAAATATCATTATTATTATACTGTTGATTCTATTTGAAGCCATTGTAAGAAATAGACTGGGAACACAGAAACTCCAGGAGACTTAGAGAATCTCCAGATATGCAATGTGTGTTATCCTGTCCTGCATTTGAGTAAAGTCATCATCATTTTAATGTGCTTCCTGATACTCTCTCATCATGCCCAACTACCACTGAAATGGACACTTAATTCCTATTGAAATGGGCATCTAGCTCTCTTAGGCGCCTTTAAAGATCTGAGCCCTAGAATTCAACTGAATACTAACAGGAAAATATTTCCCAGGGAGTAAAAAGGAGCAGCCTGGTCAATCCAATATAAGGATTAGTGAAGCATAAAACCAGGATAGTGAATAAAAACAGTCAGCAAGAAAGGAATCTGATCCCCCCCCCCCAAAGTCATTTAGATGCACGACGTTGACAAATGTTCCTAAACAAACACAGACCAATCATTATTTTGCTCTCCTTCAGGATTACAGTTTCTGGGACAACAGGAAATTAAAGGCTTTTCTGCAGGCTATCCAGCTCTGGGTCTTGGATGTGACTATGTACTTTGGGGATGGGACATTATGATCTTCTACACTATTTAAAGCATATAGTCCACACTAAAAAGGCTTTGTGTGAATTGAAATTCAAGGAAAGATATGCACGTTAAAACAAACCAGCAGTTATCACTTCCAGCTATTGTCTGCTTTGAACCTCATCTATTCTTTGTTTTCCTGAGTTTTTCCTTTAAAGACTACATGATCTCTTTTAGTATCTTTAATTTTCTCCTGGCATTGTGTCTTTGACTCAAGCCTTTAAAAACCACAAGAATCATGCAGCTAAAACTGCAAGAATATTGCTTCTTCACTGCCAAGCCGTACAATTGCTCTCTGTGTAAGCTCAGAAGCTTGTCTCTTTCACCAACAGAAGTTGGTCCAATAAAAGACATTCCCTCGTCCATCCCTTGTTTCTCTAATACTCTGGGACCCACATGCAGGGCCGGCTCCAGGCACCAGCCAACCAAGCACATGCTTGGGGCGGCACCTTGTAAGGGGCAGCCAATCTTGGGGTGGCGGGGCGGCGCTTGGGTTTTTTGTTTGTTTGTTTTGTTTCAGTGAGGTGGCGCTCAGGGAGGGTGTTTTTATTTTTGGTTCGGCAGGGTGGTGCTCGGGGGGGGATGTTTATGGTTCGGCGGGGTAGCACTGGGGGGGTTGTTTCTGTTTTTGTTTCGGCAGGGCGGTGCTGGGGGGGTTGTTTTTGTTTCTGGTTCGGCGGGGCAGCGCTCAGGGGGGAGGGTTGTTACAGTGGGGCGTTTTTTTGTTTTTTGCTTGGGGCAGCAAAAAAGTTAGAGCCGGCTCTGCCCACATGGCTATTACAACACTGCAAACACAATTTTCCAAAAGTTAACTTGGACAACTCACCCAGAGTGGAATTGTGAACTGCGGCCAGGTGTCCATGGGCAAAATAAAGACTATACAGTACCATTTTTGTAAGAAAATGAAAGACAATATGACCAACCTTGTATTTGGTGAAGTGGTCAGAGTCAGTAACTGGATGCCAGTACTCCCAGATTCCTTACACTGGGAAAAAATCTGTGCCTCAATTTAACCATCTCTAAAATGCATATCATGATACTTACTCCTTGGGGAATTCTGCGGGACTGCACACCTGCAGAAAACATCACACACACACACACCCCGCCCCGCAGAATTCCTGTGCTTCCCTGCAGAAAACGGCAGGGAAGCAAAGGGAAGCCATGTGGGGGTCAAGGACAACCATCGGCGCAGTTTTGAGGGGGGAATTGCCCCCCCAAACAGAGGCAAGGCATGGGGGGCACACAGGGTTACATGCCACTGCCCCCCCCCATTTCTGCAAGTGCAAAGCTACCCTGCTGAAGGAGGCTGCATCTCGGCTCCGCTAACTCTGCAACTGAACACCACCTCCTCTGGGTTCTAGTGCCAGTTGTGCTCCCCTTCTGTGTTCTGTGCAATGGTGAGTGCCTGTGGTGGGGCTGGGTATGGGGGCAGGGGTGGGGAAAATGAGGGAAGGTGGGGGTTGACGGGAGGGGGGGAAGAGGTAGTGGGGAAAGAAGGGGGTGGAATAGGGCAGGGGAGGGGAATGTGGGAGTCAGGTAAGGGGATGATGGGGCATGGGGCAGTGGGATGAGATGGGGAAGTAAAAGGGATAGGGGAATCATGGGGGGAAGCAGGAGCCCGGCATGCAGCATCCCCTCAGCAGCAGCTGGGGCTCTCCCATTAAGCAGACCCATTGAACCCTCATTTTTTGGTGCAGTATTTTTACTTTTTTGGCACAGAATTCCCTCAGGAGTAGATACTGTCTGCCTACCTGAGAAAGATGCTGTGTGGTTTAGTTACTTAGTGTTTGGAAAAGATCTTTTAATTGTTAAATGAATGGCATAAAGACCTATAGACTTTAACAGGCTTTGGATCAATGAATAGACTCCCACTGACTTTAATGGGCTTCAGATCAGGTGCTAAATAAAATCAGAGTATTATCATATTACTTCTAGGGGCACTGAATTTCCACTGAATAAAGACAGACAATGGATATGATATCTTAACTCACCTGTGCACCACTAACAATGTTTTGCCTCTTGGGGTCCAAACTAAGAGATGATTAAAAAGATTTTTAGTGGGCCAGGATAAAACTAAGGTTAACATGAAGTGTCAGCGGATCTAATGTTAGCATCTAGTACTGTATTATAAACAACAAATGAACACAGCCTATTTTCTTCAAAAGATAAAGGGTAGAATTGATTTAATTTTTCATGACTTTAAGAAATCAAGTAGAGGCAAGTTTGGGATTACCTCTGCCTGAGCAGGGAATTACTACAGGTTCTGTACATAAATAATGTCAGGTGAACAACAACAACAACAAAAACAGAACACAAGCATAATAAAAAGTCATTCGCTGACACTCTCCAATTGTTTAAAATGACACCCGGCAGCATTTCAAAGATGTTTGGTTTGGTTTAGGTAAGCCTACCAAAATTCTGATGCTTATCTCAAGCTCAAATGAGCCTTCTGAGATCTCATTTTTTCCCAAACTCCTCCTCATCTGCTCCAGAACCCAACCTTTCCTTTTATCTCCCCACATCCATTTGTTTCGTGATTCCTAATTCCCAACAGGCCCACAAGTCCGAAATTCCTTCTTTCCAATTCTCAAGTCCACCCCTACCAACAGTGATCTCTCTTCCTAACTCTAATCCTCCCCCTTCCTTTGGTAGTATCACATCAAGAAAATGTTTTGAGTACTGGCCAACTGTTTTATCAGAATTTTGTGAGCTTCAGTGCTTCCCTAGGTCAGAAGTGTTCCAGAATCCATCGTCATCTACCCCAGGTCCTGTGAAAGTTTAAGAACTCCTGAACTTAGAAATATGCAGCCATTCGGCATTGATATTATATTTTTAGAAACACACCGCTAAAATCACCAGAGACTTCTAAATCTGAGGAAACACCACCATGACATTAGCAAAATCAGGAGACCTATTAGTCAAGAAAAGGGACAGGAGATTGTTACCAGGGCTCTTTAAAACCTAAATATGTTTACCTCAAGATGTGTGTGAAACCCTGAAGTCTTTTATCTCATGAACTAGTCTCTCCATCCCATTTGAAATATGGTTGTGATTTCAGCATGCATGTTATCTTTCCAAAAATCAAGGTCTAACGTGAGATTCTACAAAAAATCCAATTAGCAGTTATACAAGTGAGAATTCAAACAAAGAATGGCTTTAAAACAAAGATATGTTTTGGCCCTGTCACAATAGTACTTGTATCAGTAACAACCATGATTATGCGTACACTGTATTCCCTAGAAGATGCATTAACAGAAAAAGGCTGAACCTTTACGGGCCAAATCCTCAGTTGGTGTAAATAGGCATAGCTCCAGTGAAGCCAATGACTCCCACTAAGCTTACTATTTTATACATCTCAATTCACTTCAAGCAATGTATTTATGAGGCAATAAGGACTTTCCAGAGGATTAGAGGTAGATATTAGCCATCCATAAAACACATTTAAGGCATACAATAATCTCCACAAATGCAGTGTCCTAACGCTTAATTTATTCACAAAAGTGAATATAATTCTACTTTCCCATTCCCAGAGCACTTCCTCTTTCTGTTCTACCAATGCACGAAGTATAAATCCAACACCCATGCAGCTACACTCACAGTAATATTTTATGCAAACAAGACCCAATAAAATTACCCATATATTGTTTGAATAATATTATTGCTCTTACTCCAGGTAATTGGATCCTATCTGGAATAAAGCCCTGTAATATTTTGTTAGGATGAATGCATTTGTCTATAATGAAATATTCCATTTGACAAATAAAATGCCCTACAGGACATAAACGACTTTATTGCTTTAGAAATTAAGGCTATTTGAGGCCTGTTCTTTATCTTGCTTCAAGCATAACTAATTTCTGCCTTTAAGACAACAAGAGACAAAAGTAAATTACTGACATACCAATACTGCTTGATACAGTACTTTCTAGCTTGGCTCTTTTACAAAGAAATGAAAGATTTAGAACTTTCGGTAATGTTACAAAATATACTGGACAGGCATAATAAGCCACTTTTATTTCATGCTTTTAGACTACCACAATAGACACATTTTCCCTATATCTGTCAGGTCTCCAGAACTGAATGCAAGCGCTTTGTGAATTAATTCCCTCTAGCTTCTATATAACTGCCTTTTTAAAGGCATTTACATTTACAAGGGGAATTCTTCATAGCCTACAGTCTGTTACCCAGAAGTGATTGGCATAAACCTAAATATTACATATTTGACAAACAATGAACAATTGATAGAATCTGATTCTCCGGACAAAGCTAGTGTCAACTGACTAAACAGTTATGACCAGTGTAAATCAGCATACCTACACTAAAGTTAATTGCGCTACACCAATCGAGGATCTGGTCCACCATTTACAGTATGTTGAACTCTTAACCAAAGACATCTGGAACATTGTTCTGCAACAAAATGTGTATTATATGGCAATTGCTATAGCTGCAAAATATATAGAACCCTGCTTACTTTTGCAGTATGCTACCCCTGAAAAACTACAAAGACTGAAGTGATTAATTGGGGCAGCATAAGGAGAGGAAGCTTTCTGCCCCTGGAGAACACACAACATTAAATTGATACTTTATCTATATGAAATCAAGAACGGCTATCTTTCATAAAGGCCATTCTTGCCACTCCAGTGACCATACTTCTGTATGTTACAGACACAGAAAGATGGAGAATAATACTGTACTTTCATAGAGATAAGTAGACAAGAAAAGGTAGCCACCATCTTATAGAAAACCGATGCTTTGTGCTGCTATGCTGTTGATAAAACTATGTCAGCTTTTCTGCAATAAACCTCCCTGTTTTCAGTGCTTTTCAAGCTGGCAGAAGAAATTCCTACCACTCATGGAAAAACACTCTCTGTAAATATTATCCAGTTTGGGCATATGGTAAAATAAAAGGACTGAGGAGCTTTTGGGGTCACAATGGTATCATGTTAAGGGTGTGGATGAAAAGCAAGTCAATATTTATTATTTTATCATGTTTGGATTAAATGATAATCTCAGCGCATAATGATTTGTGTAGAAAAGCAATCTAAAAACTAGTACACCTCTACCCCAATATAACGCGACCCGATATAACACGAATTCAGATATAACGCAGTAAAGCAGTACTCCAGAGGGGCGGGGCTGCGGACTCCGGTGGATCAAAGCAAGTTCGATATAACGCGGTTTCACCTATAACGCAGTAAGATTTTTTGGCTCCCGAGGACAGCATTATATCGAGGTAGCGGTGTACCAAGAAAGATTAGAAATGTAGTTTGCTATATAGACAATACAGATTTATTTTATCCTATAAAAACTACCTCCTGTTGACATTAGTGATTTTAACTGTCATTACAGGTGCCAGACTGATGTTATAGTAACTGCTTGTGTGCATTTTGATCCTACTCAAGAATTCAGAATTTTTGTGGGAAAGAGTTTTTTTAATAGTTGTTTTTCTAACACAACACAACAGCTTAAGATCCTAATCTAATTTGAAATGAAAGAGGCTACTAGGGAATAAGAAAGGGATGTCTTGGGTATTTGAAGAAAATTAAATTATCTGATAAAGGCGGTGATCTTTCAAACACTCTGAATTCCAATAAAGGAATTGCCATAAAGCTCTTCAGCATGTGGAATGGACTGTTTACTACAAGCAGGTGCAACACTGGCATAGTAAGAGAGACTATGATGTTAGTAGTGGCGATGAGCTGAAAGAGAGCATGTATGGAATGGGTGTCCAAAAGAATATCTACAGAAGTAGGAGTGCCTGCAAAGGATCATAGAATCATAGAATATTAGGGTTGGAAGTGACCTCAGGAGGTCATCTAGTCCAACCCCCTGCTCAAAGCAGGACCAACCCCAACTAAATCATCCCAGCCAAGGCTTTGTCAAGCCGGGCCTTAAAAATCTCTAAGGATCGAGATTCCACCACCTCTCTAGGTAACCCAGTCCAGTGCTTCACCACCCTCCTAGTGAAATATTTTTCCTAATATCCAACCTAGACTTCACCCACTGCAACTTGAGACCTTTGCTCCTTGTTCTGTCATCTGCCACCATTGAGATTCAAAGACAGCTTCCATCTTAGAGCGTTGTCAAGGAGACCCCACATGTGAGGAGTGATGGAGAGCCAAACTCACCCACAGAAGATGTCCAGAAGCCAAAACATCCGTAAGAATTGCTTGGAAGCCAAGCATTTTCTATTGTCATAGTAAGATCCAGCACTACTCTACTCTGGCATACCCAATGGGTGGGGAGAAGAGTAGGCTAATCCTAACGTGGTATTTCTCTATGAGGAAGGAACTGGAGCCCACACGTCTATACATTGACTGGGTAAGAGAGTTTTCTTTGGATACAACAGGATGCTGCTTCATCCTTACTCATTTAGAGCCTCCTTTTCAAACTTGGGCATTTAGGTTACGAGGCCTAGCTCAGTATTTGAGCCCCAATTCAGCAAGATGCTTAAGTCCATGCTTAGCTTAAAGCACATGCATATAGCTATGAGAGCTGAAGGCTTAGGCGTCAAATTGGAACACGGGTATCTAAGACTGGTATCTGAGCACCTTTCAGTCCACCAAAGTGTGTGAGTGAGTGATCCAAGTTAGACGCACAACGTTGAAAGTTGGGCTCTAAATGTCTATATACTCTAAGGACTATAGCCTGCATCAATTTCAGTGGGTAATTCCATACTTGGATCAATGGCAGATTAAGGTTCTATGCCTTTTGAGGCCTAATGCGGCTCCCAATTAAGTTAATGGCAAAGTTCATATTATTAATCATTGACATTGTAATAGTGTCCAAAATGTCCAAGGCATTGTATACACATAGGAAGAGGCAGGATGTGCCTAAAAAGTCAGATGGAGAATGCGGAAAGAGCATATATAGGCAGAGTGGCGAGGGTGATGATTGGTTCACATCATGTTGGTGCCATTGTTTAAATCACACCATATGAGACCCAGGCAGATATCCCATTTTGTTACTAAACCCTGTATTTAGCTGCTGCTGTTGTGATTTCTGTCAATTCTACTATTAATATCAGACTTATGGGGCTTGAATGGTTCTATACCTTGACCTTTTATTTGAGAGCGAGAGATCATATTGCATCTTTGCCTAACATTGGGACAGACTGAGCCCTATACTGACCACACGCAAATCTCATCCTTCCAGTGTGGAAAGCAGTAGTCTCCCATCACTATCTCCCCCATTCCCAGGGCCCAGCTAAGGTGCTTCAAAAGACTGGGATCCAGGTGGGAGGTGAGATTGGGTTGGCTGTGGGCAGGGAGTGAATGGTGTTTTAATATCTGAGGCCAGGGCCAGGGGAATGTACAGCAGCCCAGGGGATATTACCTGTGGTTGTCTGTCCTTTCCCATGCAGTTCTATCTGCTGAGGGGATTCTTCCCTAAGGAAGATCCTTTGAATAGCCAGAGCGAGGGTGAATCCATTGAAGCCACGACACCATGAATGTGGTAGGAAGACACTGGGGTTCCACAATCAGTACAGACACAAAAGGCCTCAGTGGAGAGCCTCTGCGAACTATAGGGTTTGGGGACAAGTCATGGGGTTTATTCCACTGGGTGCAAAGCTTGCATCCCCAAAAGAAAAATCAGGGAGGCCGAATTGTATGAGGGATCCTCATGGACATTTCCTCCCCCTTAATCTTCTCTTGTGGAGGTTATTGTGAGAGGGGCATAGTTTTTACAAGTTGTTTAACCCTTGTCTTCTCTCTGTATATTTTTGTTTAATCCTTGTCTTCCTTCTTTGTTTATACTTAGCACTAGCCTTTTCTGATTTGTCTGTAGTTATTTTTAACCCTTACTTTATTTCTGGTTTTGTTTCTTCTTTAGATTTGTTCCTTGTTTTGATTCTTTTTTAAACTCTTGCATATTTTTATTGATGACTGAAAGTGATTGAACGTTACGCAGGCAGTGGAATGTTTAATTGTTGCTGAAGATATTTGGAGTCCTGGGGGGTGAGGATGAGATTGATAGAGTTCAGGGAATGAGGTCAAAACAAGTATACAAGTACGAGCAACCCCTAAAGAAACTAAACAATGTCTGTGGAAAGAGGCGCCGTGAAAGATGCAGTATATGGAACTTCAGTGTGACTGTAAAATTAATGAGGAAGGAATATTTGGATACTGTAGGCCTGATTCTGATCTCGCTTAAGTCCCAATCTAGATCTCAAGGAAGTCAAATTGCATTGGATTGGCCCTTATTTGTACACTAGTTTACAATTTCACTCATTCCGTTCAATTTGTTCCTGGTTTACACTGATGTAAGATCGGAATCTGGCCCTGTCAACCCTTTGGGGCAGGGATTCTGCTCTTTGGTTGGCCTATTATGCCTTTTGTGGAGTTCTGTGCACACACCCAGCTGAAAATAAATAAGACAAAAACCAATAGCAGTCTGTCAACTGAAACTCGACTCATATGCTCAGTTTTAGGACATGGTGTGTTTGATCTTGTAGTGAGGTGGAGTGGCCTCTCACTGAGCCAGTAGAGGAGGTACCATTCTCTAAGCCCAGGTGGGCAGAGCCAGGCTGGGCCCAAACCTCCCACCCGAAGTTAAGAGGCGGGATAGGAAGTATATATGCATAATAACTAAACTAAACTAAGCAACAAGCTATGGTGGCGTATAAGCATGGGTGATGGTTCCTCCCGAATTCAGTAAGAGAAAGTTTGAAATCAAGATGTAAATATGATTTCTGTGCTTTGCTTCAAATGGTGTCTATTTTTGGTCGCTGAGTTGAGTGTTTCCCGTTTATACACTCTAGGAGGAATGGGAACAGCCCTAATTCTTTGTTGAGCTGCACCCCATTGTGCATAGCTCCTGGGAGACTGCAATACACATTTCTCTCCATTGTGTGAATTGGTTTGTTTGGTTTGTTTTCTGTACAGCTTTTATATCCTATTGATATAATATTTTGTTCAGGGGAATTTTATGCCTGGAACAAATTTCACAATTCATATGAAAAAAAACACCACCACATTTTCCCTGCCAATTCATGTTCCTAATTACAACAGATTCACTGGAACAAGTTTAAACCGGAGAAGTAATATATTGTGTGTTTACTGAGCATTTGCCATGAGTGGGTTTGGTTTTCGTAAAATACATGAATTTAGTGATATTGTAGATAATATTTTTGTAATATTTCTCTAAAGGTTAATTTTTGAACAATTTTCAAATATATTATGTGCAATTATACATTCCACATTAGGGGTGTAATCCTGGTCCTACCTTTTTCCACCTGTTTCCTTGAAAAAATTTAATCCTAATCTGTAGAATTTGCAGTTCATTGGCCTGATTGAAATGGCAAGATTTCTACTGACATCAATAGAACTATTATCTATTTTTATTTTGATACTTTCTATGCATCATTTTTGTAATATTCCATCATAATATGCAATATAGAAGTCTATGGCTCCTCTGAATCAAGTTTTTTGGATTGGCCCTCTTAACTAATACCAATTGAGTCTTCTTAGTCTTACCCAATGGAAACATTTTGCCACTTCATCAGGATGTGTGGAGAGGAGCCAGCAATACAGGATATGGAGATTATTTAAAGCCTTCAGAAGAGGATCAGGATTATAGACAGGAGTAGACTATAGTATGACAATCCTAAATTTCCCTCTGCCGTTATCCACTTCCTTTTGTACTATGCACTAAGACTGTGGATTTGTCCTCACAACCAATAAAAGGGCTTTTTTCATCGTGGGATAACCAATGCATATTAGCTATCCCACTGTAAAATCATGATGGAGACAAGGCGCTGTAGTTTTACTGGAAGGTAACTTAGGCAAGGTCAACCACAGATGGAGGTATAGTGTTGACCTTGCCAAACTACCTGACAATAGAAACTACGGACTTGTCTCTACTAGGACTTTACAACGGGATAGCTACTGTATGTTAGTTGTTCTGCAGTAAAGAGGACCACCTGTTTTGCAGTGAAGACACAGCCTGTATCAATAAGGTGGAATAAGATATGAAGTACATAGTTGATATTAGGTTTTATGCACTTTTCTCATGTGGTTAGTAAAAGAGGAATCCATAGGCCATAATTGGGTATGCAGAATTAAATACTTGGGGGTGGGAAAACGGCTCAGGAAAGTGTAATCCCAACTCCGCTGAACTTTGTGGCTAGAACATGAACCAGAACTTCTTTGGATTTGTCAGCCACTATCAAATATATTTTCAGTCACTTTTCACTCACTCCCCAGTTCTGCAAAGTACTCCAGCACATGCTTTCACTCTAAATATGGGAGTGGTCCCATTCACACATCTGCCTGACTTCAATGGAACCATTCGCATGTGCTGAAGTATTTTGCAGAATCAAGGCCTCCAATGCCAGGGTTCCTCTTCTGACATCTGTGGACAACATATAGAGAAATCAAAATCTATGAATATAATATACTGAAGTAAATGGAGCTATGAACATTTACACCATCTGAGAGTCTGTCCCTCACTATGCACAATATACTGATTCATTCTGTTATTTATGTTAGCACACACTGATTCAGGAGCCTATGCCTGCTTGCATCAAAAAGGTGTGTGCTTCAGTTTAAAATGTTTCTTTCAACATACTAATTTATTTATTTTAAACAATTTATTTAAATAATTAACACTAAGTAACTGCAGGACCTCCATTGGCCCAGAATGCACTCGGTCTGCCACATTTAATTAGGTTGCACTATCTTGGAAACTTCATGGTAAATGGAACTCAGTCACAAATAATTGTAACTTGTGTCCAGAAGTCCCCCCCTATTTCAAGGCCTTTCTTGGATGTCAACACCTGGAGAAAATAAGGAACCTGATGGCTTCAGGGCTCAGTATGTTCTTGATATTATGCAGAGCAGGGCAATTTACAGATATAGTCTAATTCAAATGTAGTACCTTACAAAAACATCTAGCTTAGAGTTCTCTCTTTGTGCTCTATAACTACTTTCCATCTCTGAGAGAGGTGGTTGGTGAGTGATAGATAATTATGGTATTAATAAAGTAGTTCTGAATTAATGAGTCACCCTTTACTTACCATTATGAGATTTTGTTTTAAGACTGGTTGTGCAATTTCCTTCAACCTCTAAGTATCTGATTAATAGAGCTAGTTGGAAAATCTTGAATCTTTTGAAATTTTGAGGAACAAAGCAAAAATATTTCCAATAATTTGTTTCTATTTTTGGAAGTATTATCTCAAGTGATAATACACATATCATAGTAATAGACAGTAGATATTCTTTAATGAAACCATAAAAAGAATGACCAGTGATTGGATTGCATTCACTAACCACAATTCTTGGTGCCTGGTTTTATTGTTCTTTTCTTTTTCTGTAACATGACACATGGGTTACAATGTTCAGCTTTGTGTATGTGAGCAATGCACACTATTTATGCACACATTAATGGGGGCTCTGTGCCCTTTCTGAAAACATATCCTTACGTAATTAGACAGCCATATAGGTTCCAAAATTTAACTCAAATACATCATTTATGTGCCCTAACTAACCTCAGTTATTTCTAAATTCCAATATTACTAGGTTATTTGTTAATCATTTTAAATAAGCCGATATTTAATCAAAAGCTCTGCTTTTGGCTCAGACATGCAAAATATTAAAACAAACCTCTCTCATTCTCTGGGGAAAAAATTAATCAATTTTAATCCTGCAAATAGGGTTTTATGGCTGTAATTAAGGGCAGAATTTAGTCCACCGTGTCTAGGAGTTTAATTTAATTTACTCAAGTTCATGTTCAGGAAAAATAGAAAGATAATTTATTCTAAAACAATGTTTACATTCTAATTTCCCAATGCTAAAATGTGCAGATTATTATCATATGCTATTGTACAATGTTTATCAAAAATTGCTACAGTAAGAGTTCCTGCCACGCTTACTCCCTGAGGTGGTTGAACGTCATTGTTGTGTGAAGTGATTCTGATATACTATGTAAGTCATGGTGAAAAGCACTTCAGAACCTTCTAGAGCATAAATATTTTTATTTGTGAGGATATCTCCTCCAGATTTCTGACAACCAATACTTTCTAACAACCAAAAAAATAACACCACTCAAAGAATTCTTCCCTGGTTTAATGCTGAGAGAGGGCTTTAGAAGATTAATCAGCGAATACTAATAAGATATAATGATCAAAAAACTTTTAGTTATGTAGCTCACTATTACATCTCAGTACTTCGATTTAATGTGTTTTCAGGAAACTGCAACACAACAGTGCAATATAAAAATATTGTCATCATTGCAATGATAAAATTCATTTTTATAGTAGAAATGGTACATTGGATGAAACCCTTGGTTGTCATCGTTTGTGACAAACAGAAATGAGAAATAATAAATTCGTCTTTTCTTCATAATAACCCCTGAAATGCCTATTCAGTTTTTACTCCTTACTCAGACAAAGCTCCCACTGTAGTTAGGTACTTTAGAATTTGACCCAAAAACATACTTTACTCCATGTTGCACAACAAGTTTGTGGTACTGTCGCACCTTATAGACTAACAGACATATTGGAGCATGAGCTTTCGTGGGTGAATACCCACTTCGTCAGATGCACTTCGTCCAACGAAATGGGTATTCACCCACGAAAGCTCATGCTCCAATACGTCTGTTAGTCTATAAGGTGCCACAGGACTCTTTGCTGCTTTTACATATCCAGACTAACACGGCTACCCCTCTGATACTTAACAAGTTTGTGGTAGACTATGCCTTGTTAAGTATCCTTTCATACAAACATACATGCAAAGGGATAAGACATGTTTGACCCTCTAGAGACTGTTAAGAAGCTACAAAAGAGCCACATTCCCCACCATGCATCTGCGCAACGGTATACAAAGAAAAATATTTCTCCAATTAGGAAGAAGAGCTAGTAAAGGTAAATTACTGGGCCCAAACAGGGAAACTGGGTGAAATGTAATGGCCTGTGATATATAGGCGGTCAAACTAGATGGTTTCTCTGGCCTTAAACTCTACAAATCTATGAAAAGATCATCTACAAATTTAATAGGGTTCTATAGACACTATTATTCTATAAACTTGTAGACTTTAATAGAGAATGATACCCTTGTATAGGATTTTATTCCAGCCTAAAGAATTCTATTGGGAATTCTATTCCTGCTATAAAATTCTATTGATTAATAAAAAATCCTATAGACAAGTTATTCTCTATTCATTATTATGGGAATTTTCCATAAAGTTAATCTAATTAAGGGTGAAATCCCCCATCCCCCACCTGCCCCCCATGAAGAAAACCAACATACTGCTCTTCACATGGGTAAAATTCCTCCTGCAGGGCAGAAAGCCTGCACAAGGCACATGTTAATGGCTCAGTGGAGCATATGTGGCGCATAGAGTCTTGTCCAGCTCTCTCCAGTGAGGTGGACAATTTGTGTATATATATGTTAGTGTCCAGCATATGACTGAGTAAAGAAGTTTGTCTAATATTTTTCCTGTGATTTTACTCCTGTTTCATCTGGACTATATGTAACACAAACCTTGATATTAAAACAATCCTTCGGGTAGCTATGGTTCAACCTTACTTGACAACTTCTGCCAACATCTGCGGTAGAAAATTCCCTTTCAATATCAAGTTTCTCCTATCCATGCAATGGAAAAATTATCTGGCCACAACTGTGGGCATCCCATCTCCATGCCTGCCGACAATGATAAGGGTTGATTATTCACTCACCCATACTGCACTGTGAGAAAAAACAGACAATGCATCCTCAATGGGATTTGAAGTCTATGTATGACTTGAGATGGTGCAGACTGTTAAATGGTCAAAAAGAGCCACCAACAGCATGACATGTAAAACAATATTTAAAAAAAGATTTTAATTCAATGACCTCTGAAAATAAAAGACACTTTCTACGTCAGATGCTTGCTTCAAGTTTAACATGTAAAACCCCCTTCATAAATAAAATATTTCACTTCAAGAAAAATGGCATTTCCTAGATCACCTGCCAAATGAATGCCTACTAAGACATCTGCCATCTCCAAAGGGCACAACACAAAAATCCATTAAAATAGAATACAGAAACACATGATTATAAAGACCAATCAGAAAATACAACTCCTGAAACAGACTATTTTAGGTCAGATAGAAACAAGACATATGCAAGTGACCGGCTATTTACGTATCAATATATACTTTTCTTACCTCAGCGCAGGAGGATGAACTAGATGACCTCTTGAGGTCCCTTCCAGCCCTACATTTCTACATGTAGCTACTCTCACAAGATGCAATTCAAACCTCCTCCCTGGTGCTTACTACTTGGAGTGGCTTCTCCTCTCTCCTCACATGGGTTGGGTCCTGGTTTCTTTTTTGTGAAGCCTGGTGCCTCCACCCAAGGTGATTCCACCCTGTATCTGAGACACAAGGGGAGCTGTCTCTTGGAAAAATGAATAATGCTACCACTGCTGGCAAGTGGTATAAAACCCAGTAGACAGGAAACAAAGTACATCAATACGAACCCCAGCAAATAAATGACATCCAAAAATAACAATATAACAAAAGGGGACTTTGTTGGGAACCGGAAAATAAGATCTGGGGAAGGAGAGAATTAGGGTTAATAAGTACTAAACATTAACAACTCAACAAATTTCCTACCTCCCAACATTCACAATTTATCCCTTTCCCCACCTTCCTCCCTGGCACCTTCCCAGGTAGATGGTACACTGAGGATGAGTCTAGAGGCAAGTGCTGCAGCTCTGGAATCACTAGCCAGCTTAAACAAAGCTTACAACGGGGCAGGGTCCTTTCCTGGCTCCCTGGTCTGGAATCCAGGGGCGGGAGGTTGTGGTCTCGGCTGGCTATTGGTAGCCAGCATCAGGTTGGATCTCTACCACTCTGGACGCTAGTCTCTGTGAGGCTGGAACTGCCTGACTCATGCATTGGTCCCACAGCAGTTCAAAGATTCCCTTTGTGGGGAGGGGGAGTTAATCAGCATCTCCCTAAGCTGTTCTCTTCTCTCTCCGTTCCCAACGCAGAGCTTGAAACTGAAACTAAAACTAGTCTCTGAGTGAAGCTGTCCACTCCCACTGAGGGGCTGATCAGCCCTGGCTCATCACTGGCCCAGCAAACTGCTGGTCCAGATCACACCATGCAGAAACCTCTCTATGGCCTCAGTGGGAGTTTTTTAGTCCATTCTGTCCCAGTCCTGCCTCCAAGCATGCTGGGAAATGGTGTGAAAGGGCACTGGTAGCCATTATTGTTGTACTCCGTAGGGTATGACTCCGTAGAGGCTCAGTCTAGAGTTCCAGCAGCTGGCAAACTCCAGATGGGGATTACATATGATTCTATGATAGGGTTGCCAGGTGTCTGGTTTTCGACTGGAACACCCAGGCGAAAAGGACCCTGGAGTCTCCAGTCAGCACTGCTGACCAGGCCATTAAAAGTCCAATCAGCAGCGCAGCGGGGCTAAGGCAGGCTCTGTGCAGCTCCTGGAAGCAGTGGAATGTCCCCCTCCGGCTCATAGGCGTAGGGGCAGCCAGGGATCTCCACACACTGCCTCCGCCCCAAGCGCCAGCTCCGTAGCTCCCATTGGCCGGGAACCACTGCCAGTGAGAGCTGTGGGGCAGTGCCTGCGGACGGGCAGTGTGCAGAGCCCCCTGACTGCACCTCCATGTAAGAGCCGGAGAGGGGACATATCACTGCTTCCAGGAGCTGCTTGAGGTAAGCGCCGCCTGGAGCCTGCGCCTAGGCTGACCAGATGTCCCGATTTTATAGGGACAGTCCCGATATTTGAGGCTTTTTCTTATATAGAAGCCTATTACCCTCCACCTCCTGTCCGGATTTTTCACACTTGCTGTCTGGTCACCCTACCTGCGCCCCAACCCCCTACCCCAGCCCTGATCCTCCTTCCGCCCTCTGAACCCCTCGGTACCAGCCCAGAGCAACCTCCTGCAACCCCAAATCCTTCATCCCCAGACTCACCCCAGAGCCAGCATCCCCAGCCAGAGCCCTCACCCCCCCACACACACGTCCCAACCCCCGCCCCAGCCCTGATCCCCCTCCATCCCTCCAAACCCCTCAGTCCCAACCTGAAGCACCCTCCTACACCCCAAACCTCTCATACCCAGCCGGAGCCCTCACACACACCCTACCCCAACCCCAACCCCCTGCATCAGCCCAGAGCCCCCTCCTGCACCCCAAACACCTCATCACCAGCCCCACTCTAGAGCCCACACCCCCAGTCAGAGCCTGCACTCCTTCTTGCATCCTAACCCACTGCCTCAGCCCGGAGCCCCCTCCCACACCTGAACACCTTATTTCTGGCCCCATCCCAGAGCCTGCACCCCCAGCCGGAGCCCTCACCCCCTCCTGCACCCCAACTCCCTGAGCCAACCCAGTGAAAATGAGCAAGTGAGTGAGGATGGGGTGAGTGGGGCCTTGGAGAATGGGCGGGGCCTCAGAGGAGGGGCGGGGACAAGGGGGGTGAGGATGGGGTGAGCAACAGAGGGGGGGGATGGAGTGAGTGGGGCCTTGGAGAATGGGCGGGGCCTCAGAGGAGGGGCGGGGACAAAGGTGTTTGGTTTTGTGCAAGTAGAAAGTTGGCAACCTTATTCTATGATGTCCCATATAAAACTAAGCTATGTACCGTGCTCCAATTTCCTGCAGCACAGCTCTGATTTCCTATGCTTTTGTACAAAATTTACACACTTCCAACCCCCAATGCTTAGTAAATTCTGGCCTAATACATGCATTAAAAAAATAAAAAAGCCCCTTATGCGCTCTTGAATATCATTTTTCAAAGCCTTGCAAAGACTTATTTTAATTGTCTCTAATTAAGTATTACCAAGAAGCAACTGAGCTAGTTAAAATAGCATAACTGTGCTTTTCCATAAGGGGAAAGATTAGCTTTATGTACTGTACCACTGAATTTTTGTTTCATAATTGCAGACTGCTTTTGCTCCAAAATTCCTATTGCTTCAAAAGCCACTGTAGATTTAGTGCTCGGTTTCCCTTTCAGTAAATGGCTGGTACATCTCCAATCAATACCTTTAATGAACTCTTCTATGTGATTTTCCATCTTCACAGCAATCCCTGCCAGCCTCAAGAGACAAAAAGGCTTTTGTTCCACATTTCATGTGTATTTTTATATCATAGGAGCTCATTTTTCTAGGATATAAGTGGTAGCTTCCTGCTGCATCCACCCACTCATACTGAAACTTCTTATGGTAAAATCTTCAGAAAACCAGAGGAAGAATTATGGTTTACTTGATCATAGCCCTTTGCATGTGAAAGCTATTGATCTAACTATTCTAAGACTTTTCTAATCTAGCATTATAGTGTCCAGCACATTGCCTTCTTCAACATGAATTGTTCAGATCAACATACATGACAGGAGACTTTTATGTATTATTTTGCTAACACTATCATTTTATCTGATTACAACAGGCCCTCATGGCCTCTTCACATTTTACAAGTTATTGTCATTTTGCAAGAAGAAAGAAATAAGCATAATAATATATTGGCATGCTGCCAGTTGCAACTGGCAAGGATCAGATGGGAAAAAGAGAAAAATTTTAATAGCACTGGTTTCAAAAGAGAATTAGTTTCAAAATCACATATTTATGTGCCATCTAGCTTAAAAATTAAAAATTCATTAAAGTCCTTTCTAGTTTATGAAAACATAAAAACAAAAAAGCACTACTTACACTATACGCCAAACAGTATTTTCTTCTGTGATATCTGCTTCACAGTTGTGAGGGAAAGTTTTCTATGTACTATACATTTTCTTCTGATTCAATCCATTGATTGATTGATTTTTCTTAATGTGTCCTTGTAAATCTACGCAAATGTTTTGCAACAAAACTGAAAATACTCAGAATTTAAATATTTTTTTACATTTCACTGCAAAAAGAAAGTTATTTCTTTGTATTCCAGTAAGGTTAGGGGCCTCAGTCAACATGTTATAAAACAAAATATCTAGTTTGAAAAGCTTGCTCTATTTTCACAAGAAAATGTAAATTTTAGTATTTATTTATTTTAAAATTGACTATTAAATGAAAATGGACCCATTTTTGAGTCAATAATAATGAAATATCACTTGGAAAAATAGATTTTTTTAAAGTAAAACTAAGCCCATTTCTAAGCAAGGATGGATTTAACAAAAATATGGGGAAATTCAGGGTTTTGTATCCTTTGTGCAATGAAGTTTTCCCATCAAAAGTTGTTTTGGTTGCAAAATTGCCCCAAATGAAACTGCAAACATTTTTGCACATTTTTTCCCCACAATTTAACACAACTTTGAGTGCTGATCCTACATTCCTTATTCTGGTAAAACTGCAATGTATGCAATGGAAATTACTCAGGAGTATGGTAAGCAGGATGTGATTTGCACACAATGGCCTATGTGCTTCTCTCCCTCTGTGCAACTGAGAAAGAAGCAGAAAACCCATGAACTGGACAATGTGGAAAGGAAGGGCAGATAACTATACAGTACCTACTTCCCATTGTGCATTCTTATTCAAGTCTCTTTACCTCCTTTGCCACCATGCTGGGGAGAGGGATGACTGATCTCCACCTGAGCAACAAGAGCAGCTACAGAGAAGAGTTTGTTAACAGCTTCTTAAGGTGGAATTTTCCCTTGCATCGTAAGTAACTCTGAGCTGCATTATCTTCCTCTCCCCAATTTTAACACATCACAGGGAGGATGGCAACCAGCCAATGACAGAATGTTGGGAAAGTACCAAGAGGGAGGAGTGATATCCATGATAGCTGGCCTTCTTGTTTCCAATGCCTCTGGAGCTCCCAAACCCATATGTCTCTAGTTGTTATGATTGTGAAGAAAATCTTGAAAATGTGACTCGAGTCTGTGATGTCTGGCTGAGTTTTCAGAGAACCTGAAACAACAGCTCTGAGGTGGGAACTGTCTGCTTCTTTCATTGATTGCTAACTCTGATACCCATGAAGACACTTTAAATGTCAACATAGTTAACTATTTCACTGCTGCATATAAGGAAGGAAAGGAAGGATCATATTATGGAGAAAGACACAATCTACTCTGAGGGATTGCCATTTTGAGTAGGCCGTTAACACCACATTATAAGGTTGGAGAATGGGCATGATGGGTTTGCCAAGATCTTACAAGAGATCTTGGAGTCATTGTGGATAGTTCTCTGAAAATATCCATTCAGCGTGCAGCGGCAGTCAAAAAAGCGAACAGAATGTTGGGCATCATTAAGAAAGGGATACATAATACTCAGAAAATATAATATTGCCTCTATATAAATACATGGTCTGTCCACATCTTGAATAGTGCATGGATAGATGTGGTCGCCCCATCTCAAAAAAGATATATTGAAATTGGAAAAGGTTCAGAAAAGGGCAACAAAAATGATTATGGGTATGCAGTGGCTTCCATATGTGGCAAGATTAATAAGACTAGGACTCTTCAGCTTGGAAAAGAGACAACTAAGGTGGGATATGATAGGGGTCTATAAAATCATGACTGGTGTGGAGAAAGTAAATAAGGAAGTGTCATTATCTCCTTCTCATAACACAAGAACTAGGGGTCACCAAATGAAATTAATATATACGTTCATGGAGGATAGGTCCATCAATGGCTATTAGCCAGAATGGGCAGGCATGGTGTTCCTAGACTTTGTTTCCCAGAAGCTGGGAATGGGCGACGGGGATGGATCACTTGATGATTACCTATTCTGTTCATTCCCTTTGGGGCACCTGGCTTTGGTTTCTGTCAGAAGACAGGATACTGGGCTAGATGGACCTTTGGTCTGACCCAGTATGGCCGTTCTTATGTACTTTTCCTGAAGGCATGGTTCAGCTTTTAAAAGTTTGGAATCAGCAAGTTAAAGGAATCGGAGTAGCAGCCTGAACTATGAATTTCCCATCTTTTTTTCCCCTCAGTTAAGCCCTTCTATGCAATTTTAGCCTACACCATTTGCATTCAATTAATTTTGATAGCACCCTATACTGGGTAGCATATAGGTAATAAATGAAAATCATATACCATTATTGTGGGATTACATCCATTCTGAGTTTTCAAGTAATTTATGTTGATAGAATTTACAGTAACTCCTCACTTAATGTTGTAGTTATGTTCCTGAAAAAAGCGACTTTAAGTGAAATAATGTTAAGCGAATCCAATTTCCCCATAAGATTTAATGTAAATGAGGGGTTAGGTTCCAGGGAAATTTTTTCCACCCGAGAAAAGACTATATATATATATATATATATATACATACATACACACACACACATACACACACAGAGTATAAGTTTTAAACAAACAATTTAATACTGGTACACAGCGATGATGATTGTGAAGCTCGGTTGAGGTGGTGAAGTCAGAGAAGGGAATGACTTACTGCTAAATGATGAACTAGCATTTGGCTGAGCCCTCAAGGGCTAACTGGTTGTTAATGTACAAGGCAGCAGGCATGGAGGGAGGGGAGAGAGCATAGCAGACAGAGACAGAGACACATACCGTGTGTCTGAGAGCAAGAGATGCACATTTCCCCTTTAAGTAGCTGACCCCAGTCTTAAGTACACTAATTAACAAGGTAGATCAGCTTGGCAGCTGCTGCCTGGAAGCTCCCTCTGCTCTAAACCCTGTTGTGTGTACCCCCTGCTCTATTTTAAATGGTGTAAGCGGGGCACAGGAGCAGGGGGAAGGGAGGATTATACAACTTTAAACGAGTATGTTCCCTAATTGATCAGCAACATAACAACGAAACAACGATAACCGGGAGGACTTTAAGTGAGGAGTTACTGTATTTTCATTCATCTCAATGGTTAATTTTGGAACCATACTATGTTACTAAATACAGCATTTAAAAGATACTTAATACACCTTCACATCAAGTGAAAAAGTTGTGGAGCCCGGAACAAATTTGCCTGATAGCACAAGTCTGGCATGATAGATCTTGTAGTTAAGAACGAACTTTTAAGCAGGAAAGCAAATTCATTTTAGAGCATGCATCACGCCAAAAATGTTGATATTAAGGGTAATCAACACTAATGTCAAGCATTCCCCAAAATACACATTTCCTGTATATTTTTGAGGAATGCATCATCATCATAGTGTGTCTCTCTGTAATGTATCTTCATAGAACTGCACTTAATTAGAAGAGTGAAACAAATATCACGTTAATCTACCATAAGAATCAGGCATATTAAGTGGTGCTGTCTAGGGAAAAAATCTCCAGGAACAAATTAGAATTAGCCAGTGTACAGCAGATTGGAAATGACTTTCCTGGAGCTAAGTGGGAATTCTGGAAACTAAGTATCTTTTTTTCTGGCTTTGATTTCATTATCACTATGGCTAACAAATCAACAACAGTCTATTCAACACAGTTCTTGTTTTAAACATGTTTTTCCACTTAGCTTTTCATTTGGATTTCTACAGCCACTATAAAACTTCCTATCAAACTTGTCTTCACAAAAATATATTTTTAGTACTGAAAACTATATACAAATAATCTGAACAGCTGATTTTCATATTCATTAGGAAGATAAATTTTATATAAACCTGCTTTGAAAATTAGATTATTTATATTTGTTTCTTAGAAATATATTTCCAACGGATTCCTTTTTATCCCCCCTTCATATACCACCCCAGATCAATACCAAAGCTTATAGCATACTTGAGTAACAGCTGGCCACTCCTTGTCACACACTATCTTCCAGCCTGCTCCAGGAGCAATGCTACAACATCCTGCCCCTTGCTCAGAACTTGTGACAAAGCCACAGTTGAGCCCATAAGTAGTAGAGTCCATATGTACATATATGCTATTATCAAAATATATGAATTCCAGGGGACTTCTTGTGTACATAAAATTAAGCATATACATATTGCAATATCAGGGCCTTATATATTATCTCATACTCCTGTGTTTTAAACCACACAGCGGTATGCTATTGTTCCTAGATCTGGAGCTGATTTAAGCCTTCCAAATATGTTGCTATTTTTCACACCAAATTCAGGATTCTTCTAATATGGAAAATAAATATCCTTTTTTCTTGTCCTTCTTGACAAGGCAAGGCATGTACTGTACAACTGACTGCAAATGGTATCAATGAAAAATGTACAGTACTCCATGCAGATCACAATATTTTTTTAAAATATCATTTTATAAGTATCTCCCTCCACACGACACCCTAGCATTAATTTCACAAGCAAGATAGATTCAGTTAATTATGAACAGACACATTTTGAGACATTAACTTAATGCCAAAGTGTCTCCATGTGTCTGAAACACGGACAAACATTTGGTTCTAATTTCCTAATATGGCAATAGATGCAAGAGATCAGGATCCTTTTGTTCTGTTATCTACAGTGAGGTCAAATCATTTTAGAACATTCTCTGTTCTTGAAGCAAATAACATATTAGCTCAGTGATTGTGTATGTGAACGCTTAGAAAGCACCAGGAAAAGGCAAGGTGTTTGATATATGTGATACTTACAAAGCACAATGACCAAACTTAAATGAACTGTGTAAACAGTCTTGCATAATCTCCTAGCTGCCATCCTGCAATATTTATCCTCTTCCTTTATGTATACGATGTTAGACCTGTTACATCTGGACCCAGAAACTTGCCAGTTAAGACAGGGACAGAGAGCTAAGTAACCTGCTTGTTTATAGAGCTGCTGTGTTGCTTCTTGCTGTGCCACACTATACTGCTCCATTACTTGGGATATCATACATACAGATGCTCTCTAGTGGTTGGGCATCGGAGATGCACAATTACATATTACTCCCCATTAATGACAGATTACCATTTTTCTGGCTGTTTGTTTATTTATTTAGCAGTGGGGTATTCACTTCTCCCTATGCTCACATAACTAGTGCAGGCTCTAATGGTTCAGCTGCCCTAGATCAAACAGGAAAGATCCACCCCTCAACTCCACCAGCCTATGGTCATCTTATCCACACAAAGAGTTACCAAATATTTTGCAGCTCCAAATGACCGACTGTTCTGGCTGGGAGAGCTGTGCCTGATTATAACTCCCACTAATGTCAATGGGACATGCTAACTGTTAAATTTCCTCTGCTTCAACATTTCAAAAGGGAAAGGCCTAAATCTTTACACACTGTAGTTTACAACACTACAGATCATTCTTAGATTGTCTATAAGACTAGCCAAATTTAATCTTATGGGTTGTATTGAAATACCCATAAAGAAATTATTCAATTTCTTTATACATATGGGGCACACTTCCAAAGAACTTTTTATGAGGCATTACCCACATATCTCCCATTGGCTTAAAACTCCCACTAATGTCAACGGGAGCTAGATGCACAGTGAGAAGAGACTGAGCAGACCAGAATCCCGCCAGTGATGGTTCCTGATCCAGTGAATGGAAGAACAGAACTAGGTTTCATATGCCCCTATTTGTGTTTAGAGCCCAGCCCAGCAGACTACTATGAAACAGAAGCTCTCGTTCCAATATTTTTATATATATGGGAACCCAAGATATAGCCTTAGGAGTATTTCATAAAGCAATAGCCTTGGTCCTCCAGGACCTCAGAAAATTATTTCTTTTCTTAGGATATATTAAAAAAATATGTGAAATAAAAAACTTTGAAGGCGCTGGTCTATTGGGGGTTAAGAAAGTGGATGCACAAAGCCTGAAAAGTTCAAACGCAATTCTCAAGCAGAGCTCATTTTTCTTATTTATACTCAACAAATCACCCTTCCACTTTTTTCCACTTCACTTTATTATTCTTGCTGGCTCAGTCAAAATAAAGCAAAAGTTCTGATTCAAGTAATGGCACTTGAAATTGGATCTGGGTCATCTAACGCAAAGGATCTAACAGAGAAACGCATTATTCGGCTACAGCATTACCTCAGCTGCCTGCTTGCCACTATCCTTTCTTACTCTCAGATATTTCAGGAAATTAGAGTTATGGAGACTATAGGTTATGGTTTGCCAAATAGGTGGTGATGGGACACCGCTTTCGTTGATATATGGGGTTTAAATGGCACAATTTATAGAGCAAATTACTCATGCACCATAGGAAAATGGCACAATGTCTGTAGAAACCTACTCTGAAATATAAGCAGCATGGCAGCTGGTTTTGCAGCAAGGGGATCCAATGAGCCTTTAATAAGGTATGTTTCAGTATTTCCTAAATGTGTTCATGTATGCTCACCATGGAGAGTATTTGGAAAATGAAAAACCGCCACATGTGGAGCTTTTTCCTTTCAATAAAATGATGCCCCACAGGCTGCTAGCTGTTAAATTTCCCCTACTTCAACTTTTCAAAAGGGAAAGGCCTAAATCTTTACACACTGTAGTTTACAACACTACAGATCACTCTTAGATTGTCTATAAGACTAGACAAATTTAATCTTATGGGTTGTATTGAAATACCCATAAAGTATCTTTATTTTGAAGATGTATGTGTCTCTCTTTAAAGGCACTGATCTGTTGTATAATCTGAAAGCCCCAGCACTGACTATTATGGTGGTTTTCCAAGAGCTGTTACATTCTGAAACTTGGCTAGCAATACAATATTAACCCCAGACCTGTGTATGTGCCTGGATTTATTTTTTACAAAACAGTACATTGCTTATATGTGCCGAGCCCACTTATCTATTACTGTTTGTCTGTACTGTCTATTTAAAATACAGGCTCTACAAGGAAGGGGCTGTCTCATACTCTGTATTTGTATAGTACCTAACACAATGGGATTTCGATCCTTGAGTGGGGTCTTCAGGAACTACCCTAATATAAATAATAAAGAAAAAGCCTCCCAGTTAATTGGGCTGCATTTTGAATCTCTGCTCTCCGAATTCTTATTATACAATGAAATATCTCCATTTCTGTAGTCTACATTTTTTTAACTTCATGATATTTATCAATTCCAAGCCTCTGTAAATAGTGGTCTGTGACAGCCATTTGGATAACTTACTGCTAAATCACATGAGTTAGGATAAAGGTCATCTAAAAATGCATTCTGGTTTGGGCCTTTTTTTGATGTCATGCACCCATTTAAGCTCTCATGTATAACACAGATATGACATCATTACAGTTCTTATGGGACCGGTCTATTTACGTATCAGCTAACAATGGACCAAATGCTTCAGTTTTGACTAAGTTCAAATATTTACTCAGTCAGAATGCCTATTAAAATTAATATGAGTAAATTAAAAGAAAAAGGGAGTATTTAGTACCCAGTTATACTTTATATTATGTTTATAAAGAGTTAGTAAATGGTTAATCAACTGTTAGAGTTCAACAAGTTACTTATCACTGTGATTTATAACTAGCTATTACATATACTGTTCACATGTGTAACACACTTATAACATCCACTAATAATACAGGTCCATATTTGTTAAGGTTTATGGATATTGCTCCACTCAGCGCTGCAAGGCCTAAGAGACTTGAATGGCGATGTCTCATTTCCAAAGATAACATTGGTGGCTATGTCTCACTGAAAGTCAATTAAAATTAGGTTCCTAAGTGCCTAAATTTATTTTGGAAAGGGACTTAGCCATCTTGTGACACTGAGCAGAGCCACATCTAAATACATTTAAAAATCTGGGCCATAATCCTTTATAAAGGATTTATAAAATGTAACCTTAATATAAAATGTGATCACCATGCATTCCTAATACATCGAGATTTTCCAATGACTTCAGCAGGAATTTATGAATGGAGGATGGACTGCTATATGTTAGTGTTTTCTACTCTCATGATTTTATCATACATATTGTGATATTTGGTGTTCTTAGTTAAAAATAAAAAGCCTTCTTGCAGAGGACAACTTAAAAATGTGAACCCCAAAGGTTCAAAAACCAGAAGGCAAATAAAAAGAATCCCTAACTTATCATTTTTAAGTAACCTTGTAATTTTTTGCACCTGATTCATGAATTTTGAATGCTGAGGGTTGGCATTACTGATTTCTGTTCCAATAACCAGTTAAAAGCCTGTATTCAGATTAGTTCTTGCATCCTTTCTTCCCAAATCCCAACACCTTCTTCTGTCATTTCAATTTTTCTATGGTCATTTTTTTTGCCTGCATTATTTATGGTCCATTTTAAGGTTTTTATTCTCATTTATGGTGACACCAACTTCTCAAAGCTCTCAATTCCACTTTCAGAAGTGAAGGTAAAACCTCAAACTCTGCTACCATTGCCCTGTTCAGCTATGCTGTCAAAGTTCACACAGCAATGCTGCACTGTTCATTTTCCTTGCCCACTGGGTCATAATGATGGTAGTAGTGGATACTAATGGAAGATAGGCTATGTCTTCACTGAAAAAGAGGTGTTAGTTATTCTACTGTAAAATCCTCATGGAGACAAGGCAATGTAGTTTTAACCGTGAGGTCAACCACTGGCAACAGAATAGTGTTGACCTCCCTTACCTACCTCACAGTAAAATCTAGTGAAGACAAAGTGATAGTCTTGTTGACACTGTCATTAAAGGAAAATGAGTTTCCAAATGATTGCAAACTACATTAATGAAACACTTTCCAAAACTGGTCTGGAGTGTCCAAATGACCACTTTGCAAATGTTAAAATTTTTGTTGGTGGTAGACCATGACCATGACCAAAAATACCCTTTTAGCAAAGTTGGATTATAGTTCTGTTACTAGATTAAAACATTGTTTAAAATTTGGTTGCATGATCCCAAACTGTGCTGTCCAGTTTTAAAACATTATACTTAAAAACAGTTAAAACTAACTAGCCCAGACAAGGCACATGAACAAGGGTGGCAACACTACCATTCTGCATAGGTTGATTTGAGAATTTGGTGTTATAAATGGAGCTTTTTTTATGCTAATGACTGTGATGTACTCAATTAGAAGGATCCAACTTGGATGCCAGTAATTGCCAGTGTAAATCTGTATGGAAGCCAAGAAATTATGGATAGATGGTAGTCACTCAACAGAATTTCCATCGTATTTCCAACTTTGGCCCTCACTCTGACATCTACCAACAAGTTATCTTGACCTCAGAATTAATAGGTTAGTTTGGCAAATGTTTTCTGCAAAAATTTGAGGTGATTGGACATGGGGGAAATTATGCACAGCCAACTTGGAGAAACACAACCTTAACCGTAAAAAGAAGAACAGGAGTACTTGTGGCACCTTAGAGACTAACAAATTTATTAGAGCATAAGCTTTCGTGGACTACAGCCCACTTCTTCGGATGCATATAGAATGGAACATATATTGAGGAGATATATATACACACATACAGAGAGCATAAACAGGTGGGAGTTGTCTTACCACCTCTGAGAGGCCAATTAATTAAGAGAAAAAAAACTTTTGAAGTGATAATCTCTATCAAGCATTCTTAAAACTACAATACCCACCTGCTGAAGTGAAAAAACAGATTGACAGAGCCAGACGAGTACCCAGAAGTCACCTCCTACAAGACAGGCCCAACAAAGAAAATAACAGAACACCACTAGCTGTCACCTTCAGCCCCCAACTAAAACCTCTCCAGCGCATCATCAGAGATCTACAACCTATCCTGAAAGATGATCCTTTACTCTCACAGATCTTGGGAGACAGACCTGTCCTCGCTTACAGACAACCCCCCAACCTAAAGCAAATACTCACCAGCAACCACAAATCACTGAACAAAACCACTAACCCAGGAACCTATCCTTGTAACAAACCCCGATGCCAACTCTGTCCACATATCTATTCCAGTGACATCATCATAGGACCTAATCACATCAGCCATACCATCAGGGGCTCGTTCACCTGCACATCTACCAATGTGATATATGCCATCATATACCAGCAATGCCCCTCTGCCATGTACATTGGCCAAACCGGACAGTCTCTACGCAAAAGAATTAATGGACACAAATCTGACATCAGGAATCAAAATACTCAAAAACCAGTGGGAGAACACTTTAACCTGTCTGGTCATTCAGTGACAGACCTGCGGGTGGCTATATTACAACAGAAAAACTTCAAAAACAGACTCCAACGAGAAACTGCTGAGCTAGAATTGATATGCAAACTAGACACAATCAACTCCGGTTTGAATAAGGACTGGGAATGGCTGAGCCATTACAAACATTGAATCTATCTCCCCTTGTAAGTATTCTCACACTTGTTATCTAACTGTCTGTACTGGGCTAGCTTGATTATCACTTCAAAAGTTTTTTTTCTCTTAATTAATTGGCCTCTCAGAGGTGGTAAGACAACTCCCACCTGTTTATGCTCTCTGTATGTGTGTATATATATCTCCTCAATATATGTTCCATTCTATATGCATCCGAAGAAGTGGGCTGTAGTCCACGAAAGCTTATGCTCTAATAAATTTGTTAGTCTCTAAGGTGCCACAAGTACTCCTGTTCTTCTTTTTGCGGATACAGACTAACACGGCTGCTACTCTGAAACCTTAACCGTGCATTTTCTATGCTTCTAACAATTGAGGGGTTTGTTTTGGTGTTTTTTTATTAACCTCTGCCATTCTTGAAAGACAATATGCACTCAAACCACTGATATGTCCCTGCAACCTTCACCTAAATGAATTTTGTATGTGTGTGAGAATGTATATCAGGAAGAAGGTAACTAGTTTAATCCAATAAGTGCACATTGTCCTTTTCACTGTAGATATTTGTAATCCATCCTGTCTCTATGTGGCCTCACTAATGAAACCAGCAATTATAGCTCATATTTTCAAGTCACTGCACAAAACTGGAAAGTTTGCAATAAATCCTGGTTACTACAGAATGCAATTAAAACTCTGTTCCTTGATACCATGGATATGAAAACCACTTACTGTCATACCTCAGAACCTAAAGACACATATTACAACCATGTTAAATATGCAAGGTTAACAAAAGGGATCAAAGAGCCTTTTCTTTCCTGCTTGTGCCCCAGAATCCCTGGGACATGAGAGAACACCTTCTGTTTCTCTTCGGAAAGATGGCCCCTGATTACAGCGCAATATGCACCTCATTCTCCAAAACTATTTTCTCTCTCAGCTCAAACTGTCTTTTTTAATTTTAAATGTTTTATTCTATCCATGCTGCATTGGGAATCAGTCATTACTTTAATTAACATGATCTGCCACTTTCTCCCATTTTCATGTTCCCGCATTGTGTGATCACAGAAAGTAAGGACAGAGAGGGGTGTCAATCTGATCAGCGATAGCAATCTGTACACACCGCACACTAAGCAATCTGTTTCTCTCAACTACAATCACTTAAGGTAGACAATCCATTACACATAACTTGATCACTATCAGAGCAGCTAGAGATAGCGAAGTGTTCAGACAAAGCATAATGAAGAACATAATGGCATACACCTGCCAGTTGTTGTAAATTATGTTGCCTTAGGTTAGATGATGTCATAGTAGATAGAATGTAACAAGTTAAGTATGGAGTAGTAGACTTAACCCTGAATTTCTCTTCTTTTGATGATTTAAGCCAAACACTTAGATCAGGCCTACATACAGCTTTTGTACCAGTGTATAACTATTTTGGTTTTGGTGTGTGATTTTTTTTTTGACCAAAATAGTAGTATCAGTTTAACCCTTGGTGTGGATGCTGTTATATTAGTAGAAATATAGGCCCACATTAGGTTTCGGTGAACTATGATTTAAAACTGAGTTGGGATAGTAGCATGAGCAATAGGCCCAAAGCATGTGACCAAAAAGAATGAGATCGTGAGCAAAAAGATTTGTTGTGTTGAATTTGTAGTGATCCTTCACTACCATAAGATCAGTGTTATCTTATTTAAGGTTTAGACTGAAGTAACAGAAATAAAACACAGTTAACTGGGTATCAGGTGCAATAAATAATTGGCTATCTAGGAAACTGCTTCATCTGGCCTTAGCTAAGGTCCAATAATTGGCAATGGCATAACTTGTTTGTTAAAGGGTACAAAAAAGTAAACTCTTACAAAATTCACTGGTAACACCTGCCTAACCAAGTTAGAGCTGACCAATATGGGTCTAAGCACCCCTGGCTTTAGCCTGTATATAAGTATCTTAATTAAATGCTTGTAAATGTTTTGTTACTGTTTGGATGCAGTAAATTGCTTATTATTAAGGCTTTTTAGGCATGTTTAGAGCAACTGTATATATACCATTCAGTCTTTGGATTTAATGAAGGAATTTATGGTTAAATTAGTGTCATGGTAATGCCCCACATAAATAAAAATAATTCCAGCAGTACCTTAACTCAGTATATCTTATTTCTCTTCCCATACGGGACTAAGCTATGCCAGTATAAGGCACCTTTGTACAGGTATAACTGCATCCACACTAGGAGTGTTGTTATTAAAGTAATACAATTTTTGTGCATAGACCAGGCTTTAGAGACAAATTTTCAGAAGGAACCTCTAAATTTTCCTTTGCAAAGTTGCACACACATGCTTGTTGTGCACAAAATCCTCACTTGTACATAGAAATGAAAATTAATATGTACAGATAATGTAACTGAGGGTCGGCCTGAGCTGCTTGTGCAAAATGTGGGTCTCACACCCATAACAGGTTGTGCATGCAAAACTTGCCTGAGTAAATTTAGAGGCCAATTTGTAACAGATTGGAACATTTACTACAATAGAACATGTGTGTGAACAGTCACACTGCATATTTAAGGCTGCCTGCTTCCACACAGTTATCAGCAGCAAGAGGACAATACATAATAAACTTTGGGGTTCATTCATTCTCTTCTCCTTACTTGCACTTAACTCTCATGTTTGCTTTGTGTGCACATGGAGAGAGAACAACCTCCCCCACTTTGGCTGGATTTAATGTACTCTTCGTAGGAGTTTAAATGTACAAATATATTAAAATATGGTCTCAATAATAGTCATCATTTGGCATATGCTGCCTCAACCAGATATGCATCTAACTTCATAACAGCTGTCATAAAACTGAAGTCAGTACCCTAACATAAATCTCTCATTAGCAACTGACCATCAATTGTATTTCAGTTATAGTACATCAACCAAACCTCCAGTGCTATCCATCAATATCAAATTGTTCCTTCTTTTTGTTTAGTTCAAGATTCCACTGTCACTTTCGAATGTTCTCTTATTGGTAACCAAGCTTTAATTAACTGCATATGTATCTCCATAGTTACCAGCAAACAGCTAATGACATCACAGGATTCTGTGTATCAGCAATCTATAAATGGTTTCCAAGTCCCATCTTTTCTCCTTCATCCTCCCAAACATTGTTGGGAAACATTTTTTTTAATGATTTCACAGTAAATTCCTGTTCACTCAGCTTTCTCAAACACTAATATATTTAATCTTATTCATACATTAAAAAAAGATAGAAAGTTGATGTTTCTTTTTGAATTATTCATCTCGTCTTACTTCCAAAATTATAAATGTGGCTCAGGGAATTCATGATGAGATCTTTCACGTCTATGTCACCAAAACAGATACACCCATATTACAGACAGAAAGATCCTTACTCTCTCCCCCTCCCCCATCCTCTGAGTTAGGCAGATGAAATTTCCGGGCATGACAGAGTATTATTCTGCTTCATTATTTTGCCTATGCTTTGTTTTCTATCATGTGGTAATAGCTACACCATTGTTATCAATCATACAATATTCAAAGTTTTATTTTGATAAATCTGGGTTAGACATGTGGATGAAATACATGCTAGAGTGAAGCAATTTCTGAATGTTTTAGGTTTTAAATTATTGCATCAAACTAAGCGCTAACATAAATTATGGTGTACATTCTACTTCAGAGGTCTGTTACAGGGTGGAGTGGGATGTAAGTGTGAACTGAATATTATTGTAAATATAAGTTGGCCACAAGAGATGTAAATGCCACAGAAATGTAATTTACAGTAATCTGGCATTCATTGTCTGTGTTATGGCCCAGAACCAGCAAAGCACTTAAACATGCCCGCCCCCTAATAGTAACCATTTGCATAAGAATTTTTCTGTGTCAAATCAACATGAGTAACTTACACTTGCTTGGCATTCTTTTTAAACTGAATTCAGCACGCGCATCATTGGGACAACTGAAGTAATCAGTAGTTATGCCCACATACAGCAGGACTGAATATGGTCCCAGCGAGTTATGGATAGTGCATGTGTACAGTAAAGTAGATGAGAGGGGCTACTTTATTTTATATACTTGTGTTAGTTATTTTACTTCCGCATTCAACTTACACTCATTTTGCACCCACCGAGAGCCAAATTGGTGCAAGTTACATTACAATACACCCATTTGATAACTTAGTCACACCTGGGGCCTAATTCTCTGCATGCTTTCACTGGTGTAGGTCAGGAGTAGCTTCACTGAAATCTACAAAATTACACTGGTATAAAACTAGTGGAGAACCACATAGTTTGCATAATAACTGAATTTGACCAAGAGCTTTCAGTAAATTTAGCACTAGCTCAAATCAAACGGCATTTAACTGACATTGGCTCATTGTTTTGATTTGTGGAACTGATTTTCTTATGGTTCTTGATTTTATGTAAAAGCTGTTTTCTCCAGAAAGCTAAGAACGCTGAAATACATTTCTAACTCAAAATAGTTGTCATGAGTTATCAGGTGCATGTTCTGTCATGTTGCTTTGTTCAGGATCTGCACTAGTTTGTAGATTACATTTCTCTTTGGATACCATATGTCCTGGTTTTGCTTCAGCTTGATTCTCTAGTTTTCTATTCCTATGTGTTTGTTTTCACAAAATCCTGTCATTTGGATACAGATGGAGCCGCTGTGAGTTCTGCCAGTACTGAAAATTATTAAGAGCCTTGAGTCTTACTTTGTCTTCTCTTGTTCTTATCAGAAATATGAAAATAATTTACCTTCGGCTGCTTAATTACATAGGAACATGAACCATTTGCTGCAAACTTCACTGTAACAATAATACTGGAAATATTTTGCAAATACATATGACCTACTGCCTGAAGATCACAAAAGCGCTTAAGTATTTTTTAGAATTTAAAATCTTTGAGATGGCATGAGATACATTGGAATCACTGGCAGAACTGGAAGATACTATCTGAGGATACTAATGCTGATAAATTCACATGGACCTTCTGAAATATGTTTAGTTTTCTGCTGTTTTTCTGTATTCATTTGGTGAATTTGAGATAAAATGAGTTATGTACTAATTAATTCCCTACGCTAATTGTTAACGGGATTAGCCTATTTTACCTTTGCATAATGCATACTGTAATTAATTTTGCATTTTAATATAAAAAATGCAAAAAATGTTAAACCACTTTAATGTAACTATATTAAGAATGGTACACAAGGTTATAATTTGGGGAATCTGTAACCTAAGGAGATCTTTTTCCTTTAAAAGGTGAAATGTAATGAATATCTTAAAATGGCATTTTATCTATATATCTATCTATATATGTTGAATAAAACAATACTACTTTGCAGGTATGTACAATCTCCTGTCAGAGGATATCAAAATGTTGTACAAAGTTTCACAGCACGTTTGTGAGGTAAGTAGTATTATTGTTCCTACTTTACAGTTAAGGAAATTGAGTCATATAGAGATTAAGGAACATTTTGAAACTGGCCATTGTTTGTGACTGCTCAGCTGGAGACACCTTCATCTTGATTTTTTAGAACTGCTGAACCATCACAGTACAAACTCAAGTGAATATGAGGAGCAAGTGCACAGTGCCTCTAAAAGTCAGGTCCAAAGTATCTCAAATTGTTTAACCAAAAATGTAGGCACCAACCACTACTGAAAATTTTGGCCTAAAGTAATTTGCTCAAGATCATGCAGTCAAGCCAAATTTTTGGAAAGTGGTCACTGATTTGGGAACACAGCTTGAGTTATCGTTAGGCTAAGTGCCAATCTTGAGACACAGTTAAAATAACTACCGATGAGATGCCTTTACATTTTTCCAACTGGTCATCCAAAATTTGAGACACCAAATAGTAGAGGCAACTTTTCAAAATCTTGACCTTATTCTGTGGTACAACTAAGAACAGAATCCACATCTAAGACATTCTTCATCTTCAGCCTAGTTTCCATTTGACATCTGAGCTTTGTAAATTAACACCTTTATATATACTTGAAAGCACTTCTAAGTAGCTGTCCAAAAACGCATTATTTGGCTTTATCTACTTTTTTTTTTTTTAGGTGTTGCTTTTGGTGTTAAGAACATTTCAAACTTTCTAGTAATCGTCTACTATGAAAAATTTCTCATCTCTGTTCCATGTACACACGTTGATTCCAGAATTTCCCCTCTGTCTGTGGCATTTCACTTTGCTTCTGTTTCTCTGATTTCTTTTAAACTAGCATGTGCATTTCCTCATTTATTTCAACATCAGTATCTATGACATTTTGCTTCACATTCATCACAATTTATTTTTCCACTATCTCTATAATAGTTTTCTGTCCTAGTTTTACTTCTGAATTTATTCCTGTTGTATAAAACTGGCATGGAAGGGCATCTGTTTCTGCAAAGCAATACACACTTGCCTTTCACTGGTACATGTATCCATCCAGAAGCTGATAATTTACTTGTTTTTTCTTATGGTGACCATGAGAAATGCATTCCCTAGATTGCTTTAATTTTTTCTCTTGAACTATATTTGCCTTTGTGTGTTTTGAGTGAAGCCATGTTTTATTCATATCTCTATTCAGACACCAGCTAACACTTGGGTGCAGTAACAGTATGTCACAGCTAAGGGTACCAACTATGGCTGAACACACTGTTGACAGTGGAGCCCCTCTCTCATTCTTCTCTCCTTTTGTCCTTTGGTATGCTCCTTATCCCCAGTACATACTGCTGAAATACTTGGGGAGAGGGGACAGTGTTTTTTAGACATACCAAGTTTCTCCCTCATTCACCACTGGCTCTGATGGCATGTGTCCATCTATGCTAGTGTGCTGAACTGAGCCCACTCATATGCCGCAGAAAAGGCTTCCTGTCAACTAGAGAGGAGGGCTTCCTGAGGCAGGCAGTGGATTCAGAGCATAGCAGACCAGAAAGACTAGTATCACCAGTAACTTGAAGAAGAAAATGACACCTTTAAAAGACATAGCATTTCTGGGTAACTTGGACCCACGTAATGGAGAAGGGACACCAGAATTTCTGCTACCAGAAAACTGGGGTTACCTCTCAAGTGACAAACATTTGAGGATCCAGGTCCAGAACCCGGCCATTTTCAGAAATCTCTCATTTTGGTCCCACAGTTGGCTATGTTTCACACACATTTGGTATCTCCTCACTGTCATTTATGAAAGTTATTTATATCGGAAATGCAGAACAATGGAACTGGGGTTACAGAAAGGATTATTTACACAAAAGAAATTAACCAGATAGAAATATAAATTTCCTGAATGAATGACTTTGTGCCCCTCATATTTATTTAGATTTAAAATAAAAATACCTATTCAAGACTCTAGGTGTCCTAGCAATTAATTATCCAATAAATACAATTAAATTAAATTTAGCAACTTTAATATAATCAGTTTAATAGGAATTCATTCAACCAGTCAACCACACCCTTCGTCAACGAGAAAGTATACATGCAGCCCTCTCCAAAAACCCGCTAAAACAGTAGTCTTTTCCAGTGTGCCTGGAAAGTCACCAAATTCAGTGGCTATTTTGAGCCAACAGTCTTTGGCATACATAGCAAGTCACAATGGTTGAGAGATGTAAAATTGGGTTTGCCAATAGCGAGCTACAAAACAAACATATTAGTTTTACTGGTGATGACCTATCAATTGGCACTGTATTTCCGTGTCCCAATAATTCATGTAGTTCTTGGGTCTCACACTTACACAGAGTGGTTCCTGGAGTGACACTCGTTACATATCTATCCATGAGTCTTAGCCTCTTCTATCATTTAAGTGTGGTTTCTTGGTGTCTCAGAGTAGTTCACTTTTAGTTTTGGCCCAAACCATCCTTCTCTTTTTTATGCACTACTATTTTGTAGCTGGTTTTGCTTGCTTGGTGTATAATTTCTGTAAATAGAGTTTACAATATAATTACTAGTCATAGTTTTCACATGCCTCATACACTCTCCGTACATCTAATAAGGTTTTCTAGGATTATCCTACCTCCACACTCACAAGACAAGTGTGAGTTGAATTCACATTTACAAAAATAAACATTAATGCTGTAGACCACAAGGAATAACAAAGGTTTCTGCCCCCCTACATCTGCCACTCACTCTTTTTGTTTCATTCATTTCAAAACCTAATGCAACTGTAGAGAAAGTCTTGAACAGCAGAAGCCTGTGAGAACAGCAAAGGATTTTGGAAAGTTCATACACTATGTCACACTTCGTTTTAATTGGATTACTGTTCTTTCTTTTTATTGTTAAGCCTGTAAATTGGATAAGAGAGACTGGTAAATATGTAATAAGTTCTTAAAATATCTGCCATTTTCCTGAGCATTATCCAGTGTAAGTTAATTAGGTCACAGTCAGGATGAAGAGATTAACAAAGTATGGCAACTATGTCTACTGCACTTTGTGGTTATGAGGAAATAGTATTACAGGAGTTTGCAATCTGACTGCCTGAGAAACTCACTTGTATAGCAAAATATTGAGAATCATTGACAGCCATTGACAATCCACCCTGGAAATATGGTGATCACAGAGTTAATACACAAAATATTTTCTTATACTCTAGACCACATATATTCAAGAGAATTACACCAGGGATTGATTTCACCTTGTTTTACTATGACAATTGGTAGCTAATTGCAAAAGTGGGGTTATTCCATTAGACTGTTTAGGGTGTATTGTATTTTTCTTTGCAATGCTGGGTGTATCACTGTGTGAAAAACACAATAACATATGGTTTACAACCAACTATGATAGTGAATGTTGTGGCTTGACAGATAAGGCTGGATTAAAAGAAAAATAGTGTATGGTCTATGAGCAAAGCCTGAAAAAAACTAAGCAAATTTGAGTGAAGGGAATTAGCTTCAAGAAATATGTGCTTCTGTAGAGCATGGCAAAGGAAATTATTATTGATTCCCATGTCGTTCAGGGACTTTATGCCCCAGTACTGGCCTGTGGCACTGCAAGATAAGAAAGGAAGTAGAGACACAACTTGATGCTTTCTCCAAAGTAGAGTTGACCCCCTTTTCAGTGTGAACTCACTGGCCACATGCCCACTTCCTCCATTCTATAATACTTCTGGTTAGAGACAACCATAGTGGGGACCTCCCTGTAGCATACTGGGGATGTAGAGCTGCATTACATGGCCCTGTTCCCATGTGGGCTGCTGGCACAGAAGAAACACAGCACTTTTACTGCTTTGTAGGTTTACATGAGTATGGAAACTAACTCAAGATTTGCCCCCTTTTTTAAAAGGCTGCTGCCTCAATGCATTGTCTCCTGGTAAATAAAGTTTTGTGGGGTTATTCTCCCTGTTGTATAGTGCACTTATTTTTTAAACTACACGTCCTCATACTTATATTAATCCACATCACATACTTCTTACTTCCACTGCATACATGCATTTGATCAATGTTTAATTTGCTTCATATTTGATGTACAGTTTCATTACTTCAATTACCACACTATGATTGAGATCAATCTTCTGGGCCAGATCTTCAGTTAGTGTAAATTACTCCACTGAAGTAATGGAATCATGCTAATTTACAGGAGCTGAGGATCTGGCCCATCTTTCCTAACAGAAAGATCATGAAAAATATAGCATAGTAAAAAGCAGTGGTTTTTATTAACAATATTTATTAGTTTATTTTTTTTGGTTTACAATACATTTATCTAAGCACGTAACCAATTCAATATTGAAAATATATTATGAACATAAGTCAGAGTTAACAAAATATCAACACCAAAACTGAAAATTGCCTCCAATTAGCCTGCTTCCTCTGAAAGAGCCTGGCTAAATAGGTAGACCTTGTAGTGCTCCCCAAAATTCAACAAAGGATTTATTCAGACAAGAGGGAATGGGATCAAGATTCAAAGACTCTCTGTTGAGAAGACCCAACCCCAGCCCCTCTGATAAATGCATCCAGGGTCTCCCATCTTAAGATCTCAGCCTGAGGAGAGAGGTGGTCTCTAAGAACACACTCATTATGTTGCCTGGCTGGGAGTGGGTGGTGTTGTACCTGGAGGATCCCTTCCCTCCTCATCAAGCTTGGAAGGATGCTGAAAGCATCTTTTTTCTTAAGCCATGAGGTGAAGCGCCATGTGGATCATCTCCTCTCTCCAGGCTTTGAGGTGCTGGTACAATGTTCTTCCCCCTTAATCCACTGTAGTGTCAAGGAGTCTCTAATGTTATCAACAATCAGACAACAGATAATGTCTTGGAACCCTCCTTCCTCGGGGTTGAAAAGGTCCCCCATGTTAGAATTGGGGATAGGAGAAAGATGATCTCTCATCCACCTCCTTCCTCCCAACAATAATAAAACAAAGATATCTGCCTTTTCTCCAATGAGATCATCACTTTCTGGGGAACATACCACTACATTTATTAGGTGACTTTTGCCGGAAATTCGACTACCACAAAGAAATGGGCAATTCCTTTATCATCATTACTTTAAAAGATCCGTCATGGATCATCCCAGTTTCAATGAAAAGGAGTCAGAAACAAATTGTTATAGACTAGAATTTTTATTAGTAAGGTGTATCCATTCAGTTCTTATCTCATAAAGTAAAAAGTAGCCCCCTTCACAGCTCTCACTGTAGGGGAAAAACACTTTAGTTAGCTCAATTTATTGAGATTTGTTATCACTAATTTTGTTGCAACAGACGTTTAGAGTTTCTGTTCTAATTCTAGAATTACTGAATAAGGGAGATTATTCCTGGTACGCAGAATTGGTCCTGAGCAACCGCAGGATGAGATTTTTCCTAACATTTGAGAGTGCTCAGGTCTGGGGTTTTGGTTCAGGTCCAACCGTACTGGTTTGTATAGATTAAAAGATTCCTTGCAATATACAGCTGACCCTGACCAGTCAAGCTGGAGTCTCACCCTGCTGACGTGGAGGAAGGATACCACATTTTGGTCTGAGTAGGACCAGATGCTTTGTCTCTCTTTAGAAAGGAAATTACAGTCTACATAACAGCAGCTTGGCATAGTCAGCCTTTTAGGATAAGAGATTTCATGATCTGCTGGAACATATTAACACGCACAATTTTCCTCCTACAACAGACAGAGCCTATCTTTGGAACAAGCATCTGAGGGGGGTTGAGCTGTAAGGTCTGAGGGAATCTGGGAAGTGCGGTGATTTTGTTTTCCTTGCTGTATGTTTGGTTAATGTGGGAGTATTTGCTGCTTTTTTGTTTTTACTCTTATGAATCGTGTATACAATTCATGGCAGGGCGCCTAGAGCCTGGGGTAGGCATCTTCTATATTGTTTAAGCTGAAACAAATAAATGGCGATTTGTCTGGTTTTGTACTGATTTCGGGAACAAGGAAGATTAAACGGTTGGTTGTTGAAAGGTGTCAGCCTGACAACAACATAGATAGAAACCCTCTGCCCACAAAACACCAATAGCCTGGGCAGCAGCATGTGGATGCTCTCAACAACATCCTGTCACTGCACTTCAACCCTGACCCACGGAGACAACCGCTTGGGGTGAAAAAGGGATTTTGGTTTGCAAACAAGTTTTCCCAAGACCAAACTCTTGTCTGAATTTTCAATGCTACATTATATACCACAGCTCAGATAAAATTCTTTAAAAAGGTAGAGACTACCAAGAACGGCACATTAATAAATGCATTCAAAAATCACACCAGTCCAAGCAAATCAGCTAACTCTGAAAGCAAACAGGTGCTTATTTACCTAATTTCAAGGGCAATTACATGAGCTCTGTATGTGTGCATCTCTTTTGCACACAGTCCTCAATCTCTGCTACTTAAACATTTTTACTCAATATTTTTATATCGTGAGCAAAATCTCAAGTGTCTGTTCTACAAGAATCAAATGTTACTTTCCAATTATTCTAATCATGAAAAATAAGATCCAGGAATGCTAGGAATATTATTTGAAATATATTTGAAACGAATCGCTTTGTTTACCTGTATACTAATTTATTATGGATAGCAAGAAAATTGGGTGAACTTCTTTGGCTTGTATTATGCAGGAGGTCAGACTAGTTGGTCCCTTCCGGACTTAAATCTATGAAAGCTGATGCAGCCAATGTTCCTGTACATGAATATTTCTACGTAAAAATTTGCATAGACAACCAACAGGTTGGGAATTGGACAAAAAACACATCCTGTTAATAAAGATGGTAAAACAATTGGTTCTGATCAACTAAAACCCAGCCTGAAGCTTTGCCAAACTTCATTATGCACCTACTCCTTTTATGGTGGCGTCAATTTTTTTCCCTTTTGTGCCTGGCTGCATTTGCCAACCTTATCTGAAACATGTAGAAACAATGAGTTACTGGGAACCTTTATGGAGATAAGCTCCCTTTATTCCTTACCTGCCCTCAGCATAAGCTGGAACCCCTCTCTTCCCAATGTTGGGCTGCAGAAGTTTCTGTCTCCTAAGGTGGCAGGAACTCCTGCTAACCTCCACTCCTGATTGAAAGGCACAGGGGAGATGTAGGAAATGACTACTTGAGGGACATCAATACTTTCAGCTGAAATAGGGTAGGTTTCTCTGGCCATAATGTGTTCCCATCCTAACTCATGTAACAAATCTGCAATGGATCTCTAAGGTAGAACACAACTGCATAGGCCAATTGATCTATTCAGCCTCCCTGGTTGTCCCTCAACTAGAAAGTAATTCCCTTCCCCATTCAGATACTGGGGAGGCACTGCCTTCCCTGAAATCATCCCCTGGTTCCCTGACCACCAGATACTGCATCAGAGGGCGAAGAACAGGTTCAGCCCTTAGATTGGGGCTGTAGAATTACATAGTATCTAAGACTTGCATTAGCCTAGTTCAGTGGTACAGCTCCACGCTATTCTCTATGTTGTAGATACACAGGGGCCATGGACTGGGCCTAAAAATGATTATAGTTTAAGGTGACCTATGCACATCCAAAACAGATATAGCAAATAAGAAAACAGATTAAGATACAGAACAGGTTTTTTTTCATTTTGCATTAAATCATAACACACACAAAACATTGCATAAAGCAGTGTTTCCCAAACTTGGGACGCCGCTTATGTAGGGAAAGCCCCTGGCGGGCCGGGCCGGTTTGTTAACCTGCCGTGTCCACAGGTTCAGCCGATCACGGCTCCCACTGGCCACAGTTCGCTGCTCCAGGACAATGGGAGCTGCTGGAAGCGGTGCGGGCTGAGGGACTTACTGGCCACCGATTCCAGCAGTTCCCATTGGCCTGGAGCAGCGAACCGCGGCCAGTGAGAACCGTGATCGGCCGAACCTGTGGACACGGCAGGTAAACAAACTGGTCCGGCCCGCCAGGGGCTTTCCCTAAACAAGCGGCGTCCCAAGTTTGGGAAACACTGGCACAAAGGATTTCTACCTGGATTTGTATTAAAATTCCTGCCAGTGAATACATACTATTGCACAGCTATGCACTAGCAAAATAAAGGCATCATTATCAAATAACAATGTTGTTCGTAACCAAGACATTCTAGAGGCTAACTTTACAGCACTGCTTACTAAGCCAGAGTTTTTGTCAGTGCTCACTTTGTAGAATCTGTGGGAGCCTCAGCACAGGGCATATTCTTTCCATAAATATTATATGAATTTAACTACATTGCAAGCTCTTTATAATTTCTCTGAGAAGTGTGTACACACACACACATATATTTGCAGTCAATTGTTATGGTTGGTCTATAATTATGTACTGCATGAGGTCAATATGGAAAACAACCTCATTCATTACTGAAAAGCTTCTTCCACAGAGCATACACCTTAAGAAATCAAATGATCATGCATTGGGACATAAGAACCAGTTTTTAAAGTGCAAACTGTGCACTTTTGTGATTTTTTTTAATTTATGTCATAACTGCTTGTCAGACTCTCTTAATGAGCAATACATTAAACCCCAAATGAACATCTGCTAGTAACAACCAATAAAAGAACAAAATAGTTCCCATGTTACTCATCATGTATCAATGCACACAAATGTCCTCTTCCACAAAGCATAAGATTTGGTGGTTAATATGGTATTCTTAAGCAGAGGATTTATGGTCTACAAATGTTCCTAGGTCACACAGAACGCAACTGTTGTCTGAAGCCTTCTGTAAAAATTACTTCTTAATAAGGATGGTCTTGTGGGGGAGAGGGGCAGGAGAGCTGGGTTTGGACTCCCAGTTCTGCTACATTCTTCCTAAGGGACTGAGGTAAGTCATTAAGGACTCCATTTTCCAAACTGCCCACTTCTTTGCAGGGCCGGCTCCAGGCACCATATTGACAAGCAGGTGCTTGGGGCGGTCAAGGGAGAGGGGCGGCACCTGCAGCAATTCGGGGGCGGCAGGTCCCTCACTCCCTCTAGGAGCGAAGGACCTGCCGCTGAACTGCCGCCGCCAATCGCGGCTTTTTTTATTTTCCCCCAATTGCCGCCGCTGATCATGAACGCGACTTTTTTTTTTTTTTGCTTGGGGCGGCAGAAATGCTGGAGCTGGCCCTGCTTCTTTGGGAGACTTTTAGCTTTTGGGTGGCCAAGGTAGCTATCTTGAGTGGGGTACCCCAAATCAGCAGGCACTTTGAAAATATATGCCTAAACCTCCATGCTTCAGTTTCCTGACTTATACGTAGGGAAATCTCCCTCTCTCCCTCATAAGAGCTTCAGCCTTAATTCATTAATGTAAGTCAAGGATTTTAAGGACTGGATGGAGTAGTTACATAATTGCATAACATTATTGTTACCAGGATTAAAATCACTATGATATTTCAACAAATAACCCAGGATTAAAAAAAATATTTTAAAGAGAGTATAATACAGACTTTTAAAAAATAAATAAATCTTTAACAGGTCTGCATTGAAAATTTCACTATAACGTTATGTTTAATTTGTGTGATAACAGCTATTATTGCTCCGGTAAAAAAATAAGTGTTATTGATACTTTTTGATCTTCGAGTATGGCAGTATGTATCACAGGAAGAACTACTAATGCTGGCTGACCTATAGACAGTGGAGAAGCTAGAGAATTTCTTCAAGATGTCTTTGAAATACACTTTGGAGTTTTATTAGGGTTACTATTTGTCCGGATTCCCCCGGACATGTCCGGCTTTTCTCAGTTAAAAATAGCATCCGGGGGGAATTTGTAAATGTCCGGACTTCCCCCCCCCCATGCAGAGCGCGCGCGGCTGACAGGGCAGCCGGCCAGATGGTGCCACTTGCATGGGGCTCTGGCAGCCAGAGAGAGCCCCTCCTCCGCTTCCCCCTCCTCTCCCCTGCAGCTGAGTTCACTCCCCTCCTCTCTCTCTCCCTCCCTCCCTCTCCCAGCATTCGCAGCCGGCTGGCTGTTCGCAATGGGCCTCCGGCAGTCTGGAGCTCCTCCCCCTGCCCAGCGCGCCGCTCTGCAGCACTCTGCGAGGGCGGGAACCGGGCTATGCGCTCCATGGGGGAGCGCGGCAGCGTGTCGGGCTGTGCATGGAGCCTGACACGCTGTTCTGAGCGGCATGGTAAGGGGGCCAGAAGGTCGGAGAAGGGGCAGGGAGGTTCTGGAAGGGGCAGTCAAGAGACAGGGAGCAGGGGGAGGGTTGGATGGGCCGGGAGTTTGGAGGGGGCTGTCTGGGGTTGGGGGTGTAAGGTTTTGGGCAGTCAGGATACAGGTAGGGGGTAGGATCCTAGGGGGGGCAGTTAGGGGACATGAACAAGGAGGGTTAGGTAGGGGGTGGGGTTCTGGAGGGCAGTTAGGAGCAGGGGTCCCAGGAGGGGACAGTCAGGGGACAGGGAGCAGAGGGGTTTAGATGGGTCGGGAGTTCTGGGGGGAGCTGTCAGGGGGTGAGGAGTGGTTGGATGGGGCATGGGAGTCCCTGGTGTCTGTCTGGGGGTGGGGATGTGGATAAGGGTTGGGGCAGTCAGAGAACAGGAAGGGGGTAGGGTCCTAGGGGACCAGTTAGGATGGGGGGAGGGTCTCAGGAGAGGGCAGTCAGGGGACAGGTAGCCTCCAGACCTCCAGACCCTGCGCCCCCGGCCGGGCGCTTCCCCTCCCGGGAAGCAAACCGTGAAGCTGGGGAAGCAAACCGTGAAGCTGGTAGCGCTCGGGCAGCTGTTTCATGGCTGGGAGGGAGGAGGGGGAATGCGGGGCACTTAGGGGAGGGGGCGGAGTTGGGGCAGGGACTTTGGGGGAAGGGGCGGAGTTGGGGCGGGGAAGGGGCGGGGAAGGGGTGAGGCCGGGGGTGGGGCCAGGGCCCCGTGGAGTGTCCTCTTTTTTTTATGAGGAAATATGGTAACCCTAGTTTTATTCCATTAGGATCAGGCCTAAAACGCTTGACATTGTGGAACATTTCTGGATACAGGAAGCAAAAGGTCATTAATTTATTTAAATTTATTGGAGGACCCTGTACAGGCTATAAAATCACATACCAAATTCAAATGGATCAAAATTCAAAGAGCATCTTCCTCATCCAACAATGAAATCCTTCTCTTGCTATCCACTTTTATTCAAACCAACCTACTTCCTCAAGGTAATCCTGGTATAATATATAGAGTGCCCTAAAGTTCTGATGAAGGAGAGGCAAGTAAGTTCCAGAGTACAGGATTTCGCTCTGAAATCAGACCTTTCCTGTTGCAGGAGGGAGTGTTTTCTATGTATTCTATCCAGTTTTAATATGGATCACAAGAAGTTGCAGTGTGTTTGATCTTTTTCTCAACTATTTGGCCTGCCCTGCCTAATACACATATATGGTGTCTCATCTGCCTAATGCACATGCAGACCTGTTTAAGATTTAATCAGACCCTTCCCTTTGGACATGGTAGCAGGCAAACAGCGGATGTTTTCACACAGACTGCATAGCATATGCTCATGACATCTCTTTCTGAAGCAAGTTCCTCTGCTGTATCATAGCCTAGTGGCACCACACACTATCTTTCACTTAATCTCATGAGATGCCAGAAAATAAAGACAATGAAAACATGAATTTTGCAAGCACTTTTGGCTCCGGATAATGCAACACAGATCGTGTTACCACAGGTCCTGGAAAATCCATTATATTTTGTGTGTCAAAGTGGGTGGAAGAAAAACACTGCCCCACAGGCAGGCTCTGTGATAACAATTCCATCTTCGAGAATGAAGATGTGTGGAAACAAGCCTCTATATGCTCTTCATGGGGAAGTAAACAATGTCAGGTAGAAAAGATGGAGGAGGCACTTCCAGGAAACATTTGATGTCTTTCTGTGTACAGTAGGTCCACAAGTAAGGTCTAAGTACATGCCTGCAATGGCTCGCAATCTGAATGCAGGTTTAGGAAATCGATTAGTGGAGTCACAAACAATACAACAGAGATACAAATGAGGAATGACCTCCTTCAAAAGTGTCATATTTAGGTAGAAGGCCTTGTGCTGAAGCAGAGGGCTGCAAGTCTGAGTATCTAAATTCTAGTTCCAGCTCTGCCACAGACTTCCTCTGTAATCTTGGGCATATCTATTAGGTTGACGTTTTCAAAAGTGGCCTCTAAAAACGATGGCAGGCAACTTTACATAGCTACGAGTGCCTAAAGTTGGGCACTCCAAAACAGTGCAATGTCCAAAATTAGAGTTAATTTTTGATAACCTCTATGTTTTTAATGGAAAAAATTGCATTACTGTCTCTCTTCTTTAATCACACAGGCATGAACCAACTAAGCCATTCAGTACAGCTAAGGAAGTCATCATGAGGACTAAGTATATTTTCCATTAATTGATTTAACCAGATGTCAGTGTCCTCCTAGAGCAAGACTCATGAGAATATTATGCCTTAGGCCCATCATTTCTAGGGTCGTTGCATACACAGACACATCAGAAGACATGGCCAATGTGCTTTACATTAGTCAAAAGTGATTTACCAAAGCTCAGTTATATTTATACACATGAGTGCAGAAAAGCTTTTGGTTCTTGAAGCAGGGGCCAACCGAATCCAATCCAAGGATGCCCTGTGTCTAAAACCACACAATATATTAGGTGTCAACAGAACTCATAATTATTAGCAATTTGCTTTGCCAGCGAAGTGACAAATGTCCGTAGGGAACTACCAGCTGTGCCCTTAAACAAACAATTACAATAAACCAATGTTATCTGCTAAAGTTGAAGCACCAGAATTCTGGTGTTTACATTACATAGTGAGCTGTGTTCCATTGTGTAAACAAATGACTTAGAAAATAATAAATCTTCCATACTTCCGGAAAGATTTTCAGGCTTCAAGCAAAGAAAAATAAAAAAGAACTGAAAGCAAGACAGAGTTAAGACAACTTTAAATAAAACAAAACTCTGCAAAAATTACTCCAATATCTATTCCGTGTGACAGAACTCTGAGCTGGCACTACTAACAAACAATTGTTGTGATCTCGCTTCAGCAAAAGTGTATCCTTAGGCTAAATCAGTCCCAAACCTTACAATTCCATGTTAAATAAATAACTGAAAATCAGGAAATAAGTCTATTCATTAACCTTCAGTGATTTTATTTTATTGTTTTGGTGAGGGAATCACATGGATGCAACAAATCCATGTTCTTCTCCGCTGCTGATGATACCAAGAAGAGGATAGACTGGAGAAAAGACTTTACAGAAAAGTCCAAAATGACCTATATTTATACTGGAATACATTTTAATAATCCTAACTGCCTCGGCAGTGTTTCATAACTCTCTTTAAACAACAAAGTCTAGAATAATTCCCTTTGTGTGCAGTCAAGTATTATCTTAAAGCGCTGAAAGAATGATTTACCATGAGATAAGGCTACAAAATCCTGGAATGTAATTGTTTTTCAGCAAATTCATATAATATACTGTGCACAGCTAGCAAGCCTGGATAACACACCTATAAGCAGGGCAGCCCTGCCTGGCATACCCACATGCAGTAGGCCATGTGCAACATGGGGGGTTGCTGGAGAAGATGTAGGGTGGTCTTAATGATTATATGCACTTGGGGTGATTAATGGAATTTATGTTGGGACTTTTACTGTATTATGAACTATTTTGAACAATGTTAATAAAATCCATGTTGATGGACTAGAAGACAAGCTTGTATGGAGTTAGTGGGGCCTCTGAAAAGGGAAACTGAGACAGGCACCAGCACCCTCAACCATGCACTGAGTCTCTGGCAGTCTCCCCTGTCCTTGTACTAGAACAGCCACCCTAGCCCTTTCAACTGGAGTGAAAACCTGCTCTCCTCAGAAGAACCCCCACAGCCTCTCTCCCGGGAGTATCCTTGCCAGGGGAGCAGCCCTTATTTTCCCTCCTCTCAATCGAGCTCTCCAGCCCTGGAGATTTCAGTGAACACGCTCACCCACTGATCCCCTGCCTTCAGCCCTCTACAGCCTTTGTTCCAACTGCAGAGGGAGTTGTCCGCAGGCAACTCCCTCTGCTGCTCCTTCTGCTTCGGCCTTCTCCAGCCCTGGCTCTCTGGCTTGTGGAAGTCAGCCAACAAACTCCTCTTGCTGCTCTCTGCCTTCAGCCTTCTCCCAGGAACTATCTTTTGCTTCCTTTTAGAAGTCCACCACTCCCCTGGTCTCTGGCAGCTCTCACCTGCCCTTCCTGACCGAACCAGTCTGCTCTGACTCACCGGGACACCTCTCCATCAAGGCTCTTTCTCACTGGGTCTCTCCCTCTCACTGGGTCCCTTCCAACACACTGGGTCTCTTCCTGTCCTTTTATAGCCCTCAGGTGCTGTCTGTCCGTCCCATCCCCAGCCCGTCCCCCACCCCATCCCAGGAGCACAAGTCCTGGCACAGGAGAGCTGGCCCTACTTCATTCACAGGGGTCAGCCACCCTGTGACAACAATTTGTGTCATGCTTATACCTTAGTTAATACAATTTATCTTTCACCTTACAGGCACACCATACCTTTAGCTAAAATCAATAGACCTATCAGAGTGTGATTTTTCACACGTCTAGGCATTTTAGAGATGAAGCAACCAAGCTTGGAAGAGTTTAGTAGCCTAAGTCAGAATCTGCTATCTGTACTCACATCAAGTAGTATCAGGCTCTCCAAGTAGTCTCAGTGAAATAAATGAGACTTCTCATACAGTAAGGTGCAAACACAAGTAAGGGTGACAGAATCTAGCCCTCTACATAAAACTGTATTTGGAGGTTGAGTTGCAACATTGTGTAACGATATTTCTGTCATAAATTCATCATATTGTGATTCCTGCCCTAGAAGGTGGGCAGGCAGGAGAATGCTTTTCACATTAGAAAAGGCTTTTTCTTTCAAGGTCCGATGCAAAGCCCACTGAAGACAATGGCTTTGAATAAGTCCTCAGTGCTCTAATAGTGAGCCTAGAGAACCTAGGGTATGGTATGGTCTGAGGGTATGTCTACACAGCACAGTAAGCCCAGGCTCTGACTCAGGTTTGAGTCCAAGCCCAGTTTCCATCCACACACAAATCAGTCTGATTCGGATCAGCAAGCACTCAGAACCCAGGGTCCTAGCACCCTGCTGGGAGCTGGGTCAGAGCCCAAACCCACTGTGACTCAGGTCTACACCCTGTAATTTTACAGAGTGGACACAGGTCAAGCCGCAGACCCAAGTCAGAAGGTCTGTGTAGTGCAGTATGGATGCATTAGCATGGCTGTAAGACCCAAGTCCAACAACTGTGGATACTCACGCAGGGGCCTGGAAACTCCAAGTCCAAAAGCCCAGATCCCACAGACCAAGGTTTACAATGTAGTGTAGACATACCTGAAGAGACCAGTATCTTTCCCAGGGAAGCCAGCATTCTCCTGCTATCTGCACTCCAGGGATGGGCTCATGAAACACATGTTCTTCTGGGCTGCACTATAGCTGATGATGATGAACATTTTGAATATCTCATTGCAGTTTCATTGCAGGTACACCTAGCTGTAGACAGAACCAAATCTGAACCTCGGCTTTCCCTATGTAGGCACTTCAAGTATTTGTCAACTAGTTCATCTTCAGTACTCAGTACATGTCTGTTCTTTAGTACTGTGCAAACCTTCATTCACTTTTGATTCATGGGAGTTCATATCCCTTGAATTTTTCTTTGAGTTTCAGATTTGAACAAACTACAAAACTCTAAGTGAAACTCCACCACAGTTACTCAGTACTGGGTCCTGCTTAATTCAAAATCACATGAACTTGAACTGAGTTTTCGATTTCTAACAAAACTCACATCCAGGATAGTGTTGTCTTGTTTGGGGTTTTATTATGAAAAATTTGCACAGTTCTAATATTCAAAAATAATATATATTTAACATTCTACTTATATGCTATAGTAGTTAATAATCTCTGCATATACTTACATTCTATTATTTCAACATGGTTAGTAGAAACATCACAGCACAATCAGAACTACCTAGCCCACTGTAACTAAATTAACTCACTGCTATGCCATTTTTCCTAACCAAATATTTTTCCACAAGAATAGCTTCCTGAATGTTCAGTGTTATATTGGAAAAAATTAAAAACCACAACAAGAAAAAGCACACTAAGTATTCATTCAGTAAGGTAATTAAGCACATGTGTAACTTTAAGCATGTGTATTCCCGTTGAAGTCAGTGGAGCTATTCATGTGCTTAAAATTCAGCTCTTAAGTACCTTGCTGAACTGGGGCCTAAATCATCAAGCATTTACTTTCTCAGTGCATCGCATTCAAGCATGTATCGCACAAAGTATGTACGTCTCAGACAGTGTCTGTAAAACAGACAAAATTCCATGCTGCAGCTGTTTCCTAGGAAACCAACACTAGCCTCAAAGAAACAGACTGAACACAGTGGAACAAAACCACAAAGAAATAACTGCTACTTATCCCCACTTTTTAACAATTTCAAAGTTTTATAAACAGTAGAAACATACTAATGAAAAATTCCATGGTATGAACAGTTTACAATCGGTGGCAATGGGATACTCGTGATCCTTCCTCACTTGCTTACCCACAGGGTTTAAAATCCTCCATGAAAATGTTTTACATTACAGACAGTTTTCAATGGGGGCAAATATGAGAAGTCTGAGGAGATTTAGCATCAAACATTACTAGTTGAAAAAAAATCTACAGGATTTGATGCAATGTGGTATGCATATGAAGGAGCAAAAGTTCTAGACTTTCAAACCAGCACTGCATTCTGAATTCAAGCCCAACAAATAGAGATCCTTATGGATTTCAAAGGAAACCTCTCAGTGATCAAAGAGGTGGCTCTTTGGTCTAGGCATATGTCTCTCCCACAGGAGCTAGGCCCCAGGTTCAAATCTTAGTTGAGCTGTCCAAGCTAGCGAGATTTCTTGAACTGTAAGAAACAATCATGCATTGCCAGCGAAATCAATTAGATAATTTAGTAGGACTTTTCTTCAAGTTCTACAATTCAATATGACCCTATTTTTTACTGTATACACATATTTTAGGCATTCATGAGCTCTTTGTTTCCCCCACCTCACTTATGAACTAGAGATAATAAAAGTACACCTGCCATTCATTATCTATTGCACATATATAACTTCTCTGGTTTATGCATGTATTTGAGTTCTGATTCTTAATTAGAATATTTGAGTTCTGATTCTTAATTAGAATATATTGTTCTCTGTCATACTGACTCCATTTTAAAACTTCTCTTTTGATAAGGAAATTTTACGCAAGTTCAATTTCAAGATTGTAAGAGACTTCAGTGCAGCAGGCAGTTAATGTGGTGAGCCTGAAGCTCCAAATTATACATTACATGGGATTTTTCCCCCATTTACTAATTCTGAAGAAATGTTTTTGTTTATTTGGCAAATTACAGAATATGCCATGTATTTTTTTTTTTTTTAGATTTGTAATTTACTATCCATTATGGAATAACAGCTATTTATAGCTGGATTATTTGTATACTATCGCTGATGGCTTGGTCTGCATCTTTAAAAACAATGAAAAAAACAACTGGTTGTTTTTTCCATTATTCCAAAGTTAAAAAACCAGCCAGCAAGCTCACAAAATTCCAAGGCCCTCATATTTCCTCTCGATCAATAGAGCTTACTGCTGTGATCTTCCTCCTGACTCCTAACTGCAGGTAGGCTGGGCAGGTACTTAGTCAAGTACATTAAGCATAAAATCTGGTTTATTTTTTATCTTTGAAAAATCCATTAATAAATAAGAAATTACTAAAGCTCATGTCTGATTTCTCCCCTTATTCCTTTTTTTGCCATTTTATGCTTCTGCTCTAATTCTCACCCTCAGCACTTAAAAATCTACTTCCACTTTTCATATTGTACATTTTAGAATACAATGATGAACACAAGAATTCTGCAAATTACAAACAAACAAACTGAGGACTCTGTCCAGCATGGAAGTTAATCTTGCATTTAAATGCTGTGCTGGATCATGGGTTAATGCCTCAGTCTACCTCCTCACAGAAGTCAACTGGAGACTGTTTCACTGGGATTTGGACTGGGTCTTAGATGGCCAAGTAGATCTTTCTGCTGGCTATATGAATTGGGTTCAGATAATCAAACAGATCATTAAATTCGAGAGTAAGACATAAGGTGATGTATGCTGCAATATTCTTGGCAGTCAACAGATAGCACTATTACAAACAATCTCAAGTTCTGTTTGACTGAGTGTATAGGCAGCTGGATGTTGGAAAGTGTTTGTTCTGATGTAGCTCCTCTTGGGAGCTGCGCCTATCATCAGTAAAAGTTGGTTTACTATGGTAACCTCAGACTGAATTATTTCTGAGGTTCAGCTGCTGCCTGCAGGATATACCCACTCCAACATACAAAAGTATTACATTATTATTGTTACTTCTTAATATGTATATTACTATATCACCCAAAGACTTCAATCAGAATCATGGATACACTGTGTTAGGCATTATACAAACTCACACAAAGATGCTATCCCTTACCCCAAGGGCATAAAATCAAACAGTATCAAAACATCACATACAAAACCTACAACATGCAAGTTTATTTAAACTCAATTTTTTTAAACTGCCACACCCACCTTTTCAGTTGAAAGCATGAAAAAGTTGTAACAAGAAAATAGGCTCATCATCACAGTAGTGATTTGAATGTTTTTACAGAGTGACGCTGTAAGTTATGAAATACAGGTTTTAACATTCAGTGTTATCAGAGTATCCATACTAATTTGTTGGCTCTTTTTTCTCCCACATGTCTCCATTTTCCATGTTCTGCGTGCTTTGCCTGTCCCAATGCTTGATGTCTCTTACATCAGTGCTTCACTTCCTTTCTTCCTTTTTTTGCCAACACGTTTCAATATTCTGTGACTTTTGCCAAAACAAGCATTTAAACATCTGGAAATCATCCTCCATCATTTTCACCAGTGAGATGCATTTGTCTTAAAAAGTAATTCCCAGGCAGGCCCCATTAAGACACAGTATTACCTTTAAAAAAAATCTTTCCAAATATTCTCTGGCTATAGAATATTGTAATCCATGGAGAATTCAGGGGCTTTTTCCTTCAGATTAAAACCAAACTTCACTGCACTGGTCTAAGTTGTAACATCCTGCAGAAATATCTCTGATTTCCCCTGAAGAATTTAATGTTGATGACCTGGAAGCCCAAACCAATGGGCACTGATGATGTTAGGAAATTGTAAACTGACAAATTTGGGAGGTGACGTTACTTTACATCTTTTAATATTGCATGTTACATCTTTTTAATATGTGCAACATGAAGTTAAAAGCACAACACTATCACTTTATTTCTATTTCTTTAAAATAAAACATTTTAGCAGGTAAAATATTGTATGGGACTTCAGTGGCAAAAATGTGAGACTATTCTGTACTTAATGCCATAATAAAATACATCGTAGTACTATGATTTTAATACTAGGAATAGAAAAGCCTCAACCATAATGTCTCCAGAAGTGGCTTTCATTGTGCAGCCACCCCCCACTCTCCAACTAATGCAGGTAGTGGTTTAAAGAGGATTTAATCCAATATATTGTAGCCAACAAATCAGAAAACATATGTCTCATGAGATGTGAGGCATATGCATTATGCTTTAATTTCATTACGTGAGAGACTCAGTAGAAATGTTATTTTAAGGCCTCACATTCTTAAAGGGACATTGTCAAGGCTAGTAGGCCCCAAGTAAGACTTAATATATCAGTTTGGTTTGGCTGTTCCTCCATTCAACATGCCTGCTCCATGGCTGTGAGTGCTGCAGGAAAAGACTGAACTTTACACAACTCCTACCCTTGGGATGCCTTGGCTTGTTTATAAGAGGGTCACCTAGTTGAGAAGCATCAACTTATATTTCAGCCTTCCTTTAGAACGCTGATACATTATTCAGTGTGGGAAAGACAATGTAAAGGTTGGAGTTTTTATTACTAAGTGCCACAGAGGAGTCATATTTGGGCATACCCTCCCAATCACACACTGAGGATCCTTGGGAAACACAGGCCCCATCTCATATCCCACAAATCAATAAGAAGTTTTTGACTATTATGCTCTGATGCACCCCAGAACTATCCCAAAACACAAGGAAATCTAAGCAAGAAATGCAAGTAGATGGTCAATCAAAACATGTAATAACCATGAACCAGTTAAGTCAGCAACAGTCGGAACAAAACATAACAGCCCAAATGGCAGGTATGTAGTAGCAGGCCCTGAGTAACTGCACATCCCCAATACTATGTAGATATACACAAAGGAATGGGAACTGGAACATTGCATTCAGGGAGCAGGAACCAGGAAACAAACAGGAACAGGTACAGGAAGCAAAAGCAGGAAGGCTACACATACACACCAGTCATCACATTACCCTTCTATGCTTAGTCATGGCTCCTCTTCCCAGATGGAAGTACAAATCTGCACTGGTACTCAGTCTGGTGAATGCGTGCATGTGTAGGGATAGGATGGATAGGAAGATAATGCTGCAAAATCCATGGCTGGCTAGGACAATATACACATCAATTTCTCTCCATTTCCAGCAGGCCATGTCCCCAACATTTCCACATACTAGGTGGGCAGAAGGGCTTCTGCTGACTCAAGGACAGATGAAAGACTGAGCTCCTCTACCCTATTGTTTTCTGTCCAATTTGAGCATGTTAACTATGTTTGTCTCCACTCTGTGCCATGCAGCAGAGAGCAGGATAGGAGCCATAGTTTTACTCTCTTTTGCTTCCATATTGCAATGCCAACTCAGATCTAATTTTCTGTCCATTAGCATGCGCAAGCATCTTTCAGCATTTCTCTCACATGCTGACACGTGTTTCAGGTTATTTTTCCCCAGCTGGATTATAACAGCTTGCATTTTTCTAAATTGATTCTGATCCTATTATTTTCTGCCCATATTTCGATCATTTACAACAACTCCCTCTTTAGTATCATCTGTGAATTGCATTAACATGCTGTTTCTCTCTTCTTCTAGGTCATTACTGAAGGCTCTCCACAAAATTGGATCTAAGAGAGGTCCCTATGATGTTACACACACTAGACACCTCCCCCAACTAAGTACATGATTGTTAATCTTTAATCCAGTTGCTTAGCCACTTCTCAACCCATGAACAGTGTTCATATCCAAGCCAACAATTTTGAGTCTAAAATTACATGAGACTTTGTCAAATGCTTTATTAACAATCAAATATTATTACTACATCTACCATATTCCCATCAGACACTGGTGTTGTAAAACTGAAGGAGGGGGTGAAGTCTGCAGTGTCTTTCCCCTTTAAAATGACTTCACTATAGTTTATAATCCCATAACACAGTGGTTCTCAAACGAGGGCTGCCGCTTGTTCAGGGAAAGTCCCTGGTGGGCTGGGCCGGTTTGTTTACCTGCTGCGTCTGCATATTCGGCCGATCACGGCTCCCACTGGCCGCGGTTCGCTACTCCAGGCCAATAGGGCTGCAGGAAGCGGCGTGGGCCGAAGGACTTGCTGGCCACCCTTCCTGCAGCCCCCACTGGCCCGGAGTGGCGAACTGCGGCCAGTGGGAGCCGTGATCGGCCGCACCTGCGGACGCGGCAGGTAAACAAACCGACCCGGCCCACCAGGGGCTTTCCCTGAACAAGTGGCAGCCCTAATTTGAGAACCACTGCCATAACACACAAACACTATTACACTCTGTGACTGAAGGTAAGGGTTAGAATCTCTTTCAGGGGATGCAAAAGGGCTGTAATACAATTTATGAGTCTAGCTCTAGGGGTATGTCCACACTGCAATAAAACACCTGCAGCTGGCCTGTGTGAGCTGACTCGGCCTCGTGGGGCTCTGGCTGCAGGGCCAAAAAAATGCAGGGTAGATGTTCAGGCTCAGGCTGGAGCCCAGGCTCTGGGACCCTCCTCCCTCATGTACCCTCAGTTTCTTGGAGAGATCTACAATCATTTCCAAAAACTTGAGTCTCAGATATCCCAGATGAACACATGGTGAAAATTTATAAAAATATAATAAATTATCCTTGTATGTAGAAATTAAGCCTAAAGCTTGGAAGCCTAAAGGCTGAGCCTAGAAAAGCTTCAGCTAGTACAGAACACAGAAGCCACTCTTCTAAGCAACATTAGCCACTATGACTGTATCTCCTCAGTGCTTTGGGCCTCTGCACTGGCTCCCTATTGAACACAGTACTCAATAAAAGGTTTCCATTTTTATATTCAAAGATCTGCATGGGATTGGCCCAAGGTATCCAAGAGATCACCTCTCCTTCCACAAGCATGGCCTCTTACAAGTACAGTACCTCCTCACTTAAAGTCATCCCAGTGAACGTTGTTTCGTTGTTACATTGCTGATCAATTAGAGAACATGCTTGTTTAAAGTTGTACAATGCTCCCTTAGTCGTTTGGCAGCCGCCTGCTTTGTCCACTGCTTGCAGGAAGAGCAGCCCATTGGAGCCAGCTGGTGGGGGCTTGGAACCAGGGTGGACCGGCAGCCCCCCTATCAGCTCCCTGCTCCTCTAAGTTCCCTGTGTGGCAGCCGCCCAGCAGGCTATCAATTGCCGGCAGTTCAGCTGTCCCTCCCCTCACTGCCATGTGCTGCTCCTGCCCTCTGCCTTGGAGCTACTCCAGGGAGCCTCCTGCTTGCTGTGCGGGGTGGGGGTTGATGGGGGAGAGAGGCAGGCTAATGTCAGGGTGTTCCCCTCTCCCCTGCTCCTGCACCCCACTTACCCCATCTCCGGGGGGGGGGGGGAGAGTGAACATGACAGGGCTCGGGACAGAGGGAGCTTCCTGGGAGCAGCTGCTGTCTCAATTTGCTGATCTACTTAACCAAGCAATGTACTTAGAATGGGGTCAGCCTACTTAAAGGGGCAATGCGCATCTCTCTCTCTCACACAGGGTATGTGTCTCTGTCTGCCATGCTGTCTCCCCTCCCTCCATTCATGCTGCCTTGTAGAATGTGAGGCTACATTAACAACAATGGGTTAACCCTGGAGGGCTCAGCCAAAAGCTAGTTCATCATTTAGCAGTAAGGCATTCCCTGGGAAATATCCCACCCTCTTCCACCCTCTGACTTCACCACCTCAACCAACCTTCACAATCATCATCGCTGTGTACAGTATTAAATTGTTTGTTTAAAACTTATACTGTGTGTATTTTGTCTGGTGAAGAAAAATTCCCTGGAACCTAACCCCCCCATTTACATTAATTCTTATGGGGAAACTGGATTCGCTTAACATCATTTCACTTAAAGTCGCATTTTTCAGGAACATAACTACAGCATTAAGCCAGAAGTTACTGTACATTTCACTGGAAATGAGTCAATCAGTAGGTAGAGGCTCGCGGGGAAAAGGGCTTCAGAAACATTCACATCCTCTGATAGGCTACTAGTGAGGCTGCCCGGTCAGTGTTGGACATTTCCTGGATGAGTATCTTTCCATTCAGGAGCCTAATCTTTTAGAAAGTAAGGCTAAATACAAAGGCATAGAAAGAGCATGTAATAAATTAGTGAAAGGAGCACACATGGATTGGTTTTGATTTCACTTTAACAATTCATAATTCAGTGTAAATTCCTTTCCTTAAAATAGCAATGAACATTAAAGACAGGATGTACTGTACCTGACAATCCTTAATTATATATCATAGCCTACAGGAGGTAGTAATGTTTCAGTTCCTTCTTTCAACAACACTTACTATGCCCCAGGATACTGTTAACCAAGCATCTAACATATGAACTGTAACATTTGACAATCTTAACATTCAAAGTAATCAAAGGAAAGAACATCTTAAGATAGCTGTCTAAAAGAGACAGAAATAATTGTCACAGGGTAGCAATCACAGCAGCAGCTAATCTCTATTTCAGCCTTCATTATATTTAAAGATTTGACAGAATGAAGTAGAGAAATTATTTGTGAAAAACTGAACTGGAGATAAATTGTCTTAACTCAGATTGCCTAATAGATTTATGTCTATATTTCTACACTTTAGTTCATTGCCTGACCTACTTAGATATTTAATGCCTGGAGGCATTAAAACTCAGGGTGGAAAGTGAACTGACAAATCAACCAAGCGATCTCTTCCAGAATCTCTTGGAAAGATATTTAATCTGATTAACCAAGGGCAGTCAGTTTGTGTCTACTCAAAATATCTTCTGAAATTCACTGTGATACCACATGTACCCAGCAAAAGGGAAAAGAAGTTCCACTAAAAGGAAGGATCGCTTGATGATTATCTGTTCTGTTCATTCCCTCTGAAACACCTGGCATTGGCCACTGTCGGAAGACAGGATAATGGGCTAGATGGACTTTTGGTCTGTCCCAGTATGGCCGTTCTTATGTTCTTAAGGAAAGTTTTATCTTATGTTTCACTTTTTCCCAGAAGTAAATATTTGGATCTTGGGTCTATTTTACCTGAACTAGACTCCTGGAAGAAATATTCTAATATTCTGAATTATATACAGGAGTATGGATTATAACCAACAGTACTATAGGAATAGTCCTTGTTGAATTGAAAGCCAAGCGCCATGAGATTATCCAGAGAACACAGGCACAGCATGAAAACTAATTCTCACATCCACCTATGTTACTGTAATTCCAAAGAGTAGAAATCAAATACTGTGAGGTTATTTACATTCCATTAAAGGAGACAGGAAGTGTTGTGGAAGTCTCTCTATATAAGATAGAGATAAACTCTGTTAGATGAATTTTTTACCTAAAATATTTTGCTGGTAGCTACAGAAAAACATTGCGTTATTATCCAGCAGGTCTCCTGAAAGTGTGACCAGCATTTCTCCTCGCCAGAGGCCAAGCCTAGTATTTCCATCCCCCAATCTTTACCAGCCAATATAGAACCTTATAGCTGTGCATGAATATGGGTCTCCCACATAAGAGATCAATATACTCTTGCCATACCTCTGGCCCTCTGATAGTCAGTCTTAATCTTCCTGCTTATATAACACATGACCTTTCAGCAGCATGAGCTGATGGGATGATGGAATGCTGAAGTTGTCTCTCACTATAAGAACACCAGCACAGCAGGCAGTGGCAACTTTGTGTTTTAGTTAGAAAAGATCATGATAAGTAACAGCTTGGATATTTGAGCTTAATTTCCGTAAGTGCCAATGGTTTATCAGCATCCAAACCTTCCTGTATTTTATTATTTTCATAACTGCAAATCACCCCATGAAACAAAAATTCCACATGCATAAATTCAATGAAAGGCAGGCTCTCCACACAACTGAAAGCACATGTTAAAGACGTCAGTGAGGTTGAGGGGGTAATGTGGACAGGGGTGAATCTTACTCAAGATGAAACATAATACATTATATCCTGTTTTTAAGAAGCAAGTGGGCATTATTGACCTCAACATGTGCACTCTATCAAATCTGCACACTGCAAGTACAGTTCCATGCTAAATTATAATGGATGGGTAAATGACCCATACAAAATCATTTTCAGTGCAACACTGATATTGGTTTCTACCATGACATATAATTTTGTACAGGAGCAAACAAATAAAGAATGCAGTTCTCTAGCAGAGATATTCTGGAAGTAAAGAGCCATATTAGCATTTCCTGCATTTCTTCTTGACCTAAAGCTTACAGGCCACAGCTGAAACATATTGGCCCAGGGCTAGCAAGTAAAACACATACTCATATTTACATATTTTTCCCCATAGGCTTTTGAGAAGTTATCTATAATGCACTCCTAACATTCCTTGCATTCCTGGTAAGTACAGTGACTGGAGCAATTCAGTTTAGAACACATTACTGGGAAAGGACTAAACTGAAAAGAGCAGGCATTTCTTCCCTTCAGAAACAGAACAAGGAAGGTGTTTTAAAATGAGTACTTTGAATATAATGGTTAAGCTTAGATGTAATTAGAGGACCTCTAATACACATATTAAAGGATCTATTCTCCTTTCCACATGTCTGTGTAATTCCCAATGACATTAATAAGAGTTATGTTGGAAAGAAGAATAGTCTGAATCAATCCATACAAAACAATCCATATTATTAGTTTATTTGTTGAACAATGCATATGAAACAGAGTTCATTTTTACTGTGTCATACTGTTAAATTAATGTTACCTTTTATTAACTTAAAACAGAAGAAGAATACAGTCAAAGAATAATGCACAATAACAGAGTCAAAACAAAAATTGTCCAACAAAACAGTCAAACAATAGATCACAACATGGAACACTCTCAGGACACCCAAGATCTGATAAAGGACAAAGAAAATAAGTGTCCTTTCACCTATTAGAATTGAATATATAAGTTATGCTCATCCTGACTACAGCTTATGCTGATGTAAATTGAGTATAGTGAATCCTGAGTAGAGATAGAGATGAAGCTATTCCTTCATATCTGGACTTTTCAAAGATTCTGAAGTTCTTTTCCAGATTTCAGAACTGAGTTTTTGATTTGGGACCTTCGCTGATGCTGAATTTTTAAATATTCAATGTGGACCCGAACAAACTCCCATCCTAGTCAATGGGCAATCATTCCACTGATTAAACTGGAAATGGCATCAGACCCTAAATGGATTTCAGGTAAGTTCAGACACACCAACGTGATGTCTCTCAGTCTACAGTAAGAGGATTTCTCATGGCAGCATGTTCCTGAAGATCCATTAACAAATTACTGTGAAACCCAGTGTGGGGAGTTAGATTTCCCAGTACTAGTAATTATTTTCCTTGCTATCACTTAAGCTAAATTTTAAAAATTCACTTTGGACTCATTCAAATGTAAGATAGTTCAGTACATCAGAAGATAGTTTTGGATTAAAAGAATCACAGTTGCAATGTTACAAACAGAAGTGATCTGGGTCTTTTGAGTGGTTAATTAAATTTGGAACATCTCCAATTATATTAGTGTAAATTTTGCATCTCTGGCAATTATACAATTAAACTTTTTCCATACTGCATTTACACAACTTATTGGATGTGTTCTCTTCAGTGAATTCTGAAAAGGTAACAAATATTTCCTATTATCTGAAATGCTAAAATACTGAAACATATTTCACTGCAATCTATTTCCGGTAATATTTCAGGCAACCTAAAAAGAGATGCATCCGAAGAAGTGAGGTTTTTACTCACGAAAGCTTATGCCCAAATAAATCTGTTAGTCTTTAAGGTGCCACCAGACTCCTTGTTGTTTTTCTAAAAAGAGATACTAAATTTACTAATGTATTTAGGGACTGATCCTGCAGCCCTTTCCCTCTAGGATTAGTCCCACTGGGATTGTACTATGGTGACTCATCCAATGTCTACTGAAGTCAGTGGAAAGCCACCCATTAGCTTCAGTGGGCTTTGGAACAGGTCATTAGACACTATAGTAATGGGTGCTAATAAAAAAACTCATTAAAATAGATGAGCTAAATGAGATGGACCGAAAGGCCAGACCCCAAATCAGAAGAATCAGGAATAAAATGTTAACAAATCATGGAATTAATTTGCCTTAGTGGATATACCATGGCAAACCAAAACAGACTTATAGCAGGAGTATTTAGCAGAAAGTGTGCCTTCCACAAACAATACTGTTACTCCACGTAGATGTTGTGTCACTGACTTTAAACACTGGCACCTTCTCATTATCAATGGTTGCTCAACAGAAGACTTAATTCTGCAAGTTTCCTTTATCCTAACTAAGGATGCTCCAGTCTCCAAAAGCCTTTCATAATTTCCTGAAGTACGGAAAACACGTGATTCAAATGTTGTTATCTGGGAACTTTTTAACATAACATAACACAACACACAATGCTATAATAATCCTACCACTATCTTGGAGGTAAGGCATGACTGTATATAACTGGAAAATGGTGTCACCTCAGAAGCACCTTTTATTGTTTAAAAGCATGAACTATGTAGCTACATATTCTCCTGAGAGACATTATATGTCACATAAGTGTAAATGGAGTATGTTTTAGTCATTTTATTTCAAGTTGAGGCTGTAGTACCTGATTTCCTCAAAATCTGGAGAATGTATATTTCTGTAAATGGACATTTCTGGGTTCATTTCCCTCTTGTTATATATAGAGTTAATGCATGAATCATTCCAACCTATGTTATACATACAGTTAACATCTACAACAATCAATGTTATATAATGTTTTGGAAGTGTAATTTAACATATCGTTAGATTCTGCCATTAAAATTAGTTAACTTCCAATTATTATTTCCTAAGAAATCACCAGTAAATATGCCCAGTGACTGAAGTTTTAGTATTACTAAAATAAGTAAGACACAGAATTGTGAGATTTCTTCTAAAGCATGTGAAATCATTAATTTCAATGAAAAAGCAAGAGATAGCAAGATGGGACAAAAAGATGGGACGGCACCAACACTCACAACAGAAGTAAGAATATTGTACCAAATGGCATTTCTATTCTAATTTTCTATGTATACAGCTCTGTGCTCTAATCTGCAGTGCCCAGCCTTCCTTCTTATGTAATGGCGTGTATAAATTGTAATTATGGACACTCTAGGACATAAGAAAACGCAAGCTAGGCCAACCACTGGCATTTAAATAAGTTGCATTTTTCACATTGAGAAGATGCTATGCTTTTGGACTTGCACAAGTAAAAACTATTTCCTATGTGTTCTAATGGATATTTTAGACTTTTTAGGTAGCATGAGTTTAACAAAACTCAAGATTTGTATTATTTGATGGTGAGAAGTATGCAGTAGATTCCAATGTTTCTAACTACAAAGTGGTTTTGATTACACTTGAGATTTCATGTTATGAGACTTCTGATATTTCTGAATGTTCTGAAGTTTCAGTCCCCAGTAAGCTTTTGTTACAAACTAAAATTCCAGGTTGGCCTGATTATTTTATTCATTTTTCTCTAAGGGAAACTGTGTTTGCCTTATTTTTGCCCTATATACTTTACTAAATTAAGAATGGATTATTCCTTTGTTTACAAAAGCAATGATTAAACTGGAAATCCCACCTCTCTGCCCCAGTTCAAATGAAAATCCACTGAACCAGCACTTGATGACTTACATTTTCCAAATCAAATTTTCTCAGCAGTTTTTCTATTCTTAGGACCGAGTATACAGAAATGAGCAAGTTCTAAGCTGCAGAGTCACAAAGACAGAAACTTAGCAGAAAACATCTAAACTCATGTACATATAAGGACTGATCACATGTCTGAAGCTGGAATTTGCTCTGTTTTTTATTCCTTGGAACACAGTTCATTGCCTTTCTCTGTATACTGTGAACAGTTACATAAAAGAACTGTCACATTATAATCACTCTTATCTTTCCTCAGAGTCACTAGTCCTTCCCTGCCCCCTCCCTCCCACAAACCCACTATATCTTTTCTCTCACAGAATGCTGTGTGGTCTAGTTGTTTAAACAGAGAAGGGGGAAAACAGAGAGTGCCTAGGTTCTAATCCTGATCATAGGCAAATCATTTAACCTCCTATGGCTCAGTGAACCCAGATGGAAATCTGGATGGACCACACTGAAAAAAGATGCTGCTTCTAAGATGAGTTTTCCTATGTAAATATATAATAAAGTCACTGCTGTTTGGCAGAAGTTTTATTTTTTCAATTTTTATAAAGAAAAGAATGTAAGAGGGGAAAAGTAGGTTCCTGACAAGTTAACATAATGGCCCTTGCAATTTATGTTTATAAACAATATTAATGGACCTGATCCTGCAATCTTATATGAGCAAAGGTTGCAAAATCCATCCTAACTGTGCTAATATTAAAATATATTAACACTTCAGAGAATTAACATTCAACAATAAATGGTGCATGGGAGTGTGAGAGAGAGGGAGAGAGATGAGATGATGATGTGGTTTCTATGGCAATAATCTGTATTTATAAACACTGTGGTAAAAATTCCAGTACTATAAGGCAAAGCACACAATTATTTTTGAATTCCTGAGTAGCTATGATCTTTTACAGGTATTCAGCAGATGTGCATGACTTGTGTGAACCACACTCTCTCTCTTCTAAGCAGATTTCATAACTTTGAACTAAACTGCCTGCTCCCATGGTGGGAGGAAATGTCCAAGAGGTTCCCCTTGGAGAGTTTTTTCTACATGGTTTCACAGATGGAGAAGCAGTACTGCCAGTCACACATGTTCAAAAATCATGAGTCAGATCCCAAAATATCATGAGATTTTTAAAATAAATTTCCAATCTTTATTCAATTTCTGATTTTTCATAGATTCATAGTAGGGCTGGAAGGGATCTTGAGAGGTCAAGTCCAGCCCCATGCATTGAGGCAGGTCCACGTAAACCTGGACCATCCCTGACAGATGTTTGTCCACCTTGTTCTTTAAAATCTCCAGTGGTGGGGATTCCACAACCTCCTTGGAAGCCTATTCCAGAGCTTAACTACCCTTATAGTTACAAAGATTTTCCTAATATCTAACCTAAATCTTCCTTGCTGCAGTTTACACCCATTACCTCTTGCCCTACCTTCAGCAGACATGGAGTACAATTGACCACCATCCTCTTTATAACAGCCCTTGACATATTGAAGACTGGTATCAAGTTCACCCTCAGTCTTCTTTTCTTGAGACTAACTATGACCAGTTATTTTACCTTTCCTGATAGGTCAGGTTTTCAAACCTTTTATCATTTTTGTTGCTCTCTTCTGGACTCTCTCCAATTTTTCCACATACTTCTTAAAGTGTGGCACCCAAAATTGAACACTCCAGCTGAGACTTCACCAGTGCTGTGTACAGCAGGAAAATTACCTCCCGTGTCTTACATATGACACTCCTCTTAGTACACCCCAGAATGATATTAGTCTTTTTTGTAATTGCTTCACATTGTTGACTCATATTCAATTTGTGATCTACTATAATTCCTAGATCCTTTGTCATCAGTACTACTGCCTAGCCAATTGTTCTCCATTTTATATGTGTATTGATTTTTCCTTCCTATGTACAGTACTTTGCGCTTGTCTTTATTGAATTTCATCTTGTTGATTTCAGACTGATTCTCCAATTTCCCAAAGTTGTTTTGAATTCTAATTCTGTCCTCCAAAGTGCTTGCAGCCCCTCCCAGCTGTTGTCATTCGCAAATGTAATAAGCATACTCTCCACTCCATTATCCAAGTTCTTAATGAAAACATTGAATAGTAGTAGACCCAGGACTGATTTCTGTGGGACCGCATTCAATACATCTGCCCAGTTTGACAGTGAGCCATTGATAACTATTCTTTGAGTACAGTCTTTCAACCAGTTTTTCACCCATCTTATAGTAATTTTATCTAAAGTATATTTCCTTAGTTTGCTTATGAGAATGTCATGTGGTAGTGTGTCAGAAGCCTTACTAAAATCAAGGTATACCACATCCACTGCTTCCCCCCATCTACTATGCCAGTAACCCTGCCAAAGAAGGAAATTAGATTGGTTTGGCATAATTTGTTCTTGACAAATCCATAGCCTTTAGGGGTCATATTTTCCAACTCTCTTTTGCCGCCATAAGATCCAGAAATGTCTTTTTTTTTTAAATGGAAGCAGAGATTCGTTTGTAATCAGATGACTCCAGGAGCTGAGGTTTTATGAAAAACACCAGATTAGTTCTGTGAGGCCAGTGAGGAGACAATGTGCATATCTTCCAGCCCTACATCCACCCCACACAGTGCTATTCATTCGTGTCTCCACTCCAGCCAGACTCCATCTCTCTTCCCTCTGTGTAGATCCCAACCTTATTGAGAAGCCTCCATTGAGTCCTAGGGCGGGAGTGACAGTGTCACAAAGGGAAAAGACCTTCTCTGTGGGAGGATCTTGCTTGAGATTTTTTTTAAAGAGTTTTTAAGAGCTTGCTCACTCAGAATAACAAGAAAAAACCAAATGGCCCAATCCTGCTAAAACACCCTTCAGTGGGAGTGGGACTGACCTCACAATATGTGGGATGTTACAGGTGTAAGATATGGGAATGCATGCAGGAGGCAAGGAAATTTTCCACATTTTGGAGTAAATTTAACCAAAAGCTGGTAAGAGAAGCAAACTGAACTACTTGGAGAACATAAGAACACGCAGAAATCCAGGAAATTATTGCCATAGGTAAGCACGACCATATCCAGATGGAGTTTGGAGGAGACTATAAATCTTCCTGCACTGAGGCAATTCCCAGTATCTCAACTCAGATTCAGACAAGCAAGGGTGAAGAAAGTGATGTTCTAGTTTTCATGAAATGACTCTTGTGGTGTATCACTAAGGATGGCTTTTAAGGAAACTGGCAGAGAGATGGTGCACAGGCAAGGAATGGTCTAGGACAATGGTTTTCAAACTTTTTTTCTGGCGACCCAGTTGAAGAAAATTGTTGATGCTCACGACCCAACAGAGTTGGGGATGAGGGGTTTGGGGTGTGGGAGGGACTCAGAGTTGGGGAAGAGGGTGGGGGTGAGGGTTGTGGGGTGGGGCTGGGAATGAGGGGTTCAGGGTGTGGGGGGGCTCTGGGGTGGGGCAGGGAGTTGGGGTGCAGGAGGAGGTCAGGGCTCTGGACTGGGGGTGCAGGCTCTGGGGTGGGGCCAGGGATGAGGGGTTTGGGTGCAGGAAGGGGCTCCAGGTTTGGGGGGGCTCTGGACTGGGACAGGGCATTGGGGTACTGGCTTACCTTGGGCGACTTCCGGTCAGCGTTGCAATGGGGGGTGTTAAGGCAGGCTTCCTGCCTGTCCTGGCACCTCAGACCACGCTGTGCCCCAGAAGCGGCCAGCAGCAGGTCTGGCTCCTAGTCAGAGGCACGCAAACGGCCCCACGCAGCTCTCGCCCACAGGCACTGCCCCCCCACCAGCTCCCATTGGTCGGGAACCAGCCAATGGGAGTGTGGAGCCGGTGCTCGGGGCCGGGGCAGTGTGCGGATCCCCGTGGCCCCCCCATCTAGGAGCCAGACCTACTGCTGACCGCTTCCAGAGCGCAGCGCAGTGTCAGAACAGGTAGGAACTAGCCTGCCTTAGCCAGGTAGCACCGCCGATGGGACTTTTAACAGCCCGGTCAGTGGTGCTGACCAGAGCCGCCACGACCCAGTGTCTTACATTCTGCGACCGCAGTTTGAAAACCAGTGGCCTAGGAGCATGCAATGGTTCTGCCAACAGTTTATCCTATTCTGAGCCCTAAGGCAGGCGGGAGAGGACCTTAACTAATGCCTACTCCCAATGTTCACTACAGGGCCAAGTACTGGAAGGCTATGTATGACCCACAACCCACAATTCCAGCCACCATGTGGGCTCCGTTTGGCCTTCCGGCACTCCTAAACTGGACCAGTACACAGAATTTAGATTGAAGACCAGCATCCTTCTCTCTACCGAGGCATTTATAGCACACTTACCTACATGGTATCAAACTGCACTTCCAAATGACACTTAAAGGAACACTCTCAAGGTGGCTAGTCCCATAATTAGGCCTACCATTATTTTACCATATGTTTGAAATTTTTGTTATTTTTAACATGCATTTACCATACATAACTACTACCAACCAAGTAATCTTGTCATGAGCAACCTTACCAAAACACATCGATAAGCACTGGCATTGGGGAAGAAAGATTCTGTAGGGAAATAGATTTAATTTTAAAGTGATTATAAGCATCACAGAGAATTGTTAAATGATGTCTTTGTTTTTAAAGTCCTTTAGTGCACCTACTTAGTCATCCTTTGAAATCCATTCAGGAATTTTCTACCTGCTTTACTTTCAATCTAGCTGTCCTTCCACACACTCAGGCACCCCGGTCTCATGCTGAGCACCATATACATTCTGTTAGTTATATTAGCAAAGGCTGTGTGTTTTTCCTTATTCCTCCCTGTTGGTAGGAGTTCTATTTATTTATTTTATATTTTTAGTGTGGGAATGCTAAATCAATGCAGAGAGTTCTCCATTTTTTCCAAAAGCAGCAGGACTGGTAGTCATTCTAATCTAAGATTTCCAAAACACCCTCCCTCCCCCCATTTCCCCAAATACATCTGTAATTTGGGAAGTACGGCACACACCTGCTATCATTTGTTCTCTAGCAGTTCAGGGCAGTTTTAGGGGGAGGGAGAAGGGAAGAGGTGGAAGGGGAGCTGTATTGAATCACCTACAGTACATGACACTATGCACTGATCTCAGACCCTTTCAGTAACTTGCATGACAACAAGGTGAGCTAAGGACAAACTAAGCTGTGAATTTTCTTTGCATTTATGGGCCTAAATCAGGCTCTTAATCAGAATTTAATGTCATTTTTCATATACAACTAAACAAGTCCACCAGATTGAGATACAAACAAACTATAGAGATGAATTTCCTTCCCCCCTTCAATACAAACACATTTTCTTTCCAAATAATCGAACAGTTCTTCTTTTTTTACATTGAGCATGGCAGGAGGAGTTTCCTCATGTCATTAAGCTAAACACGAGCCAGTGCATTTCATTTTCTTAAGCAGAAAGAGCAATAACTGAAAATGATGCAAGAGACAAGTTATTTTATAATACCACATTTCACAATCTGGCCTATCAAATGCATGTTACTGTTTATTGAGAGTTCAGTATATATAAAGTGCATTTGAAAAAATTTTGTTACATCAAGGGCTTAACCCACAGCTCCCATAATAGCAATGAGCAAATAAATGGCATGTATTATGCCTGCAGAAATCTCATTTAAAATTTGCCTTTTTTTTTTAAAGTTACAGGAAGGTCATAAATGAAATTAGAAGCTCCGTGTTCTTCATTCAGTAGTCTGATATTCTACATCTAGGTTCTTCCTTTCTAGTTACCATTATATCTGAAAAATGTACAAGATATGTCCCACTTTATGGCAACCATATGAAATATACTCCCAAGACTACACAAAGTGCTCCCTCTATAGGGCTTCTTATACAATGTACAGAATCATAAACTTCTCATTTTCTCCCACAGGACTGCAAACGTTTTCAAAATAATTTCACTGTTTTATTCATTAGGATCTGAATTCCCATCACTTCTGCAGTGCCCTGTATTGCAGATTAGGGGAGAGGATTTAATAACAAAACATAACAAACAGGAAACTGCATGATAGGACGCAATAAAATCATTGTCATTTGCATTGAATTTTAGCCTATTAGTCATTTCTACGTCTTTTCCCATTAACCTCTGCAATGATTTATTATGTGAGAAACCTAGCCTAGGGCACTATACCTACTGGATTAAATATAACTAGTCTTTACACTTTTCAAAAAGACGTTCTACACCAATGCATCTGGATTTGACAATATAGTAGAAAAGGCCACTACAAAGTTTCCTGAGTATCCATCACTTTCTTGCAGTTAAATGATATTAAATATAAAGGAACATAAAGCCTGCCATGCCACATAAGTAAAGTACTGAGTTTGCTTCCTTCAAACATCCTGGAGAAAACTATCACTGTCCAGATAAGCAAGTCAAAAGGGTGGGGAAGTATCATGCAAGAAAAGCCTGGATTCCATCAAATCCTGCCCCTGGGAAGTAAACAGAAAGAAAAGAAAAGAAAAGAAAAGAAAAGAAAAGAAAAGAAAAGAAAAGAAAGAAAGAAGTGTATTTCCCCCAAACAAAGCATTTAATAAAGCAGATGCAGCTCAGTGCAAAAAGACTCCACCCTGCAAGGCTTCAGTGTTTATTTCTCTCAACTCAGCTCAGATTGTTCAGGCTAGTTTCCAACCTCAGAGGCTGCATTTAGTCTCATCCCAAGCACTTTCTTTTGTTGAAACTTTCCAGTCTCCCTAGCCCCACACGGAGTTAATGCCAGGCAACAGGGTTTATTCCTAAATGCTCCACAGAAACATTTTGCATGTAATTGTTCTCCCCCGATCTGCAAAACAATGCACCGAAGGCAAGAGACTTGGGAACCCTGCAAAGCTCCAGCTTTAAAAAACTCAGTTGTCTTCCGATCAGATTCCCAAGGTGCAAACCTCTCAGCCCCCTTCTCCGCATTTAAACCAAAAAGTTTCACAATGACTGTATCCCACAGGCTTTCTAGTGCACTTATTATCCAAACTATGCAATAAACACGCTGCACACAAAGGAAAAAGGAAACTCACCACCCACAAATTCTTCTTGAAATTCTTCTTGTGCTTTTATTGTTATAAATTGCCCTAATAAAGCAGCAAGAATGAAAAAAGTTCTTGTTTGCACCCAGGTTGCCATCATGTCTAAATATTAGACATGTGTATCCTCTTGGGCAGCAAAAAGTGCAAAAACTTAAGCTTATTTTAGCACCATGAAGTCAGCTGTGGGATCTTTTCCTTTCAGCACCAGCTCCAGGACAAAGTCTGCAAGCCCCTTTTTTTCAGCACCAGCTCCGTCACCGTCTGCAAACACTTTTTTGAAGTGATGCAGCTTTAAATAGGAAGAATGCTGCCTCCACTTCTTTTCCTGCCCCTTTTCAGCTTGTTCAGGCTCATAGTCATCCAGTCCCTGCCAAGCAACAGTCTGATTGATGGTAAACAACCGAATCAGAACTAGCTTCACTTTTCCTTGAACTTTCCCTTTTACAAATATATTTTCAGAATCTTTTCCTGCTGCTGTACAGTAAAGATAATGTATCAGAGCAATTTATTAAGAGACCCAAACGTATTTGAACAAAAGGCTGCTGAGAAGAGAGTGGTCTGCTCCTTACAGACATTCCTGGCTGCTGAAAGGGGCCATGCAAAGGAGAGTATATACCCTGTCTTTAGCCACTGACAGGGGACTCTACCTCTTCCAAGTTGCTGGGAAGAGGCTCTCCCCTTCCCTTTTGACCACCGAGTGGAAGTTAAACCATCCACCTCCCTCTGAGTTTGCTGCCTACCACCATCCCAGCCCCCTGAGACACCACAAGAGCTACCAATCCCCACTAGTTACTGTAAGGGGGATTACCCTGCTTGGACTGCCATAAAGGGGCTCTCGTCTATCTGCCCCCAAGTTACTGGGGCTGTCTCTACCCTCTGTCCTACCTACTGGGAGGAAGATCCCTGAATATTGCCAACTTCTGGAAGAAGCTCTACCGCCCTGGCAGCCAGAATGGTGGTCTACCTACTTACCTTTCCCTGGTCAATGTGCCTCCGCCCCCTGGCAACTGGAAGAGGATCTACCTAAATCCTCACCTCCCATTCAGTCACTGGGAGAGCGCTCTATTTAACATTCCAGATCCTTGGAGAGAACCATCTGAATCCTCTACACCCAACTACTCATTGGAAGTAGCCTCTACCCTTCTTTACCTCATCCTCCCAGCACAGCTCAGGGGCTGGGGAAGCTCAACCCATGGCCCCTTGACTTCTGGGATGGGATCACCTGCTCCTGCTGGGTGGGAATGTTTAATCCCATCTGCTGGGAGAGGCTATATCCTTCCTGCCCATTTGAAGGGGAAAAGGGAAAGCCCAGCATCAGCAGCCAGGGAGTCACAGTCTGGAGCAGCCAGAGCAAGAGTCCAATCCCTGCTCCCAGTGGCTGCAGTGAGAGGTACTTTCTTGCCATGATTTGGGTGCAAATGGGGAAGGTGACAAAGGCCCCAATTAGAGCTGGTCAAAGAAAAAAAACACAGGAGCATTCTTGGAAGAATTTGTCCCTTTTTCGCCCCCATCAAAATTTCAAATTTAAATGTTTTCAACTTGTCCTGTTAGCCATTTTTTTTTAAAGGGGAAACATTTTTCATAAAAATGTTCGTGTCCATTAGTGTTTCAAAAAAGTTAAATTTGGACAATGTTGACCCGCTCTGGTTGTAATCATCATAGAACTGATTTGCATTTCATGACACAGGGGAACTCCCAGCTGTGGTAAAGCTGTTGGAACTGGCTCCTGCACCACATACGACACAAGGAGTGTGCCAAGGAAGGAGAGGAGAGGGGTACGCTGGGCTATGGCAGAGCACTGCTATTTTATGCTGAACCTCCACTGGCATAAAGGCCTTAGAGCAACCAGTAAGCTGACACCAAGGCTGGACCAGCACAGAATCAGGAAAGCGTAATCTGTTCCCTAATAACCTTACCTCTCCTGCACCAAGTGGAACTCTGATGCAGGGGAGAATTGAGCCCAGGAAGTATTTCACACACACTTCACAAGTTACTCCTGTTTAGACAATGACAGTAACAGCTAACATTATAATCTCCTTACCTTGCCTTGCCTTGCATGGTGACAGGTTTCAGAGCGGTATCCATGTTAGTATGTATCAGCAAAAACAACGAGGAGTCCTTGTGGCACCTTAGAGATTAACAAATTTATTTGGGCATAAGCTTTCATGGGCTAGAATCCACTTCATGAGATGCATGGAGTGGAAAATACAGCAGCAGATATATATACATAGGACATGAAAAGATGGGAGTTGCCTTACCAAGTGGGGGGTCAGTCTAATGAGACAATTCAATTAACAGTAGAATATCAAGGGAAGAAAAATCACTTTTGTAGTGGTAATGAGGGTGGCCCATTTCAAACAGTTGACAAGAAGGTGTGAGTAACAATAGGGGGAAATAAGTATGGTAAAATTAGATTCTGTAATGATCCATCCACTCCCAGTCTTTATTCAGGCCTAATTTGATCGTGTCCAGTTTGCAAATTAATTCCAGTTCTGCCGTTTCACATTGGAGTCTGTTTTTGAAGTTTTGTTGTTGCAAAATTGCCACTTTTAAGTCTGTTATTGAGTGACCAGTGAGGTTGAAGTGTTCTCCTACTGGTTTTTGAATGTTGTAATTCCTGATGTCAGGTTCTAGCCCACGAAAGCTTATGCCCAAATAAATTTGTTAGTCTCTAAGGTGCCACAAGGACTCCTCATTGTTTTTATTATATTCTCCTTGTCTCCTTTAAATAATTCTTGCCATGGTTAAAGGACTACAACCAGAGTAAAAACAAGACATGCAAACTCTAGCCTCAATATTAAATACACCTCTACCCCGAAATAACACAATCCAATATAACACGAATTCAGATATAACGCGGAAAAGCAGCGCTCCAGGGAAGGCGGGGCTGTGCGTGCCGGCAGATCGAAGCAAGTTCGATATAACGCAGTTTCACCTATAACGTGGTAAGATTTTTTGGCTCCCGAGGACAGCGTTATATCGGGGTAGAGGTGTACATCTACTTATTAGGAGCAACAATAAATTGATTATGAAGCTGTAAACAAATCCTCAGCATTGACAAAATACATACAGCAGTCTCTAGTTAGCTGCCAGTGCTTGGTGCTACTAACATACTGTGACAGACCCAGACCAGTGGGGTACAGGAGTCTGGTAGAGGGCAAATATACTGGTCACTGGATGAGTAGTTTTCTGTTCCCTGAGTGACCAGATCAGAGGCTGCACTAGAGTAATCAGGAACCTGCTAGAACCAGTTAAGGCAGGCAGGCTAATTAGGACACCTGGAGCCAATTAAGAAGCTGCTAGAATCAATTAAGGCAGGCTAATCAGGGCACCTGGGTTTTAAAAGGAGCTCACTTCAGTTTGTGGGGTGAGTGTGAGGAGCTGGGAGCAAGAGGTGCAAGAAGCTGAGAGTGAGAGGGTGTGTTGCTGGAGGACTGAGGAGCACAAGCATTATCAGACACCAGGAGGAAGGTCCTGTTGTGAGAATAAGGAAGGTGTTTGGAGGAGGCCATGGGGAAGTAGCCCAGGGAGTTGTAGCTGTCATGCAGCTGTTACAGGAGGCACTATAGACAGTTGCAGTCCACAAGGCCCTGGGCTGGAACCCGGAGTAGAGGGCGGGCCCAGGTTCCCCCCAAACCTCCCAATTGACCTGGACTGTGGGCTCTTCCAGAGAGGAAGGTCTCTGGGCTGTTCCCCAACCCACATGGTGAATCTCTGAGGCAGGAAAATCCGCCAATAAGCGCAGGACCCACCAAGATAGAGGAGGAACTTTGTCACAATACATATAGGCAAACCAGTCCCCGGCATAAACAAATATATACTTTTAATAAGCTGGGGACAGTTTACTACATGATCTTATTACAAAAATGAGCATAAGAATACACAGAAAACGTGTCCCCACATAGCAAGAAGCATTTCCACTAACAAGGAACCTTTCAAGAAGATTTTAAATAGAGCTGGTCAAAATTTTTCAAAATTCAAGTGAATTTTTTTGTTAAAGTTTGAAGTGTGACCAGGGATGAAAATTTCACAATATTTTTCTCCTGCTTTGTGACAAGCTCTAGTATGAAGTTCTCTGTGGATAAGGTCCCAAGATCTCAGATGCTACCCTATCCCAAAGTATGGCAGACCCTACAATTCCCTATAGCCCTCCATGTCCCCTCACTCCAATCCCCCTCCATCAGTGAATCCTCTCCCTGACAATCCTCCATCACTCCTACCTGGTGCTGTCTTTTAGGGCCCTGTGTGTCTTACACTGTTTGCTTAGATAGCAAGGCCACAGTCTCCTTGGGTTAGGAAAGGCAGCTGTGGGAGAAAAAAAGAACAAAGGGATTAGGTGGTTGGCAATTGCTTAGGGAAGGTCCTCTCTAGAGCTGTGCAAACAGTTGCAAATTCAGTTTGAAATCACATCACAAATGTTAGAATTGATTCAGAGGCCCTGGAGTCCAAAAGAAGGCTATTGTGTTAACAAACTCAGCTTTCCCTTAGCCAGACCTCATTCCTAGCCCATAGGTTAGTTTTGGTTTGATGGTTTTGTGCCCATTTGCATAGGTTTGCTGGTATCAAATGTGGAACCAAATTAGTTTGAGATTTGATGCAATAACAAGACTTGGATCTCTAGGAAATTTTCCCTTTCAAAAGTGGGATGTTAATATGTGAACCAGAAAGACAATGTTTGTTACCTTATAGCAACTGGACGTTCTTCAAGATGTGTGGTTCCTATCTGAATTCCACCGAGGCGTACGCATGCACTCCATGCACCCGGAGACAGAGAGTTTTGAAAGCAGTGTCCATTGGTCCACACCTGCACCCTGGCTCACCTCAGGCCTCCAACCGAGGAAATAAGGGGGTAGGGCAGTCAGACCGCCTCTCCGGTTCCTTCTCCACTGCAAATCAAAGAAGATCCCAAAGCAGAGGAGAAGGAAGATTAGTGGAATACAAGCAGGGATCACACATCTCAAAGAACACCAGTTACTACTATAAGATAAGTAACTTTCTCTTCTTCTTCAAGTGCTGATCCCTATGTATAATTCCACTGTGGGTGACTGACAAGCCACACTCAAATAGGAGGAGAGTGCGAGGCTGTAGGTGGCAGAGCCGAATGGAGGACTGCCATTCCAAAAGATGCATCAGCAGAGGAGCCCTGTACCAAGGCATAATGATTCGTAAGCATGTGAATGGACCTCCATGTAGCTGCCTTTCAGATATCAAGGAGAAGCATTTCTTAAAGTGATGCTCTGGACGGTGCTTACGCTCTTGTGGAATGAACTCTTATCCTCTGAGTCTGGGTGGAAGATTAGACAGCTGATAGCAGAACAAAATACATCCATATTGAAATTCTTTGAGAAGATACAGCCTAACCCCTGACTCTTTCTGCTATGGAGACAAACAATCTCCTTTCTTCTGAGGATGCATGTGGTTTTGTGAAGAGCACAAGGTTAATTGACTGGTTCAAGTGAAACTCAAACTACTTTGGGGGTGAGTTTAGGGTGTAAACACAATGAAACTTTGTCCTTATGGAATATAGCACCATCAGTGCTCCAAGTTCACCAACCTTCCTAGCTGAAGAGATGGCTACCAGGAATGCAACCTTCATGGAAAGTGGACACATGGAGCAAGAAGCTAATGGTTCAAAAGGAAGGCATAATGAGTACTGAGAGAACAAGATTCAAGTCCCATTCAGGGAAGGCTTTTTTTTTAATAGCCAGAAAGGTTCTGATTAGACCATTCCAGAATCTGCTAGTCAATGGGTGTGGGAAGATAGAGTAGCCCTGTGATTGCTGCCAAAAGGAGCCTATGGACAAACCTGCTGTCTTTAATGAAAGAATACAGTCCAAAATCAGAGGAATATCCACAGCTTCTGTGGATATATGTCTTTGATATCCTCAGATAAACTCTTCCACTTGGCTAGGTAACATTTCCTAGAGGAATCCTTCCTGCTATTAGAAAGGATGCTCTATCTAGCTTCACAACATGATCGTTCTAAAGACAATGCCCATACAAAAACCAAGCCCTGAGATAAAGTGGAGGTGGGTTGGTCTTGCTTCATCTTGCTGTTCCCCTGGGTTAGGAGATGAAAAAATGTGGAATGATGATCAATGCCTGAGATGACATGCATAGGAGGTTCAGAAATCAAAATTGTCTGGGCCAGCTGGGGGCAATGAGGATGATGCATGCTCTATCCTGCCGAATCTTGTGCAAAACCCGAGGCAAGAGTGGTAGTGGAGGGAAAGCATAATTCAGGTGGTCTGACCATGGAAGAAATAGTGTTGCCCTGCAAGTGGCAACCTAGGCCTCCTCTGGTGCAGTATATTTTGCATTTCTTGTTTGTTTGGGAGGCGAACAGATCCCATGAGGTGGTCCCCCATAAAGTGAAAATATTGTTCACCACAGAGTCGTATAGCTCCCACTCGTGATCAACCAGAAAATGTCTTTTGAGAGAGTCCGCTAGCACATTCTGGTTCCTGAGAGGTAAAGGGAGATCTGATTGTCAATGCACCAGTTCAACAGACTGCCTGCTTCTGAACTCGGGGGGATGGTTGTGATGTTAGGCATGGTGACCTTGAATGAACACAAGAAAAGCTTCACAAGCCCTTCGAACTGCTCACAACTCCAGAACACTGATATGCATCCTGGACTCTCGATGTCCAGGTGCATTGCACTCTATGGTTGTCCTTGTGGGCTCCCCAACTCCAAAGAGATGTATCTGTAATGACTTCCCCATCCAGTGAGGTGGCAAGCAAGGGAACTCCAATGCATACTTGGCAGGGATTCTTCAACCATAACTCGGATATCACTTTGGGGGAACAGTCACTATGGTGTTCATGGACTGCCAGTTTGGTGAGTACACTGTTTGAAGCCAGACCTGGTTTGCAGCTCTCAAGCGCCCATTGAAAATAACGTTTAGCCAAGGCTGGGACTGGGAACCTGAGGAAGGTGCTGTGGAAGGTACGGGGAAGTCGGGTTTTGAACCTTCTCCTATGGGGTGGCTCAGAAGGTCTCTGGTGGTAGAATTGTTGACCCATCAGTCTAGGCTTGTAAGACTGCCTATGAATTTTTTTTTTCAGAGCAGGAGTATACATACCCAGGGAGCAAAGCGTGGCTCTGGTGTCCTTAAAGACTTGTAAAGACTTTTCCATCCTCTGATTACACAGATGAGTCTCTTCAAAGGGTACGTCCTCAGTAGTGTACTGAACCTCTCTGGGAAACTCCAAAGCATGAAGCCACAACTCCATGTGCAATCCAACGGCAGTAGCCAACACCCCAGAAGATGTATCAGCTGCATCTACTGCTGATTGAAGAGGGGTCCTGGCAACTATTTTGCCTTCCTCTATGAGAGCTCTATGACAGCTCTGTCCTGATGCATACATCTGTCAGTAAAGTCTGGATCTTTTAAATAGCTCAGGAAGTCATACTTAGCCATTAGTGCTTGGTAGTCAGCTATTCTGAACTGGAGACTAGAAGTCCTTCCTTTCCAATAAGTTGATATGCTTGCCCTCCTTATCAGTCAGGGAAGATCGGCGGTGTTGTTGTCTGGATTTCTCCATGGGAGCCTGGACCACTAAAGAGTTAGGGGCAATGTAAGAGAATAGAAATTCCTCCCCTTTGCTGGGACATAGTAACGTTTCTCTGCCCTCTTAGAGTCAGGGAGACAGATAGCGGGGGTATACAAGACTGCTCTAGCTGGCTCCAAAAGTTAAAGTTCCAGGCCAGGCCAAAGAAAACAAGCAATTCTTGGCTTAATATTCTTTAGAGCATGCACATATTTGAATAATTAAAATTCCTGTACCCACCTGAGGGCTTCTTTAAAACATAACATGAAGAACTTTCCCATTCTGTTGCATATGTAGAAACAGTTCTGAGTTAAATATACTTAACTTGTATCAAGCTGGCAAAAATGTGCACTCAGACATGTTTGCTCAAACTATGAGGATGATGTCAGTTTTTAATGTGTTGTAGCTGATTTCAGCAATCTCATTTTGCAGTCTTTAAAAGGTTTTGTTATAACTTTAAATATATAGAACATTTAATAATAGGTTATACTGTACCTCTATGGCAGCTTCCCGTTTGATCTGAAAGCACTTTACCACCATGAATGAATTCAGCCTCACAATACTCCCATCAAGCAGGGACGTTTTCAGATGGGGAAACTAAGGCACAGAGCGATAACAGGCTAATCCTGGAGCCCTTTATCACGTGAGTTGTCCCCTTTGATATAAAATAGAGAAATGGGCTTTTAATTACTTGAGTCATGCAGGAAGTCTGTGGAAGAGCTGGGAATAGAATCCATATCTTCTAAACTCCAGCACTCTGCTTTAGCCACGAGACCATCCTTCCCCTCAATTGCAATTAGTTGTCTATCTATTGGTTTAATGTAGTCCTGAGCAACTAAGGCTGCTCTTGCTCCCATTACATTCAGTGGCCAATCTGCCATTGTTTTCAATAGAGCCAGAGCAGGTCTTTAGCTAACATGCCTGAATCTATTTCTTGCACTTCACATCTTTCAGTGAAACTAATTTGTTCTGAATTCTCAGGATCTTTTAATGATGTTAAATAGAAATGAAGTTTAGATAAATATACTCTTTTTCACCCCAATAAATTGACAAGGGGGATCTAACTCCTTTTTAATGTAAACGATCCTAAGGCCCAAGTTTAAACATAACATTTCAGTAGGTGGTCTGGGAATAGCTGAATTGTATTCAGATAGAATTTCTCTAACTGAAAAAAAATACTTCACTTGTTTCAGTTTCGATAGCTTTGCCAGACATACATTAACCAAAGTGAAGAATAATTAAAGCAGCAGCTGATACATATGAATTCTAGCCTTTGCACTTATATAACATTTTACTTTCTCAAAGTGCTGCATAAGCATTAATGAATCAGTCACTTTTTACCAAACCTGTGCATCTGGAGCATTCATCATAAAAAGATTACTGAAATGACTGCTTTCCTCATCCAGAAAAAACAGAACATTAATTGTACCCGTGCAACAAAGTAGACCGTTCTGTCCCCAAACACAGACTACTGAAACTTTAGAATCCCTCAGGCAGTGATCCCTACTTCATGTTGATAAAATTCAGAGTTTTCAGAACTTTTGACCCCTTTTGATTTGCATTCTGTTTGCAGAGTCTTTCACCCCTCGCCCTCCATTTTAGAAGCACATTAGGCCATCTAGCCTTAACTTTGGATTCATTAGCCTTCGGAGAATTTTTCCTAACACTGCAGTTCCAATGAATATTTCAGTGTATCTTCTGTTAAGTACATCTCCTTAGAAAACAATATACTGTTTTAACAGATTGTTATTTCAATTTGTCCTCTGTTGTCAAAGGATGAAGTGTATTCTCATTAAAAAACCAAAAATACGAAAACATCTTTAACAAATAGTGTTACGCTAAAAGATTTAACTTCCCAGCCCAATCACGTGTTCCTCCTTTGCCCCAAGAACCCCACTGACATCAACAGGAGTTTAGCATGCAAAAAGAAGTGCCAGATGGGGCCCTTTACTGGTTTGGTCTAATGCCTGTTGATGGCAATGGGAGCCTTTCTTTTAAGTTCAGTAAGCACAGGATCAGGCACTAGGAGTGAGATTTTAAAAAACACACCACTTTGGTTGAACTCTACCCACATTGAAGTCAATGCAAGTTTTACAACTGACTTCCATGGAACAGTTAGGCCAATGCTGAGTGCTTTTGAAAATCCCACCCTATATAACAGTTCTTCGGCCACCATCATTCTTAGCAGCTCAGAGATCTCTGCATTCTCTTGCAACTAAATTTTTCACTTAAAGGAACAGTCAACTTTAAAAATAAATCACACTTCTGTCTATTGTTAGAATTTTCCCAGTAACTTTAAGATCTTTGTTTCACTAAATAATTTAGATTCTTTGTGTAGAAGGGAGAGAGAGGATCTCTCTTTAGTTACTTTTTGCTCAGAGGGCAGAACTGGGGGTGAATATTAATACTATTTCACAAGCATGGTCAGTTTTATTTTTTGAAGTAGTATTAGTCTTTGTTTCTGAATTGTTAGTGTGGGGTCTTGGAGTACTTCAGTCATTCAAAATCTGTTTTCATTGGGGGTGAGTCTAAGCCTAAAAAAGCTATGCAAAGTTGTTAGGGTTGGCACGATTCCCTTCAGACTGCCTCACCTCAAAATGAGCAGAGAAATCTTCAAACTCAAACGGAAATGCTCACAACCGAATAAGCACCAGATCAAGAATAATTAGGGGAAATCTTGTGTAAAATCCTGCTGTATAATCCTATAAAATTATAAATTATTTTTCCATTCAGTTTTCCCTGCCCCAGAATGGGTATTCAAATGTGAGTTTCTCAAGTGCCCAAACCACTGGACCAAAGGCTATGTGAATGGAGGGGAAGACCCACAATCACAAAGATTGTTGGCCCCAAACTGACTTTTCCAATTTGCTGACAAATTCCAAATATGTTCAGAACCAAACCAAATATTTTCGCTGATATTTTTAGTTTGCTGGCCAAACTGAGAAATCAATTATTCAGCCAGCTCAGCAACTAGCGCTTACACAAATAACACTCCAGTTCCTTTCTCTGAGAGGGATGTTTAAAAAGCACGTCTAAGGGCACATTTACGCAGCAAAAAACCCACCACGGCAGTGAGTCTCAAAGCCCAGGTCAACTGACTGGGGCTCATGCTATGAAACTAAAAATAGCAGTGTAGCCGTTCCTGCTCAGGCTGGAGGCCCAGTTCTGAGACCCAGTGAGGAGGGTGGGTCTCAAAGCCCAGGCTCCAGCCCAAGTGAGAATGTCTAGACTGCTATTTTTAATCCCCTAGCACGATCCCTGCAAGCCCGAATCAGTTGACCTGGACTCTGAGGATACGTCTACACAGCAAAATAACAAACAAAAAAAGGCAGCAATAAGTAGGCTGACCAGATAGCAAGTGTCAAAAATCGGGGCAGGAGGACAGCATCTGTATGGAGCACCACACAGGATCAGGACCCGAGGTCACATAAGAAGTCTGTGTCAGAGCCAGGAACTGAAGACCAGGTCCGCCTGAGCTCCAATTCAGTGCCTTAATCCCTGTACTATACTTTCAGTTTGAATAAGGAAATAGAGTAACTGGTTTAAGTTTCCGGTTTCCATGAAATGGCACAATGCTTAAAAATTGTTTCAACTGGAATAATTCATTGAATTATTGCTATTAGGTCTTTAACTAATCCTAAAACCTGGTCCAAATTGGACCTGACAATACTTCTCTCGGTCTCTCTGTGTTTGACTGATAATAAAACATGATGAATTTCACCCAGTTTAGTCTCTACTAATACAGCCCTAAGTTGACAGGAACTAATTGTAGCCACAATTCACCTATGATCTGATCCTGCAGTGTGCTGCACATCCTGAACGCCTGCTCAAGTCAATGGGAGGTCAGGTAATCAGCATGCAGACGGATCAAGCCCCTGTTCTCTCTCAGACATCTAGATAAAAAAGCATCCTTACAAGTTGGCCTAATTAATACTGAAACATGTTGCCTATATCCATAATCTATGTATCTTGCCAAATAATGTAGATGTGACTGTTAAGTTTCGCTTCCTTTTTCCTCATGTTGTGGACTTCCCATTTCAGACAGTAAAATTCGATATATACACACATAGATGGATGGAACATGCCACTGAAACAGACCCAGTAACGTCAATAGCGTAACATACAACTCAAGATAAGTGACAGTATTAGGATCTGGCCCTTATCTGAAACATGAGAAATCTTCATCAGCCATCCTCAAACTGTGGTCCATGGACCACCACCAATCTGTGAAACCCTTCCTCGTGGTCCCTAGGACTAGAGTATTGGTGTGACCAAAGATTATTTTTCTTCCCTTACTGAGGGGTTTGTAGAAGGAAAGGTCTCCTGAACTCCAAGACCGTAATAAGTATGTATATAGATATTACCCACCTTCCATACCCATGTTCATTATTGCTTAGAAACTACATTTTCATTTGAAACAAAATGCTGGGACTTTATATATGCTTTAAACTTAAAAACTGAAGGGATCCAAATGCACATGATATTGCTTCCAATGTAAAAACCCTTTGCAAATGTTTAAAAAATGTCCAGTACCATACATCACACATAGAATTTACATTAGCCAGGAAAATATCAGTTTTTAATAGTACTTATTTGCCCTGGGTGTTCAAAGAGCCTTCGTCCTTCTTTACTATAGGCTTCAGTGAATGCTGAGGGCTCTCCATTTCCCACAGGCAGAGTTGAGGATGCTCAGACTCTCACAGGAGGTGTTCAGTTTCTTGCAGGAAAAAGCATTATGTAGTGCAGCAAAGGAAGAAAAAAAATCAGGGGGAAGTTAGATTCTGTACTAGTATCCAAGCAACATAACATGGGGAACCCTGCAATAGAAGACAAGGGGTTTTGCTAGGTGAACCTGCAGCAAGCTAACAAAGAGACCTGACATCTTGAAGGTGAGTCTAAAATAGCAGGAATACCTGCTGACTCAGAGGGTATGTCTACACTACGGGATTAATCCAAATTTAGATAATTCAGATTTGAGAAACAGGTTGTATAAAGTCGAAATGAGTGCGGCCACACTAGCACAGTAATTCGGTGGTGTGCGTCCAAGTACCGGGGCTAGCGTCGATTTCTGCACCGTTGCACTGTGGGTAGCTATCCCATAGCTATCCCATAGTTCCCGCAGTCTCCCGCGCCCATTGGGATTGTGGGTTAAGATCCCAGTGCCTGATGGGACAAAAAACATCGTCGCAGGTGGTTCTGGGTACAGCCTCACCTCCTCCCTCCCTCCTCCCTGCATGAAAGCAACGAACGGCAGACAACCATTTTTGCGCCTTTTTTCCTGGGTGGGTGAACACTGCAGACTCCATACCATGGCAAGCATGGAGCCCGCTGAGGTCAAGGCAGCACTCATGAATATTGTAAACACCTCGCGCGTTCTCGTGGAGTTTATGCTCAGCCAGGACCAGAAAAACGAGGAGAGGAGGCAGCGGCGGCGGCAGCGCAGCGACAAGCATGATGAGGACATGGACACGGACACGGACACAGAATTCAGTGAAACCACAGGCCCCGGTGCTTTGGAGATCATGTTGTTAATGGGGCAGATTCTATCCATGGAACGCCGATTCTGGGCAAGGGAAACAAGCACAGACTGGTGGGACCGCATAGTGTTGCAGGTCTGGGACGATTCCCAGTGGCTGCGGAACTTTCGCATGCGTAAGGGCACTTTCATGGAACTTTGTGACTTGCTGTCCCCTGCCCTGAAACGCCAGAATACCAAGATGAGAGCAGCCCTCACAGTTGAGAAGCGCGTGGCGATAGCCCTGTGGAAGCTTGCAACGCCAGACAGCTACCGGTCAGTCGGGAATCAATTTGGAGTGGGCAAATCTACTGTGGGGGCTGCTGTGATGCAAGTAGCCAAAGCAATCACTCAGGTGCTGCTACAAAAGTTAGTGACTCTGGGAAATGTGCAGGCTATAGTGGATGGTTTTGCTGCAATGGGATTCCCTAACTGTGGTGGGGCAATAGACGGAACCCATATCCCTATCTTGGCACCGGAGCACCAAGCCACCGAGTACATAAACCGCAAGGGGTACTTTTCAATGGTGCTGCAAGCACTTGTGGATCACAAGGGACGTTTCACCAACATCAACGCGGGCTGGGCGGGAAGGGTTCATGACGTTCGCGTCTTCAGGAACACTACTCTGTTTAAAGGGCTGCAGCAAGGGACTTACTTTCCGGACCAGAAAATAACCGTTGGGGATGTTGAAATGCCCATAGTTATTCTTGGGGACCCAGCCTACCCCTTAATGCCATGGCTTATGAAGCCATACACAGGCAGCCTGGACAGGAGTCAGGAGCTGTTTAACTACAGGCTAAGCAAGTGCAGAATGGTGGTAGAATGTGCATTTGGCCGTTTAAAAGGTCGCTGGCGTTCATTATTGACTCGCTCTGACCTCAGCCAAAGAAATCTCCCCATTGTTATTTCTGCTTGCTGTGTGCTCCACAATCTCTGTGAAAGTAAGGGGGAGGGGTGGGAGGCTGAGGCAAATCGCCTGGCTGCTGATTACGCGCAGCCAGACACCAGGGCGATTAGAAGATCACACCATGAAGCGCTGTGCATCAGAGAAGCTTTGAAAACCAGTTTCATGGCTGGCCAGGCTACCGTGTGAAATATCTGTTTGTTTCTCCTTCATGAAAACCCTCCCCCTTTACTGACTGATTTTCTGTAAGGAACCCACCCTGCCCCTTCCCCCAGCTTTCTTTCAAACCAAATAAAGTCACTATCATTTAAAAATCATTTATTCTTTATTAATAGATTAGAAAAAGAGGGAGGGAACCCGGGTGGTATTTGGGAGGAGGATTGCTGGGAAGGAAAAAGCCACAAAGAAAACGTTAAAAAAATGACAGCCTTTTGCTTGGGCTGTCTACTGGGGTGGAATGGGAAGGTGTACGGAGCCTCCCCCCCCCCCCCCCCGCGTTCTTACACGTCTGGGTGAGGAGGATACGGAACATGGGGAGGGGGGAGGGTGGAACAGGGGCTGAAGCGGCAGTCTGTTTTCCAGCAGCCGTTCCTGAACCTCCACCAGACGCCGGAGCAGCCCCAGCGTTGCATCCTTCATCCTCTGGTCTTCCTGCCGCCATCTCTCATCTCGATCGTCCCTCCTCTCCTCACGTTGGTCCCTCCTCTCCTCACGTTGGTCCCTCCTGTCCTCACGTTCACTGACTTCTTTCCTATACTTTGAAACTGTTTCCTTCCACTCATTCAGATGAGCTCTGTCACTCCTGCTGGATTGCATAATTTCAGAAAACATCTCGTCTCGCGTCTTCTTCTTACGACGCCTTATCTGTGATAACCTTCGGGATGGAGGAGGGAGGCTTGAGGAATTTGCAGCTGCTGTAGGGAGGGGAAAAAAGAGAGAATTGTTTTAAAAGCTACATTTTGCAGAACAATGCTTATACTCTTTCACGGTGACCAACACTGTTCACATTACATAGCACATGTGATTTCTGTGCAAGGTCGCATTTTGCCTCTTAATGCTGAGTGCCTGTGGCTTTGCTGCTAGAGATCACAGGTCTGGGCAACAGAATTCGGCTTGCATGCGGCCATGGTAAGCTTCTGCGCCGTGCTTTCCCACATACCAAGCATAGCTTGTAGAGTGCTGCAGAAGCCTGGCCAATCTCAGCCAGTTGGGGGGGGGGCAGTGTGGTGGGGCTTGTCTGGGCCCCTTCAGGCAAGTAGAGTGCTGCGGTTTTTCTGTTAACATCCAGCAGCACCAGAAAACAAACTAACCCCCCCCCCCCTCGCCATGAATTCTCTGGGATGATCACGGTACCCCCCCCCCCCCCCCCACCGCGTGGCTGGTATCAGGGAAGATCCCTGCAGGCACCAAACTACCCCCCCCCCCCGCCGCCGCCCCCCCCCTTGCCATGAATTCTCTGGGATGATCACGGTACCCTCCCCCCACTGCGTGGCTGGTATCAGGGAAGATCCCTGCAGGCACCAAACTACCCCCCCCCGCGCCGCCGCCCCCCCCCCCTCGCCATGAATTCTCTGGGATGATCACGGTACCCTCCCCCCACCGCGTGGCTGGTAACAGGGAAGATCCCTGCTAGCCAAACGCGAAAAACTCAGGGCCAATTTCCCATCTGCGCTTGGCTAACTGCAGGGAAGGATTTATTTTCCGCCACAGGCAAACAGCCCAGTAGGAACGGCCACCTCTGTCCCCTTAATTAAGTTCCCGTATTTCAACCAGGTTACCAGGAGTGATATCACTCTCCTGAGGATTACACAACAAGATAAAGAACGGATGTTGCTTGAATGCCAGCAAACACCGGGACCATACGCTGCCAGGCTTTGTCAGGCAATGATACCAGATTACTTGCTGCAAGCATAGCGTGGTCAAGTGTCCTACCATGGAGGAGGGAATAAAGATGCACTGCCCAGAAACCTTCTGGCAAGGCTTTCGGAGTACCTCCAGGAGAGCTTCATTGAGATGTCCCTGGAGGATTTCCGCTCCATCCCCAGACACGTTAACAGACTTTTCCAGTAGCTACAGACTTTTCCAGTAGCTGAACTGACCGCGAATGCAAAGTCAGGCAAAGTAATCATTAAAAACCGTTTGCTTTTAAAACAAGTTTTATATTTTAAAAGGTAAACTCACCTGAGGTCCCTTCCATGGGGTCAGAGTCTTGGGTACTGGCTTGGGAGGGTACTTCAGTCGGGGTGATAAAAAGATCCTGGCTGTTGGGGAGAAGGGAGTGCTGTGTGCTCTCTGCAAGCTCATCCTCCTCCTCCTCCTCCTCCTCCTCCTCCTCTACCCCATCAGCAGAATCCTCAGGCGTCGAGACTATCCCCGACCCAGAATCCACGAACAAAGGTGGGGTAGTGGTGGCAGCCCCCCCTAGAATTGCATGCAGCTCGGCGTAGTAGCGGCATGTCCGCGGCTCTGACCCGGAGCGACCGTTTGCCTCCTTTGTTTTTTGATAGGCTTGTCTGAGCTCCTTGACCTTCACGCGGCACTGCTCAGAGTCCCTATTGTGGCCTCTCTCCATCATGCCCTTGGAAATTTTTTCAAAAGTTTTTGCATTTCGTCTTTTAGAACGAAGTTCTGCAAGCACTGAATCCTCTCCCCATACAGCGATCAGATCCAGTACCTCCCTCATGGTCCATGCTGGTGCTCTTTTTCGATTATCAGCCTGCATGGTTACCTGTGCTGATGAGGTATCTGTGGTCACCTGTGCTCTCCACGCTGGGCAAACAGGAAATGAAGTTCAAATGTTCGCGGGGCTTTTCCTGTCTACCTGGCCAGTGCATCCGAGTTCAGATTGCTGTCCAGAGCGGTCACAATGATGCACTGTGGGATAGCTCCCGGAGGCCAATACCATCGAATTGCGGCCACACTAACCCTAATTCGAATTGCTAAAATCGATTTTGGCGCTACTCCGCTCGTTGGGGTGGAGTACAGAAATCGATTTAAAGGGCCCTTTACATCGAATTAAATAGCGTCGTTGTGTGGACGGTTACAGGGTTAATTCGAATTAAAGCTGATAAATCCGAATTAAAGTCGTAGTGTAGACCAGGCCAGAGAATAGCTGATTCTGTTGTGCCCAGGTAAAGAAATGCCTCTGCTTGGCTAAGTAACATTTTCTGGTAGAGCCTTTCCTGCTTCTATTAAGCATAGCTTGTACGGTCTCCAAACATGAACACTCTAGGTCTGATGCCCATCTAAACACCAAGATGTGAGGTGAAGAAAGTCTGAGTTAGGACGACTGACCCTGACGCTTTCCTAAGTTAGCAGGTTTGGGAAGGGCTGAATGCGGATGGGTTGACAGAATTGTCTGGGCCAGTTAAGTGCATGCTTTGTCATGATGAATCTTCCATAGAACCTGGGGTAGTAACAGGATGTGAGTGAAGGCATACCTCAGATGGCCTGTCCAGGATAGCCAGAGGTCATCACCCCTGGAGTCCTGACCTTGTGCTGCTCTGGAACAATGTAGGTTGAACTTCTTTGTCATCTGTACCCAAGATGCTGTATCCTACTGGGTGAAGATGCTGGTCAGCACTGAACTGTGTGATTCACACTCATAATCAGTAGCAAAGTGCCTGCTGAGGCTGTCTGCCACTGAGTTCTGGGCCCCTGGGAGGTGTGTCACAAAAACTGTGATGTGGTTCCAGATACACCAGTTCCATAAGTTAATCACTCTACACATAGTGGAAGGGATTTCGCCCCTCTATGTTTGTTTATATAGGTTGTTGTCTGACATTATCTGGACAGGATGGGATCGTCTGAGTGGAAGGAATGCATTGCAGGCCAACCTGACCTGGCTTCCTGAGATGGCCACGTATCTTGTGCTGTGTAACCGTCCATGCAAGCTCCCCACCCTATAAGGAATGCCTCTGTGATCATCATGTCAGATGTGGGAGGTAGGAAAGGGACACATACATGTCCCAGATTCCTCCACCAGGTGAGTGAAGCCGTGACACTGACAAGGATTGTCACTGCAGAGGTCATGGTGTGCCTGTCTTGCATATACAGTGAAGGGAGCCATGGTTGTAGACAACAGAAGCGTAGCCTAGCAAACAGTGTTAAACAGGTACAACATGGCATATGGACTAACTGGGAAAACCAGACCCAGACTGTTATCTGAGATCTGACAGTTACTTGGTTTATTCGACTGCTCATAGCATGAAATCTGTCCACAAGGAGGTAGGTCCTTCCTGTGATTGGCTCAAGGGTTGCTCCTATAAAGGCTATGATTTGCATGGGAATCAGGGTAGACTTTTCTATGTTTATGCAGATTCCGAAGGATGCCAGGAGATACAGTAATAAGAAGGTTGCTGACAGAACTACTAGGCGAGATCAGCCTGTTAGAAGCCAGTCATCCAAGTACAGGAGGACAATGCAGCCCAATTTGTGCTGCCACCACAGGGACGACCTTTGTGAAGACCCTGGATGCTGTTGCCAAACTGAATGGGAATACCTTGCACTGGTAGCATTTCAGAAACCTGAGGAACCTTCTGTGGGATGGGTGGATGTCTACATGAAAGTAACCATCTTTCATATTCAGAGCTGCAAACCATGTGTCTTTTCCCAAGGAAGGACTTATTGATGCCACTGTAACCATGCAGTATTTTAATTTTTAAATTTTTAGCTGACGTAGGTCAAGAACAGACCTCCAGACTCCCTTTTGTTTTGGAAATTAAGTAATTGAAATAGAACCCTTCCCCTTCATGCTGAGGTGACACTCACTGTATAGCTCCCCAGCTGAGGACAAAGTCTATCTTCTGCCAGAGAATCTCCTCATGACAGCAGTCCCTGAAGAAGGGCCGGATTTTGGAGGAGGTGGGGAGAGGAACGCAATAGCACAGCCAGAGTCGATGATATCCAGTACTCTACTTGTCCATTATTATTGCTCTCCAGTTGGGGGCAAAGTGCACTAGCCAGACACCAAAGTGGACTGAAGAAATGGGTAGAGATGGCATTGTTGTTAGGTCACAGCTCCCAAGCATCCCTCAAAAGTAACCTTCAGCTGATGGCTGAGGTTGGGTAGCTGCCATTGAGGTGGATGAGGCTGCATATATTGTCCTCTGCAGCCTTTGTCCTTGTGGGGTGCTTTGTAGTTTGCTGGTGGTAGAAAGACTGTGCTTATATGGTTGCTTATGGTGAAACCTCTTTGGGGATGGAATATAAATGCCCAGGGATTGGAGGATAGACCTGCAGTATTTTAACAAGTGTAAAGATTCATCTGTTTTCTCATCAGAGATTGGTTTAATCAAAGGGCAAGTTCTCTATGGAGTTCTGTACCTCTCTGGGGAACCCTGAAGAGTGAATCCATGACTCCCAGTGCATCATCATTGCAGTATCGGCCACATCCACTGCAGCGTGCAGTGAGGTTTTAGCCAGTTTTAGGTTTAGCCAGTCTACCTTCCTCAACAAGGGCTGTCCTCCTGGGGGAGTTTATCTTTGAACTCCAGTAACTTTGAGTAGTTCATAAAATAATATTTCACTAACAGAGCCTGGTAGTTAGAAGTTCTGAACTGCAGACTGGTGGATGTGAATACCTTCCTCCCCTGGAAGTCAAGGCATTTAGCTCCCTTGTCCAACAGGGGTAGTCCTAGGGTGCTGCTATCTGGATCTTTTCATGGCTGGTTGTACTACTAGTGAGTGAGGAGCAGGGTGGATGAACTGTGAAAGGGGCAGAATTCATGAGTAAATCTGAAGGATGGAGCCCTTATTTAGGAATCAGAACTTAACCAGTTGGAACTTTAGCTGGTTCCATAATGGCCTCAGTCTTTGGGGGTACTACCCAATTGGGTCCAGTGGGCTGCGAGATGCCCAAAACTTTGTGCTGTGTATCATGAAATAATTTCTCTATTCCATTTCTAGAAGAGCTGCCACCAGCCTCTGCTCCTGGGCACTTTCCTTTGTGGGGAGACCTAAGCCCTTGGGATCCACCCATGAAGACTCACCTGGAAGGAGTCAGGGAGGGATCCCTTCTCTTGGAAGTAGACTTGGAGAGGGATCCGTTTTTATGCCTGTGAGAGTGCCCCCTTACTATCTTGAGAAGCCCAAGACAATGGGTCTTTAGTTAAACTAATTCAGCCTCTGTTCCAGAGTTTGTGCTCAGAGGCACACTGCTCAAAGTCTCCTGCCAGTTTCCAGGGTGGGTTTCCAAGGTTGGATCTGACTGGGGTCTCATGGCTTTCTCCATAAAGTTCTTCTTCAGTCAGAGTCCTTATTCCTTGCTGGTCCGGGGTGGGAAGGAGCAACAGACACTGTACTTAGTGGAGATATACACCTCCCCAAGGCAGTAAAGGGAGCACTGGTGGTCTTTGCTGACCAAGAAGCAGGGGCAGGAGACTCCCTTTTTGAATCCCATAATTCAGGGCACAGTCCTACCCCCAACGTGGGAGATGGAAAGAGTCCCCGAGTTGGGGAAACTAAGCTACACGAACTATACAGAAAACTATAAAAACACTAGCAAACTATACATAAGTATAAAGCAACCGAGAGTCCTGTGGCACCTTTAAGACTAACAGAAGTATTGAGAGCATAAGCTTTCGTGGGTAAGAACCTCACTTCTTCAGATGCAAGTAATTCAATTCACTTACTTGCATCTGAAGAAGTGAGGTTCTTACCACGAAAGCTTATGCTATCAGTACTTCTGTTAGTCTTAAAGGTGCCACAGGACTCTCTATTGCTTTTTACAGATTCAGACTAACACGGCTACTCCTCTGATACTATACATAAGTATATTTACAGAGATGAAGACAAACTTGATGTGAGGCTAACTCTAGACACTGGCGGATTCCAATTCATTCCATGTGGTGGTAAGAAGGAACTGGTGAGGTGGTCGCTTCACACCTCCTCTTATGCCCTCAGTGCAGAGCACAAAGGGAACCATGGCACTGGTGCAGACCAAATGACACTTTTTGCAAGGTTCTTCCACTCTCAGGTGCATGGTGGTCATGTATACTCACATTTTGAATATACATAAGGACCAGCACTCGAAGAATCATAAATACCTTTTGTTTGCAGGACTGGGGGTATCAGGGAACAAAGGAAACATGATAACCACATATATATATATTTGCATACAGCAAAATGAGCCAACTCCAATCAATGTATTAGGAACATGGCCAATGTCACAGCACCAAATATTAATTGTCTGGCTCGCTGGGGTCCAGTATTCTTAGTCACACAACAATCCCCACCCCCCTAAAACCTTACTCATAGGTCCAATTAGACTCAGAGTATGTCTACACTGCAGCTGGAAGCATGCTTCCCAGCGCAGGTAGACAGACACGCTAGCTGAGCTCGAGATAATGCACTAAAAACAGCAGTGTAGCTGAGGGTAGTATGAGTGGGAGCTTGAGCTAGGAGCCTCAGTACATACCCAGGTGGGTTTGTAGTCCAGCACTAGTCCAAGCTGTCCCCCGTGCTACCCTCAGCTACACTGCTGTTTTTTAGCATGCTAGCTTGAACAGAGATAACATAGCTGTATACTCACATGGGGAAGCCCCCTTGCAGCCACAATATAGACATACACACAATGAGGTGGTTCTTCTCTGCCTGTCTTAGTCCAGAGAAGTGCACACCATCAGGTCCCACTCTCACGTGCAGCTACCTGTTCCAGTTCTGTGATATCTGCTCTGTGCCACTGCTAGATCAGTTGAACCTGCTCTAGGGTGACCAGACAGCAAGTGTGAAAAATCGGCACAGAGGGTGGGGGGGGGGAGGGTAATAGGAGCCTATATAAGAAAAAGACCCAAAAATCGGGACTGTCCCTATAAAATCAGGACATCTGGTCACCCTAACCTGCTCTTCACCATTTCTGCGACTGGTTTGGTTGGGCTTTGCTCTGTGAAGTCAGCTCTGCACCACTGTCACCAAACCAGAGCCAACTACATGTAAAAGGTGACCCACTTATTCCATGCATAATCTGCACCAGTTCAAAATGAAACCCCTCCTCACTTCAGATTAATAACTGAAACACTGAATTCATAGATAAAAGCAGCATTGTTATCAGGTGGCTTAGAAATTATATCACATTCAAATTGCTCAAGAGGGCAGTTGAATTCATTACTTGCTATTCAAAAACCTTTGGGTCAGCTCCTGGATTAAATGTGAAACCATTAAATACACAGTTCCATTAACTAAACCATTTCAAGCTGGACAATACTAAGAGTTTAAATTCAATTATATGCAATCGTAACTAAATGGGTAAACTGCATCTAATGCTTCCCTAGCAATGTCACAACAGTTGTCAGAAGAACGCTCCAGAAAGGGAAGGTTTATTACAATAAGATAAAATCGGTCTAATTATCAGATGAATATGCATAATTTTATGGTCCATTATGATCACTTTATTATAGTCAAAAGACATTTAACAGCATTCAGTTGCACAGTTTAAAAGCAATGCAGATATTAGTGAATTTGATAATACATACAGAATCATTAACTAATGTAGACTTCAGTTAACTAATTTTTTATATATATATATATATAAACCCTAAGTAATATCATATCTCTTGGAGAGGACATCTGAGTGAGATGTTCAAAAGTGCACAGCACTGGTCTAACTCAGTGCTGTCATTGAAGTCAATGGTAAAACTCCCATAAGCTTCAAGGGGAGCAGAATAGGCCAACGCTCTGTAAATATGAAAATCATATTCAGATTTGTCAAATTTCAAATAGAACCATAAACCTCTGTAAGAAACTTCTGCTAAAGTATAGAGAATTCTCTCTCTGGTCTTCCTTCAATTCATTATTGGCAACAGAGTGAAGAAAGGAGAATTGTAGTGGAAGGTGAGAGGTACTCCAAAAGTGAAGCAGTGACATAGCAGGAGGGACGGCAGTTGCTGGGGTCATCAAAGGAAAACAGGGATTGACAGGCATCAGCGGGAGCTGTGCAGGGAAAGCTGAGGCAGGAACAGCAACAGCAGGAGAGGAGCAGTTAGCAACAACAGGGGACAAAGGAAGACCAGAAACAGCAGTAGGCACATGGAGTCTGTCAGCTAAGCTGTGTGAAAGTGATGACACGTTTTTATTCCAGGAGATTTTCCTTCCTTAAACACACACACACACTTTCCCAATTTTATTCTAAATGATTTCATTCCCCTCAGATTTTGCTTCTGTACTAAATTCAACACACTGGATATTTTTCAAATTCAAGAAACAGGCTGTTAATATTTCAAACTAAATTATGAAGTATGACTTTTTAGAACAGACATATTTGCAGTGTAGTTGTAGCTCAAAAGTTTCTCTCTCTCACCAAACAGAAATTTGTCCAATAAAAGATATTACCTCACCCACTTTCTCTCTCTAATATTTTCCCTTAGACAATTTTTCAGTTTTACTGGAAAAGAGCCCATTTTTGAGCCAACAGGTCAAAAAGTGAGGCAAATTTTGTGGTTAAAAAAATGCAAAACCCCTCACATTCTGAATATTTCACTTTTGATGTAGATATTTCACACACATCTAGATGCAGTAGCACATAGGCCATGGTGGGAGACAAGTGAAGGGGGACAAGGTTAGGGGAGGGGAAGCAGAAGTAACCAGGAAAAGGCAGCAGGAACAGCAGGTGAAGGAAATTAGGGAGAAAAGGGGTCAGGAAAAAAAGTCTGAGTTTGTGCAGGATGGGATTAGATCCATGAAATATAGAAAAAAATTAAAGCAGCAAATTTTGACTAACCCAGCTATAATACCATCTTCTGTCATGGGGCTAGTGATGTCACCAGTGGAATTACAGCCCAGTATAACATTATATAACTCTTAGTACAGTTGCCTAGTTACTTCTTCTATAATCAAGTATACAATGCAAAACAGATTTATTAAAAAGAAAAGGTTTTTTTCTGCCTTCTCTTTACTTTTCCATTTCTTTTCCCTGTTGTCTTCTCTCCAATACTTTAAAGCTTTTTATGAGCTTTATGTCCAGTGTGGATTGAATACATATGTGAAGCAGATTCCCCCCTGCTTTTTAAAGATCTCAGTAAAACACTGCTTGAAAAGCACTACAACCCAAAAACCGAACTTGTCAACTCTACGTCTGTCTTTTGCTGTGAAAAGTTGTTAACGGAGAGGTTTTGAACTCTATGCAGGATCTTCCTATCTGCTAAACTTAATCTCAGAAGTCTTATTGTTAGACAAACAACAACTGGACTTTCATCTGGGCAACACATTGGAACAGTTTCTCCAGGGGGAATACGTGCCCTGGGTGTTCATTGGAATGTTTAATTTTTGTCTCAATTTATAAAATGATCCTGTGAACAAAAGCCCAATGTTTAACAGAAACCAATTTCTTAGTCTTTTTAAAGAACAATAGTCAATTTGCAAATGAGACTGAACTGCTTTATTATAGTTTATACTGGATGCTTAAAGACATTTTTTCTTCAGTGTCTTCAATAGCCTCTCTTATTCAGTTTTCATCATACATCCTCTAATGGCCACATATATTTGAGTCACTTTTCAGAAACTTAAAATTGCTAGTGGTCATTGAAGTAAATCAGAATCTTTTCACTGACTTCAGTGAGCTTTCGATCAATTCCTTACACAGCTGGGCACATATTTGAGAGGGAAGGCTAAAGGTAAAGTCTGTGGGAATCGGTGTTATTAGGGTTATCAAAGCACTCCAACTGACTCAGTGCTCTGGCAAATTCCGTAAAGCTCATCAGCACCTAGGTAAAAATTCCTATGGCTCTCCAGAACGTCTGGCAATCCTTTAGAAGCTTGACAGCTTCTCACAAGCTTTTCTTAACACCTTGTTTTTGTTACACTTTTCGGTGTCTCAGATTTGGTCAGTGCCCTATATCTTGCCACAGTCTTTAAATAAACCTCATTTGAAGTATCTCGCCACCGTGTAACTAGGAAGTGGGGGGGAGGGAGGGAAATTAGGAGAAGAAAATCACAACCACCTGAAGTATCTTTGGCATCTTTTCAGCATTTCCAGTGCCTGGGAGTCTTGGCCTCTCAAGGACCTTGGGAGGTTTCTTCATATCTCTCATCCTTTGAGAACCTGGTAGCTGCATCTACCTCTGCAAGACCACAGTATGTTTTTAACTGTGGTGAGGAACTACTGTGCTATAAACCAGATTTCCAATATGGTGGGAATTACAATGTAGACAGAACTCGTTATACCCCAGCTTGGCTAGCGCAGCTCTCAGAAAAAAATCCCTTTTCCCGATGGCAAAGCATGCATGCTACCATAATACCTATAGTAGTACAGGCAGGAACCAGGCAAAGAATTAGTGCTGAGGTAACAACAATGCAGACCTAATTTGTGTCAACAATAAAATAATGAAAGTCAAGTGTTGAATTAAAAAAATAAGACACACTGAGGGAATACAATCCTCATGATTATGATTGCCTTGTTCCAGTGTTTATTTCTAAACCTAAAACAAAGCTTTAAAAAAAAACCTACAATCTTCCATTTAAATATATCCTAGAACAGATCATCAGAAGAGCAAGCTGAATATAATACACGCTGTATAACTACAGGAAGAACTTCGTGAGGGTGGCAGAATTATAGAGAAGCAGATGACTATTTTCTTTGGCAAAGGCTGAGTTTGTACAAACAAGAACACAGCTGTATTCTGAGCATTCTACAGTATTTGAATTAGAAAAAAGGATACCCCAAATTACAATGTAGAGGAAAGAACAGAGTGCATGCAGAATTCAGAGTACTGTCTTTATTTTTTTGGAATAAATGATTTTGCAATAGCATATTCTTTCTTGGCATGCCTTTAGCAATTTATTTGAAAATTTCATTAGTTTGTCATATTATATGGGCACTGGTCACAACTGTTCCCCTGACTACATTAAGGTGGCTGGACACCACACACATCTAACTGAGGACTGTCTGTGGTTGAGTGTTTCCAGGGTTTAGTTAGTGATGCATTTTTGTATTATTGGACAATATCACTAGAATGACATAGTATAGCTAAAATGGAGGGTTGCATGGATGTGTAAAAAACAAAAAGCAGTGGTAGGGCTCTCAGGCGATGAGAAACAAGCTCAGCATAACCCTCCAGAAACACTCTCCCTCATGTTCAAGTTCAACTCTAAAATACACATAGACCTCCTGCTGACCTACTGCTGCACTAGAAATGGAATTCCAACATCTGTGGGCAAGATTTGGCCATAAGAACTTTGACTTCTGTTGTTCATTCCCATTAATACTGCGGCTACCAGAATATTTCATTTCCTTTACATTTTGATACCCACTGTTCACATGGACTAGAGATCTAATCAAGATTTTACCAAATTTCTATTTAAAGTTTTCCTTGTTATTGCAGACAATCTGTGGGGGCAGTGAGGGGGGGAAGTTTCTCTCTCTCTTTTCCTGACATTCCAAACACCCTCTTCCTAATGCTAGGTGAAGGCTGAGTCTACACCTATCAATCTCAATAGGGTTGTAACTCAACCGATAACAAGATGTGACCCAGTTCATAACAGTGCTGACAGATTATGAAGGTCCAGGAAATGCTTTAGTGATTACATACTCTAAGGGTATGTCTACACAGACTGCAGCCGGGAGTGTGCTTCCCAGCATGGGTAGACGTACACACACTACCTCTGTTCAAGCTAGTGTGATAAAAATAGCAGTGTGGCTATAGCAGCACAGGCAGAGGCTCAGGTACATATCCAGGGGGTTGGGTGTTATTGTACTCAGGTGGCTAGACCAAGCCGCCACCTATGCTGCCAGCCCTAGCCTCCACCTGTGCAGCTGTAGCCACACTACTATTTTTAGCATGCTAGCATGAGTGGCCCTGGAGGTTTTTTGCCTTCCTCTGCAGCATGGGGCACGGGTCACTTGCTGGAGGATTCTCTGCACCTTGAGGTCTTTAAACCATGATTTGAGGACTTCAATAACTCAGACATAGGTTAGGGGTTTGTTACAGGAGTGGGTGGGTGAGATTCTGTGGCCTGCGTTGTGCAGGAGGTCAGACTAGATGATCATAATGGTCCCTTCTGACCTTAAAGTCTATGAGTCTATGAGTCTATGAGTGGAGCTAGCATGTGTCTGTCTATCTCCCAGCTGCTGTGTAGACCTGCCTTAATGTAACTGTGCAGGGAACAATGTGAAGGAGTCGAAGAACTCATGCAGTGAGAGGGGAAGGTGTCTGTATGAAATGACAGGACTGAAACACAACTAACATATTAAAATGTTCCTAGCTATTTTTTTTAAAAGGACATTAAGAACTATTTGTTTTAGCTGAACAGAAACACAGTATCATCTTAGACTCATTATATCTCTTTCAGTGTTTTTGGCTGTAGAAACTAAAATAACATCATCAAACCAATCCCTAGCCTAGTGGGATGAGTCACATTTCAGTCTGTTTTCACTTGATTAAAATTCTTAACATTTATGGAGTTTGACTAACACAGAGACAGCCATTGAAAGTGGAAAATGATTAAAAGCCAAATATGGTGAGGTTCTGACTCATTGGCTAGGTATTCTTGATTTCAAGGAAGGCCTGAGAAAACTGTGCTCCCAATGTGCAGAAATCTGTGACACAGACCATAAGAAAGGATGACCAATAGATTTCTGAAAGTGAAAACATTTTATATAATATCAGCCAGAAGGGAATCCAAATTACCATGAACTACTTGAGGGAGTATATGTTGCTACATTAGAGATCTTAAGTTGGAGAGAGAGAGAGAGAGAGAGAGAGAGATGGCTCTGTACTATATTTCAGAATTGGTCTTTATAATCTTCTGCTAACAGTGGATCCTTTTCCTTAAGAAGGAAACTTGAAGGGAGAGGCAGATTTTAATAAGAACTAACAAGGGGACTTAGACAAAGTGTTTTCTTCTTTGTGGGAATATATGTCAGGTAGTCTGCAATAAATCACTTGCTGGCAAATGCAATCTAACTGCAGACCGGGGGGCAGATCAAGAATTCCTATTGGATCTCCTAATACCCATGAAAATAATTAGGCAGCAAAACCATTGACTGAACCTTCCTACAGGGCCTTCTTATTTCAGAAGTCTCTTTGTGTGTCCTGAAGTAAGTGTCACTTGGGGATGTCTCATGACACTTCAGAATAAGTGATTTACCAGCGGTTGCTGATGCCTAAAATCTCAGGGGATGCTTCAAGACACAATGTGTCAGCTAGAAAAAGTGACAAGACCATGTTGCCTAAATACACAAACTATTCAAAAGTGCAGTTGCTCGAGGAAACTATAAACGAGGTGGGCTCTCTTCTCCCTGGATTTCCCCCCACTATCCATAGGTTTTTACATATATTTTAAGAGATGGTGCACATCCCTCCCAACTCAATGAGTGAGGGGTTTGAGCCAGTGGGTTTTTCCTGTCCCAAAGAAGTTTAAAAAGTGATTTCCACGTTAGCCAAGACTTTGACTAGCCTCATAACATCACAGAGTAAGGGGGCATAAATTTTGCACCCTGCCCATTTTATTGCATTGCTGCCCTGTGCAACAGGAGGCTCTGTGAGAGCGTTACATCCCCTCACCCATGGCAGTGAGCAGAAGTAGACCAGGATAGCTGGAGAGTGAGTGGAGCTTTGATTCTGGTCAGAACAGGTGAGGTGGGATTGGAAGAAGTAAATAATCTGTTACCGGTGAGGTGAACCAAGCAAGGAACTCTGACCCTCTTCCCTGGGTTGCTGCATCCAGCCTCAGCTCGGGATGAGCTGTACGGTCTCACTCTTGCCCCTACAGACTGTCTAAGCACTGGAACTTACCAATGCTCTCCAAAAATGCAAACAAAGCATTGATTAATACACAGCTGAAGTAAATGGCAAGACTCCAATTGATTTCAATGGACCAGGATTTCACCCAAGGCTCTCACAATAACATTTAACTTGCCAAACTGAAGAAATAGATTGGGAGCGAGGGTTTCCAGAGTACGAATTCCATTCCTGACATTGATTGGCAGCCTTGGGCAAATTACTTAGGCAGAGACCTAGGTTTTGCAGAACGACCATAATGCAAAAAGGTGCAACACAGCCAGCCTCATTGAGGAGGGTGCAAAATCTGTACACACTCCCCCATCAATGTACAAAATCTGCATTTGCTAAGCCTGAGGTTACCTGTCTGACATGCACAAATGACTCCACTTATGCATACATGTGGAGTCTGGCCCTAATGTGAGATATGAAGCAATAGTGTCAATGGCACAGAGTTTCCTCATTTGGAGTCTCTCCTTTTCAACAATCAAAAAAGAGGACACAGGGTGCTGCCTCTAGCCCTGCCCCAGCCCCACCCCCCTCAGAACTCCCCTACCGCCCTACCTGTCCCCTGACTGCCCCCTCCTGAGACCCCCCACCCTAACTGCCCCCAGGACCCCACCCCCTATCTAAGCCTCCCCGTTCCCTGTCCCTTGCCTGCCCCAACCGCTCTCTACACCCCCTTCTCCTGACAGCCCCCCCCCAGAACCCCCGACCAATCTAACCTCCCTGTTCCCTGTCCCTTGCCTGCCCCAACCGCTCTCTATACCCCCTTCTCCTGACAGCCCCCCCCAGAACCCCCGACCAATCTAACCCCCCCTGTTCCCTGTCCCTTGCCTGCCCTCCCCCACACCAGGCCGAGGGAGAGCTGCGGGCTCCACATGGAGCCAAACACTGCCACGCTGCTCTGCGGGGGAGGGAGAAGCAGGGGGGAGGGAGAAGCAGGGGAGCGGGAGGGACTCTGGCTGCTAGAGGCCCCAGTGGCTGCGAGCGGCTTTCAATCAGGCCCAGCCGTCCAATCAGCCGCACCACACTCTGCACGAGGGGAAAGGGGAAATCCCAGACGGAAATCCCCCGGACAGCCATTTAAAGCTGAAAAAGCCGGACATGTCTGGGGAAACCCAGACGGATGGTAACCCTACTCTCCTTTCCCTTTCTAAAATCAAAAGTAGTTGCTGTTAATGAAACTGAGAAATGCACAGCACATAAATAATACATGTAGCAAATATGGGCAATGCTACTATATTCCAGTTGAACAATCTTTTATTGTATACTGTTATATTGCAAAAAATGCTGTAAAACAGATTAAAACACATTTGTAGTAACATTGATTTAGCTCTTTTTAGTATTACTTTATGAAAACTATCCATCAGGTCTCCTGCTTACATTGCCCGAATATATTGTAAATACTTCGCATACCTGGCAAAGCTTCTCAAACAGACTATCACTTCAATCTGCCCTTCTTGTGATCTGGAAACTTGCATGGCTTTTTTTCATAGGTCTGACGATATTGATCTTAAAGCCGAAGTACAGCAGCCACTGGAAATGGCATCAAATTATCTTGGAAGAACTTTGTCTCTAATACAAATAAGTGAGGAATGTGATCAGCTGATTGAACTTCCTTTAGCCACACTAGTAGCAGAGATGCCTCTTCATGGTTTCACTCATGTGTAATGAAAGAAAACAGTTGTGTGACACGTAGTCCAAGAGCAGAAATCATCAGGTGATTTAGTTTCCATCCCAACTGCAGCCCAGTCCTTTGGGTCCCTGGATTGGTGCAACTGAAAAAGCATTTGTGGACTTGAAACTGTGCCATATAAGATATGGCTTGGGGCCCATGCAGACCTGTCTGCTTTCATCCTCTGGAGGGGCAGCTATATTTTCAGTTCAGGGAAGATAATAGCTGACTGCTATGCCTCCTCATGGAAGGTTTGCCAAAAATTTTGATCGTACAGCTATGGTAGATGCAGGACACCGTACAATAGATGAGAACCAGACAGTTCAGTGACTCAGAAATGATGCATCATTAACTCTATGCCAGGGGTCGGCAACCTTTCAGAAGTGGTGTGCCGAGTCTTCATTTATTCACTCTAATTTAAGGTTTTGCATGCCAGTCATACATTTTAACGTTTTTATAAGTCTATAATATATAACTAAACTATTGTTGTATGTAAAGTAAATAAGGTTTTTAAAATGTTTAAGAAGCTTCATTTAAAATTAAATTAAAATGCAGAGCCCCCCAGACCGGTGGCCAGGACCCGGGCAGTGTGAGTGCCACTGAAAATCAGCTCGCGTAATTTTTTTAATTACGCGATTAATCGTGATTAATTTTTTTAATCACTTGACAGCCCTATTTTCTACTGCTGCTGTCACAGCTGAGGAATACTTTGGCTGGTTTAACTAAAATACATGTATCTCATAGATCACTACAAGGGACCAAAAAAAAGTTGAGTTCACAATGAAGCTACACTAATTTACAGCAGCAGAAGATAGGTTTGGATCAGAGTTTTTAGTTCAAACCTCTCTCTCTGTAATGGGCTCAAAGTGAACACTTGGAGAAAATTGGATTTGCATCCTGATTTTTAAATCCTCAGTTATGGCTCCATTTGATCACTTATAGTTCAAGCATCCCTGTTTAATCACGCTGCCCAGTGCACAGACCACTGGAGTGAGACTCAGAAGACTGGGGTTCTATTCTGGGCTCTGCTACTGACTTGCTGGGTGGTGACCACTTAACTTCTGTGCCTTTGTATTTCCACTTATGAAATGAGGATGATCACCACTTGTGTAAAGCATGTTGATATCTACTGATTAATAGTGCTATTTAAGTGCTAGGTATTATTATTTTTATAAGTTAGGATTTGCAAGGGGTTTAAAGGACTTAGGCACCCAATTCCCTTTGACATTCAATAGGAGTTGGGCACCTAACTCTCCAAGGTGCCTTTGAAATTCCCACCCATACAGCATAGTCCCTTTAATACCAACACACTGTAGACAGAAAATTCTTAAAAGTTAATTTTCACTCATCCTTCAGGAAGTCTTCAGAACACTCATGTTAATTATTCCTCCATTGACCTCCAAGCAGCAAACAGCATTTACAAATCTCAGACTATCACTCACTAAAATATCAAACTCTAACTACTTCTTTCAGCTCACTGGAATCTGTATAGCATAGGTAATAAACTTCTAAAAATCAGACACATCAATAAAAGGAAATAATTTAGAACTGCCAGGGTACTCTGGACTAACTTATTGCAGATGGTATGGCATTGGAGGCTGTCTGCCATTCAAGAAGACCTAATAACACAAGGTGAATTAATGCCATTGCCCCAGAGAAAAGCCAAAACTAAGAGAAACAAATTGACTGCTGTCTCCTAAGATGTAAACAGGTTTATAAATTTTCCTTAGTTAAAAATAAAAAAAACTGGCTGAAAATAAAGTGCAATAAAGTTTCAGATTTTGATTAAATAATGAAACCCAGTGTTTGACAACTCAGTCTAGACTCATATGTTGCCATTCTCATAACAAAGTCCTTGTTTCATTTTCTCTCAAGGAGCCACAAAAAGCTTTAAAAATATTTTTAATTCTTTTTGATATTTTAGCACCATTTAGTTTGTCAAAGAACCAAGTTGGGGAGGGCAGTGCTATTGGAGCTGGGAGAAATTCAGTGTTTACTGTTTTGTGCTCCAACATTCACTTGGAGCTGTGGAATAGAACAAACCCAAAACTCAAAGCACGACTCAACTCATATAGCCAGGGTTGGCTGTTGCAATCATTAGAGATTGGAGCTCTAAAAGAACCGGATCCAAAGCCCACTGAAATCAATGGGAGACTTTCCATTGACTTAAATAGCTTGGGATCAGGCCAAAAATACCTAAAATAGATCTAATAAATAACATGAAGTTAGTTTTAAGTAAAAAGCATGCCAGGCCACCAAGTTTCCCCACTATTTCCATCCAGAACCATAAATCAATCATAAGCCCATTTTTGCTCATAATTTTATTCATGTTTGCTGCAGAGACAGACTAAATGAAAATCTTGTATGCAATCAATAATTCAGGGCTGGATCCAGAGTTTATATAACTATAATGGCCATAACAAAAAAATTCAGACCCAAATACTCCCATACTTGAGAATTTAAAAAAAAAAAAAAGTCAGGCTGCAAATCAAAAGTTCTAAAAGTTAAGAGTGTTTAGATTTTATTTTTGTTCTGGTGTTTGTACAGCACATATGGCCCTGATCCCTGACTAGCGCTCGTAATACAAGTAATAAATAGTTATAATAATTTAGTGTTCAAGTCTGCGCCATTGAATAGAGATAGATTTGAGCTGTTACGATCCTCCATTGATATAAACCAGCTGAGATGGCCAAAACCTGAAATTTTTGTTCCATGGAAATTCCGAAATTAAAGAAAAAAAATCTTTCCACAACAGAACAAAAACTGGAAGTTCAACATTTCCCAAAGAACAGAAATTCTAAAATTTCATTTAGATAAAATGAAATTATAGTTCATTTTAATCTTTTTGAATCATTTTTGATGCATCCCAACCTACCCATAGCCACCGCGGCCCTTCAAGCTGTGAACCAGGGCTTCCAGGCGGCCCTGGAGCCTGGAAGCCCAGCTGTTTGGCAACCTGCCTGGAATGATTTTCCAACAGAAAACTTTCAATTTTCTCACAAAATTGAAAGTTTTCTGGTGGAAATTTCAATGTTGCAGGAAGGGAATACCCAAACAGCCCTATAATACAGCAAACCTGCACTAAAGTCAATGAAGCTATAGAGATTTACACTAGTGGAGAATTTGGCCCCAGTTACTAAGCTAGGGCCTTTGTTCAGACACATCTCCACTTTACTGAATAGTTTTGAAACCACAGCAAACAGTTCTGTAAGCTGGTTAAAACTTCAGGCTTGTAACAAAACCAGCTTCACTTGCTTATTTTACTCTAAAAGTTGCACAGCACTCTGATCTCTAGTTTCTCATTCAATGTATATTCTTCTCAAAGTTACTTGTCTATGGACTTTTTAACCATGCTGCATTGTTCAAAGATTGTGTTCAAGTGATTACACATTCAGAGCATATTAAAGATTTTTTTATAACAAACCAGTAATTTTATAGCTGAATTTTTAGGAAATATTAAGAAAAAAGTATTTCATATAAATTGGGGATGTATATAAATATATACATTTTAGCATTCAGTTTTGTGTATTAAAAGGCAAATCAAACAATACAAAAATAGAATTAAACATAAAATTATAATAAATATGTTCTGTGAACCTAGAATTGTTTAACAACTGAAAATTCAATGTCTATTTCAAATCTTTCTGCATGTATAAATGACTAACTGTAATACTGAGATGCTATTTCATACTCCTGCAAAGTTTAAATTGGAATGATTCCGTGTTGCGAATCCTCTTGTATTTACACAATCTCTGCTATTTCTTTGGTAACACTAAAACTATTTCTTTAAAGACTCAAATTCTGTCACTTTGACATTCACTTTATAAATGATGTGTTCATTAGCGGCAGCCTGTGCCACTTCCTTTGACCAGCCTTTCATCACTCTAATCACTCATCACTTTTCCATCTACATAAAATTGTTCTCATGAAACAAAAAAAGACTGGGTACATTTGATGGTGCTGAGCAGCTGATAGACTCAGCAGAAGTAGCTGGGAGAACTTGATGAAGTACATACTGTACTTTGGTTACTTACTGCCAGAATCAAAGTAAAGGATAGGAGAACCAAACTGGATAATTACTAGAACAGTTCAAAAAATTTCCAATGGAAGTTTTCTGTCAGGAAATGCGATTTCACAAAATCTAAATATTTTCTGGGAACATGGCAATTGACAAAAGTTTCAATGGAAAGAGTGCTGGTGATTGTTTTCCCTTCCGTCATCAGCTCAGGCAATCCCCTCTGTCCTCCTCCCATCATCAGCCTAGGGGTTTCTCCTCCACTTCCCTTCCATCCTCCTCTTACATCTTTACAGCACAACACAAGAGAAAGGAGCAGCTCTGGAGGACAGAGAGACTCGGTCCAGACAGTGGTGAAACCAGTATGTTCCTGAACCAGGGCCTTTTGCAGGAAATTTCAAGGTTTAAAATGTTTTGTTCCAATTCAGAATGAAACAAAACCTTGATGGAAATTCTGTTTTCAAGGCAGCTCTAATAACTCCTTATATTAGAGGCACCTATAGATCCTAACAGATTAGGGCCCCATCTTATGCGAGGTGCTGAACAGTCACATAGTAACAGACAGTCTCTCCCCTGTAGAATTTACATTCTAAGGCCAGGTCTAAGCTAGAAACTTTCGTAGGTATAGTAACGCCATTTCTATATAGCAGCAAAAGCCCTAGTGTAGATGCAGTTACATTGGGGGGGGGAAACACTTTTTTGGTGGTCTAACTGTGTCATACCAAGACTACTTTTTTTTTTTTTCTTTCTTTTTTTTTAACACTAGCTTGTTTCATTTGGGGAACCAGTCTAAGCTATACTGGCAAAAAAAAAAGTCTTTTGCTGGTTTTGCTGGCATAGCTATACTGACAAACCTTTTCTAGTGTTGACTAAGCTTACAATGAGAACATCCCAAATTATTTTCCAAAACATAATTTGAATCTGAAGCTATTTGAAATTCAGACAGGTACCATTATTTATAAAGAGAAACAAAAACATCCTGCTGCACTTATGCCCCTCCTGATTTTCTCTGGAAGAGAAGTAAGATTAGAATTCCTTGAAAAAGTCTCTTTTGGCAGTACTTCTGGCTCGACCCAAAGAAGGAAGACTTGGACATCTCACAAGAAGTCTTGATTCTGCAACATTTCCAGACTATAGATAGCTCAACTTCAATGGGATTTTCCCTGAGTAAGGACTGCATGACTGAGCCTTAAAGCCCTGATATTGAAACGAGGACCCTGGCACGTATATAAAGCCCCATTAAAATCAATGAGACTCCACCCTGCTTTACAAGCATCACTTCCAGTTTAATGTATAAAAAGTATGCAGTAAAACTTTCTGTAATAAGAGTTCTGCATTTAAAATCTTTACTAATTAGCTGTAAAAATGCTGCTATTGTAATAATCACTTGTAACAGGAGCCCGCAGAAAATAGGCATGTCAGTACAGTCTTGCTGCATTCATTCTATGCTCAAGCAATCTGGGAGCGTTGCAGGATTTAATAACCTGAAAAAGTAACCATGAAGTTTCAAATGTTCACATCTTAAAATGCATCCCTTCTAAAAACAACCTGATCATAGACGAAACTATATTCTACTGGAGCAATGAAGTTGTCAACCAGTAATGGAATGCTCCTGAGTGCGTGCTTCAGAAACTGGACTTACACCTTGAATTCACTGTAATTAACCACCTTCAGAACTAAGTGCAAAACTCATTTCTTTGACTTTATTCTCCCTTGAATGTTTTTCACATCTGCACAACACACTTACTTCACATATGCACTATTCACTTACACAACTATACATAAACAAAACAAAAACCCTATAAACTAATCAAGCTATTTCTACTATAGGCTGAGAATGAAGGAAGATAGAATGTTATTGTTGTCTTTTTTAAATACTTGGATGATCAGATATGACGGGAATGGAGGCTATATATCAACCTAGACAGATGTACAGACAAATGCACAAAGCACAGGTAGAGAAGATATGAACAGCAAATACTCAAAGGAATAATTAAGCCAAATAGTTCACAAGTAATTGAAAGGATTGAGCGTTTGCATAAACCATTTGTTAATGAATTAATTTTCAAAAATTGAAGTCTATTTATAGATAATTCCCAAACAAAAAGGGGACCATTTTTTGAATAAAATATTCCTGTTGAAGAGTTCACCCAGATTTTCACCTAAGCCAACAGGAGTTGTATACATAGAAAGAATTTGAACAGCATTTTTTGTCTTAATTTTATGTATATATCATATGTACAAAACAGGGAAAAATCACCTATTTCGCATTTGCATTTTTTAATATCCACATTCTAGCGAGGGCTGGCCAAAAATATTTTGACCTTTTTTATTAAAAAGTGACTTTTCAAATTATACAATCATTTGAAGTTCTCCAATCTTTTAACAAAATGGTTCAAAACAAAAAATGTATTTCAACTGAAATCTAATGAAAGATTTTCAGTTTATTTTTTCTCCCCAAATCTAACAACTGAAAAATTAAACAAAAGTTCTTTTCAATTCCATTCAATTCAAATTGATATTTTTTTCAAATTGATTAATCAAAAATTGGACAATTTTGGGAAGATTTTAAAACAGAAAGAAAATTGTTCATTTTGTTCAAAGTTTTTCATGGAAAATAATTCCCATTTTTGATCAGGGCTAGGTATAGCCTATTCAAATAAATCCACTTCATTTGCATATGTAAATCACTGAACTAATGCTATATGTCTACATCAGAGAGCTCATAGCTATGGTGGCATAGCTCCCAACATAGCCGTAGCCTACTCTGACAGAAGTTTTTCTGTTGGTGCAGGAAGACGATCTCCGCAAAAGATGTTAGCTACATTACTGAGGGGTTAGTTACACTGCGGGGTTTGTCAGCATAACTATGTTGATCAGGGATTGTGGTTTTTTCACAAATAACTGTGCCGAAATAACTTTTTGGTGTAAACCAAGCTTAAGAGTAGCTGTGCTTATTTCAGTGATTAAGATGATACTCCAGATATACCTATTCTTATGTCCTTATATCCAGAACATCACACCTTGGTACATTATTAACGGGTGAGTAGAAAATTCACGGATGATGTAATTTTTCAATAACTACATTGTATGCCAGAGTTTTAGTAAAGATTACTCCGTTGTCATATTTCTTGCTTAGCGTCATCAAATGAGAGTTACTATTTGAATAGCTAAAGCAGTTTCAATTTAGATTTAAGATTTCCAGTGGTTCATTGCTTCCAACAAAACAAGGCTCAGTATTCAAGCTACTAATTTACAAGTTTGCTTGTAATCTTCTTTCCTTTATCTTTCCTTTTAGACAGTACAAAATGAGGTGGCTGATATCTGTGAGAATCTATACATTGACTTTATTGCCTCCATTTTCAGGGATTCTCACCAATTTTGACTTCAAGTGATGTTTAACTTTCCAATTAAACTGAAAGAGTATTTAACTAACAAGGCAGATACACATATAGGTTTTACATATAGGTCCCCACTTCAAACATTAACTAAATGTTCACTGCCCTGTAAGTAATTAATCATTCTTATTAAGGACCACATGGGCTTTAACCTGAGAGTTTCTGATAGTTTTACAGGTGCCCCGGTAAACAAAGCCATCTGAGAAATTCAAATTCAGGCAACAGGAATTTTTGAACTTTCCATGCTACAATGCAAGTCTGATATAATATATTCTCCATTTAAACCATGTAATATTGTGGTTTAGGAATGCAAGCAAAACAAACTGACATTTCATGGCTAGGAAAAAAGAAGCTATGAATGACCTTATGTCAACTGTAAACTGTAAAGTGTAAAATAAATCAAGTGAAAATTTTGAATATTTCACCAATACCTCAACATAAGTTTTGTAGCACACACACAAAAATAGCCTCCATGTAATAAATCAGAAAGGGTAATGAACACATGCCAATTAACTATTTCTATTTGCCTGGTCTGATGCTTCCATCCAAACAAAATAATTTAATATCAACAGTGCAGAGTCCAAAATTGCTAAATAATCCTAAATCATTTAAATAGTGCTACCTTGTTTTTATTTCAGAGAATTAGTCTAAGACTAATTCTTCTCTGTCATAAGAAAGATTTTTTTCCACCTCAGGATATATTTTTCTAGTTGCACATTTATTAAGCAATGTATGACAAACTGACTTCGCAGTTGGGCTAAGGGCTCAGGTTCTGTGAAATACAGTACTGGGCTTTCCTGTGAAAGGTGGAGTGCCCTTATCTTCCAGGGTTAAATCCAAGCCAGCCTCAATTGAACAGTTGGACATGTTCATCACGGTATAAAAAAGTTCCACTATTTTTAATCTGAGAACCATGTGTTTTTGCAATGACATGGATTAGTAGTTTTCATTCCCAACAAATAGTTGCATCTGTCATCATTTATGTTCCTACCAAGCAAGTCTGGTATTTCATAGTGGTTATCCGTCTCCACAGCTATTTCCATGTGAAGGAGTTGAAGAAGAAACAGATGTGAAATGAAGAAATGTATTTTGAGTTGTTTCAAAAACACTTGGAAGTGCCCCAGTAGCATAAAATGGGGTCTGAGAAGGTGGGGGAAAAAACATCTTTCTAAAACTGATAATTTTGTTTTCTGAGTTTTCTGGGAGAGAATGATGGGAGGGAGAAAGAGAAAAATTGCTCTGCAAGGCAGGGGCAACAAAACAACTTGAAATCATCCTGTACTTTACTATGCATTTTTATATTTTTATTTGCCTTTGTTTGGATTCAACTTTTTTACATCCGACCTTTTAAGCAACATAACATTTGGAGGTTTCTTCCGGGGTGGGAGGGAAATTTTAAACATTTTTTCATTTCAATGGTTTGTTACATATGGTTAAACTACTGATTTAGTACATGGTCTCATTTTGTTTCTTTCAATATGAACTATAACTGCATTTCATCATGTGTGACTAAGAATTAGCCTGTTGGTGACAGTATTAACAATATGCTAACTCACACTTCTATAGCAGGCCCTATATTCAGCCCTGTGCAAGGACCCAGTAACTATTATCACTGTCAGTCTTTCTTCATTTTCCACAGCTCATGCTTTGTGGGTACTATTTGTTAATATGGTTTTGTTTTAGTCCTCATTTAAAATCTAAACCATGTGGGAATAGCCCCAACCGTAATTGCTAAAGAGAGTTATAAAAGCAACTTGAAATTACTTCAGTTAGGACAGGGATGGGCAAACTACAGCCCGGGGGATGCATCCGGCCCTTCAGACGTTTTAATCCGGCCCTCGAACTCCTGCCAGGAAGTGGGGTTGGGGGCTTGCTCCATGCAGCTCCTAGAAGCCGCAGCACATCCCCCCTCCAGCTCCTACCTGTAGAGGCAGCCAAGGGGCTCCGCATGCTGCACCTGCCCCAAGCATTGTCCCTGCAGCTACCATTGGCCAGCAAATGGGGCCAATGGGAGCTGCCGGGGCGGCGCCTGCGAACGGGGCAGTGCACAGAGCTGCCTGGCCGCGCCTCCACGTAGGAGGCAGAGGGGGGACATGCCGCTGCTTCCGGGAGCGGCTTGAGGTAAGTGCCACCCAGAGCCTGCATCTCTAACCCCCTCCTGTGCCCTAACACCTTGCCCCAGCTCTGATCCCCCTTCCGCTCTCCGAACCCCTCAGTCCCACCTTCTTGCACCCCAGAGCCTGCACCCCCAGAGGAGCCCTCATCTCACCCACCCACACCCCAACCCCCTGCCCTATACTGGAGCCCCCTCCTGCACCTTGAACTCCTCATTTCTGGCCCCACCCGAGAGCCTGCACCCCCAGCTGGAGCCCCCACCCCCTCCTGCACTCCAAGCCCCAATTTCATGAGCATTCATGGCCCACCATACAATTTGCATACCCAGATGTGGCCCTCGGACCAAAAAGTTGGCCCACCCCTGAGTTAGGAGATCAAACCCCCTCACAACCCTTTGACCAAAAATTTTCCTGCCACAAGAAACCCCGTTCAGCTGCTGGGCTCCCTCAACATTTATGCTGCATGCTGATTGGAAGGAAGGGTTGAGAGTTATATCTCGTCTCAGAACAGTCACTTGATACACTGAAGAGAACTTTCTTGCAGTAAGACTGAAACAGTCACTTTCACTAACTTCTCTTGGTGCCTCCTTAATTTCTCTATGCAGGGCCCTTCTTTCCACACAGGGCTCAGCTGAATCTTTGCCCTCCACTCCTTTTAGATTGGGACTCTTGATCATCCAACAGTTTTCCCAATAAAAGGAGAACTTCCCCCAGTGTGCTAAAAGGCTCAGTCATCTCCCATAACCCTCCCTATTCCTGAACATCTTATTCCCCTCATTTTTCCTTCACAGATCTGCTTTTTCCAGTCTCCATCCATTTCTGCTGGTCTGCCAGGCAGGAGCCACAATGAACAGCTCCCCAAGCAGTGCTGTTTGGCACTACACCTGCCATTTTGCATTTTCTCTTCGAACTAAACAGTAAATTTAGCATAGCTCTAACATTCTCCTAGGATTTGAATATCACTGTACTCTATGTAAATAAATACTAATGGTGAAAATATGGCCTGAGGTTTCAAAGGTCCTATAGAAACAAATATTTAAAAGGCAATCATGAAACCACTCATGAACTTGACTCAAAATCACCTAACAACAAATCAAATTTCTCATCTAAACGCTCCATTCCCTAAGGATAGGGATATACATTATTACCTTTGACTCTTTGAACAGCTGCCTCATGACAAAGTACTAAATAAGGAAACATAATTAGCAATAGAACAATATATATTGTGATTGTTTTCTTCTTCTTTTTCTTTGTATCTCTACATTTGTCACCAGAATCCCATACCAGCTGCTGGGACTAAATGGAAACATGGCAAAATCATCTGCAATGAGCTTCTCAACCATTATCGTGAGGAAAAGAAAAAGCTTCCATTTTGTGCCCAAGAGCTACCACTAGCAACAGCAGAATAAACTGATATTGGAACGGTTTGTTGTCCCTTGACTCTTCATGACAACTTTTTTTTCATTCACTCATTCAAAGTTTATTCAAGCTCTTTGTCCAGTTGCCACAGAAAGCTTGGTTGTTCACATGGAAAAAGTGTAGATGTGTTTGGCCTGAATTTACAATGAAAATTCTTGTTTTTCCACAATCTGTTGTCCCACACGAAGGATTGGAATTAAACACACAGAAAATGAAAGGTTAAGGACTTGATTCTGTTCTCCCTTTCACTCTGCAAAACCAGCATGAGGAACAGAATCACGCCTCTAGGTCTAAGTGCTATGCATTAAACCTGCAATTGCTGATATAAAATCCAAATGCTGTCATGCTTAGCCCCCTCGAAAAAAGGCAGGATGTGACTCAGCAGAGTGTGTCATCCATTCATTTAGGATTGGAGTGGAACCCAAATCTTTATTTTCTTGTTTGAATCCAATACATGCCCAAAGTGCACAGCAAGAACATTCTTAATTCAGGCATTAATCTTACCTTGCCAAGCGCTTAATCCCTGTATTCTGCAGCCATATCTTTACAATACTATACGTTCCCCTTTATTTATTCATAAAGCAATATATTGTGTTATTCATTACTCAAAGAACTTCCATCATCATATTTTATGTGGTGCTAATCAAGGAATCCCCCATTCCAAATCTGACAGCCACACAAAATTGTTTCACATATAATTCCTGCCATATCAGCGTGCACCTTATAAATCAGCCTTGTTCCTTTTAAAATCATAATAGCCAATCTACCTCCAGACTCAAATAATAATGTGCAAAAAGAATATGAACTGGGACATTTTAAAATGCATAGTTTTCTAAAATAGCACATAGGTTTAACACATACCTTTGCACATTATTAATCTACCCAAAATTGTGGCATAGCATATCATATCCACATACAGAAGCAAACTCCCAGGGCAAATATCACATAACCAATTTATATTACATTTACAGAAGAAATATCTTTGAAATTGATAGGGGAAATACCATCCCCCATTTGATCCAATTGGCAGAGGACACTGCATTGGGATGAACAGTTCTTCGGGGTACAGGATACAAAGATCCCCAACAGGTGGAGACTGCCCCCTCTTTCTTGTGGCAGAGGTGTACTTCACAGGGCTCCAACCATAGCTGCAGGAATGGGGGTATTTTGAGGTTCAGGAAGGGGAGGACATAAACAGCAGCTCAATGCCTATGCAAATCCTCTTGCACTCCAGCAGCAAGGGAGGCTACTAGAACCCTGAAGACAGTGGGCATAGAACAGCTCAGCTGGCACTCCATGGATTCCTTCCCTGCTGGATCAACCCTTTTGGAATCCCACTTGACCTGGCTTTGAGCAGAGGAAAGGATTTAGTCTATAGCAACTTCTACCTGTTCTTGCCATTCAGAAGGCAACTCTGTTTGGCTTTCCACTGCCAAGCAATCGGAAGATTGTTTTTCCTTTACCCTAAAATTTTTAGCTCTCCAAATAATGCTCTAGTTTGAAAGCCTGGGAAAAAAGACAATTATTGCCCTGCAATTTACATGGTATTTTCTACAAATACACCTCTACCCCTATATAACGCTGTCCTCGGGAGCCAAAAAATCTTACTGCGTTATAGGTGAAACCGTGTTATATCAAACTTGCTTTGATCCGCTGGAGTGCGCAGCCCCCTCCCCACCCCTGGAGCACTGCTTTACCGCATTATATCCGAATTCGTGTTATATAGGGTCGCGTTATATCGTGGTAGAGGTGTAACTCCATGTCCAATAGTTGCAATGTAATTGCAGATGTCTAGAATGGTTATTAGCACAAAACTAAAATGGAATGATACTAAAAAATATGAGTATTGTTTTCAGAATGCACCCTTTTTACTCGGATACTGAAATTCTTTGTTGTACAAATACTATAATTTTGACATTGCTTTTGATAATTGTTGCCATTCATATGCATCTAACTAGCAGTTATACCATTCCAGACAAGGCTAGTCTTTTCTTTTCAGATGACTCAAGTTAAGTTTTTCAATGTATAATATACAAATAACGCTATCCAGTCAGAAGAAGGGAAATTTGTGATTCTGCCCAATACATTTTAAAAGCACTAGAAGCAACTGAGAGTTTCATCCATTTTAAAGGGCCACTCCAGTTTTACGTCAGTGGAACTCCTCTGAAAATGGAAGTGGTGAATCAGCTAGTCTTCTTACCTTGTAACAGTGACACCAATTTACATATTTAAACTTGATTGAATTTTTAAAATCTCATATTGTTGAATTTTGTGCTGTTTACTTCTTACACTTCACCCAAACTTAGACCTGTCAATTTTACTTTCCCTTTTATAGTCAGTGTGACTTTCCAGTTCTCATGACCTCGCAGAACACTGTTTAGTTAAAGTTTCCAACATTACAGGGAAATATCGATTGTGCGAATTAAGAAACTAACAATTTTTTTTAAAGTAAAATCTAACTTTGGAGAGACCAGACAATTCTGAAGATTAGCAACAGATTATAAATATTTCCCTGACGGGCTGCCCGTCCAAATCCAGCCAAAATCAAACAGGGACTAAAAATCAGTATGGTAGGATGACTAGTAAATGGTTTATGTGAAATCAGGCAGTGGTTTCAGGCTAATTCCTAGTGCACAAGCATCTCTAAACACACAAATCACCTTAGCAACTAGTTGTCTCAGTAGAGAGCCATAGAGACTAAAATATGCTCTTACAGCTTGAGTGTGGCCCCCTCCACATCAGAGTGGAGAGACTTGGAAGGTTGATCCAAAACTGTGTGTGCGCTACCTCTTTTGTAAAAGATAAACAGCATTTACCAGCCTTATCTGTCTTGCTCAAGCTTTCAAAAGCACAGTAGTTAAAAAAAATAATCCCCCAGTTTTGGGCCTAACCAGCCTAACAGCATCTTATTCATTATCACACATTTATGCTACAAGTGGGTGTAAAAGGCTGCCAAAGTAGAATTCACCATTCACAACAGTGGTAACATTTTGCACTCACTTTGCATAGGTACAAATTGTCATATATCGTAGTGAGGTATCACTGGTATATGGCCTATACCAAATAAACAGCTGCAGCATTCTGCTCCCCTGGCTCTACCTATTGCTACACAGCCCTGGCAGCCACAAAACCCCACATCTGCACCAGAGATTATAGTTGTGCTGTGGCTTGGGCTGAAGTCATCCTCAAAATGGAATTATATCCCACTTTTACCACCATCCTTTCTTTGACTTCTCAAATATGCATTGCAGATTTTCAGATGCAAACTCCTGGAGAGGTACCAGTAATCAAAGGTATTTTCATTATTCTATAAGGCAATTTTGCTCATCCCTCTGCCAATAGCTGCAGTACATGTCTGCCAATGTTCTAAGTGTGTCCTACTGTATTGCCAAAACCAATTTTCAATGTACCAACTGATAAGTTTTCCACACTGTATGATATATCTCAGTGTTAGAAGATTTACCTGATATTCATCATACATTTTCCCTTTCTTAATTTCACTCCATTACACCTAGTTGGAGGATAACCTCTTGTACTCTTTTCCCTTCCCCACAAAGTTGTTTAAGTTTAAGGGTGTCGATGCAGTTTACTTCCTTCCTCCCAGCTGCATTACCAAGCACCCAGAAGGGAAACCATTCATCCTAATCATCTGATCTCTTACTGCATTATAAAAAAAAAATCATGATTTTTTCAAGGGCTGATAAGATGCTGAAAAATGTCATTAAGCTCACAAATGCAATAATGAAATGCAAGGATGGGTCATTTTAAGAAATTGGAGACTTTCACTTTTTGGTGCAAAAATTAATGAAAATTTACAAAAACTGGTCAGTTTTGCTTTTAAATTTTCACAAAGCAAAATGCAAGTGTTAGTCTGTTTCTAATTATTACACAATTTATTTAAAAAAAGAATTGAGACTAGGAGGTTGATTTTTGCTCTCACTTATGTTTATTTTACATTGGTGTAACTCCATTGATTTAAGGAGAGTTAGCCTTGATTGGCACCAGTGTAGCAGAGAGGAATCAAGTCCTAGGTTATCATGGAATTTTAACTAAATTGTTACCAAATACTATAGGCATTATTCTGATCTCACATTGGTTTTACACCAGATTTATACTGGTATAAGAGAAAGGAGAATCAAGGTCTGTATGTTCCCTCTTTAGTCTGCAGTAGATTCTATTTTCCATTCCCCACACAAAATAAAAAGTAAGCAATCCTTTGACTACAAGTTTCCAAACACATATCTTAGTTAAAATCCATTTCGTGACTTAACTTTGGGTCTAGCTAAAGGTGTATGAAAAATATGTATGGCAAACGTGAAAGAAACTTCAAACAGATTATTGTTTAATCATATTTCTCATAAAATGGTATTAATCCTTCTTTACGGCCGCATATTTTGAAGTCATATTTGGACGTTGAACAATGCAGGCAGCTCACAGGGCAGGTAATTTATCACAGGCTTGATTCTTAAAAGTGATTTTGAATTTACCTATTGTGTGTGCACCCGATAGATTCTGACATAAGTCTGAAATTACTTCTCATTTCATACTCATTTCATACTCATTTCAACTTTCAGGGTTCTAATCTATAGAGACTGGCTGCTAATCCAGGGGTGAAATCCTGGCCTCCTGAAAGTCAGTAAAGTTCTCAACATGGCTCTCAAGTGGTCAAGAAGTCCTGTAGTTGGATTTATAATGTATTATGTATTTTCTGTGTTGCTTTACATGCATGTGTTTGGGAACTATAGTTCCAACAAATAAATAGATTGCGGATTAGACCACAATAATGAAAAATTAGCAGGACTAATAGTTTAAGAATGTCCACGGTCATACTGTAACTGAGAAGAGAGTCTGCTAGCAACCTTACAAGGTCATTACCTATCTCTGTCCTCCTCTGTCCAAAGGAGCCAGCTTAGGAGAAGAGAAGCAAAAGATGAGACTTGAGGGACACAAATGGAGGTGCATACCCACTGGCTGTTTAGGGAGCACATATAGGGCACAGTATGAGATACAAGCAGTGCAGAGGCTCCATATGGGTAAATTACAAGAGCTCCTTTTAAAAACATACCTTAGGGAATCTGCTTTTGCTACAAATCCCATCCACCAATACCAAGTCCTACTGTGGAGGTTCCACTCCTCCCAGTGCCCTCAGGGAAAGACAGGCCTTGCACTTCCTCCATCTTCTCCGTTCCTGGCATTTCCTTCTTATGAGTGCACAAGGACTGCATGCTCATAGAAAGCAAACTCTTTATTCATTTGTCCCATTACATCTCTCCTACATATTCATACAAAAAGAACTCTCTATTTATTAACACATCCGTCTTGAATTTGAGACTAAACCAAGATTTTCCAACACTGCCAAAATATTTGTTGACTCATAATCAGTAATTAAATAAATAAAAATTAACATTACTCACGTATGGGGAAAATTAGTATTCAATGCAGATTCCAGCTGCTATTAATCATTGACCTTTTAGTATTAACATCTCTTTCTACAAAGACCTCAACCACACACTGCTTCTGAGGGTGAGATGAAAAGGGCATAATGCAGGCCCATTAAGTCTTTCAAAGTATTAGCAATGTAAATAATAAATCTATCAATTATATGCATGTCTCCAGCAGAGATGCAGTAAACTACTCACAAAAGATTGCCAAGTCTGCTCACCAATGAATGTCCCATTTGGCTCATGGTAAAGGACAAGCCAAAAATTACAACACTGAGCTGTACTTTGGCTCCAAAACATTTTAAGTTGCTCAAACTGTAACCAAAAGCACTGCCAAAAGCTAAGACAATAGGCAGAATGAAAACTTGGCATCAATAAGAAATTAAGACAACTGCATTTTTTAGGATACAAAAGTTAGTCAGGGCTCCAGTTTGAGCTAGGGCAACATTTAATTAGGCCTGGTCTACACTACAGCTGGTGGTCTATTTAAGCTACACAATTTGAGTTACATTAGTAGTGTAACTCAAGTCGACGTAGCTTAGATCTATTTACTATGCTTACTACTTACATCCACGCTATGCTATGTTGACGGAAGACGCTCTCCCGCCAACATTGCTTCCGCCTCTCATTGAGGTGGAGCACAGAAATCGATGGGAGAGTGCTCTCTCATCAATTGAGCATGCCTTCACTAGACTGGCTAAATCAATACCGCTGCATCTGATTTAGCTTCATAGTGAAGACAAGCCATTAGTGTTGGCCCTAATAACTGACCATTTTTACCTAGGATAAATAGATACAGTTAAATCTACATCTGATGTATTATCTTGCAAATGGCAAGTACTGAGTTATCTAACTGCAAATACTTATTTCTCTAAACCAATTGGCAAGTTTTAAACATACAGTGTACTTCAGTCCCAAGGATCCCGAATTGCTATGCAAATTTGTATCCAATCTTGAGAATGGCAAGTGCCCTTCTCTCCCATTTGCAGGAGGTGCTCTTCATCTTACAGTCAGACATATATAAATTATACCTGTAGCAGGGCAATCACCCCTCTCTGGCCCTGAAAGGGTTAAAAGCCAGCCCTTGGAGAGGGCTGGGGCTGAGAGCCAATAAGAATAGGCTGATTGGGAAGGCAGCCACAGGTGGGGCCATGCCCAATTAGGAAACAGCTGGCCCTATAAAAAGGCTGTGAGCCAGGAGCTGGGTCAGTCTCTCTCTAGCTTTTGGGAGAGAAGGACCTGGCTGCCTGGGAGTTCAGGGTACAGGGAACAGAGCAGGGCTGGAGGAGCTGGGGAGCTCCAGCTTGGTAAATCCCTGGGCTGTGGGCCTTGCTAAAGGCCAAAACAGGTACTGGGGTTGCCCAGGTGCAGTCTGGGGTTAGGCAGAGGCAGCTGGTCCAACCTCCTTGCCAATGATAGACTGCAGTTTGCCCCAGTGAGCGGGGGCTAGATGACGACTGGCAGTAGCCACTGAGGCAAGGTGGGTTTAGAGGGTGGGGGTTCCCCTGGGAGGGGAGAGCCAGAGCAGGGGCAGAACCCCGAGGTAAAGGGCACAGGGGTCTGGGCGGGACACAGGGCTTGTGACAGGTGAGCCACCAGCCAGCAGAGGGCACTACAGGCTGAATTCGAGCTATCTCCCAGGATAACCAGCAGGAGGTGAGTCTCACTTCACTAAAATACCAAACAAACAAAAAATCTGTCAATAGATATCTATTGATTTCAAACAAGCTAATTAGAGCATATTTAACCAAAATACCAAAAAGGTAATTTAGCTGAAGTTCTACAAACCGCTTAACTCTGTTTCCTTTATCCTGATCAGCTTCCACCTATGCCTGATATTCTTAAACCCACCTCCAGTAACTCCTCTATATTTTCAATACAAACCACATAATCTGAGCTATAACCCCTCTATGTCCTGCATACTAATTCACAAATCACCTACCCATTAAATGAGTCAACTATCCAACCACTGGTCCTTCTCCAATATACTTCCCATTTACAAAGCAGCTATATCAACAATGCACTTCAAGCCCTGCTCATACATACAAAATCTTTTACTTTCCCATTCCTCCATTCCCATTCCAAGCAGCAAATCACAACTTTTTCAAATCTTGTCCACAACTCATAATTCACAACCACCACCATCTTCATTTTGTAAAAAGAATATAATCAAAAAACCCAGTCCAGCCTTCTCATGAGAGAGCAGATACACCATTGCACTTATTTTATTCACTCTCCCAAAATGATTTGTAGATAATTTGGCATAGGATGGGTGTGTTCAAAAGGGGGGTTGTATGGGTAAAATGTATCAGCTGTACACCACAGTGCCAGTGCTTAAAATGTATACATATACTTGGTGAAAATATGTGCCACAATTCATTATTTTAATTGTTAGCAATTTAAAAAATATGACTAGTTCATAGATTGATACATTTAAAGGCAAGAAAGGACCCTTGTGATAATTTAGTTTGATCTGCAAGTTACTGCTAGATATATATTAGAACCCTAGTATTGACACTGCAAGGATGGGTGGGTGAAATAGAAGGCAGAATTAATATTGACTATAGGAACCACGCTACATTTCTTCACTTGCAAATATTTGGTTTTAATTATAAATACAACATGCCACTCTCCGTGATTTTTATTTAAGTAAAGATTTATTTACAATCTTAACTCACTTTGTCTCAACTACTTTTTAAAAATTGCCGAAAAAAAGAAAAAAAAAAAGAATGAGGAAACAGTCCTAACAATTTGGAGTCATGAGGAATTTAGAAGCTTCTAAAGAACTGAGCCCTGTCTATCTCTCTACATCTGTAGTACTTCCAAACTGCAGGAATCTAAATTCTAAATCTCTCCCTTCTCCTAACAGATTTTATAACCATGGGGATTGTGGACACACAGTTTACAGGCACTGGAGATGGCATCCCTGGAATGTTAGATGAGTCGGATGTTCATTATATACATAATGTTCTGGAAGTTTTTGCATGGCACCCAGAAATTTGTTTTTTCTATAGCAAATATTTTTTCAACTATCTATCCACCACTCTTCAATAGAATCTCATGCGCTAGTTTTCCATGAAAGCGAATGAATGCAACCAATTTAATGTTTCCAAAAAAAGCTGGTGCTCAGAGATTTTAAAACAAAATAAAAAAAAAATCCAAATGTAAAATATCTGCTATTGTTTGAAGATGCATAATCTCAAATTGTTGGCCCAATCCACCTCAACCTTAAAATCAAACAAACAAACAGAAAAAACCAACCCTTCTTCTGGAACAAAAAAAAACCATGAAAATGTTCAGGAAATTAAGAGGGATCAAAATCAGCCCCATAATGGAAAATATAACTAGATGAAATTGCTCCAATAGCATCATAGTAGAGAGATCACTTGGACTCATATCTGAAGTCAATGGGAGTACTTGCAGTGCATAAAGTTATGCACATGAGTAAGTCTGAAGGATGGAGCCCTTATTTTGGAATCAGAATTTAACCAGTTGGAACTTTAGGGGAATTTATATAAATGGAATGCAATTAGTCTAGTTGGAATTTGGCCAGGGCACTAGAATTAGCAACTCTACTCTTTTGAAAAGGACCTTTAATAATGGCTAATCATTTAATATCTAAACAATTAGGGCCTGATTCTCCACTGCCTTGTACCTTGCATGGTCATTTATTACTGTACCATGTGTGCGTAAACCCCTACCATTCTGAACTGGCAGAATCTTACATCCACTTTGTACAAGTGTAAATGCGACACAAGATACAAGGCAGTTGAGATTATTCACACATTGTAGCACAAATCATTTGTTCATATGCTCACAATGAACCTCTTTACTATGTTCAGGAAAGGAAAATATTGCAGTATGACTCTTTCCTTAATATTAGGACTGAATGTAATGAAAAAGTAAAAAATAAACATGAGTATAAAATTACAGTGGCTTAAAATGAGCCATCCTCTTGACAGATAGATTAAAATCTGGCATAGTATGCAAAAGAATACCAGGTGTAGACACCAACAGACAGGAAACTAAGTCAGCATCAAAAAAGATAAAATATAATAGTCTGATATTGGCAAACTATCCAGGGGCTCTTAAATCACCATGATTAAACAGGAAGAGCATCTTCCAGTTAAATGTCTTCCTTCCCAAAGTGTCTCAGGGTTATATAAATAGAAGATTGTTACCAGCCATTCCTTACTTGAAATACATATGGCTAGAATGACTTCATAATGACTTTATGATAGAAAAGCATATTCAAATCCACATTTTATGCTACCCCAGTCCGGTACAGGAGTATCAGTAAGAGGCTCACTGGAGCCACTCTCAGTATTACCAACCCCAAACATTCAAAAACCATGATCCAGGCCCCCAAAATCATGAGACTGAGTTTAAAATCATGAAGCTTTTAAAAAAATAAAAAAAATTGAGAATGTGTTTGTTTGCCTTCTTGCTTTTAAGCCTTCAGGGTACAGTCAAGTCACACAATCAAGCATGCTTTGTAGCTCTGAGGGCCAGAAATGTTTTCTTGTGTTTAATGCAAGCTGAGATTCTTACATAATCATTTGTATCCAGGCACTGGGGCTTTAAGTAAAATATCAACTATCGCACAAGTTGTGATAAAATGGCAAGAGATAGCAACATTGCTTTCCATACTGTCCTCCTGCTTGCAGGATGCAGCCCTGAATCCTCCTCCCGTGGCTAGTGCTGCCCCCCTGCCAGCAGTGGGGTGTCTCTCTGCCAGGCTCTCAGTCTGTCTCCCAGTTTCCAGGCTGCTCGCTGATCAGCCTTTCCTCCGCAGCCTGCTACCAGGCTGCTCCCCCTGGCCTGCTGCTCCTGTTCCTAAGTAGCCTCTGGCTCTCTCCTGAACCTGGTCCTCTCTGACCTCAGGTTGTACGTCCCTGGCTTGTGCTGGAGGGTTTATAGAGCCTTCTAATAGCTGGATGTGAAACTGGGGAGGTAACACAATGCCCAATAATGAGCCAGTAGATGAATTCCACTAGGGATGCAGATCTGAGTTTGGATCCCCAAGAGTTCGGAATGGGGAGGATTGGTTTGGATCTATTGTTTTGATTTCAGCCCATCCCCAGTTATGAGTCTTTGTTGACTAAAGGAGAAGTAGACAGGGAAAGCACACAATAGCACTTTGTCCATCCAACTGTGTGGCCTTCTTTGGGTTCTGAATTCTTGTGAATTCACCTCAGTTGCAAACTTGCAGTTTACATAGAAATATATTGCTACTTTATCAAGAGAATAATTTGTCTTTTTTGCTGCAGTGTTTCACTTTGCTGACTCTGAAAATTACCTTTAATTTCTGGGGAAAACCCAAGGCAAAAATGTTTTGCATTTTTAACAAACCCACAACATAAGGAGGACTTTTTTTTTCTTACAATGGCAATCTTTTCCATACAAATATTGGCTCTTTATTTATGTATTTCCCTTAAACAACACTTCAGCAAAGTTGCATGTGAGTATAATCATTTTTAAACTTTTCAGCTTACATAAAAGCCCATTTATGTATCTGCACCTTGGCTTTCTTGTGTGTGTACATGTGTTTTTTAAGCAATAATCCAGAAGTGTGTGCCACATATCTAACCCTTAAAATGCTGGCATTTTCTAAACTGCAAGCCCTATTAAAGTTTACGAAGAATATATCTAAACCATGAAAGAGAGAGAGAGAGAGAGAAGATATATATCATTAATACATAGACTTTAAATATATTTAGCAAAATATGTACAATAGAGCTTTTCAACTTCAAAGTGCCATACAAAATAACTAATCTTCATGCCCCCGTATCACTTCCTTTATAATTTACACAGGTGGAAATGGAGAATGAAGTTGTTATCCCTCAATGACATCAGTGTCCATAATAATTCATATGTCTGCAAACTCCAGAAAGTTAAACCATATTTTCCTGATGGGACTATTAGGCGGTTTCAAGACCAGAATGTCTTTCCTGGTGTGCTGTACATGTGGCAAAGCCTTTTCAAATTGTTTCCAGACACTGTGCTATTTTTATAGTTCAGTCATATAAGCAAATCCTATTCAGCATGTTCTCCACCTAGTTGCAGCTTTAGATGAAAATTTCACCTCTCATAAATGACAAGCCATGGGTTTCTCAAATTCTATAGAAAACCCAGATGTAACAGGTTCAAGTTCTAGCATTAAGGAGCTGTTGAAAATAAACTAAGCTCCCAGTCATGCCACATTAGGTCATCAGACAGAACGGCTGCATGCTTTTGAAAGCTAACTAAGTAAATTAGGGGAAACACACTAAAGATGATTTCATCACCATCTCATTGTGCAATGGGTAAGCTCCTTTCAGTGCAGACATTTTGAAATGACATTAAAGCAGTCATATATTATTACTTCACTGGGTTTGCATTCCACTGTTTCGTTTGTGTTTTGTGAACACTGGAGGATTAGTCTCCTTTTCTCTGCTCTTTTTCTAACTGTGTTTGAACCTGAAACCCCAACACACTACTGGCAGGCCAGGAAATCAAAATTCTCTACTACTGATTTGAGGGAGATGATCATAATTTGGCTGCATTCATTAGCCTTGAGCTGGAACAGCAGTGCTCCTGATGTTGTCACTGAAGCAAAATGAAAAGACCTGCTACATGAGTTCAGCAGGGCTCACAGAAGGGCACCAGAGACTCAGCAGGACTGGGTGCAGAATAGGCAAAATCTAGAGTTAAGATTAGGTTTCTCTCTCTTTCTTCATCTGAAGTGGGGATTGAATTTTCTTACTTCTTGTGTAAAGTGATACTCCAGAATCTCCTGGTGGTCTTAAAATTATCCCTCCAACACAGCTGATAAGGAACAAAAGAACCCTGTAATAACAGCAGTCAGCGTTATCATGGAGGAGCCTGGGATATGTACAGAATAGTATCATAAAACTAACGCTGAATGTTGGTATTACAGGAACACTCACAATATTAATTTCCTTCCTTGTATAATTTCCTCTGAAAAACATAAAGATTGCTTTTGGCTTAACATACCAAAGTGATTCTTCCTCCTCTTCCTAATATGAGGGAAGTGACAATTAATCTTTCCATATGCAGTTCTGTTCCAACTGGTCTCTCATCTCTAGAGTGTATTTTGTAATCTGAGCAAGAGCAATGAACCGTGCACATTAAACATCACAGCAATCTAAGATCACTACTAATCACTCATACAGGATTTTAATGTGTTACATCAAAGGAACAGTCTTTATTTACAATTTTATTCAGGCCCTGATCAACCAGATTGTTATTTCAACCCTCAGGCCTTCCTCAAGATTTGAAAATGGAATGAGCTGAATGGATTCAGACATTTGGTATGCAAAGATTATTGCTACTGCTTTAACTTTGTCTCTATGAAAAGTCCATTGAATCTTTCCATTTATCTTAATGGGCTTTGGAACAGCCCAAAACTCCCAGTGATTTCAACAACTATCATATATAAAAGAAAATGGACCAGGACAAATTAATCATTTGATTCTATCCACAAACAAAAAATCTATTGCACCCAAATTGCATGTCTCACATTTTTAATCTTGTCTATATGCTTCAGGCTACCAGAGAAGCTTAATACTTTTCACTTCTCCAGCACATTCTAAAGCTTTCCTATCACTCCACAAATATCAGTCCATTCAGCCTCATAACATGGAAGAATTATTATTATTATTCCCATTTTACACAAATGGAAAACGGGGCACAGAGAGTTGAAATAATTGTCTCAAGGTCACACTACAAGTCTAGGGCGGAGCCAACCCAGGTCTGACTTCCTGGTACTTTAATTGGGGAAATAAGAACACAAGAAATGCCATGCCCAGTCAGACCAGCAGTCCAACTAGTCTGGTATTTTAACAATGGCCAGTACCTAATGCTTCAGAGACAGGGGCAAGATACCACACAGTGGACAGTTATAGAATAACCTGCTTACAGCAGAACTTTCTTCCCAACCCCAAGAAGCTAGTAGACAATTACTGGACCATACTTCTTGTCCCCAGTACCGTAGAATAACCACACAAATGTACCATATCAATCCTAGAGCATATGCCATATGGTTTAACCTTTGAGTACTGTATATTGCACTTCCTGTGTTTTCTATGCCTGAAGGAGGAAATACAAATACCTCTTTCTATTTCACTGAGAGCTCTGGAAACTGCAGTGTATAATCTGTACTAAACAGAGAAGTGAGAGCATCAGTCATGATCTAGATTTTCAAACTGAACTAAAAACATTACATTCTTTAAAAGCTAAATAGTTTTTCAATGTAAATGCAATGGTCTTTGTGAGTCAGTCAGGACGGTATCTAGTAAATATGTAATAAATCCAGAGAGACTCATCACCTCCTTTTGTCTACTGAGGGTTAAGTTACTAAGAATTGGGATCTGAACAAGGAACTGGAGAATCTGAACTGGTTTTACAAGTGACATTAGATTTTCTGATGGCTGTAAAGTTTGTAATATGAGCACTGGAGTCTTAAAATGCCTGTTCGCCACACCACCTATAATTCCTATCTGATTACCACATGCCATTTTTTTCTTTAGAATTGCTTCTTCATGACTCACAAAATTATGTTTAACTCACTTGTGGGCACCACGTTGGACAGTTCAGCATTTGAAAATCCTTTCATTCCAACAGAAGTTGGATATTTCTTGAACTTCCCATTTCCATAAAGTTTCAGTATATTCGCATTTTAAAAGTAAATCCATCCTTAGGGAAAAGTCCACCTCTCCATGAATTTATGTGTAAACATGTAGTTATAGCCTTGCCCACTGTAAGGTCAGAACCCTAAACATGCTGCAGAAACATTGACAAGCATGACTCTTTAACTTTACCCTAAACACATCAATTGTATCCCAAACTCTGGAACAGGAACCATGTCTTAATTACTCAAGTCCCTAGCCCAATGGAGCCACATTGAAGACTGGAGATTCTATAAGCTACTAATATAAATATTAAATAATACTATGAATTGGTTTTAAAATATTATAGTTTTTGAAAATAATGTATACAAAACTGTATTGGTTTCATACCTATTACAATTCTATAGAATAATGATTTTAGCATTACTTCAGTGTCCCTTGTCTTAAGAAGTCTCTACCATCCCTTGCAGAAAAGTCCTATAGAATTCATTACAGATTAAATCAATGTGGTTCTCTAGACATTACTATAGAGTTTTTAAACCAACTTCTAATTTTATTTAATATTTCTATTGCTATCCAGAAACCCCCGTCAGGACTGGATCCTTATTGTGTTAGGCACTACACAAACACACATGGGGACACTGTCCCTTTGCCAAAGAACTTAGGGCCATAGGGGAGATTTTCAAAGACAAAAATGGGAATTAGGTGCTCAACTATTTACATACAATGGGAGATGGGCACTTAGGTGCTGTTCATGCATTTGAAAATTCCCCCCATAATTCTCTATTAAATTCTATCTGTTGGCTTAGAAATTCTAAAGAAAATTCATCATTCTCTATTCAAATATGTAGGTCGTTAAAGGAATTTCCACAGAATCCTATTACAACATTTCCACAGAACCCTATGGGTTTCATTCCTATTACATTCTATATGACTTTTCCATAAAGGATATTTACTATTTTAGGACATTAAAACCGTGCTTATACCAATGGTGGCATTGCTAGGTGGTGAGATGCATTCACCGTGTATAAATATGGCAAAATCACTTAAAAGGTTCTAAGTGGATCAAGACCTTTCTAAATATTTGCACTGTTGTTCTTCTTTATTCATTTATTATTCTTTAAACTCGGTGGCTCGTTATTTTCCCTGCAGTGGGAGTTCTGTTGATCTGAATTGACAAGTAGTCCAAACTGCTGACCTAGCAATAGTCAGAACAGAGAGGAAAATGCCTGCTCTGGGCATAAGCTCTTTGGAGCAGAGACCATTCTTTTGTTCTGTGTTTGTACAGTGCCTAGCACAGTGGGATTCTGGTCTTTGACTGTGGCTCCTATAAATTATGGCAATATACATAAATAAATAACAGTTCAATGGTCTGCTGTGCTTTGGGTAATTGTTAATAAGAGCCCAAATGTGAACAGGAAAAAAATATTTATTTAAAAAAAAGATCAATTCCAATCAGTGTGAAAGCTGGGATTTTCCTCTAAGCAACACAGAACGCAGGTAAACTGGTTCCTTCTTAGTCCTACTCACAAAACTCTCTAGCAGACATACTAAGCTATAAGCATTATATTATCGGAACAGATTGTCACTGGATTATTGGTGATCCAACAAACAGGATTTATTAATATTTATTTATTTACAAATGAAAACTTTTGGTGGGGTCGTAAGAATCATATACAAAAATCTAAGCTTCTTTGAAACAGTTTGGCCCATCTCTAGTGACTATAGTTATTTTATCATTCAAGTTAGCATCTTTGCCACAAAGCCAAGCAGCCACAGAAGAATTTTAGATGTTAAGAAAACAGTCGGATGTCAAATGCTAATGCAAACAAATTTGTGCAAAATTTATTATTTTGAGCATTCATTAAAAAAAGTTCAGTTCTTATATACTGGTCATATAAAATGATAAACCATGCGTTTATAAATTACAAAATGTGTATATAAAATGGTACGACAATATGATCCAGAACACTTTACATGAAAAATAAATGCACCACAAAAATACGGCTCAGCAATATCACAATGTGTTATCTCTAAAGCAGGCATATTACTCAAGGAATTTGTAATGGGAAACAGCATCTTGTAGGCACCAGTTCAAGAACTAGTCAGTATTGGTAAATATTGAAATTAATGGTCATCTCATAGTTAATGACCTATGTGAAATCATTATTCATTGGTTTATATAGAGCTACCTTTCACAAGCATCAAGGGCTTGATCCTGGCAAGATGCTGAGAGCCCTTCACTCCTATTATCTTCAATAGAAGGGGGTTCTCACAGGATTGGGCCCCAAGTGAGGAAATCAAGTTGCTAGTTGAGTGCTTGCTGAACATGTGTCCACATCATAAACCCACCATCACAGCTGGCAGTAACTGACATCTCTGTTGACAAACCTCAGCAGAGACTAAAGTGAATGAAGACTGAGCTACCATCTCACCCTCATTATTATTGACCATTTGTAATACAGTAGCACCCAGAGCTGGTTCCTCTGTGTCAGGTCTAAACATATTGGTGGAACCATTTGTAAAGCATTTTGGGATCATTTTAAGATGAAAATCACTATACACATTTAAGAAATTATTTTGCCACCTCAAGTATTCTTATTCTTCTATGAATGCAATAGAACCATATCCTACAGAAAATTGTCAGGGCATTTCTGCAAGTTCCTCATCTAATTTTCTCTCCTGTATAGCAGCAGCTGAAGTCAATGCTGTGACTTCAATTCTCATTCCCTTTTTCCATTTTCACACTGACTTCAGAAGCTCTAATATTCCCCATTTAAAAAAAATAACTTACTTGGAATAACTTTCCAAAAGTGTAGCTCGCATTTTCCCCACACTTGGACAACTACTTTGAAAAAATAAGCTTCAACGTTCCACAAACAAGAGACCTGGAGAGCTGCCCTTTTCCAGTAGCGTTTGTTGGTTCAGCACAATAACAGACCAATCCTATTTCCCAGACCAGAAGTTTTCAGTCACAACATCTATGCCAATGGCAGCAACACCTGCATCACTGTAAGTTTCTAAGCAGCAGTACTACCAGCAGTTTTTACAAACCATTTCATCACACAGAAGACTTAGAACATTGCAAAAAATATAGAAAGGGGCTGCTTTTTGGTTTGGTTTTCCTGTATCTCTGGACCATTGGATGTGAAAAGTCTTGCCACTTTTTGCAGGAGCTATTGCCAACCTAATATCAAGAAATGTAAAAATCATCTTACCCAAAATAAAACAAATAATACACACATAAGGCTCGTCCTTCAGAGCCTTATTCTGTCACAACTGTTCACTGTACAATGGTGATTGATTCATGTATATGTGTGTGTGTGTGTGTGTATTATATATATATATTCTTAGTATTAGACATCGTGTGCAAGCATTCAAGCTGGTTTAGAAGTTCTCTTGTGCAAAAACAGATCATTGCTTGGATTAGGGTGACCAGATGTCCAAATTTCATAGGGACAGTCCCGATTTTGGGGTTTTTATTATATAGGGTCCTATTACCTCGCACCCCCGTCCCAATTTTTCACACTTGCTTCCTGGTCACCCTAGCTTGGATTCTCTTAAACTGCCCCAACCTACTCTGGCAGCTACAACGCTCTATCCCTTCCAACATGCTCTTTGCAGATCAAGAAATTCAAGACTTGTACAGTTGGGAGTCCATATCAAAGCTACACGGTCAAGAATTATTTACTGTTGTCCTTATGCAATCTCTTTCCTCAAGTCCTATACAAAGGCCTAGTCTTCCCACAATGAACCTCCAGCTGAGATGGCTGGACTCCACTTCAGAAATCTGCCATTCCTAACTGGCCATCTGGTATTGTGGTTGAGCTCCTTCAGAGCCTGAAAGATCATCTCTTCAACTCCACTCGGCCTCTGCTGGTTTTTGGATTAACGGTCCAAATATGCAACACTAAACTAACATCGGTGACTCATTAAAGTAATTGGGACTACCTGTACAAATAATTTATCACCAGCATGAATGAGGGTAACACAATGGGGCCAGAATGTCTGCAATCCACAACTCAAGTATGCTTTTATGTTACCAGGCTAACATGACAAACATTTTTCTTCATTCTGTACACAGTGTTCATCTACTGTTCAAAACACTTGTAGAAATGTAATTTAACTATAGAAGTGCAGTTTCATTTTGCATTAATTTAAAAAGAGATTGGGTTCATAATGCACTGCTTGTTTTTAAAACCTTTATTTACTGTCTTTTGTTCTCAAAAGTGCCTTATATATATGTACTACATGTTAGCTGGCACATTAAACTTTTATCGCTTCCAGCTGGGATAAGAACTGACAGCACTTCGTCCAGTGTTTTAAGGAACAAATTTCAACAGGACGGGTGAGACTTTAGCAATACAAGCTCCATATTATTCATGGAACATGTGTAACTGAATCCAGACTTTGGTCATGAAATGTAGCTCTTTATATTAAATTCTCCTCAATGTCCAGAGAATTTAAAAAAAAATAGTTGTAGGGGAGGGTATTCAGTTTGGAGCGGGAGATGTATTCAAGGGTTGCTTTTGCTTATGGTTGCCACACATCTGTGACTCTTCTTCTTAGTATAGCTCACGGGAATTAAAAGGAACAAAGGATATATTGCTAACCACAGCAAAGCACTGGTCTCTTTAATTTACTGTTCCAAAAGTATATAGTTTATTCAAGTAGCACAAATTGTTAGGCTGGTTAAAATATTTTATTCAAGTTCATACTGAATAAAACCTCAAACTCCAACCTAATTTTAACAAGTTAAGAAAGACCAATCTCCACAGAAATGCAATTATAGCCACCCAGAAGCTGACAGCACTAAGTATTAGTGATGTGGCTTCATTAATAGAACACTATTACCCATTTTGATGATGTACCAAAATGTTTTTAAAATAAAATTAGAATTGCTAAATATTTTCATTACTTAGCCCTGGTCTACACTAATCTGTTATTTCGGAATTAGCCAAGTTAATTTGAAAAAAAATGATTCCATCCACATGACCAAACCATTTTTTTTCGATTTAAAGGGCTCTTTAATCCAATTTCTGTACTCTGCCTCGGCAAGTGGAGTAGCACTTAAATCGAGATCGCAATCCCGGGTTAAAGGTATTGTGGAGGCAATTCGATGTTATTGGCCTCCAGGAGCTATCCCAGAATGCTCCCTTGTGACCGCTCTGGACAACACTCTCAACTCCGATGCACTAGCCAGGTGGGCAGGAAAAGCCCCGGGAACTTTTGAATTTCATTTCCTGTTTGGTCACTATCAGCACAGGTGACCATCAGCACAGTCCACCATCACAGGCGACTATGCAGAGTCCACCATCACAAGAAATCATGCAGTCCTGGATTCGCAGACAAGCTGCAGCATAGTCCGAAAGAGAGGTTCTGGATCTCATTGCATGCTGGGGAGACGAATCTGTTATGGCAGAACTACGTTCCAAAAAAAAGAACGCAAATACGTACGCTAAAGTCTCCAGGGCCATGACGGAAAGAGGATACTCCAGGGACACAGAGCAGTGTCGTACAAAAATCAAGGAGCTCAGGCAAGTGTACAAAAAAGCCAGGGAGGCGAACGGGCGCTCTGGGTCACAGCCCCATACATTCCGCTTCTACTGTGAGCTGCATGCAATTATGGGGGGTAATGCCACCGCTACCCCACCACTGTCCATGGACACCTGCAAGGGGGGAGTTGCAAGGAGCGAGGAGGATGAGTCATTGGAGGACAAAGAGGAGGAGGAGGAGGACGACAGTGCACAGGCAGCAAGTGGGGAATCCGTTTTCCCCCCTAGCCAGGAACTATTCTTAATGCTGGAGCCAATAGCCTCCCCCCACCCCCAAGGCAGGCTCCTGGACCATGACCCTGGAGAAGGTACTTCTGGTGAGTGAGAGCCTGATCGGAGCTACATGGTGGGGGGCGGGGGGGAAACCCAGCCACGCTGGGCTGTTCGCGTTTAGTTTTAAGGGCTCATCCCTGCTCAGAGCCTCATCGGAGTCACGTGGGGGCGGGGGGGGAGGTGTTGTGTGAAGCGATCATCCCAGAGAACCCGCAGGCCTTCCTTTTATATGGCAAACCCACCAGGCATTGCTTGCTATGGGAAAGGGGGCCCAGCAGTTTGAAAGCATTGAAATGAATGTAGAAGAAGCAGAACCCTGCGTGCCCCTAGGCTGCCTGCAAGCTGAATTCTGTTGCCTGGCCATGTGTGATCGCTTACTCACACCAAAGTGGCAGGTACTTCGGTATAAGAGGCAAAATGCTAACTTGTACAGAAAGAGCATATGCTGTGTACTATGAATTGCCTGTTTCACTAGAAGGAGTGTCCCCTTTGTTCTCTGAAATGTATCTTTTAAAATACTACCTTCCCTTTTTCTCCTCCCGCAGGTTCAAATGTTTCAACACGGCCCCTATCTACTCCGTCCCAGGGGCTGGTCCAGATTAGGAGGCGGAAAAAACAAACTCGGGATGATATGTTTGCCGAGCTCATGCAGTCCTCCCGCACTGATAGGGCCCAGCTGAATGCGTGGAGGCAAAAAATTGCAGAGTCCCATAAAGCATTACAGGAACACGAAGAGAGGAGGGATGCATGCGATGAGAGCAGGCAGGACGCTATGGTCAAGTTCATGGGGGAGCAAACTGACATGCTCCACTGTATGGTGGATCTAATGTGGGAAAGGCAGCACGACCACAGACTGCCGCTGCAGCCCCTGTATAACCACCCTCCCTCCTCCCCAAGTTCCATAGCCTCCTCACCCAAATGCCCAAGAACACGAGGGGGAGGCTATGGGGACCCACACACTCAACTCCAGAGGATTGCCCAAGCAGCAGAAAGCTGGCATATGCAAACTTTTGATTTGGTTTCTGGACTTGTCCTTCCCTCCTCCACCACCCCCCTAACCTGCCGGTCTACCTTCGGATTCTTCTCAATGTGTTGTGCAACAAATAATAAAGAACAGTTTTTAAACAATTTTGACTTTATTTCCTTTCATATATATAGGGGCGGGTTACTTCAAAAGAAACAAACACAACTGTCACACCATACCCTGGCCAGTCATGAAATTGGCTTTCAAAGCTTCTCTGATGCGCAGCGCGCCCTGCTGCACTCTTCTAATCACCCTGTTGTCTGGCAGTGCAAAATTGGCTGCCAGGCAAGTTGCCTCAACCTCCCACCCCACCATAAACGTCTCCCTCTTATTCTTACAGATATTGTGGCGCACACAACAAGCAGCAATTACAATTGGAATCTTGGTTGTGCTGAGATCTAACTGAGTCAGTAAACTGCGCCAGCGCACTTTCAAACATCCAAAAGCACATTCTACCACCATTCTGCACTTGCTCAGCCTATAGTTGAACTGCTCCTTATTACTGTCCAGGGTCCCTGTGTATGGCTTCATGAGCCATGGCATTAAGGGGTAGGCTGGGTCCCTGAGGATAACTATAGGCATTTCAACATCCCCAACAGTAATTTTCTGGTCTGGGAAGTAAGTCCCTTCCTGCAGCTGTTCAAACAGACCAGAGTTCCTGAAGATGTGAGCGTCATGCACCTTTCCTGGCCATCCCACATTGATGTTGGTGAAATGTCCTTTGTGATCCACCAGTGCTTGCAGCACCATGGAAAAGTACTCTTTGCGGTTTACATACTGGCCGCTCCCGTGTGCCAGGGCCAAGATAGGGATATGCATTCCGTCTATTGCCCCGCCGCAGTTAAGGAACACCAGAGCATTAAAGCCATCCACAATGGTCTGCATATTTCCCAAAGTCACTACCCTTGATAGCAGTTGGTCAATGATTGCGTTGGCTACTTGCTGCACAGCAGCCCCTACAGTAGATTTGCCCACTCCAAACTGATTCCCGACTGACCGGTAGCTGTCAGGCATTGCAAGCTTCCACAGTGCTATGGCCACTTGCTTCTCAACTGTGAGGGCTGCTCTCATTTTGGTGTCTTTGCGCTTCAGGGCAGGGGACAGCAAGTCACAAAGTTCCATGAAAGTGGCCCTATGCTTACGAAAGTTTCGCAGCCACTGGGAATCATCCCAGACCTGCGGTCCCAGCAATCTGTGCTTGTTTCCCGGGCCCAGAATCAGCGTTCCACGGCTTGAACCTGGCCCAATGCCACCATGATCTCCCAATCGCCACATGCCATGCTGCTAGGAACGTCTGTGTCCATGTCCTCATCAGTATAGTAATCACACTGTCGTCGCTTCCTCGCCCAGTTTTGCAGGTACTGCACATCCTGCTGGATAATGCGCGAGGTATTTACAATGGTCAAAACTGCAGCGGAGATCTGAGCGGGCTCCATGCTTGCCGCACTATGGCGCCTGCACAGGTAATCCTGGAAAAAAGGCACAAAACATAGGAGAGCTGTTGGGTTCAAGATGGCCGATAAAAGGTGGTAAATGGTTGTATTCTGTAGCTTTCATGGAGGCGGGAAGCTCACTAGAGCTGCAAGAGCAGGAGAGCAGAGTTTGCTGCGGAAGCGAGAGCAGAGTTTGCAGCGGAAGCTGTGCAGCTCAGTTCACGATGGCCGAAAAACGGCGGGAAATTGTTGCCTTCTGTAGCTTCCATGGGAGCCCAGGACTGACAACATGGAAAAATTAGCTAGCAATGCAAGAGTGAGAGAGCAGAGTTTGCGGCAGAAGCTGTGCTGCTCGGTTCACGGTAGCTGAAAAGAGGCGGGAAATGGTTAGATAAAAGAGTAGATAGAAAGATGAGAGGATATGCGAGGTGGATTCATAGTACCAGGAGACAGGCAGTGCACTGTACCGCACCGTCCGCTGGCAGTATGGCGTCTGCCGTAGCTTTCACGGAGGGAGGAGCAAGGGACGGCACACACCCAGAAACACCCGCGAGAATGTTTTTGCCCCATCATGCACTGGGAGCTTAACCCAGAATTCCAATGGGCAGTGGGGACTGCGAGATCTGTGGGATAGCTTCCCACAGTGCACCACTCCGACATTCAGTGCTAGCCTCGGTACTGTGGACGCACTCTGCCGAATTCACACACTTTAGTGGGGACACACAACACCGAACGTATAAAATCGCTACCAAAAATTCAAATAGAATAAGTTCGAATTAATTTCGTACTGTAGACGTACCGTTACTGTATGTGATTTCTGTTCCAAAGCAAAGATCTAAGAGAGAGAGACTTTGCCATACCATAGTTATTTCTGGCTCAGCTGGCTTATCAAAACTACTTTCACCAAAAGAAAATTAATTTTGTCATGTGCAACAATCTATGAAAAATCATTACAGAATTCATCTCCTAGCAGCTCAGGCCCCAGTCCTGCAATAAGTTCTGATAGACAGGTGCAGGGGTTCACCCACACAGACCAACATGCAGGATTGGGGTCTGCATATTCATAACAATCAATTAGAATTTTCACTGTCAAGGGGCCTGCTGCATTTGCATCACTGAATAACCCTGTCACTGTGATTACGCAGGCAGTACTTTGTAGTCTGGAACCATCAACCCTTTTCTTGTTACAGTGTTTTATTAAAACTGAACAAAATTGTGTACAATACAACTTATTTTCTTATCTACGAAGTAAAGGAGGAGGTCAAATATGTAAGGGAATACAGCAGAACTGAAGTGACATAGGTTAGGTATATGTGAGACAACGCTTTGAGATCTGAGATGGTCTGGTTAACTTTTGTCCCGTTATTTTTCATATGGGACCAGAAGCACAAGTATGGACATGCACTTCCGGCCTGACTAAAAGCAGGTCCACCAATGAGATTTCTACTTCAGTTTCACAAACCAAATTCAAAAAGAGCCCGACTCTAAGACTCCCCCTGAAGTAATTTCAAACTGAAGTCAAGAGGTGTTGACTGCACTCAGCAGAATCAGGCCTGGAGTTCAAATAAATATGCAAATCTTGCATGCTCTCTGAGCCTACCTAGAACTCCAATCTTTCTGAGGTTTGGCCATTACTAAACATCTTAGCCCTGTAGAAAGAAGAATGCTCTGAGCAGAGGACTAGGAATCACAAACACCTAAATTCCAGTCCCATATTTGACAGTGACCCCCTCTGTGGCCTTGGGCAAACCACCCTACCTCAGATTTCCTACATGTAAAATGCACCAACACCTATTTCAAACAGACATGTTGAGAACTGATTTCTATTTGTAAAACCCTTTGAAACAGTAAAAAACTGTCCAAAGTACTCAGTATCATTATTAAAACCCTATCAGAAATTAACCTCAATCAATTGGCCAAGAATAGGTACATCAAACACTTAGCAATTCATACTACAATTTCTTTAAGAGAGTCATTGTCTATTACGATTATTGTACTTAGCCATTTTTAAAAATTTCCTCTGAATCATTTCTAGTCAAGAAGAAGAGTGAGTGGGAATTTCAAAGGAGCCTGAAGGTGTTAGGCATCCAAATCCCATTGATCTCCTTTTAAAAGTCCCATTGGACACCTATCTGCATCTTTAGGTGCCTAAATAAATTTAAAAATCTGGCCCCAACTCCCTTGGGCCCATAGCCCTAGTTATTAGCCCTGCTAAAGTGCTCAGGGCTCATGTGCCACAGAATACACAAGATATAGATATAACTTCCCAAATTTTCAAACTTCTCCAGGTTCAGTTTTACTTTTTATAAGCAATCACATTCTTTGCTAAATAAACTACTATATAGTTATAACAATGATGGGGTCTACAAGCTCATTTCCTGAAGAATGATGGTATAAGCAGTCACAATAAACTTTTTAGGCCTGAGCAGAAACAAGAATCAGTTCTAATTTTCTTTTCATCAAATTGGCTACTCTTCTTACAAATTCTCAAAGATAGATGTAACTCAGCTGCTGGCCCTATTTTTATGGATATAAATTCAAATTTTTACTTTAATCTTGCCTCTGGAAATCCAAGTTTATGATTTTCCCTGTCAGCGCAAATGTGGTTTGCATATGGAGATCATATGTTGAGCAGATAGACCAAGCATTAGATCTCTTTTATAATTCTGCAGTACTTTATCGCACACGCACTCCCCAAGAAATCTTCAGGACAGAAATATTATACTGCATGTGGCAAATGTAATTAGGTTAAAAAACATAGCATTGGAATCCATTACCTCCCTGGGGCAGATGTATATTAATGGGGGGGGGAACCATTAGGTAACAAGTTACTTTGCCCAGGGGAAGTTTCTTCCTAATTACCATTAGTTAGATGTTGCTTGATGCCCTGAAGCTTGACGATTTACATCCCAACCCAAACCTTTGGGTTTTTTGAAGGTAGAGGATTGTTTATTTTGTTCCTTATCATCATAACATCAGACATTCTTGTTATTCATATAAATGTCCAATCCTTTTTATGACTTCTGCTAAGCTCTTTGCTTCAATTATATCATGTGCCAACTGGTGCATTGTGTGAAAAAGTTTCTTTTTATCAGTTTTAAATTTCATTTTCTGATAGACACAAGAATCAAAATCATTTGGAAGTCTTGTGAGAAACTCAAATCTTGCAAGTTTCTCAGTTCAAAGAGATTTAGAAAAACGGCACTCATGACTGGGAGGGATTTTAAGGGTTTGCCTTTGTCTGAATTAAAACCCTCAACTTGCTACCTTTGTGTCATGATTCAGGGATAGATTTTTAAAGATATTTAGGCACCTAAAGATGCAAATTGGCACTTAGTGGAATTACAAATTTGAAATCAATGGGAATTAGGCACATAGATGCTTTTGAAAATCCCACTAGGCACTTTTCTGCAGCTTTATATATCTAAATACCTTTAAAAATCTGACCTTTATCAACTGATGGTCAAATCCTGGATAAACATCCAGTCTTCAAAGGAAGAGAGAAAGGGGATATAAAGAGGATTCATCATAACATTTTAGTAATTTTTTTTTTACTTGAGCTGGTTGTATATTTTGCAATGGACCACATGCCTCTCAGAGTATATGGATAATGTTCTCACTGCATTTTGCATACCTGATGTTTCATCCATTTGCAGGACTTGCTTTCAGTAGGTACCCTGCAACCTACAAGGAGTGGGGACAAGTTCTTGTACTTTTTGGCATAGTGTCTTTGTCTTTCCAATCTTGCAGGTCTCTCTCTCCATTTTTCTCTCTCTCTAAATCTTGGTATAATTGATATTTTCTCCCGGTTCCTTTGCAATCATTTTGTAATGCAAGGCAGTACAGTGGGGACTTTAAAAGATATACAATTTTCAGTAGATTATACCTACACCTCTACCCCGATATAACGCTGTCCTCAGGAGCCAAAAAAATCTTACCGCATTATAGGTGAAACCACGTTATATTGAACTTGCTTTGATCGGCTGGAGTGTGCAGCCCTGTTCCCCCAGAGCGCTGCTTTACTGCGTTATACACAAATTTGTGTTATATTGGGTCGCGTTATATCCAGGTAGAGGTGTATTTTGCATCATTTTATATCAATTTTGCTATATAACTGTGAATCTAATGCTAATATTTTCAAATAAAAGCATTGAATTTGGACTCAAGGGGCTTGAGTTCTATTCCCAGACCTGCCACAGGCCTGCAGAGTGACCTGGAGCAAGTCACTTTACTGCTCCGTGGCTCAGTTTCCCCATATAAAATGGGAATAGTGATACTGACCTTAGTTGTAAAGTGTTTTGAGATCTATTGATGAAAAATGCTTTATAAAAGCTAGGTATTATAATATTACCTCTTATGCCTTGTATATTTTCCATGGTTTATGAGTTTCAGCTGGACTTTTAAAAGTGAAGCTCATGCCCTTGCTATATGATCCTAGATATACCCTGCCCTGTTTTGTGTGCAGATAATACATCCATTGTATAACAATCAGAAATGTTATGATTAAATGGCTCCACTTATCAGGATGGCCTAATTTCTCCTCCATAGCAAAATTTGGGCATGCTGGTAAATAAAATTAAGAGGAACATGGAAGAGATCAACTGAATGGCATTCAGAGGTCATAGTACATGGTCTGGCACACGCTTTAATGAGTGATAGCCAGGCAATTTTTAGCTCTATTTGCTAGCTGCCTGCTTGAAGTGCTAAGCTTGCCAAACAGAAATTCATAGCAAGGAAAAGAAGTCTAACTGCCACACAGAGAACACCACAAGGAGCATAGATTTATTTAAATGTAGTTAATTCATTTCTTTTAAACAGAATTCCCTGATGCTCTAACATATGAACTGTTGAAAATCATTATTCTGCAGCTAACACAGAGTAACCCGCAGTGAATGGAAAATGTTAGGAAAGTCAGGGTTGGACAATACTTATGACTCACTGTAGAGCTATCTACAGGGATTGGAGGTCATCCACTCAGAGCGTGGGCTGAAATATTCATTGGTTTATTCTCCAAGAATTTCAGTGTGAGGCTCTTTGAGGGAAACCCAGCACAAGAGCTTTTGCCATGATTGCAGCTACAAAGATGAATACATAAAGATAACTGAAATACTGGCAAAACAGTAGTAAAGCCGTTCTTTACTGAACAACATCTGTTTACAAGCGCTAGCACTGATCTAGAAGCAAGCTGTGCTTGCAATGTTGACTCAATGATGGAGCTGTTTTGCAAGATGCAAATATATAAAAAATGTATAAAATTACTTCTAGATTTATTGGTCTAATACTTATCTTTTAAGGCTGAGATTTTCAAATGGCATCCAATTCATAGATTCCAAGGCCAGAAAGGACCATTGTGTTAGATCTCTCCCTGATAGATTGAAGAGCCCATCATAAAATATTTGTTCCACAAATATTTGATGATGGGTAATAAGAGTCTGTAATCAAGTCACCTCTTAACTTTCTCTTTGTTAATCTAAATAGATTGACCTCCTTGAGTCTATAAGGCATGTTTTCAAATACTTGAATCATTCTTGTGGTTCTTCTCTGAAATTCCTTTATGCAGCTTTGGAAATTCCATACCACACTGTAAGAGTGATGGATATTCCTAGTTAGGATGGACTCTCTCTGACATGAAGACAATTTGCAAAAAACGGTTACCCACCTTTTCGTAACTGTTGTTCTTCGAGATGTGTTGCTCAGGTCAATTCCACTGTAGGTGCCCAGAGCCCCTTGGTCGGACTTGCTTGGTGCAGTCTTCTTCTTTTTCTTTTTCGGCACTGATGATGGAGATCGGTGCTGGGAGGAACCCGGTGCCAGGGGTACGCTACACACCAAAGCTGAAGCGCTGGGTGCCATGTCAGGTTGTGCCAGTTCCAAAACTGGGCGTAGGGCAGCGTGCATCAGGAAGGCCCTTAGACATATGTCACATTCTCTCTGTGTCCTAGGACAAAAGTTTTTACAGATGTGACACTTTTCTTTTATGTAGGATTCCCCAACGCAGTTTAGACAGCTATCGTGCGGGTCGCTAACAGGCATAGGCCTGATACACGTGGAACAGGGCTTAAAATCTGGAGACTGGGACATGCCGTGCCTGAGGCAAAGTCCCCGCTGGGACAGTATGTAACTAAACACTTAACAGCTTATTAACAAACAATTGAACTATTTACAGCTGGAAGCACAAGGTTGAGATAGAAGGAAAAAATGCTGACCACTTGCAGAGCAAGGGACAGAGGCACTCTGACTAACCACCATGGGCGGTAAGAAGGATCTGAGAGGGCGTACGGACGTGGTGCCTGAAATTTTAGAGAACGCCACAGCCGGCCCTACGGATACCACTAAGGCAAAAGTCTTTGAAAACCGCACACATGGTCGCGTGCACAGCTACAATGGAATTGACATGAGCAAGCACTCGAAGAACTATTCTGATTATGTTCATAACTATATTCATAGACTTTCCATGCAACCTTCAGACTCAGGAAATGGTGACTTTTAATCATTCTTTATGTGGTGTCAATTAGGTTACAAGATTGAATTTTCTAGCCAAAATGTAACAGGCATGGAAATAGCTGAACAGATTAATAATTGGGAAGCAACAGATTCTAATGGACAGACTGTAAGACAGGAAATGTGGGAACCTGTCTATACAAAGATTTAGTGCACAACCAGGCGGGTGTAAATCCATAGCGCTCTAGCCTGCAGTGCACCAACTGGCCATGTGAGCACTGCTGCTGCACATTAAAAGTTCCATAGTTAGTAGGTCAAAGTGCACTATGAAATTTTTAGTGCATGGTAGTTGGGTCCACACAACCAGTTAGTGCATGGCAGGCTAGAATGCTGTAGATTTACACCCCCCGTCTGCCTCACACTTACTTTCTGTATAGACCAGCCCTTGGTATATCCAGCTGTCCAACTGATTGTGTAACATTGGCAAATCACTTACCGGTAATTTTTCTATATCTCAGTTTCCCCAAATTAAAATAGGGATAATGGTATTTGACTACACATGAGAAAATCTTTAAATTCAATAGTAGTATATAAGTGTTAAGTATTATTATAAATCTCCCTTTCTTCTGTAGTTGTTGAATCAAATCTGGACTGGCTTAATTACCACAGTCATTGGCATCTTATTCATTAAGATCTAAAATAATAAAGACATCTCAGGCTCTAGGCATCCCAACATAATTAGTGATAAAAAATAAATATAAAATAAATTAATGGAGATGTCCTATCTCCTAGAACTGGAAAGGACCTTGAGTCCAGCCCTCTGCTTTCACTAGCAGGACCAAATACTGATTTTGCCCCAGATCCCTAAGTGGCTCTCTCAAGGATTAAACTCACAACTCTAGGTTTAGCAGGCCAATGCTCAAACCACTGAGCTATCCCTCCCCTGAGTACAATTGAATTAGATCTCTGCAGCCTTAAAATTAGCTCCACAGGAACTTAGCCAGCCACCTACTTCCTTTGTCATCTAGGATGCATACCTTTAGCCTTCTCCAGCGACTCTATTATACAGGTGTCTTTTGCAGCATGCCCAGAATTCACCAAATTCAGGCTATTTCAGACAATAAAGGGAGTAAGTTCTAGAGTCATAGGCCTTGGCTACACTGGCGCGATACAGCGCTGCAACTTGCTGCTCTCAGGGGTGTGAAAACACCCCCTCCCCCCCCGAGCGCAGCGAGTGCAGCGCTGTAAAGCGCCAGTGTAATCAGCGCCTGCAGCACTGCACGCTCGCTCGCAGCACTGCAAGCTACTCCCCTCGGAGAGGTGGAGTACATACAGCGCTGCAAGAGAGCTCTCCCAGCACTGGCGGCGCGACTACACTCATGCTGGAGTATTGTGTCCAGTTCTGGGCACCGCATTTTAAAAAAGATGTGGAGAAATTGGAAAGGATCCAGAGAAGAGCAACAAGAATGATTAAAGGTCTTGAGAACATGACCTATGAAGGAAGGCTGAAAGAATTGGGTTTGTTTAGTTTGGAAAAGAGAAGACTGAGACGGGACATGATAGCAGTTTTCAGGTATTTAAAAGGGAGTCATAAGGAGGAGGGAGAAAACTTGTTCACCTTAGCCTCTAAGGATAGAACAAGAAGCAATGGGTTTAAACTGCAGCAAGGGAGGTCTAGGTTGGACATTAGGAAAAAGTTCCTAACTGTCAGGGTGGTTAAACACTGGAATAAATTGCCTAGGGAGGTTGTGGAATCTCCATCTCTTGAGATATTTAAGAGTAGGTTAGATAAATGTCTATCAGGGATGGTCTAGATGGTATTTGGTCCTGCCATGCAGGCAGGGGACTGGACTCGATGACCTCTCGAGGTCCCTTCCAGTCCTAGAATCTATGAATCTATGAATCTATGCTTCACAGCGCTGCCACGGCAGCGCTTTGAATCCCCAAGTGTAGCCAAGGCCTCAGAGACCTCACAGAGAAAGCTGTGCCCACGGCCCCCTCTCTTTTATGAGGAGGGAGATCTAAATCAGGCACCTCTGCTGACCTCACCCATGGCCGTGTGGCACGTGGAGAGAGGTGATCCCTCAAGTAGGCCAGTCCCAGGCCATTTAGCAGTTTATAGGTCATAGCAAACACCTTAAATTCCACCTGGAAACATACAGGCAGCCAAGGCAGATCACAGAGCAAAAGTGTCGTGTGCTCCCAGCAAGATACTGCACTGGAAAAGTGAGCCGCTGACAGGGCCGGCTCCAGGGTTTTGGCCGCCCCAAGCAGCCAAACAACAAAAAAAACAAAAACAAAAAAATCTGCGATCGCAATCGCGATCTGCGGCTGCAATTCAGCGGAAGGTCCTTCGCTCCGAGCAGGAGTGAGGGACCGTCCGCCAAATTGCCACCGAACAGCTGGACGTGCCGCCCCTCTCCGGAGTGGCCGCTCCAAGCACTTGCTTGGTAAGCTGGTGCCTGGAGCCGGCCCTGGCCGCTGAGCTCTGCACCACGTTCCATCTCCAAATGATTTGAAGGCATAGCCCCAGGTAGCATTCTTTGCAATACACCTCTACCTCGATATAACGCTGTCCTCAGGAGCCAAAAAATCTTAATGCGCTATAGGTGAAACCGCGTTATATTAAACTTGCTTTAATCCACCAGAGTGCACAGCCCCACCCTCCCAGAGCTGCTGCTTTACCGCGTTATATCCGAATTCATGTTATATCGGGTAGTGTTATAACGGGGTAGAGGTGTAGTTTAATCCTAAAGAGACTAATGTCTGGGTACAGTGGCAAGGTCTGCACCCAAAAGAAAGGCTGCAACTATAGCTGGTCAGAAAAATTCTGATGAAACATTTCTTGGCTAGAATTTGCCAACTCATTGAAATCAGAAATGTTTAGTGAAGTTGGTTGTTCAATCTTAACAAAATTCCAAAGAACCCTGCCTGACTCCATCAGAAACCTGCCTCGTTTCCTGGCAGCTTGCCTGCCTGGCTCCTCAACAGGCCACCTGGCAAGTTGACAGGGAACCAAGAGCCTGGATGCCCTAGGAGACGTTGCTCCCAGGCTCACAGCTCCTCAGCAGGCTTGCCAGGGTCCTGGCTCCCGGGGTTCTTGGTACTAGAGCAGCCAGCCAGGACGACTGCCCCAGAGTCAAAGCTCCATTCCTTTCACAGGGAATTTCAGTAGATTGGTTATATGCACCATCTGCTCTAGCTGCTTTCCCAATCCACCATCGTCACCTCAGTCTTATCTGGGTTGAACCTCAGCCAGCTCATTGTCATGCAAGCCCCACTCTTGACTAAACACTGGCTGAGGCACTTCATCACATCATCAGAGTTCTACGAGACAGAGACATAGAGCAGGGTGTCACCAGCATACTGAAAACTCCACATTACATTGCTCCCTATTAACCCTCCTAACAGCCTCAAATACATGAGAAAAAGGAAAGGTGACAAAAAGACACCCTGTGGCACCCTGCACCAGAGCATTTTTCAGGAAGAGGAAAAACTGTCAACAACAACCCATTGAGATCCCTCCAAGAAAAGAATGAAGCCACTGAAAAGTAGTCATATCCACTCCCACCAAGGTCTGCAAGGGAGTCAGCAACACCTCGTGATCAATAGTGTCAAAGACAGCTGATAGATCTAATATACCTGCATGGGCACTTGCCTTTGATCAGTCACCAGGAGGAGATAGACTTCATTGATTGCACTGGGTGACTATGTGCTATAGCCAGGTTTGTACATTGATTGACTGGGGTCAAGAAGACCAAAAGCATCTAAATACTGTGAGAGTTCTCTAATCACAAACCTCTCGACAATCACAACCAAGAATGGAGGATGTGATAGCAAGATTGTCAGCATTCAGCCATGATTTCTTGAGCAAAAGCCACACTATTACTTCCTTTAATGCAATAAGCAGCCTACCCTAACTAAGAAACATTGACCATATCCACAATTAAAGGACCAGTACTTCCCCTCTGGCCTTCACGAATCAGGTGAGACATAGATCCAAAGCATAGGTTGTGGGACAAAGTACCTCCGCTATTTCAGGGAGGGTCACTGGCTGAAACTCTAGCAGAGAAGATGAGGCCCTTGTTCGCTGAAGATCTTGCTCTGTCACAATGGAAGCAGACAACCCTCCTCTTGTCCACAAAATAACAAGCTATTTCCTCACAACAAGCGTGACTCTTACCAACTAGCTACTGAACTGAGATTTTGTAGATGTTATGGTAGATGGAAAGAAATTTCATAGTTGTCTCCAGCACAATCACAGCAGAAAAGGTTTTTTTTAACAAAATCTTCTTTCTTCAACTGAACACGACTTCCGCCACTGGTGTTTTGCCATCTTCCCTCTCACTTTATTTGTTACAGATCATCTGTAAACCAAGGTGACATGAAAATGCAGCTGAAGAAGAGCATGTCACAGTTCAGGGTGATTGCAACTATATCTCACTTCAATGGTTCACACCCAATCTCAGCTTTCAACTCCCCGGCCATTACCTCTCATAGGTGAAGACCTACATCTCACTCCTTTCTGACCAGGGTAAGTCCATGATGAACAGTTCCCTGCCTTCACCACACATATCCTAGCAAAGACAGGACTGCTTACTTTCTCTTCAAAGGTTTCAGAGTAGCAGCCGTGTTAGTCTGTATTAGTCTGCAAAAAGAACAGGAGTACTTGTGGCACCTTAGAGAAGTGGGCTGTAGTTCACGAAAGCTTATGCTCTAATAAATTTGTTAGTCTCTAAGGTGCCACAAGTACTCCTGTTCTTTCTCTTCAAAGTGATTGCTACAGATATAAGTTAGCACACAGTTCTTTCTATGCAAGTCTACTTTATTCTTAAGGAAAAAACATTGCAGAGAAAACCTATTAAAAACAAGAAGAAAGAACCTACACCCATTCAAATAAGCTTCCCAGAGTTCATCCCAACTCCAACATGGGCTTTGGCAGGAAAAGTCTTTCAACACCCCACTCTAAGTTTCTCCTTGTGGTTACAAGTTCCTCACAGTTTCAGCTCAGATCAGACTCCTGAGGCCTCATTAGGTCATAGAATATCAGGGTTGGAAGGGACCTCAGGAGGTCATCTAGTCTAACCCCCTGCTCAAAGCAGGACCAATCCCCAACTAAATCATCCCAGCCAGGGCTTTGTCAAGACTGACCTTAAAAACCTCTAAGGAAGGAGATTCCACCACCTCCCTAGGTAACCCATTCCAGTGCTTCACCACCCTCCTAGTGAAAAAGTTTTTCCTAATATCCAACCTAAACCTCCCCTACTGCAACTTAAGACCATTACTCCTTGTTCTGTCATCTGGTACCACTGAGAACAGTCTAGATCCATCCTCTTCAGAACCCCCTTACAGGTTGTTGAAAGCAGCTATCAAATTCCCCCCTCATTCTTCTCTTCTGCAGACTAAATAATCCCAGTTACCTCAGCCTCTCCTCATAAATCATGTGCTCCAGCCCCCTAATCATTTTTCTTGCCCTCCGTTGGCCTCTTTCCAATTTTTCCACATCCTTCTTGTAGTGTGGGGCCCAAAACTGGCCACAGTACTCCAGATGAGGCCTCACCAATGCCGAATAGAGGGGAATGATCAAGTCCCTCGATCTGCTGGCAATGCTCCTACTTATACAGCCCAAAATGCCGTTAGCCTTCTTGGCAACAAGAGCACACTGTTGACTCATATCCAGCTTCTCGTCCACTGTAACCCATAGGTCCTTTTCTGAAGAACTGCTGCCTAGCCACTCGGTCCCTAGTCTGTAGCAGTGCATGGGATTCTTCCGTCCTAAGTGCAGGACTCTGCACTTGTCCTTGTTGAACCTCATCAGGTTTCTTTTGGGCCGATCCTCTAATTTGTCTAGGTCCCTCTGTATCCTATCCCTACCCTCCAGCGTATCTACCACTCCTCCCAGTTTAGTGTCATCTGCAAACTTGCTGAGGGTGCAATCCACACTATCCTCCAGATCATTAATGAAGATATTGAACAAAACCGGCCCCAGGACCGACCCTTGGGGCACTCCGCTTGATACCGGCTGCCAACTAGACATGGAGCAATTGATCACTACCCGTTGAGCCTGATGATGTAGCCAGCTTTCTATCCACCTTATAGCCCATTCATCCCGCCCATACTTCTTTAGCTTGCTGGCAAGAATACTGTGGGAGACCGTATCAAAAGCTTTGCTAAAGTCAAGGAATAACACATCCACTGCTTTCCCCTCATCCACAGAGCCAGTTACTCATCATAGAAAGCAATTAGGTTAGTCAGGCATGACTTGCCCTTGGTGAATCCATGCTGACTGTTCCTGATCACTTTCCTCTCCTCTAAGTGCTTCAGAATTGATTCCTTGAAGACCTGCTCCATGATTTTTCCAGGGACTGAGGTGAGGCTGACTGGCCTGTAGTTTCCCGGATCCTCCTTCTTCCCTTTTTTAAAGATGGGACTATATTAGCCTTTTTCCAGTTATCCAGGACCTCCTCCGATCGCCATGAGTTTTCAAAGATAATGGCCAATGGCTCTGCAATCACAACTGCCACCTCCTTTAGCACCCCCGGATGCAGTCCATCCAGTCCCATGGACTTGTGCTCGTCCAGTTTTTCTAAATGGTCCTGAACCACTTCTTTCTCCACAGAGGGCTGGTCACCTCCTCCCCATGCTGTGCTGCCCAGTGCAGTAGTCTGGGAGCTGACCTTGTTCATGAAGACAGAGGCAAAAAAAAGCATTGAGTACATTAGCTTTTTCCACATCCTCTATCACTAGGTTGCCTCCCCCATTCAGTAAGGGGCCCATACTTTCCTTGACCTTCTTCTTGTTGCTAACATACCTGAAGAAACCCTTCTTGTTACTCTTAACATCCCTTGCTAGCTGCAACTCCAAGTGTGATTTGGCTTTCCTGATTTCAGTCCTGCATGCCTGAGCAATATTTTTATACTCCTCCCTGGTCACCTGTCCAATCTTCCATTTCTTGTAAGCTTTTTTGTGTTTAAGATCAGCAAGGATTTCACTGTTAAGCCAAGCTGGTCGCCTGCCATATTTACTATTCTTTCTACACATCAGGATGGTTTGTTCCTGTAACCTCAATAAGGATTATTTAAAATACAGCCAGCTCTCCTGGATGCCTATCCCCCTCATGTTAAGGGAAGTCATTCCAATCCTTCCCTAAGGACTGAGGCCCTCTGTGGACCAGAGTCCTATCTGTTTCCTAGAAAAGGAAGAAAGCCCTAAGTTAGTTTAAACTCAGGCTATTTTTCTTTGTCTGTTGGTCTCTGGAAAATCTAGTTTGAAAAAAGTATACTAATCAGAAATTAATCTGTCTCAGTCACTGGGAGAAGTAATTCTCAAACTTAGTATGGAAAACAGCTATGGTATTTCATACTTCTTTTCCTCATCTTTGGACAGAACTCATGGGATGCAGATGCTGTACTGCAGGTCCATTTTCTTCCAGCATCAACAACATCTGCTACTTTGGCAGGAGTCACAAGCAATTGTGATTCTGTAGTTACCACAAATTTTAGTGTTTGTTCTCTGATCAGGCTATTGAAATGGGGCTTTCTGGGCTTATCAAGAATCCATTGTGGGTGTGGGGTAGGGTTGCCAACTTCCTAATAACACAAAACCAAACACCCCTGCTCCACCCCTTCCCCGAGGCCCCTGGGGTGGAGCTAGGGATAAGGGGTTTGGGGTGCAGGAGGGAGCTGTAGCAGGGTGTTGGAAGGGGTGCGGATTCTGGGAGGGAGTTTGGGTGCAGGAGGGGACTGTGGGCTAGGGCAGTGGGTTGGGGTGTGGGAGAGGGTTCGGGGTCTTGGGGGCACTTACTGCAGCTCCCAGGAAGCGGCTGGCAGGTCCCTGCAGATGCTAGATGCATAGGCAGCCAGGGAGGTTCCGCATGCTGCTCTTGCACCCATTGGCGCCACCCACGCAGCTCCGATTGGTCGCAGTTCCTGCCCCCACTGCGGCACTGACTGGACTTTTAACTTCCCAGTCGGCAGTGCTGACTGGAGCCGCCAGGGTCCCTTTTCGATTGGGTGTTCCAGTCAAAAAGTGGATGCCTGGCAACCTTAGGTGGCGGGGAAGATTTACCTCTGTTTCTTAGAAACTGGTGGATATTTACCAATATACCCAGGGCCGCCCTGGGGGGCGCGGGGGGCAAGTGGAGCTCCCAGGAACATGTTCTTGCTGAAAGTCTACCCTTAAAAGTCTGGGACACTATGGTGTCCTAATGAAATGTGAAGAGATTAATTAATCAAAAAGGGGGAAATTTACATATTAATAATAAATACATTGGCTAAAGTTCAATAAGATTTAAAACTCATAGTTCTACTTGTTCACAAGTTCTATCATTCTTTACACCAGATAGCTATACAGAACCATTCATATAGTGATACTCAGCAAGTTATAGACACAGGGATCCTATTAACCCATCACTGAAATATTGGAGTGAAGGCTGGATCCTTTAAGCAACACAAAGTAAAACTACAGGCTAGAACATCAATTTGAAATAACCAAGGAATTTTCAGTAAGTATAACACATTTACCAAATTGGAAGTCAGCAAGGACAACAGAGCAAACGCTCAAACAAGGGATTTTAATGACGGCATGTGACCTGACCTCAGTTTTAAATTCCATCCAAAAGATGGCACCCTAGAGCAGCAGAGTAACTACCAGCATGATGCTGGAATATTCATTTCCTAGTAATAATGCTTTGAAATGTATATATTCAGAGCATTGGATAAATATTAAATTATTTATAGTTAAAACATTCTACAAGGTAGAATAGTCTTACAATCCTGTTATAGCCCAAATAGAAATAAGGGCCAAATTTTGCCATCTGTACTCCTTTATAACCCCCTCTGAAGTTAATAAAGTTTAATGGGTTTTAGGGTTGTTGCTGAAGGCAGGTCTTGGACAGAATTGACTTGCTAAATGTCCTCTCCCTGGATGTTATAAATGCTTGTGACACAGAGTGACCCATCTACACTAGTTCCCTTAGTGTTGCTAACAACTATGGAGCTGAACCAGTGATAGCCCTGATTAAGGGTCCTTGGTTTCATTTCAGGCCATCAGCTCTTCCATGTGATCATTAATTTCCCCAAGATGCTCACTTTGTCAGTTGTCATTGGTTGATCCAGGTTCTGACTCACACAGACAAAGGCCACAAAAATTCAGACTTAAGGCTGGGTTTCTCTCACCACCCAACACTAAGTCTTGGTTTTGACTGCAGAATTCCATCTCAGCTCTAACCGTGGCTTTCCATTCTATGAATAAATGTGTGTCACAACCTTTATAAAACTTTTACATATATTTAAATGGGTAATAACAGGAGCACATAAAATCATTATGCCAGATGTTGATCTAGTAGAAGAGGAATCCCAAAGATATAATATACTGTAGTTGGAAACCACCATTCTTCTAGCAAAATAACCTGGAAAACTTGAGCAATGCTATGGAATTCAGACGTCTGTCTTTTTTCCGTCAGAGGGCTGGGAATTTTTAGAACCACATACATCCATAGCGTGTACTTCTGAAAATTGCTGAGAAGTTGTGTGTGTTATTTTATGTTTGATTTAAGTGACCAACCTCTTGAATTGAGACGTGGCTCTTTATTTCTCTTGAGAGAAGATGAGTAATTTGATTTTATAGTATGTATGCTGAAGGGCATATTTTCAAGAAAACTATTTCTTTCATGTGAACTAACCACACAGGGATAGGAAGTATCAGTCAAGTACAACTTCCCCAACTGTCCCAGTCACAAAGATTCCACTAAAAAATATGCCAGAGGTATATAAAATATTATTCATTCTATTGGATGGAAAATTGGAGTAAATTCAATATAAAGGTAATAGAATGAAGAACAGGAACAACCAATCCAGAACTCACCAAGGGTGAGTATCTGGGCTGGTATCATGATTCTGACAGTGCCCACTGACAACTGCTCCAGAAATAAGTGGTAGATGCCACAATGGACCTATGGGTGTAGATCTACATATTATGGGTGACACTTCTATTGACACCTTCTGATGATTAGCTTGTTGTCTGAAGTATGAGGATTCTACTTGTACAGAAGTGTAAAAAATAGACAATGATCCAAAGTCCATGGATATTATTAGAAAGACTATCATTGACTACAATAGGACCTTACACACAAGGCCAGGGCAGGCTGTCACATTAATGCTCACTCTCTCTCAATGGTCTTGACATTCAAATACTACATTGCACATCAGTAGTTTCACGATAAAGTTGCTTTTGTCAATATGCCTCCAAGTGGCTAGTTTGAAGGAAACTTTTTCTATATGCAAGAGCTTTTTGTATGGAAATTCCACTAGAAAAATTCTGCTGCAGTGATCCAGAGCAGAAGCCTGCAAATGTTTAATCCCTCTACTACAGTGGGGCACAATCTGAATGACTTCCATTGTACGCAACTGCCTGATTTTGCACATTTTTGATCATTCAAAATACTCATTTTCATTCCCATCATTTTTTCTAAATTCCATTTAGCGCTTTTGCTGCCAATTCCCATTATACCCCTCAGTGTGGTGGCCAACCACAGCTGCATTCCTTGTAGAAGAAAATGAACCATATAAGAATGCAATAGCAGCCTGATGTAGTGATGTAGGAGGCACAGACCATGGGAAAGGGGAAATAGTTAGGGCTTTCCTAGGGCCTGATGAGCTCTTTGGGCAACTGGCATCTGATATTACTTAGAGCAGTTTTCAGACTGCTCTAGATTGTGACGGGGAATTTTTTTTGGCACACAGATGACTCAAGATTAGGCAGAATCAGGAGTGTTTTTCAGTCTCCTATGCATACCCACCCTACCCAGCTTCCTAACTTGTGTTGTATATTCATTGGACATAGACAAGCATCTGGACCTCAGTCTGGCTATGGGAGGCAATATATGTAGAGAGGGTCGATCAATCTGCTGAACAAATTCCTTCCATTCCATTGGCACATACTTCAGATGTTATTCTGGCAATTTTGTATTATTGATTTGAACTACGCAGCTTTAAGAGCCTTAGAGGTGATTTATATCTCAAATTAGATCTCTGGAATTTTGATGATGTACAGGTCATGATTCAATTTTCCAGATTCTGTTGTTATGCTTATTTTTCCGAGAAGGCATGTTTGACCTGGTCAGCTGAAAGAACTTGTCTTATCTCTTTCATATGTAGATTCTACCTTTATATTATTTGCCCAAAAATATGTTGATTTCACAATTGTATAAGGACTTGCTGAAAGATAAACTTAGTGATTTTCCAAAAGTTTAATGGAATGATGAACTGGCACTTGTAAAAGGCAAGACAGGAAATTTATTTCTGAATGGATACAGATTTCAGTATGCCGCTGTCAGAAATATATACATTCTAGATGTAGAGGGGTAATCTCAACTACATTCTTGTTCCCTTTGTGCTCCCTTCTTGCCACCAGAATGGCACAATCTGCCTACAGCTCCCCAAGCTGGGGATTCCTTCATCCCTCACTCTGGCTCCATCTGCCTATTGTGTATGCAAGCCTCCCCGCTAATATCAGTGTATGGGGCAGGGCATAGTGGGGCCACAGCACACATCATGATGGCGTTAAGGGCAGTGTCGCCTCCCACAGGAAACCAGGACAGGTTGCCATAATTTAGAGTAGCCCCCTGGACTGAGGATGTCATGCCAGGAGCTATTTCAGCAAATTGACCAGCCTGGAATCAATCACAACCATGAGCTGTAAGTTCTTTTTTTCTTCAAACTGGTTTTTCTTACACTAGTCTAATTAGTTTAGATCTTGATTATATTTTGTGGTTTACTACAGAAGACTTTAACTCAAAATATTGACAACTCTACGATTGAAAGAACCTATCCAAACATATTTGACAGAATTATGTAATACTTTGGATGTCCTCCTTCAATTAGACGAAAACCATGCGTGTCCTTTTTTTTTTTTTTTACCCCCTAAACTTTCAAATAGTTGCTTAGGATTTAGCTATACAATTCCTATTATAAAAAAATCAATTTAATAATTTCCAAGAGTAAATAGAGACATTTGAGGTTATCATTGCTGGTGCCTTTTTTAAACAATTATGTTGGGATATGAAAATTATATTTCAATAAAACAATTTTGATCTAAGATTATACAAAACGACAGGAATAATTGTAAATAGTTATAGGAGTGTCTTGCCAAAATAGCTTGCCAATGAACAATTAGTACAACATGTCTACAAAATCTCTTAGGGTTTCCTAAGGTTGAGATTTTAGCATGCTTAGAGTATCTGATTCAGAGGTATTCCTAGATGTTACCATATTCTAGTAGTTTGTTATAACTGAAGACGTGAAATTCTAGTGGAATGATTGCTCTTTTCATGAAGAAAATTAAAAACAAAGAACCAAAGCCAAAACTTGATAATGTATCTGAGTAATATCCCATTCAAAAAAGGGAAAATGTGTTTTGAGAAAATGAACCAGTTAAAAATTACTTAGAAAAGTTACATGTCTTCAAATCACCAGGGCCTTATAAAATAATCCTAGAATACTCAAGGAGCTGACTGAGGAGATATCTGAGCCATTAGCGATTATCTTCTAAAAGTAATGGAGGACAGGAGATTCCAGAGGATTGGAAAAGAGCAAATATAGTGCCCATCTATAAAAAGGAATATGACAACCCAGGAAATTACAGACTAATCAGCTTAACTTCAGTACCCAGAAAGATAATGGAGCAAATAGTTTAGCAATCAATTTGCAAACACCTAGAAGATCATATGGTGATAAATAACAGTCAGCATGGATTTCTCAAGAACAAATCATGTCAAACCAACCTAATAGCTGTCTTTGACAGGGTAACAAGCCTTCTGGATAGGGGGGAAGCAGTAGATGTGGTACATCTTGACTTTAGTAAAGATTTTGGTACTGTCTCACATGACCTTCTCATAAACAAACTAGGGAAATACAACCTAAATGGAGCTACTATAAGGTGGGTGCATAACTGGTTGGAAAACCATTCCCATAGAATAGTTATCAGTGGTTCACAGTCAAGGTGGAAGGGCATATCAACTGGGGTCCTGCAGCGATCAGTTCTGGGTCCGGTTCTATTCAATATCTTCATCAATGATTTAGATAATGGCAAAGAGTACACTTATAAAGTTTGTGGATGGTACCAAAGTGGGAGGAGTTGCAAGTGCTTTGGGGGACAGGATTAAAATTCAAAATGATCTGGACAAACTGGAGAAATGGTCTGAAGTAAATAGGATGAAATTCAATAAGGACAAATGCAAAGTACTCCACTTAGGAAGGAACAATCAGTTGCACACATACAAAATGGGAAATGACTACCTAGGAAGGAGTACTGCAGATAGGGATCTGGGGGGTCACAGTGTTGTAAGCAAGACATGAGAAATAATTGCTCTACTCTGCACTGATTAGGCCTCAATTGGCATAGTGTCAAGTTCTAGGTACAACATTTCAGGAAAGATGTGGACAAATTGGAAAAAGTCTAGAGAAGAGCAACAAAAATGATTAAAAGTCTAGAAAACATGACTTATGAGGGAAGATTGAAAAAATTGGGTTTGTTTAGTCTGGAGAAGAGAAGACTGAGGGCGGACATGGTAACAGTTTTCAAGTATGTAAAAGGTTGTTACAAGGAGGAGGGAGAAAATTGTTCTCCTTAACCTCTAAGGATAGGACAAAAAGCAATGGGCTTAAATTGCAGTAAGGGCAGTTTAGGTTGGACATTAAGAAAAAACGTCCCAACTGTCAGGGTGGTTGCGCACTGTAATAAATTGCCTAGGAAGGTTGTGGAATCTCCATCATTGGAGATTTTTAAGAGTAGGTTAGACAAACACCTGTCAGGGATGGTCTAGATCAGTGGTTTTCAAAGCTGGTCTGCTGCTTGCTCAGGGAAAGCCCCTGGCGGGCCGGGCTGGGCCAGGCTGGTTTGTTTACCTGCTGTGTCCGCAGGTTCGGTCGATCATGGCTCCCATTGGCCGTGGTTCACTGCGGGAATTGGCGGCCAGCATGTCCCTGCGACCCGCCGCTTCCCGCAGCTCCCATTACCCAGGAACAGCAAACTGTGGCCACTGGGAACTGCGGGGGGCCATGCCTGTGGACGGTCAACGTTCACACAATGTCTTGCAGCCTGCAATCAGCTTACCCTGATGGGCCGCAGGTTGCCCACTACTGCTTTAGGGTCATTTCCCCCTTTAACTTACCTGCCAAGATCTGTCTCTAGAAATCTGTATTTCTTCTGGAAGAGTTGGCATCACTAACACTATATGTAGCACAGTGAATACAGCTCTCTGCTCTATCACAGGTTTAGTGAAGTCATTAATTCCTCAAGAAGATATGAAGAATCCTGACCTCAAGACACAGACTCTTACTCAAAGCCTTTAGAAATCAATGCTTGACTCCCATTGACTTCAATCATCTCCGGATCAGGCCCTTAGCCTTTTAGTTCATCTCTAATTTTACATCTCTTTGTACTAAAAAGCACTCAGTAAGTAGACCATACCACGTCTAAAGGCTACTCTCTTGACACCCGATGATACTGGTTGCCCTTCACTTTCTGAAGTGCGCGATCAAGGGCATTTTTAAGACTGAGTCCCTTAGCAAAGTGGCATATAAAAATTCTGCAGCTATTGCCCCCAATAAGTAATATGTACTTAACTGAGTTGTCTCAGTACGTATTGCAGGATTAGGCCTAAGAAATATCCATCACAAATACACAGTAGCCATATGATCAACTGTTATCCACATCAGTGGATAACCCCTGCTTCAGTACAGTCACTCAAGAAGTTGAGGGGGAGGCAGATGTTCCCTGTTCACAAAGCCTCCCTTAGACATGGGCTTGCCTAGCCATGTTAGCCAATCAGGGCCACTTTTAGCACTTTTTGGACCATCCAGTACAGTCAGGGCATGAGTGGCTGGCAGGGGCCATAGAAATCCTCCCTGTGTGGCACTGACAAAAACATTCTGGCCGCCTCTCCCGGAGAAAGGGATAGGATGGATTAAAAGTAATCCTGCTGAGAAAGTGTTAACATAGTTTTATTATAGTTCAAGGTCTTAATTCATATCATTTGGTTTGTTCATATCTTTATTTTAATCAGAGGTTTTAAAATGTCCTAACTCATTTTGGCAAGCAGAATTTCATTCAGCACTTTACAATCAATCTGAAAGCCCGTCCTCTTCAGGAAAGCTGTAGTATAATGATTTTTTTTTTAAAATGTCAGAGCACATATTTGTTAGCAATCCCTAAAGAGCCATGTAACATTCAGAGTGTACTCAACAAGTGGGCATTTGGGGCCCATTGGCATATAATGGATGTGTAGCAGCTTAGAGTGCACTGGGGGAAGTATATGTTACAAATCTCATTCCCGCGAGGCATCCAGCACAGGATAACTTTCCAAAGGGGCATATTTTGACATTGGTTTCAGTGTATGTGTGGGTGGGTCCTAAACATATTTCTAAGAAAGCACACCCAATACGGTAAGTCCTCACTTCCTATTCAAGACAGAAAAACCTAAACAGGGCACAGATTTGTGGGTATAGGATCATTATCTCAACCAGCCACATATCTGTGAGTCTCTGTGACATCCTTGATAAGCTTTTTGGGCACATCCTCCTGTGATGTAAAACAGTGTAGCTCCATTGAAGTCACTACATTGGATGCCATGAAGAAATGGAATTTGAAACATATATATGCCACTCTGAACTGCTACACATTGAATGTATGTCAACAGGCCCCATGTGCCCACTTGCTAAACATACAGTGAATAGTAATTTATGCTGTCTGAAGAGCCAATCATAGATCAGTGTCTACAGGCCAGCACTCATAAGTAACCCTAAAAAAAACAAACCCGTCTGAGTACCAGGATACAAACATACATTTTACTAAAATACTTAGTTTTGAATTATAATGCATTGTTTTGTGGCAAGTAATTGAGAGGATAAAGGACTTTAAAATTATGTAAGATGCTTAACAGAGTCCTCTTAAGACTATATGGCATGAGAATCCCAGAGTTTAGAAGTAAATGCCACTTAAAATTAGACTAACCAAAGGACAAAGGGTTTTGGCATAAAGTAAAGATGCCATTTTGAATTTTTGTGCCAAATATCATATATTGTAATTGTTTGTGAGAAGACTTCCTGCCTTAGGTTTTCTCAGATCATAGAGACAAACCAAATGATCAGAGTTTTCCTTTAAGAACTTCAAGATTCCACTGGTAGTTGATTAATATACACCTTGCCTTGTTAATGAAAGAAAATATTTCAAATGGTTTTTAAAATAATATTTCCAAAGTAAGTTTAAAATGTTCGTGTTTACATTTGCGGTATAGATAAGATTCCAATGTTAAAGAAAAATTACTATAATGATATAGGCAGGTGGAGGGACATTAAGGGTCTTCTTTTACATCATAATTCTACAATAGTCTTGTGCACCAAATTAAAAATTAAGTTACTAATTATAAATTAGTTAACTATAAACATCATTTTTTCAGAGAGGTCAAGTAATTAAATATAGAAGCCCCTAAAAAAAAAACCTCAGTGCATATTCAAACCCTTAATTTGTTACCAAAGTTCAGAACTGTTATGAATTAGGTGGAAGTCTGAAAGGCATTCTGGGTAGTGGTATGCAGATGAGCACAGAAAATAGTCCATTTTGCTTCTAAAAAAAAAATCACATGCTCAATGCAGCCAGAAAAAGAGATTCCTTTATTAGAGCCTGGTTTCCTAATAATAATGCTTAGTATTTAGACTGCGTTTTTCATCTATAGATTTCTCTTAGGTAAGGTCTACATACATGCATGGGCTTGCAATTGTGAACCCTTTAGCCATGTTCTCAGTTATGGGTTCAGAAATGATCATACAGAAATGCCATTTAAGGTTTGTTAGGATGGACCAACAGTGACATCTGGTGCCAGCAAATCCATTTTCAGTTGGGGCAATGCTTTAATTTCACAGCTCACTGAAAGTCGCTAGTTTTCTTCTAGGACAAATCCATGCCTCCTATTTGGCACCAGAGTATTTGGGATATTGGCTACAGGGGAAAAGAAAAACAAAACAGTAAAACTGGCAAGAAAAGGACATTTTAAGGAGTGAAAGGAGAAAGCAAGAGTTTTCACAGGATTTCCTCATGGTGCATTTTTTCCAAAATTATGTTCTTGGATATGGTACCTTGAATAGCGTATGTTGCAGCTCAGAAGGGATGGTCATCTTTTGTGATAACAGGAATCAGATGTCCTTTGGAGTGCCACTGCAGAAGGGGCATCCAGGCTGTGGCCACGCCCATGCTCTGCCCCAAGACCCCGCTCCTATGTCCTGCTCTTCCCCCGTGACCCCGCCCATGCTGCTCCTCTTACCACCCTCACTCTGCCTCTCCCCGAAAGACAGAGTGGGCTCAGGCCAGCCGGTTGGCCGGGGTGGCTCCTCCGGGGCTCCTCCAGCTCCAACAGGAGAGGTAGCAGGAGGCTAGCCTCACCAAATGGGGGATTCATGCACCACCCAGGGGTATGCACCTCTAACTTTAATATGGACTATCTCCCAAACCCTTTCCCAGACTCATGTGAGCCAAAACTGCAGCAGGATTTGAACAAAAAGATCACAGCTTCATGCATAGAACCAACAGTGTTGCAAGACTAATACCAGACCAGATCTCCAGCATAGCTCCCTTAAACCAACGGAGTTATTACCAGATTACAGCATCTGAAGATCTGACCAGTTATCTATGAATATTAGCCATTAAATATTAGCAATCTCACTTTAGGGCAGAACTCTATTCTTTAAACTGATCAAACCTTCTTTTCAACTATCTGATGGAGTTCAGACCTCAGCTGTAATAGAGTAATATTTTCATACCAAAAGAAGTGAACCAATTTTCCAACCATTTGTAACAATGGTATTGCTATTTATCCCTATGAATCTCCCTAGCCTGAGAGTCCCCAGCTAAGTCAGTCTCAGCTACAATATACTTTATTTTTGTAGAGTATTGTTCATACTGAAGTATAACATAATGCTTCCTCCACAAACTTGAGCTGTACACCAAGACAGAGCACTGCATAAAGACTGAAGAGACTTGGGTTAAATTCCTTGTTCAGCCACAGATTTCATGTATGAGTTTAGGCAAATCACTTAATTTACCCTATGCCTCAATTTCAATCTGTAAAATTGGGATAGTGCTTCCCAACCTCGTACAAGTGGTGTAAGGATAAGTTCCATTAATCATAGAATAACAAATGTAAGGCTGAAAAGCACCTCAAGAAGTCATCCAGCCCAGCCTCCTGAGCTGAGGAAGGACCAAATAAACCTAGAAGGGGATAGTCAATAGGTGGACTATGGGCCAAATCCAGACCGGCAGATGCTTTTGAACAGACCATGAAATCTATTTATTAATTATTACCCTTTCATTCTCTCACAATGCAATCTCCAATACACTGTACTGTGAAGTAATGATTGACTGGCTCTCCTTAATTCCTTCTTTGCTTAATTTGAGCTATTATTTTCTTGGGGATTGTTTTTAGGTTATAAAGTGGTTTGATTTTATTTTTCATTTAATGCACTAAAAATGTTTGCGATGGGGTATATTACTAATGCACAGCATTGTGTTTGTTGAACGGGGCACTTGCAGTGTGAAAAGTATTTCTCTGGAGTCTGGACCTTGACTATATCTTGCCCAAAAAATTTGGACCTTGACAAAAAAATAATTGACTACCCCCGAGCTAGACCATCCCTGACAGGTGTTTGTCCAACCTCTTCCTCAAAACCTCCAATGATGGGAATTCCACAACCTCCCTTGGAAACCTAACTACTCTTATAGTTAGAAAGATTTTCCTCATATCTAACCTAAATATCCCCTGGGGCAGAATAAGCCCATTACTTCTCATCCTACCTTCAGCAGACATGGAGAACAATTGATCACAGACCTCTTTATAACAGCCCTGAACATATTTGAAAACTGGTTTTCAAGTCCCTCCTCAGTCTTCTTTCAAGACTAAATGGTTTTCTAAACTTTTTATCATGCTTTCCTCTGAACTCTTTCCAAATTGTCCACGTCTTTCCTAATGTGTGGTGCCCAGACCTGGACACAGTACTCTAGCTGAAGTCTCACCAGTGCTGAGTAAAGTGAAACAATAGCCTCCCATATCTTACATACAACATCCTGTCAATTCAACTCAGAATATTAATTTTTTTCCTCCACAACCTCATCACACTTTCTAAGATGCAGCAAATGTTAGTCCCCACAGACAACCATTTACTGTACTATACTTTCTTCCTAACAACAACGATCGCTAGTTCAAACGCCTTTGTGAAGGATTCATGAACTGGTCACAATCACAAGCCAATCTGGCTTTTCCTACATTCAACTAGCCAAAGGAGTGTTTTCAAAGTGTAATTGTTCTGGGCATCAAGATACTTTACAACATGTTCCATTCCCATAAGTTACTTGCAGCCAGCAGACTGTTGTAATAATACCATTCACTAGAATAAAAACTTGGATAATCATCTGCTTTATTATTGCATCTTTGTGCCAGTGCAGACAGAGTCTGAATCCTAATTTACCAGCTGTTTCTTATTTCTCTCCCTTCTCAGCTGCACTTTGGATTTTGGGGTTTCAGATGGTTCAGACAGAGAACTTTGGGGGATGTTTTAAGAAATTTACAAATTAAAAAATCCCATTTAGGGCTGGTTCAGTGGAGCTGCACTTATGGGAATCCAGCTTGATCTTGAGCTCTTGGGCCAGCTGTGCCTTCTAGGGAGTTTTGTCAGCCTCTGTATGAGGGGAGCGATTTGAGTCACTCTCTAGTGACCCCATGCGGTGGAAGAATGGGAAGGCATTGACAAGTTCTTGAGAGAGCTGCAGACACCCTCCTCCTCTTCCATTAATGGAAAAGGATACGCAAAGGCCACTCAAGACAATCTGCCACCCTGGGCAAAACTTCAGCCTCCTATGCTGCCTGCCTGAACCCTGCAACTCAGCCCCTGCAGTCTCCCTGGCCACTGCAGATTAACAAATGTGACTGCAACACTGCCATGGAAGAGAGAGGTGTACAGTAGACAAATGGGAGAGCGAGGTGCAGCCACAGGGTGATAGGAAGTGGAGAGGAAGGTGAGGAGGGAGATGGTGGAGCCATGGAGGTGACAGAGGAAGGGCAAGGGAAGTGAGGTATGGGAGGCTGCAGGGAGAAAGGGATCAGAGAGCAGACTGGAGGGGGAACTGGAATGGGTGAGGGCCTTGTCTCATGCAGCGTTTAGGAATGCAGTAGCCAGGAATTAAAAGCTTTATTTTTAAATAAAATATTTGTCTGCAGACCTAGCACCTGGGGGTGCCAAGTGAACAAATGCCCCAGCCTGGGTAGAGCCCCCAGCTGCCCAGGGCATTTTTCTTTGAATGAATTTAGTGCCATTATTTCAATTGATTTTTTACATACACAGCTCTCTGCACCCCCTATACATGTACACACACAGCTCCCCTTTATTCCCACATACAGGTCACTCCAATGAGGCTTTAGCGACATGAAACAGAGTAGTTTTGTGGCAGCACATAAAAGCCATCAGGACTCACATGGGCCAGTTAGAACACTACAGGTTGGAACAGGCTGCAGTTCCCACCCCTATAAACTAGTCTGCAGCACTGCTGCCCCGGAAATCTGCCTGCTGCCACCTTCAGGCACAGCTGCCAAGTTTGCCTATAGTTAGAACAGCCTCTGAGTCTATATTAGATTAAAATTTTTGAACTAAGGGAATGTAACAAGTTTTTAAAAATAGAGAGACCCTCATGGCTATGAAGCGACCTCCGGAGGAAAGTCCACATTTCTTTTGAGACACAAGGCTCTAGACATGAAAAAAAAGACACCACCAGATCATCAGCTAAGTATACATTGGTGTAGTTCCATTGACTTCAATGGAACTATGCTGATTTACACCAGCTGAGGATCTGATCTATATACTTTAATATGTAGGTGCAACATTCTATGAAATAGTTTGGTACATTTTCCTCCAATAACCACAAAAAAACCTTTATGTAGTTTCAGATTTAAACAACAACAACGTATTCTTTAAAAAATTGCAAACATAGGCTAGATTTCAGAAAATTTGCAGTTCTGCATGTTTGACAGGAAAACCAAGATTTCAATAGAGCTTCACTTGGAGATTTGGGGTTCATTCAGCTGCAAGAAAGGGATGCCGGAGGATTTCCAGGTGGATCGATACTGAAGCAAATGTTGGCACAAACCCGTGATGAATGGCCACCAAATTTCACACACCTGTGTTTACAAGTACCTTCTCAGGAAGAACCTTAGAAGTTCTTCTTTGTTCCTCTATAAAGTTGACTGACTTTACAATGAAATGAAGTCAGCCAACTTTAGCTGGAGTGCACCTTTTCTTAATAGGCTTAATTAGGTTACCATGGTGACGATAGTTTAGAAAGAGACAGCACATTGTTTGAAGTGCCAGGAGTTATCCACCCAAAGTTCTTTTCTAATATTCTTTCTGAACTGCTCTACTAATTTAATCTTGCCTGCACTAAATAGCATTACATTTGAGTTGTTATTTTTTAACAAAAAATAAATAAAAAAGCAGCTTTTACAATTGGAGATGGGTGTACAGATTTAGAAGATATAGAATTTGCATCTATCAAACTACTGCCCGTTCCTAGAAATCAAGAATTAACCACTATAGTGATGGCATTCAAAATATGTATAACTTTTAAGTTCCAAAAATAGGCACTTAAAAGTCTGAAAAAAATATTGACTACATTTCTTTTGAAAATTTTACCCTCTATTCCCTCTAGCCTTGAGACTGGGGAACAAAAGCAAGAGTGTGAAACTGTCACTCTCTGAATATAAGGAAACACGAAATGGAAATGACAGAAGAAGGGAAGTAAAGCAACCCACGCTCCATAGCAAGCTGTTGGGTCAGAAAAAGACTGGCTCTGAAAAGCCACAGCTGTTCAGAAACCTCACCATGCAGTTTATAACCCTAAATAAATTAATTTAAATGCAACAAAATACAGAGAGACCTGGCCCAATCTGCCTTCTTCAGTTTATTTTCCACTGTCCTATTTCTTCCTAATTTTTTTTTTTTAAATTAAGCTAATAGATAAATGATGGGAAAATAAGGATAATTTGTTTTTCCTCTTTCATTATGACTTGAGCCTATGAGCTAAACAGCCAGACACAGCTGGATGGTTAACTATTTGTCTAACTGCAAAATGTTTCAGTTCTGAGATGCCCAAAGTGCAAAGAACAAATTCACCATCTCCTGTGATTACAGGGTCTTTTTAGAGTTCACTTATTAGCAATCATGTGTCTATCTGAAAGGTTTCCACTCAAGGAAGTGTTTCATCCCCAATGAGCAATGCTCAATGCAGGTTAAGTTGAACTTTATTAAACCCTGTGCACTGCTCCATCCATGTGGCTGAGAATTGCTTCCAGCCAAACTCCACCACGTTCCTTGTTCCTTTGGTGACCTGTCAATAATAGTCCGTCAAGGGAACATGGGTCCTCTGAATCCAGTTCCACTGATGATGATCCATTTTCCCTATTTTACAAACAAACGTTTTAAAACAAAACATTAAAAATAAATTATTGACCAGGCCCCCCACCCCATGTCACTTGGCCAGAGGTTGCTAGCACATAGCCCAGTTGGAGTTTCCTCTTTACCACAGACTCAGCATAGTCTGAGATAATGCGATCACCTGTTGAGGAGATCAAACTGGAATGGACCTCTGTCTCCCTATCACTTGTCTGAATCTAGCAAACTCTCTCTCTGTGGAGCTCCTCCCTTCCTGTGGGGTTTGGTTTCCAGATGGTTCTGTGTGTCTCTGTTCTGTGATGAGATCTGTATCTCTGAAGGACTCTCTCTGGGTGTTGTGTCTTATTGGCTCATAAGTGTCTCCTGTTCCTTCAGATCACTTGTCTCTCTTGCATAGTCACCTCTTATGATCTCAATGCCACTGCACCGCTCATGATTCCTTCGGTCTTCTCCTTCTGGTCTCTCTCTAATGGCTGGATCCTCACATGAGTACCCTTGGCTGACCTGTCAGTCTTGTGCCTGCTTTCTCTGATCGTTGGCCCTCTCTCAGCGGTATCGCCATTCTTCTGGCTGCAACGGGTCTCCTCTCATTGGTAGCAGGGTCTTGGTCCTTCATCCAATCAGTGTCTGCACGGACTGTTTGGCACCCTTGTGATGGGATCTTCCTGTCCACCAAAATTACTAACAAGGGGTCTGAACCGCAAGAAATAGCCTTGTGTAACAGTCACTTAGGTGGAATCAGCTGTGAAAACAGCTAACACCATTACTCTGTGTGTATGCTGGGTAATGTGTGGAAATTATATAAATTGGGGTCCAGTGTTGGTGAATGCAGTTTCCAAAAAGCCATATCTCAGAAAGTGGGCCTTCAATTTGTCAGTCACTGACTTGCTTCTTGTCTCAGGCAGGGCATCGACCTCCCAAAAATTTGAATCGTAATCCACTGTAATCAAGTGCTGCTTTTTACTGAAGGTAAAAAAAAGTCCATTCCCATCCTTTCCCCATGGTCAGGTGAGCAGCTCTTGTGGTAACTGCTGGCAGAAAGACTGTTATCACAGAACTGGCAGGTATCACACCCTTCTATCAAGGAGCAGAGTTGTGCGTTAATTCCCAGCCTGTAAATACACACACAAGCCCATCAGACAGCTGGCAATGGCCAGGTATGAGGCATGTATTTTTTTAATAACATCCTTACGTAATGAGGCAGGAACATCTCCTCTCTGGTCCTCAAAATATGATTCCATCCTCCATACTCAGCTCATTTTTATTTGAAAATAGGGTTCTGCTCTTACTGCTCCTTGGCTGTCTCTCTTCTGGCTACCCAGGTAGTATTGCTCTCTTGATTGCCTGCAGTTCAATGTCCTTTTCTGTAGCCTCCTTGATTTCCATCCGCTTCGCTGTTGACACTGGGAGAGAGTGCAGCACGTTAGTGGATTAAATGTCCTAATCCTCTTCCCCCAGCTCACTGATGCTGGGTATATATGCCCTGCCTAAGGTATCAGCTAACACCAGTAACTGTCCTGGACGGTATCTAATCTCTACCTGGTAGTGCTGCAATCACATCAACATGTGCTGCAGTGTCTTTCAAATGGAGGCTCTTCAAAGTCTCTGAGAACTGGGCATGCACATGTAAGGGCAGAAATTGGCCCAGTGTTTTGGTGAATTTATATAAAGTACAAGATCTTCTATTTACTTTTTTGCACCAGAGAATCACGTCCTCTCCATCTTTTTCAGTGAGCTATATGAGATATGTGAAGTGCAGTGAATGCATATGTTTCAAAGAATGTTTTTCAGTCATTACTTCTACAGATGGTCAGAAAGTCTCAAAACACAAAACAGAAAAAAAATATTCCTTTTTTCAATTGGCTCTCATGACTTGTCTATATTATATACTGTATTTGTACATAAAAATCTAGTTTTCAAAATATCTTCAGGAGCTTTTACTAGCTATCACAATTCTTCAAATGGCTAACACATTAAGGTGTGACCATCGCAAGAATTCAGCTAATGCCAAATGTAATTACTTCATATACTAGGAAACCCAACTAGTATTTCAAGAAGGGGGGGAGGGGAGGACACTTTCTTATATGACAATCTTGGCTTTCCCCGAAAGTATGTTAGTTCCTGGCTTTACTGGGTTATCTTATGGCAAAAACCTCTGAAAGCTTAACTCACTTTAGATTTCAAAGCCCTGTTTCTTCTCTAGGGACCAATTATTCTGTTCAACTCAGGCAGTTGTTAATATCTTAGAAGGGAAAATATTACATCTGTCTGAGTCGTCCATTTCCTGTTAGACATTTACTAAATGACTCCAATGGTGAGAGACATGGAATTCCAAATGTGTCTATGCAGGTTTTGCCACAAGACAACCCTGTCACCAGAAAAGCTGAGGTTGCATGTTAGTTTGTTGGGGGGGATGGGGAGGAAGCGTGACCAGATGGCCAGATTTGTTACAGACGTCATTTTCTCTGAGGATTGTTCTCTCTTTATATGTGTTTGGCATTAAGTTATACAAACTCTGGAAAACACCACTCTGGCAAGGGAACAGATCTGATAACCAAGGAGGTCTTTTCCAGGCCAAATGTCTTATTGCCACAGAATGAGGTTTTCAAAAGCCTAGTTCTGCGTCCATTGAAGCCAATGGGAGTTTTATTGTTGACACTGATGGGAGCAGTGTTAGGTCAACATTGAGCATGTTAGAAAATCCCACTACACAGCCACGCTGTAAAAGCCATGGACAAAGCCATTTGACTAAGCAGTTACAGCAGTGGAGATGCCACAGAGGGGACAGCTGACAAGAAGAGGGGTGAAGGGATGGTAGCAGGAGGCATCACTATGGAGTTGTTGACAGCATAAAGGTTGAAAGCAGCAAAGAAGAGACTTTGAAATACATATTCATAAGGGATGTTAATGGAGGGGAAAGGTGGTAGCGGGGGACTCTGGAGAGCACAGGCCAGAATAGGTGCAGTAGAGGGAGCGAGTGTGGCAGGCTATGGAAATGAGATCGTGGCAGTGCCTTTGATTATTACATTTATGCACCTTTCAAAAGTATGTAACCAAAAAGGAGAATAAATGAGCAGAAAGAAATGTGTGTTGATCTAAGAAGCTGTGTCGTAGCAGCATTGCTATGTAATATAGGCATTGCTGTCTAGTACAAATAAGGGGCTTAATGGAGATCAGAGGAAAATGTTGAATTTCAAGGTATTTTTCTTTGACTGTATGGAGCTTTATGATGGTTCTTATATTTCTTTTTCTGGGACCAAACCCAGTTGCATATAATCTCTGGAGTACCTACAAGTAGTGGTTACTCAATTTTATCCTCCCCTTCTGTGGTTTTATGGATACCATTAGAAAGAAACTTTCCATTCCCTCACAATAAATCTTTTCCAAATTCTGTCTTGCTGTGTTTGAAGTCAGCCCTAGTGATTTGTGAAGCAGCTTTGAAACTGAATAAAATAAATAAATAACTGTCCTTCAGTGCAAAGCTATTGTTTCCAGTAATAAGGTAAATTAACTCATTTGAAAAGATAGGGTTATAACTGTGTAGAGAGAGAAATAGAACAGGCTGGCTGAATGATTTAAAACTGTTTATTGAAGAGATGGACACAGTATGTTTCATTTCAGTGTCACTGTGTAGCTGGTATGTATCTATTTGTAATTTAAATTGATGGAGGCACCCTGCAGTATGCGAACAATTATACTGGTTTCTGTGAAACAAAGATTCTGAGCCTAATGGACTCTATATGTTAAACAAGTACAACTCATTTATTGTATATTTCAAGAACATCAGCTGAGAGAAGATTGTTGTACTGGCACAAAGTTGTAAGCTAAATTTAAGATTCGTAATATAGACAATATTAATCCTATGACAAACCTAATTTGAAGGGCAGATAAGGAATTAAAGTATTTCTAACAATACTAATTATGAATATCCCAAATGTATCTGAGTATGTTATGTTAATGCTTGCTCAAGCTTTTGATGTAGAGAGCTTTCTGTAGAACTGTTTGCTCCAAGCTGCCCTGAAGACCACCCTTATTCTAGGAGCCTGGTTGCTAACTGAGGCAAACTTCCCATCTTAAGTTCAGGAGCCCAGCCTCCTCCCGGGCCCATGTAATAATTTTGGTATGCTTACCTTCCTGGTCTTCAACAGTCCCACAGCCCTCCTCCTGTGACTCTGGGAGCTCCTGACCCTCCAAGTCATCTCTCTCTAATAACACCCACCCACTTCAACAGCACTCAGGTGGCCTTTTATCAGGTTCAGGTCCAGGTGCTTGTTAATTTATTGTCAGCCAGCCACCTTGGCACACCTGGAAGTAATTATCTGCCAAGAAGGGTTCTTTCTCCTGAAAGAAGCACATCACAGGTAGTTTGGATTCTGACTCCCTTAAAGAGGCCAGCCACCCCATGACAAGGAAGTGGGGAGGACTGGGCAGAAAACTCATTAAGGTTACCCTCATGGAATGGTCCATATGTCACTACATCAGGCAGAATTGGCGGGGGGGGATTTGCTCCCAGTGGAGTGGCCATCTGGTCTGATCCCAGAGCTTACAGATATCTGCAGAAGGCCGGGGCTCCCTTGCACAGTGTTTTTCTGCCTCTATACCAGCTCCAGGATCCCTTTGCTTCCATTCTCACTCCCTCGGAGTACAGTTGGATTGGAAAAAGCTGTCAAGGCTTTCTCAGACTCCTCCACCTGCAGGATTCCACCTTCTTTAAGGGGAGGTTTCTTGTACAGAGGACATGCAGGAGAGTTAGGCTATGTTTACACTGCACCATAGTGCAGACAACAGGCCTGTGAATTGCAAAGCTCAAAGTGTTGCACAGTAACAGCCCTGTGCGGATGCTGCTGGCCTGAACTAAAAGGGACCTAGTTCACATTAACGTAGCCCTGTTAACATGAACTAGGTACCTTTTAATTCATGCCAGTGCATCCCCTCAGGGCAGTTAGCATGAAGCACTTTGATGAGCTCTGCAATTCACACCCCTGCAGTCCAGACTGTAGCAGAGCATACACAAGCTCTTAGAGCCTCGTGTTACAGTAATTCTCCATTGGCTGTTGCATAGGGATTTGTGGGGGATGCCAATCTTCTCCCTGACCTGTAGTGGATATAACACCATGGGTGGCACAGGTTCTGCAGATTCGGTAGAGGGTGCAAAAGGGGCAGCTGACAAACCCAGTATGCATGAAGAGAAGTGAGGGTGAAGAATCCACATGGAAGGGTCCAGACAGCCTAATCTACAGATTGTAAGAGTAGCTTCAAGTTTTATTTGTGTGTAACCACAATCTCTTATGGCATTCTATTTTTTTTTAAATACAAACAGTATTGAAATACAATACCATAGATTCACCATACTTTAGTGCCCTCGGTACAGAGCATCCTAAAATATAGTCCTAAAGGAAAACCTGTCTGGAAAAGGTGAAAACAGAACACAAACATGTCTTAAGCCAAGCCTTAAAACCAGTGGGCAGGATTTGCTTCTCGCTGGATACAGGAATAACAGCCATGAAGTTACATTAGTGTATAACGGGTGTAAGCATGAGGAAATTCAGGCCCGGATCACTGCTTCCTGTTTACAGTGGCATGTCTAATCCAAGTCAGATCAAGAAAGCAGAGAATCAGAACACTTCAGACATATAGTAAACATTACAAACACCCTTCAAAAATATTTTAAGTTTTTGAATGATGTTATGGGTTAAAGAAGTTAAAGAAGTTACAGTCAAACTTTGATTCCAAGCCAGAAAGCATGGTAACTTGTTATAGAAGTTATTTCACTTGGCCCTTCCCAGTTCCTCAGCACAGATTTTGACATTTTTACACTGTCTCTCTGAGCTTGCCAGTTCCATGTGTGCATTTTCCAGTGACTATGTAATGCTACATTGGACTGATGTCATTGCTGAAGTTGTACCAAACCCATAAAAAAAAAAAAGAAACACTCACAACTCTGGTACTTACGTTGTTACCAAACCAGACAGATGCAATTGTAATATCATATTGCACCAACTTTCTTATAAATGGACTTAACTGTACAGCATCTATTTATTGAGGAATGCTAGAACTGCTTAATAACTAGAGCTGCATAAAGAGGCTCACAAATTGAACCCTGCAGTTTAGGTTGGAGGAGCTGGAAACAAACCACAGTACTCAAACCTCCAAAAATCCTTCAGCGGTTGATCTCATTAATCTCGGGGATCCCCCCACTCCCTCCACAGTCAGTTTCTCCCCAACACCCTTGCCTCCACTATCATGGCTTGGGATCTCCTTTTAAACTTCCCTATGGAAAATCTATAGAGAACAATATCCTTTTAGATTTCAATATACACCTCTACCCCGATATAACATGACCCGATATAACATGAATTCGGATATAACGCGGTAAAGCAGCACTCCGGTGGGGCGGGGCTGTGCACTCCGGCGGATCAAAGCAAGTTCGATATAACATGGTTTCACCTATAACACGGTAAGATTTTTTGGCTCCCAAGGACAGCGTTATATCGGGATAGAGGTGTATTCAATAGATTCAATATATTCAATAGATTTCTCTATTAAATTCCATAGGTTAGTTTAAAAAGTATACAGTAGTTATGGTTTCAGAGTGGTAGCTGTGCTAGTCTGTATCAGCAAAAACAACAAGGAGTAGTTATGATTTTCTATTATGGTCTCTAAAATTTTCCATAAAGCCACAGACCCCAGGATTTGCTGGGCAGAAAGAGTTCACCATTCTCTCACCTGAGCAAACAGTCTCAACCTATGATCACCAACTTTTTTTGAGGATGGACTACAGTTTATAAATGCATTGAAACATGAATCCAAGATTCACCTCAAGTGGATTTGAGGGCTAATGCAGGTATTTTGTTGATGTTTGTTATTACTGCATAATATTCAGGATAAGCTTCTGCTGCTTTTATAGTATCTGATTAGTTACAAAAAAATATACAAGAACTGAAAATGTCTGTATTGACTGAATATTTGTACTTCTGTATTTTTAAAGCAAAGTAAATAGACAAAAGGAATACCATGTTATATGTTTTCTTCTCTTTCCCATGTACATCAAGCCACAAGACTATATAACTCATAATCAATTTCAAATGGCCCTGTACATTTTCTCCCTGTAAAATTAGTGTTGCAAACTCAAGATTGTCATGAGTCTAGTTATATTAGATGTGTTTCATAAAGCCCTGAACCTCTGGTGGCATGTGATTAGATGAGACACTCAGCTTTCATTATTTTAAAAAAAGAAAGATTCTAGCCTTCGTGGTCGCAGAGGAAAGCCTAAAAACATAACCAAGTGCACCCTATTGGCTCAGAAACCAGAAGGCAATTACAGATTTTTTAGCTCACACTATCAAAATATAAAAATGAAAAATTTCATGATTTTTATGGGCTTGTTTCGGCAATACTGTGATGGGGTTATCTTTACACATTTTCTATAAAGGTATATTTCCTAATTTTTCCTTCTGCATGTTGTACCACATAAGATAAATGGATTCATTTTAGTTAAAAGTAATGTGGATAGGATATCCCATCCTAAAAGGAACAATGATAATTCTCTGAAATTTCCTCAATAATGTTCATCCACTGATAACAAAGACCAAAGTTTTTCAGTCATGTTTGTACTCTCAACATTAGGTAGGGGTGTGTGTGTGTGTGTGTGTGTGTGTGTGTATACATACATACACACACACACACTACTAAAAAAGCAGAACACGACAACTTATTTTAATTTTTTGTTTTAAGAAGTTGTTCCTTATTTACATTTGAATGGTTTGCAAACTGCAGGGTTATTACCCTTTATTAAAGGAGGAGGGTTTTCCCCACATCTCTTCCCCATTTCTTACCAGCTATCAGGTTGCTTAGTAGTCCAATATTCAAATTCCTGTTTGCATATTCCTGAGTTTTGGGTAGGTAGGCTAGAAGTTGTGTGGGCTCAGGTTGGATGCTAGGCCCAAAATGAGCATTAGATAATCTGGTCCTAATTGTTTTGTTCTTAACAGTTCGAAAAAAGGATAAAACTCCTTCCAGTGTCTCCAGATGAAAAACCTTCCTCTATGTATAATTTCTCTTTGTGGATTTTTCAGTGTGTGTGTGTCTGAGACATCATTTTTCCATTATTTAACATAAAGATTGCAAGTTTCCTCAATTAAAATAAAAGCAGGAAAAATTGATTTTTCCACTTTAAGTTAATATCTATTACTGGAAGTAGTTGTAAGTCACATAAAAATTGGTGTCAGGTGCTTCCATTTCTTATGTGCCATCATTGTGAAATGAAAGATGTATGGTTCTTCACAGCTGTTTCATCTCAGCCTAATCTTATGTTTACAGTTGTGATCTGCTTACTCTTTTATACAGTTTGATGGTATTTCCTGTTTACAGAAGAGCTGATACCTGGGTATCATCAATACATATTCTTTGAGATTAAACTATTCAAATCAAATATTGATAGAAACTTTATTTGAGCTAGTGCAACTTTCTACTGATCGAGATTTTTCTTTGCGCTTAAGTCTGACAGTTCATGCACAATATTATTCATTCAGAAAAAAACAGATTCAAATCCTAAAAATGTATGTCCTATTTTAAATAACCAACTTGAAATTCTGTTTTCCACTAGTGATTCATGAGATGCTACTCTGAGTGATTAGAGTCTCACATTATACTGACCATTATTAATGATCTATTTTCTAGCTGAGATTAACCACACTGTTTAATTAGGATCTAGAATACAAATAATTAAAAATAAACAAAGACCTTTTTCACAGGCTTCTGATTAAGCCATATAATACTGCATTTCATTATTTATAAACACAAACTACAGAAAATCTGTATGAATCTGCATTACACAGTAGTATAGAGATATCAGATTTCTCAGATCCAAGTCTCATTTTTCATCCAGTTTTTCCCCTCCTCCAGTGTTAATATATATGTTAAAACTTAATAAAAAACTCATGAACTTGTAACATGCATCATAAAGCAATGTTCTATTAATGTTAGTACAATAATTCCCTCTGGTGGTAACAATTTGACTTCATTATATAACTTAGACATTACACAATGAAAGGTAAACAACATGGCTGCTTCTTGAATACAGCACAACATGGTGTCAGATTGGGACTAAAACTCAAGTGAAAAAACTGAATGCTCCTTCAAAGGTAAAGCTCACAGGAAATGTTGCTGAACAATGGAAGAAGTTCAAATAATTTCTGATTTATTTGATGGCTCTAGTCAGAAGAAAAGCCACAAACTTTCAAATATCATTGTTCCTGCACGTGGTATGAAAAGCAGCATTGGCATTTCACAACACATTTATCTTTGAAAAGAAGATGGGAAAAAGTAATCCAATTATGTGGTTTGACACATTTTTATGAATACTGTCCCCCATCCCCCCCCAAGAAAAAATAACCTAGATGAAAGGCATCCGTTCTGCCACCAGTGAACAGCAAGGCCAGACGACAAATGAGCATGTAACAGAGCTTAAAACTGGAAGTTAAACTTGTGAGTTTGGAGACCTTATACATTCTCTAATAAAAAACAGAATTTGTGATATTAATAAACCCACATCAAGGAGTGATTGCTAAGAATTCTAGACTTAACATTTAACTAAATAGATATAAGTAGCAGCTACTAAATCACTACTAAGAACACTAAAAAGAAGAAAGAATCAGGAGATGCAAAGAGCTGGGGGAAGGAAAGACAAGAGTAACCAATAAAATACACAGTTTGTTACATATGAATCTTGGTACATCAGGTGTCCCTGCCCCCTTTCCAGTTGCTATTTAAAACAGCAGTTAGAGTGTCCTGGGAATGTTTTTGTTTTTTTCTAAAAATCCTACCATAAAAGTCCATAATAGCGAAGTGCTAGATTTTCAAAGGTACTTAGGCACCCAGAGATGCAGATGGAGCCTAGAGGGCTTTTTAAAAGCTCCTCAGCAAGCTAGGTGCCTAATTCCCATCTATTTCAATGGGAGTTAGGTGCCTGACCTATTTAAGCACTTTTCAAAATCTCACTAGGCACCATCTGCAGCTTCAGGCCCCTAAATACATTTGAAAATCTGTCACTGAGGGTTTGTCTATACTACAAAGCATTTGGCATGCATTTTAAACAATCAAGTTAGATGAAATAAGGCTGACCCCAAAGTCACAGTCAGCATGTTGTCAAACTGGATTGTTCACAACAAAGTTCAAACACAAATGTATGCAGTGTGTGGAGAAAGCCTTAGAAATACTGTGGAAAAAAACTGTTTTTGGAAGGAAGACACTGTAATATAGTGGAGAAACATAAGTAACTGTTAAAAAGGTCTTGTTGAATTAATTTGAAAGTCTAGTTTGATGCCTCCAGATGTAGTCTGAGAGCAACTTTATTATAGGATGTGCTCCAATTGATTTTGCTTCTAGCTCAAAGATACCAAATTCAAAATAAATAAATAAGTGTTCTATACTGCACTGAATGTGAAAGGCTTTGTTTAAAACAAACAATTTGAGCTAGAAAGGGTCCTTGAATCCTTAAAAGTCTTTGCCTAAAACACCTCCCAGTATACAAGGAACATCATCTGAAGAACAAAGGTACTAGTTCAAACATTGTCCACAAACCAGCTATAACCTTAATTACGGCAGATGCACCAACTACAGAACTTTCTCCGGAAGCTGTAGTTTAACATAGATCATTATATAAAAGCACAGATCACAGGTTGGCTGAAAAATCTATCCATCTCTATTGACCCTTACAGGAGGTGGTACAAGAGTCTTGTGCAATCAAGAACCCTAAATCCTCAAAGTTTGATTCCTGAAGGACAGAGAGAAGTTCCATTGACTCATCACTACTAAACTATTCATGATGAGTCAATGTCAACTGATAATGTAATTCTTAAAGGACATAAATTAGCAGTTCCAAGTAGCATAGTTGGGCTGCTATGAAATGTCATATCACGCTTATTTGGGACTTCTGCGTATGGAATTATGCAAACGGAGAGTCAGAAACATACAAGTGTTTTGCTGTTTAAGTGGCGGGGGCACACACACAACTTCATAGATATCTTAAAGCTTGGTACTTTTCTAGGTATCCTCCCTGTACCTGCAACCCCATGTGTAAGGAAGGCCACATTAGGAAGATGGTATTTTTGAACCATTAGTGTCGCTATGTGCTTTGGACTTTTACTTTGAAGCCTGTTGGGATATATAATTCCTTTTGCCATCTTTAGAAGCCTATGTTCTGATAAATTCTAAATCTGATTTGGTTTTGAATATTGTAAGAGGTTTCGCCTCATGGTGTCAGGTCATGGAGTTGCAGGCGTCTCCACTGCTAGCCTCCCTGTTGAATATTTCTTCAGCCCTGCAATAGCCTGTCTCAGTCTACATCTTCCATTGCCCAGCCCTCCAGCCAGGTCACTTTTTAAGTTCAGTCCTTTTCTGGGATTACCAGAGTCCCACTGAAATTCCAAATACATATTCAGACAAACATTCTTTTGCCCCTCTTGAGCTATGCTGAGGTTTCCTGCTCTTTGCCAGTAGTCTGTGCTTCCTAAGCTGAGCCCTGCCTCCCAGAGCTTTTTACCCTTAGATCCCATTTTTGCTAGAAGTTTTCCCAACTTCTTCCCCTCCCCAGGGACTCATGCAACTTTTCCCAGGACCTCCCTGCTTCTCACAGCCCCTGACCCCCTATCTCAGTTCCTCCCGCAGAAGCCTAACCAGCTCCCAGTACTTAGCACCAGCCTGTCTCCATCAGGCCCTTCCCAGAAAGAAAGAATTCCCCTTGCTTCCCCATCCTATGTCTCCTCCCCACTGAGTTCTTCTCTATCCTTATGCCGTCCTCTGACCCTTTCACAGCTGGGATAAATAGTTGTAATTATGTCACCTGATCAGAAGCAGTTGGGGAATAACAGGTATGTCACAAGCAAGGCTAAGCCAAACTCTCCTTAAAGGGCCAGCCAGCCTGTGATACATACATAATGGTATGTCTGTTATGGGGATGTGATGGTGATGATGCACAATACTGAATAGCCTGAGTTGTCTCTGGAGTTAAAAGGGTTATTTGTTTGTTTTAATAAGTAAGGGATGCTACTCCTTTGAGGTGGGAAGTCTGGGTAACTTTCAGTATAAGTAGTAGTTTAATCTTTTCTTTCCAACATGCATGACTTGGCATATTTGTGGTGCCCATCCCTTACCATTTTCATGCAGGGTAGTAAATTTATACTCCACATGGGACACTGTTCCTGAAGACACCCAAACAACAGAAACTCAGTGCTGAGCACATAGGAAGAAAGAAGAGGCTGACCACACACCTATTTAGCCAGGCTAGAAGATTCTAGACTGACAAGGACCCTTGCCAGTTCCGCTGACATCAGACAAGGGATGAATACAGTAGTTCCCTGCATTAAGCAACACTATCAGGACTGCTGCTCTGCTGTCTGAGCCTGAGAGCGGAGTGTTGGTCAGGCAGACTACAGACATGCAACCTGTTGGTACAAATCCACAGTCACTCTGGACTTCATGATGGCCTGTTACAATGCAGCCACATGGAAACATCATGGCGAGAATGCAGACCTGCCTGGTTTAAAAAACAAAACAAAACAAAACAAAACACCACAAAGGCCCTTTTGTTACTCTTTTTAAAATGACCTCTCACTCTTGGAAGTACTGCCATGATAAATCCTACAGTGATAACATGGTAAGTGTGCCCCGTTCTCTTGTGAGCCAGGCAATCATAACACAACATTGCTATTTCACACTTCGCTCCCTGTTTTGGGGGGAGAAGGGGGGAAGAAGGGGTGCAGGAGTACATTGGGTCAGCAGTGCAGGCCACCCCTGCTTTTCTGATCCTCAGCACAACTGTGTGTTCATGATTTAAAAAACAAAACAAAACACAATCACTCAGAGCTAAAACTATAATAAAAGTCATTACAAATAGTTAAGTGTTGATTTTGTTTGATATTTTACAGCAAGATTAGTTAAGCTTCCAGGAAAGGAAACCCAGAAGACGGGAATTAACTTTGCATTATTGATTCAAGACGCTGATTTCCATCAACACATTCAGCCTGCTTTGAGCCACAACACTTTCATAGAACATAAAAGGAGTTGGTTTATGGTGGAAAATAAATCCTTACTATTCATCACAATTAGTAATATTTTCATGATAAAAGAACATTCTTTTAAAAATAGATACTTTAAGATACATTATGAGAGTCTAATTGATCAAAAACAAACAAGACTAAGAATTTTAAAATAATTCCTTTCCTTCTCACTTTGCTTTCCAATTACTAGGGCCCTACCAAATTCATGGTCCATTTTGGTCAATTTCACAGTCATGGGATTTTAAAAATCATAAATGTCATGATTTCAGCTATTTAAATCTGAAATTTCACAGTGTTGTAATTGTAGGGGTCCTGACCCAAAAAGGAGTTGGGGGAGGGGGTTTGCAAGGCTATTGCAAGGAGGGTTGTGGTACTACTACCCTTACTTCTGTGCTGCTCTGGCAGCAGTGGTGCCTTCAGAGCTGGCAGCTGGAGAGCGACGGCTGCTGGCCGGGATCCCAGCTCTGAAGGCAGAACCACCACCAGCAGCAACGAAGAAGTAAGGTTTGCATGGTGTGGTATTGCCACCCTTACTTCTACACCACTGCCTGCAGAGCTGGGCCCTCAGTCAGCAGCCGCTACTCTCCGGCCCCCCAGCTCTGAAGGCAGCAGCTCAGAAGTAAGGATGGCATGGTATGGTATTGCCAGCCTTACTTCTGTGCTGCTGCTGGCAGGGCGCTGTCTTCAGAGCGGTGTGCCGGGCCAACAGCCGCCACTCTCCAGCTGCCCAGCTCAGAAGGCAGCACAGAAGTAAGGATAGCAGTACTGCAACCCCCCTAAAATAACCTTGCGATCCCCCCCTTCCCCAGCAACTCCCTTTGGGGTCAGGACCCCCAATTTGAGAAATGCTGGTCTCCCCCATAAAAATCTATACAGTACAGGGTAAAAGCACACAAAAGACCAGATTTCACGGAGCGGGGAGGGAGGGGTGTCCATGACATGAATTTGGTAGGGCCCTACCACTTACCCTTCAAACCATCTTAGAGTATGTCTGGGACCCTCCCATCTCCCAGGGTCCTAAAGTCCTGCTGCAGCCCAAGCCCAAACGTCTACACCACAATTAAACAGTCCCTTAGGCCACACCCCGTGAACCTGAGTCAGCTCGCATGAGCCAGCCACAGGTTTTTAATTGCAGTGTAGATTAGTGGCACTGAACACTAGCACCAGCAGGAGAGAAGAATGGAGAATTGGTCCTTGAAGTTACTTATGAGTGAATTTTCCATTCAGTGTTTGGGGTTGTATACATTCTATGTCAGGCATCTAGACCTTTAGCTCTTGCTTTCTCACCAGGTCTGTTAAAACCTACGCTTGCTAGGTTTGGGGGCATGCTGCACTTTTTTCTATGGTTCATGAAGAGATGGGTATTGGGTAGTGCTGTTGAGAGGGACTGTGAGAGGAGGCCAATTATTTCTTGTTATATTTATGCTTTCACTGCATTATTTAATCAGGAATAATTGATGGGTCTATTTATTAGCATAATTATTGGAGGCAGAGTTGCCTAGTGCCTAGAACACAGGATTGTGACTGAAGACCTGTGTTGTATTTCTGGTTTTGCCATTGGCGTGCTGGATAACCTTGAACAAAATCACTTCACCTCTCTGTACCTCAACTTCCCCCGGCTCCATCTGTAAAATGGGGATAATGATACTGACCTTCTTTGTAAAGTGCTTTGAGATCTACTAATGAAAAGCACTAAAAGCTAAGTATTAAGGTTATTGAGGATGCCCAGAGCATTGAACATTTGTAAAATGTGTAGTGATTGTCAAAATCCAGATAAGTAAATAATCACTTTTAATAAATAATAAGCCAAACATAGGAAGAGAGAGCACTTTCAATATTCCTTGCTAGAGACAGAATGAACATAGAGCAAATGAATACTTGTGTCTCACAGGGCACGTCTTCACTACCCGCTGGATCAGCGGGTAGCAATCGATCTATTGGGGATCGACTTATCGTGTCTAGTGAAGACGCGATAAAATCGATTCCCGATGGCTCTGCCATCGACTCTGGAAATCCACTGCAGCAAGAGGCGGAAGCGGAGTCGATGGCGGCGTGGCAGCGGTCGACTCTCCGCCATCCTCACAGCCAGGTAAGTTGACCTAAAATACGCAACTTCAGCTACGCTATTCGCGTAGCTGAAGTTGCGTATCTTTGGTCGACCCCTCCTCCCCCCGTAGTGTAGACCTAGCCTGTACAGATGCAAAAGATTTGGTCCAAAAGATAATAGGAATCCACTCATAATTTTAAGGGACACGTGGGGCCAATAAGGAACACAATAAGACAGATAAAATACAGTAACTTTTGTGGCAGCTATCTTATAAAAAGATCCCCTGTACTTCATAGAAGTGTCACACCAATCATTTCTGGTTAAGCAGGATAGACCAAAGGATTGTGAAAAGGTGCTAAGTTATTTCTGCCTCACTAAGGATTCAGTAATATTTAGGATCTGATAAACCACTATACAGATATTTAATTGGTTTGTCTTGAGAATCTGGATAAGAGTGCAGTGAAATCCTCCTTCCACTCATAGGCCTTGGCTACACTGGCGCTGTACAGCGCTGCAACTTGCTGCGCTCAGGGGTGTGAAAACGCCCCTCCCCCCCCCCGAGCGCAGCGAGAGCAGCGCTGTAAAGCGCCAGTGTAATCAGCGCCTGCAGCGCTGCACGCTCGCTTGCAGCGCTGCAAGCTACTCCCCTCAGAGAGGTGGAATACATACAGCGAGAGAGCTCTCGCAGCGCTGGCGGCGCGACTACACTCGCGCTTCACAGCACTGCCACGGCAGCACTGCCACGGCAGCGCTGTGAATTCCCAAGTGTAGCCAAGGCCTTAGTAATTTTAACTACATCTCCAGGGAACACTGCAGAGGCTTTAAAGTCATGAGGTTAAAGTTTCCCTGAAGTAGCAGCTCCCTCTCTATTCCAATTGTTGTCCATTCATTTCAGTTCATTAAACTATGCTAGCAAGAATCTCCTCTCACAAAAGGACATGATGGGGGCAAGTCATTTGCTTCAGCTTGTCTACACTCTATCTTAAATGAACACTATGGCCAGGTCTTCACTACGGGGGGCGGGGACGATTTAAGATACGCAAATTCGCTACGCGAATAGTGTAGCTGAATTCGACGTATCGCAGCTGACTTACCCCGCTGTAGGGACGGCGGCAAAATCGACCTCTGTGGCTTCCCGTCAACGGCGCTTACTCCCACCTCCGCTGGTGGAGTAAGAGCGTCGATTCAGGGATCAATTGTTGCGTCCCAACGGGACGCGATAAATCGATCCCCGAGAGGTCGATTTCTACCCGCCGATTCAGGCGGGTAGTGTAGACCTAGCCTTAGTCAGTTCTGAAAGCTTGTATGTTTTTACTAGAATTGGTGAACTGGGATAGTTTGCTCTTTGTACAACAGTTGTTGAGTGGCAAAATTATCCAAACTTCACATTAGTTACCTAAAGGTATTAAAAAGAGTGGAGCATGGATTTGAGGTGCTAAATGTCTCCATCTCTGCCTACTCATCCAATAAAACAAGAACTATATCCAAGTGAATACTATACAATTACCTCTTGATACAATTTTTTCTGACTGATTAGAAGTGACCAAGGTATGTGTAAGGCATGTTGACATTTGAGAAGCTTTTCTATTTGTGCTATAGATAGTTTTTGTTCTTTCTACCCTCCCTGTTGAGTGAAGTGTGCATCCATTCTACATACTTCATTGCCTATATCTAGGGAGATAACCCTGACTGATAAGTGATATGTACTCATTACCTGTATTATGCTATGAGTACTGTAAATGTAGTAAGAATGAGGGTGACCATTCTTAGTTAGATAACGAATAAATAGGTTTCCATTCAGTTTCTCCAAAGATGTGCCTTAGAGTATTTTTTCACTTGACCAGAGCTCGGAGAGGAATCTACCATGACTTCATTACATAATGCTACATTTTCATAGTGGGAATTAGAGAGCTATGAAAACAAATCCCATTACTAATGACATCTATGAATCACACCTGGCACCTAACAACCAAGCTCACATGGAAGCTTAAGTGCAAAACATTTTATTAGCATGCCTTTCATCAGAAGATCTCAAAGCAATTTACAAACCGCAGGAGTGTTCTCCATGTTTGCTTAGCATGAATATGAAGTATATGAATTTAAACATTTGTCTAAGGCAGTGTTTCCCAAACTTGGGACACCACTTGTTTAGGGAAAGCCCCTGGCGGGCCAGGACAGATTGTTTACCTGCCACGTCCGCAGGTTCGGCCGATCGCGGCTCCCACTGGCCGCGGTTCGCTGCTTCAGGCCAATGGGAGCTGCTGGAAGCGGTGCGGGCCAAGGGACGTACTGGCCGCCACTTCCAGCAGCTCCCATTGGCCTGGAGCAGCAAACCGCGGCCAGTGGGAGCCACGATCGGCCGAACCTGCGGACGCGGCAGGTAAACAAACCGGCCCGGCCTGCCAGGGGCTTTCCCAAAACAAGCGGCTTCCCAAGTTTGGGAAACACTGATCTAAGGGTTTTAGCAAGATGAAAAGGAACAGGATTAGGAAGATGGCTATGTAGCACAATGCATGCATCTCAGTGCATTTTCTAGGGCACAGTTCTTGTTTCTGTTTACAAACATATCCACTCGAGCTGCTTATGCAGACACACATGCATGACCACCACAAATTGCAAATTCATGTGACATGTTTTCACTTGTTCTACCACAATGCACTAATGCCTTAATTGCCAGTGTTATCTTATTGGTGTAAAGCCTGTCCTTCCCTGGACATCACATCCCTACTGCTTTAGCTACCCCCTTTGCTGCACCATGTCAGAAATTAGGCCCCAATTCTGCCTTGTGACTTGCATTGGTGGACTACTGCGACCAGAAAGAGTTCCACTGAAGTCAGTGGGGCACGGTAGTCCACTTGTCAGAATCACAATGCAGAACAGTGGTCTAAGACGATAAGCCTTTAGTAGCAGGGTCCTATGCCAAAGTTTTCGAACTTGGATCCCTAAAGTTGGATGCCTAAATCCATATTTAGGTTCCTAAATCAAAGTTCTCATTATCAGAAGTGCTGAATCACTTGCAACTCCCACTGAAGTCAACGAGAGTTGTGGCTGCTCTTATATTGTGTTCTGGACTCAAAGGTGCAGTACATATTTTTAGATGATGTAAAAATCAATAGAAATCTTTGCTTTCTAAACACATTTTCAAATAAAACTTCAGAAAAAGATATTCCTCTATGAAGTATAATTTTTCCCTTCTGTTACCCATGATAATACAAACAGCTATTTTGTGGTGTCACTAAACTGGACACCTCTATAGGGAACCTAGCTCTTACCATCCACGCTTCTCTTTTAAATAGGTATATTATTTTGATTAACAGTGTGTTGCAGATTTACCCAACTGGTCATCACCACGATGGAATGCTTTATCCACTATGCAACTAGACTATATAAATTGTTGCTGTTCAGCAGATGAATTATGGTTTTTGTTTTCCTCTAAAGAATTTGCTCTGTAATAGATTAAGGCACCAACTTCAAAATGATGGAGGCCTGAGACCTTCTTTTGTGCATCACTGAGAGCCCAGTTCTATTAACTGTTGTCACATGAGCAGTGCCCCTGACTATTCATGTAAGGATTGCTCATGTGAATAAGGAAAAGTGAGATTAGGGACTAAATTCGCCTAACTTTAAAATAATTATTATAGTTTCAGGCCCCAGGACTTAACAGGGAGATATAGTATTTTCCTGATTTTTAATATAAAATAATTGAAACTTTATAAACGACAGATATCAGGGTGGGAATGGAGGGGTGATCTCTGGCTTTCCAATTTCCCACTGTAGGCAGCTTGCTTTCCAGAGTTTGCAGAGCCACTAAGGAGCACTGAGCCAAGAAGCGGGGAGAGTCTATGGCTGCTGCAAGACGGGCTAGGTCACGACTCAGCGATTCTGTTTGACTATAAGCATATTCTTGCTTCAGATTTTTAGAAGCATTGTTGCAAGGCAGATGAACAGTGGCTAGTCAGGTTTCAGCTAAAAAACCCACAGAAATAATGGTAATATAATACTTAGCTCTCATAGAACCTTTCACTCACAGATTTCAATGTGTTATATAAAGGAAGATAAGTATTAGTGTCCCCTTTTTACAGATGGGGAAACAAAGACCCAGACAATGAGCTGGAATAATCAAGTTTCACTTCTGCTTATAGTCATTTTCCAGTGGGTTTGTTTTTTGCAGAGCCTGTATTTTTTCCTTTAACTTTGACCTGGCCATGTCCTTTTAAAAATATTTAAAACATTTCTAGCAAGATGATCCTGGGATTATCAGGATGTAGGCTAATAGGGAAACAATTCTCCGGACAATGACCCCAAGAACAAATTATTCCTAACAAAAGGACTTTTCCCCTTGCTCATACGGAAGGTGTCCTACGGAGGTCAATACCAGGAAGATGGCCGAAAAATGAGGTGTATCCAGTTCCAGTACCCCATTTGGAAAATTAAGAACTTCAAGAGTCCAGAAGCGTGAGTTATGAATTTTTCCGCTCAGTGCTACTTTCATAGTACTAAGATAGTGGAACAACACAAGTTCAATGAACACAAGCACGGGGCTGCCCGAAGCTGGTAGTGCTCGGGCAGCCCGGCTCTTAAACAGAGCCGAAGAGTCGGGAAGGAGCAGAGCCGCCGTGGCTGGAGGCTCTGCTCCTCTTCGGCTCTGTTTAAGAGCCGGGCTGCCCGAGCGCTACTGGCTTCGGGCAGCCCCCCGTGCCTCCGGACCCTGTGCCACGGGAGCCCGGGAGGGGAAGTGCCTGGCTGGGGGCGCAGAGTCCGGAGGCATAGGGGCTGCCCAAAGCCCGAGCGCTACCGGCTTCACGGTTTGCCGGGCAGCCTCCAGACCCTGCGCCCCCGGCTGGGCGCTTCCCCTCCCGGGCTCCAGCTGCGCTGGGGAAGCGCCGGCCAGGGGCGCAGGGTCTGGGGGCTGCCCGGCAAACCCTGAAGCCGGTAGCGCTGGGGCAGCCCTTTCCCCCTGGCTGGGAGTGGGAGGGGCGGAGTTAGGGCGGGGAAGGGGCGGAGTTGGGGCGGGGCTAGGGGTGGTGAAATGGGCAGGGCCAGGGCCCGTGGAGGGTCCTCTTTTTTATTTATTAGATATGGTAACCCTAGGAACCACAGAAGAATTAATTGCTCAGTATGCGAGAGTAGGGGGTGGATCCAAGAACTTAGTGGCAAGATGTAACCAGTCAATGAAAGAAAGAAGGAAATGACACCTATTATTTAGGATTGAAGGTGAGATGAACTAGCCACTATGTGAAATCAGAAAGGGCATATGGGCCAGAAGTGGGTAGCAAGAAGTAGCTAGGAAATTGAGTGTCCTGACCCCACAGATGAGAGCAGGCATGAGGAAGGCAGTGCTAGGGATTTTGAGACCATGGAAGCAGGAGAGGAAATAAACCAGTAAATAGAAGGGCACAGTGAAAGCTAATATGCATACCCTATGACAGAACAAGAGTGCACTTTTAATGGAGCAGGAACACAGGGTACATGCACCATGGTAGCTGCTATTGTAGCTATTCAGTGTTTAAATACAAATATCTCCACACTGTATATTGTCATGTATACTCTATATCTTTACACCAGAGCTTCCTCACACCCGAACTTTAATAAATTAGCAGTCTGAAACAGCAATGTGTATGCAATACATGGTGCTCAGTGGAAATATTTGCACAAGTTGCACCTCTGTCTACTTCCCTATCATCCCACTGCTAGTACAAGGGCAGTGGAGCAAGCAACAGACACTGAGTTTGATTGCACTATGTACAATCTACTACTTAATCAAAATGGTTGGGGAAGACACTCCAAGCACAGCTAGTGATTTCATTCCAATGGGAATTAAGAACTGCATATGTTTCTCTTCTGAGATCATTGCACTAGGATTTCACAGGCAGAGACTCACAGATGTGGGTTTCAAGCTGATAAGAGGAATCTCCAAATATTAGCAGTGTAAAGTTGAAAATCAGAGTGGAACAAACTAAAAAAAATCCATTACTACAAGAGGGAGCTACTTGAAAGATCTGCCTCTTTAAAATACTGACTACATTAGAAGTCATAGTCTAAGAAATGAACTACTAAAACTGGGAAACTGTGGAGCATCTCAGAATGTCAGGTTAATGCATTTGAAAACTATTAATTTGTAGAACATTTACATCTTTAGATTCACTGAGCAGTGCCCATTCTTGTAGAAGTTCAGTGTACAACATTATGTTTATTATATCCTATAGCTCAAAGCTATAAACTGAGTAGAGATATCAGTTTTTCAACTGGACAACAGTTAGCTGGTGCAGCAGCAAGTCAAATAATATTGTCACCAATTACCACAATCGTCAGTATGCAAATAATGTGTTTAGCCTGTAGTCTTGCCTTTTGGGGCTGATCCAAAGCCCACAGAAGTCAATGGAAAGTCTCTTGTTGACTTCAAAGAGTTTTGGATCAGGCCCTCAAACCGTGCACCTTCTAGTACATAGGAGCTACTGGATAATCACACAGCACTGATCTTATCACTGTAGGATTACATTTCTCTAAACTGACCTTCTCATCATTTGGCAAGCCCATACAGGTTTATACAGATAAATTCAACAGAATTTAAGTACTTCAGTCTCTTAATTCCCCTTTAGGCACTTGTGTCTGTCTCTCAGCCAAAAGAACCCTGAAGAGCATGTGTGTGCGTCTCACTCAAACCTCTCACTGTTTTCTTAGGCCTCATTGCAAGCCAGTTCACCAGCTTCTTCAAAAGCCTTCCTCAGCAAAACGTCTAGGGCCACACACCAGCAGGTGCTTGGGGCAGCCAAGGGAGAGGGGCGGCACCTGCAGCAATTCGGGGGCAGCAGGTCCCTCACTCCCTCTAGGAGCGAAGGACCTGCCGCTGAACTGCCGCCGCCGATCGCGGCTTTTTTTTTTTTTTTTGCTTGGGGCGGCAGAAATGCTGGAGCCGGCCCTGCTGCTGGTCATAGTAATTCTGCCGCAGTTGCACCAGTCCCAGATACAGAGGTAATGTAACCTTCCTAATGGATATTCCCCCTTTTATACATCTAATGACTTGCCTACACAGCAAGCCAGGCTGTCAGTCAACAACACACCAGATTGCCATGCAGTAATGCCCTGTGTGGACACTGCTACAGCACAGTGAAAGTCTTTGAGTATGTCCTGGTATACTATACTTTCTATATAGTTATACTAAGAATCACATTAGTCCTTTTAGCCACAGCATCGCATTGGGAGCTCATGTTCAGCTGATTATCCACCATGACCCTCAAGTCTTTTTCAGAGCCATTGCTTCCCAGGATAAAGTTCCCCATCCTGTAAGTATGGCCTACATTCTTTGTTTCCAGATGTATGACCTTACATATGGCTATATTGAAACACATATTGTTTGATTGTGCCTAGCTTACCAAATGATCTAGATCACTCTGTATCTGTGACCTGTCCTCTTCATTATTTACCACTCTCCTAATCTAAGTGCCATCTGCAAATTTTAGAAGTATATGCAGTAACACATTGTAGATAGATGTTCATCTGCTAGTCCTTCTTCCCAGCATTCCTCTAGTTCTCATTCACTCTGGGAACTACAAGAATTTCCCTGTTCTGGGCTGAACGAGGAACACAGCCATGTTTTTCTTGTAGCCTGCTTGAATGGCCAACAAACTATGTTACAATGGGTATGACAACTGCTACCACAGGAAGAAAGCACCTGCCATTTGCCATGGGCTTCCCTCTCTAGTCTCTGTGATCCACAACTGAGACCAGCAGCAGAGCTCTTAACCACTTCCTCTTTCCCCACCTCCCACCCCCCAATCCAGCACAGAATGAAATCAATGGAAAGACTCCCATTGACTTAATAGGCATTGGATCAGGCCCTTTGTCAGCAGACTAGCAGTAGGAGGAAACACAGGCAGTCTCATCAGTCTAGATTCTTATACTGTGCCCACTACTGTGACATCAGCGCCTTGTCTCTCTGTAATGATTTATTCTGTTGCGTATCTGGAAAACTTGCAGTAAGCACATAGGGGTTCTGCCAGAGTCCAGAGTCAGCAACTGAAGATAAGCCAGTGTGCATAAAGTGTCCATTTTCCCAAAGTCATGTCCCCTTTTCCCTCAGCTTCTCCACATAGACAGATGTGGCCATCTGTTGTTGTAGCCACCAGTGTGAAATGGAGTACACCTCCAACTGCCCACTCTTGTAGAGCTGTGCAGCTTTCTGGAGTAATTAGTTTCTCATATTATATACCCATGTGGGTAGACATCAGATTGAAATTTGGGCCAATGTACCACTGAAAATGAATGTAAATCTCTTCAAACCAGGAGGCTGATACTGGGTTTGCATAATGTTCGCATGTTACATTTGTTGTAAAAATAAATTTTGAGTGCCTATTTTACAATAGCATCAGCAGGTCTGTAGCTCATGTGTGTGTGTCCTGATGGTCGTTAGAACTATCATTTTCCAGAAGTTTTCACAGCAGAGAAAGCGAATTAACAAAACATCACAGAACTGTGTTTTGTATAGGACAAAGAAACTATACTATAAGACAGTAAAATTATTTCCAGATAAGTCTTTAGCAAGAGTAGGCAAAATTATTCCCAGTGAAACAGGACTGACTTCAGTGGAGTTACACCAGGGATAAATTTCACCTAAAGTCATGTAAGCTGACTAAGACATGATTCAAAATGATCATGTCTTGGCACCATTTGATGTCTGTAAGGAAGATGTAATTGTTGAAGTTATAGTTTGCCCTTCACGCTATGGAAACGTGTTCCATAACTTTATTAGCCCATATTTAACAATCTTACATAAAATAAGCTTCCTTGTCTGAAGTCTAAAACCACTGAAAAGAGAAAATCTGGACAATACAACAATTGCATTGAAGACGCTTTTCATTTATGCTTCAGAGTAGTCAAAGTTTCCAGACAGCTTTCATACTTAATGGAGGAGCTAAAAAATGAAAACAACTTACAGATGCTGCCATTATTGTCCCTATTGCATTCAACACTTGTGTCTCCCACAAGAAGAGAGAGTTATTCTACAATAATATGCATTCAATAGAACAAAAACTAGCAAGCCGCATATTCCAGTAAGCTACATCCTTCCTTGCCACAGTGTGACTATTAATTAATTGTTATACATACACATTGTTCCATGTCTAAAAGGAGATTGCAAACTCTTCCACAGGTAAAGGTCTTTCCATCACTGACCCCCAGACAATTTCACTTTGGACCCTGTCAATCACACATGCACAGCATAGCTAGCATTACAGATCACAAGAAGAGGTCCAAGGACCAGATTCTGTTCCTTATTTTGTGCTGAGTGGTATCTTGCTCCATAAGTAGCCATACTGCTTTTCATGGCACTAACTCATGGAGTACGGTTATTCAGTATGAGCAAAGAGGGGAAGGAGGGACAAAATCTCCCTAAAATAACTAGATCCTAATCCACTGTTTATGCTGTGCTAAAACTGCTAGCAAATATCCTTGAAAGGATTCAAAGTTGACAAGAGTAGGAAGAATATGATCAGGCCATTCTCTGTAGCAAACCACCTTTAGGGCTTTGGATACTCTGGTGAGATGAGGTTTTGCTCATGGTTAGCAATATTATAAAGAACTTGCCTTAAAAAGTGCTTATGGTTTTTGTTAGGAATGTTTTTATGATGTTGTCTGTGAGAGATGCTAGGAAAGCCACTTCCACTTGCTTAAAAAGTTCAGTGGTTTTCAACCTGGGGGCCTGTCTAAGATTTCCAAAGAGTTCCCCACCTTCATATGAAATTTTTTAGGGATTCGCATGCTCCTCTTCCAGCCTGGGGAATTAATTGGCCAGCCTGTCCATCTTAGCCCCTTCCAATCCTGTGCAGTATGCCCACCCCATCACAGGGTGATGGCCAAAGGCATTATGTCTCAGTAAAAGGAGAGGCGGGAATGAAATCAGCATCTCTAGTACCTGCTTTTTGTGGGAGTTTTTTTGTTTTTAAACAACCTACATTATTTTTGTATTTCAAAAGCTAGGTATCTTCAAGGAGAAAAATTACAATTAAAAATTAAAAAGAACGAGGAGTACCACAAGTTCTTTTTGCTGATTCAGGTTACCACGGCTACCACTCTGAAATTAAAAATTACTGGCTCTCCTGTGACCCTGCTCCTCTGACCAATCTTTATAGCTCATTTTAAAAGCGCTCTTTCTTTAGACATCATCATGTTAGCAGCAAACTGTAAATAATTTTTACATGGTATCTTCAGTACCAGCCAAATAGCTTGACAGTAGCTCTCTGTAGAGCCAGACAGAAGGCCAAAATTCAGTTTCTGATGCCAGTTGCTGCTCTTTCATTTAGAAGTGGCTGGAAGTACTGCAGTAACAGCGTACTAGGTCTTGAGGGAAAGGGAGGGCCTTAAACTGCTCAACAGTGCTTAATGGCTCCAACGGAAGCTCTGTCTGGTGCTCATCAGCCAGAAATAATAATGACTAATTCAGGGCTGCAGAGCATAAAAATATGTATATAACTATCGCTCTGAAATACAACTTAATTTTGTAATTCCCCACAATAGTTAATTGGGTTTGTTTTGGAATCAAGTATAATAAAGCATCACAGATCAAAAACAGTGCATTAATATTAGCTGCTATATTCACTAGGAGACACACATTACTCCCAGATTCTGTGGAGGATGCATGAAAAATAAGAGTGACCTGACACTAGAATTCCCAGTTACCCAATGCATGAGTGATTCCTGTGTGTAAAGCCTATTGTGACAGATATGGCAATTTCCTGCAGTATCCTTGAAAAACCTTATTGAATAAAGTCTAAGTACCTTTGGAGTCCATTGTATTAAATGCAAAGGTTATGTACTATTGTGGGCTGGGAGTCTATGTAACCTCTCTGGGGTAGGGAGATACAATGTGAATCCTAGGGTGACCAGGTGTCCGGTTGAAAATCCAGTCAGAGGTGCTGCAGGTCTAAGGCAGGCTACTGCCTACCTGTCCTGACTCCACGCTGCACCCCGGAAGCGGCCAGCAGGTCCGGCTCCTAGGCAGGGGGGCCACGGGGCTCCATGCGCTGCTCCCACCCCGAGCACCGGCTCCGCACTCCCCCCCACCAGAGGTAAACCCACACTCCAACCCCAAACCACATCATCCCCAGCCCCACTCCAGCCCCTGCACCCCCAGATGGAGCCCTCACTACCTCCTGCACCCCAAACCCCTGCCCCATCCCAGAGCCCCCTCCCACACACTGAATCCCTCTGCCCTACCTCCCAACCTGGACACTTATAAGATTTTGAAACCATGTAATGTTTTTTCTGGCTTGCATGGGTGTATCCTGCCGGCAGCAGCTATGTACCTGAGATACAATTTGGTCAGAGACACTAAGGGAGTAAAGACATTTGACTGGTGATATGCATAGCTTCTAAAAGGAATTGCACCACAACCAACAAGAAGCAACTCTCATGATCTAACTACATATGCAATAAGTTAAACACTGCTAGCAAGACTAGTAATAGCACCATCTTATAACCTCCACTAATATTACAAAGTCTTTATGTTTGGTATTTGCTTGTGGGACCAGGATTTGGCCCAAAGTCATTTCCAGACTAGTAATACATAGCTCTTATGCAGCACTTTTGTTAAGAAAATCTCAAAGTGCTTTACAAAGGAGTACATTTCATTATCTGCACTTTACAGATGGGGAAACTGAGGCACGGAGCTGAAGTGATTTGCCAAAGGTCACCCATCAAACCAGTAGCAGAGCCAGGAGTAGAATACAAGTCTCCCAAGTCCTACTCCAGTGCTCATCCACAAGGCCACATTGCCTCCCTAGATGTCACTAGATTTTCCTACGTTTTCCCACATTTCTAGTGTTTTGAGGTAAATCTAAAGAATGCTAATAAATTTTGATAGATATTGAAAGCAGGAGAGTGTTTAATCAGACACTGGGGTGAAATCTGGGCCCCATTTACCTCAATGGGAACAGGACTTCCCCATGGGTCTGAAAGGATTTAATACATCTATTACTTATTTTACATTCTGTATAAATTGAAGGATTAATAAGAACAAAGCACAGGTCTTCTGTGTAAAATATAAAACTGACGTTCCTGAGCACTGATTTATTCACACAAAGCAAGACATGCATCAAATACCAAACTGGGAATGGGAGAAGGGATTGAAGATTAAGGGTAAAGAAGGGAACCTGGGATAAATGAGCAAAGAATTCCAAACTGTGATCAAAAATACACCTCTACCTCGATATAACACTGTCCTCGGGAGCCAAAAAATCTTACCGCGTTATAGGTGAAACTGCCTTATATTGAACTTGCTTTGATCCACCAGAGTGTGCAGCCCCCCCTTTCCCCCCCGAAGTACTGCTTTACCGCGTTATATCCGAATCTGTGTTATATCGGGTCGCGTTATATCGAGGTAGTGGTGTATACAAGAAAATGATTTAGAATGGCAGAAAGAAGAACAGGAGGACTTGTGGCACCTTAGAGACTAACAAATTTATTAGAGCATAAGCTTTCGTGGACTACAGCCCACTTCTTCGGATGCATAAGTGGGCTGTAGTCCACGAAAGCTTATGCTCTAATAAATTTGTTAGTCTCTAAGGTGCCACAAGTCCTCCTGTTCTTCTTTTTGCGGATACAGACTAACACGGCTGCTACTCTGAAACCTTAGAATGGCAGGAATCTCAGGCAGAATTGCCCCAGGCAGGTCTCACTTCCATGAGCACCATGTGTGCAAGAAACATGTAATCCAGACTGACATTGACTTTGCTCCAATTACAGGGGTAATATTGTCACTGGAACACACTGTCAATAAATACAGTGAAATAGCTCTGAAGTGATCACTCAAGAGACCACCGAAAATTGGTTGCTTAATGTAGCTGGCCTCTCTAATAAATACAGAACAAAACTGAACTCTGTACATTTATTCAGGAATACTTTGCAAGAGAGCCCCTTTAAGTCAGCCTTCTGTCTTAATACTGTCCCAAAGCTTCACTTTAGCATCTACAAGGTAGATATTACTTCTTCCACAGCCAGGCAAGTTTTTTCCCCACCTTGTGTAAGTTAATTATACATTGTGTCTAATAAAGGGTAAATTCCTCTTTTCACTAACCTTTGTGATGCCCTCGAGTATGTTTTAGGGCACTGAGAACAGTATTGCAGCTTGTTCTGTGCCCAAATTTCCTTTCTGGGATTCCATTCCAAGATTATGATGCCAAGAACAGTGATCATTTTGAGGTCTCAAATGGATGATCCTCCTGTGATGCTGGTAAGCCAGGTGCCAGCTCTTGCATCAGCTGAGTACTGGCCAATTCATATCTGGAAACCAGACCAATTCATATATATGTTACTTCATTGTTCACAGCGGGTGTTAGACTTGTAAGGATGTGTTTATTGTTTCGACTCTATAAAATGCTTGTAAGCTGCTGCATGTATTAATCTTACTTGTAATGTCTGTATTCCATGCTACAGGGTAAAATATAAGTTGGTTTTATAATTGTAAAAATGTCTGCTCTGAACTTGTGGACTCAGACAGGAAAGAGTGGCTCTCTCTTTCCCTTTCCCCCGTAATCCAAGAGGACTATCAATATTAAGTTGGCCATTGTAGGACAAAAGATCTGTTGATTGCCTCATCTACCCTTGGAGAAGTATGTGCAGAAGGCCTTGTCCCATCGGTTTGACTGCTGGAAGATGGAAATAAAGAAAGTTGACTTGAAGATTTTTCATCTCTTTACTATTTGGACTCTTACAAGAGCTGGAGCTAAGAAACAAAAAAAAAGAGATCCCCAGGATCAACCCGGGTTAAGCCCTGAAAAGTCATTCAATGCTGTCAGATTACTACATCTCTGTCACCTTTTGGAACCATAGACTGAACTCATTTGTGCATATATGGTGCCTACTTTGACCTGTAAATAACTCTCATTTCTTTTTCCTAGTTAATAAATCCTTAATTGTTTTCTAAAAGATTGGCTACCAGAGTTGTGTGAGATCTAAGGTACAAATTGATCTGAGGTAAGTGACTGATCTCTGGAGCTTGGGATCAACTTGAATATTTTGTGATTTTTGGTGTTAAGTGACCTTTATTAGTAAGTCCAGCTTGCCTGGATAGCAAGATAGACTGGAGATCCCAAGGGGACTGTCTGTGACTCCATGGTAAGATTGTTACAGTGACCCAGGAGATCACATTCTTTACTGGGTTGGTGAAATCTAATTATAGAATATACCACAAGTTTGGGGTGGCCGCCCTGCTTTTAACAGTCTGCTCTGAGGTTTAAACAGCATGACAGCTCTATCATTTGAAGAAGCTGCAGAGGGTACTACATCTTCCTCAAAAAATATGACCACATGCACTTAACACACATTGAAGTAATGGGGTGGGAAGCGATAGCTCAGTGGTTTGAGCATTGGCCTGCTAAACCCAGGGTTGTAAGCTCAATCCTTGAGGGGGCCACTTAGGGATCTGGGGCAAAATCAGTACTTGGTCCTACTGGTGAAGGCAGGGGGCTGGACTCAATGACCTTTCAAGGTCCCTTCCAGTTCTAGGAGATAGGGTATCTACATTATTATTATAATGCCCTCTTCCTATATCATGAAAACAATTAATTTTCTTCCATAATTTATCAATTATTGGTATTGCGGTAGTGCCTGGGAGCCCCAGTCATGAATCAGAGCCCCGTTGTGCTAGCATAACACATGACACAAAGACAGCTCCTGCCCCAAATACTAGGCCCAACTCTAGGGCACTTTACCCATAGCTGCGAAGTTTTATTAAATTCCACATGTGACACTGTATGACCATAAAACTTCGGTATATAGTCAACACACCCTGCTTCAAGCAACCGTGGGGCAAGGACATGCACCTGTACAAAGCTTGGCAGGTGTGGCTGGGTTAGGTAGAAGGAACTCTGGAGGGCATAATATTTAATCAACCTTAGTGCAGTAACTAAAAACAGTCTATTAGTGTACCTGTGCACATAGGTAATTAGAAGCTTTTTCTTCTGTTAGTTCATCTTTGTCAGTCCCATTCAGGGGCTCCAGAACAGGGGGACTGGGGGGCCAGGGCCCCATCACTTTTAAAAGTGGGAGGGCTATGCCCTCCCACTTTTTACCGGCCGTAAGGGCGAGTGACAGGCTGGAGGTGGCAGAGAGGAGCAAGTGGGAGGTGGGGTTTTGGAGGGAAGGGGTGGCATGAGGGCGGGGCCTCAGGAAGTAGGGGTGGTGTGGGGGCAGGGCCTTAAAGAAAGGGGTGGTGTAGGGGGCAGGGCCCACCGTTCAGGCATGCCCTTCCTACTTTTAGAGCGCTTCCATCGCTCATGGTCCCATTACACTTTAAAATGGAAAGCTATTTTTGTACCTAGATAGCTCAAAAATGTTATAAAAATTTGACTGTACGTGCTGAGTTTGGGTTGATTTTCCTGGTGTCTAAGTGTTGTTTACCCAGAACAAATCAAGACACACACTGATTAATACAGAATGTGATACAGCTTTGCAATAAGCAAAACATTTGAATAAATTATGCTTTTTCCTCTCTTCTCTATCCCTCAGCATACTCCTTTGCAGACTTGCTCTGAAGCTCATGATGACAAATCTCTTGGCAATGAAACTGTTTTCCCTGCTATGAAACTCAGCCAATTCAGCTGCTCAGAAAATCCATCCTCCAGCCATTGCGGAAAAACTGCTGTGACAAAACTTACGAATCTTAACGCTACCAATGGGTTTCAGCAGTTGAGTCACTGGAATTCAGATGGAAAAGTGAATTTGAGCCATTGTTTAAATAAGTTATAAACTAGAGTTGTACTGTACTAGAAGCATTTATTTCAAAGAAGAGGCATTTGGAAAACAGAGGGATAAATATTTGTTAGAGAGACAGCGGCAGGAGTGTATCATACGACAAAAGGATTGACTTGAAAAATAAGTCAGCACAAAAGACATGAAGAAAGCAGATGATTAGTTTCTCATGAGAAATAAATGGGTCATAGGAAAAGTGGGGAACATTACTTCCTGCGACATCAAGAGGGGGGAAACTTATGGCACTTTTGGCCATCTGAAGCAGAACTCTCTATCCGTATCTTTGTACTGCCCTCTTAAAGCATAAAGTTATTCTCTCTTCCTAATGAGACTTGCCCCCCATTCCTTACAGGCATTTGAAAAACAGAAATTATAATGAGATATGGAAAAGAAAAACCTTGGTGAAGATAAGACCTATGCTTACTTTCTGAATTATCCCAAGATGATAGAGAAAAAATGGATCCAAATGCTTAGTACCAGCTTTCTGCACAAGTACCAGTGTTGTTAAACTTATTACTTTTATATAGAAACTAAAATCAGCATCAAGATGAAAAGCTGCAAGAACTTTGGCCCACTCCTTCCTAAACACACACGGCATGTGCAATTACCACTACAAAGCCTGTTCCTGCCAACTTCACTAGCAACTGGATCAGGCCCACAGTATGTGGCAATCGTTGGTAACTGGACTAATAAGGAAAAAGGAGAACACGTTAGAAAAGAAACAGTAAAGCTTAAAATCTCTTGCTTTGTGTCTGGCAACTTTAAAAGCTAGGAAACACTGTTTACAGAATCTAATGCATGGCTACAGCTGGTTTGTATCAGAGGAAAGGTCATGAACATTTGTTAAAACGTGAACATAGAATTTCCAAAAGTTTATGTGCCTAGTTTCCCTCTGCAAAATGTTGCTATAACTGTCGTACTCCTCAGCCTTCCCTTTAGTTTGGCAAAGCTGGGCCAGTTTTATCAGTACTAGATAAGAAAGCTTCTCCGGGGAGGGGGGCGATTCAAGAGGCTCTATTCAGCAGCTGTGCATGATTAATAATGTAAATATGCTCAAGAGGCTCATTCAATCCCCACTGCACTAGCGCTTAAGCATTAGCTACTCCCAGCAACTGTTCAAATATAAAGTGATCTTGCAAGCAGCAAAGAGGTTTTACAGAAAGCAACAAATTCTAAAAGTAATATGTAAAGCAGTGTTGTCTCCTGTTATAGCAGTCTCTTAAAATAGCTGTTTCAGAAGAAAACTAAAGACGCAGGCTGAGTTTTCCTTACTTGGAGCCATTTGGAATATTCCACAGGCATTCAGGAAGCGAGGGCTTCTCTGGTTTTCATTTTCTTGACTATTAAGGTTGCCTTATCCAGTAAGAGCAGCTTAGGCCTAGTCTACACAGTAACTTGTAATCCAGTGAGTGACATGGTTGGCTCTACAGTTTGGGCCTTATTCTCATTCACTCTAAGGCCTCTTCACACTGCCAGAATGGTGTAAAAAGGGACATTAGTATAAAGCAGAATAAGGCCCTCTGTGTCTACACACAGCATAGCTAATGATCATGGCAATTGACCATGGGTTGCCCTTGCCAGCAGTCTAGACAACACATGGTTTTCTTTCTCTACTCAGGTCATAACACTTATCTATACCCAGGTCATAACACTTATTTTGCTGGGTAGAATGGAGCCCCTTGGTACGTCTATACTTCAATGAAAGACCCAGGGCACAGCCGCAACTGGCCTGGGTCAGCTGGCTCTGGCTCAGGTTCCAGGACTAAAAACTGCAGAGTAGATGTTTAGGCTCAGACTGGAGCCCGGGCTCTGAAACCAGCCAGGGGGATGGTTCTCAGCGCAAACCTCTCGAGCCTGAGTCAACTGACCTGAGCTCTGACACTGGGTGCCAGGGTTTTTTATTTCAGTGTAGATGTACCCTAAGTGTGCCTGTCTGTGTAAGCAGATGGGCTGAAACTGTTGCACTGAACAGAGAGCTGAGAAAAATCAGCATATATTGAAGGCACCACTCTTTTGCGTGTCTACCAGGCACTTTATCCCCCACCACAGCCCAAATTTCCCCAAAATACACTGATACAAACAAAAGGCAGCATGGTAAATGTGAATGCCACAAAAGTAATGTGCTATTCAGATTAAAGAGTCCTAATAAAAGCAAATTATGTTATTACGCACTACAGTTTTATCTCTGATTGGTTAGAATCTGAGCCCCAAGTTGGAATTCTGTAATAATAAATATTATGGTAGTGTTTGTTCTATTTTTATCAGGACACTATCTACTAGAATAAGTCTTTTAAATTAGAGATCAGATGTTCGTCAGTCACTCCAATATTTAACAAGTTCTACAAAATTATTTAGCTCCTGAAAAGTGGTTTAAATGCTATATACCAGGGATCGGCAACCTCTGGCACGCAGCTCGCCAGGATAAGCCGGGCCAGTTTATTTACCTGCTGCGTCCACAGGTTCGGCCAATCGCGGCTCCCACTGGCCGCGGTTCGCCACTCCAGGCCAATGGGGGCTGTGGGAAGCGGTGCGGGCTGAGGGACGTGCTGGCCGCCACTTCCCGCCGCCCCCATCGGCCTGGAACGGCAAACCACTGCCAGTGGGAGCCGTGATCGGCTGAACCTGCGGACGCAACAGGTAAACAAACTGGCCCAGCCCGCCAGGGTGCTTATCCTGGCGAGCCGTGTGCCAGAGGTTGCCGACCCCTGCTATAGACAGTAGAACGTCTTTTCCAAGCCAGTAGAAATAATGATGCCATAATCAGAGAAACATAGTCTATTACTTCATATGTCCAAAATTTGCTATATCCGACCTAAATATATTGGACTAGATCCTCACTGGTGTAAATGGGTGTAGTTCTATTGAAGTGAGCAGGGCTGCACCAATTTACACTACTGAAGAACTAGCCCAGAAACACTGTCGACATAATACTTCAGCACTTTTCTTTGAAGTGCTTTTAAAATAGTCAGATTCACAATGCCTGTGGGGAATCAACATCCCCATTTTACAGAGGAAGAAACAAGCACAATAAGCAGTTAAGTCGTTTGCCCAAGGCCACAGGAGGAGGCAGGGTGAAAGCTGGGATTAGAATTTAGGATGGCTCTCTTACATGTCATATCTTTCCTTAATTTAAAAGTGTCTCAATACAAAGCTAATTTGGAAAGTTAAAACCATTATTTCAAATGTATGAAACTGTACATTATTTTTATTGTACATTTACTAGTACATTTTATTTTTAAATAAAAAGTACTAGTTTAAATACCTTTAATATTTAGCAGTTACTAATATTAAAATAATAGCTTAAGGCATAATTCTTCCCTACGGTGCTCCTCTTCGATGAGATGTCACTGTCTCAGTGATCATGTGCATGATGCCATTACCTATATAGAGACTTGCCCTTGAACCTTATCACCACCATCCCCGCACCACGAGAGTGGTGCACCTATCCTGTAACGTGCAGAGCAATTCCTGGAGATACTGAGTGACCACAGTTCCAATTGACTTCAGGGCCTCCTGAAGTAGCTTGGCACCTTACAGTATGAAGGCCAACATCACTACAATTTTTGTATTTATTCTGACTCTGGCAGGTACCGTAGCATAAAGTAGAATTGCCATTTATGACAACTCATGATGGGACTGAATCAAAACCGTTGACCTGAACACCCAAATTCTGGGGAAGTTAAATCTGAATATCATGGCCCAAGCCATTTCTATTCTTTTAATACTTTGAGCTACTAGTATTCAGTTCTTAAAATCATAACTGTTCTTTTAGCACACTCTAGTGTTCACTGCAGCTCTGAATTATTATTTAGACACAGCAGTAATGTGATATCCTTATAATCCAACTCTCTCTGAAAAAGTACATTCATACTTTAAAGAGAAGGCTAATGATGTACTCTATTGTAGAATCTTCTTACAATGTCATATCTGTTCCTATGAAGGGGACTAATGATGCAAGCTCAATTTTAATCTGACTCATTTTAAATATTCCTCATTCAGTCTGGGAATGAGGGACTGCTTTTCATTTACCTGAAAAAGGTAATAGCCCTTAAAGATCAGATTATCCCTAAAGAACTCATTCTCCCTTCCAAACATAATCTTTTGAAAAATGTATTCCTACTAGTGAAAATTAAAATGTAAGTTATTGTCTCTTTCAAACAAAAAACAACTAATGAATGAATTATTCACCTATAATACATTAGCCAATTATTCTGTGTCAGTCACATCACTGCCTAAGTGATGGGATTATTAAAATGTGCAGCCTTTCTTGTCTCTTATTTCATTTAATGTAGGCTGCAAGTCCTACATTTTTTTACAGCACTCTTCCCCTCCCCCACAAATCACAGACTACTGGAAAATTTGAAATGGGAATCTTGGCATTTATAGGTTGTTTATTCTACAATTACTATTTATTATAACAGAAGTAAAGGACATTTAAGCCCAATCACTAGAGTTTACAAATAGCAGATTTTGATGTAAAAGGTTCATACTTGACTTAGAAAAGCGATGTCCATGTTGTCTGATATGATTGAGAAATGTAGTATATAAACTATCCTCAAGCTACACATAAACTAACTTGAATTTTGACCGTTATATTAACATGCATGTTGTATCACTGGAATTAGCCATTATTTATGTTGGACAGCCTTCAGCATACAGTCATAAAGAAATATAACTAGGGATTAGTATAAGAAAAAAGACTGATAGAAAGAAAATATATTTTATTTTGAGAAAATAAGTAATCTACTGAACTCTAAAAATTAGGATTGCCAGGTGTTGGGTTTTTGACTGGAACACCAAGTCAAAAAGGGAACCTGACGGCTCCAGTCAGCACTGCTGATCAGGCCGTTAAAAGTCCAGTTGGCAGTGCAGTGGGGCTAAGGCAGGTTCCCTACCTGCTGTGGCTCCCCGCGACTCCAGGAGCCAACTGAGGTAAGCGCCGCCCAGAGATTGCACCCCTCCCCACCCACACCACAACTCCCTGCCCCAGCCCTGATCCTCCTCCTGCCCTCCAAACCCCTCAGCCCCAGCCCAGAGCCCTCTCCTGCACCCCAAATCCCTCATCCCCAACCCCACACCAGAACCCTCACTCCCCCTGCACCCCAACCCCCTGCCACAGCCCAGAGCCACCTCCCGCACCCTGAACCCCTCATTTTTGGCCCCACCCCAGAACCAGCACCCCCAGCCCAGAGCCTGTACCCCCTCCAACTCCCCAACCCCCTGCCTCAACCCGGAGCCTCCTAACTTACTCCAAAACCCTCGGCTCCACCGCCCCTGCCCGGAACCCCCTCCTCATCCCCCTCCTCATCCCTGCCCCACCCCAAAGCCCTCACCCCCTCCTGCATCCCAACCCACTGCCTCAGCCTGGAGCCCACTCCCACACCCTGAACTCTGGCCCCACCCCAGAGAGCGCACCCCCAACCAGAGCCTTCATCCCCTCCCACACCCCAATAAGCAATTGAGTGAGGGTGGGGAGAGCAAGTGAGAGAGAGAGGGGAGGATGGAGTGAGCAGGGGGTGGAGCGTCAGAGAAGGGGCGGGGCCTTGGAGGGTGGGGCAGGGGCAGGGCAGGGGTGTTTGGTTTTGTGCAAGTAGAAAGTTGGCAACCCTACTTAAAATCCAAAGTAAAACATTAAGCATATTAGAGTAGACATATTGGGCCAAATTTTGCTCTCACTTATACAACTTAATTCAATGGGGTTTCATTGGTACAATACAACAAGCCAATTTCTGCCCTTAGTCACACCAGTCAGCTCTTCTGAAGTCAGCTAACAAAGATGATTTAGTTCTTTTCAGTACACTTCCCTGTTACCTTTATATTTGGTATACTAAAGTAGGATTTAGTTTTGATGAAACAGGCATTTACAAAAAGTTATGACACTTGCAATCAAGACACAGTAGGTAAAACCACAAAGGCTAGCAAGTTTTTCTACAAAGAGTGAATTAGTTTAGGAAGAATTTGCGTCCCATGTCTGGAAGGATTTACATCTGTGGCCTTCAGTGACTACATATTCAAAAGAAATGTAATTCTCGTCCTTGCACATATACTGTAAGCAAAGTTTATTTATTGAAACTCCAAATGCATTCACTCCAGCAAAGCGCATGTTTCTCCAGAACTGCATATCCAATCACGCAGTGAATTCTACATGCAGACAATAAATATTTATGTATTAACAGTATGTTTATATGACTCATTGCAGTACATACAAAAACATCTTTGTGGTTATAAGAAACTTCTTTTGTTCCTAATTTACAAAAAGCAGGTTACATGTACTTACTTTCCACAATGAGTTTTAAAGAGACTTGAATGAATTCCTTCTGACCACAGAACACCCTGAAAGCAACAAAACACTATGTCTCTGCTTCATAAGGTGACTATAAGGTGGGAGGAAATGGAAGTAGAGACGCCAGACAAGGGGACCCAATCTCAGTTGTTGCTCTCTCCACGTTTTTGGTGGGGAAAGGCACAGCTAACACATCTGCAACCTGTGCAATAGGCAGCACAGTCCAAAGGCTGTAGTATGGACCACTTCCTACCTGTATACTTACCCCACATTCTGCTTTCAGGTTAGAGGGAAAGATTCAATCTCTTAACAACCCTCATATCAGTCCCTTGCACACAAAACCTGTTTTGACTATGAAAAAAGATGTAGGGGTCATGGTAGATAATCATCTGAAAATGAGCTCCCAGTGTGACACTGTGGCCAAAATAGCTTATGCAATCCTGGGATGCATAAACAGGGGAATCTCATGTAGGAGTAGAGAGGTTATTTTACCTCTGTATTTGCCACTGATGCATCCACTGGCTGAATACTGAGTCCACTTCTGGTGTCCACAATTCAAGCAGGATGTTGATAAATTGGAGAGGGTTCAGAGAAGGGCCACAAGAATGATTAAAGGATTCGTAACATGCCTTGTGGTGAGACTCAAGGAGCTCAATCAATTTAGCTCAACAAAGAGAAGTAAAGAGGTGACTTGATTACAGCCTATAAGTATCTACATGGGGAACAAACATTTAATAACGGGCTCTTCAATCTAGAAGAAAAAGATATAACGTGATCCCATGGATGGAAGCTGAAGCTAGACACATTCACACTGGAAATGAGGTGTAAATTTTTCACTGTGAGGGTAATTAACCATTGGAACAATTTACCAAAGTTTGTGGTAGATTCTCCATAACTGACAATTTTTAAATCAAGATTGGAAGTTTTTCTAAAAAGTATGCTCTAGGAATTATTTTAGAGGAAGTTCTATGGCTTTTGTTACACAGAAAGTCAGCCTAGATGGTCACAAATGGTCCCTTCTCACCTTGGAATCTATGAAAAAGTTGTCTCTGCATAGGAAGTCAGAATTTCCCCCTTTAAGGACACACAAGAACTCTATGGCAGCAGAACGAACAGAACCCAGGTCTCTGGACTCCCATTACTGTGCCTTAACAATATTTCCTCCCTTATAACCCAAATTATTATTTTCCACTCCGTTCAAATGTAAGTTGGGAATAGATTCCACCAACCCCAGGAGGGCCTCTGGGGCCAAGGTCAAGGTTACAGAGGTTAGGGCTCCCCAGACTAGGATGGAGCGTGGCAAGGATCCCTAAACTAGATTTAGTTGGGGCTAGTCAGGTTCTCTGGTCTAGGGTTAGGGTTGGTTCCCTTAGGGTGCCTCATGCTGCCCTGAAATAGGAACCAAAATAATTGTATACAAAGAAGCCTCCTTGGTGTGCGTATACTGGCATGTGGTTTAAGTTTACATATTGTAAGTGTAAATTTAAGCAAGGAAATCAGAGCTAGGCATCAAAAAGCCTTCACTTCAATCAAATAAAGACCATTTGATCAACTGCTGGAATCTATGTAGCCCTTTATCCAATACAGTATTACATATTGGAAGCCATTAGTGTATCTTATTCCTTCAGCTACAAAAAGCTGTTTCAGATTTTTGTAATGTTTGTACACCTGTAGGAGTGTTAAAAATAACAGAACAGACAGGGGGGCACAAGGAGAGAGATGAGCTGCAAAGAAATCTAAGCCACGGCTTATGACATACACCTTAAAATTCAGAGAAAAATCTTATTAGAACAAATCCTCCAGGAGTTGCTCAGCCAGCAGGAAGTGGGGAGGTGACGGTGAGATCACTTACACACTGAGAGCATGAGTCACACGTCTTCCACATGGAACATTTTAAAAGAGGCCTCAGAAACACAGAGCACTTTTTTTTGGGAGGGTGGGCCTAGTGTGTTAGTTTCTTTGTCAAAATAGGAAAATGACTCATTTATAGCATCTCTTCTTAAGAGCATTTTACATTACCAAGATGTAACTCTAGTGCCATCCTGTGACAGATATGCAATTCACACCTACTTGAAAATATCAATCAGATTTTCCTTAGTTCCATAGTTAATAGGAAGCTATCAGTTTAAATATCGTGATTCAGTCTGAACACAGTTTATCTATTATTATTACAATTAATACCTTAGATTAATGTACGTGAAAGAGAATAAGCCGATTTTCCTCTAATCTATTTTTTTCAAGTTGTCTAGTCAGCTTTATTGTTTACCCCTATATAGTCAGATTCCAATTTTGTTTGTGTGGCCCTTTGACACAGCAATGGGGAGAGAAACAACATTAAAAGATAGTGAAGTTGCATTGTTAAACTACCAGAATTAGCAGGAGATTCAGGGGGATTGGTGTGGCACCTGAAACTAATTCAGACTCACTTTTTTAAACTGACAATTGCAAGTATATTGTGCTTCTTTACCTGACACTTAAATAAACACCAAGGATCACATGCTGCCCTCCAATCACAACAGTATGTCAAATTCTGTCCCCTAAACTGAACAGGAGCTACATACACATCCAGTGGCAAAAATGACCCAAATGGAAGCACAGCAGGACAAAGCAAACAAACGGGCCATGTCTATGGAGCCTATTCAAATCTAAATACAACTCCTTCTGCCAGAGTCAGTGTGGCAGGACAAGACAGACGAAGAAAGGACCACACCTGAGAAGTTCTTTTGAAGACAAACTGTAACACACAGGCCCCTAGGCCAAGGGTCCACTGTTCTTTGCAAACAACTCGTCTCAGACCTGACAAACTCTTTACACCAAACACGTATTTTGCAGGGTATTTATCCATAAAGGATCACATGTAAGGTACCTATAGAAAGGTCATAACCTATCAAGACTCAATTATTGTGAGAGTCATGTATGGGTAATATTTAAGGAATAATGTAACTGTATTGAAAGTGTGCTTTATGGAGTAAAAGTTAATCACCAGGGGATCTGAAGAAGTGAGGTTCTTACCCACGAAAGCTTATGCTCCCAATACTTCTGTTAGTCTTAAAGGTGCCACAGGACCCTCTGTTACTTTTCACCAGGGGATAGTATGTCTCAGTGATGGCCCATTCAAGTAGAAGGGAGCTGTCGGCCTTGCTTGTTAGAGGTGATGTAACACAAGGTCAATTTGTCTAGCATTACTCCATCTCAACTCTATCACAAGAAAACTAGAGACAATTGAAACCACTTGCAGGTTAAAAAAAGGAACATTACAACTGACAAAATCACCCTGCCTATGATTAAAGACAAAAGACTGTTTCAGTATAACAGAAGGCGTGGAAAGGCACTCTCTAGCCATTCACCAAGGAAACATCTTGTGAAGCAGTGGTGTTTCCATGCAAGTTAAGGTCCTGGCTCCTGTGAAGCCAACCAGCTCTGCAAGAAGACGGAACTTTGGAGGGGGAAACCTACTTTATTAGATAGGAAAGGTAACGTTAATAAGTGTAGGTCCTAGTTCACATGTTGTGATATTGTTTTGTATAGTAACTATTTCTTTCCATCACTCTCTCTTGTTTTTCTTAAATAAGCCTTCTTTTGTTTTATTACAAGTGCTGTGTGGTTTACCAGTGTAGTGGTTTCAAGTAAACTATTCCTTTGGGATCAGAGTAGCCAGTGTCGGGGCTGGATATCACAAGTGAGTGCTTCAAAGGGTCTCAGACACTGGGGTGCATCTATTGTTAGGCTTCAAGGTGAAGACAGGGCTGGCATAGCTCAGAGGAGAGAGCTTGAGAGGTTAACAGACTGGATGTGTTAGGCAGCTAACCCAGCCATCAGGGGCAAGGCTCTCTCTCATTAGAGGCAGGGGGTAACAAGATGATGCACAGTCCTGGGTTCCCTGAGAACCATCACACAAATAAATTTCCCCTAACCTAACCTTTTCCTTTCTCAGTCTCCTCTGAAGTAGCATGGCACCACTGCAGTGGAGACTTAGTGTTTTCCCCAAACTAGAACTTTCCCTTCCCTAATATTCTGGATTTTCACCCCTCCAGGACTTCACAGGCTTTTCCCAACTCAAAATCCCGGTGCATTAAAATGAGAAAATAAACAAACAATGGGTTCACTCATTTACCTCTTTCTTCAGAAAAAGTGCCCTCAAGCCCTTTCAGCTCCCTCTAATTCTCTGTCTGTTCTCAGGGAAAGAAGCTCTTTCTATACCTGGCCCTCTTCTGAGCTGGACACATGGCATACAGTCCTAGCTGCCCTGGGAATTGCATCTCCAACCTACTCTCCTCTCTTTCTTCCAGGAAACACTGGAATGGGATGATGCAGCCCTTGAGAGACTTAAAGGTCGTATGTACCCATTGCAAGGAGTTACATTAATATTTTTAAAGGCATGTTTACTTACTGGGCACCTTATACAGTACTATAAAGATGTGTCAAAACAGCAAAAATAGAATAATGCATAAAGTCATCTGAATGCTAGTGTAACCCTTTCCTTGCCAGCAGTAAAAGGAGCCAGGTTCAAATAGTTGGGGGTTCCTCTTAAAATTAATAAACATATCAGCTCAAGCCTCCACCCAGAATCTTGGGAAAACTAAATTCCTTTCCTGGATGCCCTTAACAGACAAACTTCCCCTCTCCCACGCTTCAAGTCTGAATAAAACAAGGAAAAATATATTAAGGGGAAAAGGAACTTCGCATTAATTTGGGAAAACACAGCAACAATAAATCAAACAAAAGTACAGCACCCACTTTCACAGTACCTTTGGCATGAGTCCTTCATCTCAGTTTCCCTACATGAGTGTGAATCTCCAATGAATAAATATCACTTTAACCCATCACATTCCCCCTTGCCTCTCTGCTGTATCCCATCAGAGTTTATTGTCAGTGGTTAGCAAAGGTCCAAAGTCCAGGAGTGCACTCAGACAGGTCCATCTCCAGACGCTGGGGGAAGTGCTGCCTGGTCCAGTCCAGAGACTCCACCACCTAACCCAGCTATTGTGATTACAACTCTAGTGGTACTGAAAAAGAGGGTCTTTACCAGCGATCACTCAGTTCTATCACTGCACTATAGAACCCTTGTCTTTCCCTATGAATTATGTCCAAGCTACACTACTCAGTAGTGCAAGATTGTGATTTTTATCGTGACCCCTCACTTAGATCATATTATGTATAGTTCTGTTATCCTTTAGTCACACAATAAGCATAATTAATTTCATTACCCCTTATCCCAAAATAATTGAATTTTAATCAAAATGTTTATACTGGGATGGTGGGTAGCAAACATGCAAATGAAGCTGCTCATTCTGTCTCTTCCTCCTGTTCACCAATAGATGGAAGCAGAGAGCTCCTTCCCTCTGGAGCCCCTGACCACACAAGTTGTGGCATCCCTGTTTCCTCTATTATCTACCTCCTTTTGCCCAGGTCCACCCAGGGCCGGCTCTACCATTTTTGCCGCCCCAGCAAAAAAAAAAAAAAAGAAAGAAACGCTCGGACTGCCACGCCCAAACTGCCGAAGCAGAAAACAAAACAAACAAAAAACACTCAGACTGCTGCCGCCCAAACTGCTGAAACAAAGAAAAAAAGGGAAAAAAAGCCACCCGGACTGTGCCACTCCATGGACGGAATGCCGCCCCTTAGCATGTGCTGCCCCAGGCACGTGCTTGCTCCGCTGGTGCCTGGAGCCGGCCTTGGGTCCACCTGTCACCAGGAATTTGTGTGAGACCCATTTGAGGACACTGGTGGGATTAGAGGCCAGTCTGCCCCTACCCTTTGCATAAAGCAGTTTCTAAATCTCATTGACAAGAGGATTAGGCAAAAGAATAACATCCTCTGAGAAGGGCACCACCACAAAGTGAATAGAAAGTGACATGGGTGGGCTCATCTCTCAGTCAGCTGGTCACTACATATACAAATTCAAATTAATGGAGATATCCCATCTCCTAGAACTGGAAGGGACCTTAAAAGGTCATCAAGTCCAGCCCCCTGCCTTCACTAGCAGGACCAAGTACTTATTTTGCCCCAGATCCCTAAGTGGCCCCCTCAAGGATTGAACTCACAACTGTGGGTGTAGCAGGCCAATGCTCAAACCACTGAGCTATCCCTCCCCCCACGTTTCCCTTCAGGCCCCTCCTCAGGGAAGGAGGTGGTCTATAGGGCTCTGGTCTATCAATGAAGAGATCTCTTAGGATGCCTAACCTCCTATCACGTATATAGTGGCAGAGAACCGAGAAGCCCATCATGAGTTATACAGTCCATGCAAAACTGTCCTTACAGGGCACTTTGAGACAACAGAGATGCATGGAGTCTGCTTACTGGGGCGTAGTGGGGGGACAGTTATAGTATTACTGTCTGGGATGTTGCTGATACAGACTTGTCTAAAAGAAATAGATTTCTGTGGTGCAGGAGATTCTGAGCATTCTTTGAAGACATGGTTCATGACTCCTGTTCCACATTCCCATCCTCCATCTGAAGTAAGCCATAGATCTGCACACCAAGCCACTGAAATTGGGAGAAAATGAGCTTCCTCTTGCACTGGCAGCCTCACATAGAGTGGTGGTGACAGTGGTGAAAATGCACACACAAGGAAACAGGATAAGTGTAGTGATGGATGAGAGGACAAAGCCTAGGGACATGAGGGAAATGGAGATCTCCAGGTCCTCAAAGGCTGGGATGCAGAAAGAAGACAGGCTTTGAACACTGGAGATGTCTGATGGTCATGTGGACTCAGCTGTCCCCTCACAGCTGCCAAAACCTGGAGCTTCCCCCAACACTGTCTGTGAATCATTCACATGCTGCCATGACAGATTTCAGTGAGACATCTTGCAGAGTCAGGCACTAGTCAATGTAAGTACGGACAGCAGAAATTTGACCCAAAATAAATGTATTAGTCAAAGAACACTATAGAGATGGAATGAACTGCAGAGGGTGAGCAGTGAGAGGAGAGTGCTTGGGGAAGGATGGGATCCTACAGCATTTTTTTCAAGGTCCTTTCTACATAAATCAGGTCTAATGGTCAGCACAGGACACAGGGCCTTACCTATTGTGAAGGTAAAGGCTGTGATTCCAACTATGTCTCCCACGTGGGCGCACAAAGCACTAACCATTGGATCTTACTGCCTCACTGACATAGGGGTGACCTCTACTGACTGGGCCAGAATCATACCCAGGTTTCCTGCAAGGCAGCACAAAGCCAAAACCACCCCACTATATGAAGAACCCACCTGCACAGCCACAGCAGTATCTGATATGGGCTGGGAAATTAACCCAAATTTCTTTCATGGCTACTCAAAGAGAAGAGCCTGGAACCTCTTAGACGGAGCCTTACAGTTACAGCTCTAACTGACTTTTGTTTCTCTCAGGCTCTGAAGGAGCAGCTCCTGGAGCCAAGTCTGCACCACTGGAGCCACAGAGCATCACAGCAGAGGATAGGCCACCACCACTGATGGAGAAGCATAAACACTAGACCACCAGGGCAAGGAGAGGAGCAATCACACAGCAGTCTGCATAGAGGCTAAGGGAGGATGGACTTAGAACATGAGTTGAACCCAGTCCTCCTGCTCCCTGAGGAGTGCCCTAATCACCAAGCTATGGGCTATTATGAGGTGGGTCTCTCTCAGTCTTTCATGGAGATTTGTATAAAATACTTGAATAGTCAGTCATTGAGCCAGAGAAAGAGAGTGAGAACGAGAATGACTTTGAACCTTGCTAGTTAGGGCACTCACCTGAAAAAGATGGATCTGGAAAGAAACATTTCAATTTGAACTTTAATATTATCTCCAATAATCCGTTCTCTTTGGCATCCACAGCTGTGAAGCCACAAGGTGCAATCTATGTGTATGGAACCACAGACTGCTAGACTGGATAGATAAAGGCATACAGTGTAACATGCAGGAATTTTGTTTGGAGACATGACATACCCTGGAAGAATCTAGGTGTACAAATCAGTAAACAGATTATTACACAACAACTTACTATTCACCTATGACAGGCAGTTTTTCTCCAGTACTTGTGTTATGTGAAAATACTGGGCCCATTTTCCTTTGAGCAGCACTCTGGGATAAGATGCACCTAGCGAGATGAGTGATGACAATTCAATACAACTTGGTGGTTCTCATTTTAAATGCCAGAAATCTAAGATGAGCAAAATGCTATTATTTGCTTTTAAATGACTTTATAGCGTTGTTTGTGAGTGAACAGAAATTCCCAAAGTATGCAAAATTTACAGCATTTTGTGGAACAAGCCAGTAAAGCAAGAAACATCACATAACTGCATTTTGGCCATGGCCCAACATCAGTTAACAGTTGTGCCATATCCTGAGGCCCCATGTCTTCCCATAGTTTAAAATCAAGGATAGGACATGCCTCAAAAGTAACTGAAAATTCTACATCATAATCCCTGATTTTCATTTACAGTTTATTATATTATAGGGATAAAGGGCAGTGACACAGAAGAATCCTACCTACTGACATTGAAAAGACAAACACTAAAGGTCCTTCTGTTTGCTCAGCATCTGTGAAACCCTTATTAATCTAAGTACACAGCATTTTGTTCTTTCTACTGTTATGTTGCCGCAGCAGGCTTACCCATTGCATTTATCATCAAACCATCTTTGTGATTAATTACATTTTTGGTTAGTACTGCCTGGGATGGTCCATCATGAAAAGATTTTCAAGAATTTTGAAGTATCCTGGTCGTTTTGAACAAATACTGTACAAAGGCTCTTCAGAGTAGGCTATTCACGGTTATGCAAACTATGTACTTTCAAGAAAAAAACATTAATAGGGTAGCCTTTATATGTTGTAAAGTCAGATCTTGAATTAACAAAAAATGCCTAGAGATGAGGCAAGTTATGTACAGAGCACTGACCAAGTGTTTTTGAAGGGTGGATTTCAAAACCACCACCACAGCTGTTCAAAATTCACTGCTCTTATAGTGCAGGGCCATAAAAGTTTTCCACTTAAAAAAGCAGATTGTGACTCTAAGTAATTAAAGACAGATCTGACAAGGATTAAAAAATAAGATGATTACACAACCTATTTCACTGCAGTTAGAGCTTTGAGGATCAAAATATGTACCTTCTAGACACATTCTTTAAATGAAACTTTGGGGGGAAAAGCTGTTAGTTGATGCCTGCACTGAGTCTTGACCCTTCATTCCTTTTTAGGATAAATGAGTCCTAATTCTCATCAGGAGCAGCGCCAGGGTTTTTGCCGCCCTAGGCGGCAGCGCTCCTCCTCTGAGCATTCGGCGGCGGGGGTCCTTCCGCTCCGCGTCTTTGGAGCACTTCGGAGGCAGGTCCCGGAGTGAGTGAAGGACCCGCCGCCAAATTTCCGCCGAAGATGTGGAGCGGAAGGACCCCCCCGCTGCTGAATTTCCGCTGAGGGCGGCAAAATGCCACCCCCAAATCCTGCCGCCCTAGGCGACCACCTAGGGTCGCCTAGTGGAAGCGCCAGCCCTGACTCTCATGTTTACTTTCAATAAAAATATGAACAGCAACTAGGGCATGAGAAAAGGGTTTGCAGGATCAGATCTTTGACTTGTATTTTTAATGGGGTTTCTTTTATTCCTAGCATGATGTAAAATGTGTAATTTATTGTCTTAAAAAACATGAATGGGGTGAAAAATGAGTCAGTGCAAGGGTTAAGGAAAGAGGGGAACAGAACAGAAAAAGGGGAGAGCAGATAAAACGGGAGGAAAGGGCTGGGTTACACTTCACAAGTCGACATAAAGCAGCTTATGTTGACCTAATTATGTCAGTGTCAACACTACAGCCTTCCTCCTGCAGATGTAAGTGCCCTACTACACCAACATAACAACTCCGCCTCCACAAGAGGCGTAAGGCTTATGTCGGTGTAGCACAGATACTGCCTTACATCCGCTGTTGGCTATCTTGTCCGTTTCATGGCAGGAGCTGTGAAATTAACAAGAAAGCTGGGCAGCTAGAGCCCGGCTGCCCCCCGCTCCTCAGGGGCGAGAAGTCCTGGGCGGTTCCCTCCCCCCCCCCCACTCCCTGGGGAGAGAAGCCTTGGGCGGTTCCCCCCCTGCTCCCTGGGGAGAGAAGCCCTGAGCGGCTTCCCCCCTGCTCCTGCGGTGGAACGGGAGGTGAGAAGCGCCAGGCGGCTTCCCCCCGCTCCCAGTGAGAAACGGGGAGCAGAGGTGGGGGGCAGCCTGCCGGGAGCCTGGGAGCTTGTGAGGCAGCCAGGCTCCTGGCAGGAAGCTGCCAGCAGAGCTGACAGCCTGAGCTCTCAGCTCCTCACACCGCTCCTGATGAAGCTTAGGGTTACCATATTTCAACAATCAAAAAAGAGGACGGGAGGAGCCCCGCCCTAGCCCCGCCCCTGTCCTAGCCCTGCCCCCGTCCTGTCCTAGCCCTGCCCCTGCCCCTTCCACTCCCTCCCACTTCCTGCCCCCTCAGAACCCCCAACCCTCCCCCCCCCTGACTGCCCCCCAGGACTCCACCCCCTCCCTAAGCCTCCCTGCCTCTTGTCCCCTGACTGCCTCCTCCTGAGACCTTCCCCACATCCTAACTGGCCCCCTAGGACCCTACCCCCTACCTGTCCCCTGACTGCCCAAAACCTTATCCACCCTCCCCCAGAAAGCCCGCCCCGAACTCCCGACCCCCCCCCCGCTCCTTGTCCCCTGACTGCCCCCTCCTGAGACCCCCCCACCTGTACCCTGACTGCCCAAAACCTTACACCCCCAACCCCCAGACAGCCCCCCCAGAACTCCCAAACACCCCCCCCACTCCTTGTCCCCTAACTGCCCCCTCCTGAGACCCCCCCACCTGTACCCTGACTGCCCAAAACCTTACACCCCCAACCCCCAGACAGCTCCCCCCAGAACTCCCAAACACCCCCCCCCGCTCCTTGTCCCCTAACTGCCCCCTCCTGAGACCCCCCCACCTGTACCCTGACTGCCCAAAACCTTACTCCCCCAACCCCCAGACAGCCCCCCCCGAACTCCTGACCCATCCAACCCTCCCCCCTGCTCCCTGTCTCTTGACTACCCCCCCCAGATCCTCCCTGCCGCTTCTCTGGCCCCCAGCCCCCTTACTGTGCTGCAGAGCAGCGCGCTCCACAGCAGGGGAGGGCAGCAGGCTCGGAGCTCCAGACGAACGGCCCCGGCGATCTGTGAATGCAGGGAGGGAGGGGGAGGGAGGAAGAGGAGGGGAGTGGTGTCAAGTTTCAGTAGGGTTACCATATTTCAGCAAGCAAAAAAGAGGACGGGAGGAGCCCCGCCCTAGCCCCGCCCCTGCCCCTGCCACTTCCCGCCCCCCCAGAACCCTCAACCCTCCCCCCGTTCCTTGTCCCCTGACTGCCCCCTCCTGGGACCCCTGCCCCTAACTGCCCCCCAGGACTCCACCCCCTATCTAAGCCTCCCTGCCTCTTGTCCCCTGACTGCCCCAACCCTTATCCACACCCCCACCCCCAGACAGACCCCTGGGACTCCCACGCCCCATCCAACCACTCCCCACCCCCTGACAGCCCCCCCCCAGAACTCCCAACCCATCTAAACCCCTCTGCTCCCTGTCCCCTGACTGCTCCGATCCCTCTCCCCACTCCTGCCCCCTGACAGCTCCCCCCCAGAACTCCCAGCCCCCCACCCCCCTCCCGCTCCTTGTCCCCTGACTGCCCCCTCCTGGGACCCCTGCTCCTAACTGCCCTCTAGAACCCCACCCCCTACCTAAGACTCCCTGTTCCTTGTCCCCTAACTGCCCCCTCCTAAGACCCCCCCCAACTGCCCCCCAGGACCCTACCCCCTACCTGTACCCTGACTGCCCAAAACTTTCTCCACTCCCCCCAAAAAGCCCCCCCCTGAACTCCCGACCCCCCCCCATTTCTTGACTGCCCCCTCCAGAACCTCCCTGCCCCTTCTCCTGCCCCCTGGCCCCCTTACTCTGCCGCTCAGAACAGGGTGTTGGGCTCTGTGCGAGCCGGACACGTGGCTGCGCTCCCCAGCACAACAAAACCCGGTCCCTGGCCCTGCACAGTGCTGCCGGAGCCGGGCTGCAGGGGAGAGCTGCCGGCTCAGAATGCAGGGGGGGAGGAGCTCCTCTACAGCTGCTCCAGAGTCCAGCCCGTGACTTTCCTGCAGCCCTCCCAGCCGCTCGCTCTGCTCTGCCGGGGGAGGAGGGAAATCCCGGACATTTTGAGTTATTTACAAATTCCCCCCGGACGCTATTTTTAGCACAAAAAGGAGGACATGTCCGGGTAAATCCGGACGAATGGTAACCCTAGTTTCAGGAGAGAGGAGGGGGGAAGTGAAGGAAGGGCTCTGGCTCTGGCTCTGGCTGTCGGAGCCCCGGCTGCTCTGTAAGCCGCGCGCACGCTCTGTATGGGGGGGAGGAGGGGAAGTCCGGACATTGACAAATTCCCCCCGGACGCTATTTTTAACCCGAAAAAGCCGGACATGTCCGGGGGAATCCGGACGAATGGTAACCCTAATGAAGCTCTCCTGATGAAGATGCTCACCACCGACCCAAGGAGGGTAGTGTGGACAGGCACCATCACAGTAATTACTGCAGTGGCTGAAAGTCAACCTAATATAGGTCGACTTATCTTTCTACTATAGACATACCCTGAGTCAATAAAAACAATAAAAATTTAGACCTGTACTTCCTCAATATATAGCAGGGATCCAGCCATACATATACAGGGCAAATTGTCATGCTGTATTTGGATCTCCAGAGCATGCCAGATGTATTTGCATTTAATGTGAACTTCAGGACCATCAGCGATAAGAGATGGCTGAAATCACACCTATCAGGGTGAAGGGCCTAATGTCTCTCGCTGGGGGACTATGCTTTGGGTTTAAAGAATGAGCAAGGAGTTTGAGGTTTCTTCTCCAGACTGAGCATTCACTGAGATGGAGCTTAACATCTGCTACCCTAAGACATCTCCCAGGAAAAATAAACTAGCTTTTACGAAATATTGGTTGTATAAGGAAGTTGGGTGTTACTCTTTTTTTTTTTAAATACTGTTACAAACATAAACACTTGAAACATGGATAGTAAGACTTTAAAGTAGCAGCATATTTCAGACAAAACACTGCCAGTGCAATTTCATTCCCTGTATTACATTCCAAACCACCCCCAGATTCAATTTGAATTGTTCAAAGGCCTGTTAGTTTTTGTATATTGAGGAACAATATAAGATAACACCATGCCTGGCTAATTTACAGTGTTCAGTGATAAGACAACATGTGTCCTTTCGTTGTCCTACTTTATTCTTTGGAGCTATATATTTGAGCCCATTGCTCCTGGGAGTGGAATGACTTAATATCACCCACCCGGTGACTGCTATTATTCTGGCCATACAAGAAGCCACCTAACAGTACAATTAATATGGAGTGACACTACCACAGAATCCACTTTCACCAAACACTAGGAGACGTGTCAGTGCAACTGTATATCTGAACCTGTGAGCCTGGGACCCTTGGGTGTCATCCAGGTGACCTAACAATGATATGGTGTGTACACAATGTGACAGCTCTAGGGCAGAGTGGCCTGTGACGGTCAGTCTCTGGGCCATGGAGCACAGCGGTCTAGCTTCCAGCAGTTCAGTCACACAGAGATTTTTTTCTGTCCAAGATCTCTGTACAGAGCTATTTCTCTTCTTTTTTTCTTTTCTTTCTTTTTTTTTGGGGGGGGGGGAGCGGGGAGCACGAATGAAGCTGTCTGTCTTAGAGAGAAGTGTAGGGTTCTTTGGTTTCTTGAAAAGCATCCCACTAGGGGACCAGCAATTTTCAGACTCCCATTTATTTCTCTTCCTTTTTTCTCCATAACCCCCTTAAGCAGACTGTGAGAGGAAGGATAGTCTTGAAGTTAAATCCCTGGCCTGGGACTCAGACAGTCTGGGTTCAGTTGCTAGCTCTGATACAGGTTCAAGGTTACACAGTAAATAAGTTATTTAATCTCTTTATGCCACAATTCACCACCCATAAAATAGGGATAATAACTCCTCTTGCTCACCGTTTGTCTGTCTTGTCTATTTAAACTGTAAGCTCTTCAGAGAAGAGAATGTCTCACTATGTAAACTTCAATGCCCCCAGCACTGTGACTCTAGTCACTACAGCCCAGATCCTCAAAGGCAGCAGCGTTCCCAGCTCAGCATGGGGGTCATCCCCCACCAGCCTCACCCCCTCACTGCAGGGCAGGCACTTGGTCCTGCTCCACTCTCTGTCCTTTGCTCCTGGGTGCCCACCTGCCCCCACCTGGGGCTGCATGTGCAGTCACCTAGGCAGCGTGCAGTGTGAGGGTGGTGAGTGGGAGCCAGCCCCAAAACTTCCCCATGGCCTCCCGGGAATCTCTAATCACTGCCTCCTGGAATGCAGTGGGGCAGGGATAAGGAATCCCCACGGGATCCTGGAGCACACTGCACCCTAAGTCCTGGGGGCAGACTTCACCGTTCTGCAACCAGCAGCAGCCAGGCTGGGGTACGTGTGTGTTTTTCCTCTGAAAACTACATTTTGGGTCAAACTTCAAAACAGGCAAAAATAAATTAAAAAACAACCAATCAAAAACACTTTCACTGAACATCCCATTTTAAACATTAAGAATTGCTAAGTTTCATTTTAATAGTTTGACAGCCCTAGAGATTAACGTCCTATTTATCCTCAGAACAGGTGCACATGGGCATTTTACTACTAATGTGTCTCAGCCTAGAGATGGAGACCCCAAATCTCAGATTAGATGGCAGTTCAATATAATGCCTTCTCACACTGTAGTCATTCTACTGAGACAGTTAGTAAAGTAGCTAATTATGCAGTTTTTGTACTCCTTATGGGCACCTGAGTTTCATCAACAGCATCATCAGAGTTAGGAAATAGGGTAGACAGTAGAGTTTTCCCACAGTGCAACACGTTCGTTGGGCTAGAGTGTTGTCACTCTGGGATAGGGTTACTTTGACTCAGGTCTGTGCCCTGCTGTGTGGATGCCAAAGCCCTAGATTTGAGCACAGGTCAGAAAATCCTTAACCAAGGGTTAAACACAGTGTAGACACTCACGCCCAGGGTTCCCTGATATGGGTCAGCTGACTCGAGTCCTGCTAACCTTAGCTTACATTACTGTGTAGACATACCCTCAGAGGTCTGCTCCTGGATCTCCTCCATCAGCTGCTGCAGACTGCCTTCTGCAGTAGCACTTCCAGCTTTCACTGTAATTATTCATTGTCTGAGAGATCGTCCGCCTCCTCCAGGCTCTTATCAGTCACTGTGGTGGCTATGGAGGAGGGCCTCTCAAATAGTGGAGCTGTTAGGGTAGGGTTGTTGAGAGGGCAAGAGGAAACACAAGCTTTGTGGCCTACAGGAAGATGAACTGAGGCCACGTCTATACGTACAGCGCTGCAGCGGCACAGCTGTACTGGTACAGCTGCGCCGCTGCAGCACGTGTGGTGAAGACGCTCTATGCCCAATGGGAGAGAGCTCTCCTGTTGGCAATAAAAAAACCCACCTCTGTGAGCAGTATAAGTTATGTTGGCAGGAGAAGCTCTCCTACCGACAGCGCTATGCACACGAACGCTTATGCTGGTGTAACTTATGTCACTCGGGAGGTAGAATATTCACACCCCCGAGTGACATAAGTTTTGCCAACATAGGCTGTATGTAGACACCTGAGTTGGGAGTCCACAGACCATGAGCTGACATTTAAATTGCCATCACTGGGCCTCAGAGTTAATACTCAATTGTGATGAATGGGACAGTTCACATCTCGCTTAGGGCTCTTTGCAGATTCAGGCAGATATCACTTGTTTCATATTTAGGAGGTTTTCTTCATAATCAGCGGGGCTGGAGACTTAATATTTTAATAGACATCTGAGATTCTGGAGCAGTTTTTTTTAGACTGCTGTCTAAAAATACCTCACAATAGTGTGGTTGTGCAACAGCATTATACATTGGTTCCCGCTTATAGACCCTTTGTCCCCCAGTATGTCTGGCCAAGTGGCTGGAGCACTACTGAACAATGAGGAGACATGGTTTTAATTCCCTGTACTGTCTGTGATATATCACTTAGTCTAGAAGGGACTGGCCCTCTACCTGGATTTGTTCTATCCACTTCTCCTCCTCCTCCTCATCTGACTCCAGCTGTGTGTGCTTGGGAGGATCGTTCTGACAGCTTTCCAAGAGAGAGAGGAAAAAAAACAATTTCCCTGCGCCAAAGGAACCAATATTGCCTAATCCGAATGAAGGGAGAGTTCAGCTCTATCAGACATGGAATGGGACAAATTCCTAGAATACTGCGGGAAGGCAATGAGGATGTGGTTTGGGTTTTATTCCTGCCTCTGGATACAATGTGATTTGGAATTAGAAAAGGTGCAGAGAAAGGCAACAAAAATTATATGGGGAATGGAACAACTTCCAAATGAGGAGAGATTAAAAAGACTGGGACTGTTCAATTTAGAAAAGAGATGACCGAGAAGGCAGTGACAGAGGTTTACAAAATCACAAATGATGTGGAGAAAGTGAATAGGGAAATGTTATTTGTCCCTTCATGTAACACAAGAGCTAGGCAGCAGGTTTAAAGCAAACAAAAGAAAGGTTTAAAGCAAACTTCTTCACAGAACGCACAGTCAACCTGTGAAATTTGCTGCCATGATATGTTGTGAAGGCCAAAAGTAGAAATGGGTTAAAAAAAGAATGAGATAAGTTCGTGAAGGACAGCTCCATCAATAGTTATTAGCCAAGATGGTCAAGGACACAACCCCATGCTCCAGGTGTCCCTAAACATCTGACTGCCAGAAGCATTTGGCACCAGTCACTGTCAGAGATAGGATACTGGCTACACAGACCATTGGTCTGACCCAGGATGGCCCTTCTTATGCTCTTATGTAGAGCTTAGAACAGGGAAGCCAGGACATCTGGTTTAATTTCTTGTCCCTCGGAGGGAGAAGGAACATATTTGAACCAGGGAGACTGGAACTCAGGACTGCTGGAATCTATTGTTGGCTCTTGAAGGGATATGAGATCTAGTTGTCAGCATAAGGAAGTCAAACTCCTGAGAGAGTTTCTTGACTGCCACAGGTGTGGGATATGACCTTGGATTTCACTACTCTGTGCCTCGGTTTCCTCACTAATAAAACAGATATTGGGAACCTACCTTATAATGCTTATAATGTTCTTGAGATCCCAGTATTTAAGTTCCTGGGATCTGCTAACCCACCCTTGTTTCACTTGCTGCTATTTTGGGCTGGCCAGAATCTTCATTTCCCCATCTTATACCAGCACTCACCCTCTTGGTGCCCAACCCTCTCTCTTTCACACACACACATACACACACACTTTATCTGCTTGTACTTGGGATCTTTGGTTCCTCTGGCCCCTTCCTCATATGTCTCTGTCATTATATTCCTGAGCTGCTGGTCAGAGTATGTGGACTGGGAATCAGAACTCTGGGAATACATTCCTGACTCTGCCACAGACGTGTCTGTGATTTTGGATATTGCCTCCCTGTGCCTCAATTTTCCCACTAGTAAAGTGTGACAATACTGAGGACCTACCTCAGAAGATCTGTAAAGTGCTTTTGGATCCTAATATTTGGGTCTTTGGGATCCAGATACTCCCTGATCTACATCCCGTCCCTCTTTCAGCTGGCTATTGTTTGGATTCCCAGGGGTCTTTTTTTCTCCTCTTTCTCCTGCACCACTCTCCCACTTCGTGCCCTCCCCTCTATCTTTGCTGGTATTTGGGTCCCTGTTTTCTCTTATCTTTCACTCACCTCCTTCTTCACCTTGATATCCCTAAGATGGTTCTGCACTAGCAGCAGCTCCTGCACCTTCTCTGCTGCAGAAGCTTCACCTGGAACCCCAGAGACCATCTAGGTTATATTATAGGGGAAACTCTTCCCAGTTCATCTACAGACCTTATATCTGGTCAGGGACGGCTTCAGGGTTTTGGCCGCCCCAAGCAGCCAAACAAAAAAATAAAAAAAAGACCGCGATCTGCGGTGGCAATTCGGCGGGAGGTCCTTCTCTCTGAGCAGGAGTGAGGTACCGTCCGCCGAATTGCCGCCGAACAGCTGGATGTGCCGCCCCTCTCCGAAGTGGCCGCCCCAAGCACATGCTTGGTAAGCTGGTGCCTGGAGCCGGCCCTGTCTCTAATACAGCCACAGGCTAGCTCATTCCAGCTCCTACGTTCAGGGAGAGCCTTCCAGGAATGAAAGAGAGGATTGATGGGGGATTATGTGATGTGGACCTTTCCAATAGGAACTGTACCAAGACCCATCAGTTTGTTTCACACAGGACCCAAACAGACCTCAGAGAGGAAAGACCCTGTGGCAACCAACCTGGGTCCAGTTCAGTAATGGTGAAAGGCCTTCTATCCCATTCCCTTGTCTCTTGGAATCTTAGTTTAAATTAGGATTCCTTTGATTGTATCAGGAGATACCTCTGCCACAGGATCAGAATGGGGCATTGAGTGCTGTGATTTCCATAGGCCAGCACTATCTATCAATAAAGTTCCTATAGGGACAGAAGTCTATAACTCAATAAATCCTACTATTAGTTATGTGTGGACTCCTCATTCTCCCCACTCTCTCTCTCACACAGCCCTTAGTGTATTAATATAAGCCCCATCTTCATGCTCTTAAACTCTGCTGATAGCATCAGATCCTCCTGCTTTGTTGCTGCCCTTCTCTTTCCTCTTCAACCCCAACCGTACGTCATTTAGTAGCATCCCTCCTGCCAGACCCAGATGTCTATTACCCTCAGTTCTTTGTCCCAGGCTCAGAATGAAGAAACATTGTCTATTCCACGTCCATTCATCTCCTCAGAGGAACCGGAGTCTAGTAGGATTTAAGTAGCTCTGTGTGAGGTGAGACTTGGGGCCAGAATATCTGAGACCAGGAGGGAATGATGTTTAAGCAAGTCAGGGTGCTTACAGCTGACGAGTGATGTAGAAAGGTTTTAGCAACTGGTGGGGGAGTTGCAGTGTTGTCATTATTGGGCATCAGACGAGTTTCTCCAGGTAGAAGGTAGGAGTAGGGAGGGATATGGCAACTGGCTGAGAACTGGGATTCCATAATTCACTGGGAGATGGGTGTAGCGGATCACTGGGTGAGTAAACTCTTAGATGCTTTCCAAGAGGGGGTAAAAAGCAGAACCTCCAGAAACACAGGCTTCTGTGTAGCTATCCAATTGGCTCATCCCTAAGCCTGGCTTGGCAGAGTCCCCAGCCTTCTCCCCGACTATACATTTGCATACCTCCTGCCATTCCTCTTGCTCAAGAGATTTCTCAATTTCCAAACATTTGTGTTTGTGAAAGTGAATGCCCTTCAGCTGCTGTGGTCAGTGCTCCCACTCCCTGACTACACTGAAATCATGCAGATTGATTTTTAGGCCAAGACACACACAATGACACAGAAGTGAGAGTGCAGAAAGAGCCAAAACTACACTGCTCCTAGCAACAACACTCAGGAACTGATGGAGAACAAAGACACTTGGATGCAGAGAGCCCCACAGAAGATCTCTTTCAAAAAGAAAATCAGACAGGAGGAAGCAGGTCAGGGTCCTGACAATGGCCCATACTATGCTAACAACCAGGGGACAACAGAGAAGCCCAGCAAGGCTCTACTCCTAGCAAAGGCAATGGCCAGAGTCCTGCCCTAGACACTAGTGATGCCCAGTATCATGGAAGAACCAAGGTATTGTTCCTCCTTTCAAATCTGTTTTCTCAGGTGTCAGGTCACCAGCCCCACAAAATGTTATTTCCCCCACCCCTCACTAATATAGAAACATTCACCAGCAAGACAGCAGCATGATGTAGCGGTTAGATCAGAGGACTTGGAATCAGCCAGGAGTCCTGGGCCCTGGGCCCAAACCTAGAAGGGAAATGTAGTTCAGTTGTCAAGGCAGGTGAGATTGGGCGTCAGGATTTCCAGATTCTAGTCCAGGCTCTCATTATACTTCCCCCAGACCGGAATCCCCTCCACACCTCATGCTCCCAACCTATGTGCCACCTCTCCCACTACAGTTCCTGCCTACTCATCCTCTGAACAAGTACACAGAGGCAGTAGTCACTGGGAGGACCTACCGGGGTAGGGAGACTGTTGGGTGACTGCAAGCCCCTCTCCAAACTACTCTGTGCAATGGTGTGGATCTCTCTACAGAGGGAAAAATAACACATGATTTGCTGTCACCAAATTAACCCTTATTTTAAATGTTTACGAACCTGTCTGTAGGGCAATTATAAGCATGTCACAGGAACGCTTTGATAGCATACACAGAAGCCTAACTACATAGCTGAACTGTGCTAGAACCCTATAGCTCTAACATATAAAGGGGCAGGAATCTAAAATTCAGTCACTGTAAATTATATCCTAATTCCAAGTCACACACTCAATTGTGTAGGGCCCTATCAAATTCACAGCCAGGAAAAATGCATCATGGACCATGGTCTCCCCCATGAGATCTGTCAGGGTGGGGCAGGGCTGGTGACGCCCCAGCCAGAGCTCCTACCATGCTCTGGGCTCCAGCTCCTAGTCTTGGCAGGACTGGGGGCTCTTCTCTTGCAGGCGCTGTTGCAGGGGCTGCTGCTGGAGCCGGGTCAGACCCACCTCCAGAAACCTCCCCACAGCTGCAGGAAGCTACACACCCTGCCCCGTTTTCTGCCCCCATCGCTCCCAGGTGTATAGGGAGCAGCCGCTGCTAGTAGGAGCCCCCATCTGGGACGTCCCAGCCAATGGCACCAGAACCAGGGAGACCAGCGGGTCACGCCCCACACGTTTTAACATGGGCATTGTTTGGGGGGCAGAGGGTGACACTGCCACCCCAAACTGCAAGCCACAGTTCCCCTGCCATGAAGCACAGCCCCTGCCAGCACAGCTCTGCGCCTGCCCGAGGTTTGCAGTTTGGGGGGACAATGCTGCCTCTGCTCCCCAAAACTACACCCATGTTAAAAAGTGGGGGGCATGGCCCCCTTCCCCTCAGTTCCAGCACTGGTGGCTCCCCACTTCTACAAAGGTTCCAGCACTCTTGTCCCAGCCTCTCTCTCCCTGGCTCTAGGCCCAGCACTCAGGGGTTAAAGGGATCTTGGGCTGGCTGTGTTGGGGGAGACCACAGCGCCCCCCTGACCACAGCATCCTGGGTGGTCGCCCACCCATAAGGCCAGCCCTGTCCCTGCCAAAAGTGAACCCCCCATACCGTGCAACCCTCACATCTGTGCTTCACATTGCACTCCAGTTGCCCAGCTCTGAAGGCAGCACCTCCATCAGCAGCAGCTCAGAAGTCAGGGTGGCAATACTGTGACCCCCCTACAATACCTTTTTAACACCCCCCCACACACACACACACACAGACTTTTGGGTCAGGACCCCATGGTTATAACACCTTGAAATTTCAAATGTAAATATCTGAAACTGTGAAATTGACGATTTTTAACATCCTATGACCATGAAATTGATGAAAATAGACTGTGAATTTGGTAGGGTCCTAATTATAACCCTATGTACACAGCATTGTTTTGCTTCTACTGTTGCACTGCCAGAGGATCTTTTACATTTCTTACCATATTTATGATGAATGACAGTTTGGGATAAATACAATATTGGATGGTTTACCATGAAGCAAACTCAAGTCAGCTTTTGTACACTGGCCTTTCTGCACAAACATAAATGACTTCCATAAATGACAATTAGGATAGACTATGTACTTTCAAGTAAGGACATGACTTGCGAAGCTGTTGGGTGTTTTAAAGCCAGATCTTGAACTAACAAGAGACAGGGTAAGCTACATATAGAATACTGACCATATGTTTTTGAAGGATGGATTTCCAAACCACTGCTACAGCTGTACACAGTAGGTTAGCTGCCCATATAATGCATGAAGAGCCATACAAATTTTTCACTTAAATATTTTTACTTCTAAAAGGCAGATTCTGGCTCCAAGTAATTAAAGACAGATAAAAACCCTGTCTACACAGCACATTTCACTGCAATTACAATTCTGCAGCCAAGATGATGTACATTTTAGATTAATGTTTAAAATAAAATCTTGCACAAAAAGCCGACTGTAGATCCCTGCATTCAGCCCTGATTCTGCAAAACCTTGCTTGGTCTCACTGCTGCCGTCCCCCCTCATGGTGCAGCAACTCTTTCCACTCTTGCACCCCCTGCCAATAGTCACTCAGATCCTGCAGTGGACTTTCTTCTCGTAACTTGGCTCTCCCATCAGGTCACATTTTAACTCCACCCCTTACAACAAAAAGTCCAGAAACGTCTCAACACAAAAGATCTTTTTGCTCCCTCAGCCTGTTCTTTAAGCTCAATCTTCCACCCCACTCTGGCTGTGTACTGAGGAGTTTACACTTGTTACTTCGTTGGTGAAATCTAAGTAGAGAACTCACAACTATTTTGGGGTGTGTGCCCTGCTGTTAACAGTTTGCCCTGAGGTTGGTATTCTCGCTCATGAGCCACTCAAGACAGTGTGACAGCCCCTTCCTCAGGGCTGTTAAGGAAACCCAGGCCCACCCTCTCCTCTGGTCCCCAGCCCAGAGACCCTGTATTAAGCAGCTAGGTCTGCTCCTTCGTGCACAGCCTTTCCCTGAGCCACTTCCTACCTCCTAGCCACTTGTAGTCTCACCTCTGTCTTCTCCCTAGGTCCTCCCAGCTCCTTCTTTCTCTGCTGGAATACTGACCCCTCAAGACTGCCTCTCTGTACCTTGCCACCAGTACAGGTGTTAATTCTATCCCTGTGGCCTTCTTCAATCTGCCTTCTCCCAAATAGTCACTTCCCTTCCAAGAGAGAGGGAACTATCTACCTTCTCTCTTCTGGATCTCTGTCTTGGGTCTAATAACAAATGAAGTCTGATTAGGTGCAGCAATATGGGCTAATAATGATCTCAGATGTTTGTTAATCCTTTGTTTGCCTATGTAGGATAGACTCACTTACTCAGATTACTACATGAGTAGGTTTGCAGATCAGACCTTTAATTTGTACTATTATTAGTTTGGTTTGTTAATAAAATAAAATAATCTCGGAAAATATGGACAGGGTGAAATCTGAGTCACTCCCAGATTTGAGCATTTGAATTGTCCAAAAATAATTGTTCAGTTGACCAGTCAAATGATGTCAAAAATGGTCAAATATTTGACAGCACTAATTTATTAGAAGAGTAACAGAAGTAAGACAGCATGGTTTCCAGTAGGCATAGCCTTAGATACTTATGCCTAATTACAAAAAAAAAAAAACCCACAAGTTACTTGAATTATTTTAACTCAGAAAAACACAAAACAATGAAATGAATTTCTGAAAAAATGAAAGAATTATTACCTTGTTTAGCAATATTAGGTTAGTATTTAAATATGATGATTATTCAAGACTGAACCATTACAACAGAAAAAATTAAATTAAATAAAACAAACACATAGCAACTATGAAATAAAAAGGTCATTTTTAAGAGCACTTATGCTAAGTAGGCAGCAGGCCAACTCTTGAAACCGCTCTGGGTGCTGGGGGAGAAGGTTTAAATGACTGTGAACCCTCTTCTCCCTCCCTCATTCCAGTTCGAGTTAATTTCTGTAGGTTTGTCTTGTCAGTTTATAATGTAAACTCTTTGGGGTAGGGACTGTATCTTGTTTAATGAGCTCTGTAAACCACCATTTACACTGATGGCCTTGTACACAAATAAGGATATGCATAATGTGATGTTTATTCTAGAAGATTCTGGCTAATCAAAATACTCAACTTTCAATTGGTTCAACCTTTCTTCCATGAGGTGACATTAGCGTGAGTGATCAAAGCATTTAAGTAGACTACCAGATGGCACCATGATGCTATCAAAAAGGTAGACCACAGGGCATTCTCATAGGGGAATGACTCTGGCAAGGGGGAGGCAGCAAAAGCCTTTCCCCAGTCACTGCCTCCCCCCCCCCAGCAGAGCCTTTCATTACAGCAGGGAAAGCTCCAGGAGCAGGGAGCTGCCAGAGCCTTTCCCAGCTGCCTCCCCCAGCCAGTCTTTCACTGCAACAGGGAAAGGCTCCAGCAGTGGGGAGCTACTGGAGTCTTTCCCCATTGCCTCCCACATGCCAGAGCATTCCCCCACTGCGGGAGCCTTTCTCTGCACAGGGGAGGCATTGCTGGGACACGTAGAGAGCCGTGTAGGGTACACAACCGAAGGTTCTATATAAATCCAGGGTATGCCACATCTTGAATACTGCATGCAGATGTGGTTGCCCCCTCTCAAAAAAGATATTGGAACTGAAAAAGGTTCAGAAAATGAATGATTAGGGGTCTGGAACGGCTTCCATAAGAGGAGCGATTAATAAGACTGGGGCTTTTCAGCTTGGAAAAGAAAAGACTAAAGGGGAATATGATAGAGGTCTATAAAATCATGACTGGTGTGGAGAAAGTAAATAAAGTGTTATTTACTCCTTCTCATAACACAAGAACTAGGGGTCACCAAATGAAATTAATAGGCAGCAGGTTTAAAACAAACAAAAGGAAGTATTTTTTCACACAACACACAGTCAACCCGTGGAACTCCTTGCCAGAGGATGTTGTGAAGGTCAAGACTATAACAGGGTCCAAAAAAGAACTAGATAAGTTCATGGAGGATAGGTCCATTAATGGCTATTAGCCAGGATGGGCAGGGATGGTGTCCCTAGCCTCTGCTTGCCAGAAGCTGGGAATGGAACCAGGGGATGGATCACTTGATGATTACTTATTCTGTTCATTCCCTCTGGGGCACCTGGCATTGGCCACTGTCAGAAGACAGGATACTGGGCTAGATGGACCTTTTGTCTGACCCATGATGGCCGTTCTTATGTTCTGCCATGTCTGTACTCTACTCGCCTGATTTACACAGATGTGGATTAATGTCTTCCACCTTTACACATCTTCCAAAACATAAAACAGAAATATTGTTTTAGGACATCAGATGTTCTAGACTTTTATTAATATATCCAAACATAAATACTGTATACCTGAAACATGAGTAGAAAACTTTCTAATAGCATTGTATTTGAGACAAAACACTGACAGTGCAATTAAATTTCCTGAATTACATTTCAAATGATCACAAAATTCAGCATGAAGCGTGCAAGGATCTTGTTACTTTTTGTATATTTAATTAAACATTCCTTTGTTAATAAAGTGTTTGGTAAGCAGTAATCCTTTCATTGGTCCCCCATGTATTCACCTAGGATGCGTCTAAATCTAGATCCTAATGAAATTATAAAAAAAAGTCTCCGGAGGGTTTGAACATTTTTAAATCACCAGCTAACATTCAAAAAGGAAAAAGGTCTGAGCAGCTTTCTTCATTTAGCAAATTTCACCCAACTGAATTACAAAGAATATCATATGGCAACATGGCAAGCAGATCTGAGTTATAGAATCATTTTTCCTGAGGGCTTGTCTATTCGGGGAAATTTACCGCTATCATTATATTGGTATAATTACAAGTATAATTCCCGTGTGGACACTCTTATGAGAGTGTCCACACAGGGAGTTTATACCAGAACAGTTATGCCAGTAAATTTCCCTCCCCATGCAGACAATCCCTGAAGCACCATTGCTATAAGGACAGAGCAACAAAACTTTCAATGTAAAAGCTTTAATTGGGATTTTGCATTATCTGCAAGTACCACAAGACTAAAACGCAAGCAACAGGCTGTGCAGAAACAGAACATTCATTTTAAAAAATGCTAGAAACTCAGCAGGTGGCTCACTCCATCAGAGACATGTATAGTGTATATGGTTAAATTTCTTAGGGGAAAATTGGAATAAAATTGCATATATGGAGTTAAAATAGTACAGAATATCAGAAATAACTACCAAAATCATATGGGGATAGAATATATAGGAGTTTTATAAGACGTCCTGTATGACCCTGGAAAAGTGACTGTCTCCCTGTGCCTCAGATCCCCAACATGTAAAATGGGGATAACATCACTTCCCTACCTCACTGGCATTGTGAGGTGCTCAGATACTATGGAGATGGGGTCCACATAAATACCTTAAATAGAAGGACTTGAGTGAATCTGAAAGAACTGATTGCTTAATAGACACGGGGAAAAAGAGTCTAAATATTCTCTGAATTTTTGTGAAGAAACTAAATTATTTTTATTTCATTCAATATACAGACCAAAACAGCTCGTAAATAAAAAGATCAAGCTTTTCAGCTACAAAGCATATATACATATAACATTTTTCCAGGTTGGGCAGCAGTCTTTACAGATCTTCAACTACCCTGGTCCCAGCTAAAACCTTGATGTGAGGCCTAGTCTACACTTAAAAGTTTTGCTGGTATTGCTATACTGGCAAATCACTGCTAGCATGCACACAGATTATACTGGTAAAAAAGTGCTTTCACAGATATAGTTTATATTGTTCGGTAAGCAAAAAAGCTATACCAGCAAAAGCATGTTTATGTTGGTATAACTGCATTTACACTAGGGCTTTTGCCAGTATAGAAATGTCATAAAAAAACACATTACACCCTTAACTGATATTGCTAAACTGGTAAGTTTCTAGTGTAGACATGGTCTCAGAAAACAAATACAGGTCTGTCACATCTTACGTGCATTTAACATGCGCGATTTCAACTTTACGCGGTCAGCAAAAACAAAAAGAAAGAGAAAAACAACTGTTTTAATACTATACCTGTAGTGTGGGCGATTTCGCCCGCCATTGAACTCAATGGGGTTTTGGCTATACGCAGTTTTCGCTTTACGCGCTAACTGTGGAACGGAACCCCCGCGTAAGATGAGACAGACATGTACTACAAGGACAGCATTTTTTCTAGTAACTCTGCACTAAATTTTGATGAATGTATTAACCTAACATTGAGGGAAATGGAAGCACTGTGTTTTGGTTTGGTTTCTCTGCGGTCCTAACGCTACATGGAAATGTAAAATATCATGACATTTTTCTTCAAAAGCAGAGGTGTTAGCTTAGCATTCAAACTAAATTTCAATTAGGGTACAGTTATAGAATATATTCTAGGAAGCACTAAGTCCGTTGACACTGACATTGCTGCTTAAAGAGGACAAGGCTATCTCTTGTTTAAGGCACTGGACTGGAACTCAGAAGATTTTAATTCAATTGTTGGTTCCGCAACACACTTCCTGTGTGATGATGGACAAATCATTCAATTTCTCTATACCTAAGTTCCCTATCTGGATGAGAGCTATATAAGTATAGCCCAATGCTTTGGGGTCAGTGCTGAAGTCCAAAGGTGCAGCTGTTGACTGACAATTCTGCTTAACCAAGATGAAAGCCTCTCCAACCAATCCAATTGGGGTGGTTCCAATTAATCAGATTCTAATATAATTTCAACCTTCCTATCTAGAGTTTCCCTATCGAGGATTCCCTAGCATTTCAAGTGGATACAATACTATTCTTCACTTCCTGTGCTAAGATACTGTTGAACATTGCTGTGTGCAGTTGGATAGCAGCCGATACTACCTGAGACAAAGCTGCCTTGCTCTCCTGTTATCAGAAACATCTCGGCAAAAGACAAGCAATGCAGACATTGGAGACCTGTATAAGGGTTTGTCTGGAGCTGCGCCACTAGAGCACTAGTGAAGATACTACCTACACTGGGAGAGCTTCTCCCATGGCACTGGAGGTACACCACCTCCCCAAGAGGAGGTAGCTATGTCCACCGGGAGCCCTTTGACCTAGCGTTGTCTACACCGGGATTAAGTCAGTATAACTATGTGGCTGAGGGGTGCCACATAGTTACCATAGGAACAACAGGCGCGCCGGGGCAGCAGCCAAGGCTCTCATTGCTCGCCCTGACTGCGTCCTGACGCGAGCTGCTGGACGGCAGCGGCACGAGACCTGCATGCTCACCCCACTTCCCCGCCTGCAGGCCCCGCCTCTCGCTCACCTCCCCAGGCGCCGGCCTCTGCGGCCTGACTCTGGCGCGCGTTAGTGACGTCACCCACAAATGCCGACTCCGGCCTAGAACGACTGCGGGAACCGCAAGAAAAGCTCTGCGCATGCGCATCCTACAGTTTCCGGTTTCCTCTGCAGTCTTCCTCCAGTAAGGGGCGGAGCGAAGCGTGGTGCGCGCCAGCCGACGGCGCTCCCGTGTGACCTCACGGCGAGTTTCCTGTCCCCATGTAAACTAAGGGCGGAAGTGCCCTAAAGGCTACGCGATGCGGGGTAAGGGTGAGAGGTCGAAGGTGGAAGGTTTCGCAGCGGGAAGATGGTGGCGCAGCAGCCGCTCCGCGTGGTGCGCTGCGGCGGTAGCAAGTTGAGCGGCGCCAGAGCGGCGTTCTCCGCCGATGCCAAGTGAGGGGGGGCGAATCGGAGGGGGGTGTTGCGCGGGGATCGGGGGCGCGACACGGCCCAGGACCCGTCGGTGAGCCCCGCTGGCCCTGCGGAGCCAGCGCGTGTAACGGCCGCAGGCGGGGCGGGGGGCTCACCAGGGGCTGCGAACGCGGCTCCCCGGGCCGGTACTAGCGCTGTGGGCGCGGAGCCTGCTGCTCCGTCAGCGCAGCGCGGCCCCGGCCGAACACGGGCCGGCCCTTAGCGCAACTCGAACAGCCCACAACTCGGGAGCACGAGTCGGGTTCGAGGAGCCGCCACCAAACCCCAGCGGGGACCTGCCCTGCCGGTGCCTCGGGCGTGGGAGCCAGGCTGGGGGTCCTTAGCTCCGGGCAGCCCCGCCGTGCCAGGGTTTTTCGGGCCAAGTTCTTATGAGAAATTTCCAACATGTGGGATTCAGGCTGGTTGGTAATAAAGCCAAATTTTGAAATGCTGAAATTTCTCAGATGGCAACTCAGCCACCGGCTGGTCACCTTCTCCATCCTCAGCGTATGTGATGGGAAGGGAAAGATGAGCAGGAACTAGGAGGGGTGCAGCTGGCTTGGCTACCTAAGAGATGTAGGAGTGAATCAGGGGGCCCTGGGAAGGGATAGCAGGGGACATATAGCAGTACCTTGCACTTGTCTAGTACTTGCAGTCAGAGACTTTCAAAGCACTTGTAAAAGTTAGTAGGGAAAGATACTCCAAAATAGCACATCAAGGTAAAGCATTAGACTGAGGGGGGTAGAAAGTAATTAAATCCTCCCATTATTGGTGAAAAACTGGAGGTGGCTTGTTGGTGCATGGCTTGACATGGCTCAAGATGAGTGGTGCATAAATAGTGTGTGGATAACTTTGAATGTACAGATTTCAAAGTGGTAGTCATGTTAGTCTGTATCAGCAAAAACAAGGATGAGTCTTTGCGGCACCTTAGAGACTAACAAATTTATTTGGGCATACGCTTTCGTGGTCTAAAACCCACTTCATCAGATGCACTGAGTGAAAAATACAGAAAGCAGGTATATATATTACAGCACATGAAAAGATGGGAGTTGCCTTACCAAGTGGGGGGGTCAGTGCTAACGAGGCTAATTCAATTAAGGTGGAAATGGCCTATTCTCAACAGTTGACAAGAAGGGGTGACTATCAAAGGAGGAAAATTACTTTTGTAGTGCTAACAAGGCCAATGGACAGTACAGTGCAAATAAGCAATGGTCACATAAACACCACCCTATACCGGAAACCTACTGACCGCTATACATACCTACATGCCTCCTGCTTTCATCCAGGCCACATCAAACGATCCATTGTCTACAGCCAAGCTCTAAGATACAACCGCATCTGCTCCAATCCCTCAGAGAGAGACAAACACCTACAGCGTTCTTAAAACTACAGTACCCACCTCGTGAAGTGAAGAAAGGGATTGACAGAGCCAGAAGGGTACCCAGAAGTTACCTACTACAGGCCAGGCCCAACAAAGAAAGTAACAGAATGCCACTAGCAGTCACCTACAGCCCCCAACTAAAACCTCTCCAGCACATCAAGGATCTAAAACCTATCCTGAAGGACGATCCCTCACTATCACAGATCTTGGGAGACAGGCCAGTCCTCGCTTACAGACAGCCGCCAACCTGAAGCAATACTCACCAGCAACTACACGCCACAAAAACACTGACCCAGGAACCAAGCAATACATGCAACAAACCCTGTTGCCAACTCTGTCTGCATATCTATTCAAGGGACACCATCATAGGACCTAACCACATCAGCCACACCATCACGGAGGCGTTCACCTGCACATCTACCAATGTGATATATGTCATCATGTGCCAGCAATGCCCCTCTGCCATGTACATTGTCCAAACCGGACAGTCTCTACGCAAAATAATAAATGGACACAAATCAGACATCAATAATTGTAACATTCAAAAACCAGTAGGAGAACACTTCAAACTCCCTGGACACTTAATAACAGACTTAAAAGTGGCAGTTATTCAACAAAAAAAGTCAAAAACAGACTCCAACGAGAAACTGCAGAACTGGAATTAATTTGCAAACTGGACACCATCAAATTAGGTCTAAATAAAGACTGGGAGTGGATGGGTCCAAAGTAATTTTTCCTCCCTTGGTATTCACCCCCTTCTTGTCAACTGTTGAGAATAGGCCACTTCCACCTTAATTGAATTGGCTCATTTCATGTGCTGCAATATATATACCCACTTTCTGTATTTTTCACTCCATCTGATGAAGTAGGTTTTAGCACACGAACGCTTATGCCCAAATAAATTTGTTAGTCTCTAAGGTGCCACAAGGACTTCTCCTTGTTTTTGAATGTACAGTAACTCCTCCCTTAACGTTGTAGTTATGTTCCTGAAAGTATTGTGTAGGCAAGAGGCAGTAGCAAACTAGCTCATGCGCTTCAGTGAGTCCTCTCACCACTTTTCCACAGTGAGCAATTAACATGCATTTCTGTATCTGGATGTGGGGATAACTGCAAGTGAAATAGGAGTGAATGTGGGGACACTGTAACATATTAATTGCCTGCATTCAATATTGATGTTTGAATTACCCAAAGGTTAATTCTCCAGGGTAAACGAACCCTGGTGTAGATGAGGCTTTAAACTAGGTGTTGAAATTATTATTTATTCAAGATGTTGTCATGACACTAATTTAACTATAAATTCCTTTATTAAATCAAAAGGCTGAGTTATATTTATACAGTAGCTCTAAACATGCCTCCAACGCCTAAATAATAAGCAATTTACTACATCCAATCAGTAAGAAAACCTTTATAAGCATTTGATCAAAATTCTGACAAACAGATTAAACCCAGGGGTGCTTAGACCCATATTAGCTCCAACGTGGTCAGGCAGGTATTAGCAGTGAACCCTTTAAAAGTTTACTTTTTACACCCTTTAATAAACAAGTGATGTCATTGCCAGTTACCGACTTCAGCTAAATACCAATTTGAGACACTTCACCCTTATTTCAAGTCTTAATCCAGATAAGATTTACAATTTCTTTTTATCCCCAAGCCTATCCTCCCTATGTCTACCCTCCTTCTTGCTGACCAACAGCTTTTTCATTGCACCTGGGTTCACTTAGGCTTTACTTTTAAGATAATATTGGTATGTGGGATGGGGAGGTCCATGTTGCCTCTTAAAACAGATTCTTTCTCTCCTATTCAAAACCATTTGCTGTCACCGCTGTTGGTCAGGAGCCTTTTTTTAGAAACTTTCCCTTATCTCATTAATTTAGTCTTTGAACCAGACATCCTCCCTACTCCATTCCTTCTGCCCTACTTGCTAGTCAGGGTCTTGCTTTACAACATGCACATTTCTTTAACCAGATTAAAAGAACTTTAATTTCATATTTATTCTACAGTAGGGTATATACTGGGGGGTGGGAGAGATTTTTTTTTGTGTGTCTCTCTACACAGACATGAATAAACCATGTTATAAAAGGTTTTGTCCATAACCATATTTAAGCAGAGTTATTTTGCAGTGTAGTTGTGGGACTGTCCCTTCCAGAACCATTCTTCTCTTCACCCTCCTTAGCTGAGTATGCTGTCTTTGGCAGCCCATAATCAAGGGCTGGAGATCAAAACATAATCTTAAACATGTAGGCACATGTTGTTTTAAACTTGTCTGTTTGGCTAAATTTCCTATTTTTAGCATGGCGTGACACTTAATTGTTAGTATTCTGGGCTGCAAAAAAACAGAGTGGTGGGTGCTAAGGGTAGATTTAAAATAGACTTGTTTCAGAAGCAAGGGATGGAACAGTCTAAGTGAAATAGAGTCTTCTGCAACTGTGAAGAGTGGCATGAAGGTGTGCAGAGAGTAGATGAACAGAAGAGTGGCATGCATGGCTTTGAACATCAGTAGGGCAATTTTGAATTGGAGTTGGAGATAACTAAGGAACCAGTGAAGATGTCAAAGGAAAATTCATGGACCATTAGAGAGTAGGTTAGCTGCAGCATGCTGAAGTTTCACAGGGAACCTAAGAATGCCCTCCCTCTGATACTTATCTTAAATTCTTTATAGGAATTTCTCATTTTTGTTTTGGTATGTTGTTTTTTTAAAACCTATAAAATAGGAGTGCTGAGAAGGTGCTTGAGTCTTAGGGAAGGTCTACATTACAGCCTGGATTGACGCTCTGAGATCGATCCACCGGTGGTCGATTTAGCGGGTCTAGTGAAGACCCTCCAAATCGACAGCGGATCGCTCTCCAGTTGATCCCTGTACTCTACCCCCGTTGAGAAGAGTAAGGTAAGTTGATGGGAGAGTTTCTCCCATTGACTCTCTCTCTCTCTCTCTCACACTCACACACACTCACACACACTCACACACACTCACACACACTCACTCACACTCACTCACACTCACTCACACACACACACACTCACACACACACACACCTGTGCGCGGTGTAGAGCCTGCGGTAACTCAACCTAAGGTACGTCGACTCCAGCTACGTTATTCACATAGTTGGAGTTGCGCAGCGTAGGTCGACTTGCTGCGGTAGTGTAGACATAGCCTTAGGAACTTGAGGTTTGGGAAAAAATTAGCTGATCTTTATTGTTTGGCCAGAAGTGAGAGCATTTCCTATAAATTTAGCAGATACTGATGTTATCAAAGGGGGAGATAGATATTTTATATGTAGTATGGAGAGGTGTAAGTAGCATCATGAATGTTTTATTTGTTATGCTGATCAATACAGGCCTTTATTTTTCAAGGTGATCAAGCCAGCAGCACCTTTAGCAAGAACTAAAATACATGAAAGTAACTTTCCTGCCTTTGCAACTGCATGTTTAAATCTGATATACTTGTTTATTCTTCCATTACATTTAATGGTGAAGTAAGTATATCTGTACAAACAATGGAAAACAAAGTTCCAAATATGGAGTCATCTCTTTGATGCTGGCCTAAATTTTTCATGTTTAGTACTTTGTAGATTCAAAGTAGTTGTTACTCTTGATAAACATAAAGTGTAATATCTTTATCCAGAATTCTCAGTCGCCCTGTGATATTAACCTTTTGTTTCATCATCTTTTCAGATACCTTTTATGTGCCTCAGGAGACTATGTGAAAGTGTATAGCACGGCTACGGAAGAATGTGTACACATCCTGCAGGGTCACACAAACCTGGTGACAGGAATTCAACTTAACCCCCAAAACCACATGCAGGTTGTTAAATCTTTGTAATTGTGATTCCTCTCCAGCTAGGCAGTTGGTTCTTTCTTGATTTAGTTAAGGAAATGGTACTTGACTTTGGCAGTACAGGACACACAGTCATGTGTTTTTGGGGTGGCTGGAAAGTGAGAGACGGCTGGAAATAATTCTTTCTTATAACAATTACTGAACTAGCTTCTGTTTACTTAGACTGAAATTGCAATTACCCATATTAGTGTATGAATTTGTTGCTGTAAACCATCAGATTACTCTAATTTACTGAGTGGGAAGCTTTTTCTAAAAGCAGAGGTGGACAGATTTTGTCTCGGGTCACTTCAAAAAATTCTACACTGGAACAACCCAACAATGGTTCCTTTAATCTAGTATTTGTCTGTCTTTGACTATTGCCAATACTAGGCTCTTCAGTAGCAGGACATGTAGGACCTGATTCATCAGTGCCTTGTGGCCCACTCTGTGCCAGCTATATGGGGAAAACAGCTATAAGGCATACCCAGGTGCAGGAGACATGCCAGGTTTATGTCTGGAGTATGAGCAGACATGGCTAAATCCCAGTTATTTCCCAGGGGGGTATGGTAATCAGTACATGGCTTTAAGGATTACCTAATCAACCTCTCAAATGTTGGGCTCTGCATTGGCACAGGAATGCGTGGCCCATAGCACTTACAGTGAACCCAAATGTGCAACTACACTGTGGAGAAACTTATTCCTGATCTCAGCTGGTGTTCGTGTTATGCCCTTATGCATAAATACTGGTAACTCTAATAACTTTTGTCCTCATTACACATGCCTCTCCCCATGTAGACACCTACCTACTATAACTGTAGAGTGTGCGTGATCTCTTTCAAAACATGGAAGATGGGGAATATATTTGCATTATCAACAGCACCTTAAATATTTGAGTTAATTCTGACCTTTCCTTCCTATTACACTATCTGTAGCAATCAAATGAGAAATTTGAGGGTACACAGTAATTCAGCTGATAGCATCAATTTAAGTTTTGCCCGTGCATCCTCTAAATGTGAGATTTTTATCTTGTGGGGGTTGGGAGAAATGAGTGGGGAATACTTAAATTTTCAGCTTTAACTTTGAGTTAGAATATATATCTGAAGAAGAAAAATTGAGTTGGTTCAGTTTGACTTTTTCTTTGCTGTGCATAAAGTCTGGGCCCACTTGTAGAAGGGGACTGAATCTATTTCCCGAAGTTCTGTGCATCTGTCATCCCTGCACATGCATTGTAAATTGTATATAAACATTCACATGCTAGGTAACTTTAATATGATGTTCATATACAAAATAGAAACACACATGATCTCAAACCGCATATCTCAAAAGTGTGTGGAACTTGGTGCTTAACACTTTTTAAAAATCCAGTCACTTAGGTGACCAAATATGGATTTAAGAGCCTAACTTGAGGATCTAATTTTGTGTAAAATCTTGGTCCTAGTGTTTTGCTTTGCTATTTGTGTTCTTTTCATAACTTGTTTTATTTTTCCTTTCCAGCTGTATTCTTGCTCTCTAGATGGCACCATTAAACTCTGGGACTTCACAGATGGAATTCTCATTAAAGTATGTAAATATTTTTTTCTATTACAACTTTTCATGGATTCCAGAGTTGTTCACTGTTGACCATCAATTAAATGAATACTAGGGCTGAACAAAACATATAGGGCCAAATTCAGGCTCTCTGAAGCTTTTAGTGGAGATGAGCATAAACGCTGGTTTCAAAAGCAATGTTTGTTAATATGGTTTGTATTTTGTCCCTGAGCGGGCCTCTCACTTAAGGCAGGAAAAATTTGCTGACCCCTAGCTGGGGCCTGCAGTGACATTTTTGATGACACTTTGCTAATTAAGCATGCAGTCCCTTCTTAAATATTCAGTACATTAAAACCATGGTTATCAGAAGGTCCTCAAGAAGTTGCTTGAGACTTACTGCACAATTGTGTGAAGATGAAGCATTGGAGAGAAGCTATCCAGACTTTTTCCCAGGATTGGTAGCCTTTAAGAAAGGAGGGAGGAAGAGTTATATGCACAAAGATATCTGTCATTTTTTTTGTGCTCAGTGTAGCTCTTCTGTTCTCCCTTCCTTATTTTAGCTAGTTGATTGGCTCAGGCAGTTCCTTTCTCTGTCTTCGACTATCTGGCTTCCCAGAGAGTTTGCATGTCTTTTCCCTGTCTCACTGGGGGTGAGGATGACTTTCAGATAATTGACATTATACCTTATTTTTTCATTTTACAGACCACTTCATATGGGATGGCTTCTCTCATGAGCCACGTCTCCTCATAATATTCCAATTCCCCAACTGCTTACATCTCAAAATGTTTATTTCTGAGGGTAGCCAAGAAGGGCTTTACAAGCTATCTGTGATCCAAGGATGACAGTTTGAGGGCTCCTGTTCCACTGCATATAAACTGCCTTGGGACCAAAGCTTGAATAAGGGCAGCTGTAAAAAGATGCAGACAGATGTGTATTGTGGGATGGGTGCTGAGATGTACTTTGCCATTCATCTGAGCAGGAACAATGAGTGTTTAAGGTAGCATTTACAACACATGTTGTAGTTATTGATGTCAGAGTAGGTGCTGAATGTGTCCCCTTGGAGATGTCTGTGGGCTGCTGTGATGGCCAGCTCTATCCTACTACTCCTGAGCTGAAGAGAAATCCTGCCTTGGAAGGTGGAAGAAGAATAGGCTTCCTACATAGTTCTTCCACCCCACCACATAGCAGAGGGTAGGATGTTACCTTTAGCCTTCCCAGTAAATTTGGCATTTCACACCATACAAATACTGCTAAACCAGACTGACATAAGTCTTTTGTTCTGTAATAGGGTTACCAACCAAAAGAATGCTTTTTTTCTTTTGACTTCAAATTGAGAATGATCGACTACAAGCTTTTAGCAAACATTTTTTAAAAAGCTACAAGGGCCATGATAAAAAGAATCTGACTAGGTTGTAAATTGTTCACTGTCTGACTGTACGAGAACCTCAGAATAATTGACAACTGTCCAGCTAATTTGAAGTTCACATTTCATAACTACTTTGTTGGTTTTTTCTTCAGACTTTTGTTGTTGGATACAAACTTTTTGCATTCTATACGCTTGCTGGTTCTGAGGATTCAGTGTTCGTTATAATTCCAAAGAAAAATGAAGAATCCTTAGGTACGATATAATTAACTTCAGTTTGTACTTCGTTGCAGTGTGATATTAAGTATGCTGGAATGTTTAAAGGGACTCTGATAACTTAGTTTAGGCCCAAACATTGTTTTGTAATTTTTGTTCCAGGGGTGGGGGGGGGGAACAAAAGAAAGGTTTACAAGTCTGATTAATCCTGTGGAAATGCAAAGTTTTATTTAACCCTTCCATAGGTATAACGTAGACCCCAAACACAACAATACTGTGTTGGTGCACTTGACCAGAACCTATCTGGTTTGGTTTCACTGTCCATACTGAATGAAATGTAAAAAGTGTACCAACAGCACAGGAGGTGGAGAGTGAATTAATCTGTGTACATTTTCACTCTTAATAATCTACAGCCTTATTAGCAAACTACATATTGTAGGAAAAGTGTTTTTTAAAAGTTATCTTGAAAGTGTCCTTTAAATAGGTAAAATAAGTATTGCTGTACACCTAGCGTTTTGTTTCTTGTTGAAACTATGGTAATTGTTAATGTGCAATTCACTATTTTCATTGTTTGGATTTTGAGTGTATCAAAGTTTAATCTTAAACTGCCAGACACTTGTCCTGTACATACTTAATGTTATGGCAGACATAATTATTTGAGTCTTTTGACCTATATTTAAACTGCTAAGTGTATCCTGAGGTCATGTTACTATATTAAAAGCTACATCTCTTCAATAACCAGTATCAGTTAAGGCTTGCAAGAAAACAAGAACTTTGTTTTGTGGAAAACTTAGAGGTTTCTATTTTTGTTTTGCATCAGAACAAAATTTAAACTCTTCAAAAATTTTCATGCCCGCATAGCCAGTAGCAACTCGCCTGGGATATGGAAGACCCTTGCTCTGCTCTGTTTCTGCAGAAAGTTTGTTTCTACAAATGGGCATTTTCAAATTGAAAAAACACGATGATGGAAAAAATTGGACCAGTTCTAGTATCAGCATGAATTCAACTATTCAAAGCCTGGGAAAACAGATATGATATATGACTTTACTTGTATGATACTCCTATGAATGCTACTTCCGAGTGTTGGAGAATAACACAGTTCTCACTCTTTGTTTATCTACAGTAAAGTCAGATACTTTATTTTCTTTAACAAGAGGAAGAACAAATCTATGTAATTTGGTTTGGTTTCTGCTTTATGTTACACAGGAAACCACTATGGAAAAATCTAGAGCTCATCTGTCTGTATTGCAGTTTGGCACAGAAACATCTGAGACAAAAATATAAAAGTGTCAGGACTTCATCCTTAAGTATGCATCTTTAAGCATGCATTCAAAACAACACTGAAAGGAGCTAGTGTGGATTTTATATATAACAGGTGCACCCACATTCTCTCCTTTTGAACACATCCACAAAATCATTTTATTAACCAAAGTCTTTATTTGACTAGATTCGTTCCAGCTTGTGTCTGTGAAACTACCAAAAACACCAGACCAAGAAGTGGAAGCCAAGGAGCTGTCTTTGATTTTGGATGATATAGGCCAGTCGCCCAAATGTACTGCGTTTGGAAGAGAAGTATATTTACCTTTTTAGATGTTTTTTCTTTTATATAAAATGTATTAACCACATTCTGTTTAGTCTGGTATATAAAAAAATATGATTAACCAAGTAATCTGATCACTCAAAGAAGTAATGTTTGTATGGATGTGTCCTTGCTATGTGAGCCTAGTGTGAATCCTGAGTTTTCCCCTTAATTGCAAACCACTGATCTCAGAAAGCTTGCCTCAACAAATTTGACATCCAGCACCATCTATTCTTTATAATTTCATAAAAATATAATAAGAGCAGGATTGCTGATGAGTTGCAAAAGTATGTCCTACAACACAACTTCATTGCATTAGGGAAAAAAATGAAGGAAAATTGCAGAATTTCAAGCTCTTAATCCAGTAAAATGCCCCTTTCTTTAGAAAGAAGAGAATTACCATTCTTGTACTAGGCATACAATACACTTTGGCCTTGAAGGCTTTTTTGTATGGTAAATGTTAATTGAAAATTGTGTTCAACATGTTGGACCCAGAATATTATCTGCCTTATTTTTCTTGTCTGTTTGCAAAATTTTGGCTCTTTCAGACTTAGTGTTAAAGGAAAAGTAAGATGGTAAAGATCAAAAGGCTCTGATTAGATGACCAACTTTATTTGTCTCAGAGCACTAGCAAAAGTAAGGTAACTAAATAACTCTGAATCCCTTCTCTCTTAAAATTTAAAATATATACCAAAAAGAGCACCTGCCCTCTGGGGAAAATGGGAACACACAAATCAAAAGAATTAATGTTGGTTTCTGCCCTAATTTTTTTAACTCTGATGCACAAAAAGATGCGCTAACAGTGCATTTGTACTCTAAAAAAATGAATGTTAAAAATAACATTGTGGAGTTCCCTGTTTGTTACTCCCAGCTCAGATATAAATTTACATTTTAAAAAACTGTTTTGTTTAGGTCTTTTGTGGGGGGCAGGCGAAAGGTGCCCAAACAGCTAGCTTACAAGGTGAGCTTGAAATATAAAAGAGAAGCTATTTGAGGACAGGGGTGTTCCCTTAGGTTATGCATTGCCACCGGTAGTAAATATTATGTAGTTAGAACTTAGCTGATTTTTCGTATGTGAAATAAAAAAGAATCGACTCTCTTCAGTGCCAACAGGAGAATAACTAGTGACAGAAATAAGCTTTAACTGTACTCCCTAGTCACCTGGACTAGATGTGTTGTGTTGTGTAAGGAGATGCTGTTCTTAGTCATGTTTCAAATCCTGTGTACCTTAATGGATCCTTTGCTTTTATAGAGCAGGACAGGCACTACAGAAGCTTAGGAGTATTTTTTATATTTTACCTAAAGATAGGAGGGATTATGACTGGAAATCCAATATTTGTGTTTTCATCTGTTTGTTCTGGGACAAAATTAAGTAAGAGCTCCTGGTTCTGGTATAAAATTCATGGAATTCTTGGATTTTTAACGAATAGCACTAAACTATTTTTCTGTATGAAAAAAGAATTTTGCCAGTATCCCAAACAACCGTTCATATGCAACCTTACAATGTGCACATAACAAGAGATTCCACACATTACTTTACCTGTGCATACTTCTCTGGGATTGCATGGCTATAACTCAGTGCAAAGCTTGTCCCAGTAGGTGGGGGAAATATTTAGTAGTTTCTTGGAGGTTGTTATAGAGAAAGCAAGTTTTTTAAAAAATCTTTTAGGTTGCATGAGCTTATATTAGCTGTATTAAAATGTGGAGCAGTAACATCTCATTGCAAGCAAGTAACTGTCATTGATTAGGGTAATGGCATCTTGTGTCTCTAGCTTGGTACTGTTTTTTTCATGATACAGACCTGTTTAAGAAACATGATCAAAGGCTCATTTGTTGTGCTCCAGTTTCAATGTGAATCTATATCAAATACAAAGTCCTAACTTGCTGTATTGCTGTAACAGGGTGAATATGTGGCATCAGTGCGTGGCCTTCATCTCCTTGTTTATTTTTTCAAAAAGAAAAAGGTTAACAGGTAAGACAAACGGCTGTAGATGTTGTCAGCTATGAAACCTCATAAATATGTATCTGTATAGTAACAGGTCAGCTGGAGCTAAAATAATCTGCATACATCAGCATCCTTTGATACCATTGATTCAACTGCAGATCATTGCATGGGTAAATGGGATTCCTCATGAATGACTTCGTTTTTATTTCTGAAATTCTAGCAAGTGATGTTGAGTAACTGCTTATCCATCTGGCAGATTCTTTCTTTAGAGATTCTCCAAAATTCTCTTCTGGCAGCCCCCCTTGTTCAATGTGTGTCTCAGGCTGCTGGGGGGTAAACAGAGGCAGTTTGGACTGCAGTGCCATCACTGATTTGTGGGATGCCAAGCAACTCTTAGCCTAGGCCCAGACTATAGTGTCATCACTTTTCTATTGCTGGATTGAAACAGAGACTTAAATTAGGATGTTTTGTGTAAGGTCCTGATGAGATGTAGATGCTGCTGCTTTGTTGAGGGGGAAGAATCTAGCAAGCTAAGTGGGGATGGTGTCTGTCCTTTTCTTGGGAGGGGAGTGCCTAACTTTTGTCAGCTTTCTTGTAGTTCAGGAGTACTCTCAACCAGTTGCTCACTCCTTGGAATCCCATGTGCAGTCAGAAGTATCTTTTAATTTGCATTTGTGCAGTGATTGCACTAATCTTTTTTGACATAGCCCCAGCTGCAGGTAGACTACATATGAAGACCATTGAGAAGCTTCATCTAACATTGAACTCTAATTAAAACGACTCTTCAATTTTTGAAGGTTTCCTTTAAGTGCAACAAGTAGAAAAGGCGCAAACAACTATTTTACTTGTGTAGCCTGTCACCCTAAGGAAGACTGTATAGCAAGTGGACATAAAGATGGCAAGATTCGTCTCTGGTATGTTAAACTTGACAGCTATCCAGCTAGCATTGATTTGACATTCTAATAATAGAACTTGAACATAATGAGTCATGAGAGTAGGCACAGGACTTTCTGCTTGACAGTGGTGATCAGGCATTGACATAATTCTCTGACTGGATCTATCATCCTCCTTTGCCATAGTCAGAAGTGGCTCCTGTAGAAATGATTATAAGGAGATATTGAGGATAGCCATCCTGTGGCTCTCGAAGCTCTAAATTATGACTGACCTCAAGGCTATCTAATTTTCATATGATCACAAATTGAAAATGTCCCCTTAGCTGCACCCTGCAACTTTAAAACTGAAGTGTTTGAATTCGGCCTACTGCTGTGGGTGGAGATAAGAGACTTTTGTACCAGGTTTTGGGAACCCCAGTGAAAGTAGAGTGGGAGTTTATATTCAGACAAAGCCAGTCAGTGACTAGTGGAGAGGCTAGCTCTTCTCCCTTACACAGCTGACCGGGACAGATGGAAAAGAGAATTTGAGAACTAGTAGCCAGTAACAGCTCTGCTTCAGTGCTCCAGATCAGGGATTGGTCTTACTTGCCCAAGCTGGCAGTAATTCTCTAGGGATCTTATGCCAGGTGGGGACACCTGGACACCTGCAGTCTGTGCCACTCCCTTTCCGTCACCTGAACATACAAGAACCCCACATTGGAAGGGTTACAGTAGATGTTAGTATACTTATTTTACATTTTATTCCATTTGGCATGCCCATTTTTGTTTGCTTACAGATTATTCTCTCCAACACTTATTCTGCTACTAAATTAAATGTTTTCTTCCTAACAGGAGAAATTTTAACCACAAAAGAGAATACACTTTCTCCACACTGCACTGGCACCATGATGTAGTAATGGATCTAGCTTTCTCTGTAGAGGGTAAGTGCAAATGTCTTAAAGTGCAGGAAGAAAAAAGAAACTGCTGAAGTTTGGAGTCATCCACCTATGAACAAATATTTAAATTCTAGGAATGGATTTATGTCTTCAGGAAAGGTTTTTTGAGGGCTTTTTGGGTGGAGTAATGGAAAGATGGAAGCAGTTATGGCTTTTTTGTGTGCACAGCTGTATACTTGTTACAAAAAAGCAAGGAAATCAGATGTGTAAGCATGTTTCATGCCACTATTTTGGCTGGCAGACATGACTTCAAAGATTTTCCTTCTTTGGCAATGTAAATCCTGAACCAGCTGTCACCTTTCTTAAGCAACAATCCATCTTCTGAGGAGATGGGGAAACCTAAGTTCTTGTTGGAGTCAAATCCAAATTTAAAAAACAAGCCAAAGAAATCTTATCTGGGCCCACGCTTTACTTCCTTTGAATTTAGTGGAAAAACTCTTGTTAACTTTAGTGGGAACATGACTCAGCCCCGCAGTATTGATCTTGCTTCGAGCCTTTTCTCCCAAGCGGGAAGCATTTTGCAGTATTTAATATTAAATAGAGAGTTTCCGCTGTGTTGTAACACAAAATATAGTTGACTCCCCCAAGAAATGAATTAAATTGGCTGTTCCTGAGAGAGTATTTATTAAGTGACATTTTGATGCTTGCAGTAGCAGTGTTTGTCTTATTGAGTCTGAGAGCTCAGGCGGGCATGTTAAGAGATTTGAGCCATTTGATCAGTCTGTGAAGCAGTGATGTATAATTTTTTGCTTGGGACATAATTTAAATAATTTAAATATACAATTGGTGTCTAGATACCATAGTAACTAGCACACTAGAAATATATAGATATGTCAGTTTGGAATGGTTCCTCTACCTACTATGGGCTTTTTATTGCATGTGAAGGCACCAGCCTGCTGAGTGGTGGGGTTGAGTCTGTACTGGTTCAGTGGCGTGATGGATCAGATTGTAAGAAGGAATTCCTGCCCCGTTTGGGATCTACTATTGAACACATCTCAGCCTCACCGGATGGAACTTTCTATTGTACCTCTCACACAGAAAACAGTAAGCCCAAACCTATTGTAATAGTATTAATTCCATAAGGAATTCATGAGCCATAGATTTCTTAGAATATATGAATTTAAGATTCACTGTTTTGGTATTGTACACAAGTTCAAATCTCATCTGAAAGCGTAGATGTTTGATTTTTTATTTCCTATGCTAGCAACAGTTGGATTTTGTTTACAGATTGTGGAAACTTGTAACTTAGTCCCAAAGATTCTGATAAGCTGGTACTTTTTCGCTCTTGTTTCAAACATTCTTGTGCTGATGACTTTCCATGTGATTTTCAGTCTAATGTTAGTGAACATATATATGTTGCATTTGTAGTTCATTAAGTAGTAGAATGACTTCTTAAAGTTGAATTTTGGGTGGGTGCATATCCTGATTTTTCCAGTTGTAGAATATTGCTAACTGTTGCTTTTTACATCACATAAGCCTTTACCTTGCCTTGCTAATTTGTATGTATTTGTACATTCAGAAATAACAATCATAAATAGCAACCTGAGCGTTTCTGCCGTAATTCAAGGATTAGTCAAAGGTACGTGCAGTAAAACAACTTTTCTTCTGCTTAGATAGCTAAAGACATCACTTTCTAACTTAGATCATTTGCTGTTGCTCTTCGCTGCAGGCAGTGATGTCAAGACTGGTTTGGTGGTTGATCCTAGAACTAAAGCTTTGGTTCTGAATGGAAAACCTGGTCATCTGCAGTTCTATTGTCTCCAAACTGACAAACAGCTGTACAATGTAAGTCGGATAGACTGGTGCTGTAAGTTATATACTTATGTGACAGAATTACACTTGCAATATGATGTAGGTAAGGGGGAGTAGTTCAATGGTTACAGCATAAGATTGGAATCAGTAGAGCTGTGTTACAGACTTCCTCTGTGACCGTAGTAAAATCACTTATCTGTGCCTTGACTTACAGAGCTGTAATGTGGCAAGGATATTACAGAAGTACAAATGGTTGTAATATATAAACATAATAGGATTTGAAGATTTTGAATTGATTCCTTAGTTATGCCTTGGAATACTAATCACAATTCTTATGGTGATGGACAACTTGGAAGTGAATGTAAGAAGAATAAGATTGTCAGAATCTACAGAAAATGCCCTACTCAATGGTCATTGGTGCCTTTATAAGCTAAATGTCGAAATCAAAGTGTATTTTGGTGTGTTACCACATCTTCTGTATTGTGGAATCCACATGGTTTTTGCAGGCATTTCTCATGTATTAAGGCCCATGTATTGTCAATCAGTTCCACTGTTCAGTATTTCATCTAGTTTTCAATGGTCCTGATAATTTCCAGAAACATCTTTCCTTCCGTGGTGTCCTTTTTCCATGACTGACTTCTCCAAACTCTCACTTGAGCTTTAAAATTAGTTTTGCTCTTGTGACTCTCCAGCTCGATATCGTGCAGCAGGAATACATCCATCAAATAGGTCTAAACCAGGTTGACTTGGTGAAGGTTGCATTTAGTGCTCAAGGCAGCTGGTTAGCAACAGTGGAACAGCGAGAAGAAAAAGAAACCGAACTTGAATTACAGATGAAACTGTGGAACTATGATGAGCAAACACAAAGGTACTGATACTTCTATAGTCAGCCCCTGGGTAACCACAAAATATTTGACTTCTTGTTAAATATTGTGCAAATGAATATAGTGTCTACATTTAAATAGCACTCTCACGTATGAATTGTCAGTCACACTTACTTGAATTGTAGTTCTTGAAATTAACAGTCTAAATAAGATTTTATATTCCAGTAGCAATCTGGTTTCTTTACATGTTAATACCACCTTCTTGAATCTGTTTTGTCGTTTAAATCTACTATACTGTCTGGCCAGATATACTGTACTGATGAATATGTAAAACCTTGAAATAGTATCCCAATGCTAATACTCACCTGGTCTTCCAGGGCCTGGATTTGTTAATCTTCTGGACACCCATAAAGTTCACTTTTTTTCTTGCTTATTTAGGAGGAGACTGGATAGATGTTACACAAAGTTGTTTGGCACAGTAGTTATGGGATTGGAGTTTAAAAGTGAAATTTAAATGTTTCTATGTAATCATTTTCCATGTTGATCAAGTGCTAGCTATTAGAAGGGGTGCCCAGAGCTTAGGAAGAGCACTTCTAGTAGGTATGTCTTAAAAATCTAAATAAATCAGAATTCTGTTCTCTGAATTACTTAATTTTGTGGGGGAAATGAGGGAGAACAGACCTGGTAAACTAAATGTGAGATCATGTATTGGCTGGTAACAAAATTCTCTTCAAACCACTTCTCCCTTTCCCAAACCACCATCCTCCTACCTCCCTTCCTCCATCCCCGTCCCGTCCCCCGCAAAAGAAACAGAACACAAACCTGTTGCAAATTCAAAATGACATAAAACAGTGAATTTAGATTTTCTTCCCTATAGCTTTACTCTGAACACCAGAATAAACAATCCACATGAGGATCATGTAACAGCTCTGTGTTTCCGTGACACAGATGAATTGGAAGATGGAACTCCTACCTTGGTAACAGCTGGCAACGATGGTCGATTTAAAGTCTGGGTGTTGGTGGATGACTCTGACTCAGAGAGTGAGTATGGCCAATACGTAATTTGTTCTTATTCACCACCTGTTGAACACGTGGAAATTGTGACTCGGCTCTTCTCCATCCAGACGCAAGTGCACAGGATCAGAAACACAACAGAAGTAATGCATTCTCTTCTGTGCACCCTAGTACAGAGTTCCATCACCCTTTAGCATCATTTCCCATAGTTAGGAATGTAGGCAAGTTGGGGGTGTGGTAGGGACACGAATGCATAGATCCCTCTAGCCTAAACCCTACACTAGTTGTTCTCAACCAGGGGTATGCATAGGTCTTCCAGGGGGTACATCAACTCATCTAGATATTTGCCTAATTTTACAACAGGCTAAATAAAAAGCACTAGCCAAGTCAGTACAAACTAAAATTTCATAAAGACAAAATGAGAAAGCAATTTTTCAGTAATAATGCACTGTGATGCTTTTTGTATTTTTATGTCTGATTTTGTAAGCAAGTAGTTTTTAAGTGAGGTGAAACTTGGGGGTACACAAGACAGATCAGACTCCTGAAAGTGATACAGTAGTCTGGAAAGGGAACAGTGACCTCCATCCCCTGCTCATGAGTGACTACAGTCCAACCTTTTACTTTTACTTTATTGTAAATCCTAAAATGCAGACAGAACATAATTCTGTGGATTGCATAGATGAGAAATGAAAATTGAAGACCCTTCACCCACCAAAAATCATGTTGAGACTCTTTGTAACACAAAATACTAAAAGCTAAGGACTTCATAAGGATATGTAATATGCCATAGCCCTTCCAACCCACAGATATATGGGGCTCCCCATTAATGCACTTCCTGGCACATTTCATTTTGACTAACTTTCCTGACATTGGTGTGTCAGTCTTCACAGGTTCTCAAATATGTTTTTTTGACAGCAGCCTTTCAGCGATCCACTTGCAGTTTGGTTGTGTTCATTTTGTTTTAATTGTCATAGATAAATAGAATTTTTTTCTGATACTGTTAGACTACATAGGTTACCTTTTTTCTTTTTGCTAGTTTTCTGTTTGCCATAGTGAATTTCTCTGAGCCATTGGATTTAGCTCTTGTACAATGCCTACATATGCTGAGGTGGAGATAAACAAAGTGTTTTCTAGGGTTAAATAACCTTAATCCTAAACTAAATCCCAGTTCCATGAGTAAACATTCCTTGCTCTTAGAAACTGTGTTGGAGGGAATAGGTTCCTACTGCCCTGACTTGTCTCCATTCCTAACTAACTGCACAGCCAGGCTGCAGCCAGTACTAATGGTATGAAGTGGAGAGGTGTGGATGGGGTTTAATGGTTCTTCCTGCCCCCACCATGGAAGTGTTTTGAATCCACTGAACAAGTCCCTCTTGCTTTTGCATCCTACTTATATACAAGGGCTGTATAGAGTTCAGTGTCGGGGCAGGCATAGGCATATACAGCTGATCTGTCTTTGTGAATTTGCATTGTGTAGTTGGTCTTGTATACCTGGGAACTGAAGAGGAAAGAGCTGCCCTGCAACAGTATATCAAAAAACAGTGCAGTGATTTACTTATTGTATGTGTAGAACATACCACTGGCTTATTTTTGTTTTTAGTAAAACCGATTTTTGTATCTTGCCCCTTTATATCTTGGCACTTTGCCTTCTAAAGAAACAATGTAAAAGCAAAAGAGAAATAAGAACATGTAATGAATATCTTACTTTATACTATGCTTACAAGATGCAGAAAAAGAATCATTCAAAATAATGTTGGGTAGATTCTCTTTTATAATCTGCTTCCTGTCTTTTCCCGCACCAGCCATTTATTTCAAAATCAATTGAGAGAATATATTGTTACTATGGAACCAACTGGGGAAATTCCAAACTAGTTACTTGTTTATCATTAAATAAATCAGCTTGGAAGGAGAAAGTTCCTGCTTGTTTTTATGGTAATTGATAATGATGGGAAAGAGATCCAGAAGAAGTTGACAGTTAACAAGAAAGTTTGCTGACAGGTTACTATATTGTGCATGAAGCTTAACATTTACCTGTGAAAATCAAGTATAGGAAAGGACATTTACATTTTTAGAAATAACCTCAAGTGTCTTTGGCCTGAAATGTCCAATACTTTTTAAGGCTGTACATTTTCATTAATAATATTGACCTTCTTTCAGTATAGTGACAGGAATTAAAATTAGATCTCTCTAGCAACCCCTTTTTTTAATGTTGCATTTAATGTAGTTTGCATATTGAACAAAAACATTGCAGTGTGTCAAATTAGTGGTTCAAGTGCAGAACCTAAAGAATGCAACATTTGCTGGGCATTTTCTATACTGGCATGGGGAAGATTTTTTTTTAAAACCCTACAAAAATTTACTACTTACAAGTGTGAATAATTTTGCTTAGAGAATCTGAATAGTATCTTAACAGAAGTGCTGCTCAGTTTCATTTAGAAGTCTTAATATGGAAAGAATTAATAAACAAATATATTAATTAATGGTTCAATCTAACAGAACGAAGTATGGGATGGAGCTGTGATTTTGTGGGCAGCTATCACAACTATCCAGCTACTAACTGCTGTTTCTCAGAAGATGGCTCTTTGCTTGCTGTTAGCTTTGAAGAAACAGTCACTGTGTGGAACTCGGATACCTGGGATCTTATATGCACTTTTTGTCATCCACCTGGAAGAATACAGTATGTAACGTTGTTTATCATTTGGCTTTTTACTTTCAAGTTAAGACTACTTAAAAAGGTAATTTCATGTATAGCATTCAAAGAGCACTGGTATGTATTCATACAGAGATGAAATATTTAACATTTGTATAGATCTACTCTGATTATGAGCTTTTAGAGTTGTAGATACTAAAATATTTGTTACAATATTTATTTAAAGCTGTTTTGCTAAAAGTTGGGCTTAATAACTTTTCCTAAATGAAGATCAGTCCACCCAGCTCCCTTTGCTGTTTCATCTACCCCTTTGGTGACTCCCTTCCTCCACTGCATACCTATGCCTACTTCACGTGATTCAGGACATAGTTACTACTGACTCTTTTTCTCTCTCCTTTTTTCCCATTATTCTGCAGGGGGGAGCTGAGGATCAAGGGGTTAAAGCTCATGACCTTCTCCCTTTTCTACATTAGCCCAATTACTTTCCTACTTAAGCATGTGTATTATGACAGAACAGCTTAATTAAAAAATCACTAATACCAAATTAAACAAGTAAACTGAGAATTTACTATTAGTGTGAAACTTGTCATTTTGAATCCTGGTTGTAAAATGTTGTAAAATATTTGCTAAGGAAGTTGTCCCATTGTCCAATATTGTTTGATCTCAACGAAAGGCATCCTGATGTCTAGACATACAAGTTCTTGATCAGGATGATGTGGAAGAAAACCATAGGTCATTGCTGGGGATGAGAGAAGTTGAAATGGAGACTAGGACAATCTCACTTTTGAGTTTTGGACTTGTGTCAATATACATTTCAACTTTACCATTCCTTCAATATAGTTCCTGGGTTGATCTAGCTATAAAGATGCCAGGTTGAAAAAAATTGCAGGAAATTTGCTTTGTCTGAATCGGTCTTAAAAATGCCAAAGATTCACTTGAAGCATTCACTCTATTGAATAAACTTTTAAGATACACACTTTATTCTCCCTTCTCATTATAATACTGTCTTTGAGAGCTGAGTATTTGCAGAAGTGGTTGGTTGTGTTGGTTTTTTTTTGTGTGTGTTTTTTTACCAACAGATCAGGTTTGGAAAAGTGCTTGTAGCTTGAGAAAATAGCTTTTGCTATCTTGGCACAGTAATGGGTATGACCCATCACTATTCTCCGAGCTTTGACCCTTTTATCCATTATCCTCCTGTCATATTGGAACTTATATTTCTGTGAAGATTGGCTAATGCTGTGACATTTTTTTCTTGGAAGTACTGCCTGTCAAAGGTGCTGCTCCTGAGAATGGTGACACAGTACTGCTATCAAGTACCTAGCCTGCTGAGGTGTAACTATTTGCAACAAATGACTGAAAACAAATACTGAGTTATCCTATATCCTATCTATCTCCTAGAACTGGAAGGGACCTTGAAAGGTCATCGAGTCCAGCCCCCCGCCTTCACTATCAGGACCAAGTACTGATTTTGCCCCAGATCCCTAAGTGGCCCCCTCAAGGATTGAACTCACAACCCTGGGTTTAGCAGGCCAATGCTTAAACCACTGAGCTATCCCTCCCCCCCATATTAAGATATGGCTATCTTAAATGGACACTGTCAACTTAAAAATGCAAAACTCAGTATTTTTGACTTGCTGGTGTTCATGGTAGACTTTAGGACTATAGCGTTAGTTCTGTGAATTTGTCAGCATTTTTGTAGTTGGTCAGTTTCACTTTTTCCTCTGAATAGTCAATTTCCTATGGGTCTGTCACAGTAGGGGAAAGAAACTGAGCAATATGTGACTGTAAAAGGACAGAAGCTGGCAGGAAAATTCAGGGACAGGTGTATTACTCACAGCTATGTTAAACTCGCTTTTAAAAAAATTGACTAGATTTTAGATTAATGAGAATTTTTTTTCTTGTTAGCTATGGTCTACATGTGGTACAATGGTAAATTTTCTGAAGGCCAGTCAATCATTTGGATGGCCTTAATTGTATGTTTTGGACAGCTATGCTGTAATTAAAGGGGAACTGTCATTTACATTAGACCTAGAATAACTAACCCTTTTGAAACGCACAAACTTGGTTACTTTCTGATATTAATATTAGAAATGTCATCACACACAGGCTTTTTAAAGACAAAAATATTTTCTCTTGAAGTACTGGAAATCAGGATGCTACTTAATTGTACTAGCGCAAGAGAACCAGAAATTAAAATTGATTAGAAACAGACCAGCCTAATTTTACTCTCCAATCTGAGGAGATGTAATAAGAAAATCGTATTAATGGTGAAAAGTAAATTAGACTAGTAAAACTGAAAAGGAGAGAGAAAATCTGTAGTACTGTTTAGTAACACAGGTAGGAATGCTTTAAATATAGGATTTTTTACTACACTGTGACTTCTTTAGCACCCATGATTATTTAACAGCTTATTGTGACCAGTGTGGAATCAGGCTTATAATGGCATCTCTTTTATACTAGGGTGTTGTAAAGAATGTTGTAAGTGTCCATAGACGCAGTTGCTTTTTGCTGAGATTTTTTAAGATTATAGCGCTTTCAAAAGGTTTGCTTATATTTCTTATTGAGCCACTAGAGATGGATCTAGAGGACTAAATTCTGCTGTTACAGCAGATAACTGAGTAGAATTTGGCTTAACTTACTTAAAAGGATTTAAGTTTTAACTGAAAGCATGCTTGTGATTGTAATGGTAATTTACAAAGATAAACAGAAGGCTCATTAACTTTTGTTTTGGCTTTTATTCACCTAGGAACTTGTGTTTTGGGAGACTAAGTTGTTCCAAATACCTTCTTGGCACTACCGATAATGGCTTTCTGTGTTGCTGGAACCTGCTCAGTTGTGCATGTAAGATCGATTTTGTTAAATCAGTGAATGTTGCCTGCCAGGGCAGTACTGATAATAGTTAGCACTTACATTTTTAGTGTGACCCAGAATACTTTGAGCTTTGATTCTAAACTGACCTGCCACTTAACAGCCTATGAAAGCATAATAGAGGTACTTTACATACTTCATTTCCATGTAATACTGTAGTCCCTCTTTGCTCCTCTAACTGACACTACCACATTGTAAAGCCTGCAGCAATCTTGGCTGAAATGTTTACACTTACATTTTGACATTTGAGGGAATTGTTTGAGCTGGAATGTGATTAGGCTTGGAAAGTTTAATTTTTATTGGTAAATGTCAGTAAACATTGATTTCATCGTACATGCAAACCGACAAAGTTCTCATCAATAATAATAGAAATTTAGATAGGCAAAATAAGAAAAATGCTGCTTGAGAACTTCTTAGTTTGTTTTAAAGATAGTTACTTTGTATATTTTGCAATGTGATGTTGACAACAGTTTTAAAGCTAACTTTTTGAATCTTGATGTCTGCCATCACCAGATAATTGTCTTACTCTCCCATAATTTCCCACAACTGTGAACATTTAAATCAATAATTTTAAAAAGCTTAAAACCTGCCATTTTGTGCAAGCTCATAGGCTGAGGCTGAGTACAACGTAGGAGAATGAGGTTAACAGCTTTCTGCTGGTTAGAGAAATATCCTGTCAATATGCAAGGGTTATTTTCCATCTCCTTTTTAGAGCCTACAAACTAAATCAGGTTGTACTGAGTAGTAGTTTGGAGAAGAGTAATGAACGGATTTGGGATAGCAGGATTCCAAACAATATTGTACACTTCTATTCAGTACAAGTATGACTAGCTTATGTAAATCAGAGTTTTTTTTTTTTTTTTTAAAAACATTCAGGTCCAGAGTGTGTGCACAGCAAACTCCAACTAACTAGATAATCAAACCCTTTTTCTCTCATACTGGTACAGCAGGACTCATATTTATATCTGTTTTGACTCATCTGTGAATATTAAAGTTTGAGTCTTCCAGGCAGAGGTATAGCTATAGGTGTCTTTTCCACATTTGGCCTCTTATTTAGTAAAACATCTGGCTTCCTTTCATGTCTCATGGTTTATTTTTTAGTGGAATGGAGTGCCCAGCTCAACGTCATGGTGCTGCAACCTGACCCCCTTTCAGAAAACATTGCTGCAGTCTCACGGCTCTCGGAAGGCTCTGACTGTAAGTACAAAGGTTTCCTTCGCTAGCAGAAGATGGTGAAAGCTGCAACACTGAAAACACAGCTTCTAGAAGATTGTATATTTATTGTTGAAGACCTTTTTTTTTTTTTTTTTTTTTTAATTCACAAAATAGACTGTAGTTCCTTAAATTTTGTCTGTGTAAGAAACTGGGCCATGTCTTGACGCCAGCAGTTAAGTAGGGCTCCCTTACCATCCACCCTTCCCAGAACACAGTTGGCTGCTGCTTTGGCAATGAAAGTATGGGTTAGTCACTCTCTTTCTGCATGGGGTGTTCTTAGTAGGGATGTAAAATGTTAACCAGATAACTGGTAAGCATTAGTCTTACTGGTTAACCCGCCTTAACTGTTAATCTCTGCTGGCCCTTTAATTGGTTAACCGTTTAAATGAAATATTTTTTTAATTATTTTAACAGTTAATTTTTTAAAGTGTATTTACATCCCTAGTTCTTAGTCCTTTCCACACTACCTAAATTTAGGGGGGATGGAGCATTTGTTTCACTGTGTATAATGTCTCTTGCTTTGCAGAGGGGTTTAGTTTCTGTTTTTGCTCTCTGGCTGGGAATACCATGAAGGTAGCATGTACATTCTTGGGCATGGGAGTGCCTCCTATCATTCAGTAACATCTTATCCATCCAATTAAGGATAACTACACACTGAAGTTAAGGGGAGTCCCATCCAGCCATCTTTGGCTTTGACATGTGGGGCCTTGTCTAGCCCAAGAAGGGTGGGAAGAAAGTGCTTTTGTTTATTAAAAATAAAAAATATTTGTTTTGCCAGTGTTTGTATTTAAGCCAAATGAGCCAAGGCCATTCTGTATCCAGAGAAATGTCTGTAGAGAGAGAGTCCAGTGGGCTGTCTTCATTCCAAAAGATGTGCCTGAATCAATTGGCTCAGAAAAACACCAGTGGTTAAGCAGATCTCAACTTTACTTCCTGACTGAAACACAGGTAAGAAGTGACAGGCAGGAAAGGGGAAATAAGAGAACTGTCACTTTAAAACATTCACGCTAACTACTGATCAAGCAATAAAAATCCAGGCCTCTGGTAGTTAGTGTAATGGGCTTCCTCTCATGATGATGTTGATGATTGATGATGATGATGTTGCTTTTAACCCGCATAAGGTATAACGTGATCATTAGTTTTCAGTTTCAGTCCAGCTTCTTAATTGATTACCGTTGATTCCACTTCAGTTGTTCTTAGTTTTTACTGTCTCAACCAGATGAAAGAACACCACTACATAATCTGGGGATCCATAAAGATAATTGCCATTATTGCCTAACACTTATCAGACTACCTTATGAGCTATTTATTGCTCTTTATGCAAATATTTTTAAAAATTAATTTAAATTTTATTAAATCCAAAACCTACTAGCTTCCCCCAGAGCTTTCTTTCCTTCCCCCTTTTTCTCCGCTTTCTCCCCGTCCCCCCATCCCTCCCCAAATCTACATTAAGTTTAATTTACCTCTTGGTCTCTGATTTTTTCCACTTCATTGCTTTGTTGTGGGTTCTGTATGAAATATGCAGCGGGGAATGTTTGTCTGCTTTTATTTCACTCAAATAACTTTTCAGATCGTGAAATTATTTTGTAAATAATACATTGAACTGTATAGAACACCTTATTCCATTCCATAATCTGACTGCATCATTCTGCATGTTCTAGGATCTACTGACATTTAGCACAAAGTCCACAGAAGAAAGGCTTACACCATCAAGCAAACAGGTACTTTTATAGTTGTTCTGTGCAAAGGAGTTCAGAACTCATTCAGTTGGACATTTATTTGTCAGATCTAAATTCTCTTCTATCATAAGTGTTCAGATAACCTTGACATGCTAGAGGTGCTAATCTAAAGGTGCAGTCATGTTTAATTTGATTTTTGCTTATTTTTCAGCAGTATTGCTCCTTTTATAGAGACTTATTAAAAGCTGAAGTAACAAATCGCTGTCCTTTCTCCTGGCAAAAAAGTGTTACATCTGTACTAAAAGCACATATCTTAAAAGCGGTATCTTGGTATTTTAAAGTGCTATTACTTCTTAATTGGCATTTCACTGCATCTGTTTAAAATCTTTAGTTTTCTGTGTTAACTATTTTCTTGTATACTTAATAATGGAGATGCTGGATTCTGTAACTTCTGAAAATGCTTTTTCATGTAGAGATGGAAAAATGCAAAAAATTGACTTTGTGTAGAAGTCAATTCATATTTTATAAATTATACATACAGTAGACCCTCAAAAGTATGAACACCAGAATTATGAACTAACTGGCCAATCTCACACCTCATTTGCATACTTCTGGTTCCAACCAGGCAGCAGCCGAGACAAAAGAACAAAACAAAAAAAAAACCCAAAACAAATACAGTACAGTACTGTGTTAAACGTAAATAACTAAAAAAATAAAGGAACGTTTTAAAAAAAATTTGACAAGGTAAGGAAACTGTTTTTGTGCTTGTTTCATTTAAATTATGATGGTTAAAAACAGCATTTTTCTTCTTCAAAGCTGTATTTAATGTATCAATTTTCAGTTATAAATTTTTGAAAGAATAACCATAACGTTTTGTTCAGTTACGAACAGCCTCCATTCCCGAGGTGTTCGTAACTGTGAGGTTCTACTGTAGTCATATTGTTAATGGCCCTTATGGCCCTTTGTTTGCGTTTCATAGAAAGTGGAAATTTGATTTATCTTCATGATGACTAGTGTTAATAAGTGAATTTCAAAATTAGATGAGCAAGTATTGAGTGAATTTAAAATTCATATACCGAAAGCATTCATACTAGGGGCAGATCTATACTAGAAGCGCTACATTGGCGCAGCTGAATCGGAGAGCATCTTCCACTGACATAGCGCTGGTGTGGACAACGCTTAGTTCACTGTAACTTTCACACCCCTGAGCGACTTAAGTTAGATTGACCTAAGCGGCAATGTAGACTTGCCTTAGGAGTACTTCCATACTCATTGAATCAGAACAAAAACAGTACCACTTGATTAATTTGATCAATCCCAATTAAGAAGTGCAGGTCAAAGTTCAAATAGCTAGTATTCATAGTCACAATCTAAAACAAATCAGTAAGACTTAAAATAGACTTCTTAAAACTATATTCATCTGTTGTTTGAGGAAAATAGTAACTATTCATCATTTATTCCTTACTCAGCTGTACTCTGTAGTTCAGTGGTAGTGATACTAGTTTGCGAAGTGACTGTGTAAAACCACTGCCCTGGGGTATCTGACTCCAGATCCAGGCTGCTCAGTTGATAGTGTTGAGGAGGTAATTCTAATTTCTAGGCTTATGTATACACCTGGAATCTGAAAGTCAAGATGGGTTCTTTCTAGTTCATGTATCAATATGTGTAGTAAAGGATACATTGTTCGAAGTTAATTGATGCATGAACCAGTATAGAATCTAACTGGCTTTGCCTTGGAGCTGTACCTCTGCTCCCATGTAGGGGTAGGGAAGATGTGATTTAGATTTTGGGGGTTTCCACTGGATTTGTGTGGCCCTTCTTCCTCAACTGCCTCTCTCAAGTTCCTTGTTAACATGGCTTTTACAAGAGCTATGCAAGTGGCTCCACTCAGCCCATGCCCCCAGAGTTACTCCTCCTTTGAGGATGGGGTCCAAATTGCAGAGGAAATGTTGGTGAGTTATAATGTTAGCTGCATAGCGAACCCTCTTTCTCCCTGGGATCCTCAATTCATGAGCTTGGGTTAAAGGAGAAGGAAGTCACAGAAGTGACACTTCTGAGCCATTAGCAATTATCTCTAAAAAGTCATGGAAGATGGGAGCCATTCCAGAAGACTGGAAAAGGGCAAATATAGAACCCATCTATAAAAAGGGAAATAAGGACAACCTGGGGAATTAGACTAGTTAGCTTAACTTCTGTACCCAGAAAGATAATGGAGTAAATAATTAAGCAATCAATTTGCAAACTACCTAGAAGATAATAAGGTAATAAATAACAGTCAGCATGGATTTGTCAAGAACAAATTGTGTCAAACCAACCTGATAGCTTTCTTGGACAGGGTAACAAGCCTTGTGGATAGCGGGGAAGCAGTAGATGGTATATCTTGACTTTAGTAAGGCTTTTGATACTGTCTCACATGATCTTCTCATAAACAAACTAGGGAAATACAACCTAGATGGAGCTACTATAAGATGAGTGCATAACTGGTTGGAAAATCGTTCCCAGAGAGTAGTTATCAGTGGTTCAGTCATGCTGGAAGGGAATAATGAGTTGGGTCCCGCAGGGATCAGTTCTGGATCCGGTTCTGTTCAATATCTTCATCAATGATTTAGATAATGGCATAGAGCAGGGGTCGGCAATGTTCGGCACGCGGCTGGCCAGGGTAAGCACCCTGGCGGGCCGGGCCAGTTTTATTTACCTGCTGACGCGGCAAGTTCGGCCGATTGCCCCCCCCCCACACACACACACACACACACACACACACACACACACACACACTGGTCGCGGTTCGCCGTCCCGGGCCAATGGGGGCGGTGAGAAGCCGCCGCGGTTTCTCACCGCCCCCATTGGCCCAGGACGGCGAACCGCAGCCAGTGGGGGGGCCGCGATCGGCCGAACCTGCCGCGTCAGCAGGTAAATAAAACTGGCCCGGCCCGCCAGGGTGCTTACCCTGGCCAGCCGCGTGCCGAACGTTGCCGACCCCTGGCATAGAGAGTACACTGATAAAGTTTGCGGATGATACCAAGCTGGGAGGAGTTGCAAGTGCTTTGGAGAATAGGATTAAAATTCAAAATGATCTTCACAAACTGGAGAAATGGTCTGAAGTAAATAGGATGAAATTTAATAAGGACAAATGCAAAGTACTCCAATTAGGAAGGAACAATCAGTTGCACACATAGAAAATGGGAAATGACTGCCTAGGAAGTAGTACTGCAGAAAGGGATCTGGGGATCATAGTGGATCACAAGCTAAATATGAGTCAACAGTGTAACGCTTTTGCAAAAAAAAGCAAACATCATTCTGGGATGTATTAGCAGGAGTATTGTAAGCAAGACCCAAAAAGTAATTCTTCCGCTCTACTCCGCGCTGATTAGGCCTCAACTGGAGTATTGTGTCCAGTTCGGGGCGCCACGTTTCAGGAAAGATGTGGACAAATTTGAGAAAGTCCAGAGAAGAGCAACAAAAATGATTAAAGGTCTAGAAAACGTGACCTCTGCGGGAAGATTGGAAAAAAATTGGGTTTGTTTAGTCTGGAAAAGAGAAGACTGAGAGGAGACATAACAGTTTTCAAGTACATAATAGGTTGCTACGAGGGGGAGGGAGAAAAATTGTTGTTAACTTCTGAGGATAGGATAAGAGCAATGGGCTTAAATTGCAGTAAGGGCGGTTTAGGTTGGACATTAGGTAAAACTTCCTAACTGTCAGTGGTTAAGCACTGTAATAAATTGCCTAGGGAGGTTGTGGAATCTTCATCCCTGGGGATTTTTAAGAGCAGATTGGACAAACCCCTGTCAGGGATAGTCTAGATCAGTGCTTCTCAAAGCCGGTCCGCCGCTTGTTCAGGGAAAGCCCCTGGTGGTCCAGGCCGGTTTGTTTACCTGCCGCGTCCGCAGGTTCGGCTGATCACAGCTTCCACTGGCCGCAGTTCGCCACTCCAGGCCAATGGGGGCTGCGGGAAGGGCGGCCAGCATATCCCTCGGCCTGCGCCGCTTCCTGCAGCCCCCGTTGGCCTGGAGCGGCGAACCACAGCCAGTGGGAGCCGCAATTGGCAGAACCTGCAGACGCGGCAGGTAAACAAACCGGCCCGGACTGCCAGAGGCTTTCCCTGAACAAGCGGCAGTCCGACTTTGAGAAGCACTGGTCTAGATAATACTTAGTCCTGCCTTGAGTGCAGGAGACTGGACTAGATGACCTCTCGAGGTCTCTTCCAGTTCTGTGATTCTGTCTGCTGAGCCCAAGAGCCATTGGATGCCAGTCCCCTCTTCATGCAGATAGAGTGAGTTGAAGTAAATCACTGGTTTTAATCATTATTTAAATCAGAAAGCATCAAACCTTGATTTAAATCATTGATTTTAATTATGGTTTGCATTTGTACTTTTTAGTTATTTTCCAAAAGAAAAGTTGATTTCTCATGGGTTGGTAACCATTAAAGCATGTTGAATTGAAACTAAATGTAGGTAAAAATAGCAAAAACTGTATGACCCTTTCATAAGCTGACCCTATATTTCAGGAGTTGGAAAACTTTGGCTCCCGGCCTGTCAGGGTAAGCCGCTGGCAGGTCAGGATGTTTTGTTTACTTGGAGCGTCTGCAGGCACGGAGCCCCTCAGCTCCCTGTGGCTGTGGTTCGCATTTCCAGGCCAATGGGAGCTGCCAGAAGTGGCTGTGAACGGCGAACCGCGGCCACAGGGAGCCGAGGGGCTCCATGCCTGCAGACGCTCCAGGTAAACAAAACGACAATGTATTAGACATTTTATTCAATGATTCCATAGAGCAGGGGTCAGCAACCTTTCAGAAGTGGCATGCCAAGTCTTCATTTATTCGCAGTAATTTAAGGTTTCACGTGCCAGTAATACATTTTACATTTACAGGGGCCAGCTGATGGAATCCCAGACTGGCGGCAGCTGAGTGGCTCAGCCCACTGCCGGTTCTGCCCATCCAGCTGAGCGGGGCTGGCGGCTGGGACCCTGGCTGGCAGTGGGCTGAGCGGCTCAGCCCGCTGCTGGTCTGGGGTTCCGGCCCTTGCCAGCCGGGGTCTCGGCCACCAGCCTCACTCAGCCGGCTGCCAGCCTGGGGTTCCATCCATCCAGGCCGGCAGCGGGCTGAGCGGGACCGGCGGCAGGGACACCAGGCTGGCAGCAGCATACCACAGTAAATCAGCTCACATGCCGCCTTTGACATGCGTGCCATAGATTGCCGACCCCTGACATAGAATTTAAAATCATCAAATTTTGGTGTAGACCTGTTTACCCCACTCTTTGATGCGTCATTTTTTTACCAAAAATATTCAGCTTATGAACGAGTTTATACGGTACCTTAAAATGTGCTGGATACTAAACTTTTTTCTTATCATAAAATTGAGCAAAATATTTTTCATATTTAAAACTTGATTTATTAAATAAAGGTAATATCTGTAGTTAGTGAATTGAACTGATTTTCTGGTCATTGTTTCCTTCAAGATTTTAGAACTAATAGATCCAATCCTCTCACACCTAGATTTTATTCCTAGATTGGAAGAGGAAAACAAAGTATTCCTGCCATTTCAACTCCCAGTTAGTTTCTTAACTTCGAACGAGCAAGTAATTGAACTGAACTAGGGGAATGAACTGAAATAAAGAAAATATTCTTCCTTTACCTGCAGAAGAGGCTGCTGTTGTCAAAAACTGGTTTAGCACTACAACAAATTCTGGTTCCAGTGCATAACCAGTGACTTCCACCAGTCCAGTGGTTTGACTTCCTTTAATATTTGGCAGCAAACATGTACTGCTTAATATTTTTGTATTTAATTTAAATGACCTTAATAGATTATAATCTAAATTTGGACCTTATCAGTTTTTATCCACCCTGCATGCAGAGGCAGAGGGGATAATATGCCCTTGAGTAATTGAAGTAATCTGATCTTATTCAGAATGTGAAATCAGATCTTTTGAGTAGAAAGGTGCTTTTTTGTTGTTGTTACAGTCACTTTTCTGATTATAACTGAATTAAAGTTTAATGTGGAGTATTAGATGTAAAATTTAAAGCAAAATATTCACAATATCCAAGTGAATTAGACTGTATCTGAACTTTCTTGCATATTTCTATCTGACTGTAATTAGACTATATCTGAACTGTGCCTTGGTAAATTCTAAACACTTATTGCTGAACATTAGCATTTTGTTAGCTGTTGGCATTAGTAGGAGAGGGGGAATTCAGATTCTTGGCACTGAAAAATTGTACTTTTCTCCTTCTTCTTCTCAGAAAGGAAGGCCTCTTTCCCCTTTTAAACTACCTATTCTGTTTTTTTACTTAGCTGGCAGTAGAAGAGAGTCTCCCTATGACCCCCTTTTATTTGCTACTGGGAAAGCACAGGCATCAACAACGATCCAAAGAGAATGCAGATCTTGGCACAGCAGTTGTCCAGAGTCACTTAGCCCAAGATTCACCTGCAATCAAAGAGGTGAGGGAGAGTGTGTGTGTGTGAGATAAACATGCATATATAAAAGCATGAAAAATGGAACTTTAATAAAACCAGTGTTTTCTTGTCTCATCAGCTCCTACACACTCCTGCACATGTGTTGCCATCTGCTTCTTTTCTGTGTTCCATTTTTATCAATTCAATGCTGATATCCAAGGAGAATAAAAGGTAAAAACAGTCAAGGCTGGTGGCTTAAATAAGTTTCATATGTCAGTTGGAAAATATCAGCTAGATCTTCCTAAGTGTTGTGGCAGTTTTCCTATTTTTTTTTCATAAGAATGATTATAATTAAGGTGCCATTTCTGCAACCATTTAAATATCTTCTAAAGCTGCTTTTTAAATGCGTAACCTTTCCCCCTAAGCTGTAAGATCTTGTTAGATTGTTATTAGAATCAATCTGTGCCAATTTATTGATTTGGGGCAGGAGGGTAAACTTTCTGGCCTCCATGTAAACATAAGAAAAATTGCCTTTTAAGTTTAGAAATTTCTCATTTCCTATTAAACTGTTTTCAACCTTATTTCAAGGACCAAATCTTTTTTTTAAACGATATTTTTACATAAATGTCTGTTAGACATTCACAGACCTTTCCATTTATTTGTATTAGTAATTGCACTTTGAATCCATGTTCATTTCTACATACTCCTCATTTTAGAAGTCTCAAGAAGTGAATACTCTATCTGTAAAGGAGATCATGAAGGCAAAATTTAAATAGTTAAAATTGGGGGAGAGAAGCCCCCACAGGAGTTCCTAAGGTTTTTTTTAATTAGGACTTAATTTATTGATAGCATGCATAGCAAGCTTACAGGATTAACTGGTTTAGCAGCAATATGCAACACTTTGGTGTGTCGGAGGTGTCTTCATTTATGAAGCTTACTCTTTTGTGAGATGAATGTATGTTCTTGTTTAAAAAAAAAAAAAAAAAAGATAATAGTAATTTTGTAGTAGATTTATTAGCATGCTAAGTACACTGAAACCAATAAAATACTTAGCATGCTAAGATTAACCTTTAGACCGCCTATTCTTGAAAACCTTTTATACATAAGTGTGTACCAAACAATGAATTAGATCTCCAGAGAAACATGGCTGGGTTGTTTTTTTTTTTTTTTTTAATTATTATTCATATTGTGGTAGTGCCCACCACCTCAAACCAGGATTGAGTACCCTATGCATTAGGCATTTCACAAACACTTGCAAAGACATACACCAGACACTAGAAACCTTTGCTGGTACAGGGAAGGGGTGTTTTCTATCTTGTTTTTGCAACATTTTTGTACCAGCAAACGCCATCATGTCGATGCAGTTATAGCAGTATAAAAGTGCTTTTGCCAGTAGAACTTGCTTCGCTCACTAAACCAGCTTAAGCTATATGGGCAACAGCACTTTTTAGCTGGTATAAGCTGTCTCTACATTAGGCGGGTTTGTCAGTAGTCCTGGTTAGAACTATATATATATAGTGTGTGTGTGTGTGTGTGTGTATTTTAAATTATACATACACTTCACGCATATGCAAGTTATATACCATTGACAGGCAGATATGGATACTGACATCAAGATAAAGTGCATAAATGTTTTACATATTTGAATGTCACTGTCTTTAGAGCCCAATCCTACAAATTCTTATGCTCACGTGTAACTTTACTTATTTGGATAGACCCAGTAATTACAATAGGATTTCAGAGGAGTAATGTTACACATGTGTAAGTACTTACAGGATAAGCTGTTAGACTGTATGTGCAGAAATTCTAACCAGGACTACTGACAAACCCGCCTAATGTAGAGACAGCTTATACCAGCTAAAAAGTGCTGTTGCCCATATAGCTTAAGCTGGTTTAGTGAGCGAAGCAAGTTCTACTGGCAAAAGCACTTTTATACTGATATAACTGCATCTACATGATGGCGTTTGCTGGTACAAAAATGTTGCAAAAACAAGATAGAAAACACCCCTTCCCTGTACCAGCAAAGGTTTCTAGTATATATATATAGTGTGTGTGTGTGTGTGTGTGTGTGTGTGTGTGTGTAAATTATACATACACTTCATGCATATGCAAGTTATATACCATTGACAGGCAGATATGGATACTGACATCAAGATGCAGGCAGATATATCTAAGAGATATAGATCGATCTATCTGTATAGGGTGTGTGGTACAGATTTCTTAATTCAGTGATGAGTGTAGGACGCCCATGTTACTCGCAAGCAGAGAGTTATACAGATCATCTCAGACAAGTTCCAATTAAACTTTCAGACAACATGCAGCTGCATGTATTCTGTAGGTAACTATTTTAAACATTTTTATTGGGACTCTTTTTTTGAAACCCATTCTACCTTAATATCATTTGGTCGTCTGCACAAGATTGAGGGAGTGTGAGCAGCAGAGAGGACACTATAAGCAATAACTTTTTAAAATTTCTTTGAAAAGTTAACTGTAATGCTTTTTCTATACTTATAAATGTTGACACTTTAAGGTCTGATATCTCTGCATTCTCCAGGCCTTAAAGATGATATTGTGGCCTGTAGGGAGGGTGGAAAACTCACTCTTCCAATGGTATAAAACACCCATTTCTAGTTCTGTAAAATCATGAGATTATAGCTATTACTGATGCAGGACTGAATATAGTCTATACAGTACCTTATACAAATATAATATGGAGAAAAAAATTATCAGATATGTTTTATTTCAAATAAAACAGCAGGTATTTGGAAGTGTTCAAGGGTTTGGATTGTTATAATAAATCCAGGAGAAATGGATTAGTGGGTAGAGAGTGGGTGAGATGGGCAAAGGTGTGTGATGCATGCAGTTGAACATATAGCTGTTCAGTTTAAGGGATTGTTCCAGTGCCCATTTAAGCCAATGGGAATTTTTCCATCGACTTCAAAGGACATTGGATCAGACCCAAATATTAGGCCTTACTATAGATATTTGTAGTGTGTTTGTGTATATATGTGCAACATATGCTGAGAGTAATCTGTTTAAATTGTAAATTCTTTGAGGCATATCTTTTCCTTGTAAGTAAAGTACCTAGTGCTCTTGCAGTGCTACATAAATAAGTCATATAACGTATATAAATTCACCTGCACAGACAATTTAACTCAGTATCATGGTTTAGTATCGAAACTATATTCTCATTCCTTCTTGTGGTAGAATATGCTAATAGTCTCTCTTTTCCTCTGTCCCCCTACTTTAAAGTGCCGGAGAAGTGGTTGATGAAGTTGAAATGGACAGTGAAAAAGCAGAGGATGAATCAGATGAGGATTTAGAGCTTACTGAGATGGAGCAAGATATAAATCCTACAGAGTTTTTGGGTGAAATTACCCAAACTAAACTGTCTAAATCTCAGGAAAAACAACTGCGAAAGATAAGAAGAATGGACTACAGTTGGGTAGCTGCTCTCTAGATACATCAAGACATGTTGCATTTTATATTTTCTTATGAACTTAAATATTATGTTAATGGATTAAATACTGTGTTCTACCAAAAAGCTCTCTTTCAATCCTTTGTCATAAGTTTCTTATTGGATTCTAATATTTGATGTAAAAGGTATTATTTCAAAGCAAGTATTGTGCAGTTTTAATATATTTTAGTTAAGAAAGGAAGGCTGGTCTTGAGACTAAAGCACAGGATCTGGGTTTTGTCCCCACTCTGTCTCAAACAACTGTTAACCTCTGTCGTTTATTCTCCAACCTGTAAAATGTAGATGATGGGCTTGATTCAATTCTGTATTATATTGGCTGGTGCCCTCAAATATCTAAGGCACAAGAAAGTCTCTGAAAGAGTTCCAGAACCACTGCTCTGTCAGGGATGGCCTACAGAGGGCCCAAAAGTGGGCAGTATTGATCACAAAGGGACAGGCAGCTTTTCCAACCAGGATTTCTATAGACTCTGAACCTTACAAAATAAATAGCAGCAGCTGCTATGAAGTATCTCCTGGAAACCCCAATTGAGGATCAGGGTCCTATTGTGATAGGCTCTGTACAGGCAAGTAACATAGAAGACAGTCCCAGCTGCAGAGAACATACAATCTAGGTGGTGGACAGGATGTGGCAGATGGACAAAACACAACAAGGTGGGAGAAGGAGGTAACTAACAGTTTAGCAGAAAAGCAGACATCTCAGCCAGGCACTGCAAACCCTGACTGTCCTAATCCCCCAGAAATAGCAGCTTACCTGCCCCATCACCACCACTTCCCTTTGCAGCATAGGTGAATGCAGCCTAATATCTCACAGGTTTGAAATATCTCACTGACATTTGTTGGGCACTGAGAGATCTTTGGATATAAGGTGCTTCAGATGTTGAAAGTATTTGTGCATCAATACTTTCTAATGTAACATTTCAAAAATTCCAGTTGACTGAACTTCACCACTTAAAAAGAAACACAGCATCTGTTCTGGAAGGGCAATGAACCCTTTAATGGGCTTTTGGTACATAAATGAAGCAAAGAATAATAGTCAAAGAATAATTTTCAAAAATCTTTTTAACCACTTACGTAATGGGCATTTTGTTGCTCAGCCCCCAACTACCACTGTTTTATCACCAGTGTTAAAATCAGTGTTAGCTTCCTCATCCCCTGTCCCCCGCTAATATAAACATGCCCTTAATTATCTCAATGTAGAGTGTAGAAAGGTTTTTTGAAAAGCTTCCTTTCTTGAGCTCTAAACAAAGGTATACAGAACCATTTGGCTGAGCATATCACTTCCATTTCACTAAAACACAGCTGTTCTTGTTTTACAGTCAATTTATAGTGTTGACTTTTATTAGCAATTTATCCATCACTCATATCTGTTAATTAGACTTGAACAGTTCAAAGCAAGAACCACAAATGCTCAAAGATTATCTAGAGTATGGTGCTTAAGTAGCTTTATCAGCGTAAATCTAGCAATGAAGTGACTTTGTATTCTGAAATCATCAGTGGAAAAAAATTGCTCAGCACTTTTTGCTGATCTGTCCAATGTATAAAAATGTCAAGGAGAAATTTTCTGCGTGGAGCTCTAATGGAATTCCAGAGGGTTCCAGAAGTATCCAGAGCATCACGCAAGGTGACAGTGACCAAGGCAGCATTCAACCCTTTTCCACACAGATGGTCAGACTGAACCAGCGTGTTGGAGACTTCCTCTTTTCTGCCATCTGTGTATAAGAAAATAAAGGAAGAGAACACACAATTCTTCAGTATGGCTTTTTTAGGGTATCATTTATTCTGCTCTATTGTTACAAATAGTGTGGATGTTCTTGTGTATTGAAGTTTTGCACACATCATAATAGAAAATGTATGTACTGTAATGCTACAGAAGGCTTACAGATAAACAGTAACAGGAAACTTCATTATTACTGTGTTTGAGAAACTGATAGATTGCCCAAGAGTTGAAGGAAAGAACAATTGTTGGGAAATGTAATACGGCCTGTCTGCTTTAACTGCCCATCAAGCTTATTTACTGGGCCGGGGGGTGGGGGGGTTCAATAAATAGTTTGATACCAGCAGAATCGCAATGTCGTTATTGTTTAACAGTTCTGTAACTAAAACAGCATATGATGGCTGTGACTGGTTGGATCACACAATCCCCTTGGAAGCTGCCACCGAATGTACCAGGACTACCTCTGCTCCTGTTTTTCCTGCCATCTTAGGTGCTAGCTAGGGGATTCTTTATGATGGCTCCTCTCTCTCCCTTTGTTCTGTTCCCACCCCTTTATATATCTTTTGCATAAGGCGGGAACCCTTTGTCCCTCTGGGTTTCCACCCCCCTCACTGGAAAAGCACCAGGTTAAAGATGGATTCCAGTTCAGGTGACATGATCACATGTCACTGCAAGACTTCATTACCCATTTGCCAACACACACACATACAGGAAGACTCGCAGGTAAAACACTGCCATCTGCAGACAATGGCCCTGGTTAATGGGAGTCAAGATTTCAAACCACCATTAATGGCCCATACTTTGCATAATTACAATAAGCCCTCAGTTATAGTTTATATTTCTAGTTTCAGATACAAGAGTGGTACATTTATACAAATAGAATGATCACACTCAGATTATAAGCTTTGTAATGATACCTTACAAGAGACCTTTTGCATGAAGCATATCCCAGTTACATTATATTCACTTTAAAACCATAGACTGCACAATGTCACGATGGTATATATTGAAATGATTTGCTGAATGGCTTTTATGGGGGAGAGGGGTGTCAACCATATGCTATTCAGTAGCCTAATGAACTCTGGCTTCTTTCTGTTCAAAGGACATTTTATCAGTGAGGAATACAGGCTCAGTAGCTGTTCAAGGGTAGGGTTGCCAGATGTCGGGTCTAAAAGGAATATTGGACACCACAAGTCCGGTCGCCATCTACAGGAGCTAGCGGGGCATGTGGGGGCACATGCCCACCCCACCCCCAGATTGACCTGCCAGGGCAGGGAGAGGGGTTCTGTCCTCCCACAGCCAGGCTCGCTCTCTCTTGCAGGCAGCCGCCAGAGTGGTTGGGAGGCTGGTTGGCTCTCACGCCGACCCCAAGTGGAGCGGCTGGTGTGAGAAGTGGGTGATCCCATCCCTTCCACTCCCCACCCAGGCCCGGCTGCCAGGGTCAGAGTCTGAGTGAGCCAGAAATGGGTCAGAGAGTGGCTGGGCTGTCTGAGAGAGAGCCTGGCTGTGGGAGGCGGTGGCAGTAGGCTACCGCCCCTCCCCCAGGCCCAGCTGCTGGGGGTGGGCTGAACATGCTATGGGGGAGAGAGGAGCAGGTGCAGCGGAAGGAGACTTCCCCCTGCAGGTAACTGGTGGGGTGGGGAGAGTGCAGTGGTCCCTGGCCTCAGTGCCGCCCAGAGGATTCAGGGGCCTGGGGCAAAGCAATTTTGGGGGCCCCTTCCATAAAAAAAAGTTGCAATACTATAGAATACTATATTCTTGTGGGGGGGCCCCTGCAGGGCCTGGGGCAAATTGCCCCACTTGCCCCCCCTCTGGGCAGCCCTGCCTGGCCTGGGCATGGGGGGAAGGGGAGGAGCGAATGGAGGGTTGGTCCTTGTGGGAGGGAGTGGAGCAGGGGTGTCCAGTGTCCAGAAACTGGAAAGTTGGCAACCCTATTAAAGGGCCAACGTCACACTATTCACAGTAAAGTATTACCCGGTTTCCTCCATTCCTATTGTGTCTCTCTAAACATGACCAAGTTCCAGGAAGAGATCAGTGTTTATTCCCTCACCTAGGGTCTAACTCCACACTGCTGCATTTAGTATTGCATTCAAGCTATGAGCCTGCCCTTACCTGATCCATGAAGGCAGTAATGAGCCTGATATCTTATCATTAGGTTCCTCCCCTTACATTCTTCCCAACTTTATAATTCTCATGTAGCATAAGTTTCAAAACCAAACTACTATGTGCACTTGTAGGATGTCTGGACAAAATAGCACCAAATATAAGCAACTATTTAACCCCCTCAAATCTAATACATGAAGTGACTGCAGTGAAGTTGGCACACAGTGTCACCTAACATGCTAAATGTGTGGGCAAACTAACTACCACCAATGCAAAAATAAAGTGTGTTGCTAAAAGGTAAACTATGTCCATTCTTGCTTTATTTTCCCCAATATTGGCAGACATTCATTGCAATGGAAAAACTAACTCTAGTCTCTTAGATCAGTCCCAACACTGGTATATGGATAATATGACCTCCTACCAGCAGATGGAGACAGAAAATAAGCTACTTTCTTTTCATTCAGGTGTGTACCTAAGAAGCAAAAAAAAATAGTGGATTTTACATAGTCGTCCTTATTGAAGTGACAACTGTGAGTCCATAGGTTTTTAGTAAATTCATCAGGTGTTAATATGAAATGTCCATAGACGCAGACTGAGATCCAAGTTCTCTGTCAGTCACCTGGTAGATCTCTTAAGTACTAATCTGCTCTCTATAGTACAATACATGATTCTAGATACTATTATTAAAGAAAGACACCAGCACTATTTCTAAAATCTTTTCTATTCTGTAAATTTAGGGCAGTGGGTATTCACACGTATAGAGAGGGTACAACAGCCTTGAAAACGTGATCTGTGAGGAGAATTTAGCCTTGAGTTTATTTATTCAAACTGACAGTGAATGCCCGAATGGAAGTACTTGATGGACAAGATGATTCCAGTTTCAAAGGAAATTATTCACATTTCCTTAAGCATACTGGTACTTTGAAATGAAAGGTGCTATTTACCATTGTTTATTATTTTTAATTATTTGGAAAACTTGTGATGGGTTGACCATACTTGGCAGCAAGGGAATTATGCAGCTCCTCTTAAACAGGTGGCAATAAGAGCCATATATCACCCTATCTCCGATTTTATGTATCCCACATATTTTTTCTTATTTTGTTTGGTTATTTAGGAAGCTTGTTTGGCTCTGCAGTGCTGTTTTGTTTGGGTTTTTCCTTCCCCCACTTGAGGTAGTCTTCTTACTATGAAATAATATTGATAGCTGCAGAGGCAGAAGAATGGGCTTTGTTTACACCACATTTTAAAAGAAGTTATTTTAGGTACTTTTTAGAGTTTTTATGTTTATTTATTTATACCTGTCTTATGTGCTGTTTTCTTATAGCCTTGGCTATACACAGGGTGACGGGGGGAAAAGAACACTTTTCAAACCTCCAGAAGTTATATAAACTAGCTTGTCTATATAATAAGGCATAGTAATTTTAAGTCCTGCTAGTTACAAACTCCCAGGGACAGAATCACAAGTTTTATAACATTAGAAGAGGGGAAATCTCAACTCTCCAAAGACAATGTGGCTTGTTCTTCTAACCCTGGTGGCTCATAAGATAGCTGATCTTAAAATTATCTTGATCTAGGACTGAATATTGCATGTCCTGAACCTTACACCAGTTTAGGTTTGGGGAGAAAGTCTACATTTCGGGTAAAAAGAAAAAAAAATGGTAGATTTTAAGTAGAAAAAGATGGCTGTTTGAAAGCTTCTCAGGGGCTTGGAATGTAAACAATTCCACAAAAAAGGATTAGTGGACAGAGTGTAGGTGATGTGAGGGTGCCTGTTTTGGAAAGTCCTTATTTTTACAATAAAATAATTACAGTTGTTTTACTCTGTTACACAGAACTTGGGAGAGATTTTTAGAGCATTTCATAAATTCATAGATTCATAGATTCTAGGACTGGAAGGGACCTCGAGAGGTCATCGAGTCCAGTCCCCTGCCCGCATGGCAGGACCAAATACTGTCTAGACCATCCCTGATAGACATTTATCTAACCTACTCTTAAATATCTCAAGAGATGGAGACTCCACAACCTCCCTAGGCAATTTATTCCAGTGTTTAACCACCCTGACAGTTAGGAACTTTTTCCTAATGTCCAACCTAGACCTCCCTTGCTGCAGTTTAAGCCCATTGCTTCTTGTTCTATGCTTAGAGGCTAAGGTGAACAAGTTTTCTCCCTCCTCCTTATGACACCCTTTTAGATACCTGAAAACTGCTATCATGTCCCCTCTCAGTCTTCTCTTTTCCAAACTAAACAAACCCAATTTTTTCAGCCTTCCTTCATAGGTCATGTTCTCAAGACCTTTAATCATTCTTGTTGCTCTTCTCTGGACCCTTTCCAATTTCTCCACATCTTTCTTGAAATGCGGTGCCCAGAACTGGACACAGTACTCCAGCTGGGGCCTAACCAGAGCAGAGTAGAGCGGAAGAATGACTTCTCGTGTCTTGCTCACAACACACCTGTTAATACATCCCAGAATCATGTTTGCTTTTTTTGCAACAGCATCACACTGTTGACTCATATTTAGCTTGTGGTCCACTATAACCCCTAGATCCCTTTCTGCCATACTCCTTCTTAGACAGTCTCTTCCTATTCTGTATGTGTGAAACTGATTTTTTCTTCCTAAGTGGAGCACTTTGCATTTGTCTTTGTTAAACTTCATCCTGTTTAACTCAGACCATTTCTCCAATTTGTCCAGATCATTTTGAATTATGACCCTGTCCTCCAAAGCAGTTGCAATCCCTCCCAGTTTGGTACCATCCGCAAACTTAATAAGCGTACTTTCTATGCCAATATCTAAGTCGTTAATGAAGATATTGAACAGAGCCGGTCCCAAAACAGATCCCTGCGGAGCCCCACTCGTTATGCCTTTCCAGCAGGATTGGGAACCATTAATAACAACTCTTTGAGTACAGTTATCCAGCCAGTTATGCACCCACCTTATAGTAGCCCCATCTAAATTGTATTTGCCTAGTTTATCGATAAGAATATCATGCGAGACCATATCAAATGCCTTACTAAAGTCTAGGTATACCACATCCACAGCTTCTCCCTTATCCACAAGACTCGTTATCCTATCAAATAAAGCTATCAGATTGGTTTGACATGATTTATTCTTTACAAATCTATGCTGGCTGTTCCCTATCACCTTACCACCTTCCAAGTGTTTGCAGATGATTTCCTTAATTACTTGCTCCATTATCTTCCCTGGACAGAAGTTAAACTAACTGGTCTGTAGTTTCCTGGGTTGTTTTTATTTCCCTTTTTATAGATGGGCACTATATTTGCCCTTTTCCCAAAGATAAATCATGGGAGACGGGAGAGATTCCAGAAGACTGGAAAAGGGCAAAGACTGATTTTTAGCTCCTGGCCCCAGGCACGCGATATGGAACAAGGTAATACTCCTGTCACTTGATAGGAATCAAAGCTCATCTGCTACAGGGGTAACTGTTACATTATTGTAGGATAAAGGCAAAATTGAATTATAAATAAACTGGATTAGATAGATATAAGCAACACTACTCTTGAGATGCAGATGGAAATGAAAGTACATAAATCAAGTCGTGAAACTATTAGGTATGGGACAAAGACATAATTGAAAGAAAGAAATGAGGAAGGCATTTGTGACAGGTCTAGTTAAACACTCCCTCTTTGCCATTCACCAGACTGCTGTGAGGGAATCAATTGTTGGATCCTATGTTCTTTAACACTCCTGAGTCTGAACTGAGTCCAGGCATTGCCCCTGTCTTGGGGTCCCTAGGCACATTTTTGGCGTGCAGTTCCTCTACTTAGCACCCCCTTCTGAGTGTTGTGGCCCACAACTGGCTGGCCCCTGTTATCAGTGCTTACCCCTGAAATTCCCCAAAAGCTTAAACACACCTTTTCCCAGAAATCCAGTCATATAGGCATTCTGGATCCACTGGTTTATTCTTCAAGGGCACATGATATGTGTAACATATAACACACACACAGACTTTGCCCAAGATTCTAAAATACCATTACTGTTTATGTAATTGCATGAGAAATACACAGATCTATCCAAAAATAATAAAACCTACATCCATTTACCTGCCTCAGTTTCCTCACCGGTCCCAAGCATTCTCTGGGTTGGGATCAAAGTCCTCTGGGGGAGTCTAAGGTCCTTCTCCTGCCGCTCATGGCTTGATTTCCCAATTATGGAGCCTTTCTAGTTCTTTCTCTCTTCTCCCAGGTCAGCTTGTTTTGCCTTTGGTTGGCCCTCAGCTAAACCAGGTACCCCTGCTTTGAAAGCATGCAATCTGTTCCCCTCTCCTGCCCCAAACTTCCTGTGTGCCTCTTGGCTCTGGTTTACACTACGAGTTTATGTTGAATTTAGCAGCATTAGATCGATTTAACCCTGCACCTGACCACACAATGAAGCCATTTTTGTTGACTTAAAGGGCTCTTAAAATCTATTTCTGTACTCCTCCCCGACGAGGGGATTAGCGCTGAAATCAACATCACCGGGTTGAATTTGGGATAGTGTGGACGTAATTCTACGGTATTGGCCTCCAGGAGCTATCCCAGAGTGCTCCATTGTGACTGCTCTGGACAGCACTCTCAACTGAGATGCACTGGCCAGGTAGACAGGAAAAGCCCTGGGAACTTTTGAATTTCATTTCCTGTTTGGCCAGCATGGCGAGCTGGTCAGCACAGGTGACCATGGAGTCCCAGAATCGCAAAAGATCTCCAGCATGGACCGAACAGGAGGTACTTGATCTGATTGCTGTATGGGGAGAAGAATCCATGCAGCAGGCAAGCAGAGAATCCCTTCTCCCTGGCAGCCAGGAACTGTTCATCACCCTGGAGCCAATACCCTCCCAATCCTCCCAAAGCGGGCTCCCGGACCATGAAGCCAGAGAAGGCACCTCTGGTGAGTGTACCTTTGTAAATATAATACAGGGTTTAAAAGCAAGCATGTTTAATGTTTAATTTCCCCTGAAGACTTGGGATGCATTTGCAACCAGTATAGCTACTGGAAAAGTCTGTTAACATGTCTAGAGATGGAGCGGAAATCCTCCAGGGACATCTCCATGAAACTCTCCTGCAGGTACTCTAAAAGCCTTTGCCATGCAGTGGGTGGAGGCCTGTTCATGCTGAGCTGTTCGCATTTGGCTGAGAGGGATCTTCCCTGATACTAGCCACGCAGTGGGGGCAGGCGGGTGAAGCACATGTGCTATGTAATGTAAATCGCTTGATTCAGTGTGAAATAGTCTTCCCTTTGTTCTCTAAAATGTATCTTTTTAAATACTACTCTCCCTTTTTTTCCTCCCGCAGCTGCAAATGTTTCTACACTGCCCCTATCATCTCCGTCCAGAGACTAATGAGCCTAATGTGGGAGCAAACCGACATGCTCAGGCGTCTGGTGGAGCTGCAGGAAAGGCAGCAGGAGCACAGACCGCCGCTGTAGCCCCTGTATAACCACCTGCCCTCCTCCCCAAGTTCCATATACTCCACACCCAGATGCCCAAGAACACGGGGGGAGGAGGGCGAGGCCATGGGCACCCAGCCACTCCACCCCAGAGGATTGCCCAAGCAACAGAAGGCTGGCATTCAATAAGTTTTGAACTGTAGTATGGCATTGTCCTTCCCTCCTCCCCTCATCCACCCCCCACCCAGTGCTTCCCACCTCACCCACCCCTCCCGGGCTACCTTGTGAGTTTTCCCCCTATTTGTGTGATGAATTAATAAAGAATGCATGATTTTGAAACAATAATTACTTTATTGCCTCTGAAAGCAGTGATTGAAGGGGGGAGGTCGGTTGGCTTACAGGAAAGTAGAGTCAACAAAGGAGGCGGGTTTTCATCACGAAGAAACAAATAGAACTGTCACACCATAATCGGCCACCAGGCAATTTGCCTCAACCTCTCACCCCGTCATAAATGACTCCCCCTTACTCTCACAGATATTGTGGAGCACCCAGCAAGCAGCAATAACAATGGGAATATTGGTTTCGCTGTGGTCTAAACTAGTCAGTAAACTGCGCCAGCAAGCTTTTAAATGTCCAAATGCACATTCTACCACCATTCTGCACTTGCTCAGCCTATAGTTGAACTGATCCTTACTACTGTCCAGGGTGCCTGTGTATGGCTTCATGAGCCATGGCATTAAGGGGTAGGCTGGGTTCCCAAGGATAACTATAGGCATTTCAACATTCCCAACGGTAATTCAACTGTGAGGGCTCCTCTCATCTTGGTATTCTTGTGCTTCAGGGCAGGGGAAAGCAAGTCACAAAGTTCCATGAAAGTGCCCTTACACATGCGAAAAAAAAAGTCGCGATCACGATCGGCGGTAGCTCCACCACGCCGCTCTCTTCTTCGGCAGCACTTCAGCAGCAGGTCCTTGCCTCCGAGAGGGGAATGAGGGACCCGCCGCCGAATTGCCACCGAAGAGCCCGACGTGCCGCCCCTTCCCCTTGGCCACCCCAAGCACCTGCTTGCTGAGCTGGTGCCTGGAGCCGGCCCTGCCTCTTGAGGAGTTGGAGAAAACTGATTATCCTGGTTTTAGCCAACCTCCTTACCATATCCATTGTGTGGTCAGAATACAAATGTTAAGCTTAACTACTCTCCATTTTCCCTAGTCTGGTGGTTACTTCTACAAGCCCTGTCAGCCCTTGGTGGATTCCACATTTACATAGAAGCATTTGGTGATCTAAAAGAAATTAAGATAATCACACACCACAAGATTTAAATAGATGAGCCAGGTTTGCTTTTAAATGTAAACCAGGGACAGTTTCTGTACAGGGACAACACATCAAGTTTTATGGAACATGGATTTCTTATAGAAACTTTCTCAATCTTGAGGCCTCACTGAATCAATGTTCACTCCAAAGAACCAGAACTATCCAGCACCAACTGCATAATAAATGGCTGACAAATATCAAACACATTCCATTTGTGACAAGCATTCCATGCCTGCCATAGACTGAGGTTCCGATTCTACAGTCAGCTGTGTGCAGGTGGACCCTGTGCCTATGCAGAGCCCCATTGAGAATTGCCCTACATTCAGCTTAGCTGCAACATCAGGGTCTAATGTACATTTTTTCCCAATAAAATCTTGTACTTCATGATTACTAACCTTTCCTACCAGAGACTTAGCTATTTCTGTTTACCTTTCAAAGAGGGTAAATTATAGCTATTATTAAGTAGCAGTGACTATATTGTAATAGCTCTTTTTCTTTTATCTTTCCCCCTAATGTTTTTTAGTTGTTTTTGAATGGAAAAAAAATAATAAAAATATTATATAAGGAAGATAGAAAGAAAGAGACAGAATTTATGTCTCAAGAGGTTTTCTCTGTCTTCTAGATCTTCATATTTGATGCACTATGCATTGTATATATCTGACTGCCAATCATTTGGCTATTTTGCACTGGAGTCCCTCTCTTCATATATCTCAATCTGCCAACACCCAAATGTGTGATTTGCCTTTTAAAACCTAGGTAATAGTCAAAATGATTATCAACAATGAATAAAAGAGGGAGCAACTTGAAATGATGTGGGATTTCCTTTCAAAATGTGTGTTTTCTATAACTTTAGACCAAGGTTTTGAAAACTGGGTGCCTAAAGTTAAACTACTAAATCTGGAATTAGATGGTTAAATAAGTGATCTGATCTTCAAAAGTACTGAGTACCTAGCAGCTCTGTGAGAAGAATTTCAGTTACAGGAGTACTTCTTATGATCTTGTGAGTTTGTCTACGGGATTGGAGTTTTAGCCAATGATAGCAATGTGATTTATGATTTTTTTCAAACTTCTGTACAAGATATGTACACCTGCATTACTATTTGCACACACAAAAATTGCTTCACCTACTGAAATGTAGCCATTTCTGGGATGGAACACAGTGGTTGTTTAGCTGACTTCAGAAGGAAAAAAGATGATGCAGAGTATTGTAGCCAGTTGAAATTGTAGAGGGGATTTAGGTAGGCAGATTGTAATTATGTAAAGTGGAATTTATCGGGGACACTAGTTACTCACCTGTAGTTCTTGCAAAAGGCATTTAAGTCACATTTCTGCATAGCTCAGGGCTTTAACCAGTGTATTAACAGAGAAAAAAAGAAAGTAGCTTCCCACAAAAGCTGGGTATCTTTGAACCATCTGATTAAGATTTCTCAATGTACAGCAGTGATTAATTTTGCATTACTGTTAAGAGACTCAGTGTGAAATCCTGGCCCTCTTAAATTCAATGACAAAACTCCCATTAACTTCAATAGTGTTAACATCTCACATTCATACTCTAATCACAAAGAGGTTAATTTTCTATTTCTTGTCTGGATGTGTACCAAAGTCTAAAAACAAACCTGAAAACAGTTCTGTGTCTGGTATAACTGGTTTGGCAAAATTTGCTACAGTCTATATTGGTTGCCCTAAGATTGTTTTTCTTAATATTTTGGATCCATTCACTAAAAATCTTTTTGTTACATGAGGATACACACTGCACAGCATGTAGTCCAAGGAGAGGCCCTCACAGCTCTGGGAATGTGTGCACTATCAGTCTCTCTCTTCCACTGCAACAATAATAGAAATGTTTTTAAAGCCCTTTGTATGCTCAGGAGAAGATCATCTTTTTAATGTAATAAATGAGGATTCCCCTTACTATGTAGCAATGTAAAACATATTGGATCTAATACAGCAACTCCTAATTGCCCTGATACCAAAGCGATAAATAATTAAAAATAAGTCTCAGATAATACAATGGACAATATTAATAGAAAATACTTCCTGTTTGAATGATAAATAACTTCTCTCCTGGTCTCACAGTGGTAATCAACTGGTTAATAGGGGGGTAACCTTTTGACCTTTTCTCAAATTCTTAAATGAAACCCATCCAAGAATTAAGTATTGTTTTATAAAAATTATTGACAGTGGAGCCGTGACCTTCATTTTCTGTTGACCTTTATACATATTGTGTGTTGCCAGGAATTAGACTTATCTAGCAGGAGCAGACATTGTAGCCATAAAACTTGTCTAGTTTCTAGGGGAGGGGGAGAATAGTTCCTGGGGAGAAGAGGAGAGGTGGTCCAGGAAAAAAAAGTAAATAAAGAAGTTATTGTTATGACCTTCTCATATTTCCCTTAGCTTTTCCTTTGTTTTGAAAGAGCACTAATTAATTTAGGTCAAATATATATCATAAAATGGACTATCAATTTCTAACATTTTATGCGGCATCTTACATTGCAATGCAAACAAATGTATGAAAGGTTTTTTTTTATTTTATATTCCTGATAGCATACATGAGACTGCAGATTTGGATTGTGATTTTAAAAAGCTCATCTAGAGACCACAAGAGTTTTCATTTCTCCCCCGAACTGAACAATAAATTGCACAATCTGAAACCTGATTAGCTTCTTAATAAATACAAAGGACTGAGTAACTTAACAAAATAGAAGCAATATATAATAAACTGCTCTTAGCTAAGAGATTTTTACAGCTTGTAAGCCGGTCATATGAAAGTTTTTGAAATAGATGTTTAGTTTAGGTTGTTATAACAGTGACGTAGTTTTTGGAAAGTGCCCTTTGCACGTTACCCGAGCAGCTAGAATTTCAGAGGGCCCATACTCCCTCCTTGTGCTTAGCTTTCATCTTGAGCAGAGGAAGTACAAAGTTCTGAGGTCTCTATGGTTTTTTTTCTAGTCCTCATTAGTGCTTTTTGGTTTTTGTTTTCTTCATATGAAAATGAAGCTATAAGGGATTTGTGAACTTTTTAATAACTCTTTTGACAGATATGACAATTTGGTTTGCTGCTAATTGATGGACAATAAAACCTGCCTAAAATTAACTTTTATTCACAACTATGTATTTATTCACAACTATGTATTTCCTGTTCCTTGCTTTTAATAGCTTTTCCTGTTCCTCTTCACAAATTTACTAATTACAGTGTGTCCCCCCAAGATTTATGTCCATGTTTTTTCTTCACATTTGTGCACAAAAGTCATTCGAATCTGATGCTAGAATCTTAAAACTCCCAAAGGGCTAACAGAACTGTGATGTTGTCAGCAAAGTGACAGCGAAGTGCTTCCTGTTTATTCTCTATTAATGACTCTCTTAGCAAATCTGAGCGGTATCTATTGCTCTCTGAAAATTAAAGCTGTGTTCTGTCTGCTTGCTACATCACTGCCAGCAATAAAGATTTTGGAATTGGAACTCAGCTGACAGTTTGGCTAACAGTGCACAAAACAGTCAAAATACAGCTTTCTCCTCCCTTGTTTGTGTTGGCTATGTGAAGGAGTTGACCACAATAAGCAATTAATATAGTAAGAAAACTTGGTTTGGGTAGTCAGCTTTTCAGATGCGAGCAAGAGGACATGCACAGTAAGAAGCAGCTGAAGAAAGCAACAAGGATCCATTTTTAAAATAATCATTTTTCTGACTGTAGTTGTAATATTAATGCTTTGTTGTAGAGAACAATTCTGGATTAGCAGAGGGAGGGACTAATATCCTAACTGATTTTTTCCATACGAACTTGAAAATCTCTCCCATTACCTTGGTGCAGGCTGCCCAGGTCCCAGACTTAAGGTTAAGTAAGGGCAGCAGTGGGACTAGAAGGGCATTTCTTAATCCCAAAACTGCTTAATGGCTGCAGACCTCCAGTTCCATTGAGGACATTTCCTACGGAGGGTGGAGCAGCCAGCCTACTAGCTGTTTCCTCCTCACTCCACCCCAAGAGGATTGAGGGAGGAGCCATCAGGTGAGAAGGGAGTTGTAGGCGACCTGCCGCAACAGAAAATTAAAGGTAAGTGGGACTTGTGGAGGAGGGGGAAACAATCCTGATTCAGCCTGAATCTTCTCCAAGATTTGAGTGCATGTCACTCAGCCTGCCAAGAACCTAATACAGGATGCAGCATGTGACACTCAAGAATGAGGGTAAAAATAATTATTCCTGCACAAAATTTAAAACGCTGAAGGAGTAAATTCTTTAGTATAAAGAACATTTTCTATAACCTCAGTTTCATGTTTCTTTATTTTTCATGTAAATCATTTTGCCACTAAAAATGACAGAATGCCAAATTTTTGTGTAAAGCCAGTAGCTTTGGGAGTAGGATGAGGAATGTTTGAGTGAAAAGGTTACATCTGAGAGGTATCTTTGTGTGAATTTCAGAGGTGCTTCCTTTCCCATTCAAATCAAAGGCAGGAAAATTTCTCATGGTTTTGGATTTTTTTTTTATTTGAATTTTTCACAGTTCTAGTTTAAAATTAAATGTCAGCAGTAGCTTAATTTTATTTGGGAATTAAAGAACCCGGGTAAGGAATGGGTTGGTCTTCTCCTGCGATATATGTTGTGCCAGGCTTGGAGCCAAAATAATTGCTGTGATCAAAATTGCCAAAATAAAGAAATGTCCCAATTTTTGCTGGTTTCCTTTCTCTCCTTTTCCATTTAAAATAATAGAGATTGAAAGCTGCTCTGTTTCCCACAAGTCACTTCAAAATCATAGAGTTCAGTGCGGGATAGGCTTGTAAAATCTACAGACAAACGCAAAAAAAGCACACAACGTTGGTACCAAAAAGCTTTTTAAGAAATGGAATTGCCCATATTAAAAGAGCCCTTTCCCACTCAGCATTGTGGAAAAAGAAGGATGGGGTTGGGGTAACTATCCAGTATGCTATGAATGGAAATTTTGTGCAGCACTCACTCCCTGAGTTGCTACAGTATGTTATTTCTGGACTGTAGAGCCTGTTAGCAGCCTTGGATCTTATGCTTGCCGGGCTACATGTCTATGGCAGTGGCCGTTAATCTTTCTTTTCCTGTGTGGAATCTACTAGGTAGCTTGAAAAGTGAAGGGGAAAGAAGTCCACATGGCTTGCAGAATATAATCAACTGGTTCAGGTGTGGCCAATAGGCCACACTGATTAAATCATACGTCTTCAAAATGACATAAAACAGACTCCTAGTGAATCAGTTTGGTGTAAATTCCAGGACCATTTGGGCTCTGAATAATGCATTGTTACTAAAATGATTTGTTACTGAATGGGGAAGGGCCGGAGAAAGTCTTTTCTGCTATTTGTATATCTCAGGCCGGTTTATAATTTTGTTGTAAAGTATCAAGTGCACTAAACAAAACTTTGCTACAGCAACAGCAAAACATATAATCCAAAGTAAAATAAATCCATCGGAACTAGTTTATTGTGCAAAGATAGAGTTCATTCACAAGCACCACTGCTTCTAAGACCAGATCAGAAAACGGAGGCAAAGTCCTTAGAGGAACAGTTTTAAAATTTGTGGCCTTCTTATGTGCAGTAAGTTTGAGGCCCTATCTAAAGCAAAAAGTGCTTTTGAGACCAACTACAGCTGCAATTTTTGCAAAACTGTAGGAATGTCACTGAACCAGGAAGAGAAGGGAAAGATATTTGGAACATAGTGTATAGCTGAACTGTTTATTAATCAAGAATTACTCTGCATGTGCTCACTAATAGCTTACTCCTCCAGGCTGCAAACAAAATGTCTCAGTGGGTGGCTGTTTTAGAGACAGAGGAAGTGGTTAAGGGGCATTTGCAAAAAAACAAAAGAGAAAATTGCAGAATCAGAAAACTTTAAAATGAAAAGAAAGAAAAAACCATTTTCTGATCACTTGAGTGTAGCAGAGAATGAGCCTGATTCTCCATCGCCCTGCACCTTTTGCACTCATTTACACCAATGCACAGTGAGTGCAAACCAGTGCCAAATCAGAATGGAACGATATGCACCTACTTTGCATTCACTCTGCACTGGTATAAATGGTTAACGAAGCTGCAGAGCAATGGGAAAATATTATTATTTATATTATCATAATACCTAGCAGCCCTAGTCGTGGACCAGGACACCAGTGAGCGAGGCACCATCCAAACAAGAGAAAAAGGTGATCCCTGCCCAAAAGAGCTCACAATCTAAAGCTAGCCCACAGTTCCTATTTTTACATATATTTAGAAAAAATAACATCTTCCACCTTATGAAATGAAACTGAAATGTGGTGTTAGAAATTTGTTGTCTTTTGTTGTCTCTGTAAGCAGAGTCTGAATGAGCTCTTCCCTGACATCTAGTGGTGAGCTGTGGAAAAGAACTTCAGGAGCTGATCTCATTTGCATGGGCACGCCCACCCTGCTTTCTAAATGTGGGATTCCCAGTCTCCGATTGGGGCAGGAGTAATAAACACTTGTTATCCTTGTTGTGTGAATCAAGGGCAGCAGAACTGTACTTGGCATTCGCCAATTGAGGGACTCATGGTGTGTAATTGTCCCTCAACTAAATGGCACTCGCTAGGCAGGGGACATGGGTTCCAAAGCCCAGTGAGTGGAGAGCAAGTGGGGATAGGTACTTGTACCTGGTGGTGTGGGCCTTGTCTAAGGTCACTAGACATCATCAACCCTTCCTGTCTCCACTGTGTAATAACAGAGCTAATTTAGACTCAATTGAGAGTCTTGTTACAGGCTGCAGAGCTAAAATCACTGATACCTAGGTCTAAGTAGTAGACCTGCTTTGGGATAGTGTCTCTGATGCAAGAGATTGCCTAGTGGCTCCCCCACTAACATCTAAAATCGCTGAGAGCTATGTTGGGGGGGGAGGGGGGATCCTGAAGACATCTTGGTGCAGCAGGCGGTGAGGCGTGATGAGCAGCCAACAGGATGGGTGGCTGGCGGAGGTGCCAGAGCAGAGCCCTGCATAGAGGGGCAGCGAGTCAGTGCCTGAGCAGTGGAGCGAGTAAGGTGCCTCCTTACCCCCACTCCACCCAGGGTGGGAGGTGAACTCTGCAGATGCCCAGGGGATGGTGTGTAATTGTCCCAGGTCACTGGGTGGGGGCTCAAGTTGGTTTTGTGTTGTATTGTTGAAAAGGAACCCCTAGATACTGAACCTGGCCCTTGTGGCTGCCAACTCTGACTGGCAGAAGGGTTACATAGTAATTCGCATTATTGTAATGATCTTTAACTAGAAATATCCCCAAACTTCACAAATAGAGTGTTGGATATACTATATACAGGTAGGGATCATTTCACCCACAATGTTGCTGTGCACTGTCCATTATACAATAATTTATGACAGAAAGTGCGTAACACTTATCCAGTTTAAGAGAATTTAGATAGGCAGAATATAAAGGGATAGGTGAATTAGGAGCGAATTCTGAAGAAGGCAATTTAGAAAACAATGAATAAGATGTCAATGGTCTGGAAATATAATCAGATAGGAGTGTAGGCAGATATGATGAGAGAAATGACCGCACCTTAAGTGGGGGTGGGGGACATGTTGTCTGGCTTGCCGGGGGAAGGAGTATAGTGTTTTCCGGGTGGGGAGTGAGAGAGGAACAGAAGCTGCTGCAAATGTTGAGTTGGTCAGTATAGCAATGCTGACTCATCTCCCAGGGACCAGAAGAGCTGGGGAGTTGATAAGGGGCAAGCCCAGCAGGAGAAGCCCTTTTTCCCCAGACCAGGTGGATCAGCACCCCCACCCTCCCTTCCCTTGGAAGTGGCACAATACCAGGCTTGGTCGGGACCTGCAGTGGTCATCACGCTAGCCACTTCTTTCTAGGGGGGCTGGAAAGGAATTTTTTCCTTACCACCAGATTGGCCAAAGTGGAGTATGAGTGCGGGGGAGGGGGAGTTCGCCTTCCCCACAGCAGGTTCGGGGGGGGCTTTGTTATGGTGAATAGGGAAGGAGTTAGGCGATAATGTCATTAGGGAAGTGTGGGGCAGATGTCCAGTGCAAGTACTCCATAGGGAAGGGACACAGTGAGCAGATAAATGGCTTGGTAAAAGACTTCAAGGAGGTGTTTCTTAAAGAAGCGGAATGCAGGGGGGGCAGTTCGGACTTCTATGAGAGCCAACCCCCCACTTTCTTATAGCTCACCTTAACCCTTGTTTGAGGGGGAGATGATAAGGTCCCAGCAATGGGTTGGCTGGGCACCAGGATGGAAAAAGGGGCGGAGGGGGTGTCTGGCAGAAGCCCCTGGGTGGATATTGAAATTATCATGAAGTTACCTGCACTGTACACTTTTATCTGCTGAGTAGTCCCAGACATGTAATAATAAAGTTGCGGCCTCATTAAACCATATCCAGTGTTTCCTTTCCTTTCAGTATAGCCAGAAAACAGCAATTAACAGGAAGAGATCTGTAATTCTTAAGTACATTTTCTGGAAACAAATATCAGGCCTAAAATTCTTTAACTGATAATCCTAGAAATGACATATGTGATAATCCTAAGGAAATGAAAAAGTTTTTGAGAGAAGTAAAATTGCTCTGGAGTCAAATATAGGCAATATCTGAGAAGTATTATTTAAATTTTCCTCACATAATTGTTCTGTAGCGAGAACTTAGAAGTGATATGATATGTCTGTATTAGTGAATACTCATGGTAAACCACCCCTCTAAGCCCAAATCCTGATAGGAATGGTAAGGTTTTGTTGTTGTTTTTTAAGTGTGTTTGTGCTTTTCCTATTTACATAGGCTTGTTGTTAGGGAAATAAAATGGCGCCAGCTACCTTCTGCCTTGAGGAATTTTGGCGGGAAGGGAACAACAGGGTAACTGGTATACACAGAAGAATTTTCTTAACACTTCATTAAAATAATCATTTTAATTCATTTTTTTTTAACTTGGTAAAATCTGTAAGCTGAAAAGCCATCTAGAAGATCTACAGAATTTAGCTGGGGTGAAACCAACAGGGTTCTATAGAAATTATTCTGAAAACCTTTAGAAATTAATCTTTTCATAAATTTGGGTGGGGGATGTTTGTTTTTGAAAAATAATATAGAATTTTATAGCACTGACATAATTTTCTATTAACTTCTATAGATGTCATAGAGCTGTGTAAAAAGGTAGCATTTTTGTTAAATTCAGTAGGATTAAAATAATTATTTTAAAAAATAGAATCCATGAAGTAGAAAGATGCATTTAATTTTTCCTCAATCTATTTCAAAACTGAATTTGACTACAAAAATGTTAATTAGTAATATCACACTGAACAGGAAGTAGTTACTCTGTAAAAAACCCAGACTGCCACTGTTTTGTAGTAGCTTGGTTAAACCTGAATTGCCTAGCTATTCATATAAACTATCAAAGGAATTAGAAATCCAATGCATGTTATAAATATACACCAGAAAATTTAACACAGCATTAAAGAAGCAAATATCTAAAAAAGAAAAATTAAGATATTGCAAAACAGTGAGGAAACTCGAAAATAAGCGAGGAATTTTAAAAAGACATGGACGTGTTATCAGGAGAACATTGCATGAAAAGAAACATGTATTCCCATTGATATATTACATAGCAACATAAGACTTAGGGCCATATTATTCCCTCTATTTTTTGGCTCAGATGAATTTGAAAGGGATGGCAAACATACTCTATTGGCCAAAATTCTGTCAGATGGAAAGATTGGGTTGAGTCAACAAAGTATCCTCATCTTACCACATCAGAGCTCTTCCTCATGAAATTTGTGTGTTTATGGCTCCACAGTTTTAGGTGGGGGTGCTTGGACAGGGAGTGGGAGTGAGACGCATCCACTTCTCTGGAGTTCTTTGTGGCCAGCTATTACCTCATCCTGCTGCAACAGAAGTTCCAATGAATATATAGTCCTCTACATCCATAGGGGGCTGATGGGGCAGAAATTGGGGCTTTCAAACAACAGACCCAGTAAATGGAATACAGTTTGGCTCTACTAGTATTTATGGCTTCAAAAGTAAACAAATTACAACCCAGAAGCAGGTAACAAGGCAAGAAGGCCAACAGTGTTTACATAGAAAAAAATATTTTTGATTTGCAGTTATAGGCTGTGAAGACATGTTTTTTATCCCATGTTATTTACCACCTCTATTTAAAAGGGTATTTCATGGAAACTCTAGTACATGAGTCTTTTAAACCTAGACTGCACAACATACTCTCAAATAAATTGTAGAGAACAAACCTTTACTGGCAGGGGTATAGACAAGATGACCTAACAAGGTTTGTCTGTTTCTGGGGCTAAATTAAGCAGGTTTCCTGGCTCCCTGAAGTCACAAAGCAACAAGTTGCCTAAGCAACAGCTTAAGAGGGATATAACACCTGTCAAATATTTCTAAGCTGGTAATATTTGTCAATTTGATCTATGTCAAACCATCTGGTCCATGTAATCTTTTACTACAATGGTACTTGAGTGCCCAGGAAGGAAAAGAAGAATTTAGTGCAGGACACTTATACAGCTAGGAGTAATGAAATTACAATAAGAAAGGGAAAATTTAGCTTGACTGTTAGGAAAAACTTTCTTGATAGCAAGATGTATGAGGCAGTGGAAAATTGGATGCCCCCTCCCTTAGAACTTTTAAAATTAGACTGGACAAAACATGAGAAAATGTACTGTGGGGAAAAAGACCATCACAGGGAGGGAGATGGATAAGATGGTGTAAATTGGTCATTTTCATCTCTAACTTCTATGAATCTAGTGATGTGTGCAATGAAGGTATGAGTATATTTTATTAACCATTTTTATTGTATATGCACTTTAGAGGTACAAGTCCAAAACAATAACATATGTAATTGGTATGTAGGCACAATGTGGAGGTAGTAGAGTAGTTGGGGAGAAAACACAGCACCTATTATTGATAATGGTATCCCAGGATTATGTATAATGACATGAAATTATATTATTAAAAAAGGAATAGAAACACCCACAGGCCATAGACTTGTCCAGTAGCAAAATTTTGAAAGAAACAATACTTTCATTCATATTTGACACGTTTGTTAAATAATTAAAACCATTAAGCCAATTTTTAAAATCAAAGGGTATATTCTGTAGTACAAAGCAAGTACTTCATACCATATCCTTCCCTGATGGTTCATTCAGTGGTATTACACTGGTAGGTCTGGGAAGGTCTAATATCACTGAATAAGCAGATTTTGCTGAATTTCCAGTTTGTCAAGCTGTGTCAATAGTACATACCGCCATGCTGAGTAAGATCACTCATTTAAAATAGAAAACATGATCTGGGTGGGCTATTCAAGGTTTTAAGTCAGCCATTTTTTAAACATCTTACTACAGTAAAATTACTGGGAGATCTTATATTTACCTTAACTTTCATACACAAATTCTCATTACATCCAAAACACTTAAAGTAAATCATCCATTATTTGTGAGTTACTGCTACTGAGATTGCAGTTCATAGAGTAGACTTGAGATCCTTGAAATACTTCTTAAATATGATGCAGGTCACCACTTCATAGCAAAGAATTTATTTCCCTTAAATAGTTTCTTGGCTATAATTTGAGCAATACAGATTCATAGCTACGGTGAAAGAAATGGAATCAGTAAGTGGAATGCAGATTTGAATATGCAAAAATCTAAGGAAACCAACCTACAGCCTACAGTAACTAGTAAACGGGATTAGATGTTAGTTCACACTAAGGGTATGTCTACACTACCCACTGGACGTGATAAATTGACCCCCGAGTGCTCTCCCGTCTACTCCTGTACTCCAGCGCTGCAAGAGGCACAGGCAGAGTCGACGGGGGAGCGGCAGCAGTCGACTCACCACAGTGAAGACACCACAGTAAGTCGATCTAAGTACTTCGACTTCAGCTTTATTCACATAGCTGAAGTTGAGTAACTTAAATTAAATTCCCCCTTTCCCCCCCAGTGTAGACCAGGGCATAGTTTGTTATCAATGCTGTATTTCTGGAACTCAGCTCCACCAATTGGTCACTGCGAAGGGGCCTGATTTTCAAAAGAGCTTAGCTCAGCTCCCATTTAGGAAACAAAATAAATGCGCTGAGAGCTAAACACTTAACATGCAAAATAAATAATGATAGGTGGAGAATGTCTGATTTTTGTTGATTGTACTTTCTAAAACTCTACATGTATTCTCATTTATAGTTAATCATTTAAAAATTGGTCTGTCTTAGGGACAGATAGATCACATGAACGAAGATTCACAGCAGGATCCACAATTACTGACAGCTTCTTAAATTGCTGACTTCAAAGGCACCATAACATCAATGAAGACACAAAGCCTGGAAACAGAGGACCTAATTAAAATAATTACTGTGCAGTTTTTGGTTCCTTGAACATGAGTTTGGTTTCATATTTTGCCAGGTAAGCTATTTTGTAAAAACTGCACCCAAAAAACCTCATGAGCTTCTGCTCTTATCCTATGAGCATGTGCTCAAAAGCAAAATCATATGACTGACGTGCCATTTTTTTCCTCCTTAAATGATATCTCAGAATCAACATGTCCGATCATTGAACTGGTCACAAGTCCCAGTGTTTTTCCCCCTTGAAGTTGCTAATAGAGAATACACAGAGGAAAGAGCTGACAGACCAAATATGCTGCGGTTTGAATCAGTTATGTAATGGGATCTGGCATCGTTAGCAATCTTCATAGTCTTCCCAGTGAACACACATTCTTACTAACCACAAAAACAGAACGGGCATTGAGTAACAAACTGCCTTTGTTGTAGTAATGTGATCATTTCTAATTTTAAAAAATGTTTTTCAACTTTTCTATTACCTTTTTGTGCTATCTTTTTATGAAAAAAAATATCCTGGAAAGGAGTGAACCATCCGGTAGATAAAATGTGGGAGAGAATAGCTGCTGCTACAGTCTTTGCAATGTGACCGGAATCTACTCCCCAGAAGACTTTTGCTGCTGCAGAAAGATCCTAGAGTGGGAAAACCAAACAGAGAAAAAATTACATAAAGCAGCTCCTGCAGCTCAAACACCATGTCCTGCCACCAACTTGATCACATTTAGTGGTAGCATTTCTTGGCTATCTCAAAGTGCACTTTCAGTCTAGATGGCTTTTACTTTAGAGAAAGGAAAACAAAGAAAGGATAAACAAATATAAACCTCCTGGACTGAAAAAGCAAGGAATGTGCGTCTCATTCTGTAAGATTCCCTGTCTTGAATTTCCCGAATTCCCTGTCCCACACTCATTGACAAATGTTAGCTGACACAATATTAGATTTGTCAATTTAGACAAAAGAACTTGACGGGGAAGAGGTAACCAGATTCCTTTAAAAGTGGATCCATGGGAATTTGAATTGTGTTTTGGATTCCATTTATAAAAGAGTATTCAGTGATTAGCAACACAGACAACTGTTTTCTGGGTATTGGAGAGCAGAGAGAGAGAGATCAAAACAGTAGTGCAGGAATCTCCAGCACTAGCATACACAGGAATAGGATTTCCTTCCCACCCCCAAGTTAGCTGGCTTAGTAGCAAGACTTCCTTCCATTTAAAAATGTATTTCATACAAGTGGGAATGAAAGCACGACTCCTGCAACTCAATAAATCACATAGCCATCTTGACAGAAAAGTCATATGTGTTTTGGGAGACAGAAGGTCAAATCCAGGGATGTAATATGCAAGTTTAACTTCTCATGATCCCTTGTTCTCAATTAAATTCTCTTATGCTCCTTTAGGATGGAGACTACTTTTACTTACATCTCTTCCTGGTCTCTCAGGGTATAAATTACACCAATTTAGAATCCTTCATATATTGGTAGAGTGGGTGTGCACAGCTGCAAGGGACTCTGAGGTGCAAGGCAGTCTGATTTGCAGGGAGTATATTAATATAAGGGAGTGTAACTGACATATTCACCCTGCATTTGGCTCTCCAACTTCGGGGGAATCTAAACAAATAAAAAATGTAAAGTTTAGAGGAAATCTAAGTTAGTGTGACTGAGAAGACTGGAAGAAAGTATAATTTACACCAGTTTGACTCCCTCTAGACTTTCTTGGATTTCCCTGACTCACCTTTGAAATTGGCCCAGACTCTGTCAAAAAAACTTTGCTGAAGCAACCAACCAATGATGTGTAAAGCTGAACGAACATAAAGGTTTACACTTAGATGGTGACATAAATATTAGAACCAATGTCCATTAATCTTTATTGTCTCTATGTAACAAGTAGCTATAGACAAATAAGATAAATTGTTAATCTGTTACATCCTTCCTAGGAAAGGAAGGAGACCTTTTGACTCAATAACTTACTATTCTTAAGAGTTAACACTCAGTCCTGAAGATAATCCCATTGATTTTCAATATAGCTGGGCTATTTTCCTTATTGTTACCAGAGCTCCTTGGAACCTCCCCTGACTCCAATGTTCTTATTACTAGGCACATGCAAAGTGTGAAAAAAGATAGATCTCGTCTTAAATGTTTTTAGTTACTTTTGCTATTGCACCAGTTCAGGAGTTTCCTCTTCTCCCCCTCTCTAAACCCAAATGTTTAGACAATCTGAAGAGCTTGTAATAAAGGGCTGGAGTATACACCTGAAATAACTTACAATAAGTACATCAGTATTGAAATAGGTAGCTATAAATTTTCTTAGATAACTATAAGGGTAATAACTATAATTCTTCTCTGAGTGATTGCACATGTGCATTCCACTCTTGGTGTGTATGAGTTCTATGTACAGTCACTGGAATTTTTTTCTCTCAATGTTAACCTATCGGGGTGGCTTGTGCACCCCCTGCTGCCACATGTTGCTGGCATTGGTATAAGGGCCAGCTGACCCAGAGTCCCTTCAGTTTCTTCTCACCACCTATGACAATGGCACATATCCATTCCATGACCTGTCCTCCGACCCTTCTGCACCAGAGTTTCTGGAAAGAAAGAACTGACACCAGTGGTGCATGGCAGCAGAGTGCGCTTGAGCCACCCTGACAATACCACACCAAGAGTGGAACGGACGTGTGCAACACACTTTGAAGAACCACAGTTATGAAAGGTTAATAACCATTTTTTTCAGTGGGTATTTCATTGTAAATACATTATTTGGTTAATGTTGTCATTTCTCTCTTTTAAGGAAACAGAAACAATACGCATGGTTTATGCACGTATCCAACACAGTGTGAATTTTTAAAGGCAAATATTCACAATCTGAAATTCTACATGATTGACAGAACAAGAATTTTTAACTGAAGGAATCAGGGCCTTTAACTGCTTTGTGATCCAATCAGTACAGCAGTAGTAAAATAAGATAATTAATAAAAAATCAAGCAATCATTTAATTATTCCTTAAATAGATAAAAGGAATTGCTCAATTTTTGTAACTTAAATATTTTATTCTAAAATTGACAATATAATATGAATATTAAACACACGCAGATATTCATATTGGTGTTATTAATATTCCAATATGTATCTTTTAAAACTCAGTTATTTAAATCAAGAATTACACATGAAGTATGTTCTGTAGAAGATACGAATTCAAACATACTTTTATAGCTGGCAATTTATTACAAGTGCAAAGGATAGCAAGCATGTTTTCACTGTTGTGTGTAAGAAATAATAAAGGCATGGCTACTGATGATTAAAGTATAAATGTAAAGAAGATGAGTGTAATTTAGAAGTAAATGACATAGGAAAATGTCACTCAGCTATTTAAAACTGGACTAGTAAGGAATATACTACAGGGAAAAACCCGGCACAGGCTGAATGTGGATAGTTCTTTTCCATGTAAAATCACTGAATCCATGAAAGATTTAATTGATAGCTGTTTTGCTTCTAGAGATTGCAAAATACTTACCACTCAAGAAAGAAATCTTGGAGTCATTGTGATTAGTTCTCTGAAAACATCTCCTCAATATGCAGCAGCAGTCAAAAAAACTAACAGAATGTTAGGAACCATTAGGAAAGGGATAGATATCATAATGCCACTATATAAATACATGGTACACCCACACCTTGAATACTGCATGAAGCTCTGGTCACCCCATCTCAAAAAAGCTGTATTAGAGTTGGAAAAAGTACAGAGAAGGGCAACAAAAATGATTAGGCGTATGCAATAGCTTCCATACAAAGAGAGATTATAAAAACTGGGACTGTTCATTTTAGAAAAGAGATGGCTAAGGGGGGATACGATAGAGATCTATAAAATCATGAAAGATTTGGAGAAAGTGAATAGTGAAGTGTTATTTACCCCTTCATATAGCACAAGAATTAGGGGTCATCCAATGAAAGCAAAAGGGAGCAGATTTAAAACAAACAAAAGGAAGTACTTCTTCACACCGTGGACATTCAACCAGTGGAACTCATTGCCGTGGATGTTGTAAAGACCAAAAGTATAACTGGGTTCAAAAAAGAATTAGATAATTTTCATGGAGGATAAGTCCATGAATGGCTATTAGCCAAGATGGTCAGGTACGCAACCCCATGCTCTGAGTGTCTTTTAATCTCAAACTGCCAGACACTGGGACTAGATGACATTCTTATATCAATGCTCTATTCATGCTCTAATGGCTCTATCCCATTCTACTTGCGTTTTTCATTCTGTGCTCATCACCAGGGTGTCTGATCTCCTTTGGATGTCTTACATTTCCCTGCCTTCAAAAAAAGGCCAGATTTCTCAGCTACTGCAACCCCTGCAACCTCAAAGACCTGGGCTCTTTGGTCAAATAGAAATTCAGGATTTCCCCCTCCTTTGGGGAAAAATGATGCGGGGCAAAGAGGAGAGAGGCATCAGATGATTTAGGACCTGGCGAAAGGGGCTCAGGTAAGCCATTGACTGCACACTTTCACTCTCAGATCAGCAGCTCCCACCCAGGGGATCAGAGTAGGCTGGGGTTTTGTGATCTGTTGTGGGCAATGCACAAATCATCCATTTGGAAGTAGGAGGGAATTTTCCCTTTCCGCCAGATTGACCAGGGCAGGATGGGATTTTTCACTTTTCCCCCAGCAGCTCCAGGATCCAGTTGGGTAGGTCAGGAGGTTAGGACCAATTAAAACATTGATCAGAAGAATTACACACAGCAAAATAACACAAAACACGTCCAACTTTAGTTTCAAGTTTCGTTTTGTTTCATTATTGATTCTTAGATTTGTATTTGCCAAAAGTTACTTATCTCTCTCTGAGCCTTAACCTACCAAAGTTAAATCCAGGCCATAGAAAAGACAAGGGAAGTGAATGACATGTGAAATAAAGACCATGTGAAGAATTTGCCCTCTGTTCATAAGTAACCTATGGAAGTCAGCCTCTGACATTCAACTTCTCTGTTGCATTTCTGCTTTTTCAAGCATAGAAGAAACAAGGAATAACTTCAAGGAAATGAAACTACATGTTTGCAAGTATCCATGTGATTATAGTTATTATATCTGATCCAAGAAACATGAGTTTTTATTTAAAACTGAAATTCTCAAAGAGACGCTTCAGGTAATTACAAGCCAGAATGTGAATAGCTTCTACATGAGAAGTGGGTAGAAGGTTAAAAAAACTCCTTACCACCATCTTTGTGCTTTGGAGCAAGGCCTACTTCAGGGGTCGGCAGCCTCTGGCACGCGGCTTGCCAGGGTAAGCACCCTGGCGGGCCAGGCCAGTTTGTTTACCTGCCGCATCGGCAGATTCAGCCGATCGCGGCTCCCACTGGCCGCGGTTCGCTGTCCCAGGCCAATGGGGGCTGTGGGAATTGGCGCGGGCGAGGGATGTGCTGGCCGCAGTTTCCCGCAGCCCCCATTGGCCTGGAACAGCGAACCGCAGCCAGTGGGAGCCGCGATCGGCCAAACCTGCCGACGCGGCAGGTAAATAAACTGGCCCGGCCCGCCAGGGTGCTTACCCTGGTGAGCCGCGTGCCAGAGGTTGCCGACCCCTGGCCTAGTTATAACTTCAACTTCCCAAATGAAAGGATTATGGACCTGATCCAACCCCCCTGAAGTCAATGAAAAAACTCACATTGACTTCAGTTGGTTTTGTATCAGACCATGTGGCCCCAATCCAGCAAAGTACTTAAGCATAAGTGTAATTTTAAGTACATAAATTCTCCCATTGACTCCTACTTTGGATTCAACAAAAAGACTATTCATGTTCTTACACACAAGTTTTAGTGCTTTATTGGATTAGGGTCTTAGTTTGGCTAGTACTGACAGTAGTGGTAGTCAGTTTAAAGAAGAGTGTGTGAGGGCAGGCCGTGGCTATGTCTCCTGCTACACTGGCCGGCTGAGCTGAGACAGCATGGAGGAGAGTGCATGCTGCACCTTTTAAAAGGATGCAGCAAGAAATGTTTTAGCCAGCATACCCAGTGGTATTTTGCCTTGATCACTGAATCTCTACACCCACTTTAACATGGGCCCCTGTTTATATTCCACAGTCTTGTCCCGGTGCATATGTTATTGGAAAATTTCAAATTAATCTTGGTGGAATGTTTAGAACCGTCACAATTTTCTTTTGTGCTTCATATATTAATACATTTCCTTAATAAAATAATAGAATATTTTTCTACAAGAGAAATGTTGATTACAACAAACTAATTTCACATATGTAAGTAAAAGAGACAAGAGGAGTGGTTAATGAATACAGAAAATATTGTGTTTTTATTGTGATATATCTGCCTGGTTTAACATAATAATCTGCCACTTCAGCCAACTCGACATATGTATAGAAGAAATGCTATGCACTGTAGCCATGCTGCAAATCAGATTAATATGTTCACTCAGTTGATATGACTATCAGTGATCTGTTATACTAAGAGCTCACTGCTGTTCCTAATGAAGCCAGTGGAAGTTTTGCCATTGACTATTGTTGGAGCAATATTCAACTCTAAAATGTTCTTTTGAGGAGGATTGGATGACTTGTTGGATTAATACATTGATACAGAGCATTTTACTTCTAGGTCACTTGTTTGAGTCTCTTCTAATTTAATGATTCCTTGGTTATATAGACTTCTGTTGTCAGCTACACTGCACATTGTGGCTGTATGTTTAGAACTCAAGACCTTCTGTCCACCCTTTTAGACCTTAAAACGTGTGCAAAGCAGGAGTATTATTAGAGCTTATATTCAGTGTGTATCAGAGACTTGAGAATGGCATGATCTCACAGAGAGCTCAGCAGATCTGAAATTCCATCCCCATAGGACACTAGCTATTCTATTATGACATGTCAGTGTTAAACAAAAGTCATAATCATCTGATGGCAGTTTTGTGGCCTATGTGCAATGGCGCTGGGACAATTTGTATAGTGGGGGAGCTGAGAGCCATTGAACCAAACTGTAAATCCTGTATATGAAGGAAATCACTTCAAGCCAGGGTGTGCAGCAGCACCCCGAGGATCCCTAGTTCCATCACCTATACCTATGTGAGATGGGTTGATGATTTCAGATTGGTGGGAAGGTATGGGGAAGCTTACATTATTATTGACCTTGCAGTGCCTGCTCCCAAGTTTCATTGACAGTCAATGGGACAGAGGTTCCTAAGGCCCAGATCTTCAAATTTAGGGGCCTAACTCTCATTGAAGTTAGTGGGAGTTAAGCATCTAAGTATCTTTGAGGATCTGGGCATAGCTCACTTAAATTTTCAAAAATGCCTTGCTCTATACACATTTACAAATTTCTCACCTTTTAAAGTTTAATGGAGACAACTAAACAGTTCTTTCAGATTCTATTTAAATAATCAAGGAGACCGGGAAAAAAATCTAATAATCTAATGTAATAATCAAAGGGTGAAATAACTCAGTGTGTTTAAGCGTGATTAAGCATGTGAAGCTGTGAATTATTTCACTGATTCATACATGTTAAAACCTTTTGCTTAGACTGATATTTATTATTAATAAGGGCTGGTGATGATGCTTGTTAACAATAGGTTTGAAGATGTGGTCAACATGTCCCAGAACTAGGATATGTGAAACATCACCCCTCTTAACACTTTTGTGGATAGTTACATTATATGAGTGTATTCATAATAAAATAGTTGGGACTGATCAATAGTCCAGGGAAACTAATTAAGCAACCTGAAGAACTGAAAAGCTGTTTATATCTGCTATATATTTGAGTAATTGTGTACATTAGCATCCACTTGTAAAAATAGTTTAAAAAACCTAGACTTTGGCTTAGTATTGTTTGAGCCGAAAGCGGAAAATCCTCAGATATTACATAAGGTTATGTGATTGTTTTATGTAGCAACTTTGTGAAATTTCCAATGAAAACTAAGGCTTGTGGCTGAATGTGATTTTAAAAATTAATATTGGTAGTCATGAACCTGCACTAACAATGGACTAAATACATCCCGTGACCTGAGAACAGAACTCCCATTGGCAGCAGTAAGGATCAAGAAGCATATGGCCTTAAAAGTGGAAAGTTAAAAATGCAGTATTTCTACAATAAGTTGTATTTGTGATTATGAAAACTCTTACTCATAAAGTAACAGTTTATTTGCTTTTTTTCATTAATAAGACAGTGCTAAATCAGTTTCTGAATTATCTGAAATGTTTGCAACTAATTTTAAAAGTTTGAAATGGAAATTGACATCAAGTTAATGGAGAATAACTAAATCCCTGGGTATGCTCAGAACCTTGCAGGTTTGGGCCCAGAACTGATAAGGCTAGTCTCATAAGTGTTGCAGGATCCAGCCTTTATACTATGTTTATGTCACTCTCCTTTTATTAACAGCCATTTTCATAGCTTGAGAAAGAAAACATTAGGTGAAGGAAAATTTGTTTCATCTTTTGAACTTATGGAAAGGTGGAGATCACATGCAGATTGCTCTCAGTGAATGTTTCAACTTAAACAAAATGTTATTCAGGTTAAGTGATTTCAGGGCCTGATTTTGCAAGGTGTTTTATGTTTTTCCAGATACAAAGAGCAGACTGCACACTCTGGCTGATGAATATTTAATTTTAGATTAAGGGAAATAAAAAATGAAAATAAAGTCTCCACAAGAAAGCACACTGTGTATCCGCAAGAGACTGTATATGAACTTGGGGAAGGGGGAAAGAGGGCAGAGACAGCAAACTCCTAGAAATTTTTAGTGAAGTGCTCAGTAAATAAAATAATAACATTTACACAGGCATCCAGAGGTGGATGCATTTCAGTAGAGTATATGTGATCCCAATCTATATAAAGGGTCAAATCCTCAGTGCTCAATGATGCTGGGCTGATTTACACCGAGTGAAGATCTGGCCCCAAGTCAATAGAGTACTTTGGCTAAAAGATAATAAGAGTAAGAGCAAGATATTGTTATACTCTTTTAGTTGTCTCTCATTTGCTTGACAATAGTCTGGATTGTCTCTGATTTCTGTTTAAAGAATTGCAGAATATACTGAAGCGCTCAACTCTTATTAGAGATCTCAGTTTGGTGTGTTGTTTGGTACTTTGACTAATTTCAATATTTTTAGTATTTGAAATAGACTGCTTGGGAAAATTCCATTTGTGGTGGGATGAAAACCTCATGGTGCCTGCCAAGAGTATGTGGGAGCGAGAGCTGAACTTTGCTTACACTGTAGCTCAGAAGCCTTGATATCTGTAATGCTTTCATTCAGGCCTTACTTACTGAAAATGTAAAACCTCAGGGAGCCTAGAGAAAAGCTTTACTTTTAAGATACAGGTTAATATTTGTCAAGCCAGTGGCTGCAGGTGGGTTTTTGGCTGTAACATGAAGCTGGTCTTAGTACAGCTTTTTTCAAAATCTCTTCTCTTTTTAAACACTTTTTTTCTGCATGCTGACTTGCGGAATCAGCCCCCTATTGCCGGAAGCAGCAGATGGGAAAGTTAGGATGTGAGATGCCTCAGCCTCCAGTCCTGTTGCCTAATAGAGGGACCAACAGCCTGTGAGTTGCTGAGTCAGTTTAGGAGCACCAAAACATTCAGAGTCCCTTGCTGGTTAGATTACTTGTGCCAAAGAATGACCCTGCTGATTTAAGTGGTTAAACTGTCTGAAATTCTTTGGATGTGGCTTTTCTGCTCACCTCAATCTTACCACCTCCATCTGACACAACACAGATATCATCATCTCACTGTCGTACACTCTGCACAGATTCAGGAATGGCGACTCACCAATAGGTTATTTATTTAGTAGGCAATGTTATTAGGCCAGATCCCACACACAAGTGCATATGTACACACACACCTTGAGGAAAATTGTGAGATTCCCCTCTGCAGGGAGGTGTTAGGGCGCGGCAGATTTTGGAGGCTGTCTCCTTAATTGTCCAGAGATCTTGAGGGTCCACAGGGAAGGGATCCACTGTCACCCCTTGCCCTTGGGGATATTGCTCCTGCTAGAGCCATGCTGCCATTTGCTGTCTCCCTCTGTGGCTCTTATTAGTAGCTGCAGAGAGGACCCAGAGGCTCTATTACCTCCTGCCTGGATTTCCATTCCGGGTGCAAAAAAGGGGATGGTGATGCAGAAAGGGGCAATTCCCTTGCTGCACCCCTTCCTGCCTCCAGAAATCCATGGAGCACCCACAAAGAGGTATTTATGGAGGCTGGGGTGGAGTACTGTGCCGTAAAAGCAGAACTCTCTCACTTCCCATGCAGTAAGGGAGAGATGGTCCTGCCCACAAGCTTCCAGACCACTCATTTTTCTGGCTCTCTTCATTTTGGAAGTCTGTTCTTGATAAAGTGAGAGAGCTGCTTCTGTGTTGATTTTAAGTAAATGCTTTCTAGCTTTATCAAGTGCAGACCAAGCCACTGCCAGCCAATCAGCAAGCTGGAAAGATAGTGGGGCAAATGGAATTTATTGTGCAGAATATTCCTGTGTGTTTATAAAGATGCTTTATAAACTACTGAAATGATTTTCATGTAAATTTTATTTCCTTTTTCATTTGTAATTAAGATTTATATGGCAAAGGTAATGTATGTCGGAAATGCAACAAGAATATTGCTGCCCATGACAATAAAATTCTGGTGTATAAAATGAACGCACAAACTGTGCCCACATCTAAAAATACAAATGACATCTACAGTGTTGTCAGATGCTACTGGTGCAGTGCTCTGCTTTCTCCTATGTTGATATCAATCAGCTGTGTGCGTGTTTCCTCTGTGTGCTGCCCCAGCTCTGCGCAGATAGTTGACCCAGCAGACCCGAAGAGAACCCCCAATAACCACAGAGTCTTGTAAGTTACGAAGGCACCTCGGCCAGGTATTGCGACCCTGACACAATTGCAGTTCCCCGCAGATTACTTAGTCTACGGGGCATACTGCGAGAAAGTGCCGCTTGGCAATGGACTCAGCTCAGTCAGTGGCGGGACTTTCCACTGCCCCCTTGGCTGGACAAAGACACCACCCCAGGGATACATTCTTATACACAGGTACAAACAAGTTACACATCACTCCTGACGTATTGAGGTGCAACCCCTCTACGTAGCAAGGTACAACCCCTCTACGTAGTAAGGTGCCGCCTCGCACCTTGTACATGTTGGTTCGATCAAAACAACTCTATCCATCATTTTACCCTTTTGCCCCTGTCATTGGGATGGGTCGGCCTATTCCATGTTATCTGTGGAATGTTCCAGTATAGTGTATGTTCTGATATCTGGTGTCCAGTACCTTTTAGGTCTGTCTCTTTTAGTAGCATCAGCCCTTTCCTTGCCAGCTTCTGTGAGCAGGGCCTGCCTCTGGCTCACAGCTTAACTTTGCTTTATGTTAGCAAAGTCATGACCATTACTTTAGTTCAGGCCTCAGGCCTCATACTGGACCTCTGATACCAAGGTTTATATCTCAGGGCCTCCTCTTACTACATACAGCAATGCCCTCTTGACTGCTCAGTCCAAATACTCCAGCATCATAGACAACCATTTTTACATCTAGTTTTACACTGCATTTTATGTTACATTTTTTTTCACATTTTAGCCATACTTTTATATTCACACTCTTCCACCTGATCCCTGATCATGGTATGAGGAATTGCTAGTTACATGTTCAGTAACTAACCACGGTGGCTTTTTAGTTGTGTAATTGTATTGTATAATCTAATACTCGTACCTTTTCTTTATTAGTGAGTGACGCACTAATTGATGAATTTACCATATGCTCAGAGACAAGGATAAGGCTGGACTACTTGTTGACTAGAAATTTGCTGAGTCATGTGCTTAGGCTCATAATGGAACCGTGTTTGACCTGGCAAAGTGCAAAAAAGCTATCCACTCTAATTATTAATTGCTGGAAACTGAATACTATTTAAGGACTGCTGAGCTGTTGCTGATTAAAAAGGATTCCCACACCCCCCACCTTTATTACTTTCAAGATGGAAAGTGGACAATATGGAGAGCTGGCAGGGTTAGATTTATTCCCTTTTATGTGATCTTGTTGTTTTTAAATAGTAAAAGTAAGAAAATACTCAGAATATTTTCAGTACTTGATTTAATGGCAAATCCTGATTGCCTTTTCATGTGTGCAGACCCAATGTCTGCAGTACATGGCTCCATGTCTGTGGTAACTTTGGCCCAAACTGATGCCTGGTGTAACACCATTGTTCTCAATGTGATATTTTTAAGTCCTGAAAAATATGGGTATTATTTTAGGTGAGATGGATGGGAAAGCAGTCTCCTTAGGTCTTGACAATGGGCACCTGCCTGATGCCAGGTAGAAGGGGAAAAGATTAAAAAAAGTTGAGCTAACACATTCACAGCTAGAATTTAACAGTTTTCAATTTGGCAACATTCCTAACTGTTCTGGGATCCAAAAGGCAGGAGAAGAGAGACCAGAAGTGTTACCTGAGATTCTTGGGTTTCTCTTGGCACCTGATCTCCTCCTGTATTCTTCTTCCACCCTCCACACCCTTGGGTTCTACTGAGGCTGGAGACTGAAGTCCTGTATTTATCAGTAGAGCAGATGAAAGCTTGGCAAAGTCCATAAAAAGTAGACAGGGCACTCCTGTTCAGGTACAACATGTTCCATTCTGTACACCCTCTCTGCTACATGCTCATCTTGTTTTCTGAGCTGATTCTGCAGGCCCTCTGCCAGCAGAGCTCTCATTGACTTCCCATTGCACAGAAGGGCTGAAATGCACACAAAAACCTGCTCTCTGGGGATACACACCATTGCCTTGATACTGCACATTGCAGCACCATTACTGCTAGTGTTGTGTCCTAAAAAGAGCAGAAAAACACAGGGAGAAAACCTGGGAGGGTGATAATGGCTGATGCTGGGCTCCCTACTTGACCAGAGAGGGAATATTACTTTGGACTCAACTACCTCCCTACCCCCTCAGCACTGGTCAGTCACTACTGAGGGGATATGGTCATGCTCTTTAGGGATTCAGAAGCTTAGAGAGGAGCAGGTATGATGGTAAGGAGTTCCCTGGGGAAGCCTGTAAAGCTCTGGAGGCCTATGAAAAGGTCAGTGAACCCTAACAGGCCTGGGAAAACCTGTAAAGCCAGAGAGATCCTTGGCTGGATCTGTTAAAGTGATATTATTGTGCCCGGTCAGGGAAAAGTAAAGTAGGGCTCACCTGCAATACCACACCTGGCCATAAATGGGTGTGCAGAGATGACCCACACCTTTACAACTTTCTTATGCACTTTACATTACATGGGGATAGGAAGGGTACCTGCAGTGAGAACCATTTGTAGGTGTCCAGCATCACTGTTGTATGAATTTTATGTGGTTTCACATACAATCAGTGTCACTTTTCTTCCATATAAAATCCATTTTTGAAAGTTAGATTAATCAAAGTACAAGTTGAAAAGTGTGGCCAACCTGGCTCCTTCTGCCCCAGAGGATGGGGGCTTCTTCTGTGAGACAGCAGAGAGTAATACTTGTAAACTTTTCCATCAGTGAAGGGCAGCTTGAAATTATCATTAGAGTCTGATGTGGAATTTGCTTAAGCAATGTGCTGAATCAACATATTCCCCAGCTGTATTGGTCTCTTACCCAGCCAGTCTTGTTCACTGTTTGGGTAGCACTTGCCTCCTGTAGGCCTTCAAGGTAGAGGAGGTTGCAGCTGCTTTATACCACTATAAATCCCCATCTCCATCCTTTTTCCATTGTGGAATTGCACTTACTAGAGTTCTGCACTTGGGTTTACCCCCAGCTCTTTCATCCCACTCAAGTGAACACTTTAGCACTTCTTCCCACAACCTGGCTTTTATATACTCTCCAGGCTCAGTATTTAGCTCTTTGTCCCAAAACACTTTAGTGGATTTTTCCTCTTAGCCCTCTTCTTTCAGGTTATTCCCCCAACCTCTCCCATTACTGATTCCTGGATTCTTTGATCTTGCCGTCCAACCCCAGACAGACTTTTGGTTTCTCAGTGCCTCACTGCTGTATTAGGTGTCCTCAGACCACAAAGCCCAGATCACATGATTCTGGCTTTTAATTCACCCCTAAGGAATGGCACTTGTACACTACCATAGTTCAGCTTGTCACTGCATCATTACACAAGTTTCTATGCTTTCCTCATTCCACTGTGAGCCCTGATGTGTCCTCCCATGTCAATTCTTCATACTCTTCCAGTGACAGAGGACACATCAGGATACAGTGGTGTTCACTACAGATGAGACACGACCTGGCGTTCTGTTTACTTGAATAGATATTCCTTTAAAATTCTTGCCAAAACACAAGCACAGACTTCATTGATGGAGAAGTTAAAAGAAGCTATCCAAATACCGTAGTTACCATACATGTAGCTTTTTAGTTGTCAGGTTATTTATTTAGCTAATTTACAGTGACAAGTGCAGTATAAGAACCTGAACAGAATATATACTTGCTGTAGCCTGAATGTAAACTAGCCTTTCATTTAGGGAGTATTTATTGTGACTGTAGCTACCAGTCAGTTTGTTTTTAACTTTTGGGATCTTAAATTTTAAATCTTAGCATTTAGTCAGTTTGTTTTAAAATCACACTCTGAAACACACTCATAATCTTAGCATCAGCTTCTTAAAAATGCACATTCTTTATAAATGACAGGCTTGCCAGCTGTGTTCATCTTCCTCAGACCATTTTTGTGGTAATAACCAAGCTTGTTGTAATAATCAATGATCTGGATCTTGTAAAATGAGAATTGCTGAGTCACTTCTAGCTATAGCCAGTAATACATCGTATCGCTTCCTCATATTTATCTTGCATAACCGCTTTTTCCTCTTTTAACAATGTCCTTCAAGCACTTAAGCAAAGCTGGTCACGTGCAAGTTTATTGTGGGAAACAAAGCCAGTACTATAATACAGTGAATTGTACAGCCAAATGAATTGTTCACATCTGTTTTATTACTTAAACGTACATAACATACAAACTTTTCTTGCTCAATAAGTGCATTCTTGGCAACATTTTAAAAAATTAAATATATACTCAGCCATTATTATGGCAACCAGGATAACATAGGATTGTCCTTTTTTAAAGTGTTTAACAAGAGGATTAGAAATGTAAAAGCTGTTTAATGAATTTATGTCTCATGCTGAAGACAAAAGACCAAAAAGGTCACCAAGAAATCTGTTTCTTTAGTGTATATAGCATCTACATCAATGATTTCTAAAAATAGGTGCTTGTCATGCTTTTAAAAGTTCATTGTCTTAGAATTTTTATAATGAAAGGGATGCACACAGGGTCAATAATCCCCTCCATAGTAAAGCCACATACACACAACTCCAGGAAACTGAAAGTTTCAGCTCATGCAGTTGACATGGGATCATCTTGTTGGGGTGGGTGGAGGAAATAGTTAACGTTTGCACCCTAAGGATTAGTCCACCAAACCCACTGATGTCATCCATAAAGGGCTAGTGAATTCCCATGGGGGAACAATGCCTCCTCCCAGCTCCCTGGGGCCATGGCAACAATGCTTATTCTAGAACCTTCTCCCCACAAGCAACTGCCCCCCATTCCCACCAGGGCCGGCTCTAGCTTTTTTGCTGCCCCAGGCAAAAAAAAAAAAAAAGGCGGCCAGACTGCTGAAGCAAAAAAAAAAAAACGGCAGCCGCAGGGAGCGCGTGGAGGGCGGTCAAGGCAGCTTGCAGGGGGTGAAGGGCGGCACCTGCCCGCTCCCTCCGCCCGTGGGCAGCCAGGCGCTGTAGCCCGCTCGCAGCCAGGCGAGGGGATCCCCCCTCCGGCCTTGGGGTGCCTCTCCCGGCCGGGCAGGCTCCGAGGGGGCCGACACAGGCAGTGCTGGCTGGGGTCTGCGACCTCCGCGCGGGGCCGGCATTGCAGCGGGGCTCGGCACAGAGCAAATGGCGCCGGGATCAGTGGGGTCGCCCCTCCACTGCCCGCCGGGCCGCCGCAGAACCCTCCCTCCTTCCGGTGCCTGGGGGCTGCAGGAGGTGCTGGCTCAGCCGCTTCTTTAAAGGCGGGCCGGGCTCAGAGCGGCGCGGGAGGCGGAGGTCGGTGCAGGCGGTGGGGAGTGGCAAGTCCTGGGGAGCCCGGCGGCACGGTGAACGGCGGAGATTGCTAGTTTGTGCCCCTGCAGGGCTGGGCTGGCTGCCTCAAAATTGGCCAGAATGCCGCCCCTTACAATGTGCCGCCCCAGGCATGTGCTTTCTCAACTGGTGCCTGGAGCCGGCCCTGATTCCCACAGGGAGGTATTTTGGAGTACACAATGGAAATCACCATAAAATAAAGATGACAAAGAATTAAAATGGACAATGCATAAAAATCACACACGGGATAGGAGATGTTTAGGAAATTTACAAATAAGGAGCAATTTTTGTCAGAGGTTGGAGTGGCTAATCCTTAATGGCATCATCCATCCTGACTGCATAGAAGCCACCTCCATGAGTTTGGGGCTCCATTGGCCTGGAGGATTCTGGCTGGAAGAAGGCTGGTATCTATTGCAATATCTTCCCTCACACCTAGGGGATTTACACAATTAGCATAATCTTCTACTGCTTCCCTGCTCTGTGGCTCTGAAACACAACCTTTGTGGTTGAATGGGGAAACATCAACTGGACGTTAGACACCATGAGAGAAAGGGATGCAGAATCAGTGTAAACTACAGTATACATATGTTTTTATTGGTCACCCAGAAGTTGGCCTTTGTCTCTTCTGCCTACTCCTTCTTGTTCTATTTGTCCTCACTGGAGTGGCCACTGCATGACAGACACAGCCTGGACAATTAGGGACCCTTCCATTTGTTTCTACAATTAAGCTCCATCTTCTTGTTTGGACTGGCTGTTCTTTTTTGTAAATCCAAAGGGCAGACATCACTGGCCAAATTCTTCCACTGATTTCACAGTACTTATATCTGGGATGACTGTAGCCCCACAAGTTCACAAAACATCACATCCCAGGAAAGAAATCCAGCATGAGAACAATATCCCTTTCTTTTCTTTTGGCTGGACCTGAGCCTGGTAACACCGAGTTGAAGGACAGAACTAAAGGTTATCAATTTTTTTATCTGGAGCTGTTCTGTGGAAATATAGAGGACTTCAGGGTCCAGTGCTATGAAGTTGGTGCTATTCACCAGTGCTACTATCACTAATACAAACATTCAAGGTTTTGGAAAAGAGAAAGGAAAAACCTTTACCATAGCATAAATAGACATATGGGCATCTGAATTCCAAGTCTCCCTTTGTTCTGCTTTCAAGTGTCAGTACTGTAGCTACCATCAGATATAAGACAGATACAGCATCACTTTGCCTTTGCCTTAACAAAAGGGGTTTCTTGCAAAAACGTGGGACTTGCACTTGCACTTACAGTAATATATATACTGTAAAGCTAAATTCATATTTGATATTTGTCAACTATGCCTTAATAAAATGGCCAGATCTTCTTGTGAACAGACACTTTACCTCTAATACTTAAGCATGGTCATGTGTAAGCATTTTTTTTCAACAAAGGATAGGAGGTGGGTAAATGGCAACTGTGACATTCCCCAGGGTACAATCTGAAGGACAGCTGTGTCCCCTCAGTTCTCACCTGGGGTGCCTTTTACACTGCTTCACTGTGAGAGTAACCACTCCTTGGCCTGCTTACACACAGCCTCCAGCATGTAAATCACTCCCAGCTATAATGCATGAGTGCTCTAGCCAGCCAGTCATGAATTACATTGCAGGGTAACACTAGCAGACTCCCAGTCCCAGACTTTCCCCCCAGAAATGTCTGTCTTGTACTGCCCAGCACCCTCTTGGACAACAAGAGCTCATATGAAGTCTGTCATTTCATTAATAGAAAATGATATGCACAAATCTTATCTCAAATGGAGTTTCCCAAACACTTCAATCCAAACACACACTGGTTTAGATAAAACAATAAAACAAGTTTATTAAGAGAAAGATAGATTTTAAGTGATTACAAGTAATGAAGCATAAAAGTCAGACTTGGTTACAAAGAAATAAAAGTAAAACACAAACTAACAGCTAACTTAACAAGATAAGTGATTTCAAAGCAAAAGTTTCTCTCTCCACATGCTCTGGAATCCTTTCAGCCAGCATCTCTTCCCAATCCAATGATGCTTTTTTGTCCTTCAAGTGTTGTCGGTGTCGTGAGTAGAGATGAAGGAAGAGATGATTTGGGGCCTCTGTTCCTCATTTTCCTATTCTTTGATAATCCTTTCCAGCTGGGGTTCAGGAGACAGAAAGTCTTGGGAGACGGGAACCTCCAGCTGATTTTTGCCAAGAAATAAATTTCTCACTCACATCCTTTTTCCTATCAAAGAATGGCTGCTGAATCAGTCCATTTGATTTTGTTGACACCTGGCTGAGCATGAGTTTGCCTTTTGTATAAGGAACTGGTTTGTGCCTGCTTTTTTTTAAACTTTGAACATGTCTCAGTAATGTTATACAGTAAAATGTTATAACTTTGCATACAGTGTTGCCACACATATTTTAACAGGACAATAATGATCAGCAAATTATGAGTTTTCAAATAATACTTCACAACACATACTTGTGTACAAAATCCATTATAGTTTTTTAAAAATGGTGAGCATAAGGATATAGACTGTCACAGCATCCCATCCTGGGTTTTGTGCATGTGGTTAAGGGGATAATGTATGTACTTTGGGATAGGGACTGTCTCTTATTATGTGTATAAATAGCACTTAACACAATATGGTTCTCATTTCAGTTGGGGCTTCCAGGTATTACTGGAAATAATAATACAAATGCTATATCTAGTCCAGCACAGAGTTCCATAAACTCTGTATGTACAAAATAACTGCTGTTTTTGCACAAGGTCATTTATAGCTTATAAATTATCATATTTATGCCTGGCACGGACTGAAGAGAAAAGTTGTGGTTTAAAAAAATAGCTTCATGACGCAGATGTATTTGTCAGATATTTCAAATGGGCAAGGAAGCTTGTTGGAAAACTTCTAGAGGTTCTAGGTACAAAAGAACTACATATCTCTTCCCCTGAAAGGAGCCCTTAGGCATGACTGGGTACATGTCACCTCAGGATGGGATGCAGAGATAAAGTTTCTAGACACCTTAAATTACTGCTTCTTTGAGCAGCTGGTCCTGGAACCCACCAGAGGAGAGGCAATTCTTGATTTAGCCCTAAGTGGAGCACAGGATCTGGTCCAAGAGGTGAATATAGCTGGACCGCTTGGTAATAGTGACCATAATATAATTAAATTTAATATCTCTGTGGCAGGAAAAACACCACAGCAGCCCAACTTTGTAGCATTTAATTTCAGAAAGAGGAACTACACAAAAATTAAAGGGTACAGTGCCAAAAGTGAAATCTCTGCAAGCTGCGTGGAAACTTTTTAAAGACACCATGATAGAGGCTCAACTTAAATGTATACCCCAAATTAAAAAACATAGTAAGAGAACCAAAAAGGAGCCACCGTGGCTAAACAACAAAGTAAAAGAAGCAGTGAGAGGCAAAAAGGCATCCTTTAAAAAGTGGAAGTTAACTCCTAGTGAGGAAAATAGTAAGGAGCATAAACACTGGCAAATGAAGTATACAAATACAATTTGGAAGGCCAAAAAAAATTTGAGGATCCATTAGCCAAAGACTCAAAAAGTAATTGCAATTTTTTTTTAAGTACATCAGAAGCAGGAAGCCTGCTAAACAACCAGTGGGGCCACTGGACGATCCAGGTGCTAAAGAAGCACTCAAGGACGATAAGGCCATTGCGGAGAAACTAAATGAATTCTTTGCATCAGTCTTCATGGCTGAGGATGTGAGGGAGATTCCCAAACCTGAGCCATTCTTTTTAGATGACAGATCTGAGGAACTGTCCCAGATTGAGGTATCATTAGAGGAGGTACTGACTTCAGTACTGGGCAAACTGGCTGAAACTATAATAAAGAACAATATTGTCAGACATATAGATGAACATAATTTGTTGAGGAAGAGTCAACATGGTTTTAGTAAAGGGAAATCATGCATCGCCAATCTACTAGAATTCTTTGAGTGGATCAACAAGCAAGTGGACCAAGGGGATCCAGTGGATATAGTGTACTTAGATTTTCTGAAAGCCTTTGACAAGGTCCCTCCCCAAAGGCTCTTACGCAAAGTAAGCAGCCACGGGATAAGAGGGAAGGTGCGCTCATGAATTGGTAACTGGTTAAAAGATAGATATAAATGGTCAGTTTTCAGAATGGAGAGAGGTAAACAGTGGAGTTCCCCAGGGGTCTGTTCTGGAACCAGTCCTATTCAACATATTCATAAATGATCTGGAAAAAGGGGTAAACAGTGAGGTGGCAAAATTTGCAGGTGATACAAAATTACTAAAGATAGTTAAGACCCAGGCAGATTGCAAAGAGCTACAAAAGGATCTCTCAAAACTGGGTGACTGGGCAACAAAATGGCAGATGAAATTTAATATTGATAAATGCAAAGTAATGCACATTGGAAATCATAATCCCAACTATACATATAAAATGATGGGGTCTAAATTAGCTATTACCACTCAAGAAAGAGATCTTGGAGTCATTGTGGATAGTTCTCTGAAAACATCCACTCAATGTGCAGCGGCAGTCAAAAAAGCGAACAGAATGCTGGGAATAATTAAGAAAGTGATAGATAATAGGACAGAAAGTATCATGTTGCCTCTATATAAATCCATGGTACGCCCACATCTTGAATACTGTGTGCAGATGTGGTCGCCCCATCTAAGAAAAGATATATTGGAATTGGAAAAGGTTCAGAAAAGGGCAACAAAAATGATTAGGGGTATGGAACAACTTCCATATGAGGAGAGATTAATAAGACTGGGACTTTTCAGCTTGGAAAAGACATGATTGAGGTCTATAAAATCATGACTGGTGTAGAGAAAGTAGATAAGGAAGTGATGTTTACTACTTCTCATAACACAAGAACTAGGGGTCAACAAATGAAATTAATAGGCAGCAGGTTTAAAACAAATAAAAGGAAGTATTTCTTCACACAACGCACAGTCAACTTGTGGAACTCCTTGCCAGAGGATGTTGTGAAGGCCAAGACCAGAACAGGGTTAAAAAAAGAACTAGATAAATTCATGGAGGATAGGTCCATCAATGGCTGTTAGCCAGGATGGGCAGGAATGGTGTCCCTAGCCTCTGTTTGCCAGAAGTTGGGAATGAGCGACAGGGGATGGATCACTTGATGATTACCTGTTCTGTTCATTCCCTCTGAGGCACCTGGCACTGGCCACTGTCGGAAGACAGGATACTGGGCTAGATGGACCTTTGGTCTGACCCAGTAGGGCCATTCTTATGTATGTCTAAGTTCCAATCCTAGGCATATGCTACCCCAAGTGTGATTTTTTTATGGGTTTTCACTCAGAGATCCTCCTGGTGGTCCTAATAATGAAGATGGGATGTTTCCCACTCCTCACAGGACTAGAATTTGGTTTCATCCTTTCAACCCACTGATGCCCAGATTTGTGGTGCATCCTAAGACTTCCACAAGGCTTCTGCCAAGCTCCCTTAATTTAGCTCCCTCCCAAAATCAGCCTGAAATTAGGTGCCATGTGGACCATGTTCCTAGCTCCTCCAATGCTCCAGCAATGGAGGTTTGCAGCTGTTAATGCAGAGTTACTGCTGACTTGACCCTTATTTTTTTTGGTCACTATATATATATTTCTAATGCAGTCACACAAAACAAAACATGCATACACAGTGAATTAAAAACAATTTTCTCAGTATGGGTTTGCTCAGTTTTCTCCCTTTGAATCTTTAGTCAAAGTTATACCATAACCATGGTTTCTGTATTTTAGTGTTTTGTTTTTTCCCCACATTACCCCTCAATGGATAACTGGAGTGCCGGGCATTTTATACTATAATCAGTAACTTTGACTGGCCTCATTCCAGGAACAGCTGAACAAATATTTCTAACATTGGCAACTTTCCTCCTTCCTGCTTCTGCCTGCCTTCTTCAGTCACTGCTTATGTCTAGCATGGTCAGCTTGTGGAAATGAACTGCCAGTAATAAGAGGGCGAAAATCTAAGTACTGTTTTATATGTTAAAGGGACACACACAATCTCCTTAAGACCAAAGATGTACCTTGCTTGAAGCATCTCTGGAGTACACCTTAAAATATTGTGTATGTAGACATATAACATACATAGTCTAAGGTCCTCTGCAATGATATTATGGCACTTAAAAGCAAAGCATATTGTGAAATACTTTCTGAAGGTCAGTCAATAGATGTAGGACAATGATGTTTGTGCCTCTGCTAACAAAGGTATGCCCTCATGCTAAGCAATAATGAGGCAGATCCCATTTATTTCGAGAATGTTTACAGGTTTCCCATGAACCGTATACATAAAGACATTAGTCAGAAGGCATCATTCTGATTCCTTGGGCTCAAGATAAAATCTCTGAAGTGGCTTGACCTATATTAAAGGTCCTACATATGAGGGATGAATCATGCATTATTTTCTAACCTCAGCTCACTTGCACAGCCCAGAAAGAAAGAGTCCTGCTTTAAAAATGTCTTTACATAATGAAGGGGATGGTGCCTCATTGCTCTTGTTCTTTTTGTAATTAGAGGATTTTCACACCAGAGCCTGCCTTTGGTCCTTCTGATTCAGCATCCTGTCTTAGGCAGTGGCTATTACCTGTTTTTTTAGAACAAGGGTCTGCTGCATACCTGCTGTGGGAAATTTGGCCAAGGCACACTGCAATGGGGAGGTGGCTTTGACTAAGGATATCAAGGCAAACCTCAACTCTTAAAAAGTGTTTCTTGAAATCTTTAATGTCCATGCAGAACAGCCTTTAATAGCAAGTTTCACAGACTGCCTATTGACTGCCAGCTAAACTCAGGATCTTAAATGGAGACAAAAACTACATTTTTTGGAATTATGAATAGGGCAAGCCATCTATTAGAGAGAACTCTGGAAAGTAATTGACTGGTGGTTACCAAGCATGAAAAGTCAATACCTGAATTGGCCCACAGGCTGTACAGTGGTTGTGGAGGATAAAATTGGGATAAACATCCTATGGAAGTATCCTACACTTTGCAGTTTTAGCAATAGACTATAGGCTTTTTATAGATCTATTACATATACACAAATTTTCTTCAGGCTCTGTGACATAGTATATGTTGGCTAGATGGTAGCAATATTCTATAATTCATCTTTCCCTCTTAGAAATAATAGACACTGGCTGAACCTGTATTGCTAGCTGCATATACTGAAACATTTCATTTATGGTTCCATAGAACTCTCAATTGGCTGTTTGTTAATTCTATTGAGTATGTCTTTTTATGTTGCCGATAGACTGAGGGATGTTTGGTACAGCATAGTGATCAATAAATCTCTAATAGCAATGTTTGTTATAATTTCACACTCATCCCCTTGACTGCCTTGGGATCAGGAATAGGCCCTTTAAGTGTAAACGTAGAGAAAGATACTTGCCTTGTAACAGAGTTGGAACCCTCCGCTTACATGTGTGACACGTGGATATCCACTTTATTACATGTATTTGGAATAGGATTGCTCTCTGCACTTTGTTGTGTACTTTTCTTCCGGCAAAATGCAATAAAGGAAAAGTTTAACTACAATGAATGTTGACTCACACTAGGACAGGTTGAAGTATTTGTATAAAGCATTACAGAACTGCATGCACTTTGTCCTCACAGTTTGCCTCTCTTTAAGTAAACACACTTGTTCAGTTTTCTGTCCTCCACACTTTAAACACTAAGTTAAGGTAGAAGTGCAGGGTCCAATCATGCTACCATTTGAAGTCAGTCAAAACTCCCATTGATTTAAAGGGAACAGGAACAGATCCAGAATGATCCGCCCATAGCGAAGTCAGGGGACAGATTACAGAGAGGTTGGTTGTGCTAGTTTGACTTCTCTACCAGAAACTTAGCCCCAAGTAAGCATAGGGTAAAATAAACCTCACTTGCTTGTAGCAGTGAAGCACTGTTTCAGGACTGTGCTGGATCTAGTCTTCCTGGCCGCTATCAGTCAACGACATCCATCAATCTTTCAGTTTTAAAAGCATTGAAATTCACTAATTGTTTGAACAACCAGAGAGGAAAAAGCAACACTCAGATTGCCTATATCCATTACTCTGTTTGCCTTTAGGTAACTTGGCTAGTATGACTGGTAACTGAAGATGAAGTGAGCAGGAGGGTCTGTGACTGCTCCTTAGTACTTGGAGCATACTCTGCTCCCAGGGGGGTGGAAGGGCTTTATGTTGTTCCAATAACGGCCAAGTGTTGGGCTCAAAGGAGTTCTCTCCAGTCTTCCACACGGTGGGAATGGAATGTGGATACTATGACAGGAGATGATTAGGGCTTAGAGTGGGGAGAATGCAGAGGGCGCTGATAGGGATGTGGCCAAAATAATACTGAAAGTGCTTTTTGGAAACCAGGGAATTATACTGTACATTCTATAGAACAAAAAGCTGCAGTTACAGGATGTTAAGTGAGCTTTTACCCAGCAGCTTTATTTACTCTTAAATTTCTGAACAGTAATAGACATTTTCCTTGAACTGCAGGCAGAGAGAGAGTAATTTGAGTGGAAGGGAACAAGTTCACTATGTCCTTTGCTTTTTACCACATTTCAGTTTTAAAACCCACCTTAGAATGTATAAAACACATCTTTAAGTTTTGAAAAGACAATGCCTCAAACAGTTGCTAAGTGATGCTCAAAAACATCAACTATGGAATATGGTATTATTATTATTGCAGAATAGTTTATTGTTCAAGGGCTGCTTAGCTTTATCACAATCAGTATATATTTTGATCACACTTCAGAGGATGCACATGAATGTGGTGTACTGAATTCCAGGGCACTTTAGGGAACTCAGCAACTTTCAGGCCTTATGATCATCACTTAGACAAAGAAAAAAAATCCACTTAAATCTTTTTACATTGTACGTATTATGCATACTCTGCCTGTGTGAAGCACAGCATATTTAGTATTCCAATATTTTCTAAGATTGGAGTTTAATCTTCACCACCACCTCTTAAGAATTGAAGTAACTAACTGTAATTTGACTTTGTAATATAAATTTAATTCCTAAATAACAGTCCTTGTTAGATTCTTCTTTATGGTATAAAATGGTGATTTCTTCTATTCATGTCTTAATTGTGAAACAACTCTACTTTGAATTTATAATATTCCAATTCTCATGTGGCATAATTGACTTATAAACTTTAGCATGATGTAACTTTAGAAAAATAGCCAATGGCAGGTCTTCCTAAATATATGCTCTAGCTCAGGGGTTCCCAAACTGGGGGTTGGGACCCCTCAGGGGGTTGTGAGGTTACTATATGGGGGGGGAGGGGTTTGCAAGCTGTCAGCCTGCACCCCACACCTCACTTTGCAGCCAGCATTTATAATGGTGTTAAATATATTAACAAGTGTTTTTAAATTTATGGAGGGGAGGGGCGCTACACTCAGAGGCTTGCTCCGTGAAAGGGGTCACCAGTACAAAAGTTTGAGAACCATTACTCTAGCTCAAATAGGAATTATTCAGAAAAGCCCTATGACTTGTGTTCTATCAGCAGTCAGACTTGATCACAGTAGTCCATTCTGGCTTTCTAATCTATTTTTTAAAATCAACAACATTTAATAAGAGAAGAGGCCTTGCATAAAACATTCATGCTCTGTATTAAAGTATGTGTGTAATTTTAAGAACACACAAGTCTGGAAAAGAGATGTTTTCTGTCTCCATACAGGGATAACTTTTTGGCCCCACTGAAGTCAAGGAGAGTTTTGCCATAGACTTCAATAGGACCATGAAGTCACTCTAGCTACTTAAAACAAAAAAGCCACCACAAACACTGTGGTACCTTTTGTTACCTGTTTTATCCCATTTGTTTACACTTCCTGACCGTCTCTATCAAGCTTTAAATTGAGGAACAGACCAAAGTATTCGGATTATAAAACTTAGTCTAAAATGTGGCAGACTTTGGTCCATCAAATACACCCACCTATATACAGAATAAAACCAAATAGAACTAAAGCTGCTCATCCAGATTTATTCACAAGGTTTATTAAGGAGATGAATAGATCAACTACTATATCCTACATAAAAGGATAACAAAAATTGGAATAGTAATATTGGTTTTACTATGCACATTAAGAGGTTCCCCGCCCATCTAATTTGACATGTTTTAATTTAAAAAAAAAAAAAAAAAAAAAACCCAAAAAAAACAAATGATGACAGGCTTCTTCCTAAAGTGCCTACTCAACAAAACTTGCATAAAGTAAGACTACTTCAGGGCCCCATGGTGCTTCAAAGCAAATGGCACATGTACTGTTTAAGTACATTTGTTTCCTGACATGTTTAGGCTAGGTCCAAAGCATTCTAGTTGTATAAAATAAATGGGAGTAAGAAGGGTTATTCTTTAGGATTATCTCTTGACACCTAGTTGCGCATTGCTTGCCTATCCTAAACTCTCATTCAAATCAGTGGGAGTTTGTATCATTAGGGGGCCTGATATTTCAAATTTTGCACAAAGTTCTTAACAAAATGTATGGCGTAGCATTTTATGCCACAAGTAGAGCAAGTAATCTTTATTCACATTCAATATTAGAATGTGGCCTCAACTGAGATTACTGATAATCAGAAATAAGATGACATTTAGCAATTCAGAGATCTAAATTTTATTGTTTAGTCCATTGCCCCAAGTGGACATTCATCTTTAGTATAAATCCATTGTCTTCAAAGTCTAACATTATAGGTATCCATTCTATAAAACACGATTAGACAGTCCACACAAACAAGACCTGATTTAATTTCTTTCCTGACCGAGTTCTGTTGATGGCAAAACTCAAATTTCCTTCAGGAGTTATGCCCCAGGATTGAGCCACTGATTTTTTATTATTAATAAAATCAATACATGTGATATTTTATTACAGTGCAAAGCCAGATTTTGTTGAAAAGTAGGAACAATTATAAATCTAATTAAAGAGTCCCTGAGTGCCATTCAGTAAAGAATCAATGATTAACATTGATCCTTAAGAGGAAAAAAAAAGGGGGGGGGGATTGTTGTTACAAGCACTTACTGAATTTTGAGGGCTACTACTTTATTTTTTCAAAAAAAATATTGGTCACAAATACTAAATTTTTTACATTCTATTTAAAATGGAAATACAATACAACTTATCACAGTTTTGAGGAACGGGACCCAGATTCAGCCATGGTATAAACACCAATAGTTTCAATGGAGTTGTGCCTGCTTACACCAAGGTTGAAGTTGGCCAACACATAAGACTGTTTGAAAGATAGTACAAAAAGTCAAAGTGAAAAAAATTATATTTTTTCCAAACATTTTACAAAGACTTATTAACATTGTTTAAAAGTCATACTGTCATACCATAGGAAACTCAGAATACTAAAGCAACATTACTGCAGTTTCCACAAAAGTGCATAAATGATTAATATAAAAGCTCTGTCCATACCTGCACATTGAAAAATGACTCTTCTTTTAAAAGAGAAAAGGTCACTCTCCCCTGTTCTCCCAAAAATTGCTTTAAAAGGGTCATACTGTCACAGCTTGTTTGTTTTACAGATGTTTAAAAATACAAGTTTCTACCCTGTTTCCCCGAAAATAAGACAGTGTCTTATATTAATTTTTGCTCCCAAAGATGCGCTAGGTCTTATTTTCAAGGGATGTCTTATTTTTCAGAAATGAAAAATGCCTTATTGTCGGTGGATGCTTTATTATCGGGGAGGTCTTATTATCGGGGGGATGCCTTATATTACAACGAGAGGCAAAACTGTAAGTAGGCCTTATTTTCGGAGGATGTCTTATTTTCGGGGAAACAGGGTAGTAATTTAAAAGTGTAAGAGGTTTTACAAGAGAATTTGAAAAGAAGTATCAATGTTCTTAAAATATTTTAAGTTGTCCTTTACATTTAGTTTAGCCTGGATTAGTAATTTTCTAATACACCAGGCTGATGTTGGGGTTTCTTAAAGCAATGGCATTAGATTAAAACGAAACTGAAGCTGCTCATATTCTGATAATTTTCAGAAAGGTGACCAGTAGATTTAGCCCTTAGCCTATTTTTCTATATCCAAACGCATGACCCTTAACATTATCTGCTCTGTCAAACCTTCTTTAGCACATTTGGTGTGCTTTAATAGAAAAGCTTTGCTTTACAATGCTACATTACATTTATAGCTTCGGCTTACTTGGTTATACTGTACTTAATTTTATGAAGTGCTACATACATGTAATACAATATTTTGAACTTATTTAGTCATGAACTAGACTAGTATAAGCTAAAACTGCAAAGGTGTTTCTCTAAAGTTAAATCAAAACCAGACAAAGGCAAAGAGATATTTTAGGCAAACATCAGAACTTAAAAACAAAAAAAACAAAAAACAAAGACACACCACACAGTACACACAACTTGTTTGTTAGTATAACATTTCAGCCAGTTTAGGAAAAAAAAATCCAGTTCTCTTAACTGGAGCAGCATATAGGCAGAAACCACAACGTTTATGTAAAGGGGAAAAACCCTAAACAAAATAAAAACGTAAAACAAGTTTTACTTAGGCTAATAAACATGAACTATATTGTTCAATGGGCAAATAATTGCTCTAAATTCAGGTGAAGACTACACATGTACATCAGCTAAAGAGTACTGTATGTATTTAGGCTAGTGAGGCCATAGTCTTGATCATGGTTAAAATGGAAGAAATTCAAAATTACAATTATGATAAAATATTGTTGCATTCCTACACTACATATTTTGGTGATTCAGTTTAAACTCTAAACTTAGTGTCAGAATAATTTTCTTATAACCCAAACTTGAAACATATGGATGAATTTGGCCAAGTTTCTTAGCTGGTTAGGAGGTCTCCCTTGAAGTGAGTGTACTATGACTGTTAGACTGTAGAGAAACACCTTACTTTGCCCTTTATGGCTACTTTGAAGCATCTAACTGCATACATGTATTATAATTAAACAGGGGATGGCAATACTTTGAGACCCCCTAAACAGTGGATGTATTACTAGGTGGTGAATCGTTAGAGACGGCTTTGGATTTAAGACCACAGCAAGCAAAGAGCTGATTCCCCAAGGTTTTTTGGGCAAATCGGAAGTACATTATGTGGCCCATTGCAACAAAGGACACAGAAATAAGCACCAGTAAGCCGAAAGCTTCAGGGTTGGGGGCCAGGATGACCATGATGAAATGCAGCAGATCAAGAAGGTAATTCATGGAGTTCTGGACACCGTTTATAATGCCTCTTTCAGACTCAATCACGTTTTCTTGGAGCAACTGTGTGACCGTCAAATCAAAGGACCAGAGGCCTATGGGGAAAAAACAAAACAAAACAAACAAACCACACCTTAATTTATATTGAAAGGTTAGATTTTCAAAGGGGTCTCATTCTACAGTTATTTCTTTACCAACCCAATCCTCATTATAATGAGCACTGATTTGAAGTCAAACATCTGGGTCAAGTTGTGATCTCATCTGACTTGATTAGACTTTCCATCAGTGTAACTAAAGAATTTTGCCCTTCGCTGCTATTTCTTATAGAGAGAGAACTGGTGCAACACTGAATTAAGTATGCCTGTCAAACAATGCTTTGTACAACAATCCTTTCCTTATTAAGGAGAGAATGGAAATACTCTAGGATTGTGAAAAAAATCTGGATTATTTGACACTCATACTAAAACTGAGTAAGGTAAATATTGTAACATTTAAATTCCTTTAACTAGTTTAAATTCTCCATGTGCAAAAGAGGAAAATGTATAGATACAGTAAGATTAACTTTTTTCCAAAGTAAAATTAAAGAAATTTAGAGCACATCATGTAGACTATAAGCAAAGTCTACTTATTGTTTAAAAAATTTCTCATTCCAGTTGTCATCTCCATTTAAGGTTTGTGATTGTAATAAATAACAGTTCTGTCCTGTGGAGAGATTAATGTGTTGGGGGGAGGGGAGGAAGCACACATGTTTTCAACTGTAAGCACTGCAGGAAAGTTTGATTTCAAGGAGAAACTCATTGTAGTAGCTCCTGTGCCTGATTAATCTGTTTAATTATGATTTAAATTTTCTTTGCAAGTAACCCTAAATGCATGCAAGCCAAGTATTTTCTCCTCCCAAAAGAACAAAAGTATAGGGAAGCCATAAGAGCGGTACTACAAAATGATAGTTATACATTGTTTCATTCATGCAATTAAATTGTTCTGCTCTTTGATTCTGTTGAGGTGTTAATACTAGGCTATCTAGCAAATCCTCAAAGCTTTAATTAAGTGTTATCAAATATATAGCAATTTTAATTAAACATCTGCAAATACTTAACTCCATCTCATGAGAGAGTATACTACATATGTTTACAAAGGGTACTGAGTAAAGAAAATTAATATTGCACAATGCCTTCATTAAGTTGTATACACAAGAAACTAGGGGCTATGGTAACTACATAGCCAAGACTCCTGCAAGATCAAATACAACAAGTTTTAGATTTGTTATGAGTAAGAGTAATGCAGTCAATCTTGGGTTCTTTATTAAAATCTGAGTTTAACAAAAAGGATCTACAACTAATAAAGCTCGAATAGAATTAAAAATAAGCACAGATTAGAGATTTTAATAGACAGACATTACTTACCAACTCTAGCAGCAATGACTCCTGCAAACAGAAGACTAACAGAGATTAAAGGCACAGAGTCAGAACTCATCTCTAGGTCACTGTTAACAGAGCTAGACCTGTTTAACCAGTTGTGCATTCCAGTTGTAAAGGATATTTCAGACATATCAGCTGGAAGTGCAGTAGGCAATGGTTGTCCTTCCAATAACCTGGTACGGATGTCAGCAAATGGGGAAACAGTCAAATCCAAAGGACTTCCAGGCATGAACACAGAAATCACACATAAGACCAAGCAGGCAAACTGGGCTATTCCAGAGATGAAGCCTGTGCGAACTAGGCCACATTTGCGACGGAGCCAGGTAAAGGCTACTGTTCCCATGATTCCAGTTATGGCCGAGGCCCCCATCAGAAGGCTTAGCACAGAACCACTCAAACCCTGAGTGTATGCATAACCTGTAGTAATGCAATCAAAGCCCAGAACGGTCATATAGAGGAATGCAAGACCCAGGCCTGCAAGAAACACAGGTTGGTTGTAGTATGCAACCCATCCATCACGGAATGTGATGAAAGGTTCAGCAATCCGGGCACTACAGCTGATTTCCTTCTCCAGCTGGGGCTCAAAGACTGTTACATCTTTCTCGCCAATTAACTGGACTCCTTCAGTGGGCTTCAATTCGCTATCTGTAACACAGAAACAACTATTAAGTGCTTTCCCGCAAAAGAATTATAGCTCATTATGTTGTATGTATTTAATGAAGGTGCTTCCTTTCTGGGAGGTTTGTCATTTTAAATATATTCTGGTTAATTATGTTACAAAAACAGCTTTGTTAAAATTGTTATATTTCACATTCTACCCATGCCCTTAAATCCAGAAAGGAATAGGGGGAACCAAAAAAAATAAAGCTAGTTTTCACTGATTTAAAAAAGCAGCTTGTTGTGTTACATTGGTGAAGAGAGAGTAGCCTACTCTCTCTTCTCACACTAGGTTTCTTGTGAAATGTGAACACTAAGCAATGGCTTGTGCAAAATAATTTGCTTAATGACACAACTAGACACTTATATAGGGCTTTAGTGTTCAAAGCACTGTACAATTAAAAACCTTCTCAACGCCCCATGGGGTAGGTAAGCAAATATTATTCCCTGTGTTATTGGTGGGTAAACCCAACACAGAGAAGTTAAGTGACTCGCTGAAGGCCACTTAGGGAGTCTGTGTGATAGCTGGGATTCTAATAGAGTCATTCCTGATTTCCAATCCTAGACACTCACACTGTGCCAGGTTCTCATTTTGTTGCAAACCTAAAGCCAGGAGAGAGTTGGCAAAGGTTGAAAAAAGCCTTTCAGCTAGAGTGGAAGCCATCTGACACTTTGTGGATGGCTGAACTTTAGTGTGTGTTCTGGAGTTTATTTGAACATGAAGCTTTGCACAAATCCCTGCAAACTGGAAAGCCTGCATGAGGCATATTAACAGCCCTAACAAGTCTAGTTTTAAACCAAGTCAAAATAATAGTGGGGAATGAGACAGGTTTTCTAAACACTGCCAGTTGCTAAGTTTGTCCTTAGTCTTGAGGAGCTTGAAGAAGCCCCATTCAGAGCTCCAAGGAGCTGTACTCGCCTTTTAACCTCTTCACTTCAGCCCCCCCCCCCCCAACCTGTGTTGTCATCACCTCTCCTATATCAAGAGGTTGGTAAGGTCTGTTTCTGGAGCACACCACCACTGCTCCAGTATTAACCCCAGGGCACTCTCCTCCACAGAGACTAAATGTGCTTTCTCAGGAGTCCCATGCACTGCTGGTTGGGGAGAAAAGCACTCAGGGGATGTTACTATCTAGGATCTCCTAAACTGTAGTGCGTGGTACTAGCAGTAGACTGCTAAGATGGCATCATCCTTCACTATCTTTTTACTTTAACATTAGACTATTATAAGTCGTCCTAGAATTTACAAAGAATGTATTTCTTCTTACAATAGCCCTACCCATATGTCCCCCAGGTCTACACTGGTCCCTCCTTAAGAACCCTAATCAAACCTTAAGTCTTCGAAAGGACAGTCCTCACTTAGTGGTACCTCACATTTAGAGTATCTTTTTCCAGCTACTGCAACAAATTCCATATCCTTGGTGGAGGTTTGGAAGCTCTGCATTTCCTAGGTGCTTTGAGGGGTATTTCCCTGTTAGACATCTCCCTTTTTCAAAAGGAAACATTCTTTAGACTTCATATTCCAACATCTGCCACATTTTGGATACATTCTATAATTAAAACTGGCTAGTTTAAGAGACCAATTCAAGGAGAGAACCAAAATGTCCATTCTTTAGCTGCTGTTTATGGGGTATTCCAGCCATCTGCAACCTCAAATATTGTTACTCAAAACTAAGTTCATTGGTAATGACACCTGACACTAAAACAAGTTGCTCTAACAGTAAAGAGTAAAATCCTGAAAAGTATCATTAAGCAAAAAAACCTAAGATAGTCTACAGGAGAATAAAATGGAAAATGAATGGTTTCCAGTTTTGGAATGATGGATGTAATGTATAAAATCAATTTTGAAGATATCATTGATACCTTTCTGTACATTCAGTTGTTTCAGCTCCGATTCCTCAATTTTTGAAGTAGCTTTGAGAGCTAGAGCAGGGGTTTTCTGGTAGACTTTCCAGAGCAGCAGATATTCCAAACACATAGACAACAGGTTCCAGCCAGAAATGAAGCCACAGCCAATCACTGGTGAGCCAAAGGTCATTATTTGGCCAACTGCCATTGGGGCCAAGATATTGGTCAGCTGGTCAATTCTTCGTACTGTAGCATTCATATCTATAATATATAATTTGATAAGCAAAATATTAATGAAAACTTACAGCAGAAGTTCTCATTTTAATCTTCTATTATATTACATATACTTGAGCCAAATCCCAGTCCCTACAAAAAAATCAATAGCAAAACTCCTATTGACTTCACTGGGACCAGGATTTAGCCCTTATGTATGATAATACTTCGGTGTCTGATGAAAGTTAGTTTAATTGTATTGGGCTAATCAAACTAACCTCCCATTGCGATCAGAGTTTTGTCTGAGTGAGATGTTTATGATTGGGCATACTGGGATTAAAATAAGCGGGATGAAAAATTATCAAATGTCTTCAGAATAATACTCAAAATGATTCCCCTTTCATCAAAGATCACTATGCACTTCTGGCCCAATTCTGAAGCAACTCTCCTGAAATTAGTGGGCACACCAAATACAGAATGGATCATGCCCTATGAAAAAAAATATTTCTGTAATGAATGACAGTTTAAGAAACTTCTATCTGTACAATACTGAAACCATGTATTTCTTTGCTTCCTCAGTTCACCTCTCTCCAATTACAAATGACCATATAATACCCATTCTGATAGCAACAGACCTTTGATTTGACTAAATTTCCTTCCTTACCGAGGCACGCAGTGGTCATCAATCATTCTGCAATTTCAGAGAGCAAAGTTCTCTCTCTCCCTTCTGTTCCACTCATGCACATTTAGGTGCAGTCCTCTTGGGTTTTGACATTAATATATAGCTCATGGTTCCATTCTAATAATGGGAAGAAGAGTCCTCCCTCTTCCCTCCTCTGACCCCATGAACTTTTGCCTTACTTTCCCTACCAAGTTGCTGTGCATATAGTAGTGACTAATCTTTATTTGCATTGAACTGGTGCCATTAGGAATAACTTTATAACTAAAAGCTCTGGAAGAGGCTTCCATCTTTAATTAAGGGCGTAGTGGAATCCCAGTCAATGGAGCTTTTAAGAACAGGTTGGACAAACCTGTCAGGGATAGTCTAGATTGAATTTGGTCCTGCCTCAGTGAAGGGGACTAGACTTTATGACCTCTCGAGGTCCCTTTCAGCCCTACATTTGACTGTTCTGTGGCCAACGGAAGTCACTGAATGCTCAGCTCTCTCCATCCCTCTCAACAGGCCACACATGTAGGTGCTTAAATATAGATATAAGAGCCTAATTTTAGAGTCCTATTTTGGAAAATCTTGGCCTAAGCTTTCTGTAAAAACCATGAACCAACGGTAAACCAATATATTGATGTTTTCTGGAGTCTGCAGACAGCCTGAAATTGCTTGTTCCTTTCAAGGAATTAACTCTGAAATCTAAAGATGATAAATTGTCAGTATTAATAGCCAATTCACTGCTGATCAAAGCACACAAGACAGGAGTCTTCACACATGAAGACCTGCCTGATCTACTGAGAGAGAGAGAGAGAGAGAGAGAAGATTGTTTCAGCAAGGAGCTTGGGAAAGTAGCATTCCTCCCACAACACCCCTCCCCCCCCACAGATGAGTTAGAAGGAACGCCATATGGGAATCAAGATGGAGAGAACCATCTGGGATAAGTGAGGTGAGAACAGAATAGCTTTTATTTGCCTGTTCAGCTAAATTACATAGCCGCGTGCCGCCTTTGTGAATAGAGTATGACTAGAAATATGTTCTTTTGGCCTTTGGTCATTCTGCATATTTCACAATCAAGGTAAATATTTTACAGATGTTCCTCACAATATAATCCTTGTTTTGTTTTAGATACTGTTATAACTAATTAAAAAAAAACAAAACACACCCCACACCAGACACAAAACCCTCCTTGGGAGAAGTCTATAAAATTGGAACAGGTTTTCTGAGTGAGGTATTTGTTTGAAACAGAGTTGCAAGAAAGAATGTGCACGAACCGATTGCCTGATTTCCGAGGCAATCGTACAGAACACAAATGGTCATATGATGCTGCATTAATCTGTCAGAATTGAGGAAAGACAAAAAAGGCAATACTGTCTCTATTACATTACATCACACCTATTACAAAATAGCTCTCCCCAGGGGTGACATGCACCTCTTCTTGTGTGAAGAAGCAGAGAGGGGATGTGATTTGCTAAATACAAACAAGGAAGATTAGTGAGAACCATTAACATTAAGGCTCTGCAAGAGAACTTCCAACAACAACTTGTGTGTTTGAAGAAACTTAAAAGAAATTAAGACACTACTGTTCTACAGAAGGTAATTGCTAAGAAACTACTGCAAGGTCAAAATAGGAGACTAAGAGGGAGTTTGTAATTTGAGAAATTAAAAATAAATAAATCAGAAAAGATTACAAGTTGTGCACTTTCTTTGCCTAATAAGGTTAATCTCTCTAATGTTCTCTGGATACGGGATTCCCTTGGTAATAAGTGTTGATAAATCTTAATCATATCCTGTTAGTCAATGCATTTACTATTGAGTATTAAATACTAAACACAGATGATTTGATGAAATTATATATTTGGTTTGCAGAAATAAAGCTGATCTCCCTCGATAGTGTTAGAGTTGGATTAAAAACTAGAACTAGATAGTTACCTAGCCATAAAAACTATGTTGTAATCAGAGTTTTACAACAGTCATTTCTAATCTCTGTAAATATAGTGAGGAATATGGTAGGGGGAAAGCTGCCCTTTTAAACTGTTGTTCTCTCACAGCTCTTGGAACATAGAAGAATGTGCTGACTTCAGGGTAAAACTGCAGCCTGTTTAAAAAAAAAAAATCAAGCCCACATGCCAAGACACTTTTAGGTAGTGGAAATAATGTATTTCACCTGCCAATTTGCTTCTGTCTTCACCTGCAACCACAACAATCCAGTCTCTCTGAATTGTAATTGTAGTGGCAGTGCTGGCCAAATTTGCAATATTTGCTATTGTGATAACCAGGATATAGCACATGGTCTGGAGGAAAGGAAAAAAGAAGTGTTAAACATGTGTAAAATGATGGACCAAGTTAATGACTAAAAGACATCATGACTTTCTTGGACACCCAAAATTATAGTTCTGTATTTTAAACCAATTCACATAAATGTTACTTTTCAGACAGTACAATGATAATATGAACATTTTATTTATTAACAAAGAGGTATGTTCCCCTGTGCCCTTTTGCAACAAAGCTAAAAACAGTAAGTAGGATTTAATGGCCTGATCCTGCATCACTGAAGCCAATGGCAAAGCCTCCATTGATGTCCATGAGTGCAGGAAGAGACTCACTGGGGCAGATGCTCAGTTGTAAGAGCTGTATTGGAGTCCAATTAAACTACCAGTAGTTGCTTTCCTTTACTAGTGACATGTAAGAAGTCTTAAATTTGAGCACTTACAAGAAGCCATCCCGAGTACAAGGTCAAAAGTTGGGTCTTAAACAAGAAGACAATCATCAGGATGATACCACACAGGATGACAGATGCATTCTGTACAACCAAGGAAGTCTGAGCCACTGTTTCAGGTTAAAAAAAAAAAAAAAAAGAAAGTTTATAGAATCTGTGGATATTCCCCATCTTCATGTTTGGAATTATTTAATAATTATTTTTTCCTATACAAGCAATATTCAATTCCTTCCCCCCCATTTTCTCTTTTAAAAATTAAGTTTATTTACAAGGTAAACTGTTTAGTGTGCAGAGATCTCATTTTAACTTTGAAATCAACCACTGTCTTACAGAGTCTACACAGAATCAAGTTCATTCTTAGTGTAGTTCCACTGACCTACTAGTGTAATACAATAAGAGAAAAGTAGGCATTCAGCAGGACTTCAAAACACTGTTTTTAAAAAAGCGAGTGCTATTGTGTAAATGCTTTAAAATTACTTTTACAGAACAGGTTTTCAATTAACTACATAATATGTAGTCTTCAATCACCTCTTAACATACAAGAGTAACAAATTACAAAGGCAGTTATAATATACAGTGGGGAATAATGCTAGACAGAAGGAAGTCAGCAAATGTTAAATTATGTTGTCAGATTACTGGATTCCAGGAAACTGATTCTGCAATCCTTGTTCGGGCAAAATTCACATGGATTTCACTTTCTCTCTCTAGCTACAATTAGAGTTTTGCATGAGTAAGGAATAGATCAGAGCTTAAAATTGGTGTTCTCTTATCTTTGAGATTATCCATATAGAATTTACTCTATTATTCTGAATAGTTTCATATTTATAGACAGTTAGTAAATTAAGCCTGGTTTTCATATTTAACCAGAGGATCTTTCTAGCATGCGAACAGCTGCTTTAGATGACTTCCTCTTCCGACTCGGATTTGAGTCACCCCATAATAGACAATAGCCTCCACTAAGGTTGCTAACCTTTAAGCCTTGGGTTCTTGTCCACCCAATCTCCTATAATGGCTCCCAAAAGGAGAACTGATCCTGCCACAACCAGTCCATAGACGGCAGTCAAGAGTAGGCTGTTTCCATAAAGTTCAACCAGAAAGACAGACACTGCAAAGTGCCACATCCGATCTCCCTTAAATAAGAAAAAAAGTTGATATCAGTATTTGCATTTTGCTAGATAGTAACTGATTTCCATGTTTTAATAGCTCCACAAAGAATACCTGTGCTTACATGGCATTTAACAACTTGGTTACTCCCTTCCCTCCCGCTCCCAATATAAGTCCTATCTGCCATTCTGTGCATGGAGCACCCTCCAATGTCAATGGGAGCTTGGGTCCAGATCAATACTATTATTGGCCCCCAATTAATGTTGGTTATCCCCAATATGTCATAGTACCAAAGGCTTTCTATGGTAGTATTATGAGCCAAAATTCTGTCCTGAGTTACAATCAACAAGCCTGAGAAAGGACCAAGTTTTATGAAGATTCTTCCTCACAGAAGCTTACATTTTCTAAAAGAGCACTGATGATGGTAACTTTGTCCATGTGAAACTTTCGTTTCACAGGGTGGAACTAAGCAACTCTGTCATCTATTCTAGCTGTGCAAGTTTAAAATGACACTGCCAACTTTAATCAGCACTTGTGATTGGAAAACTACAAATTAGTAGGGAGACAAGTGGCAGGTGTTGAATATGAAACCAGATTTTAATTCAGTTATTGAAATTGACTAGATTTCAAGTTAAGCATCCTTAAGTTTCCAACAGAAGAGTGGTATTTAGAAATAATTTATCCTTCCTGTATTGTAGTACCATCATGGTGATGCAAAACTTATGATAGCAATTGCAATAGTTTAAAAACAACTAAGTGTTAAAGATATTTAAGAAGGGCTGCCTTTACACTAGATCCTTGATTTTATGCAAAACAAGTTTCCATTATTGTGATATACTAACAATGTTGTGCAATATGCATAAATCCACAGCTGGCCATTGAATTTTATTTTTACTTTATTTAGGCCATTAGCTCAATTTACTTTAGAAGTATATTGCAACAAATGCATTGCAGAAGTTGTAGTGTACTACTGCAGACAGTTTGCTTAAGGAGAGTCCCTAATGTTAATCTATTATAGAAAATATATGCTTCAGTTATCAGCTTCTTTTGAAAGGCTCAGTAATCATCTGCATTTCAAAGTCCTTTGTACCACACAGAAGAGTGTTCCAAGTTTGTTGCAAAATAATTTTTTTTGCAAGACCAGAAACTGAGTAATCTAACAAATTGAACAAGATGGCAATAAAGGAAAAGGCCTCCAAAGTGTCACTCTGTTTGGGACCAAATTAATTGTTGCTGAAAGTCCAGGGGAGTAGCAGCAGTATACCCCAATGATGAATTTGGCTTTTGGGATTCGTTAGAATACATGCATGGAGGCTCTTCTGGAGATGGGTTGCTCCAAACACTCACAAATTTAGAAGCTCTATCATTTATGCAAGTGCCTGTGATAGCTGTCAGAAGCAGGGCCACTCAGATTTTTGTCTTGAGCCCCAAAAATCTGTAACTGAGGCCCCTGTGGAGGGAGGGTTGGAGAGCAAGTCTACCCCACATTCATCTTGCAATGGTAGATGTTGTCCTGAGGACCTGGGCCCACTAACACCTGGCTTTGCGATCTTTTGCACAGAATCACACCACCACTCAAGTTTGGTCTGGTCACCCTCACCGTAATGGAGATGCAGCTGGGACAAACATAAGCAGTGCTGTGACTATGCACCAGGTCACAACACCATTCACTCAAATTCCACAGGCTTGGGACCTCTCAGACAGGCAGACCCCCCAACAATTCACTTGAGTTCTCCATGTACAAGGACAAAAAAAAAAAAAATTCCTTCTATGCTTACATTATTTGGGGGGTGTGTGTAAAACTATGCATAATTTAATTCTTTCATAAATGGAACTTAAGTGTCTTTCTGAATCAAGTATCAGAGGGGTAGCCGTGTTAGTCTGAATCTGTAAAAAGCAACAGAGGGTCCTGTGGCACCTTTGAGACTAACAGAAGTACTGGGAGCATAAGCTTTCATGTCTTGCATCTGAAGAAGTGAGGTTCTTACCCACGAAAGCTTATGCTCCCAGTACTTCTGTTAGTCTCAAATGTGCCACAGGACCCTCTGTTGCTTTTTTCTGAATCAAGAACTCAGTACGATTCAAGCTACTTCTTATTCAACTTTCACTTACAAATGTATGTAGGTGGTCACTGAACCCTAAATTCTGGCTAACCTGTTTGATTGTTCATTCAGATAGAAATTTAATTCAGGAGAAAGCACTACTTTCATAATGATGCAGGCCTGATATACTTCTATTCCTGCATCAAAGTTTTAGTTGTTGAACTTGATTAAATAAAAAGGAGCTTTATGGAACCCCCATCCACATGCACCCTGACGGCTATTACTCTCAAGGTAAAATCTTGGCCTCACTGAAGTCAATGGCAAACTCCAGTTGACTTAAACGTGCTCAAGATTGCTCCCTCAGTATCTGCAGGCCAAGATCTTGCTACTGGAGACTAAAAACCCAAATACATATTAAGCGTAGCCTTCTCTTGGTTCCCTATGCCTGTACTACATTGTATGAAACATGGACATTACTCTTTAGCTTTTATTAATGCAAAAAAGTTTAAAAAGCAGTTTTGTCTTGTTTAGACAATACTGCTCAAAGCTACTGCTACAGAATCAGCAGTTTAGGAGTTCATTAACTGGGCAATTTCATCCGTTGTGTTCACTCACAGTACTTTCATGCTACTCCACATTGTCTCAACTTCTCCAAAGCTAGCTGTTTTCAACAGCGGAAGCATACTGGTTTTTGTTTTGAGGTTGTATTTTTAAAGTCAACTTTAAAGGGGGAAAAAAAAAAAAAAAGTCAGAGATCAATTAATGGCACAGAACAACAGTGAATTGAAAATTAAGCAGCACAAACTGAAAGTAACAACCTAGTTATTCATTTTTAAACTACAGCCAGGACTCAGGGAATTTTGATAATAAATTTAGCCTTAATGCAGGGGTGCTGGAACAATTTTTATAGTGGAGTGCTTGAGAGCCTTATTGAACCAAACTGTAAACCCTGTATATAAGGGAAACCACTTCAAGTCAGGGAGTGCTGCAGCACCTCCCGCACCGCTAGTTCCAGGACCTATGCCTTACTGAAGAGGCAGAAGCACATAACAGGCTTAATCCTGCTAGTCTTGAGATCTTCTAATCATTCATAACATGGATATTAAACCCTATTTCTGTATGAATGACAGCTATTATCCTAACCATTCCTCTTTTAATGGCAGTTCGATGATTTTAGCACCGTATTATACTAGTACTGTATACAGCTGATAAAATAAGGTTTAAGGCCCAGATCGCCAGAGGTATTTAGGTGCCTAACTTCCATGGATTTCAAAATACCTGTGGAACTAGGCATAAGGCACCAGCTCAGTGGAGCACTTAGCTTGTCCTTGACTTCTACAGTACTTAAGCACATGTAGTTAAGAGCAGGTGCTTAACATGGAAGCTGATTACGTTTTCCAAACTAGAGTAAAAGGTTTAGCTATACAAGATTATGTATTTTGAATACATATCACTGATATTTCAGAATGAAAACTATACATAAGCCATTTCAGAGGTCTGGGTTGATGTGTTTCCATCCTGAGGGGCAGAGAAAGATCAAACAAAAATAACTTTCCCCTTCTCTCCTCCTCCCTTGCTCTATTATTGAAAGTAATATTTTAGGCGCCAAAGAGGAATTATTGTGGGTTAAAGAATTTTAGACAAGTGCAGGACTGAGCCTTAAAAGTTAGACTAAACATCTGTTGCTTAAATAGGAGTTTTCCTGATTAAAGACAGTGGATTTAGACCCTCAATTGGGTTTTTGAAATCAATAAAGATGTATAGTGTTTAATATTTCTATACGCTGACATTTTTCACTCAACTGTTTGCAGTAGTCCAGATTATTATCCTAAATGCCGAGTCAGTCACCCTTATTCATGTTGAATGATACCTTACCTTAATCTGCAAGTAGCCCCACTGATGGATTTCAGTGGGACCAATCACATAGTAAGGTGCCACTCTGTTAGTAGAAATAGCAGAATCAGGCTCAATGTGCGTTTTGTTGACTGAATATACTACTTCTCATAACAGTAGTAGCACCAACAAAGTCTTTGGACTAAAATAATTCATTGCTATATTGCACCTGTTTAAACCAAAAGTTGACTCTCTCTCCAGGCCTTCTTAGGAGGAACGCAACTGTAATCCTTTACATTAATGAAAGTGAGGCATACAAACTTGTAGTCCTAGAACAGTGTGCTCACTGCTGTACAAAGTACATACCAAGCCAGTCCCTCCCTCAAAGATTTTACAAATTAGAGCAGACATAGAAAGACAAGGCAGGTATTCAAGAGGAACAAGTTACTTTAAAAAAGTGCTTTTATTCATCTTCTTAATACTTGTCTTTCAGTTGCAAGATACTGGATTAAAATTATATTAAACAATGTAGCATTTCTCAGGCTAGATTTTGCCACTTCATATGATTTTAATGAACTGGGAGATACATTTCATCCAAATCAATTTCTAGATCTCCTTCATTCACCTTGAAGCACTGTAAATTGCTAACAAAGGTTGGTTTAGATACAGGTGAAATTGTTTCAATAAATAGACACTGTTACAGGTAAGGATGTTACAGTTTCAGAAAAACAGAGGTTTGTTAATAAGTACTGATGACTAGGAAATCTATTGTGCAACATTCAGTAATTTACATTGGTGAGCAGGTATACAAACCCTTCAAATTATAAAAATCAAGGACAAAGCAGTACAAAATATACTTTGATCAGTAGGGCTCAGTTTTATTGTTATCCTCCACCCACTTTGAGTAGTATTTACTCTCTAACAAGCCTTACTGGTTTCAATGACATTCCTCAAGCAGTAAGGTATCACTCAGTGTGAGTGAGGGTAGTGAATCAGGCCCTTAGACAATTGTGAGCACTGCACTTTTATTAGCAAATATACTGTACCATATCATGTGAAGATTATGAAGACTTAGTGAGATCTCACCACAACACTTTGCAATTAAGTCTTTGCCAAAGACCACCTTCTGTATATAAATATACAGTGTGCCTTACAGACTAGTCAAAAGCAGATTAAGGAGATTCCACTGCATGATGTTTGTTTGTGCATTAAATATACACACACACTTACCCAAGTGGAGAGTGCATGTCCAAGATAAAGAAGAAACTTTGCAGATGTAAAATAATTGACACAGGATCCTAAAAATAAAAATGAGAGAAATGCTGAAGAGGATTAAGGTGCATTTTGCATCTTCCTTGGTTGCTACTAAGTTTTATTCATTTTAAAGTCAGCAATCTCTACACTGGAAAAGTCTTATCGCAAAAATAAGCTAAGATTTTTGCTATACATGTTTTAATTCAACACACTGGAATAGCCACAGCATAGCAGTTGTGCAAGAGAAAAAAACATTATACTAAATGAAGAAACACTGAATATATCTCAACATGTCTTACTAGCTAAATATGCACAAAGTTTTGCAGCATATTTACATTATGCCACCTGATTGTACCCCATCCAACTCATCCCACATGCAATACCAGACAGCGTTTCTCAATGATCAGTCTGCAGACTAACACCAATCCCTGAGATCTCTCTGACAGAGTTTAGGAAGGCAGCAAGCCAGTCCCTGGTATCAAAAAGGTTGAGAAACACTGCACTACGCCACCTGTGTGTGCAATTTTTCCACACAACACTCTACACACACCCACCCCACACATACATCTAAGGCTAGGTCTACAGTACGCGGGGAGGGGGGGGGGGGCGAATCGACCTAAGATACGCAACCTCAGCTACATGAATAGCGTAGCTGAAGTTGCGTATTTTAGGTTGACTTACCTGGCTGTGAGGACGGCAGTGAGTCGACTGCTGCCACGCCGCCATCGACTCTGCTTCCGCCTCTTGCCGCAGTGGATTTCCAGAGTCAACGGCAGAGCCATCGGGGATCGATTTTATCGTGTCTTCACTAGACGCGATAAGTCAATCCCCAATAGTGAAGACGTGCCCTTAGACTCTAGTTCAACCACAAGTCACTAGACTCGATGCAAGAAATACAGAATGTCATTCTATGGCCTGTGTTACAGAATCACAGAAAAGTAGGGCAGGAGCTCACACTACATGAGGGGTTTTCAAACTTCATTGCACTACAACCCCCTTTGGGCAATAAAAATTACTATGCAACCCCAGGAGGGGGGGGGACTGAAGCCTGAGCCAGCCCAAGCCCCCTAGTGGGTTAGGGGGGCCAAAGCCCAAGGGCTTCAGCCTCAGGCAGGGGGCCTGTAACCCGAGTCCCAATGCCCAGGTCTGAAGCCATTGGGCTCTGGTCACAGGCCCCAACAAGCCTAAGCCAGCCCTGGCAACCCCATTAAAATGGGGTCCTGACTCACTTTGGGGTCCCAACCCACAGTTTGAGAACCGCTGCACTACATGATCAATAGAAACCTTTCTGGCCTTAAAATCTCTGTATACCTACTGCACAGCCCACTGCAGCTGAACCGCACGATGCCATGCCATGCCCCCGTCCCCGTAACCCACACATGTAATGTCACATCTGAGCGGCATGGGGTGAAGTGCTTGTCAGTGCCGCCCCCGTGCACACTCGCACTCCTTCCGAGGCAGCGTACCCCACAAACGTGCTGCGTCCCTTCTCTACGAGCCCCCTCCGGGTCAGCAGCCCCCCGGGCTCCCCGCACGATACTGACCACAGGATCCTCCGCCGCTTGTCTGCTCTGCTGCCCGAGTCATGTCCGCTTGCGCCCCGATTCCTGCTCGCTCTGCTGCGCTGCCAGTCCTGTACCCCAGCCGCGGGCGCAGAGGAGGGGACGCACGGGGAGCAGGAGGGGACACGGCTTCTCTGAATGTTTCTTTCCCAACTTAGCTATCACTGTAGCTGAAGTTGGGAATCGATAGCCTTATGCGCAGGGGCTGGAGGGGCTGCGCTCCACCGGGAAGGGGGCCCAGCCAGGCGCCCAGCTCCTGCAGCCGCTGGTACGGCTGCCTAGCGGCTCGCCACCCTTTATAGCCAGGCTGGGCCGAAGGCGGGGATGCGGTCCCAGGATCAGCCTATCAGCGTCCGCCTGATCTGCATGTCTCCGCCCAGCACGTGTAGTACGGAGAACTGCTCCCTCTGGGAATATGCTGTTTATGGCGTACGGAGCATGCGCACAAGAACTGCGTATGCTCAGTAACCGCTGCTGAAGCCACTGCCCTCCGACCTGCCCTTATTAGCGGAAGGTTCTAGTGCCTGCTTTTTTACAGGGGCTAAAACGGGGCAAAGGGGGCAAATCGGGGGAGGGGGATGGCCAGGGACTGAGCAGGAGGCGAAAAAGACCCGCCAAGCCTCGCCCAGCCTATGGGGGGGGGGGCGCGGAGGGATAAAGGAGCGATGCGGCAGGGACGTTAGACGGTTGTGGAGGGGAGTTGAGCCGGCTGTGGGTGGCGCGCAGGATGGATGAGGAGGGGCTGGAGGGGCAGCAGAGCAGGTGTAGGGATCTGGTGGCGCCTCACAGGCTCCAGGATCTGTGTCCCCGCCCGAGGGGCAAATCTTCACGTCTTAAAATGTTGTAACCTGCTTCGCAGAGTCACACCCTGGGCTTTCCGCGTGTTAATGAAGTAGGTGATGCCTCGGAACAGTCAGGCTTTGTCCCGTCCCTCGCCTGGACTCCTGAAGGATGTAAGCAGCCAGTACTTTAACAACCTGTCTCATGTATTGACTGCTGCAGGGATCCCCAACGCGGTGCCCGCGGGCGCCCTGGCGTCTAAGTGTGCCCGCGTACAGACAAGCATCCGCCGAAATGCCGCCAAGAAGCAGCAGCATCCAGAGGCTGGATTTTCCGTGGCATTTCGGCGGCGACGCCTCTGGATGACGCTGCTTGTTGGGGGCATTTCGGCGGCGACGCCTATTGACATTGCCGCTTGTCAGCGGCATTTCGGGAACCGGCCAATGGGAGTTTGGAGCCAGTGCTTGGGCGGGGGGGCGGCGTGCAGTGCCCTGTGGCCCCCCTGCCTAGAAGCCGGACCCACTGCTAGCCGCTTCTGGGGAGCAGCGCGGTGTCAGAGCAGGTAGGCACTAGCCTGCCTTAGTTGGGCAGCATCACTAATGGGACTTTTAACGTCCCGGTCAGCAGTGCTGAACAGAGCAACCCAGTGCCTTACCTGCCGCAACCCAATCCCAACTTTGAAAAACGCTGTTTTAGTGTGATCTTTTGCCCAGTAAAGATGGTCTCTAGTACAGGTTTCACTGTACTTCTTTCCGCACCATATGGGCAATCTGCAGCATTCACCGTGAGCGGAAATTACAGAAACAAATAATTTTGTAGAATTTTTAAATGGTAGATACACCTCTACCCCGATATAACGCTGTCCTCGGGAGTCAAAAAATCTTACGGCGTTATAGGTGAAACCGCATTATATCAAACTTGCTTTGACCTGCCGGAGTGTGCAGTCCTGCCCCCCCCCGGAGCACTGCTTTACTGCGTTTTATCCAAATTCGTGTTATATCGGGTCGCATTATATCGGGGTAGAGGTGTATTTAAATGAACATTTACAATATGGAGTTTTTCTGGCTAGGATGTCATGCAGATGTTTTAAGGTATATCAAATCTTGTGCTTCACAGTTCATGGTGATTGCTCCTGATGGCACCATGTGGGAGATTTATCTTCTCATTGCAGAGCAGCAGTTTTCAAACTGTGGGTTGGGACCCCAAAGTGGGTCATGACCCCGTTTTAATGGAGTCGCCAGAGCTGGCGTTAGACTTGCTGGGACTCAGGGCCGAAGCCGAAGCCCAAGCACCACAGGACTGTGGGCTCAAGCTTTGTCTTCAGCCCTGGGTAGCAGGGCTCAGGCTTCGGCTTCAGCCCAGGGTGGCGGGGCTCAAGCTACAGGACCCTCCTGGGGCTGACGCCCTTGGGCTTCGACTTCCCCCTGCCCAGGGCAGCAGGGCTGGTGGGGGGGCTTGGGCTTTGGCCCCCCCACCTGAGCTGTGGTGCTCGGGCAGGTTCGAGCTTGGGTGGGTTCAGGCTTCGGTCCCCTCTCCTGTGGACGTGTAGTAATTTTTGTCATCAGAATGGGGTCGTGGTGCAATGAAGTTTGAGAAACCCTATGCATTGCAAAATTGGCCTGGTGAATTTATGGGAGCGGGTTTTCTTCCCCAGAAATATTAGGTATATAGGTCATTGCTGGAGGCAAGATACCAAACTCTATGGACCAGTAATCCATTCTGGTATGGTCACGCTTGTGATCCTGTTCAAAGTATTTCTCTATTAAAGAGGTGGCTACATTTTTTTATCAATGAATCACAGTTTATTCTTTGTATAAAAAGAACACTCCCCTTGGAAAAAGTAATACACCTGCACATAAAAAAGGAGGGCTACAATTACTATTTTTATGGGGAGACTGTATATCCTGAAATTAGTTTAGTAGTTTTTCCACAGTGTATATTAACTAGAAAATACACCAAATCTTTCTCTCAGGTTGGGATCAAAGACAGAGGAAGTTTTGGGACTGCCCATATTACAAAGCCTAAGTGCCTTCATTGTACTGTACTTCATCAGCAGGTAAAATTTCTTTGTTACTATTATGATATATTAAATAAATATCATATATCAGAAATGAACCAATATTTAGTTGATGATTAGACCTATTTACTAAAGGCTTGATTCTGCATCCTTTACTCACAAAGAATAGTACTTTACTCTTTGAGTAGTCCCATTGATTTCATGGGGAGTACCTGTAGAGTAAGACATTACTCAAGGGATATTAAACCTTGTGCTTCAGTGTTTAAACCAATCTCTAGCTATATGATGCCAGGTCTGACCTATGTGAAAGGCAGATTATCCCACATCTGGTTTCTAACACTCTCACCTCTGCAGCATCTAGTTCTGACCACTGTCAGAGAGAGGATACTGTCCTCAAAGGAGGGTGGTTCTGATCCAGTATGTCAATTTCAATGTTTCTATGTTTGAGAGGCAGAACTGGGCCCTAAATAGTTTTCTATTAAATTGCTATGATCCTTCAAATACATTTGATGCCAACGAACCATGTCAGGAAAATACTAAACCAGAGTTTTGTTCATGCTTTTTTTTTTTTCCTGAGCTTCCCATGATGAAAGCTGGATGAATTAAAATACAAAAACACAAATACAATAAAAATACAAAATACAGTATAAAGAATACAAATAACAACTGGAATGACTCCATACACATTACAAATGGTGCATTATATTGTAAGATTGAAAACAATGTCCTCGTTGTTTCTTCTGCACCTTTACTGCACTGATGACACCCCCCCTTCCCCTCCCAATTTTGTGGTGGTTAGAGTATGAAATTTGGATTCAGAAAGCCTAGTTTCTGTTCCTGGATCATGTGTATGCGTTTACCTGGGGCCCAGAGCCAGTGCAGAGATATGGGCCCTCCTTGCAGATGGCCCTGGCCTCCCACAGATCACCTGGCATATGTATATTTATGAGCAAACTCCACCCTCCAAGATAATAATCCAGATATTTCCTCCCCTTTACTCCATCATGTGGGTTTTCCCATAGGAAGGATTGATCAGGCAGGGGGAAATTTAAAATGCTGTCCTTTGTTTTGAAAGCTCTCTTAATTCTACAAAGCTGTCTCCTAACAGGCACAGGAATAAACACAAATAAACTGTGGACACATTATAATCTTCCTAGACAAATTGTTTATTGGATCAACAGTTCTAAAAGCTCTTAGGCTTTATTTAACAAACAGATAAAGTTGTTTTCTCAGTTATAGCCTAAGTGAAGAAATACAACTATTGAAATGGTTTTGGATTTTTAAACTACAGATTAATAACTAAAACAATTTGCAGTTCACACAAGATAGCAAGGACTTCTCTAATGAGCAGAAGGAGCAGATGATATAAAACAGGAAAAACTGTGGCATATCCAAACTGTCTCTGATTAACAGTTTGTTGTAACAATAACATTGCAAAGGTGCAACAGCAGAAAGTGTTTTAATTATTAGTATATGTGTAATTGTAACATAAACTGGATTAAAGGGATATTAAAATATATTTCCTGGAAAAATAATGACATAAAAAGTATTTGGGGATAGTATGTGCTTTTGAGCCGTTGCCCACATCGGTGGCAGTATCTAGAAGCACTGAGGCTGTAACAGAGATGCTGCAACCAGAGCCCTATCCATGCTAGGGAATTTTACAAAATTATTCCCACCAGTTCTACCACTGATTCAGAAGAAGTGTTAGTGTCAGCGTGAGACTTCATGTAGAATAAGATTCTCTGTCCAGATTACTTAAAGATTTTAGTAAATTTAATTAACATGATGGTAAAAAGCACCAGAGGCTGCTGGAGCCCTTCCTGTATTAGGGTTCCCATTCTGATGTGAGTTTTTCTGTGAAATATACCTAGTGTAGACAGAGCTTAGTAATGCTGAGGAGCAATGAAACTCCTTACTGTGCTGGCCCATGTGCGGAGGCAGTAGTGCTGTGGCTCTGTCCTTGTCTAACTTTATGGATTTTAGCTATCAGCACTAAGTCTCCTAGTCCATTGACACATGGAGCACGAGGACCAAGAATATGACTAGCCCCTGTATGGGGGAACAATAGGGGTGGGAAAATTCCTCATGTTCACCAAGCCTCCTGCCCAACGTTCTTATTCAGGGCTAGGCTCATTCTTCTTATAAACTTGCTCTCTAGAACATAATCTGCACACCTCTCTGTTCTTACCTCTTTTCATGTCTCACATCCCTCCATCTACCTTCTTCATATCCTTCTCCCCATCTTACCAATGGGCTTTATTCCATTCAGCCCTTATCCCTGGAGCCTCATCTCTGACTGAGGTCACTATGTCTCTATCTTTTCCTCCTTGAAACACACTTCTGCCAAACAGCTTAGGACCCTCCTCAAAGAAGTGTTAACAATAGAGGTAACAGGGGGTGAGTGAAAAACAGAGAAACAAAACTGAACAAAATATCATGGAACTAGCAAGATGCATGATAAGTAGGGTGACCAGATGTCCCTATTTTATAGGGATAGTCCTGATATTTGGGGCATTTTTTTCTATAGACGCCTATTACCCCCCACTCCCTGTCCCGATTTTTCACACTTGCTGTCTGGTCACCCTAAATAAGTTCACAGCTCACTCACCCTCTCTTGCATCCATTTCCCCCCCAAACTTTGCTTATGTGTTATCAAGACTCTGACCCTGCAGCGGACAGCATGGGTAGACCCCTAAACCTAAACCTGTGCAAATCCCCACTGAAATCAATGGGGCTCTGTGCAGGTACATACTCACACGGATTCAGTTGCAGAATTAAATCAAAATCCAGCAATAGGATTAGTAGAGGTAATGCTTGTACCATCAGCTGAGCATATATCCCAGAGGTGGCCAAACTGTGGCCCGCGAGCCATCTGCAGTTCTTTTACAGTTAAAGTGTGGCTCACTGAGCCCCCCACATCTGGCCCATTCTCCATCTACCAGACTTGAGGAGGGTGGAAGTTCGGGACCTCTGCCTTGCAGCAGGGTGGGGGCACAGGGGATTCTGCCCAGCAGGGACAAGGGCTCTCAGGGCTTCAGCCCCGCCAGACGTGTCTGCTGGGGCTTGGGGCTTCAGCAGGAGTGGGACTGAACAAGCACCGAGCCCAGCAGGTGCTTCCCACGGGGCAGAAGCCCTGAGCCCCAGCAAGTGTGCCCAGGTTCTCAAACTTCTGAAGATTGTCATATGCGGCTCAGAGGGTCAATAAATTTGGCCAACCTTGGTATATTCCCACCTTTTTCTAAAATTAGGCAAAACCGTGTGGTCTTACCAGATCTGTTGTTCCTCCTGGATTCTTAAATGGCAATGATGACCCATAGGACCTTTCATTTATAGTTAGATGATAGGCTGCAATCATTCCTGTCTAAAACAGATGTTATAATGGGCATATTCAAGTTTGTCACCACCAAGATAGACTACAGTGATACACTCAATAGGAAGACCATTCAGAAGCTCCAGTAAGGTCAAAATACAATGGTTTGCCTGAATTGAGTAGACCTCTCCAAGCACCTATTAACCCTGTACTAATGTGTCTGCATTGGCTCCCTGTTTGCTTCTGTGTGCAGTTCAAGGTGTTGTTGGGTGAAAAGTGTTTAATACTCAGATTGGAGTGAAATTTGATTACCTAAGACTGTCTCTAAGCCCTATAGGTGGCTGTTCATATCAGCTGGAAGGCTCTTGCTGTCAGCTCCCGATACTGTACCTTCCAGGTCCTCCAGCAGGACTTTCTCAATTAAAAGTCTTTGACTTTGGAATTCACTCCCTTTGGTAGTCTGCCAAAGCACAATACTAGCAGTCTTCAGAATATCAGGCAAGTTGCATTTATTTGGTATAACTTTGGGTTGATGTTCCTTTCCGTTAAAATATGGTTGCTACTATTCTGACTGCTGAAGCAGTGGTTTCTATGAATGCTACCACCACGAGTAGCTTTAGTTAATGTGTTTGAAAATGTTGTAAATAAGTGACTAGTTGTGCTGGCAACAGGTGCTTAGAAACCATGAAAATAAATAAATAACAGAAGGGACAGAAGTAGCAGATGGTACAAAAAAATAGAAAGTACAGAATATTTTGGAATGGTATATAAGCATACAAGATACTGCTTATTAATTTAAAAATACACATTGTGAATAAAAAGAACACACTAGTGTCCAGTATAATGTAATGAACAAGGTTTTTCTTTGAAATTTCACAAAATTAAAGAATGGAATATACAAAGGGTGGCATCAGTGGCATAAATCTGTGTCCATGACAGTGTGTGACAACAGAGGATGCTTCTCTGATGAAAAAATTATTGCAGGAAAAAGGATTTGGTTGCAATTTGACTACTGACCATATATTCATTCATTAAAAAAAAGAAGGCACTGTGCATTAAACAGGTGCAATTTAAGATTCTTGTACCAAGTGTAAAAGAGTGAATAAAAAGAAAGTAAAATGTCACATTTTGTTAACAGTAATGAGTGGACATGCCATATACAAATGACAACAATGATATTTCTGCAAACAGCTCCCTACATCACACTGTAAACATTTGCTCTCCAGAGTCTGAAAGTAATTGCTTGAATTGGAACACTATGTTTGGAGGAAGCAATTAAAATCACTCTTCAGCATTCAATGACAGGCTACCTGTAATTCAAGCTTGTTTTGTTTAGTTTTCTTCTTTACTGCTTACAGCAATTTGTCCACTCCAGGGCATTACTGTTCCCTATGACTAAGCAATGCAAAATGTTTAATGATCAGGATTTTATTGACTGGATATATTTTGACCTGCAAAAAGAAAACATTTGGATTTATCACTCATTTCTCCCCACAACTTTTACCCCTCCCCCCTCCAAAAATACATTTTTCTACATTTATGTCTGAAACAGTTGTTCAGGAGTTTTACTGCAAATGATAACATCAAATACAAGTACAAACCAGACAAGATTTTTATTACTTTTGGAAAATGCCTTTCTTGCAAATAATGCATTCTACATGCTTGAAGATCACCCAGAAGTTTAAATTAGTGCAAATCATGTCTGCCTGCTTACTCAGCCAGATTCTGATGTTCCCACTTAACCTCCAGTATTACCTTATTCTTACCTTGATTCAGGAAAACACTAAAGGATGTTCTTAACTTTAGTCTCAGTGTTAAATCCCACTGACTTCATTGAGGCTTAGGCACATGCCTGAAATTAAGCACATGCTAAAGGGTTTTTCTGAATAGAGATGGACTGCTGCTTTGGGGCCTCTGTACTTAGCCCCATTGGTTTGAATGGAACTTCTTGTAGTGTAAGGGACTACTCGACAGGAACAATGCAGTAAAATCTAGCCTTTAGAGGCGGCTCCTGTTTGGGGCGTAATTCAGCTGTGGTCTTTAGACTGCACTGGCTATCAGTTTGTTTCTGGGTCTAATTCAAGGTGTGGCTTTTTATCTATAAGGTTGATTTAGGGACTAAAAGTCCAATAAATTTAAATTAAATTAAAATTTAAAGGAACTTCTCAGAAGACTGTCTCGCTACATTTAAAGCCCATTTGTACTCGTGCACTTTTATGATAAAGAATTTGACTTCATAAGTGCTGTTTGTAAACCAAGTCCCTTTTTCTTACTATTAGCTAAATAGTGAGAGACAACAACACATAACCCAACATTAATGTTTGTGGTTGAACAGCAGCTCCATACCCTGCATTCCATGGTAACCACTCGCATTTCTTTTTATAGGAGCAGTAAATTTTCACCAATGATTCAAGCACAGCATAAAGCAACAGAGACGTAAATAAGCTTGTATAGAATTTCTAAAGGAAACAATGATATGTCAGCAAATATTCATCTTAATTTAAATTAAGCAATCACTTTCTGTGCCTATGAGGGCAACAATGTTAACCTCATTTTGGTGGCAGGATGCTCTTACAGGAATCAGACAACAGCAGCTTCAGTGCTGGTATCATTGACACTGATTCTGCAAGCTGCTCAGTGTGGGTGAACCCCTGTGTTCATGCAGAGCCCCACTGAAGGTGATGGGGCTCCCCAGAAGTGCAGTTTGCAAGATCAAGGCCTTAGGTCTTCACAGCGTACAACTTCAGCAAGGCAGGTTCTGGAGCTGCTTGATGTTATGTTAGTTTATGGGTATGAGTATGTCAGAAATAGTCTCTTTCTAGTCTCTTACTTTGTAAGAGACCAGACCATGTTCTGTATTCAATGATGACTGGTGATCATCTGTGCTGTACAGCTTCTCATCTTCCTCTGGACTGGGCGGTGGCTGTCAGCCTTGCTTCAGGTCTGCTCAGTCATGTTATCTCTGCTTGTTTTTTATTAGGGTCTAGTCAGTCATGTCATCTCAAGAATTAACAACCCCCCTCCCCACTCTCCACTCCTTCCTTCGCTTGGGGCATCATTATTTGTAATCCTTTAGAGACAAGGATGGTTCCACTAATATAGCCAATCTAGTCGTTAGCTCTTTCCCTATATTACTGAGTTCTCAGTTCTCATACTTAGCTGCCTGAGTCTTCAAAGAGCACTTCGCAGTTTTGCACATCAGTATCTGCCTGCCACTCTTCCTGCTCTGACTGTGGCTGACTTCATTAAAGCTAGCAGATGGTAAATGACTATTTGTTGTTTCAGTCTTTATCTCTCTGACTTGAATTTCTCACTCTTAAAAATAAAAAATAACATGGAAATTATAAATACTGCTGCTATCAAATATGTTTCTGTCTTTAGGCTACTTTCATTAAGTATTAACAAGATTTAGGAAGATAACTAATAAGTTGTATATTTAGGAAGGAGCTTTTGTTTGCAAGCTTCTTCTAAAAAAGAATGCAAGTTAATACTTGTGTTAATATTGCAATTACGCTAAAAAATAAAATAAAATGACTGTAAAGAAGGAAGCAATGGCTATTCCTTTCCCATTCTAATTACGTGTCAGTTAGTGATATCTGTGGCTTAGATGGTGCTATGAGGACAGTCCATATTAAAAGACAGTGCATAGCAGTGTCACCCCAGAGGCATCCTGGGGAGTTGGCTGGAGGGTCCCTGTGTGCTGGTGATCTCCAGCTGCCAGAATGGCCTCCAGAGTCTTTTGGCAGCTGGCACAATTTAGAACCGCCTCTGAGCCGCTCCATTCTGTACCAGGAGATCAGCCTTGCTGGCTAAAACCACATTTGCTTTCCCCTTCAGCACTGTGCCAAGCAAAGTTCTGCAAAATAGAGAATCTGGCTTGTAAGGTTTGTAGTTTTCAGTGATTCACTGTATTATGTACAAACCTACTCACTACCTATAGTACAAAAAACCACAAATATGACTAATGGCTTCCTGCTTCCTTGCCATAATACTTATCCACCCTATCATTAGGGTAAATGCAAATAGAAGGCCTGAGCTGTGATCCTAACCTACATAGCTAGACAAGGTAAAACTTTTGATGGAATAATTAATGTATGCGATGCTGTTTAATCATTCATTTAGGACGACTACATTTAAGCACAAGTACCCACCAAGGATTCCAAAAGAAGAGCTGACAGTGAAAGCTTTGTAATTTATAGCACTGGATCTTTCTTAATCTGTGGTCTATGGACCCAGGGCTGGTGCAAGGAAGTTTTGCGCCCTAGGCGAAACTTCCATCTTGCGCCCCCCGCCCCCCAGCCCTGCGGCAGCTCCCCGCCCCCCTTCACTCTGAGGCGCCCCCCCCCACGGCAACTCCCCCCCTGCCCTGAGGCGCCCCCCCCTCCAGGGAGCTGTGCGGCAGCTCTTCCCCCCAGCCCGGGAAGCCATGCGGCAGCTCCCCTCCGCCCTGAGGCACCCCCCCCCGCGGCAGCTCCCCACCCCCTGGCCCGGGGATCCTGCCGGCGGCTCAGACTCCCTCTCCCTTACAGCGCAGCGGCTGCTGTAAAAAAAAAATTGGGGGCACTGCTTTTTGGCACCCCCAAATCTTGGCGCCCTAGGCAACTGCCTAGTTGGCCTAAATGGTAGCACTGGCCCTGTACGGACCAGCCCTTCCTGGTGAGCTGCAAAATGAATTGTTTTGAGAGCCACTCAGTAAAGAACTGGGGTGCTTGAAGAGGAAATGATCTATGATAATTATCTTTCTTTCATGGAGAGGTCCAACAATGAAAAAGCACCTGTTTACAGTGTTTTATGATTATCGACTAGTCTTGTAAAAAAAAATCTAGCAAATTATCTAGTCCATCGTCCAAGTCTCTACATCAGGACAAGGCTGATTTAATATTTCCTGGACCATCCTTTAAAAATGGCCTTGCCACTTTCACCCCTCAATGAGCTGGATTTTTGAATTGGCCCAGGGATTAAAATAGCTAGTTTTGTCAATCAGAATACCTGAATTCTTTTCTTTGATCCTGGATTTTCGTGAAACTTCCCAAGCTAGTATGACAATGTGTTCTGAGAGACTTAGCATTCAATGAGATGGGTACTTGACTTTCAATCAGACTTAGGCTCTTCTGAAGTCCTTTTGAAAATGGGATTTAGCCATCTAAGTTACATAAACATTGCAATACTGAGCAAAGCAACACATAAATATCTTTACAAATCTGGACAAAAGTCCAGATACAGATGACAAGTTACATTTGTTTGTTTGTTTATTTCTGGAGAATCCTATGTTATCAGTGTTAGGAAAAATCAGCAACATCTTTATTTGTAACATCTTGCCTGGTATGTTATAGGAGTAAAACCTTATGATCTAAGGTTCTGTGTCGCACACAAGTTGGAATGAATAGTTTTGTATTAGCAACATTCTTACAGAATGTGTCCGTGGTTCTACCCTAGTGTAAGATCAGAATCAGGTCAATGGACTTTACATTGAGACCCAGTCCTGTTCCTATTAAAATCAATGATTGGTTTGCTATTGACTTTAGTTGGGGCTGAAGCAGGACCCTGCTTTGCTGTAAGTGTAATTTATTTCCATTGCTTTTTTGGATGAGTTTTTAAAAGACTCCTCTACATCTATGGACTGTTTACTAATTATGGGTTCAATCCTGCAAACACTTTTGCACATGCATAATTTTACATTGGGAATAGTCTTATATTGAAAGTATGTGCGTGTGCCCAAGTGTTTGCAGGCTCAGAGTCTATACCTATGCTAAATAGATGTGGGAAAGCCAAAAAATGTGACATTATATAGGATGAACAAGTAGAGAATGTTTATCAGATGAAATCGCAACCAGATATGTCAGATAGGTCACAGGCATTGTTGTGAGGTATTTAAGCTCAAGCAAACTAAAAGTTCAAAGCAACATATAATTATAAAGGAAAATATTTATACAACTGATTCTCTTAAAGTTAATTCCTATTTACAGACTATTAAAACCCATTGTGAAGAATGAAGTTTTATTATTCATCAATTCCCACTTTCTCCTCCAGTTTGATCAGGTCTGTTACCATCAGTGATAGAGTCTATACTGCTGTCTTGAAATAAATATTTAGTTTACTCCACTACCTATCACTAATTTCAAAATGATGTTTTCAATATGTTGCTTAGTGGCTGCAAATCATACAGAGTCTGCTAAAGAAATATCTCCTATATTTTACAGATATTAAAGTTGTTATATGTCACTACATATTTAATTATATAATCAATTGTGCTTCTATAGCACCATTACCCAAGAACCTCAGAGCACTTTGCAAACATTACTATTCTAAGCTTCACAACACGCTTTTAAACTAGGCATTATACCTATGCTGTAGGTAGGGAAATTGAGGTTCAGAGGAATTAAGTGACTTGCCCAATATCACGTGAGGCTGTACAAACCATTCTAAGTCCGGGTTTAAATGGATTCAATTGTTTCACAATTGGTTTGCTTGGTGCAACACTCTGAATCTCAAAAAGGAAAGTGTTTTGAGTGTTTCACTCACTAATTCATGTTGTTGAATTCAGTCTTCTGTGTGTTTGGTCAGGAAGTTCAGTTTAATTAGTAAATCATTTAATTATGCTCTGATATATCAACTTAAACAATATATTATGCATTACAGTTGATTACTAATATTGAAATACACTGGCCAAGGACAGAACCATGGGGAGCAAAAACCTGGAAGAGGAGAAGGAAGAGTATCTACTGAAGGAAATGCTAAAGGAGCGATCAGCAAAGCTAGTGTCACAGAACCCTCATGGAACACACTGTCTCAGGGAGAAGTGGTTAGGTTTATAGTGGCAAAGGCAGTGGAAAGAGAGAGAATGAACATGGAGACAAGACCTTTACATCTGGGAAGGAAGATATAATTAGAGTTTTTGCCAGGGTGATTTCAGTGGAGTTGAGTGGGCAGAAATCGAACTGGAAGGAAATGAGGAGGGAGTTAGAGAATAGGGTTACCATACGTCCGGATTTTCCCGGACATGTCCGGCTTTTGGGGGCTCAAATCCCCGTCCGGGGGGAAATCCCCAAAAGCCGGGCATGTCCGGGAAAATCGGGAGGGAGGGAGGGCTCGGCCGGGGCCTCTTTGGCCGGGGCCGGTGCGGGGCCGGGCCTGGTGCGGGGCCGGGCCGGGGTCGCAGTGCCCGGCCGGGCTGGGCGCGGGGCCGGGCGGGGAGCAGGGGGCCGGGCCGCGGAGCCGGGGGGGGTGCGCCGGGCCGCGGGGGTGCGCCGGGCCGGGGGGCCGGTCCGGGAGCCGGTCCGGGGTTGCGGAGCCGCGGGGGTGCGCCGGGCCGCGGAGCCGCGCTGAGCCGGGGGGCCGGTCCTGGAGCCGGTCCGGGGTCCCGGAGCCGGGGGGGTGCGCCGGGCCGCGGGGCCGGGGGGGGTGCGCGGGGCCGCGGGGGTGCGCTGAGCCGGGGGGCCGGTCCGGGAACCGGTCCGGGGCCGCGGGGCCGGGGGGGTGCGCCGGGCCGCGGGGGTGCGCTGAGCCGGGGGGCCGGTCCGGGGTTGCGGAGCCGTGGGGGTGCGCCAGGCCGGGGGGTGCGCCGGGCCGGGAGCCGCGGGGGTGCGCTGAGCCGGGGGGCCGGTCCGGCAGCCGGGCCGGGGTCACGGGGCCGGGGGGGTGCGCCGGCCGGCAGTGCTGGGTGGGCCGGGGGGGCCAGCCTGGGCCGCACCTCCTCCCCCCATCCCCCCCCCTTACCTGCTTCAGGCTTCCCGCGAATTAAATGTTCGCGGGAAGCAGGGGAGGGGGCGGAGACTTTGGGAGGGGCGGAGTTGGGGCGGGGCATGGGCGGGGCTGGGGGCGGGGGCGGGGCCCCGTGGAGTGTCCTCCATTTGGAGGCACAAAATATGGTAACCCTATTAGAGAAGAGAAAGTTAAGACACTGCTGAGAAAGAGGTGTGGTTTAGTGACTTAGCAGAGAGCTGGGAGTCAGGAAGTCTTGAATTCTAAGGCTAGATCTGTCACTGTCTCACTGTGTAACCTTAAGCAAATCTTTTCATCTCTCTTTATCTCTCTCAGTTTCTCAATCTATAAGCAGTCGATATTTACTTACCAATCTCATAGGGTGTTTACAAATATTAATTAATATTTGTAAAGTGCTTTGAAGATGGACTAATTTCATGATAATGGCTAGGCAGCTGCCAAGTTGATTTGCTTATTTCTGTCCATCAACAAACAATAAATGCTGTATACTTATAAAATGTGCACACAACTAATCCATGTCAAAACATGGTCCTGTTACTATTATCCCTTTTCTCCACTGCCTTGTTTCACCTTCCTGTCTTGTCTTTAACTAAGCCCCAATCCTGCTCATAAGACTGTTTATATGCTTAAAGTTAACCACATGCATAACTGTCTGTATGATTGGACCTAAGATGGTAAACGCTATGGAGAAGGAGTAATTGTTTATTGCATGTCTGTACAGAGCTTAAAACAATGGGGCCCCCTCTTGGTTGAAGCTTCTACACATTACTCTAATACAAATAATAATGAGTGAGTGATTGAGTAGTGAATGAGTAAGAAAGTGCTACATAAATGTATTTTGTTGTAAGCTCTTTGGGGCATGGACCATCTTTTTGTTCTGTGTTTGGATGGCGCCTAGCACAATGAGGTCCTGCCCAATGCCTGGGACTTTTGTGTGGCACTGCAGTATTATTATTACTATTTTATTTATAATGTTTTTGTACTTATGCATTTATTATTTTAGCTCATATCAGAAGCCTAGTGCGTTGTGGTACAGTATGGCAGTGTTGTTTACTTGCTTAGAATTAGGCCAGAGTTGAACTAGTATGAAATTACTTATCTTCCCTTGTGATGCTTCTATTCTAGGCTGAGGTAATTCAGGAAGGCTAAATAGTGTAGTTAGCTACACCATCTGTGTCCTGTAGATAGCTAGACCACGTCAGCCTTGGGTTACGCCCAATTTAACAAGACTACCCATTGTAATAAGAGCATATTCTCATCTGGATATGTCAGGATTTACCCATATAACTGTGCAATCACGCAACTCGCTAGCAAGTCCATAATTCTGAAGAGCTGAATAAATACAGTACTCACTGCAGGCAGTTCACAGTAGTGTGTAGGCTGAAATTTGTTCATGATCCACTCGGCAAAAAACTCTGAATAGCAAACAAGTTTGTAAGAGCTATGAACTGTTTGTAGACGAAGAGAAAAAAGGGCTAATAATTTTACCAGCTCTCCTTGCATACATAAAAATCACAGAATCTTAGAGTTTAAGTCCAGATGGGACAACGAGATCACCTCCTGCATGTTATAGGACATTAAACCCCACCCAGCAGTTATCCTTGTACTGAGCCCAATAACCCAGATTAGATGAAAATATTACAGCCCTAAGGAGACTAAACTATTGTGTGCAACAAGCAGAGAATAGAAGCGACTGAGGTGCACCAGTGCCCGCATGGCCTTTGAAATGGCAGGGAATTGATTTGGTGAGCTATACTCAGATGGATCTATGAATTTATTAATAACCCAACATGCTACAGTAGTCTTCAAAAATTAGCCTAATTTCTGCTTCTTTTAGCCTCTCCATCTAATTAATTTTCATTTCAGGGGAAAAACAAACACTACCTTATGAATCATAGCATCAAGAATGGTCATAATTAAAGACCAAAACTATTAGCGAATGCAAAGAACCAAGATTTGTTTTGTTCTGAAGGAAAACAGCTTACCTGTCTCTACAAGCCAAGAGGCCTGTGGTGAGCATTATTAAATATGGCCAAGAGGCTGACCAATTGGAAAGCAAACCTGTGTTTATTGAGCCCATTTCCAAGCCAGGAAGTAAATGAGTGATTTTTTTCTACGCGCAGTACGTACACACTTCTTACAAAAGGACAGCATATTACAAATTATTTTAATTTTCAGAACTTGTTTTCTTAAACAAGAACCCTTCTCTGTTTATGCACTGCTGTTTTATTTTTATATATTAGACAAAGTAACATTTTGCTGGTTTCATGGTTTGAATTTTGAATTGTGGCTGCTGATAATTCCATCTTTCTTTCTGCCTCGTGGATGCCAAAAGGGAGGGTGATTTAGAGTTTAGTAGTTTGGTACATAAGAGTCCTGGACTCTGCCCCTGGTTCTGCCACTGACACACTATGTTACTTTACCCTCTGTGTTTCATAAGCACCCTTGAATCACTGGATCATGCTGGACTGGAAATCTGGATACCTGAAGTCTATTTTTGGCTCTGCCACACACTTGTGTGATCTTGTGCAAGTCACTGAACCCGTGTGCCTCAGTTTTTCTCTCTGTAACAGGCAGATATTGACTTGTTATGCCTTTTGAAATCTGCAAGTGAGAAGTGTCACGTAAAGTGCATTCACAGTATTATTGTCAAAAGCAACAGAGGGTCCTGTGGCACCTTTGAGACTAACAGAAGTACTGGGAGCATAAGCTTTCGTGGGTAAGAACCTCACTTCTTCAGATGCAAGTCTTGCATCTGAAGAAGTGAGGTTCTTACCCACGAAAGCTTATGCTCCCAGTACTTCTGTTAGTCTCAAAGGTGCCACAGGACCCTCTGTTGCTTTTTACAGATTCAGACTAACACGGCTACCCCTCTGATACTAGTATTATTGTCATTAGTATTATTTATATTTATTTCAGTGTTCTCATCTGTAAAATGGGAATAATAATTACTTGTGAGTAACTACAGGGGTTTTCAGAAGTTAGATTCATTAATGTCTGTAAAGTGCTTTGAGACCCTGGGAAGGCAGGCACTATAAATATGCAAATAATTATTTATGTTTAATTTTATCACATGCATGTCACATAAAGCTCATCTGTAAAGGGTGGCCACAGAGCAGAAGGAAAAAGGAAGATAGTGATGTTATTGTATCCATGAGCGATGTTAGAACAACAGCCATAATAAACAGGCACAAGTATAATAACCAAATGGATCAACAGTTGAAACTCTGCATCATACAATACTGTACTGTATAAATTATCAAAGGGTTAGCCGTATTAGTCTGGATCTGTAAAAGCAGCAAAGAGTCCTGTGCCACAGGACTCTTTGCTGCTTTTACTGTATGAATGGTGACTATAAACCAGGGATGTTAAAATGAGGTTCGATTCTGTGTTAGTTCAAATGTCTACTTTCAGCATAAGCTCTGAAAGATACAGTCACTTGGTACCCCCTCCTAATTAAAAGGCAGATTGTGCCATTAGGTCATTAAGGTTGTTGTTTCTTTGTTTGCCTGTGTTTGTTTGAGAATTCCCCATCCAGGTCAATGGGCAGTTCTGCTTAAAAATGGAGTGTGCTAAGCCTGGGAATTTTGAAAGTGCTCTATGTTGGACAGGGATGATGTCCCTAGCCTCTGTTTGCCAGAAGCTGGGAATGGGTGACGGGATGGATCACTTGATGATTACCTGTTCTGTTCATTCCCTCTGGGGCACTTGGCATTGGCTAGGATACTGGGCTAGATGGACCTTTGGTTTGACCCAGTATGGCCGTTCTTCTGTTCAATGTTGTCTTAGCTTTGTCCCCATTTATGTCAAAAGGAATTTTACCATTGATTTCAATAGGAGCAGAGTCAGACCAAGGCTGAGACCTTTCTAAAGTCCCCATCTACACTGGTGCACACTCATGTTTTGTCCCTTATAGAGAAGAGCTACTAACATTGCTATTTACACAGTGCCCACAGAACAGGGAGCTCTCCTGTGCACAAAGTATCTAGGTTGGGTGTGGAAGATCTGGCCCTCTATATTTAGCCTAAGCTATTCAGAAATATTAATTAATATTGGGTATTTAAGTACCAACATTTCTAATGGCTATTTATTATTTTTCAGCACCAGAGACCTCACAGTATAAACGAGTCAGATGTGTTCTCCAAGGAGCTTGCTGCAATCTAATTTCAGACATGACACAAGATAGGGAGTTACAAAACTGAAGGGAAGAGTTGCAAGAGGAAGGACAGAGTGAAAGCACTAAGATTACATGGTTACTCAACAAAGGTTAGTGCGCATCACCAGGAAGCAAAATGTGTGTGTGGAGGGGGGGGGGAATTAGTATAACTAAAGATTGAAATGTCGTTGCTGACTCATTTCTTGCAGACAAATGTGAGCTAAAAGGAAAGGTTTGAATTTAAAAGGTCCCGGCAGACCAACTTAGAGAGAGCAATCCATAGAGGAAAGCATGGACAAAAACACAGCCATGGCTGTGGGAGAAGTCGATAAACGAGGTGTCACGTATGGCATCATTGTCAGACTGGAGTGGGCAGGAATTCTGTGATAGGAGACTAGATTCAATAATGGGCAACACTCAAGAACATTAAGAGTAAAATGTAATGGAAACACGTGAAAAAAAACCCTATATTTAACTTGGTAAAGATCCTTGGGTAAATTTGGAAAAGTAAAGACATATCCTGTGTGTGAAGTGTGATTCATACAGTATTCAGATCAGAGTGGGATGCAGGGCAGCGATTCCACAGGGCATTGTGGGGATTGAGCAGTCCTGCAGGAGGCAGGGGGTAATTCAGGGACCTCATAGAGGTATGTTTCAGGTGAATCAGTGAGGTGAAGTTCTGGGCCAGATCCTAGCAGGTTCTGAGCATCTCCTGTGAGGTGCTGCATACCCTCAAATACCATTTAACCTTGCAGAATCAAGCTTTCCAATTAGGCAATATGCTAGTGAAAACCTACAAGCTGACCCATCTAACAACCCCCATCATCTCCATCTGCCAACCAAAACAAAAGTATAACGGTCTTAATTGTGTTAATATTTGATTTGTGTGAGTTTCCCTACACTAAACTTCCAGAAAGGTGATAGTCAAGAGCAGCACTGAGCAGTATTAGCCATGCTGTTTCTACATCTGTCTCACCTGCAAATAAGTGCATTCTTCTTCGTGTTTGCTCATATCCATACCAATTAGGTACATCGTGCACAGTCATCAGAAAGTTTTCCCTTAGCAGCACCCATCGGGTCGGCTGTGGAGCCCCCTGGAGTGGCGCCTCCATGGCAGTGAATATAGGTCCCTGCTGACCTGCTGCCTCCTCAGTTCCTTCTTACCGCCAGTGACGGTTGTTGGAACTGCGGTCGCTTGCTTTGCAAGTGCTTCCCTTAGCTTGTTATTTGTTATAGCTCATAGTTCTTAGTTTATAATTGTTAAGTAGTTAGTTGAGTTAGTTAGTTAGTGATAGGAATAGTTGGAGTGTTGTGTTCCCACACACCTCCACCCACCCCCCATATCCTTCCCCTGGGCTATGGGGCATGCCTCTGTCCCACGGGTGACCCCCACGGAACCTGCCACAAGCCCATGCCAACGGGTGACCCCCACGACTCTTGCCTTAAATGTCTGTGGGAGGCACACCAGACAGAGAGGTGCAAAATTTGCAGGGTGTTCCACCCAAGGACAATGAAAGAGCGAGACTTCACTCTCAAGCAGATCCTGATGGAGGCAGCTCTTCGTCCTCAGCCAGCCCTGGGCCAATAGGATCCGGCACCGAGCACGTCCATGCGAAGTGCTCCGGCCTTTGTGCGTGATACGGGGCTGAGGAAGGATTCTGGCCAAAGAGACCGTTGACACCGGTGCTCCCTGGCATCGAAGTCCATGGAGGCAACTTGGCACTGCTCCCACTCCCCGGTGCTGCACAAGCAGTACAGGAAGACGGACAGAGGCTGCTCCCCTGCGCCAAAGACAGCAGTGCCAGCTGGTGCAACCAGAGTGCATCCAATGCAGGAGCACCCGGTGCCGGAGTTACAGGAGACGGCACCGTCAACTTCAGTCCCTCAAAAGAGTCCGTTGAGTCCGGTGCCCATAGACTCTCCTGATCAGGAGTGCCAGGTGGAGGAGTTGGAGCTCCCCTCCACCCAAGACACTTTTGAGACCATGATGGCACCTCAGTTCCTGACTGGCAGAAACAGGCCTCTGGCACCGCAGCAAGCGGCACTGTCTAGAAGAAAACTTGCCATGATGAGGTGGTGACCTTCATCAACATGGCACTGCCCCCCATGGCACCGCTCCTTGACACCACCATCGTGGCACCATTCTCCGGCACCGGCTTCCAGATGGGGTTCCCCGGTTCCATTTAGGTATCGCTCCCCATCACTGGCACCAAAACACCGGTTCCCAGAGCAGATGGAGCGGCACCGGTCTCCAGCTCCGTCTGAGTGGCACCGGTTCCCAGCACCGGCCGAGCAGCGCTGATCCCTGGCACCTGCTGAGAGGATCAGCACCGAGAGCCACAGTGGCAAACAGGACAACACCAGAGAGCAGGAAGGACAGGAGGGCCTGGCGCCACCTCTGGCTTTGTCATCTTAATCGCCGGATGAAGCGCTGGCAGGGGCTTCAGCCTCAGGACCGCCCCCCATTGATAGCAGGGCCCATCAGGACCTGCTACGCAGGATGCCTGCAACATGGGGTTGGAGGCAGAGGAGGTGGTTGAATCTGAGGACCCCATTGTCAACATTTTGACACTGGAAGGGCCATCCAGGTTCGCTCTGCCCCTTATAAAAACAATCCAAAATAACATCAAAACTCTGTGGCAAACCCCTGCATCCATTCCCTCGACAGCCCTCGAAGGAGTACGAAGGGTACCCTGCTTGTTAGTGGTGTCTGCCATGAACAAGAAGGAGAGACGGGGCAACAGGGACCGACTCCAAAGTCTAAGGAGTCGAAAAAGACGGACCTTTTTGGTCAAAAGGTCCATTCAACTGGGAGGCTGCAGCTGAGGATAGCTAACCAGCAAGCTATCCTCAGCAGGTACAACTTCAATTCATGGACCTCCATGTTGAAGTTTAAAGTATTGGTGCCACTGGACTCGAGATCAGAGTTTGTGACAATAGTGGAGAAGGGCAAGGCAGTGGCATAGACCTCTTTACAGGCCTCACTGGATGCTGCGGACTCTGCCGAACGAACCCTGTCCTTGGGCATCACTATGAGAAGAAGCTCATGGCTTCAGGCATCCAGGCTTCCCCCAGAAGTGCAGCAAACACTATAGGACCTGCTGTTTGACAGTGCAGGCCTTTTCGCGGAGCAAACGGACTCCAGGCTGCACAGCCTTAAAGCCTCCTGGGCTACTATGAAGTCATTGGGCATGCACACACCAGCAACCCACGGTAAACATTTTAAACCCCAGCTGCAACAGTGCTCCTATCCCCGACGACTGAAGCAGGATTTCTACAGAAAGCGGGGCAGGAATGGCAGGCACAAGCCGTCCCATCCTCCGCCTGGCCAGGGCCAGGGCCAGGGCCCGACTACACCGTCGTCGGGCTCAAAGCAGGCCTTTTGAAGGTGTGCCTGAGGACGGTGCACCAGCCACAGCACCGGATCCTTCCCCTTGTTTTCTCAACCGTCTGTCCCACTTTTACCGTGCTTGGTCCCAAAATAACATTGGACTGCTGGGTTCGCCACATGGTAGAAGTGCACAGATGCTCTTCACCTCGGGGGCAGTGGAGGAGGTTCCTCAGGAGCTATGGGGCAAGGGATTCTACTCCCGACATTTCCTAATTTCCAAAGCCAAGGGGGGGGTCTCAGACCCCTTTTAGACCTGCGAGGCCTCAACATATTCATGAAAAAGTTGAAGTCCTGCATGGTCTCCCTAAGTGCGATTATTCCCTTTCTGGATCCGGGAGACTGGTACACCACCCTCGAACTCAAGGATGTGTACTCCACATCCATACAGCCTGCTCACAGACAATTCCTCCGGTTTGTGGTCAACCACAACCATTACTAGTTCATGGTCCTCCCCTTCGGCCTGTCAACAGCCCCCTGAGTGTTCACCAAGTGCATGTCGGTCGCAGCAGCCTTCCTCCATCGGAGGCAGGTGCAGATATACCCATACCTTCATTACTGGCTGCTCAGGGGTCGTTCGAGGGAACAGGTGGAGTCTCAGCTATGCTTCGTCAGATCAACCTTCAAAAGGTTGGGTCTCCTTCTCAACATGAACAAGTCAACCCTGCTACCGACCCAAAGAATAGAGTTTATCGGTGCAGTGTTGGACTCAGTCTGGCTGGGGCATTCCTGCCGGAGGCTCGCTTCCAGTGATGACTGACATCATACAAGGCCTCAGACGGTACCCTATCACTACAGCAAGGGGGTACCTGAGTCTTCTTGGCCACATGGCAGCATGCACATATGTGGTACAGGATGCCAGACTGAGGCTCAGACCTCTCCAAGCTTGCCTTGCCGTCTGAGGTGCGACAGCCTAGACTCTGTGGTCACCATTCCAGTGCAAGTCCTCGAGTCCCTCTGATGGTGGCTTGACTCTCAAAAGGTATACTAGGGAGTCCCCTTCAACAGACCTCAGCCCTCTCTGCAGGGCTGGCTTTAACTTTTTTGCCGCCCCAGGCTAAAAAGAAGAGCGCCACCCCGCCGTAACACCCCCCCCCCCAGCAGCGCGCCAACGACCCCCCAGCGCCACGCCACGCCGGGCTGCCCAAACCCCTGGAGCGCCGGGCTGCTCAACCCCCCCCCCCCCCGAGCTCCAGGCTGCCGAAACCCCCTCCCCCCCACCGAGCGCCTCAACAGGCCGCCCAAACCCCAGGAGCGCCGTGCCGGCCAAACACCGGCTCCGGCCCCGAGCGCCGTGCCGGCAACCCCCCCCCCCACGAGCGCCACGCCGGCCAAACCTCCCGCCCCCCGCCCCCACGAGCACTGCGCTGGCCCAGCCAAACCCCTGCCCCCCCCCCGAGCGCGGCGCCGCCCAAACCCCTGCCCCCGCCGAGCGCTGCGCCGCCCAAACCCCAGCCCCCACCCGAGCGCAGCGCCGGGCTGCCCAAACCCCCGCCACCTGGAGCGCCGGGCCGCCCAAACCCCCGCCCCTCCCCCGAGCGCCTCGCCAGGCCACCCAAACCCCCAAGTGCCGCGCCTTGCCGGGATGGCCAAACCCCCGGAGCGAATCCCCCGCCCCTCACCCCCGAGTGTCGCGCCGCCAAAACACCCCCCGCGCTGCCCAGCCGAAACAAAACAAAAAACAAAAAAGAACCCTCTGCTGAACAACAACAAAAAACAACACCGCAAGTGCCCCATGCCACTCCAACATTGGCCGCCCCTTCTAAGGTGCCACCCCAAGCACGTGCTTGGTCAGCTGGTGCCTGGAGGTGGCCCTGCCTCTCTGTCCCCGGTAACAGACATGTCAATGCTGGGATGGGGCGCGCACCTGGGAGATGTTCAGATATAGGGCTCTAGTCTAAGGACGGGCCCTCGCTTCATATCAACATCAAAGAGTTGAGGGTGGTCCGACTAGCGTGCCAAACCTTCCAGACCCAGCTGCAAGGCCAGTGCGTGGCGTTTATGACAGACAATACAACTGCGGTGTTTTACATCAGCAAGCAGGGTGGAGCCCATTCCTCTCCCCTGTGCTGGGAAGCCCTTCTGTTGTGGGAGTTCTGCCTAGCCATTCCATTCACCTGGAAGCGTCCTACCTCCCAGATGCCCAGAATGAGCTAGTGGACTGCCTCAGCAGATCCTTCCACAACCATGAATTGTCTATCCACCCGGACATCATACACAACATTTTCCAGAGGTGGGGAGCTCCCCAGGTCGATCTGTTCACCACACGAGGCAACAGAAAGTACCTGTAATTCTGCTCTTTTTAGAAGCGCAACGCGGGCTCACTTGCGGACATGTTCCTCCTCCCCTGGATGGGACGTCTGCTGTATGCATTCCCACCGTTCCCACTCGTACACTAGGTCCTGCTCAAGATTTGCAGAGACAAGGCGGCCGCTATACTGGTGGTACCAGTGTGGCCTCGCCAACACTGATACACCTCGCTCCTGGAGCTGTCAGTGGATGCCCCGATCACCTTGGCCCTGTTCCTGGACTTGATCACCCAAGACCATGGTTGCCTTCACCACCCCAACCTCCAGTCTCTCCATCTCACAGCCTGGAAGCTTCATGGCTAAACCCAATAGAGCTCATGTGCTTAGAGCCAGTGAGGGAGATCTTACTTGGTAGCAGAAAACCCTCCACTAGGACTACCCACCTGGCTAAGTGGAAGAGGTTTACATTCTGGTGTACTCAGGGCCGCACACCCCCACTACAGGCGCCCATACCGCTCATCCTGGAGCACCTGAAACAGCAGGGTCTAGCACCATCATCCATCAATGTGCACCTGGAAGCCATTTCGGCCTTCCACCCAGGAGCAGCCAGGCATTCCTTTGCCAACCCCATGGTCGGCCGTTTCCTTAATGGTCTGGAAAATCTGTACCCGCAAGTTAGACAACTGGTTCCGGCATGGGACCTTAACCTGGTCCTCTCCAGACTAATGGGGCCCCCATTTGAACCACTGGCGACTTGTTCGCTCCTCTGCCTACCATGGAAGGTAGATTTCCTGGTCACCATTAGCTCAGCAAGGACAGTGTCTGAGTTAAAGGCCCTCACCTCTGCCCCCCCCCCCCACACACACACACAGTTTTCTTTAAGGACAAGGTCAAACTCAGACCTCACCCGGCCTTTCTTCCAAATTGGTGTCCCAATTCCACACCACACAGGACATTTTTCTACCAGTATTCTATCCTAATCCTCACAATAGCCTAGACCAGAGGCTCTACGCACTGGATGTTTGTCGAGCGCACAAAGCTATTTCGGAAGTCGAACCAGCTGTTCGTAGTGGTGGCAGACCAGATGAAAGGACTCCCGGTCTCATCACAGAGGATCTCATTGTGGCTCACGTCTTGCATCTAGATACGTTATGAGTTAGCCAAGGTTCCAGCCCCAGCACTAATGACGCATTCCACAAGGGTGCAGGCCTCATCGATGGCGTTCCTGGCCCAGGTCCCTATTCAAGAGATCTGAAGGGCGACAACGTGGTCCTTGGTTCATACGTTCACCTATCATTATGCCATCACCCAGCATGCCCGAGATGATGCAGCATTCGGCAGAGCAGTGCTTCACTCAGCGATTCCATAATTCCAACCCCACCTCCGGGGTAGGGCTTGGGAGTCACCTAATTGGGATCAATATGAGCAAACACTCAAAGAAGAAAAAACGGTTACTCACCTTCTCGTAAGTGTTGTTCTTTGAGATGTATAGCTCATATCCATTCCAAACCCACCCTCCTTCCCCTCTGTCAGAGTAGCCAGCAAGAAGGAACTGGGGGAGGCAGCAGGTTGGTAGGTACCTATATTCACCGCCATGGAGGTGCCTCTCCAGGGGGCTCCACAGCCGACTCGATGGGTGCTGCTAAGGGAAAAACATTCTGACGATTGTGCACACGGCACACACACCTAATTGGAATGGATATGGCAAAATATCTCTAAGAACAACAGTTACAAGAAGGTGAGTAACCGTTTTTCAACTTGGAAGCCAGTGGCAATGTCTGCTCCTCCACCCACTCGCAGTCATGTTAGTAGCCTGTGCCTGCTTTTCTGTCCTGTCAGTGGGCTATAATTGGCTGAGATTGGCTGAGTGTTCAGATTCTGCATGTGATAGATGGAATGGGATATAGCAATGTGACACATAAGAACAAAATGAAAGTATGAAGCAGCAACATTTTAAAGTGACTTTTAAAAACCTTTGTTCTTGAAATTGTAAAGCAATAGCATATGGCACTGCCACCCCACAAAGCTAAACCATTTCTGTGGAGTATATGACTCTTCAAGTCTCTTGGCTACCAATCACCTGGGTAGGGGCTGAGCTCATCACCCTCAGCTCCCCCTGACTCCACTGAGTAGGAATCAAAAGTATTCTGATCCTCTTGAAGAATCAGTACTTTGGTCTCCAGGGTCATTTGATGGATGGAGGGGAAGCAGCTGTGGGAGCATTCCTGCCAGAATAATAAGCACTAACAGGAACTCTGGAATAAGAGGTCATGTAAAGTAACGCACATGGAAACCATAATCTCAACTACATATATAAGATGGTGCGGTCTAAATTAGCTGTTACCACTCAAGAAAGAGATCTTGGAGTCATTGTGGATAGTTCTCTGAAAACATCCACTCAGTGTGCAGCAGCAGTCAAAAAAGCAAACAGAATGTTGGGGATCATTAAGAAAGGGATAGATAATAAGAGCAAATATCATATTGCCTCTCTATAAATCTATGGTACGCCCACATCTTGAATACTGTATGCAGATCTGGTCGCCCCATCTCAAAAAAGATATATTGGAATTGGAAAGGGTACAGAAAAGGGCAACAAAAATGATTAGGGGTATGGAAAAGCTTCCATATGAGGAGAGCTTAGTAAGACTGGGACTTTTCAGCTTGGAAAAGAGACAACTAAGGGGGGATATGACAGATGTCTATAAAATCATGACTGGTGTGGAGAAAGTAAATAGGAAGTGTTATTACTCCTTATAACACAAGAACTAGAGGTCACCAAATGAAATTAATAGGCAGCAGGTTTAAAATAAACAAAAGGAAGTATTTCTTCACACAACACACAGTGAACCTGTGGAACTCTTTGCTAGGAGATGTTGTGAAGGCCAAGACTATAACAGGGTTCAAAAAAGAACTAGATAAATTCATGGAGGATAGGTCCATCATTGGCTTTTAGTCAGGATGGCAGGGATGCAAAACCATGCTCTGAAGTGTCCCTAGCCTCTGTTTGCCAGAATGTGCAACAGGGGATAGATCACTTGATTACCTGTTCTGTTTATTCCCTCTGAAACACCTGGCACTGGCCACGGTTGGAAGACAGGATACTGGGCTAGATGGACCATTGGTCTGACCTAGTATGGCCATTCTTAGGTTTTTATGTTATGCATTTTGCTTTCTGAGCAGCAGGAGAAACTGAATAAAACAGGAGTAGCAGCTGGGGAAGGACTCAGGGAAATATATAAGGACTATAAGGAACTATACCATGTGTATTTTAATTAAATGTAGACAAAATTTTCCCATAGTATAATTTACATAGCCTTTAACAAAATAACTCAAATACTTAAAGTTAAAAACTGCCCAAGTATTTTCTCGATTGTGGCCAGAGTTTCACCTCCCTTAAAAACTTCTTGCTTACAAAATCAGACATAAAAATACAAAAGTGTCACAGCACACTATTACTGAAAAATTGCTTGTTTTCTCATTTTTACCATATAATTATAAAATAAATCAATTGGAATATAAATATTGTTCTTACATTTCAGTGTATAGAATATAGAGCAGTATAAACAAATCATTGTATGAAATTTTAGTTTGTATTGACTTTGCTAATGCTTATTATGTAGCTTGTTGTAAAACTAGGCAAATATCTAGATGAACTGATGTACTCCCTGGAATACCTCTGCATATTCCCAGGGGTACATGTACCACTGGTTGAGAACCACCAGCTTACAGTTACTCCCTGGGAAGAGGGAGTTGTGAGGCTGGCAAACCCAGAGGTGGGGGGAGAGCTAGAAGGTAAGGAAAGGGCTCAGGGAAAGGTAATAAAGTCAAGGAGGGAACAGACATTGGCTGCTGATTAAAGGGTCCGAGCTGAAACCTGGAGTAGAGGGTGGGCCTGTGTTCCCCTGCCAACCACTGAGGGGATGGCATGGGGGCAGTGAATGGGAAGATGGCCAGAGACTGATAGTGAGGAAAGACTTTGATACCCCAGATTGAAGAAATATGTAGAGTGACCTGGCTGGAGGGTCAAGGCTCGAAGATGATGGAGTTGCTGTGAGAGATCATACAGCAAGAAGCGGAAGGGGACATTAGAACTGAACAGAGCTGATTCCCAGACCGACCAAGAGGAGATACCACCTGCAGTGAGTGGACCCCATGACACTCACTTTTACTTCTTTTTCCAGGATTTCAAGCTCTCGGTCAGGACATATTGGAAATGTTACGAAGTATCTTGGTGCAATGCTGTGGTACCATTTTATATTGTAAGATTAGCTGCAAGAGAATAATCATATCATACCATTGTATTATACAGCATTACTAGATCTGAGGCTGACTGATTTTAGAGGAGCTCTCAATGCAGTGTCAGAATATGTCCTGTCCAAAAAAGGCAGATTCATGCTGTCCCCCTCTTCTGCCAGTGGTTTAAATAGTATGAAGGTATATGGGCTCAGCAGAGAGAGCCATCAAGATGTGTTCTCCTTCAGTGAATAGAAAAGAGTATTGAAGGCAGACAGTCCACATCCTTCTTTCTTGCCGTCACACCTATCTTGAGGTGAAAGCCACCACAAGGGAATTGTGCTCAGGAAAAGACCACCAAATAGTGTTTAAATTCAGTAGGTACCCTCGTTTGTTCAACCAGATGGGACAACAGAAAACAAGGAGCCTTTCCTGTAGCGAGCCTGGCACTGAAAGGAAGACTCTTAAAACACACACTTTGATAGAAGTGTTGTATATTTTCATTTTAAGAAACTACCGTTCTAATTCCAACTCCATCAAAAGAGTGAGGAAAGAGGATGATCCTGTTTTACCAACACCTAATGATGCTGATCTCAGGGCATGGAAGTCAGTCTTAAGGACTTTGGTTGCCTCCTTCAAGAATTTTTATTATTTGGGCTTAAAAGTATGTACAGTACATTGTGTTACAGCTAATACTGATTGCCATGTGACCACTTTTACTAAGAAAGATTTTTCAATCTAAGTTATTCTTGGCAATAATTTCACAGCTACTAGGATACTAAAGAGAACATAATACCATAGGTAAAAGAATTAATATAAGAATTAATAAATATGTACTATATGCTATACGCCAATTTTTCATATGTACCTATCTATAATATTTATATATTATATCCAAAAACACTGGGCTAAACAAACATTATTAAGGTTGCAAAATCACTCACTCAAAAGTTAGGAAAAGTCAGAATTCAGGTTGCCTGTGCAACCATAATTCAGTCTCTTTCTTCATATGCATTATGATAGTTTTTAATTATATGACCACAGGACCACTGCCTTATGCAGGTTTGGAGATTAAAAAGACTTTGTGTTGAAAATTTTTAACCAGCTATATTACCAACCTCATAAAGCCAAACATTCTTGGAATGACTTACCTCTGCTATCCTCTTATTCCATTAACTCAAGGCATATGCATATTGAAGTTACACAGAAGCACTAGCTCAAGAAGACTGCAGCTTTATGTAAATGGAAATCAATAGAAAATATGTGACTAAATATTTTGACTCGTCAAAATCACCCATAGGAAGACTGATTCATAACAAAGCCATTGATAGAAGATCATAAACCTTATAACAAAAAACTTCTAATGACAAACTTGTCCATGGCTATGTCCTCCCATATATGATTAGAGATACCACATGGGGGGGGGGGGAGTCCTGCACTTCATTGAGCATAATGCTGTGAGTGGTACAGCCTGAAATAAACATATCCTATTACTCTGAGTAAGGGTGGAGTATCATCTTACTGAGCAGAAATTTGATTACTCTTATACCACAGATCAATTAATTGTTGCTTGATTTCATGACTTACACTTGGAAGAGAAAGCATCTTCTAGCATTTTTTGCCTATGAAAATTAAAAATACTTGACACAGTTTCCAACAAACTCCATGCAATTGGAACAGACCAGAGTAATCCCAGGAAGTTAGATCATGCTTTACAACCAGAATGTCAAGAAAAGTGCAATATTATGCCACCTGGTGATCGAGTTATCTTCTTTGTCTAGTCTATTGCGTTAGGCAGTCTGGCTCTTCACCAAGCCCATATTGGCAGTAGTGCCACTTGACTCTATGAAACAGTATTGTACAGCAACAGCTCTGTAGATTTTAGCAAATGATCCAAATCTAGCTTTATGAACCAGGGTGTTTCCTCAACTGTATCATAAGAGCTGTTTGGAGACAGGCTTCTTTGGGTACCTTTTGTAGAGGTTTGTGATTGGATGGATATAGAATCATAGAAGATTAGGGTTAGAAGAGACCTCAGGAGGTCATCTAGTCCAATCCCCTGCTCAAAGCAGGACCAACACCAATTAAATCATCCCAGCCAGGGCTTTGTCAAGCCGGGCCTTAAAAACCTCTAAGGATGGAATTCCACCACTTCCCTAGGTAACCCATTCCAGTGCTTCACCACTCTCTTACTGAAATAGTTTTTCCTAATATCCACTCTAGACCTCCCCCACTGCAACTTGAGACCATTGCTCCTTGTTCTGTCATCTGCCACCACTGAGAATAGCCTAGCTCGATCCTCTTTGGAACGCCCCCTTCAGGTAGTTGAAGGCTGCTATCAAAGCCTCACTCACTCTTCTCTTCTGCAGACTAAATAAGCCCAGTTCCCTCAGCCTCTTCTCATAAGTCACGTGCCCCAACCCCCTAATCATTTTCGTTGCCCTCTGCTGGACTTGCTCCAATTTGTCCACATCCTTTCTGTAGTGGGGAGCCCAAAACTGGACGCAGTACTCCAGATGTGGCCTCACCAGTGCCGAATAGAGGGGAATAATCACTTCCCTCGATCTGCTGGCAGTGCTCCTACTAATGCAGCCCAATATGTCATTAGCCTTCTTGGCAACAAGGGCACAGTGTTGACTCAAATCCAGCTTCTCATCCACTGTAATCCCCAGGTCCTTTTCTGCAGAACTGCCACTTAGCCAGTTGGTCCCCAGCCTGTAGCAGTGCATGGGATTCTTCCGTCCTAAGTGCAGGACTCTGCACTTGTCCTTGTTGAACCCCATCAGATTTCTTTTAGCCCAATCCTCCAATTTATCCAGGTCACTCTGGACTCTATCCCTACCCTCGAGCGTATCTACCTGTTCCCCCAGCTTAGTTCATCTGTGAACTTGCTGAGGGTGCAATCCATCCCATCATTCAGATAATTAATGAAGATGTTGAACAAAACCGGCCCCAGGACTGACCCCTGGGGCACTCCGCTTGATACCGGATGCAAACTAGACATGGTGCCATTGATCACTACCCGCTGAGCCTGACAATCTAGCCAGCTTTCTATCCACCTTTTAGTCCATTCATCCAATCCATTCTTTTTTAACTTGCTGGCAAGAATACTGTGGGAGACCATATGAAAAGCTTAGCTAAAGTCAAGATGTAGCATGTCCACCGCTTTCCCCATATCCACAGAGCCAGTTATCTCATCATAGAAGGCAATCAGGTTGGTCAGGCATGACTTGCCCTTGGTGAATCCATGTGGACTGTTCCTGATCACCTTCCTCTCCTTCAGGGCGGTGTACCCCAGGACAGAATTTAACTCTATTTGCATATAGGAATCACTTCATCCACAAGCAAAATGCAGACATTCTGGGATGGAATGTAGCAGCTGTTCAACAGTGCACATCAATACTACCCAATAGTTTAGGACAGGAAATGAAGATTTCTACATAAGAGATGCAGTGCTAGATTAAATTTTCCATTTAATTCTCTGGGATGAGGTTTTATTTCACAACTTAATAATGTAGAGCAGTAACTCCAATATCAAAAAATAAGAAGCCTGCTTAATATATGAAAAATATTTTTAAAAAATGAAATATAATATAAAATAACTTTAATACAACAGACCAAAATTCAACCCTGATATAACATTAAATTCAACCACTGAGTTCAACCATTTTCAATAGCGTTACACTAAAGATGAACCTGGCTCATGGAATCATTCATTTACCATACAGACTGATGAGTAAGCAATGATTTCATTAACAAAAAAATTACTGTCTGGATGAAAAAATGTAAGAATTATAGAATAAAATATCAGTGAATCACTTTTATTGCCAGATCACCTTTCCATACATGAGATAAGGCAAATGCCATTTCAAGCCAGCTTTACAGCTATTCCAAACACCAGAAATTAAGTAGGAAACTGCACCCCACTGCTCATTTGAAAATTGAACTATTGTGTACAGTATGATAGAATCTTATTTCTGAATATGAATAAGTGAGGGATTCATGAGACATGTGAATGATTAAAACTCCTCCAGGCTTCATTTTTAATATCTCTGTTGCTAAAGAGTGCACATTAAATGTTTCAGTAACAGAAAAAGAAAAGAAACAAGGAAACTCTTTAACCTCAAAATTGGATTGCAAAAGAACACTGATTTGAATCCAGTTATTTTGTAATCACTCTGTTTAGTGCCAACAAGTGCCAATCTTTTTATGTGAAAAGAAAGAACTGTCATTTATTAAAATATTTCATTGCATTTACTTAAGAATTAGCTGTATGTAGGTCCAGCCCAAGTCCACAAGACACAATATAGGATTGTCCCCTTCTGTTTCCTTTGCTTTTTTGCCCTTTTAATAGAAACATTAGCTACTGGAGCATAGTAGATCAGAACACATGTACATAGAGTCTGGCATCCAGGCTCCAGACCGGCCCATAGCTGATGCTACAGAAGCAGACGGAAACTTCTGTTAGTGCCAACTATGAAATTCAATATTTTTACATGCATGTATCCGTGCAGAGGGAGGCCCAGGGGATTAAAAAATTCCTTCCTGACCCCCACAGCTGATCAGCTTATACTGTATCATGAAGCATTACATTATTTTATCCTTATTTTAGCCTACAGAATGAAAAAATGTTGGTAATGCTTATAAAATTAATTAGCTTATATATTTTTAATCCATGCCTCACCATCTTCTTTGCTACTTATACCCATGCTGGGGGGCAATGTGTGTATGCATGCTATGCGCTTTCAAAAAAAAAACCCTGCAGTGTAGATGCACCCATAAAGTCATCTGCAGATTTTGCAACTTTTCTCCTTTAAATCATTAATAAATATTTTATATAATATTGGTCCCAATACCAACCTCAGGCTTATTTCATAAATAACTTCTAGATTCTTCACTCTGAAGACCAGCTATTCACAACAGTGGTTTCTTATCATTAGGACCTGATCCTGCAAGGAGCATCACATAGACAGAGACCCAATAACTTCAGTGTACTGTACTGTTAATGCAAAATTGTACACAGCCTTGCATTACTTTATGTTGTTTCAGTGTTGCAGGAAGAATGGGAAGAGAAACAAAGCTATCACATGGCGTGGTTCCTCATATGTCTTGGGGCTGATAACATTGCTTATAACACCTACCTTTTTGCAGTAATCTCTTTATCAATCTATTAGCACAAAATACAACATTGTTTAAGGATTTCCTTGAAACCCAGGAGTCAGAACTTCTCAATCCACCACTCCCAGGCGATGAAAAAAGATTCTTTTAAAGTGCTCTTCTTTGTGTCAGAAAACTTGTGGGTCTCATGGGGATATGGAAAGTAGGTTTTACAATGTAGCTAAATATATTTAGGAATCTCCATACTCAAGTAAAAATACCCTCATATCAGATACAGATTTAGTTAGGGTTTGAACCACAGCCCATTCAAGTCAGAAGGTGTCTTTCTATTGACTGCCCTGGTCTCTGGATCAGGACCTAACTGAAAGCACAAAAGGTTTGGAATAGGGTTGAGTTTGAAACATAGATTCTAATCTGTTCTGATTTTTATCCGAGCAGGTTTGTCCATCCTTAATCTAAATATTACGTAAATAGAGATGTTGCCCTACAATTAGGCTCAATATCTCTATCACATAATCAGCTATATTTTAATTCCTAATGATTCTCCTGGGGCTCTTCTTAATGTATAATTTTATTGCAAAATTTACAACTCCCACATTATCTTCCATCACTTTAATGTGCAGTGTTCTGTGTTGTCCTTGCTGCTGGATATTCATTAATGATTTCATAGGGCAGAACACCGGAGTGATTTAAGGAAAATGAATGCATCTAAACCAGAGCTCAGCCCTAACTCATTCCTGTTTTTCTGCTTCCCTGTAAGGTTAAACAACAGTTGACACCTTGTGAAAAAGATTGAAAAACAACCTACTGAGAAATGCTGCAGTCTACATATCTGGTATTTATCTTCCTCTGTGTTTCTCTTTACTAGTATGAGTGATATTAACCTGGAAATGGATCTTGTTTCTTTAGAGTTTAACTGTGGATACCTCACCTGAATCTGCAACAAACAAACCCCCCACTCCAGTGTATTCTGCAACAAAGATCCAAAATGCTACAGCTTCAAATAGTATTACTGCAGGGTCTGGGACAATTACTGTAGAATACAGCACTATGTTCTAAAACGGGGATCCATAGTTGCCCATATATTCTGTTGAAAGCAGTCGGAGTTCTGCCTGCATGAGGCTTGCAGGATGGGGCTCTCTATGATCCTTATGGAAATCATACATTGAAACCAAAAAGTTCTTTTGGCGCTAAACCTTAATCCCTTTGCTCTTGTAAGCAGTAGTCACCAAAGACACTTCAATGAGATTACTGGCATGAGTAAGGATAGCAGAATTTGGACCCTGATGATTATTAGTCATTAGCAAAGCAAATGGGACACTGATTTCCAGGCTCTCACTGAGCTCTTGTCCTGCTAGCCTTGCAAATGTCCGTAATTTACAAGAAGGCAGCAGCTTCCACTATGTTTGGAAATACCAAATGTGATTTCAAGTTATAAATAAAACTGATTTCTCAGTACATTCAGGGAAGTGTGTCTTAATTTTCACAATTCTGGTATGAGCAAAATAAGTGCAGTTGTTCATTAAAGTGTTTAGCTTTTATTAACTGTGAACTAATCTACCAAAACTGCAGAGGGTCTACTGCCAACTCCAAACTCAGCCAGCAAGTTTCTTATGAATCTGGCAGATGTTTCTTTGAAACTAATTTTGTCCACTCCCCTTCAGACCTTCCAAAGAACTAATGAACACAAACTGTGATTTAGATTCTCAGTTAGAGCATGCTCCTGCAAACTGATTCATGCGAGTAGCTGTTACACAGGGCCAGTTTTAGGAGTGGGTGAGCAGGGCAGTGGCCCTGGGTGCCAGCTTCCATGGGGTGCCATATTGCTGCACTTCTCTGTTTGTTTGTTTGTTTGTTGCACTTCTCTGATCAGGTGGCCATTTTTGCTCTGCTGATTGGCCAGCCTTCCCCCCACTCCTGGTTGCTCACGGGGGGGGAGGAAGGGGGCATGAAAAACTTTTTCTGCCCTGGCTGGCAAAACAGCAAAGACAGCTGCAGTCCTTGTTTATGCATATAGACCCACTGAAGTCAATGGGACTACTCACATGAGTAAGGGTTCTCAAAATCTGGCCCATAGTTAACACCAAGAAAAATCTCATAGGAAAATGGAATACTGGTTCCTTAGGCATAAACTGAAGTTTCAAGATGTCTGAAAGATTAATTGCTAGATTTGAATTGCTTTATAATAATATATTGTATTTTATGTCAATTGATCTCTGAAGTTGAATAATCCAGACCAATTTAATTTCCAAGGTTTTTTTCTGAATACAGATAGTCAAGATTTGCAAAAGTGCCTACTAATTTGGGATACCTCATTTTTGGGTGTCCAACTTGAGACCCTCTTAAAGGGGACTGATTTTTCAGCAAGAACTGAGCATCCACCCACTGAGAATCAAGCCACTTTAAGGGGTATCAACTCAGACACCCAAAAATGAGGTACCCAAAATTACTAGTCACTTTTGAAAATCTTGCCCTACATTGCCTTTTAATTCCAGTTTCAGAAATGGATTATCATTACTCCAGTGTCAAACTATCGTAATGTAGGTAGTGTCTCTCTCTCAAATTCATGTTCATTTGCCTAGCAATCCTTACCTCTTATACATCACGATTAGACACCTCTGAAGTTTTGTATATTTGAATGTAGGATATGCACTTGCCTGTGTGAAAGCTGCCACTCCATATTTCCCTGCTTTCTATAAATCACAATGACAAGTTCCTAATGACAAAACAACCTCTCAGAGAAGTGCTAAAATCATTCCAATATCACTTACAATACATTATTGTGGTAATTGGATTGGGGGGTAGATAAGACATAAAATCAAGCTCCTTTTCAACTGAAAAGTTTCCATGACTCTTTGTGCGAGTGTAGGAGTGTTAACCCTGGTGTTCTGACCAAATACCAACTCAGGAGATTACATTCTGCCTTCCTAAATTCCCCTTAGTATGTTATGTTTTTTCCATACACAAAGAGCAACCATACATAGATACACTTTTTATATTACCTTTTCTTTTGTAGTAAAAGAACAAAAGTAAGTCCTCCAAGAGAGAATACACAGTGTGTGAGTTTCTTGTCTAGCAGACTGCATCTACACACACTAAGGCCTGGTCTACACTAGGTGTTTATGTCGAAGTTAGCGCCGTTACATCGAATTAACCCTGCACCCGTCCACACTGCGATGCTATTTAGTTCGACATAGAGGTCTCTTTAATTCGACTTCTGTACTCCTCCCCAACGAGGGGAGTAGCGCTAAATTCGACATGGCCATGTCGAATTAGGCTAGGTGTGGATGGAAATCGACGCTAATAGCTCCGGGAGCTATCCCACAGTGCACCACTCTGTTGACGCTCTGGACAGAAAATTTGAATTTGAATTCCTTTTCCTGTCTGGCCAGTTTGAATCTCATTTCCTGTCTGGACATCGTGGCGAGCACAGCAGCACTGGCAACGATGCAGAGCTCTCCAGCAGTGATGGCCGTGCAGTCTGTGAATAGAAAGAGGGCCCCAGCATGGACTGATCGGGAAGTCTTGGATCTCATCGCTGTGTGGGGCGATGAGTCCGTGCTTTCCGAGCTGCGATCCAAAAGAAGGAATGCAAAGATCTATGAGAAGATCTCTAAAGACATGTCAGAGAGAGGATACAGCCGGGATGCAACGCAGTGCCGCGTGAAAATCAAGGAGCTGAGACAAGGCTACCAGAAGACCAAAGAGGCAAACGGACGCTCCGGATCCCATCCCCAGACATCCCGTTTCTACGAGGCACTGCATTCCATCCTCGGTGCGGCCGCCACCACTACCCCACCAGTGACCGTGGACTCTGAGGATGGGATAGTGTCCACGGCCGGTTCCTCAGACATGTTAGGGGACGGGGAAGATGAGGAAGGAGATGAGGAGGGCGAGGCAGTCGGCAGCGCTCACAACGCTGATTTCCCCGACAGCCAGGATCTCTTCATCACCCTTACAGAGATCCCCTACGAAGCGTCCCCAGCCGTTACCCCGGACACAGAATCTGGGGAAGGATCAGCCAGTAAGTGTTGTAAACATCTAAACATTTATTTTTAACAAAACAGGAATATTAACAATTAAAAGAATGGGTTGTTCATGATTAGTGTGCCCTAGGCGCTTAACAGTTTAGTCATGGGCAGTGCAAGTTTTGAAAAAAAATCTAGCAATGTCCAGTTTTCCGTGATTGTCCTGCACAAGCTGCTCTACTGTTTATTCCCTGCTACTGCAGCTACAGTAAAATGCGGTCTATATGTCCAGGGATAGAGCAGTAATCCTCCTGGGACATCTCGATGAAGCTCTCCTGGAGGTAATTTGAAAGCCGTTGCATGAGGTTCCTGGGGAGAGCGGCCTTATTGGGTCCTCCGAAGTACGACACGTTGCCGCGCCACGAGACTATCAAGTACTCGGGAATCATTGCTCTGCACAGCAGGGCGGCATAGGGCCCTGGTCTTTGGAGGCTTTCCCGGAGCATTCTCTCTCTCTCGCTCTCAGAGATCCTCATCAGGGTGACCTGCTTTGAATTAGGTAGGGGAATGTTAGTGTTGGGACTGCTTTCCCGTTCCTTTACAGAACTGTAACCGCTGGTTTGTAGCCACGCGGTGGAGGCGGGAGAGGGGCAGCCGAAAGGGATCGTTCCCGGGGACAGCCGCGAGGGGGTGGGACAGGGGCAGAGTTCCCGCTTGCCGGATTGCTGGCAGCAGGAACTGACATTGCTTTAAATGTGAAATGAGGCCAGTGGTAATATAAAAGTTTTAAACTGCCACAAGTGTACGGCTTACCATGTCTGCCTGCAACAGAAATTCCGTTGTCCTGCCCCGCTTCTCAAATGTGCTGTGCAAGACCCCAGGCACTGAATGCGAAGGCCGAGAATTCGACCTTGTGCTGAGTGCGCATGTGATAGGTGCTGTGCATGGTCTTGTTCACAGAGAAAGACTATGTTCTTTGTTCACAACTACATTTATCTTTCTGAGGAATTCACTCCCTTTTTCCCATTTCCACAGCCCCATCTGCGACTGTCTCACAACCTAGCCTGGCATCACACTCCCAGAGGCTAGCGCGGATTAGGCGTAGGAAGAAGAGGACACGGGAGGACATGTTCTCTGAGCTTATGGCCTGTTCCCAAGCCCAGGCAGCACAGCAGACCCAGTGGCGGGAGAACTTGACCCGAATGCACCAAGCAAACATGGATCGGGAGGAGAGGTGGCGGCAGGAAGACCAGCAGGCGACTCAAACGCTGCTTGGACTACTGAGGGAGCAAACGGACACGCTCCGGCGCCTTGTGGATGTTCTGCAGGAACGGAGGCAGGAGGACAGAGCCCCGCTGCAGTCCATCTCTAACCGCCCTCCCCCGCCACCAAGTCCCATACCCACCTCACCCAAAGTGCAAAGAAGGAGAGGCGGCAGAGTCCCTGCTAACTCTCACTCCACCCCTGCAGAGAGCTCTAGTAGCAGAAGGCTCTCATTTCCCAAAATTTGAAAAGTTCTTTCCTTCCCGCCTGACACAAGCCCCCGTCCAAGTTTCACCTCCCAGTGCGATGTGTAGTTGATAATAAAAAATACGTTTCTGTTAACTACTGTTTCAATCATGCTCTTTTGGAGGAGGAGGGGAAAGGGGGTTGGTAATTGGACAGGACAGTCACCTTTGGCAGGGTACATAGTCGGGGGCAGGCACAGCAGCAGGGCACATACACAGTGCAGTGATGCAGTGACTAGTTACCCTGGTTAGTCTGGGAGGTTGTTTTCATGTTATGTGGTGGGGGGTGGGTTGCTCTGTGACTTTGTGGCGGGGGAGGGCAGTTACAGATCTTAAGCGGCGGTCCTTAGGCAGGATCACAGAGCCACACAGCAGGGGATCTGTAACCGTCCTCCCCCTGCCACAAAGTCACATAGACCCCCCATACACACAGTCCCGATCAGGAGGGGTGACAGGCTCCGTTGAAACAACCATCCCACCGCAGCAGAGCCTGTCAATCCTTGAGTTTAGAAGCTGCATTCGCGTCACTACACTACACCCGCTCCGCACCACAGTCTGCGTCCCAGTTTTAAAAAATTCCCGCGAAAACAGTATTAAAGAAAACGGTGTGCTTTAACAAAGTAGAACTATTTTTATTTCGAAACGTGTGTTGGAAGGGGGTGAAGGGGGTATGTAACTGGAGAGGATAGTCAACATTAACTGGGTAAAGAAACGGGGGCAGGTTTAGCTTCTCAGTACACAAACTTTAAAGTCACAGGTTACCCTGCTCACTCAGGAACTTTGCTTTCAAAGCCTCCCGGATGCACAGCACTTCCCGCTGGTTTCTTCTAATCGCCCGGCTGTCTGGCTGTGAGTAATCAGCAGCCAGGCTATTTTCCTCAACCTCCCACCCCGCCATAAAGGTCTCCCCCTTGCTCTCACAGAGATTGTGGAGCACACAGCAAGCTGCTATAACAATGGGGATATTGGTTTCGCTGAGATCACAGCGAGTCAGTAAGCTTCTCCATCTCCCCTTGAGACGGCCAAAAGCACACTCCACCACCATTCTGCACTTGCTCAGCCGGTAGTTGAAGAGTTCTTTTTCAGTGTCCAGGGCGCCAGTATAGGGCTTCATGAGCCAGGGCATTAGCGGGTAGGCTGGGTCCCCGAGGATGACTATAGGCATCTCCACATCCCCAACAGTTATTTTGTGGTCCGGGAAGTAAATACCTTGTTGCCGTCGTCTAAACAGACCAGAGTTCCTGAAAACACGAGCGTCATGAACCTTGCCCGGCCATCCCACGTAGATGTTGGTAAAACGTCCCCTGTGGTCCACCAGTGCTTGCAGCACCATGGAAAAGTAGCCCTTTCGGTTAATGTACTGGGTGGCCTGGTGGTCCGGTGCCAGGATAGGGATGTGAGTTCCATCTATGGCCCCACCGCAGTTTGGAAATCCCATCGCTGCGAAGCCATCTATGATCGCCTCCACGTTTCCCAGGGTCACTACCTTTGGCAGCAGTATATCAACGATTGCCTTCGCTACTTGCATCACAACAACCCCCACGGTAGATTTGCCCACCCCAAACTGGTTCGCGACTGACCGGTAGCTGTCTGGCGTTGCAAGCTTCCAGAGGGCTATGGCCACTCGCTTCTGTACACTCAGTGCAGCTCGCAAGCGGGTGTCACTGCGCTTCAGGGCAGGGGACAGCAACTCACAAAGTTCCAGGAAAGTTCCCTTCCGCATGCGAAAGTTTCGCAGCCACTGGGATTCATCCCAGACCTGCAGCACTATGCGGTCCCACCACTCAGTGCTTGTTTCCCGTGCCCAGAATCGCCGTTCCACGGCATCAACATGACCCATTGCCACCGTGATGTCCTCGGCGCTGGGTCCCCTGCTTTCTGAGAGGTCTGTGCTACTCTCAGACTTCAGGACATCACCGCGGTGCCGTAGCCTCCTCGCCTGACTTTTCTGCATCTGCCTCAGGGAAAGGTGTATGATAAGCTGCGAGGCGTTGAGAGCGGCCACAACTGCAGCGATGGTCGCAGCATGCTCCATGCTCGCAGTGCTGTGGCGTCCGCGCTGTCAATGACTGGAAAAGTGCGCGAACTGATTTCCCGCCGGCGCTTTCAGGGAGGGAGGGCGGGAGTGATGGACGGATGACGACAGTTACCCAAAAGCACCCTCGACACATTTTGTTACCCAGAAGGCATTGCCGGCTACACCCAGAATTCCAATGGGCAGAGGGGACTGCGGGAACTGTGGGATAGCTGACCACAGCGCACCGCTTCGAATGTCGACGCTTTCACCGTTAGTGTGGACTCACAAAGTCGAATTACTGTCCTTAGTGTGGACACACACGTTCGACTTTGCAATATCGATTCCAAATATTCGATGCAAGTAAAATCGAACTACTCTCGTAGTGTAGACAAAGCCTAAATGACTGCAGCAAGGCAGGGTATTTCACTCCATTTAAAGTTGTACCACACAAGACAAGTCAATAGGTACAGGTTACATACAGCACAAATTGGATATAGCATTCTTCTTCACTTCTTATCCTAAACTATTTTTAGTATTGCTGGGTATTGTTAAATAGCTGTTGCACTCCACTCCAGAAGTGGATGCATTTTGGTAGTGGATGATCCACATATAGCTATATGTTTATGGAATATTGTGATACTTTGGAGATCGATGAATTGAGTTGCAATAAAAGTCCACTTATTAATGATCATTACCACTTGAAGTTTGAAAGGATCATGAAGCCCTCTGTTTAAGATATTGTTTTCTAAAATCATACTCTTCTATGCAATTCCTGCTGTAATTGTTCACTAATAGCTGCGTCAACAATAGCTGTGGGGTTTTTTTGTTCTTTCTTTTTGTTTCAAACACAAGACACAACATGAGGTATTTGTTTGTCAGACGTGGTTATTTTGCCCATTAATCCTATTGTATGCTCTTCAGTTTCTTCAAGAAGGAGCATGACACATTTTTTACTGTAATTCTGTTCACCAGTAAACCCCTGAGTCAGTGACTGTGCTCTTTTGCGGTTTGGGTGTGTTTGTTTTTGTCTGGGACAAATAGCTAGAGAATCCTCAGAGGCTGAAGCTGATATTTGGAACGTCACTGGACATTTCAGATAATGAGCCTGAAGTTCACTGAAGTTCAGGGTCAGTATTCAGAGGGGTCGCCGTGTTAGTCTGTATCAGTAAAAACAACGAGGAGTCCTTGTGGCACCTTAGAGACTAACAAATGTATTTGAGCATAAGCTTTTGTGGGATATAACCCACTTCATCAAATGCATGGAGTGGAAAATACAGTAAGCAAGTATAAATATACAGCAAAAGAAAAGATGGGAGTTGCTTTACCAAGTGAGGGGGGGGGGGCGTCAGTGCTAACAAGGCCAATTCAATTGGGGTAGATGTAGCCCATTCCGAACAGTTGACAAGAAAGAATAAATATCAACAGAGGAAAAGTATCAGAGGGGTAGCCGACGAAGTGGGCATTCACCCACGAAAGCTTATGCTCCAATACGTCTCACTCCCTGTTGCTTTTAACAGAGGGAAAATTACTTTTTGTAGTGCTAATGAGGCCAATTCAATCATGGTCGATGTGGCTCATTCCCGGCAGTTGACAAGAAGGTCTGAGTATCAACAGAGAGAAAATTATTTTTTGTAGTGACCCAGCCACTCCCAGTCTTTATTCAGGCCTAATTTGATGGTGTCAAGTTTGCAAATTAATTCCAGTTCTGCAGTTTCTCGTTGAAGTCTGTTTTTGAAGTTTTTTTGTTGAAGAATGGCGACTTTTAAGTCTGTTATGTCCAGGGAGATTGAAGTGCTCTCCTACTGGTTTTTGAATGTTACAATTCTTGATGTCTGATTTGTGTCCATTTATTCTTTTGCATAGAGACTGTCCAGTTTGGCCAATGTACATGGCAGAGGGGCATTGCTGGCACATGATGGCATATATATCACATTAGTAGACGTGCAGGTGAACGAGCCCTTGATGGTGTGGCTGATGTGGTTGGGTCCTATGGGAGTGTCCCTTGAATAGATATGCAAACAGAGTTGGCAACGGGGTTTGTTGCAGGGTTCCTGGGTTAGTGTTTCTGTTGTGTGGGATGTAGTTGCTGGTGAGTATTTGTTTCAGGTTGGGGGGCTGTCTGTAAGTGAGGACTGGTCTGTGAGAGTGAAGGATCGTCCTTCAGGATAGGTTGTAAATCCTTGATGATGCACTGGAGAGGTTTTAGTTGGGGGATGTAGGTGATGGCTAGTGGTGTTCTGTTACTTTCTTTGTTGGACCTATCCTGTAGTAGGTGACTTCTGGGTACCCTTCTGTCTCTGTCAATCTGTTTCTTCACTTCCCCAGGTGGGTATTGTAATTTTAAGAACGCCTGATAGAGATCCTGTAGGTATTTGTCTCTGTCTGAGGGCAGTGATGAGCTCCCAAAATCCTAAGAACTGGTTCCCTACCGGGTCCACTCACTCCGGGTTTTCGGCAGCATTTCGGCGGCAGGTCATTCACCCGGAGCAAGTGAAGGAGCCGCCGCCGAAGTGCCGCCAAAGACCCGGTAGGGAACCGTGCAGTGAGTACAAGCCCCACGTGCCTGTCTCCTCCCCACCCACCCATCTGACCCCAACCCACGTCCTGCCCCCGACTGCCCCCTTCAGAATCGGCAAGTTTCTCCTCCCCCCTCCACCACCAGGGTAGCAGCCGTAGCCCCGGGCTCAATTTAAAGGACCGGGGCGGCAGAGGCAGCTGGAGCCCCGGCCCTTTAAATAGTCACCGGAGCCCCCCGCTACCCTAGGGCTCTGGGGGCTATTTAAAGGGCCGGGGCTCCCCTGCTTCTACCGCCCCGGTCCTTTACATAGCCGCCAGAGCCCTGGGGAAGCAGTGGGGCTCTGGCGGCTATGTAAAGGGCTGGGGCGGTAGAAGCAGCGGGAGCCCCGGACTTTTTAAATTGCCCCCAGAGCCCCGCAGCCCTACCCCAGGGCTCCAGCAGTGGGGCTATGGTGGCAATTTAAAGGGCCTGGGGCAGATGCTTGCAGTCGGCGGCCCCCGTGCGCCTCCTGGCTCCCCCCTCGCCACGTTCGGGCTTTGCGGCTCCTGGGCATGTGAGCCGCCAGGGCGTGGGGCCCTGAGCCTGCTCCGGGAGGGGCAGCGGCGGTGGTGGCTCACACTCCCGGAGCCGCAGAGCCCGAGCACGGCGAGGGGGCAACCAAGAGGTCCATGGGGGACCAACGCCAACATGCATCCGCTGCAGCTTGCAGGAGCCCCCGGGGGCGGCTGTGCCGGGCCGCAGCCTGGGCAGGAGGGTGGGGGGTGTGGCTGCTCCCCGCTAGCCACACTGCCACCTTTTCAGGGCTGCTGCTCCCCTGCACCGCGCCGGCTCCTCCATGGCTGGGGCTTGCCGCTGCAAGCGGGACACTCTGGCTCTCTGGTGCCTCCGGAAGGCAGCTCTTCCCTGACAAGCTGCTGCAACGGCCCAAGCCCGGCAAAGCCAGTGAGTGGACTCAGGGTGGGGGCCGCCGGGGTGAGGTGGGGAGGGGAGGGCTCGCGGGGGGGCTGTGCACCCTCCAGGAGTTCAGGGGGCGGGGGGGGAATCTGGTCTGGGGAGCAGCCCCTGGGCACGGCTGGCCCCTGGGCAGGCTGTCTCCTGGGGTCTATAAAGGCTCGTTGGGATTTGCCCCTCAATTAACTGATGTGTGGGGGGTGGGGGTGGGAGTGTGACGTTATTGATATAATCTGGGACCATATAGAACATGATTGCAACCAAGTTCCTGTAGTGGCACCAAATTTTGTATAAAGGGGGTCAAATGAGGTGTCTTAGACAAGGTTAGGGTTTGTTGGTTATGATTATGCTGTCTATATGTGTGTATCAATTTTGTAGTTGAAGTTATGAATATTGGCTCTATACTGTCTGTATTTCAAACTTATGCTATGCTTCTGGGAAACATCCCAGACAAGTTGGTGTTAGCTTTGCCTAGCCTGCTTGCTGGCCCATTAAGGACCATCAGCTATACAATTGACCCATGGAGAGAAGGCAGATACGCCTTGCAACTCAGCAAAGTATGCAGGGACTGGCCCATGTGACTCCAGACTCCATTTTGCTGTAATTTTCCACAGTAAGGACAAAGAGGTCTTCTTACACCTGGAAAAGACTATAAAAGGCTGATGCCTGATCTCCATTTTGTCTTCAATCCTGCTTCTTACCTTTGGAGGGACTTTGCTACAAACTGAAGCTCTGAACAAAGGACTGAGGACCCATCCCAGCGGGGGATGTATTCCAGAGACTTGATTTGAACCTGCAGTTTATTCTATCACTGCTACAAGCCTGAACTAAGAACTTTGCCATTACTGTATGAAATTGATTCCATTTAACCAATTCTAGCTCTCATCTCTCTTTTTCCTTTTATAAATAAACCTTTAGATTTTAGATTCTAAAGGATTGGCAACAGCATGATTTGTGGGTAAGATCTGATTTGTATATTGACCTGGGTCTGGGGCTTGGTCCTTTGGGATTGAGAGAACCTTTTTTCTTTTATTGGGGTATTGGTTTTCATAACCATTTGTCCCCATAACGAGTGGCACTGGTGGTGATACTGGGAAACTGGAGTGTCTAAGGGAATTGCTTGTGTGACTTGTGGTTAGCCAGTGGGGTGAGACCAAAGTCCTCTTAGTCTGGCTGGTTTGGTTTACCTTAGAGGCGGAAAAACCCCAGCCTTGGGCTGTAACTGCCCTGTTTTAGCAATTTGTCCTGAATTGGCACTCTCAGTTGGGTCCCCCCAGAACCGCATCGTCACAGGGTGTTGTGTTTCGGGGGGGCTGGGGTGTGTGCGTTTCGGCGGTGCTGGAGTGGCGGGGTTTCGGCCCTCAGCTGTTTTCTTTGGAGTAATATGACCCTCGCCGCTTTATGAATTGTGCAGGCCTGGAATATAGTATTCTTGAAGAGGATGTAGCATTGTCTTGTGGACTCATCATGAGATTGGGAGTTAGGAACTGCCAATATCCAATCCTGGCTCCGGCATTGACAATATGCCTTTGTGCAAATCAGTTAACCACTCTGTGCCTGTGTTTAAGCATCTATAAAATGGGAATAGTACTAAATTACATGCCTCTCAGGCGTGTTCTGAGAGTTAATTAGTTAATGTTTATTCCATGCTCTGAAGATATAATGTGCTATACATATTATTAATTTTAGTGGTGAACTTCCTCCAAAAAGAACCTTTTTTACAGAGCGTAACTAAAGCCTTGAGGGAAGTATTGGGTGGAAACTGTGGCTTCCTTTCTGGCATGTTTTGGGGTTACAGAATTGCAGCAATACTAAATTCATGATAATAAGAAGGGCCAAGTTAAAACTAAACACTAGCATTTCTTGTTCAGGAGTACCTGGATAAAACTAAAGCAACAGTTATTCCTGAGAAAAATCCTCTCCTGTGCATCTGGGCTGCTTGAAACAAGTTCCAAAGGCAGATTCCAAACCACACTTGCACTCTCCACTCTGAAAAAAAGTACACACCCACCTCCTTCTTTATCAGCAACTGGAAAACAGTAGCAGACATGGTGAACTAAACAAACAAAAAACACTCTAGCTTGTTAAAGGAACCAATGGGATTTCAAAGTTAAAAAGCACTTGACATATTTTGACATTTTGGTAAATGTCATGAGCATTTAAAAACACAACATATTTTTGCTTGTCCTTCTTGTTTGCGATTACAGGGACATTTATTTCTGTTTTTCATGTGAAGTATATTAGAGTGGCAGGATTTTTATGGTATGGTAATTCAGTTATAAATTTAACTGAGATAGAGATAACACCATTACGGATTGCTTTTTGTCGGAAGTGTAAGGAGGCTCTAGGACTATACATACAACGTGACCTACACTAGAAAATCCTGCCACATGTGACAAATAAAAACCTCTCCCAGCTTCCCCAATAAGTGTTGAAAGTAACTGCCATTTACATCACTGGTTGTCAAAATGGAATAACTCCAATAATTTCAATGATGTTACTCCAAACTTACAACAATGTAAATAAAAGCAAAATTTCATCCAGTAATGACCAAGCATGTAGGACTAAGCTACGGACTGTGACCTTCTGGTGGTAAAACATAGAACAGCTGTTGTAGAGAGTTGAGAAATTCATGAAGGAATTTGCTGAGAGGATACAGAGGTGGGGAAACTCAGCTGCCAAATATGGCAAGCACTTTTAATACAAACACGGCCTTCTTTTGAGAGACCTTGGTGTCCCTTTGAAATGGAATAATGCTAGAGATTTCTACTCACCAGTTTGTTTCCCATATCTGTTCTCTGGGCTGGTACAGCCAAGTGTTTCTCAACTCTCTACAATAGTTGTTCTATGTTTACCAGCAGGTTACAGTCTGTAGCTTAGTTCTACATGCTGGGTCGGTACTTGGATAAATTCTCCTTTCATTGACACTGGTGTAAATTGGGAGAGTAACACCATTGAAATCATTGGCATTATTTTATTTTTACAGCACCATGAACAGAATGTGGCATAGTCAGATTGATTCTTCTCCTACTTAGCACAGCTTTATGCCAGTGTAACTTTAATGGTGTTACTTCCACTGGTGAATGGGAGAATCAGGCCACTGCTGCTAAATATCTCTACCAACCAAGTTATATGGATATATTAGTACTCTTTAAACAAAAATAAGTGTGGCCTCACTGTCCTGATTGAGCTCATAATATGTACTAGGTGAGATTTTAAGCATATAGGAGCCTAACTGTAGGCACCTTTATGTTATTTAGGCACCTAAATAAGTGGCCTGACTTTCAAAGGAGCTGAGCACCCAGGGGCTCTCATTAAAGTAATGAATATATATGTACAAGTGGTTTGCTGTTCTGTCTAATTTTAAATGTTGCAAAGTGATGAGGCCTCTATCACTCACATAGCATATGGAATAATCTTCTAAAGGACCTTACTGTCAAGAATCATAGGACTGGAAGGGACCACGGATGGAGGAGCCCCAGCCCACCTGTCCTAGCCACCCCAAGCCACCAGTTGGCCCACTACAGCCACACCAACCAGTGCCAGGCCCAGCACCAGGCCTGCCCAAGACGCTGGCCTCAGCACCAAGCCAGCCTGAACCACTGGCCCAACCTCCAGGCCAGCTGTAGCACCTCCCCGGGCCGCCTCGAGCTCCCCAGGCAACCGGCTGGAGCTGAGCCCCTGCTGGCTTCAGGGAAGAGAGGAGGGGCCTAGGGGTGAAACATGGGCAAGGCCACAGCCTGGGTCAGAGGAGGCTTAGCCTGCCCTGGGCTTTGATATCCGCCACCCATGCTCTCTAGGAACGGTTTTCCAACCAGTTATGCACCCACCTTATAGTAGCTCTATCTAGGTTGCATTTCCCTAGTTTATTTATGAGAAGGTCATGCGAGACAGTATCAAAAGCTTTACTAAAGTCAAGATATACCACATCTACCGCTTCCCCCTATCCACAAAGCTTGTGACCCTGTCAAAGAAAGCTATCAAGTTGGTTTGACATGATTTGTTCTTGACAAATCCATGCTGACTGTTACTTATCACCTTATGATCTTCTAGATGTTTGCAAATTGATTGCTTAATTATTTGCTCCATTATCTTTCTGGGTACAAAAGTTAAGATGACTGGTCTGTAATTCCCCGGGTTGTCCTTATTTGCCTATTTATAGATTGGCACTATATTCGCCCTTTTCCAGTGTCCCTTCTATTCAGATTAATTTTTCTATTTCCTAATTTCATTCTTTCTGTTTCAGAGATCTTAGCTGTTATGCTAAATAACTCTGTACTAAAATACATGATAGGAATTATATGCTAAACAATTCTTCCTTTTGCGTGTTTGTGTCTTTGCTCTTTACACAACATTAAAAATATGTGGAAAGTATGTGACACAATTAGATTCCAAATAACCATGTTTGCTATCTATATAAAACAAAGAAAACACAGCTACTGCTATACACTGCTGCTGTGTTAGGTTCTAGTGGCTTCTGCCATAGAAGATATAGAGGTTCATTAGAGGGCTCCCAAATTATTTAAAGGGATACTACCCAAATCATATACAATGCTTATAGCCTTCCATTATTTCTAATAGTATGTTCCTCCTTAGCTGTCACCGTAAGTGCTGACTCCGTGGGTGCTCCGGGGCTGGAACACCCATGGGGAAAAATTAGTGGGTGCTCTGCACCCACCGGCAGCCAAGCTCCCCTCTCCTCGCCTCCTCCTCCCCCCACCCAGCACGCCACGTCCCTGCTCCTCCTCCTCCCTCCCAGCGCTTCCCGCCCTGCCCCTTGCCGCCTAACAGCTGTTTGGTGGCACTTAGGACTTTCTGGGAGGGAGGGGGAGGAGCAGGGACGCGGTGCTCTCGGGGGAGGAGGTGGAGAAGAGGCAGGGCAGGGGCGGGAACTTGGGGGAAGGGGGTGGAATGGGAGCGGGAAGGGGGAGGTGTTGGGGTGGGAAAAGGCAAGGTGTGGCGGGGACTTTGGGGAACGGGTGGAATGGGGTAGAGGGCGGGAAGAGGCGAGACGGGGACGGGGAGGGTCGAGCACCCACCGGGCAGAGGGGAAGTCAGCGCCTATGGCTGTCACTCTAAATCAGTGTAGTTGGCTCCAAAAGTTGTAGTAAAATTTGGCAAAGTATGGTTAGAACTTCAAGCCACACTGACAATGTGTCACAAGAGGGCAACACTGGAAATCAGTGAAGGCTTTCTGAATAGGTTTCAAACAAGAAGATAATGCTAGTAGTGAATAGAGAAAAATGTAATGAATTTTGCCATTTTGCTGGCTTGGTGACAGGGCAAAAGAATACCAGATTTTTTATCTTGTGCAGGCCCAACTCTTATTGCACACTCTGTGCAGTCTCTTGTACTCAGCATCTTACTTGCTGTGGAACCGCTTGCTGTCCTCCCTCAAGTGCTTACTCTGAATATTTTACTGCTGCTGGAACCATCACCACTGGTCACAGGACTTGATTATTTACAGGGCACTGACAACCATAATACTGAACTAATATTTCTTAGGTATCAAAAAATTTTGGAGAAGATCCATGAGCTAAGTGAGGGAGGAGATAAGAATGTGGGGAAAAACAGGCGGACTCTTCAGTGCTGACTGGACATTTAAAAAGATTGGGAGTGATAACTAAAAGTAGATAAAGCATGGGTTGGGCAACAGCTTATTTTGCTGTTCCTGTTCCGTGAAGGGAACTTGTTCAGGCTCAGTAGTTTCCTGATGATGGTCATAAATTAATAAAGCAAAAATAAGTCTCATCCATTAAAGTCAGTGTGGACTAGTGAATGGGGCCTGGGCAGGGAGCCAGAAGACTTGGGTTCTAGTCTCAGCTCGGCCATGAATGCCTGTGGGATCTTAGCCAAGTCACTTGACCACGCTGTGGCTCAGTTTCCCCTTATTTAAAATGCAGATAATATTATTTATCTGTGACCCAGGGAGTCACTCAATATTAGGGTTACCATACGTCCGGTTTTTCCCGGACATGTCTGGCTTTTCGGCAATCAAACCCCCGTCCGGGGGGAATTGCCAAAAAGCCGAACATGTCCGGGGAAAATGCCGGCCAGGCACTTCCCCTCCCGCGGCGGCTCTGCTCCTCCCCTGACTCTTCGGCTCTGTTTAAGAGCCGAGCTGCCCGAGCGTTACCGGCTTCGGGCAGCCCCCTTGCCTCCGGACCCTGCGCCGCCGGAGCCCGGGAGGGGAAGTGCCCGGCCGGGGGCGCAGGGTCCGGAGGCAAGGGGGCTGCCCAAAGCCCAAGCGCTACCGGCTTCATGGTTTGCCGGGCAGCCTCCAGACCCTGCGCCCCCAGCTGGGCGCTTCCCCTCCCGGGCTCCAGCTGCGCTGGGGAAGCGCCGGCCGGGGGCGCAGGGTCTGGGGGCTGCCCGGCAAACCGTGAAGCCGGTAGCGCTTGGGCAGCCCTTTTCGCGTGGCTGGTAGTGGGAGGGCGGAGTTAGGGCGGAGTCGGGGCGGGGCTGGGGGTGGGGAAATGGGCGGGGCCAGGGCCCGTGGAGGGTCCTCTTTTTTTATTTGTTAAATATGATAACCCTACTCAATATCAACTGGCAGAGGGCACATCATACTGTAACTCACTTCAGGCCTGACACTCATTGTCCCAACACACTGTTGCCATCATCTGTATCTAAAAGGTGCTATGTAAGGTATCATATGCTAGCCAGTAACACACTGCTCAGTAATATTATTGTATGCTGTATGTAAAGGTGATGTATAAACAGATTTAGATGTGTTGCTGGAAATATGTTCTCAAAAGGTGTTTTGGAAGCAATTCACAACCCCAACCTGTCTTAGACAAAGGAATGTTGTTTCACCTGTTTTTCTGTGTCTCCAGTGTAAACTGAGCCAGGTAAGCATCAGGACAATGAAAAGTACATCTACATACAAGGGAAACAAAGCCATCAAGCTAAATGAGCGGGGCTGGGGGCAGACCACTTAACTATCATGACAGGGGATGGAGTCTGCATTCCCCAGGAAGCCTTCCTGGCTTTTGAAACAGCGACAATAGACGTTGGGAAATATAAGCAGAAGCAGAAAGCCATTTGGCATGCATCACTAGGGGATAAAGGGAGAGCAGCACCCTTTGAGTTCATGAAGAATGGATCCTCTTGGCCCGAAAACCAAGAGTAGCTAGAACTGACTGTGGGTGAGAAAATTGCTTAGATAAAGATTGTAACTTGCTAGAAAGTGTGTCTTGTTTTTGTGTTACTTGTAGCCATATCTATTTCTTCTGTTCTTTCTTATTATCTCTTATACTCTGTTCTTTGTTAATAAACTTATTCTTGTTTGACTGCAAAACCATCTCAGTGCTGTTACTCTTGGGGGAATTCTGCACAATGCAGAATTTGCACAGAAATTCATGTTCTGCGCAGAATTTCCTTTTCACCCCACAGAAATGGGCTGCTGAGCTGCTGGCTGCCACTAGATTTGGCAGAGCCCAGCTCCAAAATAGAAGACACTGCGAAGAGAGTGGGAGGATGTGGCATGCAGGAAACTCCACACAAGCCTGGAACCCAGCATCAGGCTGTTTCTCCCTCTGGATCCCTGGGCTCTAGCAGGTAGGGGATGTGGGTGTTGGGCTGTGGGGGACCCAGCAGCTGGGCTCTGGGAGGTAAGGGTGTCTGGGCTGGGGGGCACCATGCGGTTGGGCTCTGGGGGAGGGGGTGTGGATATCTGGCCCCGCAGCTGGGCTTGGGGTGGGGGGGGGAGAGGCAGAGGGCAGAGAAACAGGAACTGTTGCATAGGGGTTTCTGTAACTATCTACCTTTGGGGGAATTCTTTGTGTGTCTGTATTGTTACAGATATAGTTGCTGACAGGTATTTTGAAATAAATTACCAAAGTAATTAAAACTGGCGTGAATATATAGTGTTATTTTTACAAATAAAATATACAGAATTTTACAGAATTTTTATTTTTTGGCCCAGAATTCCCCCAGGAGTAGTGCTGTGTATTAAACTGAAGGGTGAAGTGTTCAGCTAAACTAACAGGCTGGTGTGTGCTCTGTCTCTTTGGCAGCAGAAAACTTGATAACTTCTGTGAGTGTCCAGTGAGAGGGGCTGGAAACTGCAGAGGGGAGATGGTTTTGGGGAGACTAAGGACTGGAAGAGCTGTTGGTGTCATCCTGCAAGGAGTAACCAGGGTGGGGGAAGCTAGGATGAGGCCATTGTGCTGGTGGAAGGCTACATGCAGCAGGGCTCTCAGCCAAAGCTGCGCAGCGCAGAAGCACCCTGGGTTACAGGGCAGGCAGTGGTGAACTCCCAAAGCGTCACATTGGCATAATCAAACAGGATTTACTATTTACTGCTTGCTATTTGGCTCACACTCAAACCACAGTTGCCAACTTTCACATGGTAAATAAGCACCCCGACTTTCACAATAAGACAAAAATCAAGCTAATCCCATTTCAAAACAAGGCCAAAACAAGCCAATCCCTAAGAACCCCAACACTCTATGTGACTAGATCCCCCCAGCGTGCAGTCTGGGACTGTGGTAGGCCTGCTGTGCTCCCCTGACTCTCTCCCCCCTTGCCTCTGCTTGCCCCCCCTTGCTCCTGCTTGCCGGGAGCCGATCAAAAAAACAGAAGCAACAAGCTACAACAAGCTACAAGCCAAAAACTAGCCAACAAAAAACTCACAAGCCAATTAAACCAAAAACAAGCCCAATTTCTGTGTTTTTTCCCACAAGTTTGGCATGTCTGTCTCAAACCACTGATTTACTAGATTTTTAAGTGATTGTTCAAGTGAGAAGGCTGAGTGGAGTCAAAGAAAGTTTACAGATTTATTGTTTTTTTGTTTGTTTATTTTGGGCAAGGAAATAGAACAAAAGAAATTTTAAAATGAGCAGCAGCGGAATAACCACAAAGTTAGAATTGGACAGATTGGTGGCCGACCAGAAAGAGAGAGGCCTGGTCCCCACTTAGTCCGGACTTCGGACTAAGGTACGCAAATTCAGCTACGTTAATAACGTAGCTGAATTCGAAGTACCTTAGTCCGGACTTACCGCGGTCCAGACCCGGCAGGAAGTCTCCCCCCGTCGACGCCGCGTACTCCTCTCGGCGAGCTGGAGTACCGGTGCCGACTGTGAGCACTTCCGGGATCGATCACAGAACATCGATGGCGTGCCGCCGGACCAGCCGGTAAGTGAAGACTAGGCCAGAGAATGCGAAGCTGCAAAAGCAGCTCGTGATCACCAAAAATGGGAAGCCAAACAGCAAGATAAACAAAACCAAATATGAGAAGCAGACCAGAGAGCCAAAAAAGCTGACCTGAGAGATGAGGAGAGGGAGGCAGAAAAGCAACAGCAGGAAGAAGCACACCAGTGAACCATGGAACTAAAAATAGAAAGAAGCCCAAGAAAGGGGGAGAGAGAGGCTCTATAACCTGGATATGATGGATAAATATGGACACAGCCCACAGGTACTCTCTCTTCCCCAGGAATAGCCAGATGGGACAAGCTATGCCCTGCATACAAAAAAAATCAGATTGCATTGAGGAATACCTTACTACTTTTGAAAGATTCTGTGTGTTGCATAAAGTCCCAGAAGACAAGAAATTCCCCATGCTGGTGAAAAGGCTTTTGGATAAAGCATTAAATGTATTTAATGAAATGCCAATTGAATAGGTTCGAAATACGATGAATTTAAAAAGGCCGTATTGCAAAGGTTTCAAATTACCCCTGAAGTGTACAGGGTCAGATTCAGAAACCTCAAAAAGGATGTTAATATGAGTTGTAGAGAATATATGTATGACTTGATGAGGAAATGGGTCGAAGGGAAAGGGGCAGAGAATTACAACCAGTTATTTGAACTTTTTGCACAAGAGCATTTTCTAAGTGTATGTATGCTCTGATGAAATCAGAGCTGCTCTTCGGGATAAATCCCTAATGTCTGTGCAAGAGGCTGCTGATCTGGCTGATTCCTATGCACAAGACAGAGTTTCCAGTGAGCACAAGCCTCCAAGGAAAGGGCAGAAGGGAGGAAAGTGGGAGGGTGGAGCCCAGGCACTCACCTCCCCAGAACCGATGCTCACCTGGAAATCACATTTGCAGACCTGCATCAGGAGAATGGACCCAGAAAGTATTTCACATGTAATTCCACCAAGCACCTGAGGGACAATTGCTCTAAACAAAGGGAATCTAAGCCTACAACCATCCAGCCATGCCCAGATTAATGCAGCTGTTGTAAACACAGGACCCACTAGGGTAACCAGATGTCCCGATTTTATAGGGACAGTCCCGATATTTGGGGCTTTTTTATATATGGGCTCCTATTACTCCCCTCCCCCATCCTGATTTTTCACACTTGGTATCTGGTCACCCTAGGACCCACAGAGGTAACTGAAACATTCCTGATAATCTTTGTAAGGTCTGGCCCATTGGACGTTGCTGCTGAGTTTATTAAAGTCGTCAAAGTGAATGGCAAAGAATGCCTAGGGTGGAGAGACATTGGTGCCCAGATCTCTCTGGTTAGCGAGAGCATGGTCAGGAAGACGGACAGGCTGCAGGAAGAAAGTGTAGAGCTCCTGGCATTGGGAAGCTGTAAAACCACTGAGCCTTTAGCTAAAGTGCACTTGGAGTTTGGAAGGTGTGGAAGCCATTTTAATGTTGTTGCGTTGGATTGAATTCCAGCAGAAATACTCATAGGAAATGCTGTATTAACTATGTCTAAAGTTGTTTAATACAAACCTGCTCTTTTCTGAATGTTGGCAGAAACAGGGGTGGTGAGTTATATGGGCCCGTGCTGCCCCGGCCCCACCTGCTGCCCCCATGCATCTCCCCGAGTGTCCCCGGGCCCCCACTTGCTGTCCCCGCGCACCTCCCCCAGGCCTGGAGTGTCCCTGTCTCTCCCTGGAACTCCAAGCTGCCTCCGCTCTGCTGGCTCCCAGCATCAACTGCTGCTGCAGGGTCCTAGTGCCCCCGAATCACTAGTGCCAGCGCGAGCTGACCCTGCCCCTGCCCTTCCGCCTCGGACCCTTCCCTTTTCCGGCAGGACCCTCCACCAGCACAGGGGCCCCCCCGCCAGGAGTCACTGCTCCTGCCCCATGCTGGGCAAGGGTCAGCCCCATCCATCATCCCCAGTGAGGGGCAGCAGCAGGGGAAGAGGCGCACATGTGATGGCAACCCCCCCCCCGGCACCCACCACAGGGGAAGCGAGGGGCTTCCTGGACCTGAGAGGGGCCCTAGGAGCACGTGCAGTGACAGTGGTGCAAGGTGAGTTTGCAGCTGGGAGGGAGAGGCCTTCTCCCCCCTTCCCCCGCTGGAACTCGCTGCTGCCCACAGGAAGAGGGCTGGGGAGTGTCCTCCTCTCTGGCCTGCCTGCACCCCAAACCCCTCATCCCCATTCCCACCCCACAGCCCTCACCCCTGCACCCCAATCCTCTGCTTGAGCCCCTCCCATACCCCAAGCCCCTCATCACCAGCCCCACCCCAGAGCCCTCACATTTTTACATTATTTAAAAAAATATATATTGGCTTACAAGGCAGGTGTGGTGGGGGACAGGACTTGGACCTGTTCTGGGCACCACCAAAAATTATACAAACCTGCCACCCCTAGGCAGAAAGGCTGTCTTGGAAACACCTGAAACTGGGCTGCTTGGTAAAAAGGAGTAATTATGGGGCTGTAGTCCACGAAAGCTTATGCTCTAATAAATTTGTTAGTCTCTAAGGTGCCACAAGTACTCCTGTTCTTTTTATGGATACAGACTAACACGGCTGCTACTCTGAAACCTATATTATAATGTTTAGCCACTAGGTGGTACCATGAGTAACATACCTGTCCTAGGACTTCTTCTGGGGTAGAGCAGTTATATGCCACCTCTCACTCAGGGTCAGGGCTGAACCTCCAGGAAGAATCGAGCCCTCAGTGAGAGACTTTGGCTTGGACAACACAACTCTTTTCATTTGTTGATTTTTAAACTTAACAGTTACAGACAGCAAAAGTGCTCTTATCTTGGATGTGAAGGTGGGGTGATCTGTTAGATTTAATCATGCATTAGGAATGCATTTACTTTAAGAAGACTTGTCAATCACACATTCAATACTCAGAATTAGTGGGAATGTCAATAATTTCTGGTAAGGACAGAAGTTGAAAACACCCACTCTTCAGGACCAGGAACCTTTATCTGCACGCTCACAAGCTAATCAATGAATCGCTCAAACACAGGGACATTGTGATGAATTAGTCATTAATAAACTTTAATTGTGTTTGTAACTGAACATAAAAAGAATAATCAGTGGGGAAATTATACTTTGACTACTCAGTTACTTAATTGTCAACCTTTGTACATATCTATAGCAAATAAATCACTGATGCAGTAGAGTGTTCAGAAGCATTCAGATTAAACCATTTACATTGCAGACCAAACAAGTAGCGAACTATAGCAATAGCATCAAAGAATGCAAGTGAGTGTATAAAATTATTGTCCAGAATTTAAGTATATTCTATAGAAGAATTCAGGCACATGCCAGGACATGTAAATGTCTCAGTTGGATTCCAGTACACTTCTCAAATAGCTGTTTGTTGAAAAGCATTCTGCATAGAAGCATACAAATGAACAGTAACACTTAGCATCAGACGCAATATTAGTCTTTCAATTATTCAAATAATTTAATTCCAAATGTCCTTAAAAATTAGAGCAAAAGTGATGTCTGCAGTGTAGTCAGCTACAAATTGTGAGTTTCCTGCTGTGACACTTGTGGGGTTTGGTGGGGTTTCTATAAATTTGGCCTAGCTGCAGCAGTTCATGTTAATTTTGAAATGACTGTCATTGGGTCTTACAATGCTATCTAGTATTAAAATAGAGGGAAAGGACAAGGTGAGACAAAAAGTAAAGGGGACATCCTCACAGTGATCTCACTGACTTTGGCTAAAAGCCCTGACAAAATCCCACAGATTTGTGGGAAAATTCTGTGCAAATGTTGCCTAAATTTCCCTCTGATTTCTGTTGACCCTCCCTATTGATAAAAATATGATCCAGTACCTATGAAAGTCAACGGACTTTCAGTCAATATCAATTGGCATTGGATTAATCCCCCTAAGTGTTGTGCATTATTTGCCTGATCCAAAGCCCATTTGCTTCGCTGGGTTTTGGATTATAACCTATTAGTTAAAGTCCGTTGTCTTCAGTGGGAGCGATGGATGCTCTGAAATTAGGCCATACGCCTTACTCAAAGTCACACAGGTCCTGATCCACAGTGGTACTTAGAGACCCATTCCAGTAGGCAGCCTCTGAGCACACCTACTTGGTTGGACCCCACACATGAATCAAGTACAGGATTTTGCCTTCTATGTCTGTCTTCTGATAGTTGGCAACCAAGGACACAAGCAGCTTACACACAGTACTGGCTGGGTATATCAGGCCTCTGCAATTCTTAATGGGGGAACAAAAAGGTGCATGAACTCTGATAATGCTTTATTTCTTCCTTACTTTTTCACTTTTACATTTTTCCCATTAAACTTGTTTTTCAACCTTTGATTCCTAGCCTCATTTTCTTCTTGTTCAAGTGAATTAGCAGAGAAAAGCACTGAGCCTTGGTATTGTGGGAAGGGAAATCCTGTTTTTTCCTGATTATTCATAACAGGCAATTCCATTTTTGATTCTGTGACCCAGCTCCAATGATAGCAGCGATGCGCTGTTGGACTTCCCTGCGGAGGTTCTAGGTAGCTGAATTTGAGCTTTTATGTAAAGGGGATTAGAACCATTAGCAACCCAAGAACTGCATTTGCAAGGTTTGGTGAATGAACCGCACACAAACTAAACTTGTCAGTGTTCACACACTTCTAGTTGTTACTTGATCACCAAGGCCTACAGGTAGCAGTTTCCATGTAACCAATTTATGATGGTGGCATCTAGTAGTTAAACTAGGAAACCAGGACTCATTGGTCCTGGCTTTGCCAATGACTTATCATCGGGTTACTTAAATTCTCTGTGCCTTGTTTCAGCCATCTGTGTTGTGAGACCTAATTAGATGTTTGTAAAGAACACTGACCTACTCAGATGAAGCAAAGCGCTATAGAAATGCAAAACAATATTTAGTAATTATTAAAATAATAGGTTTAGCCAAGAAAAAGGAAGCCTTTAAAACCATGAACCCATATAACTCATTTAACAAATACCCTTCTATAGAGTTCACTGCTTCATTTCTGCTGTCCATTTCTGGTAAAGAGCTATGAAGTGAACAGTTTTTTTCTAAACACTAATTAGAATCTTTCCTTTAATTCATTTTTTACACTTGTGTGGTTCTTTCATTCTTAAGCTTTTGAGGCCTATCTGCTCAAATTATAGCACTAATTCTAACCAATGTCTTTCCTTCTGGTTTTGCTTATACTAGGGAAAAAATTTTTTTTTTTTTTTTTAAACCCTAGTGTAGGCACGTTATATGTTCACAAATTAGCTAGTCTAGGTAGACACCAGGGATTTATTCAAAATGTCAAAACCATGCTTGGAAAGGCTTAACCATGTGTGCAAGTAAGGATATCACTGCCCTACAATCAGGGGAGTGATTGCAGTATGTGTAGACACATGGTTTGGTCTAGCTATCAGTGAAAGTGTGGCAGCATGGACTTCAGTTTGGTTTGTACAAGCCCATCTGAAACCCCTGTGTAATTCAGCCCATACTGAAATCTGTGCCACTGAGCCTTCACTAGGTACTCATGATAGCTAAATTAAAGCTAGATCAGGTATGTCTATACATGCTACAGTTACACCTCTGATTGTGGTATAGACATCTCCTAAGACAGTCATTGAATCAAGGCTCTAGGGCAGGGGTGGGCAAACTACAGCCCAGGGGGCCACATTTGGCCCTTCAGATGTTTTAATCTGGTCCTCGAGCTCTCACTGGGGAGCGGGATCCAGGGCTTGCCCCGCTCCGCGCGTGCCGTGGCTCTGCGCAGCTCCTGGAAGCAGCAGGATGTCCACACTTTGGCTCCTACGTGTAGGGGCAGGTAAGGGGGCTCCGCACGCTGCCCCCGCCCCAAGCGCTGCTTGTGCAACTCCCATTGGCCTGGGTTCCTGGCCAATGGGAGCTGCAGTGGCAGTGCCTGTGGACAGGGCAGTGCACAGAGCTGCCTGGCCACGCCTCCACGTAGGAGCTGGAGGGGGGACATGCCGCTGCTTCTGGGAGCTGCTTGAGGCCTGCACCCCTGACCCCCTCCTGCACCCCAACCCCCTGCTCTAGCCCTGATCTTCCTCCTGCCCTCTGAGCCCCTTGGTCTCAGCCCAGAGCACTACCCCAACCCCTCATTCCTAGTCCCCCCCCAGAACCCACACCCCCAACTGGAGCCCTCACCCCCCCCACACACATCCCAACCCCCTTCCCCAGTCCAGAGCCCCCTCCCACACCTTGAACTGCTCATTTCTGGCCCCACCCCAGAGCCATCACCTCCTCCTGCACCCCAACCCCCAATTTTGTGAGCATTCATGACCCGCCATACAATTTCCATACTCAGATGTGGCCCTTGGACCAAAAGGTTTGCCCACTCCTGCTCTAGGAGGCAGCTGTTTACAGCTCCCTAGGGGCTTTTCTGATAAAACTGGATTCTCAAGGTGTGGGGTTCCCAAACTTTATTGTATTGCAGCTCCCTTCCAGGTATTTTAAAACTTGATGGCTCCTCACAACCAAATGACTTTTTTTAACCAACTCAAGACACTAGCTTCAAGGATATTGTCTTAAAGAGTTAAAACACATTTGCAACTACTTATAGTTTAGAAAAATAAGAAGCACCTATCCCTCCCTCCCTTCCCCTGTCTGCTGGTGCCAGTCAGCACTGGGAGCTTCACTTTGTCTTTACTCTAGCGGGGGGCTTTCAATCAAGAGCTTTCCTATGGGTGCTTCCCCCCGCAGGGAGTCTCTCTGCTGAAGTCCCCACACTCCAGGGGGCACAGAGCAGTTCCAGTGCCCATAGATAAGGTGATTTTAAGCCTAGTTTAATGGTCTAATCATTAGGAAAGAACACAGACTGGCATATTAATTCACACACACACACCCAACACTGGTGGCTTCCCCACGAGGCCTTGGTAGGGCCCCAAAGGGCCCTGGCTCAGTCTGGGAAACACAGAGCTAGGCAGTGGGCTAGATTGTGGCTTTCCTGCCACGCATGCACCACCCAAGGAGGAGCACAGGAGCGGCGTCTATTTACCCCCGTCCTCCTTAAGTCCCCTTTTTGCCCACGTCAGCCGGGCCCTTCCTGAGCCCTGCCCCGTTTGTGGCCCACGGGCCCGATTTCCGGCCCACGGGCCCGATTTCCACCCCTGCAGATGGCAGGTAAGGGCAGACTAGTTAGGGCAACGGCTTCCAACGTTGCAATTGAGCATGCGCAAAACACTCGCGCATGCTCAGTTACACCAAGGGGGGGCCAAAAAATATCACTGATGCTTGATTATTACTGATCATGCTCGGAAAGTTCGCACATGCTCCGTCGCTCCACCGGCCTAGCTGGGTGAGTGTAGTTAGGGGCTTTGCGTGTAGTGCGACTGCGCAGTTCGTGGGTTCGGGGCGTTTGAAGGAAGTAGTCGTCCCCCACCGCACGTGGCGGGATTAGGGAAGCGCGAGCCCGTGTGTGTGGGTTTCGCGCCTGTCACCGCTGGCAACGGGACACGTAAGGGGGGAATGTCGGGCCGGGAGCCGCGGAGAGAGGAGGAGGGGGCGAAGCCGCACCAGAAGGAGGAGCTGAACCGAAAGGTGGGGGTTGGCGCGAATGACACTCGCGCACACGGCCCTCGCGAGACCGGAGGTTCCGGCCTCTTCAGAAGAGAAACTGGTCCAGTTCCGGTTGGGGTCAGTGCGGGAGGAGTGGGGCCCCCTGTCGGCTGGGGGGGGGGGCCCAATGCGGGGGAGGGGCACCAGCATGATGTCATCTTGCTTATTTGGCTTCATCACTACAAGAGCGTTCGCAGTGATGTCACGCTGCAAGGTGTAACCTCATAGTGCCGCCACAGCGAATCAGGATGTTACGTTGGCCCTGGAAATACTTTCAGGGAAATCGTGGGACATTGGGCGCTTGCTGTGAAAATGGTGGTGCAGGGCAGCAGGAATATAAGGGTGATGACTTTATTTTTACCCGCAGGAAAAAATGAGAGATTCAGTACCACTAAAAAGCAGAGATTTCTTTGGCTTTTTAAATTTTCACACTAGAAAAACTTCCACCATAATTTGGCCCTAATTAATGGCCTTAGTGGCAGTGTTAGTGAAGGGCTAAATGGACATATTGGTAGAACTACTTTGTCATGCCTACTGTTGATCATTCCAAACTTGAGACACACATGGTCAGGGAATTGTGGGTTATCTTATGCTGCAGCTACTCGTCCCATACAAGCTCCATGGAGACATACAATATTTTAGCCTCTGGAGTTGTCTTTCTGGCCTTCTTCACAAACACTAAATATTTACTGTAGAGACAGTAGTGTCATCAGTCTGTAGTGTGTTAAATCCCAAGGAACCTCCTTCACTTTCCTTTTGTAAATTTACTGCTTCTCCATAGAGGCCTCAGTGGAGATATTGGTGCAAAATGTGTGCTATGGTTTGATCTCCTGAGAGACAGGAATGGGATCAAAAGGTGGATTTATGCCAACTTCGTGACTTCCAAATTCTGGAATCAGTTAAGGTACTGTTCAGTCCATGGCATAAACTAGAGGAGATGCTGTGCTGTTCTAGTTTATGTCCAGTTGCCTATGGCCCCAAGGGCCATTCTTGCAGCCTGTAATAGCTGAAGTGTAGAGGTTCTTTGGTCTTTTTTCCAACAGTGACCCATATATCAGGGAAAGAAGGTGTGGACAGTTCTGCACCCCAAAGATTCCCCCTGCCCTAGAGGCATTTCCAGGAAATTGACAAAATTGGCTTCACAGTTCTTTGTACTGTTGCGTGCTTCAGAGTGACAAAGAAGTTAGAAAAATCATGAAGAAATCCATTTTTTCCCCTGAAAAGAAAATCCCACAAAACAGATTTTTTCATATGGTGTTGTTGCATTAACCTCACTGAAATTCTCCTGATTTATACCAGAATAATTCAGAATCTAGTTCGTAGCCGGTTCTGTCATCCCCGTTGATTACAAAACATACCATATTTGCCTACATAGTAACCCCATCTACAAGAGTAGTAGGCTTTATTAGGGTCTGGTGCAAAGCTCATTGAAAACAATAGAAAGACTCCCATCGATTTCAGTAGGCTTTGGAATCAGGCCCTAGATGTGCAGTAGTGATCACATGCAATTGTGGAGAAAAAGATGCAGGTTGTATACAAATTACCTCCCTTCTAAAGCAGCTATTTGAAAATGTTATTTACTCCCTCCTGGTTTGCTGGCTCAGACTTCTACAGACACCTAGTTTTTGAGATCAAATTAATTTCAGAAAAATTGACTTCGGTTTCTATCAGTCGTATGCCCCAGAATATCTTACTGGTTATGTTTATATTGGCTATGGAAACAGCATCTTTCATGTCTCAGTTTACTTTCCATTCTTTACTCCATCACTTTTCTATCTAATTTTTCCTGGACCTGTCAGAGTAAGACAAACATTTGCATTTACCTATCTGAAAACATGGGTTGGAGTGTTAATAGTGGGTTCTAACATACTGATTTATTTGTCATAAATCTAGAGTTCTATTATGTTTTTCAGATTAAAGAGCAGAAAGTTGTAGTTGATGAGCTTTCCAACTTGAAGAAGAACCGGGTGAGTGATTACAAATTGGTTTTTTAGCAATTCATTTTTTGCATTAGATAAATCGCCTTGTCTGGCTTGCCCTCATCCGTCCCTCCACAAACGCAAGTCGATGCCACACCATTCTGTTTTATTACGAGCATGTTCTTTCCATTTCTGGCCAAAGAGTTTTGTCATGGGATCAGCCCAGCGCATTTCCGGTCTGCCCAGCAGTCACTTGTGGTCTCTGTGGTCTATTGTCTTGCCTGCGGACTACATGACCTGCCCATCTCCGCTTTGCGTCGTACATCGCCTGCACTACATCAGTCGCCTCTGTACGCCTTCTGATCTCATTCGGTATATGATCCCAGAGCAATATCTTGCACATTTGCCTTTCCATTGCTCTCTGGGTGACAGCGAATTTTTCTTCCTCCGCTTTTGTCATTGACCAGCTTTCCACTCCATATATCATTGCTAGCAGAACAGTGGATTTAAACAGTTTTTTCCTTTTCTTCATGGGCAGTTCATCATCAGTTAGAGATGTCTTTATTTTGTTGAAACTTTCCTGCCCCGCCTTTCTCCTCCTACTGCATTTCCCTTCAAATGAATTGTCTCTGTTTAGCTGCTGACCCAGATAAATATATCTGTCAACCTCCTCGATTACTTTCCCGTTTACAGTGATGATTCCTGCTTCAAATGCTCATTCCGCATCAACTTAGTCGTTGACGTGTTCATTTCCAACCCAATATCGTGCAAAAGTGTGTGCAGTTGCTGCAATTTGTTCTCTAAGAACATAAGAATGGCCATACTGGCTCAGATCAAAGGTCCATCCAGCCCAATATCCTGTCTACCGACAGTGGCCAATGCCAGGTGCCCCAGAAGGAGTGAACCTAACAGGTAATGATCAAGTGATCTCTCTCCCATCCATCTCCACCCTCTGACAAACAGAGGCTAAGGACAGCATTCCTTACCCATCCTGGCTAATAGCCATTAATGGACTTAACCTCATGAATTTATCTAGTTCTCTTTTAAACCCTGTTATGGTCTTAGCCTTCACAACCTCCTCAGGCAAGGAGTTCCACAGGTTGACTGTGCGCTGTGTGAAGAAGAACTTCCTTTTATTTGTTTTAAACCTGCTGCCCATTAATTTCATTTGGTGGCCCTTAGTTCTTATATTATGGGAACAAGTAAATAACTTTTCCTTATTCACTTTCTCCACACCACTCATAATTTTATATACCTCTATCATATCCCCCCTTAGTCTCCTTTTTTCCAAGCTGGAAAATCCTAGCCTCTTTAGTCTCTTCTCACATGGGACCCGTTCCAAACCCCTAATCATTTTAGTTGCCCTTTTTTGAACTTTTTCTAATGCCAGAATATCTTTTTTGAGATGAGGAGATCACATCTGTACACAGTATTCAAGATGTGGACATACCATGGATTTATATAAGGGCAATAAGATATTCTCCGTCTTATTTTCTATCCCTTTTTTAATGATTCCTAACATCCTGTTTGCTTTTTTGACTGCCGCTGCAGATTGCGTGGATGTCTTCAGAGAACTATCCAAGATGACTCCAAGATCTCTTTTCTGATTAGTTGTAGCTAAATTAGCCCCCATCATATTGTATGTATAGTTGGGGTTATTTTTTCCAATGTGCATTACTTTACATTTATCCACATTAAATTTCATTTGCCATTTTGTTGCCCAATCACTTAGTTTTGTGAGATCTTTTTGAAGTTCTTCACAGTCTGCTTTGGTCTTAACTATCTTTAGCAGTTTAGTATCATCTGCAAACTTTTCCACCTCACTGTTAACCCCTTTCTCCAGATCATTTATGAATAAGTTGAATAGGATTGGTCCTAGGACTGACCCTTGGGGAACACCACTAGTTACCCCTCTCAATTCTGAAAATTTACCATTATTCCTACCCTTTGTTTCCTGTCTTTTAACCAGTTCTCAAAAGGATCTTCCCTCTTATCCCATGACAACTTAATTTACGTAAGAGCCTTTGATGAGGGACCTTGTCAAAGGCTTTCTGGAAATCGAAGTACACTGTCTCCACTGGATCCCCCTTGTCCACATGTTTGTTGACCCCTTCAAAGAACCCTAAAAGATTAGTAAGACGTGATTTCCCTTTACAGAAACCATGTTAACTTGTTGGGCAAAAGTCATGTTCTTCTATGTGTCTGCAATTTTATTCTTTACTATTGTTTCAACGAATGTGCCCGGTACTGACATTAGACTTACCGGTCTATAATTGCTGGGATCACCTCTGGAGCCCTTTTTAAATATTGGCGTTACATTAGCTATCTTCCAGTCATTAGGTACAGAAGCCGATTTAAAGGACAGGTTACAAACCATAGTTCATAGTTCCGCAATTTCACATTTGAGTTCTTTCAGAACTCTTGGGTGAATTTCATCTGGTCTTGGTGACTTTAAGTTTATCAATTAATTCCAAAACCACCTCTAGTGACACTTCAATCTGTGACAATTCCTCAGATTTGTCATCTACAAAGGACGGCTCAGGTTTGGGAATCTCCCTAACATCCTCAGGCGTGAAGACTGTGAAACAAAGAATTCATTTAGTTTCTCCGCAATGACTTTATTGTCTTTAAGTGCTCCTTTTGTATCTCAATCATCCAGGGGCCCCACTGGTTGTTTAGCAGGTAGATAAACGAAGGTGTGAAAACATGAGAAAACAAACACTTCAAAATAGCTGATGCTCACTGTGAGTCTGACATTTTTTAAGACAGCATTTAGTTATTGTTATATTGATATTATTAACCTAGTTTACACTCCTTGTCAAAGAAGATTTATTTTCCAGGAAGTGATCACATCCAGTTTTGTGGTAGTGATGAAGTGTAGCACATCCTAGATCAAAGTAAAACACTTGAGTACCCCTTCCAACACATCTCAGTGCTTCAAGCCAAAAAGAAGACAACTCTTACTGTACATTTTCTAAGTGGTGAGGGAATTATTCTCCATGTTATATTCAGAACTAAGCTGTGCAGGAATTGGTTTTTTATCAGGGGAAATACCAAATTTTTATGTCAAACCCATAATATTTGTCACAGATTTTCTCAGATTTTGAAGGCAAAAGTTGTTTAAAGTTGCTTTTAAAAATAGAAAAGAAGACCTTCTCCGCTGTTATCCTCCTCTATAAACCCCTTGAGTTTTATGACCATTATGCAAGAATTGGTTGGTGAAGGGCTGTAGATAGAAATGAGAAAACAGATGTTATGTGCACTGATAAGCAAATAAATACTTTCCTTTTCTTTAAGCATAACTTTTATATTGGCTAAAACTCCCAGATAAAGATGTATAACCTACATGAAGGAGAAATATCTGCTCCTGTTTTAATATCTAAGAAAAGCAGGACAGTTTTTCCATGACTACTTCAAAATGATTGTGTTCTGATATTTATCAGTTTTTCTGTATAGCTATCAGTCTGATTAATCAGTGTCTAAAGTTCGTAAAAGAAAAATTAATTTAGTTTCTCTTTGGATCAGCACAATTTGTTTTGCTGTTAATCATGTCCATCATGTGTGAGATTTTCAGAAGTCCTTATCATTGGCCTAGCTCCTTTCTTTGAAATAAGAAATTTACCATTAATTTTGAGGGGAGCAGAGTTAAGCCAATACTGAGCATGTGTGAAAATCCTACCTTATATGCACAAGTTAAAACCTTTTTAAAAATAAAGATAGGGTTAACTATTTACAAATGTCATCTACAAAACATGTGTAAATGACGACACTTTATTTTCAGAGATATCTTATGCATTACCTACCAACTATCTAATTTCAACAGTGCACAGAAAAATTGACAATCAATGTAAATGGATTTACATGTTCTTAAAAATAAATCCTTCAAGGTGCAGGTAAATTATGCAGAAACATGTAAACAATTCCTGACAAAAGCAGAATTAGTTTGAGCCATGGATAGCTCAGGATTGATAATGGGTCTATGTCAAATAAGATCAATTTTTTTCTTGGTACAGTTATTAGTGGACATGCTCAAATCAGAGTTGGCACCACTGGCTGACTCATTGGCAGTTTCAACAGAGAGTATGGAAGAGATGGAGGATGGATACTGAAGCACATTGGAGGGGGAGTGTAAGAAAGCATATATCTGCCACTTCTGGTCCGTTTGTTCTGTGGATAGAGGACTTCAGTCTCCAGGGCTCTCCATCTGAAGTTTCGCAAACACACTTCACTCCCCCTCCCCCTTTTTTGTGTGTGTGTGTGTCTATAGTATGCCAATTGAGACTGCTATCTCGTGTTTTGGTTAACTGTTCAGGATTAAATGCACAGTAGGTATGATATGAAATCACAAGTTTTGTTCCCTATCACCATGACTGAATAGTTCAGTGTGGCTTTGTGTATTTGATGAATATCATGGATACAACTTGATAAAGAATTGTCTTTATGGTATAGTAGAACCTCGTTTTTACAAACCAAGATTTTACAAACCACCAGTTACATGAACCATTTTTCTTGATGGGACAAAGGATCACAACAAAAGAGATGTCAGTGAAGAACAAGTCAACATCCCTTTATTGATGTCTTCAGTGTGTTGGAAATTGCTTTGCAGTTGTTTGAAAGACAAGAAAATGATGCAGTACATCATACTGCAACTTAGGCACTGTACTGACTAATTTTTTTATGTTCAATTTTATGAACTTCTTGACTTTCTGCACTCAGTCTCCAATTAGTTTGTAACATAGAGGCTCTACTGTATATACAATTAATGTTGGGTCAAATCCTGTAGTTTTAATCAATCTATTCTAAACTCTTGCTGAAGTTTTGAGTGAGTAGAGACTCCAGGACACTGTCAGTGTAAATGGTAACCATGTTCTGTTATACATTTTACAACTATAATATGTGTTGCAAAGAATTAACTTTTTAATATTTTTATCTTTTATTCTACATTATTTTGTAACACATACATCTATTTTTAGTACAGTGCCTTTTAATGTAGTAAATTGATGGACACTTGCCATTTAAAAGGATGAGAATTTGTGCGTCCTTTTGGCATCAATACTTTCAGTAATGTCTTATCTAAATTGTTGATTAAAATGTCTAACTTGGCCTGATATTTGCCAATATCATGTTAGCCATTCATACACTTTAAGTATTCATAAATATGTTTACTTTCAATTTAATTTATATTTGAAATAGTGGCACTTCACTCATCATATGTGAGGGAAGAAGAATATAAAATAGCAGTAGGTAACAATGCTGTGGATGGTAAAACCATTGTCTTGATAACACATTAGGCTTCTGCTATGGATTTGTTATTAAAATTAACCTATCCCAATTTCCTTCTTTTTCAGAAAGTTTATAAACAGCAACCCAATAGCAACATATTCTTTCTTGTAGACAGAACAGAAACGCTATCTGAATGCAAAAGTAAGTTCTTAACATACACTGCCTACCAATATTTAAAGGTGGTGTTCGTAACGGAGTAGGATTTCCCATGCAGATCAAAATGAACAATTATAATTTGTTTATTCAAAGCTGTATGATTGCTGTGTTTAATTTGTCTGGATAGGACAGAAGATTAAAGTAATCACAGTATTATATATATGCATGATAAAGTACTTAAAATGAAAAGCTGCCATCCTAAAAAAGTAGGTAGGGATGCCAGTAAAAATTATAGTAGACCTAGTGCCCAGTCCTCTGAAGTACAGAGCACCCTCAACTCCTTTCAGGAAGCAATCAGCATCTTGCAGCATTTGGTCCCATATAGTAAGAATAAACCTGTTTGAAAGTAGCATGGGATAGAGAAGAAAGAAAACTGAAGTTGAACTGGATACCTTAGGGGGCTAGAGGAATGGGCTTTGGGATTATGGAGGTGTGGAGGGTTGAGGATCTAGGACAGAAGCATCTGGAGATAAGGGAGAATGAGAGAGAGACTTGATGGTTAAATAGAGACCAAGAAGCATCAATTAGATGAGAAATCTAGGGTCAGGTGTGGAATGAATTCCAGGATGTAAATGAACTTGGTAATTTCTGGACAGAACAAATGGTGCTTGCTCTTCATTTCTTAGTGTTTTCAGCCAGTTTACACTGAGAAGGCTTTAGTTATGATAGTTCATTGCAGTTTGTTATGATAGTAAAGTGCAAATCTGATATTGACAGTAGCTAGGAGTTCACCAGGTTCTGATACTGGTAAAAGTCTTGTATTTAAAAATGCAGTACAATAATAATGACTTAGATTAGAGGGATAGGTTGTAAACTCTTTGGGGCAGGGACTGTCTTTTTGTTCTGTGCCTATAGAGTGCCCAGCATAATAGGGTCCTAGTCCATGATTGAGGCTCTTAGGCTTAGGCTCTACAATAATACCAATAATAAAGAATAATTTTGTTACCTGATAAGTCAGTAGTTACAACTAATAGTCCAATTAATGCAAACTTAATGACGCACAATTTTAAAGTTCATGTAAACTACTATGTGCATAAACAATAAGAATATATATCTAAATTTAATTATCTTTAAGGGGGGGAAAGCTGCAATGGGCTGATTTGTGCTATGGTACTGATGCAAACACTTTCATATTTTCTTGTTATGTGTCTTTAAATTTGTGTTGATTGGACTATTAGCTATAATTACTGACTTATCAGGAACCATTATTATTACTATTTATTATTTGTATTATTGTAGTGCCTAAGAGGTCCAGTCATAGAATCATAGGACTGGAAGGGACCTCAAGAGGTCATCTAGTCCAGTCCCCTGGACTCATGGCCTGACTAAGTATTATCTAGACCATCCCTGACAGGTGTTTGTCTAACCTGCTCTTAAAAATCTCCAATGATGGAGATTCCACAACCTTCCTAGGCAATTTATTCCAGTGCTTAACTACCCTGACACTTAGGAAGATTTTCCTAATGACCAACCTAAACCTCCCTTGCTGCAATTTAAGCCCATTGCTTCTTGTCCTATAATTAGCAGTTAAGAAGAACAATTTTTCTCCCTCTTCCTTGAAACAATATTTTATGTATTTGAAAACTGTTATCATGTCCCCTCTCAGTCTTCTCTTTTTCAGACTAAACAAACCCAATTTTTTCAATCTACCCTCATAGGCCATGTTTTCTAGACCTTTAATCATTTTTGTTGCTCTTCTTATCACCTTATTATTTTCTCAGTGTTTGCAAATTGATTGCTTTATTATTTGCTCTATCTCTTTCCAGGTACAGAAGTTAAGCTGACTGGTCTGTAATTCCCTGGGTTGTCCTTATTTCCCTTTTTATAGACTGGCACTATATTTGCTCCTTTCCAGTCTTCTGGAATCTCTCCCGTCTTGCATGACTTTTCAAAGATAGTTGCTAATGGCTCAGATATCTCCTCAGTCAGCTCCTTGAGTATTCTAGAATGCATTTCATCGGGCCCTGGTGACTTGAAGACATCTAACTCATCTAAGTACTTTTTAACTTGTTCTTTCCCTATTTTATCCTCTGATTCTACCTCATCTTCACTAGCATTCACTTTGTTAGATGTCCAATCACCACCAACCTTCTTGGTGAAAACCAAAACAAAGAAGTCATTAAACACCTCTGCCATTTGCACATTTTCTGTTATTGTTTTCCCCCCCTCATTGAGTAGCAGGGCTATCCTGTCCTAAGTCTTCCTCTGGCTTCTAATGTATTCGTAGAATGTTTTCTTGTTATACGTTATGTCTCTAGCTAGTTTGATCTCGTTTTGTGCCTTGGCCTTTCTAATTTTGTCCCTACATACGTATGTTATGTTTATATTCATCCTTTGTAATTTGACTTAGTTTCCACTTTATGTAGTATTCTTTTTTGAGCTTCCGATTGTTGAAGATCTCCTGATTAATCTCCTAGGGTCAGTCCTCGGACCGTTCCTATCCAACTTATTCATAAATGATCTGGAGAAAGGGGTAAACAGTGAGGTGGAAAAGTTTGCAGATGATACTAAACTGCTAAAGATAGTTAAGACCAAAGCAGACTGTGAAGAACTTCAAAAAGATCTCACAAAACTAAGTGATTGGGCAACAAAATGGCAAATGAAATTTAATGTGGATAAATGTAAAGTAATGCACATTGGAAAAAATAACCCCAACTATACATACAATATGATGGGGCTAATTTAGCTACAACAAGTCAGGAAAAAGATCTTGGAGTCATCGTGGATAGTTCTCTGAAAATGTCCACGCAGTATGCAAAGGCGGTCAAAAAAGCAAACAGGATGTTAGGAATCATTAAAAAGGGGATAGAGAATAAGGCTGAGAATATATTATTGCCCTTATATAAATCGATGGTACGCCCTCATCTCGAATACTGTGTACAAATGTGATCTCCTCATCTCAAAAAAGATATTCTGGCATTAGAAAAAGTTCAAAAAAGGGCAACTAAAATGATTAAGGGTTTGGAACGGGTCCCATATGAGGAGAGATTAAAGAGGCTAGGACTCTTTAGCTTGGAAAAGAGGAGACTAAGGGGGGATATGATAGAGGTATATAAAATCATGAGTGATGTGGAGAAAGTGGATAAGGAAAAGTTATTTACTTATTCCCATAATACAAGAACTAGAGGTCATCAAATGAAATTAATGGGCAGCAGGTTTAAAACAAATAAAAGGAAGTTCTTCTTCACGCAGCGCACAGTCAACTTGTGGAACTCCTTACCTGAGGAGGTTGTGAAGGCTAGGACTATAACAGAGTTTAAAAGAGAACTGGATAAATTCATGCTGGTTAAGTCCATTAGTTGCTATTAGCCAGGACGGGTAAGGAATGGTGTCCCTAGCCTCTGTCCGTCAGAGGGTGGAAATGGATGGCAGGAGAGAGATCACTTGATCATTGCCTATTAGGTTCACTCCCTCTGGGGCATCTGGCATTGGCCATTGTCGGTAGACAGGATACTGGGCTAGATGGACCTTTGGTCTGACCCGGTACGGCCTTTCTTATGTTCTTAAGCCAGGGTGGTCTCTTGCCATACTTCCCATCTTTCCTACGCAGTGGGATAATTTGCTCTTGTGCCCTTAATAATGTCTCTTGAAAAACTGCCAACTGTCTTCAGTTGTTTTTCCCCTTAGACTTGCTTCCCATGGGATCTTACCTACCAACTCCCATTGACTTTATTTTGCTGTTCTCTGTCCTACTACACCTCTACCTCGATATAACGCTGTCCTCTGGAGCCAAAAATCTTACTGCGTTATAGGTGAAACCACGTTATATTGAACTTGCTTTGATCCGCCCGAGTGCGCATTCCCGCCCCCCCGGAGCACTGCTTTACCGTGTTATATCCGAATACATGTTATATTTGGTCGTGTTATATCGGGGTAGAGGTGTATTCCTTAAAATCACGAACTCTACCATTTCATGATCACTTTCATCCAAGCTGCCTTCCACTTTCAAAATCTCAACCAGTTCCTCCCTATTTGTTAAAATCAAATCTAGAACAGCCTTTCCCCTAGTAGCTTTCTCCACCTTCTGAAATAAAAAATTGTCTCCAATACATTCCAAGAACTTATTGGATAATCTGTGCCCTGCTGTGTTATTTTCCCAACAGATGTCTGGGTAGTTGAAGTCCCCCATTACCACTAAGTCCTGTGCTTTGGATGATTTTGTTAGTTTCTTAAAGCCTCATCCATCTCTTCTACCTGGTTAGATGGTCTGTAGTAGACCCCTACCATGACCCCTTTTATCCTTATCCAGAGACTTTCAACAAGTCTGTCTCCTATTTCCATCTCAACCTCAGTCCAAGTGTATACATTTTTAATATATAAGGCAACATCTCCTCCCTTTTTTCCCCTGTCTGTCCTTCCTGAGCAAGCTGTACCCTTCGATACCAATATTCCAGTCCTGCGTATTATCCCACCAAGTCTCTGTGATGCCAACTATGTCATAGTTGTGTTTATTTACTAGCATTTCGAGTTCTTCCTGCTTATTCCCCATACTTATCGCATTAGTATACAGATCTAAGCTACTGATTTGATTTCCCCCACCGCCAGTTTTGTCTTTTCTCTCCCTTATCCCTGCTATAACAAACCCGTGCTTCACCCAAATTCCGATCCTTCTCTCAGGTCTCCATGTTTTTGACTTACCTGTGGGCTTTGGTCACCTGCCCCCTTCAAACCTAGTTTAAAGCCCCCCTCACTAGGTTAGCCAGTCTGTATCCAAATATGTTCTTCCCCTTCCTTGATAGGTGGACCCCATCTCTGCTTAGCAGTCTTTCTTCCTGGAACTGCATCCTGTGGTCAAGGAATCCAAAGCCTTCCTGACGACACCATCTTCTCAGCCAGGCATTCACCTCTAGGAGGCATCTGTCTCTGCCTGGGCCCCTACCCTTGACCAGAAGGATCAAAGAGAACACCACCTGTGCTCCCAGCTCCTTCACCCTTACTCCCAGAGCCCTGTAGTCACTTCTGATCTGCTGAGGGTTATACCTCACAGTATCATTAGTGCCCACATGAATGAGTAGCATGGGGTAGTAGGGGAGCATGGGGATGATCCTTGACAGTCCCTCCATAACATCTCGGATACGGGCTCCTGGCATGCCATGTCAGGGTGACAGATGGGTGCCTCCAACCCCCTCAGAAGAGAGTCACCAACCACCACTACCCTACGTTTCCTTCGGGGAGTGATGGCTGCGATCCTCCCAGCCTTGGGGGTACATGGCTTCTCCTCCTCCACCTTTGGGGGTGACTGCTCATCGCCAGGGCAGCATATTGGTTTTCCATCACCATCGTGGATGAGTTGGGAATAGGGATGGAGCACTGCCTGCTACCAGAAGTAACCAGAAGCCAGTGTCCTCCCTGTGACAGAGCCATATCCTCCTCCCTCGGTGGTGTGACAGCAATCCTCTGTAGCTGGATAGCGTCCTCAGCCTTGGATGTCTCCCTATGAATACTCTCAAGGAATTGGGCACTGATGCGCCTCAGCCTAGCCACCTCCTCCTGTAGCTCTCCCACCTGCTTCCCGAGAGATTCCACCAGCAGGCACCTTTCACACTGGATGGTCCCCCCCCAGCCTGGCTTTCTGTGAGTGGGAAATGCAGGCCACAATCTCTGCAAATCCACACCAGGATCTGGGTAGAGGCATCCATGGTTAGGTTGTCTGCCTGGATACAGGCTCAGGTGGAGGAGACAGGAGCAATGCTGGCACTGGCGATGTGGCCCTTCCTAACCATAGAGATTTTATTTCGTCTCCCTCCCACAAACCCCCTCTCAAACTCCCCTGTTTGTGGTCCCCTGTTCGCTAGCTCCCCTTGGTCGCTTAGTCTTTGGCTTTTAAGGCCTTTTCTCCTACATCAGCCCTACCCCCTCATTAATCTCATAGGGGGCAGGTGATCATGAGGCTGATCAAGGATGAACCAAGGAACGAAGGCTCAAACAGTCTCCAGACACACAATCCCAACTGACCCGGCAACTGAAATAACCTGAAAGAGAAAGAAAAACCACAAACAGCCAAACAAACTCATTCACCCCAAGATTAGTACTCGCACCTTGTTTGTTCAACAGGGGGATCGCCCCTTCTCAAACTCCTGTTTGCGGTCCCCTGTTCGCTAGCTCCCCTTGGTTGCTTAGCCTCTGGCTTTTAAGGCCTTCATGGACCAAGATCCTATTGTGTTAGGCACTGTACAAATATAGACCAGAAAGACAGTCCCTGCCCCAAAGAGCTCACTGTCTATCCCTCTAAGTCATTATTATTCTATCACATTTATTAATTTTATTTGTTAAAATTTTAATAATTATTAATTTATTGAATAAATTTATTAATTTATTAAAAGAATTTTTAGTGATTATTTATTTCCTCTTTTCTTTTATGCAGACACATTAGATGACCTGAAGAGGGCACATCAGGAGATAGAAAATTCAGAGAAGACCAAAATCAGGAAATAGACCATTTAAATTCTACATAGCAATGTGTGGCATTTGTTGTGTTGTCAGCTTGTCTGTTCAGCACACTATTGGTTTCTTCAAAGATGATCTCCTGTGCAACCTTAGAAGAAGAGGGCCTAACAGCAGCCAGCATCTGATAAAGACTTTGTCTGATCTCTCCTACCAGTGTTTGTTTTCTGGCCATATACTTCACTTGAGGGGATTGATGACTCCCCAGCCTCTGACAGACATTGATAACAACGTGTTTCTTTGGAATGGAGAAGTCTTCAATGGCATTCACATAGGGACAGCAGAGAATGACACTCAAGTTATGTTTCATCATCTTTCATCATGTACTAGTGAATCTGATATTTTGTCACTCTTCTCATCTGTTCAGGGTCCATGGTCTTTTATTTATTATCAAGCATCTAGACACTACTTGTGGTTTGGTAGGGATTATTTTGGTCGTCGTAGTTTGTTGTGGCAGTTTAATAATGAGCTAGATAGGGCTCTCTGTCTGTCGTCTGTAAGTGCTCTTTCTGAATCTGATAACCAATGGCAGGAAGTTCCAGCATCTGGAATTTACAAAATCGATCTCAAGGCCTGTGCTATATCTGAATATTTGGTTTTAACATTATATCCCTGGAAATACCATTCCAGAGAAAATGCAATAGAAGAAAGATTCCTCAGTGGCTTGGATCAGATTTCAAAAGATTTACCTGCTTATGTGTCTCTTACGATGAGCGAATCAAAACTTTCTCTAATAACACCAGTTGTTCCTTTAAATAGGACAGTTTCTGAAACTTCAGTTGACTCTCATTACCCTAATATTACTAATCGTACAGTTACTGTAGAAGATCTTCAAGGATTTCTTGCAGAAGAGCACAAGAAGAAATTGGTCCATCAGCTTATTGATGTTTTAAGTGAAGCAGTAAAGAGACGTGTTTTATATCTGTTTAGAGATACAGATGAGCTAACAGGAGAAATTCTGAGTATACCTATCAAGAAAGCACATGTTGCAATACTGTTTTCTGGTGGCATTGATTCTATGCTTATTGCAACCCTAGCTGATCGACATATTCCTTCGGAGGAACCAATTGATCTTCTTAATGTAGCCTGCATGATTAAAGAACAGACTAAACAAAGCAAGCAGAAAAAACAACATGAATTGCATACTTGTCAGGAATGCTTTAAAAAACTTGATACTACACTTGTTGATAACTTCTCTTGCTTCTGTGTGCCTGACAGAATCACTGGCAGGGCAGGATTGGAAGAACTAGAGACTATTAATCCTTCGAGAACTTGGAATTTTGTGGAAATTAATGTTACACTTGAGGAACTGAAAAGAATGAGACAACAGCGCATAAGCCACTTAGTTTATCCATTGGATACTGTTCTGGATGACAGCATTGGTTGTGCAGTTTGGTTTGCTTCCAGGGGAGAAGGTTTTATTACTACCCAGGGAGATGTAAAACCATATAAAAGTTCTGCAAAGGTATCAGATCTTCTTTGTCTGTCTTTATACTTGGTCAATAAAAATAAGTATAGTGCAGTTTAGCTTCAGTAGTCAGTACAGAATAAGTATCCAAGGTTGCTGGAATACAAGTAGCAAACATAAGTAAATTTTGCAGTTGTAATAAGTGTGTAACTGCCTGCAGTTCCAAAAATGCAGGGCTCCTGCATTCAGTTCCTTGGCATGGAATTATTCTATCCGTAAGCTTGAGTATACAGCAGTAGAACTGGGAAAGGCAATAATCTTCAGCCTGGAATATTCAATTTTTGAATTGACGTAGTAGAGAAGAATTGTATCATCAGATCTAGCCTAAACAGATTTGAAATATTTAAATCTGCAGAAAATTTAGTTAATCAGCATTGTTTTGTGCTGGCATCCCACAAACCAGTAATTCCCACAATATCATTATTTGGGTTGGTATGTGACCGAAAAAAAATGCTATTACTATTGAGGGGAGAGGATTGTTTTTTGAAGGCTTCTGACATATTTTAAATAGTCATTTAAAGAGCAACTTTTCCCATGTGTCCACCTGATATTTTTCTTGCTGTTTTGAAGGGGGCAACTTCTTTCAATAATTTGATAGCCACTTCAAGAATTCTCTTCTTTCCTCCCACTTGTCTTTGGTAGCTAGGATGGAGAAAGAATTAATGTTTTTTAAAATAATTCTGCATATTTGGAGTTCACTTCTGCATCATCTTTGAGATTTATACTATTTGCTGCCAATTAATGGGGATGTTATAAATGGTTGGAGTCAAATAATAGAGGATTTAAAGCACAGTTGAATGGATTTTGCTTTATTTTTAGATTGTGCTACAACCTATAATGGCTTATGCATCAGAGTGGATCACCTAAAGATGTGGATACTGGTTTTATTTTAGTTGTCTTTCAGGTGACGTGATTTATTTAGCTGTTAATTTGAACTTTTTGAAAAATTGAGATAATTTTTCCCCCTAAATAGGCTGAAATGGTTTATTATAACAGAGCAGGTTATTTGTTTTTCTTTAATGAGTTAAAGCCTGAGGGTATACTGTTCAGGTCTGATCCTGCTCCAATTTAAATCAGAGTTCCCAGTGACTTCAATGGGAACAAGATCAGGCCCTCTAAAAATTAATAAATGCAGGCTTATTCTATTATGTTAATCTAAATGTGTTTGAATATATTTATTGGGTTTATTTTCAGATTGTTACAGTTGAATATTTTGGGAATCTATAACATGTTCCCCCCCCCTTTAATTAGAGTTCCTAGATAAATAATAAAATACCACTTTTTATACTCTTCTGTAGGTTGTGCTTACAGGAATTGGAGCAGATGAGCAGCTTGCAGGCTATTCCCGACATCGTGTTTGCTTCAAAAAATATGGTTTAGATGGCTTGAATAAGGAACTAGGAATGGAACTGGCTCGCATTTCTTCTAGAAATCTTGGCCGGGATGACAGGATTATTGGAGATCATGGAAAAGAAGCAAGGTAGCACTGTTTTAACATGCAGCAAATAGTTTCAACTCAGAACTCCATTTCTAGCACTGCAGTGGAATTTTAAATTCCCTGTGTCTTAATTTTTTTTTAAATTCCATGAGGACATTTGTTGTATGTGTACAGACATTGGGCCTGTACTAATTTAAAGTGCTTACTGTACCCCTTAAGAAGACATAGCAACTTGAAAATCACATTTCCACCTGAAAATTTTACTTCCAGTCTCGTGTTAGTATGATGACATTACCCTCACAAGCACTCATTTGAGGTGATCTCACCTGCACACAGTGATGGTTCTTGGGGTACCCAGGACTTTGAGCCACCTTGTTACCCCTTTGCCTCTAGCAAGAGACAGACTTGTTGGTGCTTAACCCATTGCAGTGTTAATCAGCTCCCTGGGTCCACCCCCACCCCCACCCACCCCCGGGGGGCCGCAGGGACGTGGTGCCGGCCGCTTCTGAGAGCGGCGAGGGGCCTGTGGCACCACAGGGGGAAATCCCGTGGGCCGGATCCAAAGCCCTGAGGGGCCGGATCCGGCCCACGGGCTGTAGTTTCCCTACCCCGGGCTAGAGTCAGTAGCCCCACTTTAATTTACACAGAAACAAAACATCTCCTTTCGTGCCTGTTTGACCCACTTAATCATCCCACCATTAGAGTTAAGTGATGGTTTGGAGGTTTTTGCATCTTAACTCTGCACTGGGGAGAATTTCTTTCTGTATAGTAAACTGAAAAAATGGATTTTAGGTCACCAATCATGATTTTGTGACTAGCAGAAAATGTGTAATATCTTTGGGTGGGGAGAGTGACCTACGGAATTATAAATCTATGATACATGTGAAAGGATCTTTAAGAAGGATTTTAGCAAGGTAAAAACTGACAGTAGGCATTAACTATCTAAATTTTTGTGATTTCCCCACCCCCCTTTAGAATGGTGTCACAGAATTTTCAGTGTAAATATGTTTTGTTTCATAGAATCATAGATTATTAGGGTTGGAAGGGACTTTAGGAGGTCATCTAATCCAACCCCTTGCTCAAAGCAGGATCAATCCCTAACTAAATCCACAAATGGCCCCCTCAAGGATTGAATTCACAACCGTGGGTTTAGCAGGCCAGTGCTCAAACCACTGAGCTATCCCAGTGTAACTATGTACCAAAGTTAGGTTTTACAGTAGTTCAACATTTAAAGAGCCTCTGATCTTGGAAAACATTTTATTTCTAAACAATCCTGCACCTACCTAATTTATGCTTTCTCTCTTCCATGTATCTTTATTGGTGGTGACGAGAGCTGTGCATAAAAACAGAATTTCTGTCATTTGCTCCTATTTAAATACAAATTATTTTTCTTGGGCAAGACTTTTAAACCTTCAAATCAGATAAGTTTTAAATGAAGTTTCTTATGGATGTGTATTTGTTCCAGTCTTTTATTTCCCCAAGACTCCACAACACTTCTGTTTTTCTCACAACACATTAGCATCAAGATTTATGTTGCATCGTCTTCTAAGAATGGATATTGGCTTGAAAGTCCAAATTTTCTACAGATCACTATAGTGTGAATTGAGTATTCTAAAAGTAGTTCTCTCGTACACTACACATTTGTTTGAGTTTAAACCTTGTCAAGGTAACAATTTTTCATAATATTTTCTGTTTAGATTTCCTTTCCTTGATGAAGATGTTGTTTCGTTTCTTAACTCTCTGCCTGTTTCGGAAAAAGCAGACTTGACTCTACCTCGAGGAATTGGTGAGAAATTACTTTTGCGCCTGGCAGCTAAGGAGCTTGGCCTCAAGGCCTCTACTGTTCTTCCAAAGAGGGCCATGCAGTTTGGAACACGGATTGCAAAAATGGAAAACAGCAGTGAAAAGGCATCTGATAAATGCAGCAGACTTCAGCCAGTTTCAATAGACTAATTTATGAGGCTGCAATTGAAGGTTTGTTCACAGCACATCTTATGAGAAATTTATGGTTTAAAATTTTGTATTTTATTATGTGTGGATATTCAATAAAATCCTCAAGATTTTAGAATTGTGTTTTATCTACTGGTTTTAATCAGTTTAACTGTAATTACACCTTGCATTTGGCCTAATGAAGAACTACTGTATTATTCAATCTGGTCTGCCAGAGCATGACTGCCCTGGGGGAAGGAGAGGCAGGGGTTCCACAGAAAAACAAGATTCAGGCTGTATTTTTTTTTTTTTAACTAATTTTCACAGGGCTTGAGGGAAATACTTTTGAATCCACCCCACCTGCCCACATTATGAAGCTAGTATATAACATTAACTCAACAAAAAATGTCATCTCTAGGGGTTATTGTGTGCATTTACTTACAGTTGAAGGAGGAAAACCTACTGTACATCACATACATTCTATCCTTTTACCAATATTGCATTGTACATTTGAAATGTACTCTACATTTAACAATTTAATTGTGTTGGTATTACATATTTTAAAAATGAAATTCTCTCTTATAAGAAATTCTTAGTTTAAGATACTAAAAAGTCCATGTCACAACAGTGATTGTTAGGATTAGGGAAAACTCAAGATTTAATACAACAAGTAATATAATTCTTATCTGGTTTATAATATGTAGAGATCTGGAAGATACTCATAAAATGAATGTCTATATCACTATTGTTTAGCAGTGATGTGATGGCAAGAAAGTAATATTAACAATGTACATAATACAGATCCTCACTGTTTCTTCCATTATAACTTTTTTTACAATGACAGCCATCCTGATTAGGATAGACTGTCAAGCAGAAATGAGAAAGTGACCATAAATACTTGAGGAAAGGGAATACCTGAAATTCAAAAGGGAAAGAGAGATGTGACAAATAATTTTTAACCATGTGTTAAATGTGTCTCCCTGTCCCCCAAACTGTACATAAATTAAGGCTGTGTGACAGAGTGTATACCCCATCCTGGCTCTGAAAGATGCCAATTAACATCTGGCTGCATCAAAGGGTAGACCAGGCCTAATTAAAGATGCAGCCCAGCTGGGGAAGGATGATTATAAAGAAAGGAAGCACAGTATTAGAAGGACTGTAGGGAAGGAACTGTATATTTCTTCTCTGGGGAGTGGAAAGTGGGAGGTTTAAGGAAAATACCTAGGGGCAGATTTGATATTGGGATTGGGATTGGGAAGTCTGGGAAGAGGTGGGAGAGATCTAATAAATGGGCAGGATTTGGACTTCAAGGGAAAGAGTCCAGGGAGATATTCAGTGGAGGACTAGAGCAAGGGAAATTTAGAGGTGTGAAAGGTTGAGATGGAAGAAGTTGGTTTAGGATTTTATTGGGGGATTAAGAGTCCCAGGAATCCCAGCCCTGAAAAAAGGCTGAAGTTGGAGGCTGTGGAGAGGCCTGCTGACAGGCTATAGTAGGAAGAAGTCCAGGGAGGCAGCAGCAGGGACTCTGAAGAATGCTGGTTATAGGGTCCCTGGACGGGAGCCCCATATAATGGGAGGGCTTTCGTTCCCCACCTGCTGCTGGGGAAGGGTGTGAGTGAGACACCCCACCCCCCTGTAGTGTAGGGGGTAAGATTTTAAAGCCCTGAGAAGAGTTCAGGGTAGATCAGAATAAGGCAAGGCCCATTATTGTTGGACTCTGTTACTTTAGAATCAGTGGGATTAAACATGAGGCGGCCAGAGATTTGAGTCATGAGAGGACGCCCACAGTGCTGGACTAGCTGGAGCAAAAAAGCACTAGATGAGAGCCTGCTGGGCCAGCCTAGCTACCAGGGGGCGTTTGCGAGCTGTGCTGTAGGAGCGCTAATTCAGTGTTGTGCAATTTTCCTATTTTGACTCGAGTTTAAGTGTGCTGCTACTGGTTTTATAGTGTTAACGGGATCCCTGCATTCAGCGAGTCACCGAGACATAGTTATTCCTGCTGCCTCTTGTTTAATTTTCATCAAAGATTAATTGGGGTGATGTGTGATCAGGGATAAATTATTCCTAACGTTTCTGTTAGTCACAGACCAACGTGTCCCCCCGGAGGCTGGCGGAGGCAGTCCGCAGGGTACTGAGTCAATCGGAAGCGGGCAGAAGGGGGTGCCCTCATTTAGAAGGTTGCACTGGCAGCTTCCCGGGTGGCTATGATGTCCCCGCCCCACTGCACGAAATGGGAGAAGCCGGCACTAGCCACTGCACCCGCTGTAATATGGAGCCCTGGGCTGGGCCTGGCGCGCAGCCCCGACTCTCGCGCGCTTTCCCTCGCGGGGACACGCGAGCTGCGCTTCGGCCGCGGGCACCACCAGCGCGTCGTGCACAGCGCCCCCTGCGGGGGTTGCCAAGGGGAAGCGGCGGCGTCCCGCGTTGCTAAGGTCCAGGCCAGGCGCCGCGCGTTTCTTCCGGTTGGGCCGCGGGACTCCCAGCCACGACCGGCCAGAGCGGAGCCTGGCCCCCTATGGCAGGAGGGACTTGGCGGCTGCTCCCACCTCGCCGCCAGGCTGGTGAGCCGGAGGGCTGAAGGGCAGGGACCCGCGGGAGGAGGAGAACTGGGGGAGAAGCCCAGTGTGGGACCCCCGAGGGCGCCGCTCTGTGCTGGGGACGGTGCGGTGTGTGTCCCTGGAGGCAGGAGGTTGCCAACAGATACCTCATTAAGCCACCCGGACTGGGAAGGCGGTTGTGGCGGTGCTGCCCCCGCCCTCAAATGCCTCCAAATTGGTTGCTTTTTTACCCAATGCCTAACTGGCCTGTGGAACTCATTGCCACAATATGATGGAGACCAAGAGTTTAACAGGATTCCAAAAACAGTTCAGTGTTCCTGTGGATACCAATGGCTGTAGTTATAATAGTGAACAGTACCAATAAACAAGTTTTAGAAGCTGTATAAATCTCCAAGCTTCCAGACATTAGCCAATTTCTAACTGTTGAGGGTTAGGAGGAAATTTACTTGGGAGCAGATTATCCCATAATGTCTGCTCCAGAGTTTCTTGCACCTTCCTCTGAAGGAGCTGGTACTGGCCACGGTTAACGGTCTGATCCAGTGTGGCAATTCCTATGGTTTATGTTTTATTTAATCTTTCTGTTACAGTATTTATTTTTAGAGGTTACTTGTAACAGTAGTAAATTCAAAGTCATAAATTGAAATGTGATTTTTTTTTTCCCCAAGAGGGATTTTCTTTCAAAATCATGAACCTCCTCCTGGATTTTTAAAGGACTATTAAAGATAAGTTTTAAAATGCTAGTATTAATTTTCATGTCACTCCAAGGCCCTGCCAGAATTACACTGCTGTACCTGTTGGGATCTAAATAATCTCTATTTTTTCAGTAGGTGGTTCTAGAGCTTCTGCATTTCCAAAATTAACATTTCACCACTTGCTAGGTTTTCTGGTGTAGGATTTCTCTTTTTGGATGCTCAAGTCACTGTCTCTCTGTGATTCTGGGTTCATATGTCCTGAATCTGCAGGGAGTTATGTTTCCATAAACAGCTTGAGTGAGCAATCCCCTACAGGAAGAAGGATTAGCATGTAGAAAGTGAGAGTTCAAAGGGACAATGTGGGAATGAGTGGTTTCTTGCAGTATTCAAGACCCTGCGTAGGAAGAAGAGGAGAAATGATACATTTCTTTTATGTCATGCGAATCTGGTGGTCCTGTTTATGAGATACATAATAATGTATGCCTTGGGTAGTAAATGGTATTTAGTGTTTGCTCTGTATTAGAAAACACCATGTGAAGATTTGAGAATTCATTCACAGGTGTCCTGTGCATTACAAGCAAAGACATAGTCCCTGCCTTATAGGGTAATCTGAAAGAAAGGAATTTAAAATGTGGATATTTAAATTATCATTACTAGACTTCAGCTTCAACAACCATTTCAGAGTGATGGGGCAGTCACATTTGCCCAGAGCAATTGTTTTAGTCTGTCTGTAAATATCACTGCATTGATTTGTACTTTTTCACAATTGAAGATTGTTTTTTCCAGCCATGAGGGTCATAGTGTTTTTTTTAAACCACATCTTAGATTCTAAAGCACAAAATGCCTGGCTCCATAAATACGTATTTTTAAAAAGTTCACTTGGTTATTGCAAGCTGGCCCAATTCAATCCTTGGATATCATAGGCAAAATGAAGTTCTTGGTTCAAGGAAAATAAAATTTTCAAAGATTGTGTTGCCTTGAAAAAGCTTGGAACACCTCATGTATGCTGTAGTATATTTTAATCTTGTTATTAAAGAAAGTCATTTTTCTTACAAATATTAATACCTACTTAAATAACTATTATGCTTGTTTGTCTTATGTTTCTATAAGTATTTAATTTTAGACACCGCAGAAAGGAACTATTGAAGAATGCTGAGGTCTGTCAAAAAAACATTACCTAGAAATGAACAAGCAGATGAGACAACCTACTTAGCAAATTTAGCAGTACAGAGAAATGCCAGTGCCTTCTTTGACAAATTTGACCGAAGTGAGTTACAGGAATTACTTACCACTACCTCTTGTAGCTGGCTGGCTTCTAAAGATGACCTACGCCAGCCATTAGAACTTCCCAGTGGACTTATGGGTCAGCTAAAAAACATAAGTTTCCCGACTGCAATTTTCCTAGCACCAGTGGTGCCAGATGTACCTTTGGACTGTAAAGAAGTTCATCAGATTGTGAGAGAATTGGCTGTAGGAATTTACTGTTTAAATCAAATTCCTTCCATCAGCTTAGATTCCAATTACGATCACAGCACATCTTGTCAGCTTCCTCCAGCTTACATTGACACCAGAATTGGACAAATCTTGATCAGTGTTGACTACATGTTAAAAGCACTGTGGCATGGTGCGTATATGCCCAAAGAGAAACGTGTTAGGTTCTCTGAATTGTGGCGCTCCAGTATGGATATTGATATGGATGGGAATCCACAAACAGAAAAAAATATTTTTTCAGAGTTTTGTTCAGCAGGTGAGTAAAAAAACAGTTATTTTCTGCTGGTATTTTCAGCCATTATAACCCATTTAAAGAAAAATAATCTTACAAGTGATAAGTACCTAGCATATTCCTAAGAGCTAGGGGTCATTATCTGAAAAAACAAGAGATTGCTGGACAATATGAAAAGTCATCAAGTTGGAAACTAAAAGAAAAATATTCCAAAAATCATTTTTTCAAAATGGTGTTGAGGCACCTATATTAAGCGGCCAGACTTTCAAAAGTGGTCAACACTCTGTAGTTTCCTTTCAGGAAAGTTAGCACTGCAGGGTGCTGAACCCCTTCTGAAAATATGGCTCTAAATACTTGGAAAAAAGTTTGTATGTATTTTTTTACAAAGGGTTTTTTAGATCACAACTTTGGCTTTATTATTAAGATTTAAAATTTGTTTAGAAGATTTCTTTTTATTTTAGCCCAGTCTTATTTGTTATATATTAAAAGAGTAGCTAAAGACTAAAAGCACCTGAGAGAAATCCTGTGGCTCTCACAAATATATCTCAAGAACAGCTGATGGTAGAGACTGGTAATGAAATATAGAACCAGGGTCACTGGTTAAAATCCAGCTCAGTTTCATATTGATTTAATGCAGCTCTCAATCTTTCCAGACTACTGTACCCCTTTCAGGAGTCTGATCTGTCTTGTGTACCCCCAAGTTTCACCTCCCTTAAAAACTACTTGCTTATAAAATCAGATATAAAAATACAAGTGTCACAGCGCACTATTACTGAAAAATTGCTTGCATTCTCATTTTTATCAAATAATTATAAAATAAATCAATTGGAATATAAATATTGTACTTACATTTCAGTGTATAGTATATAGAGCAGTATAAACAAGTCATTGTCTGTATGAAATTTTAGTTTGTACTGACTTCGCTAGTGCTTTTAACGTAGCCTGTTGTAAAACTAGGTAAATATCTAGATGAGTTGATGTACCCCCTGGAAGACCTCTTCCTACCCCCAGGGGTCCACATACCCCTGGTTGAGAACCACTGATTTACTTTCATTACTCTTTGGTGGCTTATGAGAAATAGTTGGTGCCTTAATCCAGTTCCTAGTGACAAGTATACTCATTACAAAATCGTGCCCAGTGTTGGCAGTAATCACCTGATCCAAGTCCTATTAAAATCAATGGGAGACTTTCCAGTGACTTAAATGGGAATCAGAGCAGGTCATAACTGGCAGTTTCAGCACAGAGGAACTCTCTCACCCCTACAGGTAGTCCCATCAGAACAAGAACAAGGCCACTGCCAAGGGAGTGGGGAGGAGTGTGCTGCAGCTACAGCTCTGACTATTGTGTAGCTAAATAGAGGGATTCATTTTTCCAGGGCTGTCTATTTGGCATTTTCATGAGCACTAAATTTACTCAAGAAAAAGATAATCTGAAAGATGGGTGCTATCAGGATGCCCAGTGTATCCACTAGAACACTGAGGGAAAGGAGCAGCTCTTACTGGGAAATTCCCTAATTCTCTCCCTTCCCCCCCCGATATAGTTAAACTGCAGTCTGATTCGATACAGTTTTGTATATAACAGCAAGGTGATGTTTAATATGTTAATATAAAGATAAGTACATAATATTCTGCAATGTAAGAAATAAAAATATACTTGTCAGAATTAAACAGTTGTATTAAATTTTTTTTGACAGGCATTAGTTTTTTTTAAATATATTTTACTTGCATCCAGTAGTTATATGGTTATTTATGTAGATTTTTGTGTGTGTGATGCAGGTCTAGTTGATCTTTCCAATGAACCAGATTTTGAGGGAATCTATGATGAAAACATGAATGAAGATCCAACTTATGACCCTAACAGTGCACAAGAAAAAAATCTCTTTATGCAGTATGCAGACAATATACTACTTAAGTTGACATTTGGTACTATACAAGTTCAGCAGCATGAAAATGTTTGTAAATTTGATGCAGCATATGGGCTTTCTAATGTGATAAAATTGACTGAGGATCACCTTGACACAGTAACATACCAAAGGGTGCAGCAGAGGCTAATTCTTCAGCAAAAACTTGTGAAGAAGCACTTAGAGAAAAAAGCAGAAATCCGTAAGAATATTGAATATCTAAAAATAATGAGCTTTCTGATTCCATTTTTACTTGGCTTAAAAAGAAAGATGAAAATTCCAAATTTAAATCAACTTCTTCAACCATATTCAGGTACGCAGCTTACAAAAGACAGGGAATAATCTTGTTTTTATTTTCAAATTGTATATTGTTCATATTATATTAAATTACAGTACTTTGAAAATCATTTGACCATGTATTCTGAAAATGTTAATAAAATTGTAATTATATAAGAAAGTGCGGAGAAACTAGTATTTTGTACATTCTAAGAGTAGCAACTGCAAATAACTTAATTCAGACTGTGGTAGATAACTTGGATGCTCATTGTGTAAAGGGAGCCAAATTCATCCCTGATGTAACTCTGTTGAAGTCTGTGAAGCTACAGCACAGTTGAATTTGGACTGGAATATTTATTCTAAACTAGTATTACACAATCATTTCTCAATGAACCACACTAATATGTAATTGCTTAGCACCTAAGATTTTTAGACAACATTAAGAAATTAATTATGTTGTAGTACTTTAACCTTCTGTCATGCTCTAAAAAAATGTCCTCTTTTTGTAGATGATAAAGTTAAGACTGAACGAGAATTGCCTCCATTTGTGTTTGGGCCAGATTTTAAATGCCAACATTTTCATTACATAAAGAATGAGTATTTTCATGTCCATGGAGGAATTGAATTTGATGTTGGTACACCTTCTCTTGAGGATGTTTCAGAAAAGATAAAGGTTTTGGTTCAGTATCTTTTCTATGATTTGTGTGTGTGTACTTGCAGCTAATATAGTATAAGAGAATATTCTACTTTTTTTAAAAATACCAGTGAGAGCTAAGGAAATCATGTGCTCATGAAAAAGGTGTTATCCTGCAGATTTCTTGGTAAGAGAAATATATAGTAGAGCCAGGTTAAAGTAACAGTGCAATATTTCCTTATAGTAAATCTTCAGTGTTATCAGTTTACTAGTTTGTAGCACAACTGTTATGTATGCTGACTTCAGCTGACTATACAGAGTGCACAATGCAAGAATTTTCAGGAAGTTAGGTTTGCATATGTGGGGGGAGAATGACACAGTATTTCTCCTCCTCTCCCGCAAAATATACACATATTCACACATTTCTCTTTCATCAGTTCCTTTAGTGTGGGTCTGGCTCCAGTTCTCAGTCTTCAGCATACTTCCATTTGCATCTTCACAGCTTGTCGAGAGTTGGGAGCTCTCTTGATTTGCAAACGGGCTGAGTCAGAGGCATTATCCCCCAAATTATATCCTATAGAAAGGACAGGGTTTCTGTCCTATAGCCACAGTTATCACCTTAGTGTGACATCTTAGCTCCATTGAAGTCAATGGGTGTTTTTGTCATTGTCTTCTATGGAACCAGTATTTCACCGTTAGTCTCTACTGGACTTTCAGCTCTGAGGTCAAACATCTACTGATTTTGGATAATGGAATTCAGTTTGTTCTGAATCAGCCCATTGCTCCAGAGCACCATCAAGGTCCACATGCCATTTTCAACTGAATGTTCTTCACAGACATGACTAATACTAGAGTTCAGGAGTCTAACAGGACAGAATGAACATACACAGAATGATGGTTGCTGTTTCTACCTGTCATGATTGGTATCCTTGGTTACAGAGGCAGTATTGCCCTAAAGGATGCATAGAATGCAAGGGACAGATTTCTCCCTGTGCAACACAATGCATGGTATTGTATCATGGCCACCCTGAGGGGAAAAATGGCAGTTAAAGGGGCCAGCAAAATCCATTAATTTCCCAGGGATCAAACTTCCTGTCTGTACTAAAGAGAGTGTGTGCTAGGCACAGCCATTGCATCCACATTCAATATCAAGACTATTCCCTCAGTGAGACTTCACATTGGGAGTGGATTTAACTTTCAACAGTCTCTGAAAGCAGCCTATGTGTGTAGATGCACAGTGATCAGAATGGATTTCAGCTTGTATGTTTGGCATAACACAGACAAAATTTGAGTTGTTGGGCTCTCAGTGACCCTATGGCTCTGGTCAGTTCTTAGCCATCAGACAACCACTTTATAAATGTAAACATTTACAGTTGGTTAATATAATAATTATTTTGTTCTAGGCCGTCTTTGATGACATACAGATTTGTGCATCAAACCATGTAGTCCAGTTGTTAGACCCGGATATACCATACAGAGAACATTACTCCATACCAATCATGGAATTTGATGGAAAGAGGTAAGGAACATGCCTCATACTGTATATTTAAACTATGTAAAAATTGCCAAAGTGATAGTCTGGTGGTTTACTGCTGTTTTCAAAACAATTATTGATTACTTGAACCTGCTGACTATAAATGAAATAAATCACAGTTGTCAAGAACACCAAGTCTGAGTAGTGTTTGAGAAAATGTGATCTGATCAAAATTTAATTTTAGTAGTCTAAATAATGTTCTGTTTAATATATTAAAGTAATAAAGCTAATTGAGTTACTTGATTAAATTTATGTGTAAAACACAATTTTTTAAATCTCATACCCCTAGCTTGTAAACTTTGGTTAAGTTTTCTTGAAATTATGAAATATTCTTAAATTCTGTAGAAACATAATATAAAATTAGGATTCTGTCTCAGAAATATTGTTCCAAGACAATATGAAAAGAAGCATGTTTTAAATCCCAGCAGTTGAACGAATTCACATAACTGTATTATAAAAAATAATGTAAAAGTGCACAAACAGTCTGAGGCAAATGTTTAGTTTTTAAAATTGTTGTTTGTTGTTAAACTTTTGTAATGTTAGTGTTCTGTAGGAGAGAATGTTTTTATGTAAATATTCAGTAGTTTTAAATAAGATGTATTAAATTTGAAATAAGTATTCTCAGCCATACCAACTACTGAAAAATTCTTAAACTTTTGATTATTCAGACATGTATAGTAGTATAATGATTTTTTGTTTATATGTTTTATTAGTCTTCTGTCAATGACAGTACATTGAAAATATTTTTGTATGTAAAGACACAGAGCCGGATCCCTATTTGGTGTAAAGTTGTGTAGCTCCAATGACTTTAAAGGTACTCTGACAACTTCTACCAGCTGAGGACCTGGCTGTGTATTTTAATTTTATATATGAAAGCACAAAGTACACAAAAGAGCCAAAATGTTTCCTTTTAAACTTCTTTGTTTTGTTTTTTGTTACAGCTACTATGTGATCTCCATTGAATTGGAAACTTTTTATCAGCAGCTATATAAAACCCCATGGTGGGGAGCCATAAATGAAATAATAAGCACTCTCAAGCCTAAAAGGCTTCCATTAACTGATATCCAGTCACTGGAGCAATTCAAGAAAAGATTTGGTTATAAGAAAGCTATTAAATGCAAGGTATCCTACTTACTGTATCATTGTTTTTCTGAAAGAGCATTTATACTCTGGAAACTGACTCTAAAAATGGCTTTATGTTGAATGTCTCTTGATGATTCCAGAATAAGTTTGCACACTTTACAAGTAAAACAATGATTTTTTTAATAACTGCCAGTGCTGCAGGTTCCACCTGAAATCTAACAGTGAAGCTGTATTTTTTGAGGCTCATGCACATCATCAGTGATGATTTTGCAGGCAAAATTGTGGCTTCAGTAACATCTCTCTAAACCCACTAGTCTCACATTCTGTTCTCATTTACACAAGAGCAACCCCATTCTCTTTAATAGAATTAAACAAGTATAACAAAGGGCAAACATTTGACTATGCACTTGTAACTCGATTGATTGCTTTATGCATTATCAACAGAATAGAAATTGGCTCACTCTCCTATTGTACATCTTTGATGCTGCAGTGTAAACAGGAGTAAAATGTAATAAAATGTTGTTGTTTAGTCTCAAGTAAATAGATGTGATTCTGAATACACAGGGGGCAGATCTGTTGAATAGTATGCTGCCATTTTTAAATAGTCATTTTCAGGGTCCAGACACATATTTGTTGAGGTCCAGGGAGTTAAGTGGATTTACAGCTGCTAAAGATCTTGCCCTCAGTATAGACCCACAATTTAAGAATTGGAGGTTGCCTCTTCCCAGTGTCTTCTTTTCCAGTAAACGTTTTATTTCTCTTTGACATACTGTCTATTATTCTATTTACATGGATTTAGAGTTTACCTTATGGTATGAAGTCTGCTGCTGAGAGAGGACTATCTGCTATCTTCTATACTTTTTGTCGTAAAACATCTACTTCCAGTCTCAGTGTTGTAGATGAATATGGTTATGCTCTTCTCCATCATGCTTCCATACACAACCGTGTGCCAATTATCTGTCAGCTGATTAAATCTCATTTGAATATCAATCAGAGGCGCAATGTTCACTTTAACCAGGGTAAGATATGATATGATATATATATATATATGTCGGGAAGCTATGATTGTGGGGGCCCCATGTTCCCTGTCACTTCCATCACCAGAGGGGAGCTCTCTGATAGGGGGGAGTCATGGAAGGAGGGAATACCAGAACAGTGGAATGTTTCTTCTTTCTAAATCTTGTGAAAGCCTCTCTGCAGGAATTTCACAGGGATCCAGATTTGTGAAGTGAGAGGCAAGGGGCTGGGGTGGACATTCATTCTATATCTCATTCTCTCCTCTTCAAAAACCATGGAGTAGAGCAGTGCAAATTACTGCAAGTTTAATTCACATTAATTTACTGATCTATTACATCTACACCTTCGGGCATTTCTGGACATCGGCAGTTGGGGGAGCACATGTGGCTGCATTGTTTCTTTTGTTAGGTACTGCAAGGAGCCAGGGGTGCCATGTGGCAATAGAGAGGAAAGTATCTTTCATGTGGGTGGCCTTTGTATCTATCAGATCTCCAAGATCCGTGGGATTGTAGATGCACAGATTTTTAAGACTACTATGATCATCTCATCTGATTTCTTGCATAATACATTTCACCTAGTAATTCCTATAATGGAGGAAATTATTTTTTCCTACTATATCAGTGAACACTATCAAGCTCATGAACTGAGGTTGAATCAGAGGACTTTTAAGAAAGATATGCAATATAGATTTAAAGACTCTAAGTAATGATGAATTTATCACGGGACCCCTGACCTCTTCTGTGGTGGGGAGGAAAGAGGGAACAAATTCCTCTGCACTGGAATAACATGTTGGGGAGTATGGGTTCCAGAGTATTTGTGGGCAACAGAAAAGTGTCCCTCCCTAGAAATAATAGAAACCTCCTCTGTGACCACTCTTTGTTTTCTTTCTGCAATGTACAGTATAGGACAAAATGTGCTTTACAACTAATTTTATAAATGTATCAATCTCTCTTTGTGAATTTCAGCCTGCACTTTTACAGTCGTCACCATCCAGCTTTTCAGTTTCTTTAAATTACTGCCATAATGTAGCCCTCTAAGATTCCATTTTGCTTGATTTATGACATGTATACAAATATCATTAGAAATATATAGAATTAGAATATATCCAATATACGATTTAATAAAAACATGTAAACTGTAGCTAACAATCATAAATATATTTTTGTTTTAGGAAGACGTTCACAGAAGAGTGAGACTAAGGGGGACAGAGCTGGTAATTAGTACATTAAATATTATGAGACCTTTTAGTATTTTTTGTTGTTATAAATATACAATGTAAGCAAAAAAGAGTTCATCTCAAGAAAGAGAAGATTTGACATTTTTATCAAAATTAGAAGGTAGAGTCTACTGGCCAAGTCTTGTCTCTACTCAGCTTTTACTGAAGCAAAACTCCCACAGAAGCCATGAACTTTGACTGAGTACATTAGGATTTTGATGTAAAAGAAGGGGAAGCTGAATGGGGGATGGGTACATATTGCATGGGAACTTGGAAGACTTGTTCAGAGTTCTACTTAAAACTGTCTGTAATTCTTTCATCAGTAGTAAACTAAGTTCCAGCCATGGGAAGGCAGTCCCAATATGTGATGTCTCATGATTACTGTCACTGGGATTTCATGAAAACATTAGAGGAAAGCTATAGGATTTGCACTGGAAAATTCTACATTTCACTTGTCAGCAGCTCCTATCTTCCACACCTTCATTCTAGGGGATAGGTTTCATATTTTAGAATTCTTTGGCTTGTCATCTGCTGTGTTTAAGAATATATGGAAAATAGTTAATTCTCCTCTAGAGCTTGGTGTTTCAGTTCTAAGTGAATAATTGCTTTGCTTTGAAATCCAAAGCCAATGCATTCAATGTGATCTTTACTGAGGTAGGGAAACCTTCTTTTAAACTATCCAGTTGCCTGACTGCTCTTTAAATTTTTCAGAGAAATTTCTTGATATAAATGATCTCAGCCAGTTCAATGGGTGTTGCAAGTTAAGAGGCTGAACAGCCCTTTATGTTCCTTTTCTTTAAGAAAAAGGAGATGGAGTGCAGACACTTATTCTGCCAAGACTGGAGATCCATTAACTTAATAATGGATAAGTTCTGTTTTTATAGGTCTTATTATCTGAAACTAACTACTTCCTGTCTACTGTTCATGTTATTTATTCCTTGATACATTCCCAATTCAAACCTAATATAACTGTTTTGAACTCCATTTAAGTACATCTTTTAATCCTTTTTACTTGATAAAGGAACTGATAGTTAGGAGCGTTAAGGGACTATGCCTTCTCTGGTGGAACATATTCTCTAGTGTGAGCACTGTAGTTGCCCCATAATTCTAAAACTTCAATTCTAAACCCCACTTCCTTACTGAGGCGTCTCCAGGTGTGGTAAATTCTCCAGTGGACATAGAGTCTATGTAGTTGTCTCTACCATCTCACTACAGCCTCCACTTTCATGCACTGTACTATAAACTTTGCCTTTAGTGGAACACAGCTCAATATCAGTTTTAGAAAAAAGTATACTATGACCCCAATCCTTCATTAGGCTCCACACAGCTGCAGAATCCGTATTAAAGTTGCCTAGGCTTCTATAGGAATCTGGTTGCATAGCACAGATTGGAGACTGTGGGTCTGCGATACTACCTGTAACAGTCCTGGGTCTGCTATGCTTTCAGAGTAGTGCCAATATATCTGATTATGTTAAATATGTTCACTTTCAGGAAAACCAAATTTGCAAGAAAAGGAGACCTCTGGGGAAAGAACTGGTGAGTGGTAAAGAAATCAAATATTACCTTTATTATCTTTACATATGCAGCATGTGGAAGCTAGAAAGATTACAGCTAAGGAGCAGAGAAATGGAATATTTTTATTAAAACTAAGGAGTTCATACTTTAAGAAAATGTGTTTCCACACTGCTTAAATCTGTCCAAGGCTTTGAAAGCTATAAAAAATAAGATTTTTCCATGACTTGCGTGGGACGGAAGGCAGGATGTTTGGTTTGTTTGTTTGTTTTGAAAAGTATAAAATACTATATTATTACCACTGAAGTTATAACTTCGTACATCTTTAGTTTTAAATCTGTTGATACATTCAGATGTTTTCCTTTTATCTCAAAAGCTTCAATTTGATATTAAATCAAGACCTCGTAGAGATGAATAGCTTATTCTATGATTAGAATGGCATGAAAACAGTGCTGGTAAAACTGGCAAATAGTTACGTGGAGATTTTACATCATGTTTTGCAGGCACAATTTAGGTGCATCACTTTGAAAATTATGCACATTGTATCAGCTTTTTTTATGTATCCATTAGCTTTAGGCCCTACTGCTTTACACCTGGCAGCTCAGTGTGGATCCATTGAAGCACTTACTTGTCTTCTGGCCCTTAAGGCAGATTATAAATTAACGGATGATCGAGGATGGATGGCTATACATTTTGCTGCATTCTATGACAACATTTCCTGTATCACGGTTCTCTATAGAAAAGACCCAGATCTACTAGAGGCTGAAACAACAGCTGAGTAAGTCACTAGAGTTTTTATCACTGTGACGATTGGTGCTTTATCATTTATATAATACAGTGTGCTTGAAAGACCACAAATATGCCCCCTCTCCTAAAATTTCTGTCTTGCCATACAAATACAGCCCCGTATTGGAAAATGAATTAGCCTTTCTAGAATGAGGAGTAAAATAACAGTATTTATATGCTCATCTATATGTCCTTAATTATATGGGAGCAACTCCTTTGGCTTTAATGGGAGTTATATGCATTGTCTCTAGGCTGTACAACTTCAGTGTTATCATACTCATGATTGTGAATTTCTATTGCTCATGGTGCTCCTATGCTCTGGGTGGGTGAAGGAATGTTATAAGCAATAGAAATTCAGGACCTAATTTTGCCGTCCAGTAGGATTGTGCAGCACCCACTCAGGTCAACAGAAGTTACATTTCTGTATGAGGTCAGAATTGAGCCCTCAAAGTCCTGAGACATATTTACGCTATAGCATAAAATCACTGTTTTGTGGGGAAGAAAAAGAGGAGACCTGCTGAAATCTTGAAGATGCACTCTCAGCATCATTCAGTCATGATACTGCACAGATATCTACCATTGAGAAATAGGAAAAGAAGGACCTAATGCAATCTCAGTGGCAATCAGTGTAAAAACTACCACTGACTGAGTAGAATTTGGTATGACCACCAGGGAGCCTCAGCTAAGTCAGAAATCAAATGAACAATTAAAAATCAAACAAGCAGAAACTGTAAATCCAAGACAAATTAATCTGAACAGAAAGTTTATGCATTCACATCCTCGTGGATTCCATTTTTGAAAAATAATAGTTTATAATCAGCTGAAATAACTATATGAAATAAACTTGTTTGCATACTTCATATTTTATTACATGTTAATTTATACCACAATATGTTTGTGTTCCATAGATATCATTCTACTCCACTATTGCTTGCAGCCACATCTGGAGCATTAGACACTCTTCAATATTTGTTTTCTCTTGGTGCCAACTGGAAGAAAACTGACAGTGAAGGAAACAATATAATTCATTTAGCAGTGCTGTACTTTCACACAGAAATTCTCAAACATCTAATACAGCTAGATAATCCAGATCTTCCAGTTTGGAATACTCTTGTAGGTAAGCACATACATTCTCTCTAAAATAAAAAGTCTGTGTATGATTCATTTTAACCAGTGGTATTTTCCCTAAAATGGTGAAAATATCTATAGTTAATGTACTTCCCAAACCAAGCTACAAATAATGAAAAATAGAATTTTGAATGTTTTGGGGCTAAATTGTATCTCAAGCTTTCCCTGTGAAGTCCATTAATTTGAATGGAGTTTCAGAGGCGTTACTGAAGGCAATCTGGTCCTTAATTGTTATATGATGAATATAATATAGTTTCTACTTTTAGCATGCAGGAACTATCTACTCTTCATGCAGCAAAAAATAGCTTTATTTTGATACTATTTTAATTACCATTGAGATCACTGTATCTTATTTTTTCAGACTGTTTCTCCTACTGTCTTGGGCCCTGATCCTGTAAACACTTAAGCATGTGCTTAATTTTATCCATGTGAGTAATCATATTGAGCTCAATGGGACTACTCAAGTGTTTAAAATTATTCACATATATAAGTGTTTGTAGGCTCAGGACCTTTGCGTGTAATTCAGAAAGACATATTTCCAGCTTCTGCATTACTGAGGCATACCCAGCAATTTATTATTTTAAATTGCAACTTTACAGCCTCCTTTTCAAAACCATTGGGATATCCATAAAAATACATCTGCACTTACTGTACATATAAATAAGTAGGTACTTATGTGTGCAGTTATCCAGTTGGGATGCAGAGAAGGAATTTTGCAGGTATAATTTTTACATCCATGTTTGAAAATTAGTCCCCTTCTCTTTCCTGTTTTTGCATAAAAAGGCTCTTTGGCTATCATTGGGTTTTAAGCACACTTTATAGTCCCGATCTTCCAATCAGATGCACACAGTGAGTTCTTATGTCCACATGGAGTCTCACTGTTTTCAGGAGGGCTCCACATTACCACAGTGTTCTACCCATGCAAATTGATTGTGGGACTGGGGCCTATGTCAGCCCTGACTCTCTTATCTTTTAAAACTGTAAATTCTGATCCATAAAATAAATGATTTTCTTCCATTATAATAGAAAGGGAATTACCCTTCACCTAGTAATGAGCTCATTGGGCCAGATCCTCAGCTGCAGTTGAGGTATGCTGAGCACAGTTAAGGAATATGGAGAGCAAAGACCTTCTTTATACTCCCCTGATCCTGGAGCTGCTGAATACTGCCTCAATCTGTGTCAGCTGCCAATGGGGCCATTATGGCAAATAGGGATTCCTAGATCTAGGGAACCACAGGCCAGACCTCTAGTCCCTAACCACAGCCCCAACACTGGCAAGCGGTGATATAAAAGCTGCCTGAGTATCCTTATATGTAGGGGAGACCAGAGTTACTTGATTTAGGTCAGCTTTGCTCTGGATTAGGGCAATTAACTCCAATCTGGAATATAATGAAGAAGGAGTTGAGTATCCATCAAGTTGTCTCCTTATATATTAATGGTTTCTGTTGCTGCTTCTGGCATATGTGAATAAGGGTTGCACAAAAGACAAACAGGGCCATACATGCTATTCAAAACTGTTCCCAGTTGGGGCATTTATTCAAATTGTGATTTCATTTAAATCATTTCCCTTTGTACTTATACATGTAATTAAATAGCTTTGCTTCGAACTAAGCAGGTCAACTTTACATCATAATATAGAGAATAAATACTCTACAGCTGAAGTAATATTAAAGGAAGATTATATGGGACACTCAATTTAAACCCTGCTAATGGCAGTTCATGATTTTACTAGGTGAGGACACTAGGAAGAGGATTAAGATGGGAGGATATATTTTCTTACAGTAGAAGCAATGCAAGCAATGTAATAGAAACATAATGTTAAAATGAGGCACTTATCATGTTATCCTACCTCTCCACAAACTTTTCTTCATTTAATTTGTGCTAGAGAGAATGTAAACAGTTGCCCATACCCTTTGGGGTTGCCCCAAACTGAAATATTTTTGAAATGAGAGGTGTTCTTGGTAAATACTGTTAGATTTGGAGGCTGAAATGAATACCACCTAACAGCAACAAACTGTTTCTTTGATTATTTATGTAGAGAGCGCATATACTTAATCTGGTTGCTGCCATGGTATAATTTTTAAAGTAGACTGCTAAAGTGGACTACTTGCTATATGCAAAGACACACACAGAAAACCAGTACATAGCACACACATTAATGTAATGTTTGGACTCCCTGATCCTATGAAAGGTTTCAGAGTAGCAGCCGTGTTAGTCTGTATCCGCAAAAAGAAGAACAGGAGGACTTGTGGCACCTTAGAGACTAACAAATTTATTAGAGCATAAGCTTTCGTGGACTACAGCCCACTTCTTCGGATGCATCCGAAGAAGTGGGCTGTAGTCCACGAAAGCTTATGCTCTAATAAATTTGTTAGTCTCTAAGGTGCCACAAGTCCTCCTGTTCTTCTTTTTCCTGATCCTATGGTTATTTTTGAGAATATAGACCTTTGATCACCAAACTAAAAAGTAAATATGGATATATATAAAATTGCTGGGAAGAAGGCACTTATTAGGACTTGAAAATCACCTTAAATGTTAAGTACAGGTTGGCTATTTGAATTTTAAGCCATAACAGAAAGGTTGATTTAAAGATACATTCAGATTGTTTATATTGTTTCAAGTGCAATCAGAGTAACAACATTTGAGGGTTGCAGAGAATTTCCATGGACAGTAATGGAAGTTTTGCATAGGAGGGGTTTGGTGCAATATGAGAGCACTCCTATCCAAGAAGAGAATTTTTCTTTTATTGTGAATCTCATTGTAACAAACTGGTATATGTGCACACACATACTTATTCCTATCGTAGTACTTAGCTGCCAGTCTGTGGAACAACACTGTAAACTGGAGAAGTTTTTTTAAAACTATGAGCCCCAACAAGGATTGTTTTTTCTTACCCACGTGGAAACATATGTGGAGTAAAATACGGACCCCATTGAAGTCAGTTAAATTTGATGGAGCCAGGATTTTTATCCCTGATTGGCGTATCCTTATGATAAAAGCCATTAAAAAGGACAACTGAAAAAGTATGTTATTTTTAAGTTCAAATAATCTTTAAAGTTCACGTTCAATGACAGCTGTGTTTTTGTGAAATGAAAATGTTTTTAAAATGTTTTACATTCCCAACAGAGATGTTACAGTGTGAAGACTCTACGAGGCCAGAAATGGCAGTTAGATCCTTGGAAGTTCTCTGTTTAGCAAAAGATTTCTACTGGAAATGCATTTTGGATTCAGGTGATATAAATAGCATAGCAAGTATACTTGATTTTATTTTAACATCTTAAAGCCATAAGTTTTCATAAAATTAATTGGCTGTCATGTCATCATTCATTATCAACAATACTAGTGCATAAACAAAGAGTCTCCAAAGGTGCTACAAAGCAAAACTGTGATAATTTCAGCTCAGTTCAAAACCGAAGGTTTAAAATGTATATTAAATGAAACTCTAACATGGGTCACAAGTGTAAAAAAGCTGCTTAACTTTAAGGATAGTTTCAACAACCTGAAGGAAGGCTTTAAAACAGGATTTCAAGAGTGAGGAGAAGTAGTAAAAACTGACATAAATAAGGGTCTGGCTGGGGCCTCTAAAATAAAAATGCCTCTGCATTGGTTTAGTCCTTGTTCATTTGGCAAAAGTAGTATTTTATTGTGTGTCTGGAGTTGGAATGGAGTTTCCATTAGATTATAATATTTGTAGGTGGATTAAATTTTAGGCCTTGGCATGTTAAGTGTCCCTGTCATTTGTTTTTATTTTTGAAATTACTAAAATATTTCATGTAATTCTCATAAACTCAGTTTAAAATAAATAATAAGCAAACGTGATATTGGATGCCTGTCACACTGACTATAATCATGGGTTTGTTTTCTTATTTATTGCAGGTGCTATCCCCTCTCTAATCAATCTGTTGAAAGGCCATCAGATCAAGCTGGCATGTATAACATCAGGGGTGTTGAGTAATATTTCACCACACATCACCATTTCTAAAGCTTTAGTAGAAGCAGGAGGCATTTCAGTATTAATTGAATTGTTGGGTTCTGGTGAACCTGAACTGCAATCTCGCTGTGCTGTTATCCTATACGATATTGCCCAGTTCGACAATAATCAAAATATCATTACTGAGCTGGTGAGCCTAATTCAGAACTGTTAGTTATGTTCACAGTTTTTACTTTCTTTAAAAGGACTGGATTTTTTTAAAATCCTTTGTTTTTTCAATATGAAGTAATTTTCATAGTTGATGAAACCTATTTGACATCTTTTGTTCCATTTATTTATATATACTGTGAGGCACATGGAATGTAATTGCAATGGCTCTTTCTTTGGGATTGTTCCATATTACATTCATATGCTTTTTTTCCTTCCTTAGGGTGGAATCCCTCCTTTGATAAATCTTTTGAAAATTAAATTACAGGATTTGTTAGTTAATGTAATAAATTGCATCCGGGTGTTATGCATCCAGAACAAACAGAATCAAAGCACAGTGAAGGAACATCAGGGTATTCCAGCACTTGTTCAGTTTCTAACTTCACAATCAGGTAAACTTTTATTTTTACATGTTTGTTTAATATTCTTACTCTAGACATTTGAAAAAAAAGGAAACTCTGCATATTAGTAATGATTTGAGTATTATTATATACTCCTGGGGGAATTCTGCAACAAAAAATTGAAAATTCTGCACATAATATTTTCAAATTCTGCATGTTTTATTTGTCAAAATAACACAATCTAATCACACCAGTTTCAATTATTATTGGTCATTTATGTCAAAATACCTGTCAGCAAGTATGTCTGTAACAATACAGACAACAAAAAAGATTCAGGAAATGTTTTTTGACAAATAGATTACTTAGTCATATGAATACAGAACTCTGAGTAATAATTCATTTCAACTACAATGCAGAACTGTATTTCCCGCACCTCTCAGAAGCAGTGCAAAGCCTTGGGGGAGTCAGGGGTAATGGAGGAGCTGAGGGAGAGGGAAGTAATTGCTGGGAAGGAGCCTGGATGTGAATTTGGAGCAGGGTGGATTTGATTTAAATCACTAGTCAGGAAGGCTCGATTTAATCATTGTTTTCTACATAAAAGTGCATTCTTGTTGGTTGTTATAACCTTAATACATATACTTCACAACTCAGAGACAGATGTAGGTTTCATTTTTAGAAGGTACACACTGTACATTTTTGAAGTGATTTATTTTGAAAACTTTTCAGATTAGTTTTACAGCTATATCAGAAAATGAATGATTGTTTGGTTATTTCATTTACCAAAGGTAATTGAAGCAGATATTTATGAAGCCATTGGTAGGTGAACTATCTCCAATTCAACTGATTAATCATTAATATTTGGAGGATTTTCTTGCCATGCTATATTAGGAGGAGAACATCACCAGACAGACATTTAAATTGTTTTATTTAACTATTTCTCACCTCTATATATTATTTATTTATTTTAAAACATTTTTGCTGTTAACAAGCATGTTATCTCTGGAGACACAAATCCACAATTTGAGAACTGCAAAACTAAGCCTCTCTGATGGTATCTTCTAGACTGAGCACTGAGTCCCATGGGTAGATAGAAAGATTAACCTAAATTATCTATACAGAAGCCCCTGGAACTCCATAAGATTGGGTCCCTAATTCATGAACTATTGGAACTCATTAACAAAACTTTTCTTAAACCTTACATGAATATATTGTGTCATTCTATAGAATTAGAATTTATAATCCCTATTCCATGATGAGATATCTTTGAGCTATAATGTATCTTAATTAAAACTATCTTTAGATAGGTGTTTTCCTCAAAAAGCATTTTATCTAAAAAATCCAATTTAAATAAAAAATTATTTTTATCCACCTTGACTTGGAGGGTTGTTGGGTATGGATGGGAAAAGTATGGAACAGTTTTTTGGGGGAGGGGGTGAGAAGGGAGTGCTAGGGAGCTTCCCCCATCCAGATCCTGGCTGACCCCTAGCCTCTCCCATTCAGTCAGGCACATCTGTCTGGTCCCCATGTGTCCTTGCACCTCCTGTCCACAAATGTCTCTCCACCTCTACTCAGACACTCACTCCCCCCATCCCCATGTGCCCCTGCACCTCTCTCCCCCCTGTGGTCCTGTGCCTCTTCTCCCATTCAGCCCCTGCCCCACTCTGGCCTCCCCCACTAGCCCTTATCAGCCTCTATCTGACCCCCCCCAGCAACCTCACACTGTCTGTCTCCCCATAGCCCTTGTCTCCTGACCCGACCCGACAGACACTGTGAAAAAGGCAGGCTCTTTCTCTTCCCTAGCTGGCCAGAAGCTGCTGCTCTGTTCTATAACCACAGCACCCTCTGGTGGGAAAAAGGTGGAACTGCAGCAACTTTCCGGCAGAAGCTTTTTTCTAAGCAAAAAAATAAAAATATGACTCATTAATTATGCATGTGCACAGTGGTGCAGAATTTCCTCAGGAGTACCTATTTTTGCTTGATTGTTGTAGGGTCCGATCCAAAGCCACTGGAGTCAGTTAAAAAAAATCCCATTGACTTCAGTGGGCTTTGAATCAGGCCCTTGTTGCCCATGTTAATGTTTTGCTACTTAGACAAGTTTTTCACAATATTTCCATGCAAGTTACTTTAAAATTGCCTTCAGACTGGGTAAATTTGTTTACAAATCAGGCTTTAATACAGAATAATTTGCAGACCCTGAAAGAAAAAGACATAGGAGGGTAGATTGGCAGGGGAAATTCTGTGCTCAATTCTACCCTGTGCAACTTAATTGATTTGAGTGGAGTTGCATTGGTGTAGAATTTTACTCACTATTTTTTCTTTTTCATACTTTGGTTTTCATTTATAACAACCCAAAGTATATGAGAACAAGTCCTATATGTACAATTTATACATGGGTGATAATACAATATTCATGCAATATTAAGGTTAATAATTTATCTGCAAAAAGCTTACAAGAAGTGTTCTACCTAATCTCCCATGTTCTTGACCTGTAAAAATATTTTCTTCTTGCAAGATTTCCATAAAATCAAGATAGTACTGCTTTGTGCAACCACCAAGTTTAACCAACATTAAAGTTCACAGGGCCACATTACTGATGTGGATGACATTTTTTGGGCATCTGACAATCGTAGCCTTAGGATTTAAATTTGAAGAATATCCAGAAGTCAGAAATGACTAAATGTTTAGTCAGCATTTTAGCTATCTGTATCAGTACGCTACAAGTGTATTTAGCCCTAACATCTCTCTGGAACACAATTGCTCCTAATCTGAAATAAAATCTTCTAATAAAAAAAAGAGAGAATTTTGTTGATTCTTATCACTGTTTGACTAATATTTTATGCATTTAAAGATGTGCTACAGGCTGTATCTTCAGCAGCTCTTGCAGAACTTGCTCGGGGGAATGAGAAGATACAGGATGCCATTGCAAATGCAGATGCAATTGGTCCTCTGGTTGAACTTCTCCGTGGAAGGAAAATCACTGTGCAGGTGAAAGGTGCTATGGCTATAGAAGCACTATCGGATAACAACACGCATATACAGAAACTGTTTCTGGAAAAATCAGCAACAAAATATCTTTTAAAGCTCTTGAAGGCAAGAATTTATTTCGCATTTTTATTTTTCTAAAGTCTTAAATCAATTTGTTCATTAGAAAAAAGCGTAAAATAGGCTGTTACTTGGAATAATTGGAAAACCCTTAATATCATGGAGTAAATAGTTTTTTAAATGTGTAAGACTTAAAATTCTGCTAGTGAAGGAAAAACTTTGTTTTTTTCAAACTTTCAGGCGTTTCACTTGACAGTTAAGGAACAAGGTGCTACAACTTTGTGGGCACTGGCAGGACAAACACTGAAGCAGCAAAAGCTTATGGCAGAACAGATTGGGTACAACTTTATTATTGATATGCTCCTGTCACCATCTGATAAAATGCAGTATGTTGGTAAGATTTTGTTGTTTGTTTTGCATAAATTTGCAAAATATTGGAAGTTTATTGGAGGTTTTTAAACATACATTTTTGCTTTGTTTTGGAAGGAGGTGAAGCAGTCATAGCTCTTAGCAAAGATAGTAAACTTCATCAAAATCAAATATGTGAAGGAAATGGAATTGGTCCTTTGGTTCGATTGTTGAGAAGCACAAAGATAGCAGAGGGCACACTCCTGAGTGTCATCCGAGCTCTGGGGACCATTTGTATTGGTTTGTAGAATTTCTTATGTTTTAAGTTTGTTACAAAAAAAAAAACCAAAAAAAAAACAAACCTTAAGTGCTTTTGAATGGGAAAAATGCAAACCAGTTTGAAACAATATCAATGAAAGAAGAAAATATTTTATTTAGTATTAAATATGGATAGAATTGAAATATAACTTTTCAATATAAGGAAAAATCATTTGCCATGAACAAGTATCAGGGGGTAGCCGTGTTAGTCTGTATCTACAAAAACAACAAGGAGTCTGGTGGCACCTTAAAGACTAACAGATTTATTTGGGCATAAGCTTTCGTGAGTAAAAACCTCACGAAAGCTTATGCCCAAATAAATCTGTTAGTCTTTAAGGTGCCACCAGACTCCTTGTTGTTTTTGCCATGAACAAAATTCTTACTTCATTCGTTCATTAAAGCTTTGTGTACATTACATAATTTTGTCACGGTAACCACAGTTTGGAGCCCCTAGCATGCCTATGAAATGTAACACACAAAATTGCTTTCAGTAATGTGTATGTGATTAAAATGCCACAGCTAAACACCATGTGGTCCTTCCCCTTGCCAATTTCCACCACTGCAGTGCCAATGTAGACAAATAGTTTTGGTGTAGCAGCCCAACAGTGAAAATAATCTTCTCACTCCCCCAGTGCCACTGCTTAGGTGTACTTTCTAATCTACTATCTGGGATAAAAGTTTCCAGTTGGCACTTTACTATAGAAATTTCCCTGCACAAACCATTGTCTTAATCTGTGGTTATTTTGTCACCATCAGCTACTTTTCTAGCATTGTTATTATCCCATAATTGGCTTCTCTATCAGTATGTTTCAGAAGAAGCTTCTTATGAGCATGCTGCTTCCAGCTGTCTGGGTTGTGGGGACCATCTGGGGAGATAGTTAAGCTGAATTCTGTGTGATTTAGAGTACCTTGGTCTATGACTGGGTGATGGAATGACCTAACAAGTAGGCCATTGCTGAGTTTGTCAAGCAGTGCCATGACAAGACTCGGGGTACATCTGCATTGCAGTTTTTAAAATCCATGGCAGCGAGTCTCCGAGTCCAAGTCTAAAAACCCGGGCTCATGCTACAATGCTAAAAACAGCAGTGTAGACATTGTAGCATGGGCACTGAAACCTGCCCCCAGCTCCAGCCTGAGCCCGAATGTCTACACTTTTTTTTGTAATAACGTATCATGAGCCCTGTGAGCCAGAGTCTGTAGACCTGGGCTCCGAGACTTGTTGCCATGGGTTTTAAAATACAGTGTACCCTAACAGGCTGATCTTGCACTAAAAAAGGCACTGATAACAGCCAGCCCAGTGAAAGGGAAAAAAAAGTGTGTGCTGCATTGTCTCATGAATTTCATGTAGAAAGGTTCTAGTACATGGAGCTGGTTACTCCTGGATGAATATGTACATGAACTTTGCAATATGAAATCTTTTAGCTGTTGGTCTTGTTCTCTGACTATCTGTGCGTTCCTATTTCTGTAATTCTTGTCATATCCTGGCTGGCTGGTTTTTTATTACCCTTATTTGTTAAGCCACATCTAAAAATTAAGAATGTAAATTATTTTGGGACTGCAATCTGACTTGGGGGTATTATAAAAATAAAAATATTAATTTTATGCCAACTTATTTCCTTATGGTGTATAAAAAAAGGCCTGAAAGTTTTTTTTTTTCTCGTTTTCATCCTCAAAATATCAGAAATGTCAAGTCTTGTCATGCCTGTTTTTGTTGGAAGACTTTGATGACCTAAATATGTGGATTGAGTGCTTTCACAGCCCTTAAATGAAGGTGTTGAATCCTTAATAAAGGCATATTTTCTTTCATATTTAAATTGGTGTTAACCAAAAAAAAAAAAAAAAGCCCCAAGCCAAAAACCAGTATCTTAAAAAGTTTAAATAAAAATCACTTCCTATTTCAGTTACTCAAGTTTTACTTGTACAATTGCTCTGATGTAAAAACCTACTAATTCTCCAACATCCATAGAATTTTCTGAGGTGCTCAAAACCTGAATTGCGATGTAAAAAGCAAAAGGGGAAAATACTTTTTTGCCACGGGAATTGCCTCCCTTTCAGGACTTTTTTGGTATATCATAAAGAAGAAAAAAGGCACAAAACCACTCTTGGGTTTTGTACTTTTTGTGGCTGTTTTCCTTTAAAGCAAAATGTTTTTTACAGCAGTGTATTACATGTCCACCAAATTAATTGTCACGCTGGATGATTGACCTAACAACCATAGAGAGCCATGTCATTCACATTCTAATGCTATTTCTATGAGAGAGGCATGAGAAAGTGGATGCGACTAACAGGGGAGATGCTGGAAATGTGAATGTTGCATCTACTACTTGTTTGGAGAGTACCAGCATTTCTCCCCAACTTCAAACCCGGAAGTTTGAAGAGGACATTTTTGTTGTCATCGTGTACAGCAGGAAAATTAACAAGCTCTCAAAACCTTCTTGTCTAAACTCTTTTTGGTATTTCATAAAAATAAGGTATTTTCAGTATTTTCATCCCAAATTCCTTACTCTGATTTTCTTGAAATTTAATGTAAACCAGATCAGATCATTTCCTTTCCCCCTAATGTACATTCATCCCAAGAATAACATGTTTTTAGAACAGATGTGAAATGAGTCTTCAGATTTGGCAAAATGTATTTATCCTTTTAAAATAAGCTCTCTGTCCTGTCTCTTCTTGACATATGAGGTTAGATCAGCTGGATAAACCATACTAAATGGTGAATCTGAAATAGTCAAGTGCATTGTACCCAATTACAAGGAAGCAGAGGTAATCATTCTAGAAAATATTTATGTTCAATTGCTAAGAGTAAAAGTGACACCTAAGGCAGCTTTCAGCAGGGCTGGCTCCAGGGTTTTGGCCGCCCCAAGCAGCCAAAACAAAACAAAACAAAAAAAGCCGCGATCGCAATCTGCAGTGGCAATTCGGCGGGAGGTCCTTCACTCCCAGGCGGAGTGAGGGACCGTCCGCCGAATTGCCGCCGAATACCTGGACGTGCCGCCCCTCTCCGGAGCAGCCGCCCCAAGCACCTGCTTGAGAAGCTGGTGCCTGGAGCCGGCCCTGGCTTTTAGTTAAGTCTCTGGAATTTTAAATGTCTGTGCATGTATTTGGAAATCATTACTTAGATTTAGTCAGCACTATTATTTAGGGTAGGGTGGACTTTTTGGCAAAGTGGTTCTCCAGTATCTCTATAACTAGAAATACCCGCAGGCAGCCAACCTTTGGGATAATTAGTGCTTATTACAGTCTCCAAGACTTTGTTTGGAAACATGTTAATGAAAATTCACCATCTGCTGGGCTTCTCTGAATTTACTCCATATTTACCGTCCTTTCCTCCATATATCTTTTTCCAGGAAGCTGTCAGCAACAGAAGCCAGGCATACCTTTATGTACACACGGTCCTTGTACATAAAGGTAAAACACCTGGATCAGCTCTAATACTTAGTTATTTCAAGTGAAAAGAGTATAATACTGTTATTCTTACGTAATCTGCCACAATTAGGTATAAACTGGACAATTTTTCTTTATGCTTTCTGTTTTTCTCTTGCACAAATGTCTTACACGGGATACATCTGACATGTGGACTCTTACAGGTGTGGCTCATACAAACAATCCAGTCAGCCAGGAAAACATAGTGGACGAACAGGCCTTACCAATACTGGTTTACCTGCTTAAAAATCATAATTCTCTTCAGATAAAGGTGTGGAATAATGGTGTGTGTGAGGGGGTTTGTATGTATGTGTGAGCATGTTCTGTGGCTGAAAAATATTCTGAACTGAACTTTCTGAGAACACTTCTTGCCATCTTTTTGCAGCTTAGAGCATGAGAAAACAAAATTAAATAAATAATATCCCTCCTTAACAAGACACTTCAAAAGCCAGCTACTGATGAATAATTGCAAACTATGCCTAAAAAACTGCTTACTTTTAAGTGTATGAAGGCAATCATAAAAGTAATTTAAAACTTAAAAGATGTGCTATAAGGATTCTGTTTTTCCCTGTGGATTTATCTTGAGTAAGTTGTTTTTTCTAATGAGCTAATTGTTCATGAATATTGGACTTCCCTCTGCTAATTCATAACATTCCTTTTGAGTGTGTTTTTTATGCAGAGAATAACATAAGACAGTTTGATATGCTGGCACATCTTCAGTGCACAGTGAGGCATATGGGACCAAACCTACCTGCTGGTCATAGAATCATAGAATATCAGGGTTAGAAGGGACCTCAGAAGGTCATCTAGTCCAACCCGCTGCTCAAAGCAGGATCAATCCCCAGACAGATTTTTGCCCCAGATCCCTAAATGGCCCCTCAAGGATTGAACTCACCACTCTGGGTTTAGCAGGCCAATGCTCAAACCACTGCCTCCTCCTATGAGAGCATGTGAATACTTTGCTTCTCTAAAGGTGCAGTATGTAGAAGTATAATATATCCACAATTCTGGAGTCTTCATTCCTTCGAATATGACACTTGGAATGACCAGGCTCAGAATGCTTTAAATCTGTTTTTTGAGACATTAAAGCTGTAGTGAGGATTGGCTGAAAAACGTGTGAATCTGGTCATACAGAAGCATGGCTCTGCATGTGAGTGTTACTGCTGTCTTCAAAGAACAAGAATGACAAGTGGGTCATCTTGTCTCTCTAATCCTAAAGCATAGGTATAATTTAAACTACATAAATAAACCAATTAACCAAAGACCTTGTAGTGTAATGGACAAAATACCATTTGTTTATGGTATATAAATTACAAGAGCAATCAGTTCTCACTTCAAGGCACAAGCTGATCATGATTTGAGGTCAGGAACATAGGAATTCACATACTGGTCCAGACCAGAGGTCAATCAGCAGACCAGTATGCTTTAAAGGAAGATGCAAGAAAACTCTGAAGAGGGCAATTAAGAAGTAACCTGACCATACAGGAAGTTTTTTCTTAACACCTTTAATTCAGTGCCTGGCTTATGCCATGAAGCATGAAGGTTTATATCCCTTAAAAATAATATATTTTGTAAATTTCATTTAGTGTAAATGTGGATGTTTCCATTATCCATATAAATATTGAATCTTTTTTTTTTTTTAACCTACTAAATCTTGGCCTCAATTATATTTTGTTCAAGTGAGTTTTCCTACATACTTAGTTTTCTAGTATAAACTGATTTATTGCTTATTAAATAAAATATGTCATGAATTTGCTCTGCAAGGTGTAAGTATATAATATCTGCATTTTTCTTTAAAATATATATTTAGGTTGAAGTTGCATATTCCTTGGCTTGCATTGTTTTAAGGAACAGTAATTTACAGACTGTGTTACAAGAGGAGGAAGGTTTCGATTATAGTGATGTTCTTGAACTTCTTAATGCACCTGATAAGGTACTGTACTTGGTAAAGTAGCAGTATTAATTTAGGAAAAAGTATTCTTAGTCATAGTGTCACCATAAGCCAAATATGGCATACCAAATTTACTATACTGTAGCTCCAAATGTTTACTGTATGGACTTCACATGTCAGACACACATATCAAAAGTGTGTCCTTTTAATATAACTATTTTTTAAATATTCTTATGGGTTGGGTTAAACCTTACTGAAGCTGGTGGGTGTAACAGCTGCTCTTAATTTGATAGCTGTAAGAAACAGTTAAGCTCATTTATAGCAGTCCCCACCCAAAACAAAGGCATATGGAGAAGGAAGCTGCAGACATAGCCTGGTCCAGGTCGGTGTGTGTCCCTGACAGAATCCTAGAGAGAAGACTTTTGGGCCTTGTGCTGGCTAAAAGAGGCTTGAGCCTGTGAGTAAGGAAACAGTCTCATATTATTTGGGTCCTCGTGTGTTCAGGGAAACAGTACATTCTTTGTAAATAAACAAAATTGCATCAGAGAAAAACTCCAACTCCATCACAAATTTCTCCTCCTAACTCGAACAGCTTACAAAGACCCCAAATTGTTGGCTACCAGCTTGAGTCAAAAGGGGTAACAGTATAATTATTTAATAAGTTCTATAGTTTTATTTAGATTTGGACATATAGTTTTGAAATTAAAAATGTATATGATAGGCTGAAGTACAGTTGCAGCAGGGTTAATGGTATAAATGTTATCACAATTTCAAAACTAATATATTGTTCAGAATCAAGGCACACGCTAAATTCATGACCACAAGATCCTCAGATTAGGAAGAAGCTACTGACTACTGCAAACAGGGTCAAACCTTAAACCCAGAATATGTGTAAGTGACTTGGTAGTCCTTTCCATCATGCACACATCCTCTGGAAGTGCTAATCATTCCTGAGGACAATTGTGCCTGATGTGGAAGGATGTTGGAGGGGATCTGCACCCACTCCATGAATACAAGGTGGGAAGAGAGCTCATGCCATTGAGAGCTGAGCTTTATGGATCTTGACTCTCCTTTCCCCCTTCATTGGAGTTGTGGATGTCACTTCACACATCAGTAAACCTTTTATTGTTGCTACTGCAGGGGGCAGAGGGAGATCAGGATTGGGTCCCCATTAACACAGGACAAAAAGCAAGGTTAATTATATTGGTTGGGAGTTAGCAAGATTCAGAGTATGTGCATGTTCCTCTTGTCCCTATCACCAGAGAGAGGGATTTCTTTAGGCTGAGGGTCCTTTACTTTGCTCCCAGACTCTCACTTCCATTTCAAAGCAGTGATCTGCAAAATCACTGTTGGGCTTCATTGCTACATCCATCCAGTCTTCTCAGCTGTCAGCCACAGAGGCTTGTGTTCTGCAGTGGATTTGGGGAGGCTTAGCACATGCTCAGTACCTTCCCAACAGCATCTTCCAGCTTCTGGTAGTTGGGGTGAGGAAGGCTAGACAGCCATATGGGTGCCTCTGCGTGTGTTCTTTCTCATTCTGGGGACAAACAGACCTCTGCAGCTGTAGAGTCTAGCTGAATCACACAGTTTGTGCTGTACATCATCTACCTTATGTTTTACACTGCTGCCCCTCACCATAGTGTCTGAAATACTGCCATGTAAAATCAAAAGCAATAGTGAAGTCCTTAGTGGACTGTATGGAGTCTCTGACACTTCAGGGACACGTCAGGAAAATCTGCAGGGATAGGGTTTGTTTTTTCTAATTTTATTTATTTCATTTTTTGTTCTGTCTGTTTCAGGGGGGATTTTTTTTCTTTTGTTCTTGATTGGGGTTTTTTTTGGTTAAAGAGAAATGTCAGTGTGGTGAGTGTCATTCTTATTGTTATCTAGTCTCTGAGGGTTTGGCCTGCAGTATTTATATGAAAATCAATAAAAACAAAGATGAAAAATATGAGGATAGGGGTTGGTAATTATTTTAACATATCAAAGAATACAGGATTTTATTCTTTAATTTTTAGATAGTATGAAAACTTCAGAGCTTGCATGTTTCTGTGGAGTTTTGTATTTTTTTTTTTAAGGATATTTGTTTACGAGCTGGATATGCTTTAGCCCTTTTTGCATACAACAATCCTGTCCAACAGTTCCTGATATTGGAGACCGGCGCAATTATGATGTCTACATTTGAACCTTTTCTACGATCAGAAATTGAGACAGATAAAGCAATGGCTGCATTTCAGGTATAGGAATAGGGCTTTTACTCATAACACACAAAACAGATTATACATTTTGGGCCTATGTGTAATGTTATGGTTATTAGTATAACTGATAGAACTGATTTTTACACAAAAATATTAATATAAAGTCCTTTTCAAAGAGCTTAAATGGCCGAATATAGTAACACTTATAAAATGTGTAAATTACATTACAGAGTCTAAAGATCCTAGTCTTCTCTGCAAGTCTCCGTCATGAACTATTTCAAAAATAATCAGAACTTGGGACTGTTTTTGATGGTAGAAGAAAATGTTGGCTATAGACTTGATCCTGTATCTTTACTCAGACAAAAATCAATGGGAATTCTGTCTGATTAAGGAGCGCAGGTTTTTTCCCTATGTGTTTTTAATTTAGCATAAGAAAAGAGTAACCATCGTATCAAGATCATTTTAACAAACCAACAAATGTGTAGAGTGGTGGAAAAGTCTGTAACACCTGAAGATGTATGAGTTATATGAATAAAATTGCTTGTATTGCACTGACATGTCTATACTAAGGTTGTGCCTTTTTCTGCCAATAGGCAAAGGTCCAAAGTGCAAGTGATAGGGTTGAAAGTGTCTTGTAAACGTACAGCACTATACACAATAAGTGATTTTTTATTAATAAGTGAAGAAAAAAGGAAACGGAAGAAACCTACTTAAACAATCTGTATCTTTTAAAAATTGTCTGCCTTTGATTTCAGATTGTTGTTTTAGCCAGAGTCATAGTGGATGTGGACCAAGTTACTTTGTCTGCAAGAGGTATTACTATTTTAGTTGAACTACTAAATTCTGAAAAGACAGCTACTCTTGTTCTAACAGGTAAGAATTATAGAAGATGAGCAAAAACTCATAGCAATATAAAGTTAAGCATTTCCATAAAATACTGTTGTTTCTCCAAAATGAGATATTGAACAGTAGGATAGTGAAACTTACTGTTTAATATTAGATGGCAGACTCAGGTCAGGAGATTGGCTCTTCCAAAATGCCTGCACAAAGGAGTAAGAGGACATAAGGCAGAGGTGGGCAAACTATGGCCCGCGGGACCGTCCTGCCCGGCCCCTGAGTTCCCGGTCGGGGAGGCTAGCCCCCTCCCCCACCACCTCCCCAGCTGCCCCTCTTCCCCCGGAGTCTCAGAGCACCGCGCCACTAGCGCTCTGACCCGCCGCTCCTGTCGGGCAGCGCGGACAGCGTGGCTGGCTCCGGCCGGGCAGCGAGCTCCTGCTGCTCTGAGCAGCATGGTAAGGGGGCGGGGGCTGGATAAGGGGCAGTGGTCCCGGGGGCAGTCGGGACAGAGAGCAGGGGGTGGTTGGATGGGCGTGGGAGTCCGGGGGGGCTGTAAGGGAGTGGGGGTATGGATAGGGGTCAGGGCAGTTGGGACAGGGAGCGGGGGAATTGGATAGGGGGTGAGGTCCTGGGGAACGGTTGGGGTGGGGGTCCCAGGAGGGGGTGGTCAGGGGACAAGGAGCAGGGGGTGTTGGATGGGTCACGGGTTCTGAGGGGACAGTCGGGGGGCAGGAATGGGGTGGGCACCAGGCTGTTTGGGGAGGCACAGCCTTCTCTACCCAGCCCTCCATACAGTTTCGCAACCCCGATGTGGCCCTTGGGCCAAAAAGTTTGCCCACCCCTGACATAAGGCATCTCTTGGTCTGCTTACAGCATGAGGGAGGGAGGAGCAGCTGCCTCTGCAGGGCTTTTACTCCCACTCCCATGCCCCACTATGGTCTGCCTAGCATAATTAAACTAATGTAGAGGGAGAAGTAATCTGCATTAGGAAAAAAGATTTGGCAGATTACTTTCCCCCCTCTAACAAGGTAGGACCCAGGGACTGAATTGTGACTCTGAGACACAATTTAGTCCCTCATCTGTTTCTAGGGCAGCACAGGTTACATGCTGCCCCTTACCCTGGGCAAACTGTAGATTTATAATCTGGCCCTCCATTTTTATTCAATTCTTGCTCAGGCAAAATTCATATAGACATCAATGAGAGTTTTGCTTTGGTAATATATGAGTAAAAACTGAAGAAGGATTTCAAGATTTTGCTCAAAGACGATAAACGAGATGAATTTAATAAAATACTGCTACAGTATTTTAAAATGATTCCTCTTACAAAAGCAAATTTCTTGGAGGCAGAAATCAACATTTTAGATGCAATAGATATAAAAAACGTATTGAGAATATCACCGTAGAAATAATGGCAGAAGACAAAAGACTGTGGGTATGACGACTTCCCTGATAATATTTAAACACATTTTGAAAAAACAAAGAATTTCATTAAGATTATGCAGGAGACTAGAAGTGAGCAAACTGATAATATGTTTGACATTATATGATGTGTAATTCCAGTGTCTAATTAATTTGTAGGGAAGTTATTGGCTAGCCTGGCTCATACAAGAGCAGGTGTTCCAGAAGCAATTACTGAACTAGGAACTATCAAACGTCTTTGTTATCATTTGTACTCAGATAAAGAAGAGGTAAAATTTCTCCCATCTCCCCAAAATAAAATGTTCATGTTGTGGTTTTAAATTTATTTTTCTTCTTTATTAATTAGATCTATTTGTTTGAAAAATTAGCTGATGAATGTTAGCTTTATATGTAGTAATAGAAATATTTTATAAAACCTCACTAAACAACCAAAAAGCCACATTAAAAATAAAATAACTGTGTAAGACAAAGATCCTGGCCCCATTGAAATCAATGGCAAAATTTCCACTGACTTCAGTGGAGCCAGGATTTCCCCCAAAGGTTTCAGTGTATGTTTGTTAAATTCTTAAATCCTGATCATGAATGGTAAATTTCTTACCTGATAATTTCCTTTATAATAGTAGTATCTACCACTATTCTGAGATGTATGTGAAGTAGTTAGCAGTGAACAGAAGTCAGGAGAAATAAGAAACAAGATTGAGATAAGGAAGACACCCCCTCAACTCCAAGTTAACACTGCTCTACAGCCAAAATGCTTCTGAAATAAATGAAGTCAAACTTTACTAATTCTGGCTCACTGAGAAGGAAAATGATGCTTAAAATTGTTGATTGGCTCTAGTTTTCAAGATATGCTATTGGGTCAATATATACGACCCTTGACTTGGGAATGACGGAGGATAAGTGAGTTATAAAGGGAAGGGATCTCAATTTAAACCAGAAATGACTAAAATACGTCTTTGACTGGATCTATGAATAAATCTATGACTGGGTTTGGACAGTACTTGCTTTTTAGGCAAAACAATGAATGATGCAATCTGAAGCTGGTATTGCGTCATACATGATATGAATTGCATCATGTTATTCCTAGAAGTCATGGATGATGCAATCATAACGAAGCTTACATCACTCTGCTGAACAAATTGCCCTATATCAGCTTGTAGTAGGGTCGCGCCGGGGCTCTACCCTCCGAGACGGAGGGGTGCCACACTGGCTCACTATAGCGCAGACAATTAAAGTTCAGGTCCCTTTACGCAGGGGCTGAGCGGCCGGCAGTTCGGGGAGCTCAGGCCCTTAGGCAGGGCTGAGCGCTAATCAGCAGTTTAAGCAGGCCCAGGCCCTGGATCAGCGCGGGGCACACACAGTCACAGCTCAAGCCCTTTGGGGCAGGGGTTGGGCAAACAAGCAGTTAAGGAGCCCAGGCCCTGGGGCAGGGTGGGGCACAAACAAGTCACAGCTCAGGCCCTTGGATGCAGGGGCTGAGCAGACAAGCAGTTAAGGTAAGCCCAGGGTCCTACACCTCAGCATCGGGTGAGGGGGAAGCCTGCCACCCGTGAGCGGGGTGGCAGGGGGGAACGCAGGCCCACCCACTCCACTGCGTTTCAGCCCGGGGCCCTAGCAGCGGTTACTGCCGCTGCTGGTCAGTGGGGTATCCTGACCGAAACACACTGACATCGGCTCACAGGCCTCTGCAGCCTGACTGGGGTCGGCTACCCCCGGGCTACTTCTGTGTTCCCCCTTGGGGCCTACCTCGTTGGCGATGCTGGGTTCGGGCCAGTCCAGCAGCATCGGTTCCTCGGGTGCGAGGCTTGGGGGCCGGTCCGGCAGCTCTCCCCCAGAGTAGCTGGCACGGGGCAGGCTTGGCTCCTCCTCGGGGTGGCTGGCACAGGGCAGGCTTGGCCAGTCCTCCTCGGGGTAGCGGGTCCGGGGCAGGCTGGGCCAGTCCTCCTCGGGGTACCTGGCGAGAGGTAGGCTCGACCGGCACGGGGGGGTAGCAGGCGGCTCGCGTCCTGCGGTTGTCTCCCAAGCGGGAGCTCGGCCCGGGACGTCTGCTCTTTCTGGCGGTCTGGGCCTTACTGAGCTCTCTCGGCGGGCTTTTATACTTCCAGGTCAGGGCCGTGACCTCGGAGGGGGGGGGGCCCGGACCCAGTGGCTCCGCCCACGCTGGGGTTGGAGGAAGCTCGGCCCTATCGGAGACGGAGGGGTGCCACACTGGCTCACTACACAGCTCTAGAAATCATACAGTGTCGTGCTCTCTTATTTGTCAGGGTTTGATTTTGCAAAGGGACACATTTCTGTTTAGCCAAAGTGAGCAGAGATGCCTCGTACTTGTGTGAACAGTGCAGATAACTTCTGCTATGTTTGCGGTGAAGTGACTTTTGCATCACAAAAGCGCAGTATAACCACTATGGTTAAGAAAGCCTATCACCTTTATTTTGGCTGCAAAATTGGAGATCAGGACAAGAGGTGGGCCCCACACATATGCTGCAACACTTGTGCAACAAATCTTCGCCAGTGGTTGAACAGGAAAAGGAAATCTATGCCTTTTGCAGTGCCAATGATTTGGAGAGAGCCAACAGATCATACCAGCAATTGTTACTTCTGCATGGTGCCTCCAGTTGGGAAAGGTGTGTCGAAGAAAAAGTGGACTGTGCATTATCCAAACATTCCATCAGCTATACGCCCAGTACCCCACAGAGAAGGACTGCCGGTTCCTGATGCACCAGAATCATTCTCACGAGTCAGACGAGGAAGAGGAAGAGGATGAAACTTCTGGTCCTGAACCATCAATGTCACAGGACCCACATTTTCTCCCATCCTCCTCCTCTGAACCACACCTCATAACGCAAGGTGAACTGAATGACCTTGTTAGGGATTTGGAACTACCCAAGAGTAAGGCAGAGCTGTTGGGCTCCAGACTACAGCAGTGGAATCTCCTGGCAGGTGATGTTAGGGTTTCCATGTTCCATGACCGTCAAAAGGATCTTGTCCCATTCTTCATGGAAGGTGATCTTGTAGCCTGTAGCAACATCGATGGTGTGATGGCAGCCCTCAACATCGTTCACAATCCAGATGAGTGGAGACTGTTCATTGATTCATCGAAGACGAGTCTGAAAACTGTTTTACTGCATAATGGCAATGTTTTGCCATCAATTCCAGTTGGTAATGCAGTCCATATGAAGGAAACCTATGACAACATGAAACAACTTTTGAGGTGCATAAACTATGACCAACATCAGTGGCAGCTTTGTGGTGATTTGAAGGTTGTTGCTCTCTTGCTTGGTCTGCAGACTGGATACACAAAGTACTGCTGTTTTCTCTGCGAATGGGATAGTCGTGCAAGAGATTCCCACTACATCAAGAAAGATTGGCCACTCCGACAGTCATTGGAGCCTGGGAGGAAAAGTGTTCAGCATCCACCACTTGTTGAATCAAGGAAGATTTTGTTACCACCCTTACACATCAAGCTGGGTCTGATGAAGAACTTTGTCAAGGCCATTGACAAAACACAAGCAGCTTTCAAGTACCTCCATGGAAAATTTCCAAGGCTAAGTGAAGCTAAGATAAAGGAAGGTGTCTTTGTTTGTCCTCAGATTCGTGAACTTTTTCGAGATGATGCATTTGACCATGCACTGCGTGGCAAGGAAAAGACGGCATGGAAAGCCTTCCAGTTAGTGGCAATAAATTTTCTCGGAAACAACCAGGCACACAACTACAGGTTGTTAGTGGAAAACCTCCTCAAGGCATACAAAAGCCTTGGTTGCAACATGTCACTAAAGATACATTTTTTGCACTCTCATCTAGATTTTTTTCCACTGAACTGCGGAGCAGTGAGCGATGAGCACGGCGAACGATTTCACGAGAATATTGCAACAATGGAGAAACGCTATCAGGGCAAATGGAGCCCATCAATGCTTGCAGACTATTGCTGGACAGTGACAAGAGATGCTCCATTTAATGAATACAAGAGACAAGCCAAGAAGCACCGAGTAGACACTGAATAGGACTAAACTATGTACATAATAGTTTTTTGCCTTTTGTTTCATAATACATTTTATTTATATAACCCTTTTGCTGATTTTTAAAGTGTTACATAAACAGGACAGGTGAACTATTATCATGTAAAGCAACCATAAACACATGAAAAGACCTAGGTTTACAATTTATGATTCAACTCTACTATCTACACAATATACATAGACATAAAATGTAAAAACTTAAATATCATAGAAACAGTAGCCAATCAGTTGTTTTAATTGTCATATTTGAATTCAGCACATCAAAATACATAATAAATAGCACATTTTATCTCTGAAGCAGACAACTTCTCAAAAATTGTAGACCAGTGTAATTGCCCCAAATGGCAATGCTATTACTATATCACTGCTTGTAGCATATCGCTGCCACAGGAGGCCTCTGTGAAGAATAGAAAGTCCACTTTATAGGATCTAATAAAGGTGTTAACTTATGACCACGTTGCTGCCCTGCAGATTTCTGAAGTAGAAGCATAAGTACTTTTTGCCTATACAGTCATCATAGCTCTTGTGGCATGTGCCTTAATGCCTTCTGGACTGGAGCACCTGGCATCTTGCATGCTTCTATGATGCGTAGCTTGATCCATATAGTTACTAATAGCTTGGATACCCTACGCCTTTGGTTCTTTGGATGAAAGGATACAAACAAGGAGCCCTAGCTTCTTGTTGATTTGGGGCACATGTTACAGCTCTTTAGTGCTTTTTTGAACATCTAAAGTGTGCCATACTTTTTCTCAGATGCTGTGGCTTTGGACAGAATGAAGGAAGGAGTATCTCCTGTGAGGAATGGGAAAATGAATTCACCTTAGGCAAGAATGATTCTGGTATTCTTCACACCAACTTTTTCACACCTGGAACACACAGTGAGATTCCTATGTGAATATAGCTACCAGTTCAAAAACTCATCTAGCAGACGTGATGGTGACCATTAAACAGATTTTGATGGATAGGTAGAATAGAGATATTGATGTCAATGGCTCAAAAGGGTGTGGCTTAGGACTTTTAATTCCTATTGGAGGTTCCATTTGGGAACAAATGGTTTAACCACAAGTTTAGCCAGTCTGATTGCTCTAAGAAATCTGGATTCTTGAGGGTTGTCTTAAGGAACCAGAGGATCATAAAATAGGAGGCTACTTATTGATGACACCTGATGTGGTATGGAGCTGGGCTGAATTCCATTGTTTACTCCTTCCTGAAGAAAGTCCAGGATATCTGAGGTATCAGGATCCTTGGGATTTTTATTATGTTCTTCACACCACGAGCTAAACGTAGTCCAGATGGAGGAGCAGCCCTTTAGTGTTGAATCTTGCCTGGAGGAGAAGAGTTCTAATTGCTTTGGAAGATCACTTGCACAGCTAAGGCTTCTAATGGTAACCGTGCCTCAAAGGGTCACAATTGAGGATGCCAAATTCAGGATGAACTGGTGAGAAATAGGGCAGATACACCCCAAAACTGATGGCTAATCCCCCTTAGGATATACCAAACCAGCAACAAAAGTAAACTTCTGTTTCACCACACTGGCTAACAAGAAGTCATAAAAGCAGTTTCCCCTGTCATTTCAGTCCTTGTATTACCACAGAAAACACTGGATTGAAAGGTGAGTGGTTCTTTACAACCAGTCTCATCAACTAAAAGGTTCTTCTGATCCCAAAGGACCAGCCACACACCCACATCAATATATAAGTTATATCTTACCCAAAAATCATGCTGATGCCAATCCTTTAGTATCTAAAAACTAAAGGTTTATTCATGGAAAGAAAGAGAAAGAAAGAAAGAAGTGAGAGTTAAAATTGGTTAAAGGAATCAAATACATACAATAAATGGAGAGTTCTTGGTTCAGGCTTGTAGCAGAGATGGAATAAACTGCTGGTGTAAGTCTCTGGCTGCTTCCAAATCATTGGAAGGTCCTCAGTCCATTGGTTAGAATGCTTTAATCTGGGTGTGGATGGAGAAATAGGCCTTGGTAAAGGATGTCTGGTCTCACTGAGAGCTGCACTGGTGGTTCCAATTTCAGTTCTATCAGATTGGAGAATCATGATCTCTTTGGCCAGCGTGAAGCTATCTTTGCTTCTTCTCGCCTTATCTTCTGGATCACCTTCCCTAGAAGTGGAAAGGGCAGAATTGCATAAAACAGGCCTTGTGGCCATATGTGCAAAAAAGCAACTGTTCTCAAAGATCTGAGGTCTGCTTCCCTGGCGAAGTACTAGAGTCACTTAGCGTCTTTATGATTGGTGAATAGATCCAGATTCAGAAGGCTGAATTTCTGCAAAATCAGAGCGATTCAGGCACCATTCTGAGTTTTTGATTATGCGTCTGCTGAGCCAGTCTGCCTTTGGATTCAGCACTCCTTTTATGTATATTGGCCTTATGGAAGGGAGAGTCCTCTCTACCCATTCCATTATCTCCATTACTTCTGTGCATAGTAACGCTCCTTGTTCCCCATTGGTTGTTGAGATGCCACATTGGTTGTGTTGCACAGGACATTTTTCTACCTCTAAGTAGTTCTGCAACCTCTGTAGGGCTAGCTGGATGGCTCTAAGCTCCAATAGGTTGATGCTCTGGTTCCTTTTCCTGGAGTTCTAGGCACCATGTGCTGTCCAACCCAGATGCGCTCTCCATCCTGACAGGATGGCCTCACTTGTGAGCAGGAGTGGTGAAAGCTCCCTAAAAGTGTGTGTGGGGGGGGCACCCACTCCCGAACCATGCCCCCCCTGTGCCGCCCCTTCTCCTTGAGGCTTTTCCATCCACTCGCTCCTCTCCCCCATTCACCCCCTATCGCTCGCCCTTACAGCTGGTAAAAAGCCATGCCTCTCCCTCCCCCTCCCACCCCCCCCCCCCGTTCCGGTGCCCCTGCTTGTAAGTAACTGTGGGTCTGGAAGGCATATGGGAAGACTCCTGCGGAGGTTCTGTGGGATTGCCCACCACCTTTGAGAGTTCAGCATCTGGTTGGGAACCAGTACCTGACCTTGCATGCATTCTGGTGAATTGTTCCATACTTACAGGAGAAATGCCTAGAGGCACCTCACCCCTGGGGTGATATCTGTATTTGAAACCAGGAGGTCCAGTAACTGTATACATTGAGATAACTGTATGGCTGCAAGTCTGTTATTACTTGTTTTTAAAGTTGTTTTTAATATAGAATTGTAAATATAGATGGAGTATTATTAAGAATTAGCCAAAATAATAAAATTAATAGTAATTTAAATTTTTTATTATTTCTAAACTGCCTAATCAGGCACACTTATCAACATGGATTAAAGCCAAATACTTTTGTTCATCTTCCCATGGCTATTCATCTTTTCCAACGTGTGCCCCATTATAAAATGCTTAATCTTGCTCTCATTAAGTCAATAGATAAACTCCCTGTGGTGTAGGATCAGGCCTGAAGTGTACATCAGGCTACCAGTGGTAGACCCAAATTTATCTTCGTTTTACTGGGGGGGGGGTTCTGTTATTTTAAATTATTGACTATTATTCTGATCCTCATTTGGTGGTTTTGTCAGGTTGGGAGCTGTGAGCATCCTTGCTCTGTTTTGATAATATAGTTGCTTTATTTAATGTGAAGAATACATCTTTGAAATCAGAATTATAATCAGCCTCAAACCATTATCAGGGACAACATTTCTGTTTCTTCTAGGTTCGTATAGCCTCAGCTGGTGCTCTTGGATACTTAACATTTAACCGCACTGCTTATCGCCATCTATTAGTGGAATGCAGGAACAAACCCAAGCAGTTCACACGTCTAATGAATAACATCAGCAGGGATGCAAAAATAAGCCAGGACTTTGTAAAAGAATTCCAAAGGCAAAGACAAGTGGGGCTGCCTTCTTTAAGGTACCATATGCTGTACATTTATATGGGTGTGTGTTTACTGAAGTTAAAAAATGAAATAGAAATAATTATATGATTTTCTATTTAAGGATAAATTTTCCAAATATGGCAGCAGAGGTCTGTATGCAAAAAATGCACGTACATACAACTAAGCCATTGGTGCATGCAAAAAGATATTTGCTCATGCAAGTGCCTTTTGTGGGCACAGTTAGTCAATTTGCTTTGGCAAAAGTGGGTACACGTATATGTGAATGTTGGCCTCAACTTTAAGAAAATGTATCCTTCCTTGTGCACAAATATTTACTTACTCCTCTCAAGCCTAATCTCATATTCTGTGTATATATTTCAAATATATGCACACTTTATCACTGCTTTACAAGATGGTATCTTTTTTCTCATGTGAAAATCTAGGTGATATACTAGGAACCAGTAACACCAGTCTCAAAATATTAAGGTAACATTATCATTTGCAAATATCTTAGGCAAAATAGTCAATTGGACAAAATCCAAAGTAATAAATTGGGGCAAGTTCAGTCAGGACCCTGTGCATGAGCATGAATCAGAATACTGTGCACGGCGCGGGGAGTGCATAGCAGAAGTTTTACATCGCTAACATGCTCCCCCAAAACACACAGGTCCTCCAGAAATGGTGGTGGTTTGTTCTGGAACATGATTTACATATTTTTTTGAATAGATGCAATTGACTTGGCATTGGCCCCCTTCACTCTCCACAGACTGTTCCATCTCCTGACAGGATTCATTCCTGGCCAAAATGGGTGTATGATAATGTTGTTTTTTTAGCATATGTATTGGGTTGTGTTCATTGTGGGGCCATTCATGGAGGCAAAATTTAGCTCCTTGTCAAAAAGCTGTACATCAAATTTAAATGCTCTGTTTATTATTTATATTTATAAAAATCCATTCAATACTCAGAGCTACTACAAAAAATTAATGGTAGAATTTAGAGTAAGTTATGGGCATCTCCAATCCCATATAAAAAAACAAAACAGAATTTATAATTAAAAAAAGACATTCATATTGAAATGAAAACATAAAAATATAACTGATATAGAAATTAAATGAATTTAGTTTATTATCGGTATTACAGTAGCATATTGAAACTCGGTCAAAGGTAAGGTCCTTCTTGTGCTAGGCTCTGTATGACTAAAAAAAAGATGGTCCCTGTCCCAAAAAGCTCACAATCTAGGTTTAAGACAGAAGAAACAAACTGATAGGCAGGAAGAGAGTGGGAGGACAAGGTAATAGTAAAATGAGCATATTTTGCACAGTAGGCAGTGAGTTTAGTCTATCATCTGCCTACCATAAGCAGCTAGTAGTGCTTTTTTAAGTTTTTGTGACAGAGGTACTTGGAGGACAAGGTGGTGGCTCTGCAGATTATGACAGGTTTTCCTCCCATATATAAAGTGATATAAAAGAAAGTGTACAGGTGGTTTTGGGAGAAGAGGACCATCTTTGACAGTTCAGATTACATGGTATAGTTAAAGATAACTTTGGCTCCGTAATAATCCACCACAAGAACATGTTAAGAGTTAGACCCTCTATAACCCTTTGGGAACAGTGCAGGAAAGATGACTGTTGCTAGAACAGAATTTCCCTGTAGATTCAGTAAGCCAGTAGTTGACAGCAGCTGCTAGCCTGCATGCTCTCATCCTCCAGTTGTGAGGGTGGAACCTATCTCCCACCTCTACAACATGGGGTTGCAATGGGAGAATATCCCCACCCCCTTATGCCAACTCTGGGTATGTGATGGGTTGTGGATATGAGAGACCCTACAACTTCTTTCCCTCAATGATAAAAATGAGAAGAGAGAGAATGTTTTAACAAACGTTACTGTAAACAGGAATCAAAGTTTAAATGCAGGCTCATTAACTTTCAGCACCACAATGCTGCCTAGTTATTCTGCCCCTCTACGAGGTGTATTTACACAGAGTAACAGGAAGTTATGGCCAGGCCCTCATATGTCAGAAGACCTATGCAAGCCAGCCATGCTAGCAGTTGCTATAAGCATATTCAGGGAACGCTGCTGAAACAGAACTTCTGTGATTGTATTCACTACTAATGTTACAAAAGTGATTTACTTTTGCTGTATTTTAAATTACTATAAATTATAGCCAGTTATGGAAATAAAACCTAGCAATCCAATAAAACAGTTCTCATGGAAGGTATGGTATGGGACTGTACATCAGTTTATTCTAGCGAATAAACCTAGGACATAATAGGAATAAAGAAAATCTATCTGACAAACTTATATCCATGTTTACAAAGAGTTTTAGAAACATGTTTTTTATAGTCAAACTCTTGCATGAATGATTAGGAACTATAATGTACTAACTACATTCAGGTTAATAAAGAGAGAATTCTAAAGGAAACAGAATTAGTAGTAGGGTTTGGAATGCCGATAACTACATGGTTTCTTCTGTGCAGTGAAGCTTCCTTTCAATTCTGTCATTGATTATATTTCTTTTAGAATTCTTTCCCAGAATTTACATAAATCAGTCAATTCCTAGAACATATTGTGATAATCTTCCATGTAAATTTTACATTTCTAACAAACCACTGAGCTATCCCTGAGTTCTGAGTGATACTTTAAAGCTAAAATGAACATTTGAGTAAGAGTCCTGTGCTTAAATTTATGTCTCAATAATAAATAAAATAAAAGCATACTTCCAGACTGGAATCAGAAAATACCACCCACTGTTCAAGGACAGATTGTGATATAAATGGAAAATGAATTGAATGAGACTCTAACATTAGACTTATAAGACAACATACATGGAAACAATTTGTAGATGACATCAGCTAAGATTCTGATAGGATCCCCCTCCTTTCCTTTAAACTAACATGTAACAAATATAAATTAAATATATTATTCCCACACAAAACCCTCCTATGTGGTGGTGATGAGATTTCAGACATATATCAGTACTTTGAATTTCAATAATTTTTTAAATTAAAAAAAAAATTAAGATTAAATTTACAAGAAACACCAAATTTTGAAAGCCTTGAAATTCAAAGTTAAGATAGGTTTCAGAGTAGCAGCGTGTTAGTCTGTATCCGCAAAAAGAACAGGAGTACTTGTGGCAGCTTAGAGACTAACAAATTTATTTGAGCATAAGCTTTCATGGGCTACAGCCCACTTCTTCGGTTGCATCGTTAAGATAGTCGAACTAGCTAAGTGTTCTGTAATTGGTGTTAATTTTGTATGTTTCTGATACTAAAAGTGATGACTTGTCATCACACTAACTTTTGTTTTTAATGTAAATACTTTAATATAATGATCTGTGTCTAAAGAGACTTAGATTAATAGCTGCCAAACAGATAGAGGCCTGATGTTACGAGGTTCTCAGTGCCTTCTGTACTTTGAAGGATTGGGACCTTAAGAACAAGTGGGGAAAAATTGCCTTCAGCGTTCTATTTATCTAATGAGGAATTTGTAAAATTATGTTGTGTGTATTGTGTATAACACTTAAGGTGGTAAAGTGGCACTGTGGGCTGGATTGTAACTACAATCTGGCCTAAGAGACACTGTGTAGTTGCACTGCCCCAGGAGTAAAGCAGGAACGGGACACAGATCAACAAAGGGACGTAGGCACCTAAACCCCAGATTTAGGTGCCACTGCAATCCATAAAACCCTAGTTTAGCTGCCACCTAACTCCGTAGGTTCCTAAATGCACTCAGTGCCTAAATTTTGGCTGTAACAGTTTCCTAAGCACCTAAGAGGCTGCCTTTGGGCATGTGCACTGTTGCTTCAGGCAGGCACTCAGGCATCTATCTCATAAGCCACAGCACAAACATCAAAGCAGGTGAAGACAGGTATTGCCCTGCTTATCTGGCATGTGGGGCTCAGTCTAATAGGCCTTGCTCTGAGCATTCCACACAACATAGGTGGGGATGGGTGGGATGGGGAGAGGAGGCCTCCCTTATACATTTAGACCAGCGATTGGGAAACTCACCTGGAAGTGGGAGCAGGGCCGGTGCAACCATTTAGGCGACTGCGATTTGGGGGGCGCCATTTTCTTCGGCAGTGACCGTGGTGGCCGGATCTTCGGCTGCCCTGGTCGCTGCTGGCATTTAGGCGGAGGGGGCTGGGGCAGTGGAGCGCGGGGAGGGCCGCCTGCAGCAAGGGGGGGGGGGCAGCACGCAGGGGAACTCCCCGCCCCAGCTCACCCATGCCCCACCTCCTCCCCGAGCACGCCGTGGCTGCTTCACTTCTCCCGCCTCCCAGGCTTGCGGCGCCTAAGCTGATTGGCTCCACAAGCCTGGGAGGTGGGAGAAGTGAAGCAGACACGGCATGCTCGGGGAGGAGGCAGGGCAGGGGTGAGCTGGGGGGGGTTTGCCTCAGGATGAGGGGTGGGGAGCTGCCGCGGGGGGGGGGGGGGGCGCCTCAGGGCGGGGGTTCGGGGACGGGGCGCAAGGTGGAAGTTTCGCCTAGGGCGCGAAACATCCTTCCACCGGGCCCTGAGTGGGAGACCTCAGTTTAATTCCCCCCTTTGCCTGTTGAGAGATCTACCTCAGAATACTCCTCAATCTCTTATTCAAGCATTTCCACTTTGTAGAAATAAATATTAATTGGATCAGAGAGCAAGTGAATGGCTCTATAGTGCAGTGGTTAAGGCACGTACCTGAGAGGTGGGAAACCCCTATTCAAATCCCTTCTCATCAGACAGAGAGGGGGAATTACTGGCCTAATTCTGCTCCCATTGATGTCAATGGGACTTTTGCCATCTTATGCATATATTTATGGTGTGGAACTATAAAGTGCATATCTGTAAGTTTTAGATGTTATTAGTGAGTGATAGAACTGTAGTTGAATCATACCGATCTTCCTTTAAAAGTGGCCATAAAACTCTGAACACCCATAATATCATATTTTGAGTGAGTAAGAGAATACAAACCTTGTTTAAACTTTATTTTTTATTGTAAATCAGTTCCATCTGGTAAGCTTTAAAGTAATCTTTTCTGTATGATTTATAACCTAGTAGATAAAGATTGCTAAATTGTCTTGTTTTCAAAAATAAAAAAAGGGCATCCGGTCATAAGATGTCCACATTTATTTTTAATGTTGTTGAATGCTGATGGATACATGCTGAGTGGCTTCTGTGTTTGCTAAGGTCTTTGCAATCAGTTATCTATGAGGCCCACTTTCTGTATGTTGATGCCAGCATAAGACCTTTTCAGCAGAGGAATGTTAACATCCTCTGAAGTGGTCTTGTGTCTCTTTTATATCTATATGTATTTTAGAGTATCATGGACTCACAGTGCATGTGGAACACCTCAACTAATTTTTTTTTTTAAAAAGAACTGCTTGGTTAAGCAGGACCTTTACAAACTGATGTTAGCCTAAATGTTACCTAACTTTGACCTGATTAGACCATGCTGTCAGAATCCAAGGTGTATTTTATACCTGATTTGCCTGAAGATCTCCAAGGAAGTTGCTGTAAGGTGGGGTAAGTAAAAATCGTAAACCAGAAAAATCAAGCGTAAGGCCAAGAGCCTTTGCTCCTTTTAGGTCAACAGGCTATCTGAGGGAAGACTGATGTTCCAGAACTCCAAGATTTCACCTCTGAGGAAGGAAATCACACCACCAATTAACAGTTGACGAGTCTTCCTGTACCTGAAAGTCTACTGGTACTGTGCCAGCAACATTATCCTCTGGCTTCTCATCTGCAATTCTAGCTTCTATGTCAGAAAAATCCAGAAGATTGTGAGATCTTAAGAGTTCACAAACACCATTCTCTTAAGTATTTAATATTTTTCCCCCTTTTTGTTTTTATTTGCTGGGGAAAGTTCCAGCCTTTTATTTATTTATTTTTTTTTTTTTAATTTTGTGTGCATGAGCACCTGTAAAATCCACACACAGAAGGCATCAGAAAGAAAACTCATTAGGTTTAAAGAACTCTAAACTTTGCCTCAGAAAAATACCTATGTTCTGTATTCTGTGTAAGTGTCCTAAGAAACTTAAAATTTCCAGTTGTAAACTGTTAATCAGAAGTTTGACAACTCCTACTTATCAGAATGTTCTATTAAGGCCTCTTATCTGTTGTTGGAGGTGGGAAGTAAGGGGTTATCCACCACGTAAGAATTGAAACATAAATTTAATTGGTTTTGAGATTGTGGTGTAGACGTTAAACAATAATTTGGTTTCAGTATAAAATATTCATCTAAGTCTAAATTAATATTTCATTGCCTCTGGTAAAACTCTTTAGTTGGGGGTTTGTAACTAAACAGACAGCTAACCTCCTTAAAATACTTCTTAGGACTTATCAGGTTTGATTATTTGTTGTATCAATCTGATGATATAAGTAATCTGAAAATTTGATTTTAATCCAATATTACTAATTTATTTATTTGATCTTGATTTGATAATAGTATTGCTTAGTTTATTTTAGTAATATTGATGGGAGTTTAGTTTTATTGATATACTTCCTTGATTTTATTTTTTTGTTAAATTTACAAAGATGTATAAAAAGGATACTGAATCATATTTCTTATAATAAGTGACATGGGCCAGAAGCATCGAGAATCCGTATAGATATCAGCATGTCCACGTAGGAGTCTAACGAGCACCCTCTTAATTATCCTTTGGGTTTACATTTTTTTTTAATTCTTACAACAGTTGATAAGCAGCTTTAGTTAGAGAATCTCAAACCACTTTGCAAACAATAGTTAAGTCTCAACATCTCTGCAAGATCATTATTATATTGATTTTATAGACAAACTGAGGTATTAAATTAGTAATTAAGAAGTATTTGTAACTTTTTCTGATACTGGGATCTTAAAAATGCTTATATGCCTAGATATAAAGGTATTAACTTCAAAGGGCCTACTCATGTGCTTAAAGAGAATCATATGTTTGTTTATAGGCCAAAAATCAAATAAGTTTATCAGTGGAGATTAGTTAAAAATCAAACTCATTTGAGTTCTGTGAGTTCATAAGAAATGCTGAAAATATATTTAAAAAAAAAATACCCAGAGCCTTCATGTTATTAGGCCAAGGAAAAACCGGAGTGCTTTAACGACCATGAATTCCTAACTTGTTAATATTTTATTTACAGTTTGGTGATAAATGGAGGACCACCTGCAGTTCCAACCTATACTAAAGGTATATAATGTATTTAACTTACTTCACAGATGAATTAATTAATTAGCTATCAACACATCCCAAGAATGGGGATCTGCAGAAACACTCCTCAAAAGACAATTAACTTTTTTCTTAGTCATACATTTAACTTATTTTAGAAATTACCTCCATAATGAGGCTACATGTACTATATGCCATTTCCTAACTTTTGAAACTGTGGGCAGATGACTAGTTAGAATTCTCAATTTTTTTAATTTAGCTAATTAGTTAGTATAGGTAAATGTAAGGAGCATATAAAAGTTTCTGTTACAAATGTAAAATTCTTACTATTTGTCATGGTTGGCCTCAACTTTATGGTCTTCTCTTTTTTAAAAAGCCACAAATCTGCTAGGTCACAGTGTTCAAGGACATATACTCAATAGTCTGCTGATGATATAAATGTAAAATAAATTACACTATTTTTATTTTGCAGAGAGATCACGAAGTAGTAGTAGTAGAAGACAATTCAAAGCTAAATATCATCCAAAGGACTCTCTTCTTTTAATGCCTATATCTGCTCACTTAATGGGAAAACTCAGAACTACAGACAAACCCCGTAGCCGGACCAGTGGACTTCAATCATTTGCACATGCAACTTCCGACATCACAAAAGTGTCAAGACCAAGAATTTTTAATGTCAGCAAGCTCCGGCTTAATTCACCAGGAAAGAAAGCTTGAGTCCAGTGCAAACAATGTAGCAGATAAGTATTTGTATCCATGCAATATCCTGTAGGTTTGGGAATAGTCTTTCGGAACAGAATTTCTTGATGCCAGTTGCTAATACACAGACGCCTAATTTTGGAAACCTGAACTCTTTTCACAAGAGAATTGTGTGTGGGATGGAAGGAGGCGGTCTGTCTGTGAAGAATTAAATTTACTGCAGTAGTAAAGAATAAATGCATTGAAAATAATTTCAAATTCATCACTCATGGGCATCAATGAAGGCTATTGTGTGCAGGTTGTTTTATATTTTGGTGAATTTAAGCTTCTATTTCTAATCAGACAATGCCTTCTGTTACTAGATACAAGAGCTGCAAAATAGCTGCTACACATACTTGCATCTTCTATCTTCAGATAGGCACTCTCAGACTAATCTATATCCACTCTTATGGGTACATTTTTAAAATGTTGTGCCGAGTTTTAAGATCAATGGACTCATGTAGCCAAAATCTTGAAGTGCTATGAAAATTTGCCTCTATAAAACGTTGTTCTGTGTTACAAAAGGATATTTGAGTATATAGTTAATAATAATTAAGGCTGATAGTTTTTATTTATCTAGAGATCTTTAACTGAGTGCTTTCCAAAGGTAATGATTGCACTATTAAATTATTCCTATTTTACACATGGGAAAAATAAGGGACATAAGTCTAAGGTCATGCAAGGAGTCAATGGCATATAAGAATAGAATAACTCTCCTGACTTCCAGCTCCCTGTTTTAACTACTAAATAGCACAGCTGCCCATAAGGGTGCTTACATTGGTCAGATATGTCTTAGTAAGAGAAGACTAGGAAACATAAATATTTTAATAATAGCCATGAACAATAATTCCCAAACTGGATGTGTTATAAGTTGATAGTTGCAAGTTCATTTAGGGAGACTTCTAGACTTGGTACCTTGATGGCAACTTCTCCAACTTGTTCTGAGATATCAATTCCAAGAGAAGCTCTATAATATAACAAGCACTGTATTATTTATTTTTTAACAAACGATTTTTTATAATTACGGTAATAAAGTTACACATCTACTCAACTATGAAGCTACCTATTTAAAGTATTCAGCATTATGAGAGAGTATTTGGTGCTTGACTCTTGTGAGCTTTATACAGACAATGAAGATTTGTAAATCTATACAGCCCCTTCTATATCTTATTTTGTCCAACTTCCCTTTTATGAAAGAGTTTCCTTGTTCATAGCATGATGATGTACACGAGTTCCACCTAACCCATAATGTTTTTATAGCATTCCCCTTCACCAGTGACAGGGAGTAAAGTATTGCAGGTTCTTTCCTTCCATATGAATAGCTCAGTACTGTCTACGAAGTGTCTCAACACAAATGATCTGCCCAGAACAAGAAACATGTTATCTCCAGCCCAGAAATGTAATCTCTCTGCATTTAGGCTTTTATCTCTCACCTCATATTTGAAACATGAAATGTGAGTCCTTTCAAAAGTCAGTCTTTTTGTTAGCAAAATGAACCAAACCTCAGCCCAAGAAATTAAAGGGACAGCACTGTTACTGAAGTCAATGAGAATTGTCCCTGCTTATGTCAGGGGTAAGTGTTACACCAGGGGTGAAATCCTGGTTCCACTGAAGACAATGGCAGAACTTCCATAGATATCAATGGGCTCAGAATTAACCCATATATGTGCTGCAAATAATAAAGCTGACCTGTCCAGTCACGGGAGGACTACCCCAGGGTAGAGGGATCCCACAGTTGTGTAGAGCTGGCATAGAAGTTCCTCTACCAACTCCTTCCTGCAGCCAGCACAGGAAAAAAGGAGCATGGACTTTCCTTATACCCTGAGTATCCCTGACTGCTGAAGTGGCCCCAATGTGCTTCGAATGGGGGAGAAAAGCAAATTCCTTCTAAAGGAGAAATATTTTCTTAGCTTCCCTCCCAAGGGTATCTCCTCTAACTGAAGTGAGGAATTTTGAATATAAAACACTGCAAACATCTTAAACAAGAAGGGTTTCAACTAGTTTCAATTTAAAATTTTTGACTGAATGAGATTTAAGAAAAAAGCAAGTGGCATAATAATAGCTCCTGCCAGACAAATAAATTTTCAAGATATGGTTAATCTCGTTTAAAATAGGCTGAATATACAGTTGGAAGGGAAATGAGCAACTGGCCAAAGGTATTTGACAGCTAGCCAGAGAATAATCAAGGTCAAAAGAAATAAGAAACACAACAACTTGTGAACAAATGGCTATAAGTATGGGTGAGGGTCTAGTAAAGATACTGAATATCCAATATAAAGGAGAACAGCAGCTGGAAAACACAAATTCATAGTGTTAAGAAAGGGAAAAAAACAGGCCAGGTCAAATCATATCAAATTTATTAGCATTACTGAACCAGCTTGTCTGCCCTGACTTTCTGGAGAGAGAAAACAGCTACTGAGGCAAACTAGAAGGGCTCAAGTTACTTACAGCCGCTTCCAAGAGTTTGTTGTTTCTATCCCTACCTCCTAGTTGAAGAGATTACCCTACAGTCTGAACTGGAACCTGGAACATAGCAGAAGAGATGAACTCTGGCTATGGTGGTGGTTGTTTTCCCTCCAGAAAGTTGCTTTTCTTTTTCACTTTGATGCTAGTTGAGATTTCGCAGTTTGCATCCCATTGCTAACACTTGTGAATGCAAGATATAGCAGAAGTTCACAAGAGTATTTTCCTGTGCAATTTATCTGTTCTGTGGGATTGCAGCAAAATAAGGTATCGTTATTTTTTAATGAATGAAGCCTTACATAAGTACTCTCTGGAGCATGACATTCCAACATTTTTGTTCTATGGGAAAACTGCAAATCTGTGTTTTCTGAGAAGTTCCCAAAATGTCTGTTTTTATTGAGGAAAGGGGAAAAGATGAACACCTATTTTATAATAATACAGATCACAATTAGCATTTTAAAAATAGGGAACCTCCAGAGTTTCCCAAACACTTTGCTTCAATTCAACCCCACTTCCATTCCTTACAAAACCTACATAAGCTCATAAAACAGGCCACGCCATGGATACTAATGTCTGTAAAGTGCAGTAGAGGTATTTTATATTATCAGACTTTTCTATATCAAATGTTATTTTATTAAAGGGATTCTGGTTAAGAAGCAGTGTTTTAACTTTGTCTAAAGACCTGGGGCCAGACTGATGCACAGTGTGGCTTTGCTGAGAGGGTGTCTACTGCTGCCATCCCTCAGGGTTCCCATCAGGATGCTGGGGAGTAGCCTTTTTTTGTTTGTTTTTTTTAATGGCTCAGGCTTGTCAGCATCCCCACTGGAAGAGGCAGCTGAGAGGTCAACATATCCTTCACATGCCTTCTGTCCAATTTTGGAAAAGTGCTGGCCTGTCTCCAGCTCCTTAGAGCAAAATAGGTTGGGACTGCTGTGTGCCACTGCAGCCTCCACCAACAGATATTCCATCTCAGGAATGTAAACCCAATCTGAATTTAGCACTGGATGGCTGATCATGAACAGGCAGCAGGGTTCAGTGCATAGGACAGTTCAGAGACAGAATGCCTGAGTTCTAGTTCTATTCCTGGCTCTGCCACCAATTAATTGAATGACCATGCAAGTTGCTTAACCTCTTCGTGTCTGAATTTCCCCATATTACAATAGGAATAATGATATTTATCCAACTTCATAATGTGCTTTGAGATCTATGCCCAAAAAGGGGTAAATAAGTATTAAGTATTATTTGTATCTTATATAATTGTAGTGAAAAGTTACTGATATTTAAAAAGCACAACTGGATCACAAGAAGTTTCACATAATAAAATCTGATTGTGTAACTGAAGGAGGCTTAAATTAAAATGACTGAAGGAAGTTAAAGTTCAATGTGACCGTACGAGAAAATGGATTGGTAGGAGCTGTGCCACTTACTTTGGTTCATAGCGTATGCCATCTGTGCTATGTAACACACCTAAGCCTGCACGCATCCTTTCAATGCCATTCCTAAATAGAGAACATAAATGTAAAATGCAGTTCATACTTAACGTACAAATGTGTCTTTTCGTTTGGATGACACATGGCTTAACCACAATAAGCAGAAATTCTTACACAATTATGGCAACTGGTTTTTCACGTTGTACCACTGCTTTACAGAACATTTAAAAAACAACAACATAGAAACACAGTCTTTGCTCACCAGGCAATCATAACACCATTGTCAGTACAGAGTCTGGGAGGAGGACACAGCAAATTGAAGTTAGTTGCATCTGTTACAATTTGCAGAGCTCTTCGGATATACTGATTACTTGCAACTCCTCCTGATACAACCTGACAACAATTTTAAAAAGACAGGCAAAAGTCATTCAAAAGGTAAACAAATAAGGAACAGCTGATAGTGCTGCATCAACAAAAAGCTTGATGAAGATATTGAAGAAAATTCATGAGAAAGGCCATACTGGGTCAGTCCAATGATCCATCTAGCCCACTATCCTATCTTCGGACAGTGGCCAATGTCAGATGCTGCAGAGAGAATTAACAGAATGGATAATCACCATCCCTTGTCATCTACTCCCAGCTTCTTGTAGTCAAGAGGCTAGGGACACCCAGAACATGGTGTTGCATCCCTGCCCATCCTGGCTAATAACCATTGATGGACCTATCCTCCATGAACTTATCTACATTTTTTTTTAACCCTGTTATGGTTGTTGCCTTTACAACATCCTCTGGCAAAGAGTTCCACAGGTTGACTGTGTGTTGTGTGAAGTAGTACTTCCTTTTGTTCATTTTAAACTTGCTGCCTATTAATTTCAGTGGGTGGTCCCTAGTTCTTGTGCTATGTGAAGAAGTAAATAACATTTCCTTATTCACTTTCTCCACACCAATCAAGATTGTATAGATCTCTATCATATTCCCCCCTTAGTCATCTCTTTTCCAAGGTGAAATGTCCTGGGGGAAGCTGTTCCATACCCCTAATTTCAAAGAGAATAAATAGGGAAATGAAGACCTAATAGAATAGAAAAGGATAAGAGAATTGGGTGTCTGTAGTCTTAGTAAGGGCTTGCGATTGATGCAGTGGCGTCAATTTATTGGGTCTGGTGAAGATGTGATAAGTTGATGGCAGAGTGCTCTCTCCTCCCCGAGAGGCAGAAGCTAAGCTGGTGAGAAAGCATATCCCACCAACATAGTGCACTGTAGATCCTGCATTAGGTCGATGTAAGCTACGTCGCTCGGGGGTAACTTACAAGCGGCAGTGTAGAGCAGGCCTAAAAGATTACTGAACAGATATTACTATCTATAAATACAGCACGTAAAGGATGTGTAAGTAGGGCAACTATCAAATATCAGGCATTACTGGGTGAAATTCTAGGGCCTCTGTTATGCAGGAGGTCAGACTAGATGATCATAATGGTCCCAGCTGGCCTTAATCACGTTATTCAAGTAGGACAGAACAAAAGTAATGGGTGTAAATTGCAACATGGCACATTTAAGTTATTAGAGAAAATGCTAAAAAGCAAGCCATGTAATCATCACTATATATTCAAGGCTAGACTTAATACCCATGTATTAGGGATGATTTAGCAATGGATTAGATTATCCACATGCAATGATTATTTCTATTAAATAGTGCACAGAGTTCTCAATCAGGATCAGTGCTCCTGTGTGCTGGGAATCTAATTAAAATGAGTCTATGAAATTATTTAATTTTTTAAATATATATATATATTTTAAGTGTCTTGTAAAAATGCTAGCTGTTAAAGATGACTTTCTGGTCCTATGTAGCAGGCAAAGACACCATCCTTAAAAAAAAAAAATCACATAATTCTAGGATCACACATCCAGAGTCAATTAAAAGTTGTCATCTTTTTATGCATCCAATAGTAGAAGTCCTTGAAAATTCTGCTTTCTGGGACATGTATGTCCTTGTACAGTGGAGAATATTATTGGAAGTTTTATTGAATTTGGCATATAACCATTTATTATGCTTAATTTAGACATTTTTCACTTATAATTAAGTTGCTATAATACATAGAAAGGTAAAAAGGTAAGTAATCTCCAAGGTTTTATAGCAACTACACTTTTTACCTTTAGAGTTAGTCCAAAAAATTCAAGTTTTTTAAATATTTCAAGAAAAAGGCCAAGGGGGGGCAGGGAAGCAGAGGAGAACTTTCATGAAAGAGTGTCCTATTTTCTAACAAGCTCTAGTTATCTTATTGAAGAGAGGTTAGTATAACTGAATAATATGAAAAAAATTGAACCACAAGTTATAAAATTAAGTTAATTAACAGACATCTTTTCTCATGTTCACAAAAATCTTTAAAAAATTTTCACTGTATTTCATAAAGCTTTAATCATCATTGAACAATTACAAGAACAGAAGTGCATGGCCTAGTAGCATTAACAGTGTGATGATTAAGAGAGATTATTTTTCCCCTCAATTTATTAAGACAAAATGTGAGAGAGTAACTATAAATGAAGAATTCTGAAACAGTACCCCTGCAAAACCCTGCAGCATACCACATTGGGCTGTCAGATTTCACAAATTTAGTAGAGTTGAATCATGTCAAGACTAGGAGAGGAAAGCTACAAGGAAAAGCAAGGTACTAAAGGAAGTAGTGCTGGCAATTCAATAGGTGCCACTCTCCCCTCTAAATCAATGCTTATTAAATGTCCCAGCATAGAACTACGGGAGGAGAGAAAGGGTACTGTTCTGCTGGAGGTACTCTCTTTTGGATGAGTAATTAAAAATCTCACGGTACTTTTTACAAGATAAGGTGTTAATCCTAGTGTCCTGGGCAAATTTAAACTTGGTTAATCATATTCTGTTTACCTATAAATTCCCCTTGAAATTTTAGCTTGATATATTATTCTCACTTCCTCTCCTAAACTGCTTTCTAGTATTGCTCTGTACAGTTGAAACAAATGATGTGTTTCACCCAGAGATGGCTGCATTTCAGTGGAGGATGATGCTATCCCTACATGTAGTTTTCATATCAGTTAGTTAACTTTATACAATGCTTTGAGATTGTTTGGGGTAAAAGATGTTAAAGTTGTGGCTAGATGTTCCTAATACATCTAAATATATACAAGAAAAATACAGACATGTAAGAAAACTTTAAAATTACTTTACCTTTAACAATGCACTTTTATTCACAGAACTACAATTCATAGAATATCAGGGTTGGAAGGGACCTCAGGAAGTCATCTAGTCCAACCCCCTGCTCAAAGCAGGACTACAACTGTACACTCTGTTGCAGCAGGATTTATTTATTTTTATATGTTCAACTAAATGTATCACATGCATTTATTTTAATGCTGGAGCAGCATTATCAGTGGAAATGTCAAGGACGGTGCTGATGCCTTGCTACACTTTCTCCTGGTGCTGTTACATGTATTCAAATGTATGATAGCATGTACCCCTTGACATGCATAGTAAAGTTATATGTACTTACCAAAGTTGCATTTGTTTGTGATAAGATGCCACTTTTTATGCAGAATAGAATAGCCCGGTGTGTTCGCTGGACAATATGAAGTGCTACTGCATGCTGTACTGCAGCAGCAATATCTGTAACACAGGACAGGAGGTGTCCCTCCTGTAAACCTGCAGAAATGGTGAGCAAAAGAGGTTTTTGCAAATATAACCGCAGGTCAGGTGTACAATTCGTATGTATCTTACTTTGAAAAATACCTTCTTCCTTTTCTTTTTGCATAATTATTCTAGTGGCATTGAAGCAAAGTCCGGAAAAGGAAAAATTGCAGTTACGATGATGTCGCATGGGAGCTCTGAGTTCGTAATGCAGCCTGTTTCCCTGTTGGGCCAAGTGCTCTATAGCTTTCCCACCACTCATTCTGCAGCACTCTGGGTGCTTTGTTAGAGAGAGTCTTCTTGCTACCTAGAAAAAGAGAAAAGAATCTAATTATGCTAACAATAGACTGGGAAAGAAGAATTGGGGAAAAATAGGGCGAAATTAATCCCTGATGTAACTGCACTGCTCCATTATAACTCCAGTCAATGGAGTTACACTAAGGATGAATTTGGCCCAGAGTTTATATATTGTGAACTAGGTGCTATGATGAAAGTACCAATGATAGATGCTACAGCTAACGTTAGAGGGCTTTTAACATCAAATCCAATTTTATAATAAACTGGGTGAATATGAGGATCCTCAAACTTTGCAAGAAACACGAAGAATCTAATTCTTATTCTGTTTGAAATGGACACTCACAGGTATATTAGACTGCCAAGTTAACACTAATAGAAAGGATTTCAAAAAATTTTAAATTTTTGTTTTGTTTTAAAAATTTCCTTGCAAACCTGTGCTATTTCCTGAGAATGAATAAGAAACAGAAACTGGCCAGCTTAAGTTTATTTATTCAGTGACCAACACAATATAACTTGTGAAACATAAACTAGACTTTTCAAACTCTCTCAGGCACAATTAGTAACATAAGTAAGGACATTTAAAAAAAAATCAAACATGATTTTAAACAATAGCATCCTTTTAAATATCACTGTTAGTCTTAGTCAGATTCACTTGTACTGCATATATTGTTGAACTTTCTATGTCCAGCCTCAATGTAGGCTGGCCATCCAGGTTATGGCTACCTGCCTGCTGAAAACAACTAGTGCCAACTAAAGAAATAAAATGAATAGATTTTAGTAGCCGCTGAGCCCATGAAATCTCTAGTACACCTCTACCACGATATAACGCGACCCGATATAACACAAATTCAGATATAAGGCGGTAAAGCAGCGCTCCGGCGGATCAAAGCAAGTTCAATATAATGCGGTTTCACCTATAACGTGGTAAGATTTTTTGGCTCAGCGTTATATCGAGGTAGAGGTGTATTTCAAATTGGAGGAAAAAATTAAAGTTTATAGTGTATTGTACTGTTTTTTTTATGTTGACCGTAGGTGATATTCTAGAAAGCATACTGGCTAACTTGTTCCAACCTCTGTGGTTACAATGAAAATTCACAGAGTTTAAATATACACCTGCCAAATCAGATCCTTCCTTTAACAATGCCCATTTTATAAGCAGGGAATATTTAAAAATTAATTTATTCAGATTTATTTAACGTATCCATCTAGGGTCTGTGCACAAATATAAAAATTTGCTAATAAAAGACAGAGAGTAGGACTGGTCTACACAAGTTATTAACCTTACCTGTTACTGGATTCCACTGTTTTTCCACTGCTGGAAAGAACATTAGCTGCTCTAAAGCTTACACAAATTCTTACCCAAGGCAATGCCAGAATCCCAGTTTCCTAAAGAATACATACCTCTACTTTTGCTACTATAAGAAACAAACTATGATGTAAATAATACAACAAATGTAAGCACTTGTATAAAATGCATAATTGAATCACTACTGAAATATTACCTTGTCGAGCATGTCTCCTGGTGCTATATCAATTGACTGTCCAAGCAGAAGAAAATCTGAAACTCCTTGTGCTACTACCAGGATACAGTGGCCTCCAGAGATTAAAAGAACTAAGAAAGGAAATTCCACTTGGTTTATCAGCCTAATTGTAAGTGCATGTGCCTCCATGTGATGGATGGGGATGAAAGGTTTTTTATACTTGTCCACCAATTTTAAACTATATTCTAATCCCACTCCGAGACTTAAAGCGAGTCCTGGCTTTACAGTAGTTGCAACAGCAGAGAGCTCATCGAGAGAGATTCCACTGACGTAGAGTGTTTCTTTTACTATTCGCTCAATATTTTCCCTGTGAAGTTGCTGTGCCACTGGAGGAATAATCCCACCTGTTCTAATTAGAAACAAAGAATTATGAAGTGTCCATATTTTATGAGAGAGACAGAATCATAGAAATGAGAGATGGAAAAGACTTGGTAGTCCTGCCACGTCATGACTGTTCTCTACAGTATAGTCTCAAATGCTTTGTCTAGTCCTATTTAAAATGCCCCATGCAGTGAAGATTACCATCACTTCCAATGGAAGGCTATACAAGGATTCAACTTGCTCTTGCTTAGTTTATGCCCCATTTGAATTTAGCCCTAGGCTGTGCCAAGACAATTTATAGGAGTTGGTATCTGCAACCCCTCTCTGTCATCAGGAATTTAGCAAGGAATGTCCATTTTCTAATTTACCTTTGTCCAAAACTGGAGACAAATAACATACTCTTCAGGATTGGTGGGTGAGGGGAATTTTACCAAATTTGATCATCAGAACCAATTCATATTTCTTAAGACTTAAGAACCTGCCCCTTGATAGAATATGACAAATATAAATGACACTCGCATTAGTAATCATATTAAACTACAAGTGCAGTTTAGAAAATAAAGCACCCATGATAATGTCTACTTACTTTAAATGGACTTCATTTTGAGAATGTAAAGCTTCTCCTAAGATTTTGCCAGTATCATCCACCACAGCAGCTGCTGTATCATCACAACTAGTTTCAATTCCCAGAACTAATTTAGTGGGATAGTATTTGACAGAGTTAAAGAAAATGCTTCTTAAACACACAGACCGGCCATGTTTAACTGATTTTGAAGTGCGTCTGGTTACACAGCTTATTGCTAAAATCTTCTGCACAGAGGCATGCCTAGAAAAGAACTGTACAGATACCATCCTCAGAATTCAAATTCCACAAAAGTAATTTAGTCAGGCCAAGTCATATTAGTAACAAGTAATTTTAAAAGCAGTGGCCAAATTCATGCAAACTGTCACTTCAAAGTTAATGCAATTACACCAATAATGACTTTAATGGGTTCATGTTTAGGAAAATGGGAAGAGACTAAAAATTCTGTTATTCCATCGTTTATTATACCCACTAGAGGGCTGAGTGAACAGGCTTAGCTGATACCGGAATATCTTTTCCCTTATATTAAGCAGAGGTTCTTACAATGAGATCTAACAATTAGTCATCATATATAGGGCCTAATTCTCTTCTCACCCAGGTTTTACCCCAGAGTACTTCTATTGATTCATGATTTACACTGGTATAAGTCCCAAGGAGAAACAGACCCAGTCTCCTGCTCCCTTCAGTGAGCTCCACCATTCATGAGCAATAAGAATGTATATTTGTGGCAATAAAAACTTCATCATGCCCTATAAACCATTACATATATTCTCTCTCTCCTTTTGCATATCTATAGAGGGATACATAACAACATGCTGGGCTAGATCCTTGGAGCTAGTAGCAAAACACTTCTTTTACACTGACCAATCTTTTTTTATGATAGCAAAATTGTATTTTTTTTCCACACAATCTTCCTAATTCAAACCAGCTGAGCTGTTTTTGTGCAGACTTTCCCAAAATATTCACTATTCGGCTTAGAACAAATGTGCCAAATTTCAGCCCTAAAGATATGTTTTGATAGGCCTCTGAAAATGACCCCTTAGGATGAAAATCCCCATGCTACCTTAACTTTAGGCAGTGCTCCATCAAAAGTATATTTTGGAGCATGCCTTAGGTACCTAGGCCCGATCCTCCAAGGTATTTCAGAGCTTAATACACATCGACTTCAATAGGAATCCAACTCCTAAACATCTTTTAGGATCTGGGCCACAGTCGTCCTCTGACTCAATTTTTCTCCCAGTACTAGGACAGTTGCTGATCATGACGTAGTATTTCAACAAGGATCAATATTAGCGCCAGTAGCAGTAAGTGCCCAGCGCTCATGGTATTTTTAGTAATAGATCTTAGAACTGCTGCTGCATCTAACACTAGAAATACTTTGGGGTGGAGGACATGGGGGGAATTCCTGGTAGGGAAGGAAAGTGGTGGCGGGGAAAAAGAAACAAACGAGAAATGGAGAAAACGAAAGGAATTTTATAAAAAGAGAGAAGAAAAAAGAAAATGTGTCCCATTAGAGGGATTACATAGACAAGAAGCACTGTCCTCCAACTCAGGCCTCAAAAAGAGGTAGAAACAATAGGAGGACCTAACCACCTAAGGTAAGAAAAAAAATGTTTTTGGGTTTAATATGCTTCTAAAATGCTCTCCTGTCTATTTTCTCAGTAGTAAGACATGGTCCCATTTACCTGTGCTTTAACAACCTAATCTGAGTTACATTACAAAACACAAATGGTTTGTACAGTAGATTACAGTAAGTGACTAACAAAATGGATATTTCTTAAAGTGAACTGAACTCACTCTCCCTCTCTTTCTCTATATGAAAAGTTAATTGAAAAAAAAAAAAGCCAGTGCCAAAATATTTTTAGCAATTTAAAAAATGATTTTTTTTCCTCACTCTTTATAAAATAACCCCTTGGAAGCTTGAAAGTGTTACCTGTTCCCTTTCCCAGTTTTGCTTCTCCTTTGTGCATGCATACTGGTTTATTATTGGAGGGTTTCTCAAGAATGCTTTCTTATTATTCTACTGTACACAGAATTACATGGACTTAAAAAAATTGCAAGAAAATAAGCAGATCAAGTTTCAGGTCAAACAAACAGCAATGTACCTTTCATTTTCTAAAACAGTCAATTGTAGAGCTCAAAAAATTGACCTGAATAGGGTATCCCTTACTTTTTTACTATTACAAAGTACTGAACTAAAATGTGTTTTCTAAGAAATAAGAAAAAGAAAAGGAAATGTTTTCTTAATACTTAACATTTTGATAAGGGTTAGGAGGTCTGTGGTTACCTGCACCCAAAACATGTTTCAAAACAGATTTTGTTCAGTGTTTCCAACTCTTGGTCCCATGCTTTACACTTTTCTGTGAGAGAGACACAGAACACACAGTAAATCTCATAAAACTCTGCAATGCATAGACATTATGTATAGACAGGCAGATGTGCTTGGTTACACTCCTAAATTCTGAATTGTATAAGTAATACCTTACAGTTTATATGCCTGAATATTCCATTATTAGAAGGAACAAGACTTACCATAAATCACTGCAACTGTAAAAAGTATTCAAGCTTTCAGAAAGGTATTACTCCAGACAACAAAGAATCAAATAACTGGGCAATATCATACTAGCAAGCCAGTTACAAGAAGAGGAACAATGTAGTGGGAGAATGTATTTGTTTTATTTATTTAAAGTAGTCTCACCACAAACATTAAAAGAATAAACAATAGTATAACTTGTTTATAATTTATAAATACTTGTTTTATAAATTAGGGGATATGTGGCCACGGCGTCTGTGATTACATGGAATCAGGAGCCATGAATCCACAGAGGGTACAAAGGTGCCGTGGCTCCTTCTCCAGTCACAGGTCTGGCATAGTGGCTGAAGTGCTTTCCTCCACTCTGTCGATAAATGGGGGGAGAGGGTGAGAAAGAGGGAATTGTCCCTCCTCCACCACCCACACCCTCAGAGAACTGGTTCCTGTGTAATTCCCTGTGGTCCTGCTATCACTGAAATCAACGGGAAAACACCCAATGATTTCACAGTGAGTGGGATCAAAACACGTTTGTTACAGCACACCACAATGTAAAAACATTCCTTCTAAAATAACCATTTTTTCCTACACACCACTCCAGCCAATTTTTTTAATCAGTCCAACTCTTATTACACATGCTCTGAGAAATGCACTCGTGGATACTAATTTAAATCCAAACTAATCTGATTAGATTCTGAGCCTTTTAAAAAACAGGACAGTGACCCCTGATAACATTATTATCTGTGCTACTTTGAAGAGCATCCACTAACTATTCAAGGATACTCATTTTATTTTTGACATAATATGTCAAGCGCCCAGGCAGGGAAAATGAAGCATGACTGTAAAAAGAAAAGGGAAGCAATTGAGTTAAGATAACTGTACCAAAATAATCAATAGTATATTTTCATCCACAGATCTTGAAGTACTTCACTCATTATCCTTATTTTATAGATGGGGAATCTGAGATAGAAAGATATTAAGTGACTTGCCCAGTCATGGCACAACCAGAAACAAAATCCAGTTTTCTCAAGTAACAATCCCATCCCCTAGCTACTGGATCACACTGTTTCCCATTAAATGAAAGAGTGGGGGCAACAAAATGGCAAATGAAATTTAATGTGGATAAATGTAAAGTAATGCACATTGGAAAAAATAATCCCAACTATACATACAATATGATGGGGGCTAATTTAGCTACAACAAATCAGGAAAAAGATCTTGGAGTCATCGTGGATAGTTCTCTGAAGATGTCCACGCAGTGTGCAGAGGCAGTCAAAAAAGCAAACAGGATGTTAGGAATCAGTACGGCCGTTCTTATGATCCTCCAGACCCTATCTGCATGAGGGCCTTGGTTAGATAACTACATAGAGAAAACCCACCTTAAGATATCACGTGAGAAAAACAGCAGAAAAGGAGAACATGATAAGCAACTTATTATCATGTCGAATTTATGTAACACCATATCTGACCCTGGTACTTTATGGACAAATAAAATGACATATCCCTGCCCTGAAGAGATGACAATTAGATTTAATGCAACAAGATATGATTAAAAAACAAGGGGAGGAGAAAATCGGTATGGAAGGATGTGAGTTACCACAGGAATGTTATGCACACATCCTGTTAATTATCTCTGGAGATCTTAAAATTAATTTTCTCAACATATTACATCTTGTGATTAAAGTCCAGAATGAAGGGGAACTAAATCCTGAACAAAAGGAAGAGTGTATTTGATCTCCTCCCACTACTCTACTACAAGGTGTATTTCTGTGTTTTTTCTTATTCATGTTATGGAAATTGCTACTGCTGAGACAATACTTGTTGCAACATCAAGCAGTTGTTTTGTGTTATGTCACTAAATACTGAAGACATAACCTTTCCAGTACTAGATAAGAAGTTTTTTGAAAATCTACATCTATTTTGTTGGTAACTGGTTGGGACTAGTATTTCAATCCTGTTCCATCTTTAATTTCAATGAACAGGGCTATTCTGGGATTGAAAGTCCTTGCTTATTTAATTTTTGCTTCAGGGTTAAACTGTATCTTAACTATCTTCAATAACAGATCTTTTCTACTCTGGCAGTGAGGCTATTAAACTGGAGTTAGTGGCTGTACAACATTTTTTAGTATGGGGCTATTGAAAAAATGTGTCCCTGCCTCCCCCTAATCTACATAGATAACAAATAGGTTTGGGGAACTGATGGCCAATGTTACTGCTAACACAGATGTAAACAGACATACCTGGCGAATGATCCTTCTTTGCCGGGAGCACATTTCTAATGATGTACTCACTGGGAGGAGTTTTGTTTATTAGCTCTTTTAACATTTCTAGAGTTCTATGCTTAAGTGCACCTACTATGGTAGCAATCATATGGTGTGCAATGGCATGTTTAGATGTAGAAGGTTATTACACAGAGTTGGGCAACAGAACCAGACTGCGTGTAAATAAGTTTCATGGTTCTTTCTACACTCTTGACTGTTTAACCTCTCCAAATGAAATAATGACTGGACAGATAAAATCAGGTGGGTCAGTTTTGAATTAATAATGCAGAGCTGTAGGGCTTCCCCTTTATTGCTTTTAGAGTAGCAGCTGTGTTAGTCTGTATCCGCAAACAGAACAGGAGTACTTGTGGCACCTTATACACTAACAAATGTATTTGCGCATAAGCTTTCGTGGGCTACAGCCCACTTCTTTGGATGCATAGACTGGAACACACAGAAAGAAGATATTTATACAGACAGAGAACATGAAAAGGTGGAAGTAGCCATGCCAACTGTAAGAGGCATGGCTACTTCCACCTTTTCATGTTCTCTGTCTGTATAAATATAAATATCTTCTGTGTGTTCCAGTCTATGCATCCAAAGAAGTGGGCTGTAGCCCACGAAAGCTTATGCGCAAATACATTTGTTAGTGTATAAGGTGCCACAAGTACTCCTGTTCTTTTTATTGCTTTTGTATCTCAGTCCCTTTCTGGCTATTGCCTGACAGGGATAATGTGGCTCACAAATATTTTTGACAGGAAATCTGTTTTGCCATTGGTGAGGGCCAGGATGAATTAAATGGCATAATTTTTATAACGGAAGCAAAAAAAAAACCAAAGGCCTACAAGTGTTATATTTCCTCTGGTCTGCAAATTATTTAAATCAAACCTTGACTGGGGCACTAGAAGAGGAAGGTTGGTGTAACTGGCGTGAGACATGGGACTGTTTCGTGGCTGCATTCTTCAGAAAATAAATGGATAAAGGAATTTGTCTGTAAGTCGTACCCCGGTAGAGAGGAGAGTGGCACGGCAGTCGGGACAGGTGCAATGCTAGGGTTACTTCACCAGCAATTTCAATGAGATGCTCCTTAGAGAGAACTGACTATAAAGGGTGGGCAAGTCACGTAACCTCCGACAGTGCGGATGCAACGGGAGGGGGGCAGAACTTTCCACGCCGCCCCAGAGAAGAGCAGGGGCCGTGCTGCTGGCCCCAGGGAGCAGAGATGGAGCAAAGTCACCCAGCGCCAGAGGGGGAGGCCGCTGAAGGAATCTGACAGGCGGGCCAGACACCCCGGCCTCTCCCCTTCCAGCAACCGAGACCCGGCGGGCCTGACACACCCTCCCCCAGCGCCAGAGACGCCCCCGTCAGTCTCGGGCTAGATGAAAGTTCCGCCTCACTGGGCCCGGGCTTGATCCGTCTCCATCCCCCCACCCCCGACACGGAGACCCCTCCCCCCCTTACTTTTTGCCCTGCCCCTGCGACAAGCTTCAGCGGCGACTGCGGCTTCTGTCCCGCAAGGGTTAAAACCGGCCTCCCCGTAAGAACAAGCGGACGCGCTGTCGCTGCCCCGATTGAACAAGGCCCGGTCACGTGGCAAAGCTGGGCCAATGGAAAGGCGAAACATCCGCTGCGGGAGAGGCAGGGAACCGCTAGCTGGCGCCATCTTTGGTCCAGGCAACTAGAAGGAAAGACTAGGAGGCAAGTAGCCGCGGGCGCCATCTTTGTTAATCCCCGGGCAGCAACCGGCGCGCTCTGACAGCCGTCAGGGCGACTCCGCCTCTGGCCATGGCGGGGGCAGAGCGGGGCACTGGGAGACCGCACCGCGCTGCACAGGCCGGAACAGACACCGCTGCCAGGCCCCGGGGGTAGGGCTCCGCCTTCCTCCCCAGCCACACTGGCACCCCTGCCCCCTGCGGTGCTGCAGAGGCGGCGAGAGGGCCAGCACAGGACCCAGCGCCATACCCGGGGGGGCCTAAGGAGGAATGTTTTTGCCTTCCGCCCCCCACTTAATAATGAGCTCCCTTGAGCTGCTTGAGGCCTTAAGCCATTGCTTAGGCTGCTTCTAGCGAGTGCTGGCTCTGCTGGGCCTGTTCCGTGGTGCTCACCACTGCACCAGAGTCTGATCCCGTTCAGTTAGACTTGGTCCAGCTGCACTCACACGAGCACACCCATCCTCTGCTCTTCCAGAGGCTGCTGCCAGTCAGTGTAGCTTTCAGTGCCCTTTCTGCAGTTGTGCCCTCCGTCCACACACCCCTTTCAGACTGAGCCAGTAGGCCATGCAGCACTGATAGCAGAACACCTCAGAGCCTAAGTGAGCATGGACTGCCCTCCAACCATCCAAAGGGTACATCAGAGATGGTCCAGATTTATCCTGCCCCTGCTGAGGCTGTTAATCGTGTCCACTGCTCCAAAATGCCCAGCAGCAGCAAGCAATGATATTTGGCTGACTCTTCAAAGCTGGTTGTCCTTTAGGTTCTTTTGAATATTAATATGTCTCATTCCAAAAAACTACAATCCTTCATACCTACTCACTGTGCTGTGCCTTGGTTTCAGATTTATTTTCTGGATTTTATATTCAACACCAAGGAGGATATAATCCTTGCCTCAACAACTTGCACTTTAAACAAGATATAGAATATTATGTGCTGTGTGATCAAGATTACGGTTTCAAGTATAGCTTTTTATGTAAACTTAAAATTTGTTAGGTGACTGTTCTCCTAGTATTAGTCATGGGCTTTATGGCAGAAATGATTGAAAGAGGATTTTGCATAGAGAGGGTAACTGAAGAAATTTGAGTTTACAAAGGCTGTGAGAATTTACATTAGTTAGGTTAGTGCACATAGTCTGTACTTATGAATTTATTGTATTTTAAAAATACATTAAAAGAAAGTTAAAGTTGCAAAGTCAAACACTCAGAAGTTAGGAAATATCAGAGTTAAAGTTTCATGTGCAATCTTAGTTTTTCCCCCTTATGCATATCCATTACGATACAGTCCTCAGTACATCACCACATACTATTTTTTCCCACAAGGCCTCTGCCTCATTCAGTGCACAGGATGGAGATTGTACAAAGAATCATGTATAATAGTGAATGAGGCTATTTTCTGTAGAGCCTTGCCACACTTGTTGCAGAAGTTATCAAGCTTCAACCATTCAGGCTGAAATGCAAGGTTTTATAAAGGAAAGACCGATACCTGCAATAAGAATCTTATAACAGAGCGCAGGGTAACTTTAACTATAGGTATTGCTACTAGCTCTCCCTATTGTATATTGATACGCCAAAAGCTTCCAGATGACTTCCATCCATGTAATCAGTATTATACTTGTCCCTTACTTTCACGTTTGTGTGGTTTTTTGCATAGATATGGAAAGACTTACTGAGAGTTGAGATGGCACTTGAAGAATTAAAAAGGCTCCCAAGTAAGCTTTTTAATCCTTGACAACTCTGCCCCATTAAAGTATGTTTAATAATTTGGAAGTAGACTCAACACTAGTTGTTTTATTTTCTTCATGTGCTTATATGATCATTCAGTTGTACCCTACAATGTATGTGATGTAAAGAGACAAGACCCTCAACTGCTATCTGTAGAAATTACATGGGGAGAGGTACAGTGTGTGTGTTAATGTTTCCTCATTAACTGAATAGCTGGCTGGAGTAAAATGTACCATGTAACATGGTGTTTTGTTCTTACAGAGGAGATAAAGCCAGATGTGTATTTTGAACAACTTGTTTTATACTACAAAGAAATAAAACCATCATAGGGCAAATTATTTTAAATTCTGTAAGCCACGTAAGCCATTGGGGAAAAAAGTATCTGAGGAGAAAAGGAAAAAGTCTACTACAGTGATGTGTTGCACAATTATTGAAAAGGTTTTCCTATTCAATTCTAGGCAAGTTTTACATAGTGTTTCAAACACTAATCCTACGTTACTATCAACCATCTATTTACAAAAGCACATCACCAGTTGTAAATTTTTTGCTAAAGTGAACAAAAGTACAAAGTACAATGCTGATATGATTCCCAGTCTCAAAATCATTATCATTTATCCTATATATAAAACATTATTTTCAAAAACAAGACACTTTCAGAGAGCTAGGATAGCCCTATGATGCAAACTTGATTTTTGTAAAGTAGCCAGTTATCACTTTATGTTCATAATTATTAGTTTAACTTGAAGATTCATCAGTTCATATGAGCCATTCAGTTGCTACGAAGTTTCATAGCTCATTGCTGACAAACTACAGCCAATCTTTCATCAGCCAAAGTAGCCAGAAAAATTCTCCTAATAAGGGAGACAAATACGCCCACCAGTGGCTAAATGCTTGATTGAATTTTGCAAGGCAAGTCTTTATATAGGTGTTGGTTTTGCTGCATGAACGCATCCTGTGCAATCCCTGTAGCCAAGGCTTAAACTAGGGCCATGCTCTTAAAGGACACAGTTCTTATGATAACCCAAGGAAGTTCCTGCCCCCCAAAAATCCAAGCCAGTTCAAAATGTGCTAAGCTGCTTTCACTTGGCAGTTACTGTGCATATCTTACAGGACCTCTCTTTTTCAAGACACAAAACTAAATGCTGAGGCCTCAGCATATAGATCCATCACTCTAATCACAGAGCTGATTATCCACAAGGATAGTACAGTACTATACAGTAGTGGAGTCACCCTTGAAATTTAGATTCCTGCATGTTTCTTGAACTTCTTGTCAAGGTGTTCCAGGAAAGGCAAACACCTACATTTTCTTCTGCTGGACCATAGAAGTAAGATCTATAGCTTGGCTGTTTACCCACTACCAGAGTTTGGGCTTTTATTTTGTGATTTAACTAGCTAGAGAAGGTGGTTTCTGCTGGATATTCCAGCAACCTGCAAAACTGGACTGCCTCTCCTCTAAAAAAAAGGCCATTATAGACCTCTTAACCACTAAAACATGGCCTACCAGTCAAATAAAGAAGACTGCCCAAATCTACACCATAAGAAGTTTTCTGTTTTTAGAAATTTTGTGCTTTAGTTTCTCAAAACAGATTAGCAGCCCTGTTTGGAAAGTAAAAACAAATAAAACAATGTTGACACATTTCATTAGTATATGAAAAGTGGGCTAGCAAGCTGATGCAGAAATCCCCTGAGTTCACATATAAGACTGGAGATGTCTTTGTAACTAAGGTCTCAGGAACAGATAGACATAAAAGTACTCCATTAGATCACAGCAGCTGCCAGGTTAAAAAAAACACAACTATGTTGGCAACACCTAGAGGTAGACAGACAACCCTTAAACTGGCAAAAGTGAACCATTTATAATCCAAAAGCAGTAACTGGCTACTTTTACATAATCTAAGCATGAGGCCTCGCCAGTTCTTCAACAGAGGATTCTGGGTTTACATATTAACTTGCTTTGCTTTTACTATGGCTATCTGGATGATTTGTGAAAATTGCCCCTACATTTCAACTAAGTTATTCACACCTTCTTTGCAAGTCACTTGTGTCGGCTGGGCATAAGTTTTAGAGCTGGGCCTGCCCAGTTCCTCACGGAAAACCTCTCTCTGAAAGATTTACCATTCACATTAAATACTTAGAAGCATCTTCCTGTAAAAGTCTACTTGTCTTCCAAACAGCATCCAAAGTAGTAGCAACTAGATCTCAGGTGTGAAAGTATCTCATTGTATGTTACTAGACAAATGGCACAGCAGACTACCCTTTCCTTCACCGGAGAAAAAGCAGTAGCCACGGCAGGTTTTGGTCTGAACGCTTCAGTTTCACATCTCCCGATTAGTATTTGTTGATGCCAAAGATTCTCACACCATGAAGCTGTGGCAACTTGGGGATAAGCACACTCAAGAGAGAAGCTGTGTTTAGGATGAAGTGTGCTGGATCATACTTGGTATAGAAGCTTGCCAGGAAATACCTGCAGAAACAAAGGGAGTAAAGAGAGCTGACAAATCTTGTTTTTTGTTAAATGAAGAGAATTTTTAAAAATTGTAAAGTCATCAGGAGACTAAGAAAGGATTCGGGGAGTGGGGTAAGGACAGATCAGAAACATTTCTCCTGCTTTAAGATGCTTTTATACTTTCAGCAAATTATGGCCCCAGTATCTTTCTCCCACAACCCTTAGGGTCAGGGTTTTGAAAAGCAAAAGCTAGATTTTCCCTCCCCCACCCTTTCAACCTGAGGTCCTTAAACTCAAAAGTTACAAGGCCAGCTGAGAACTCAGGCACAAGGTGTTATTAGTTTTATATTTTAACCTAAATCAATTTCTCATAAATATTAATTAAACTCAGTGACAAGGCATTTGAAGTCCTCTAAAGCAAAGAGGTTGAGTATAGCTGTGATCAGTCAGCAAAGTATTAAAAAAAGCCTGCAACCCTTTTGATGTTTCCATTGCAAGTTTGCTATTGTAATTTAGCTAGTTGACAACCAGTTCAACTGGAAAAGTTAGAGAGCATGCCATAGATTCCAGTTTTTTGCCAGCTATCTCACACTTTTATTGAACCTGTATTCTCACCCCTTTTTCTGCTGTTACAGTATACGTCTTTGTTAAAAAGAGCCACAAAACAAAGTGATATTGTGAATTTTTTGGGGGTGTGTGTGTGTGTGTGGGGGGGGGGGTTATTCTTTGCCTAAAATGGTGTAATGGAATGTTTTTAAATATTGTGCAAGCCAGGCTTGAAAAATGCTCTCGCATTCTTGCCATGTCTTGCAAGTGGTAGGCTTTCCCTGAAAAAAATGGAGAAGATGATGACATCTGTTTCTTTGTAGTAGTGTTAAAAATTTAAGAGGTTTCTTGCCCAGATGATTTTGAAATAGCCTTCTAAATATGAACCAATTTAGAGTTCTCCTTCCAAGTCTGCAGGCAGCTCAGTGCTGCTGCTGCTAACACCTTTTACAAGCTGTAGAAGAGGACAACTATAGCAAGACTCTGAGATGTTTAATTGCTGCAATTTAGCATCCTGAGGATAGAATCAGGTCAGTTTCATTCAGCTGATGCTTAGAAAGTCTATGAACAACAAGAGGCAGGTATTGAACTAATCTGAGGTTGGGAGGAGGGGCAGAAAAAATGAGTCTCTGGGATGGGGCAGATTGGCACAGACCTCGTTCCCCTAGAAGGCTAGGGAGGAAAAGGGCAGTGTGCATCCTATCCCCCAGGAGGCTCTGAGGTGGAGAACAGCAAGAAAGACCTTTTCCCCAAGAGCCAGAAAAACAAAACTTGAGGCTTCCTTCTATCAAAAACAACTAGCCATCTTCCATATAAGCCTCTGGAGGCCCTGGGCAGCTGGGAATCCTGGCATGCTCCTTGCTTCTCAGCAGCTGGACACAAGGATAGGTCTCTCATCAGCTCACTGTCCTTGGACCTTGCTGGTGGCTACATATCACTAAATCTGGCTGCTTACTAGTAGATTCAGTCCTTGGGCTACTAGGTGTCTGATTAGTTTTTCAAATGCGGAGTAGGACACGATCCTGCAAGTGCAGCTTAGCACTTTGTAGGATTGGTCCCTTAGTACTTAATTGACTTTCCTTCTATTTGCATATTTGTTGCCGTTACAATTCCGTCAACACTGGTTGGGGTGTCTGAAGTTGCTAATCAATTGTATTTACACTATTACATAACTTGTGTAAATAGAAACAGTCCTACTAGCAGAATGCAAAACTGACATGAAGTGCTATGGATCTGACTCATGAAGAAGTATGGCAAAGTTCATAGAAAATGTGAGATAGGCACTTTTGATGCTTACAAAAGATAAAATCACAAATGCTAAGACTTGAGTTACGGTTTTCAGCATGCACATGGTACTTTATAAGGAAAATGTACTGTTAAGCTTCATAAAGAGCCCAATTCTACAGACCCTTTTGCTTTTTAAAATTTGCTAAATTGGGCCTCTATTTCAATAATGGGGTTCAAAACTGCATGGAAAAGAATGACTGTAAACTAATTTAATCTCCAAACACATGCTCTCTAAATCTATCAAATAGAAACAAAAATAAATTAGGAAAAAGATTTAACAGATGTAAACTCTCACTAATTGATTAATTGAAGGTTTTTATTCCAAATATATATATATTCTATTAAAATTCAAGTACACACAAACACAAGATAGAATCATTCTAACAGTTCAGAACTCACAGAATTATTGGAGAGATTGTGAAGAATTTTCGTGAGGATGTAAATTGTACTCCATAGTCCAGTTGCTCCCAGTGTGTTAGCAGCCTGGCTTTCCCTTGGTCAGGTGTTTCAAAAGGAGTTCCTTTTACTGCATGTAAGAATACATACATTCCCTGGGGAAAGAAATTTTTGTAAAAAGTGGCATTTATTATTATTATTAATGTTTTGCATTACTGTAGCCTCTTCAGGGCCCCATCAGAGATCAGAGCTATATTGTGCTAGGCACAGGTATAGGCACATAGTAAGAGAGTTCGTGCCATGAAGAGCTTGCAACCTGGACAGACAAAGCATAGAAACAGAGAGAAGGAGACATGAGGGCTGAAGGAGAAAGATACACAAAGAACTGAAGTGACTTGCTCAAGGTCGGTAGGTCAGTTGCAAAGCCAGGATTAGAACCAAAGATTCCTGGTTCCCAGTCTCATGCCCACTAGATCAGTGCATCTCAAAGTCGGGCCGCCGCTTGTGCAGGGAAAGCCCCTGGCAGTCCAGGCCAGTTTTCTTTACCTGCCGTGTCGGCAGGTTCGGCCGATCGCGGCTCCCACTGGGCGCGGTTCGCCGCTCCAGGCCAATGGGGGCTGCGGGAAGCGGCACGGGCCGAGGGATGTGCTTGCTGCCCTTCCTGCATCCCCCATTGGCTTGGAGAGGTGAACCGTGGCCAGTGGGAGCCGAGATCGGCCAAACCTGCTGATGCGGCAGGTAAACAAACCAGCCCGGACCGCCAGGGGCTTTCCCTGCACAAGTGGTGGACCGGCTTTGAGAAGCACCGCACTAGATTACACAGCAAAGATTATATGATGGAACAGACTATAAATAAGAGCTCTAACAAGTTCAGGGCTACTAATCAGTAGTCATAAAACACAATATTAAAGTCAGTAGTGAAGAAGAGAATGTGATGAAGCCCCGTTGGTAACTTTTACCCTACTCTAGGGATCCGCAACCTTTGGCACGCGGCCCGCCAGGGTAAGCCCCCTGCCCGGCTGGAACGGCTTGTTTACCTGCTGCGTCCGCAGGTTCGGCCAATCGCGGCTCCCACTGGCTGTGGTTCGCCATTCCAGGCCAATGGGGGCTGTAGGAAGCGGCGGCCAGCACATCCCTCGGCCCACGCCTCTTCCCACAGCCCCCATTGGCCTGGAACGGCAAACCATGGCCAGTGGGAGCAGATGCGGCAGATAAATAAACTGGCCCGGCCCACCACGGGGCTTACCCTGGCGGGCCACGTACCAAAGGTTGCCAATCCTGGTCAAGTTAGTAAAATGAGCCCTTGAATAGAACTATGCTCACACTGCATTTTTAGGACAGCACCCTTTCTTAAGATAGCAATCTTTACATGATCTGCCACTATCTAGGGAAAAGTCTTAGGCTATGTCTACGTTACAGCTTATGTTGGCATAACTTATGTCCTTCAAGGGTGTGAATAAATCACCCCCCTGAGCGACGTAAGTTACACTGACTCCTGCTGACACAGCTACCATTGCTCACTAAGGTGGTTTTATTATGCCGAGAGGAGCACTGTATATGTAGACATGCCCTTATTGTTGATACTGGGTTGTTGCTGGTCTCAGGATACTAGATAAATTAATCTCAATTATGGCACAAGCTGATGGACTGTGGCCCCTGGTTCTCTAACCTTGACATAACATTTATACTCACATCTACAAATTTTAAATGAGCACTGCAAAATTATGGCATCCTAAAACAGAAAAGTTTTGCTAGTTTGAGCAAAAAGAAAAGGCATTTTTTTCAGGTCAGATTGGCAGTGACTTTGGGTTTTTTTGCCTTCCCTGTAGCATGTGGGTGTGAGTTAGTTGCCCAGATTGTCTGGGTATATCTCACTTAATAATTTCCCTACTATTGTGGGGGCCTTGAGCACTGGTGCACCTCGGTTCTTCCACCTCTCTGCCTGTGGCACATAATAGTCTAGTCTCCTCTGGGCTGTCATACTTCAGTCTAATTTTGGTTGTTGGGTTTAGTGCACAGATTCTGGATGGTGTTGGTGGTCTGTGATATATAGGAGGTCAGACTCGGGACCACTAGATCATCTTCCAGTTTTAAATTCTATGACTCTACGAGAATTATTTTTCAAGGCTCTGCGTGGGCACACACTTATGCACATGAGTAATTTTATACAAATCAGTAGTACCACTGAATAACTGCTTACGTGTTTTCAGGATCTGGGTCAAATATTTTAATTATAATCCTGAACGAAAGTCCACTGAAGTCAGTTATCTTTCTATTGCCTTCAGTGAGGGTTGGATCAGGCCGTGTGTTAAGATAGGGGTTTCTTTTTAAATTATTCAGAGCTAATATAATCCCTTCTTCCAAAGTGTAAACAAGAAGCATAAAGCCCAGCAGATGTTTCCATCCTAGTATTGTGTAAAATGCTGTATTTTTTTTTCCGTTGCCTCAGAGTTCTTCAACTAGATTAATAGCTAATACCAGGGGGTTACACACACAATATGTTCTCCTCAATGTGTGCTACTCTCACTAATATTTAAGGCTTATCTACTTACAAATAGAACAGAGTGCATAGCTATTATCATAAATGCCAATTGGCTTGCTCTGTAACATTCTGGTTTAGTTTTCTAAACGCTTTTAAAAACATTTTAAACTGTTTCCCCGATTCAAAGGCTTTTGGTTGACCACTAAAATCAATAATCCCATCATTTACCTTCTCTGTTTTTTTGCCCTTTTTACAAACAGTAACCTATTGTTCCTTCCACTGTAAATGCCTAACACTCTGGATTGTGAGTAAGCTCACTGCAGAAGATAAGACAGTTTGTTTGGCCACTTAGGATTTCATTGTCTACACAACTTAGAGTCGATTGTATCTATCTCCTCTTCTACATCACACAAACATATATACATCTCTACCTCAATATAACGCTGTCCTCGGGAGCCAAGAAATCTTACCGCATTATAGGTGAAACCGCATTATATCGAACTTGCTTTGATCCACCGGAGTGCGCAGCCCCGCCCCCTCCCCCCGAGCACTGCTTTACCGCATTATATCCGAATTCGTGTTATATCGGGTCACGTTATATCAGGGTAGAGGTGTACGTACGTACATAAATGCCAGTTAATTTCTTAATGTATGTTACAAGACAGAGTTCTGTACTCACCAGATTGTGAATCACATTTGTTAAGGTCCATGCAACAGGAACACTGAAGAAGGGAATGCTGAGCAAAACAATATGAAGCATACCAACTCCAAGTGCATATGTCAGCCACATTCCACGACTGTTCATCACCCTGGTGTTTGGATTTACCTCACTATGGGCAACTCCTACGTTCATTTTGTTCTATAAAAATAAAATTGTATGAAGACTGATATCACAGGATTCATATATTAGAGATATTCAGTATATCCCACACCTAATTTTAAGACCAGGAGAGAGACTATTCTTATAAATAATCTATAATGGGGTAACATTGCTAGGAAGAGCATGTGTATTGGGGTAGAACACAGGACTTTGAAGTCAAGAGTTCTGTCTTCTGACATTGACTCATAGTTTGATCTTGAATATCTATACAACAATATTTGAGGATTGCCATTCTGAAGCCTAGAATGTCCAAAGTGTCAGTATGTAGTGATAGAAACAGTTACAACCGTGGTTGAAGTTCATAATATTCCCAGGTTGAGTCATCGCTGGGATTCATGGTCTGTTACTGTCCAATTCTTAAGTTCTCACCCATTTTAACTTTACGAATTACACCTATGTGGTGTACAGCTACAGTATGACTTGTATGTATGTTATGCCAAGTGCCTAGAGACCATTGTTACATCATAGGTAATTCAACCGGTCACCACCCTTACTGTACAGAAAATGTGCATGTGACAATTTCATTAGGTTGTATGAGGGAGACTGCACGCATAGTGGAATATTTGTACCAACTGCAACACCTGTGCGTCCAACTGCCACCCACACAAATCAACACATATCTTCCAGCACCAACACAATCACCCGACACATGCAGCACAAACCCCTCATTCTCCACCCGCACAAATCTATACAACTCTCCCAGTGCAACATAACCCACACACAAATTCAACACAATCATCCACACCACACCCCCAAACATCACTCTGAAGACTACAATGCCAGTTGAATCAGTGTGAAGTGATGGAAATAGTCTAAACAAAAAGACCTCTCAGCCACGTTTGTAGCTATCACCAGGTTCAATTACCACCGGGATTTGCAATTTGTTACTTAAAAAAACAAAACAAAAAACACCCAACCATGACTTCATGATTCAGATACTACAGTAACTCAAGCATTCTGTACCTCAGTTTTCCTAACTGACAGGGTTTTGTTTGGCTTAATGTTTGCAAAGTGATTTGAGATCTCTAAGTGAAAAGTCCTTCACAATCATTTTAATATTTAAGTTTTAATTATTTGCCTGTGAGGCACCTGAGGTGGAGCAGATAGTATTTACTGGAGAAGTCCCTGCCCTCCTCTGCCTAACACCATTGGTCCTGGGTACTAAAATGACTTCTTCCATTTTTAGCCACCACTTGTTAAAAAAAATGCTTCCCGGTTCATGCTGTCATGGCCTGTAAGGCTAGAACTACTTCTATTAATTTCCTAGAAAAATATATTTCTTTCCGCCTAAAACAAGCCAACCAAAGTTATCAGCCTAGCAAGATTAGATAGATAGATAGATCTTGCAAACCACAGATTCATCTGGGATGATGCTGTTTGCAGTGAGTTCTTACACAAACCTATTTCCAAATCTGCACATGCAAATGATGAATTATAACGCTCAAATCAGAAACACTCTCTGCCTACAAATGTGGTAGTGGTCCCCACCATCAACAACACAGTTTAAAAGGAGAATCTAGATTGTTCTAGTACTGTATATAAATTGTAGAAATCACCCAGGTCTTTGCCTCTGCAATGTCTTCTTATTTCATCGGCTTGATAAGAGACTCTCTCTCTCACCCACAAAGATGAGTTCTGGTATACCACATTCTGGTATACCTCCTGGTTCTGGCCAGAATACAAGCCATATTTTGGCACATTGAAACTTTTTAAGAGGAATGAAACACAATGGATGAACTATTAATTGATATAAAATTATATAACTTTTCATCTCAATGCACTTTAAAGTTCTACATGCCGCACCACAGAAAGGCAGCCACCTCTAGAGTGGAAGGCAGCAGCCAAATGGCATTCAGCACATTTCAGAAAAAGGTGTATGAGATGCGCATATGAGAGGTGACCATCGTTGGGGAACTGAGGGGAAAGAGGATATATTAGGCAGTGAGAATAGTGCAATCCGTACTCTTATGAAAAGCCTCATATGTTTTTCATTGTCAATGCAAGCTGGTGAGAGCTCAGTTCTAAGATGTCAGATGAAAGACACATACAGTAAACTTGAATTCCATGCAGTTTACTGTCTCAGAATGAAAAAGGAATTAGTTGGTCCTCTGATTTCAGGGAGTCTAGGTGCCATCCCCTCAGTCTGACAAGTAGGACTATAGTTCCTTTTCTTTTACAGATGGCCCCTGACCAAGAGACCTCCTAGTCAAACTCCAATTGTTAGTTCTATTTTCAGAGTATATTTAAGGTAAATTGTGTTTCTAATCCACAAGCTGATGCTGCTTCTCCCATGTTGGGTGCTGAGGCTGGGCAGGGATAAATGGGGCAGAAGTGATTTAGTGCTACTGACTTTTTTTTTTTTTTTTTAAACCCTGTTTGGTACCATGCTGCAGTAAGGGCTTTTCCAAGCTAGCTAGAGCCTTAGAGAACAGTACAGCACAACTGTAAAACAGAAACTTCACATTAAGATCTGATTAATGAAAAACCAGTTACAGAATGTTTAAAAGCAAAACAATTCCCACCCTCCTTAAGAAAGGGATAGATAATAAGACAGAAAATATCATATTGCCTCTATATAAATCCATGGTATGCCCACATCTTGAATACTGCGTGCAGATGGTCACCCCATCTCAAAAAAGATATATGGGACTTGGAAAAGGTTCAGAAAAGGGCAACAAAAATTATTAGGGTGTGGAACGGCTGCCATATGAGGAGAGAGAAATAAAACTGGACTTTTCAGCTTGGAAAAGAGACAACTAAGGGGGGATATGATAGAGGTCTATAAAATCATGACTGGTGTGGAGAAAGTAAATAAGGAAGTGTTATTTACTCCTTCTCATAACACAAGAACTAGAGGTCACCAAATGAAATTAATAGGCAGCAGGCTTAAAACAAACGAAAGGACATATTTTTTTCACACAACACACAGTCAACCTGTGGAACTCCTTGCCAGAGGATGTTGTGAAGGCCAAGACTATAACAGGCTTCAAAAAAGAACTAGATAAATTCATGGAGGATAGGTCCATCAATGGCTATTAGCGAGGATGGGCAGGGATGGTGTCCCTAGCCTCTGTTTGCCAAAAGCTGGGAATGGGTGACAAGGGATGCATCACTTGATGATAACCTGTTCTGTTCATTCCCTCTAGGGCACCTGGCATTGGCCACTGTCAGAAGACAGGATACTGGGCTAGATGGACCTTTGGTCTGACCCAGTATGGCCGTTCTTATGTTCTCTTCACATATGCTTCACATATAGTGGCCACTGCTACAGTTAATCTGTTTGAAAAGCCATTTATCAAGTTAAGTGTTGCGCTATTGTTTTTGCCCCTTCTAGCTTCATCGTCACACACAATTTACCAAAGAGAGATCGGATTCTGATGTCACACCTGCCTGAATCCAGAGCAAACCCAGTGAAGCCAATGGAATTAACTCCAGATACAGTCTTCAGGGTAACAGAGATTAGAATCTGGCCCACGGAATTTTAAAACGTTTCAGAAAACAGTGAGTGTCCCCTGACCTGTAAAATGCTTTAGTTCTTGACTACGTGAATACAGAGTTTTTAAGGCAGGATCCAATCGTTGAAAGGAGGGATATCTATCCTTCCATCATATGTTAGCAATGAGTTCCCTGTTAAAACAAGAGGCCATCTACTCTATAGCCCAACTGAGAGGCAGATACGGGTACAACCTTTTACCCCCTCCCCAAAAATCCCCAACGTATCATGCATCGTCGCTATTTTGCTGATTGCGGCATGGAAGATTACACACACTCTCTACAAAGCAGCTTCACTCACAGACAATAGCCACTCTAGATCCTGACTCTAGCTACCTGCATTCAGTGTGAATCTGAAAACTTCACCTTCGTTTCGTTTTCTGGTCCATCGTGGCCAATCTGACATACAATCAGGGCAAAGGCACACCTCAAAGCCCGCAAGCAAGCTAGATCCATTTGCTGCAGGGCAGAGATTTTGCCGCAGGGCAGAAATCCCATGCACTGAAAGGTAGGAGCCTTTATAGAAAAACAGGGGTAGGCCCCTATCCAAGCCCCAGTGCAAGAGGTTGTGTGTGTGCAGGGGCCTGCTGCTGCTTTGTTACCGGCGGTGCAACTCTCTTTGTGGGGCCCTTTGGATCTAGGTTGTACACAAACCACCTCGCACAACTACGGCAGCCCCCTTTCCCCTGGGCACAACCCTCCTCCCCGCTACTCCGGCCGATCCACAGCAAGGGGGACCTACCGCCTGGGCTTGCCTCCCCTCCGCGGCGCCGAACCGATCGCCCCGCTGCCGAGCTCGCCTCTCCCAACCAGCTCTCCGGCGGGTTCCCCGCTGCGGAGCGCGGCGCTGCTGCCGTACACGCCAGCCGCCCTGTGGTGCAAGCTGGGGGAGGCGGGGCCAGCAGCGAGGCGGGGCCACCGCTCCGCCCTGGGGCCTTACGAGCTCCGCGCTGCAGAGCGCTCCGGAGCCGGGACGCGGGAGCTGGGCACGGCGGGAGCGGCAGGTAATGGAGCGGCGCTAGCTTGCAGGCGCTGATGGGCGGCACTGGGTTGCTCTTTGGGCCGGAAGGCGGCTCTAGCGCAGCACGTGCAGCAGTGTTTTGTCTGGGGTCGCTGTTTGCCTCCGCCAGGCCACAGGTAACAGCGGGAAGGGAAGAGACAAGTGCCTTGGCCTGGCCCCGGCGGAAAGGCCGGGGGCGAGACTTTAGGAGCCTGATGTTCAGAAACGCCGAGCAGCCTCAGCCTCTGCCGAGTGTAGTGGGAGTTGTGGGTCTTCCCTCAGCTCCTCTGGAATCGAGGCCTGAGGTGAACAACTGGGTGGTGCTGTCACATACCTCAGCAAGGCCCAGGAGGTGGTGAGGAGAGCACAGGCTGAGGGGGGCACGTTTCATTTACTAGTGCAGGGAGTTTAAAATGACATTGGATTGTTAGCTTCACTGGTATTTGCTGTCACTTCATTTGTGTAGTTCCACATTTTGATGTGAATAACGTACCACAGTACAAGTGAAATGATACTAAATTGTGAGAGAAGCAGGTAAATGTGGGTTTAAAAGAGGGGAGGGGAAGAGTTTAAAAGAGGGGGAGGGGAGGGAGGTGGTAGACAATGCAGTAAACAGAGGTTTTTCAGGGTCAGTCTAAGACCAAGAACTAAGGACCATCACAAACCTTCACCGATTTTTTTCTCCAAGTAATAGGTGCACTTCTTTGACCTGCCTTCTCTAACAAACACATAGCAGCATCTATATTTGAAAAACACACTACTGGAAGGCACTCAGACACTATGGTGATGGGTGAGGTATAATAATCTATATAGAATAGAACAGGCTAGGGACTTGAGAGAGGCCTGTGTGTATGGTTAGTTTTTGCAACAGTTTTTCCAAAGCATGAAGTTTTCATGGCTGTAGTGATTATCTTAGAAGTAGATATACACTGTATTATCAGCTAATGGGGGTAACAACTCCTTTCCCCTTCCCCATACACATACTGTTAAAGTAACATTATGGTTGAAATTTTCACGTGCCAAATCCAGAGATTCAAATTTATGACCCTCACAACAATTGTGATTCAACCAGTTTCCACATATGCCCTGCTTTGGTTGAGTGTGTATGGCAGGGGCAGGCAACCTATGGCATGCATGCTGATTTTCAGTGGCACTCACACTGCCCGGGTCCTGGCCACTGATCCGGGGGGCTCTGCATTTTAATTTAATTTTAAATGAAGCTTCTTAAACATTTTAAAAACCTTATTTACTTTTACATACAACAGTAGTTTAGTTACATATTATAGATGTATAAAAAGAAACCTTCTAAAAACGTTAAAATGTATTACTAGCACACGAAACCTTAAATTAGAGTGAATAAATGAAGGCTCGGCACACCACTTCTGAAAGATTGCCGATCCCTCGTGTATGATTTAACCACCAGAGTCCAGCTCTGCCACCTTTTGATCTTTGCCCTTGTCCTATGAGATAAATTATCTTGTCTTTTTTATTTAAAGACTGACTACTCTTAATGAACAGGCAGAAGGATGCCCAGCTTGAAGGGAGGTCTCTGTGACTGATACATAAAGACCAGTCCTCTTTCCACAGCCTAGTCCAAATGCCTTTTTCTCTATAAGGGCATTGGTGTGGAGGAAAGAAATCCTCCATCTAGGGCAGAGGTGGCAAACTACGGCCCGCGGGACCCTCCTGCCCGGCCCCTGAGCTCCTGGCCCGCCCCCCGGTCCCTCCCCTGCTGTTCCCCCTCCCCCGCAACCTCAGCTCGCTCCGCCACCGGCGCAATGCTCTGGGCAGCGGGGCTGTGAGCTCCTGGGGTAGTGCAACTGCAGAGCCCAGCCTGACTTGATGCTCTGTGCTGTGCGGTGGGGTGGCTGGCTCCAGTCAGGCAGCATGGCTGCCTGTCCTGGTGCTCTGGGAGGCACGACTGTAGTGCCTCCAGCCACCGGTGCTCCAGGCACGGTAAGGGGGCAGGGAGCAGGGGGGGTTGGATAGAAGGCAGGGGAGTTCGGGTGGTAGTCAGGGGTGTGTGTGGACAGGGGTCAGGGCGGTCAGAGGGTGGGGGAACGGGGTTGAATGGGGGCAGTCAGGAAGGGGGGGTTGGATGGGGCGGTGGGGGGCAGTCAGGGGCAGGGGTTCCGGGGATGGTCAGGGAGAAGGGGTGGTTGGATGGGGCAGTCAAGGCAGGGGTTCCGGGGGCTGTCAGGGGACAGGGAACGGTGGGTTGGATGGGGCAGGAGTCCCAGGGGGGCTGTCAGGGAGCGAGAAGCAGGAGGGTCGGATAGGGGGCAGGGCCGGACCACACCTGGCTGTTTGGGGAGGCACAGCCTCTGCTAGCCAGCCCTCCATACAATTTTGGAAACCCTCAGGCCAAAAAGTTTGCCCGCCCCTGATCTAGGGGCTCAGAGCCGCATCAGAACTGCTCCCATGTCCTTATGGAGCAGTCTATGTAGCCGCCCTCCTTCCTCCTCTCTTCCTCTGAAGTCAGCTTCAGGTAGGTCATGTGGAGCTGGACTCCATGGTGTGCAGGCAGTGTGCACCCTATGTTAGATTGTGAGTTTTATCACTATCCTATGGAGTATCCTCTGCATAGAGTCATCTGCTCTCACAGAGGAAGGGGGCAAGATGTGGGGTTGTTGTGCATGAATAGCTATGGCTGAGATCTCTTCTATAGCTCCACCGCTGCTTCTGTCAACGTATACTGTCCCCAGAACTTAGTGCCGGTGATACTCGCGGTCATTCAGCAAGCTGAAGTTGGGATTTTTTGTTTTGTTTTTACACAATCAGCCATGCTAATCTCAATTTAAAACACAGTGGGGAAATATCAATATTTGCCAACTGATGAAGGATAAACTTGGCAGAGGAAATGCTCAAGCGTCTGAGAGGACACTGTAAAATCAGTAGTTAAAAATTATTTGGAATACTTATTGAAATTCTCTGACACTGTCCTTTTTAAAGACAAAGCCTATAATATTATAGTTTGCATGTATATAACAACTTAAATCTTTAAAGAACTGTATAAACATTAACTAATATCCACCTTATTGCCCCAGTTCTGCAGTTATGCATTTACTTTACATGTGAGTATAATTAGCTTCAAGGTGTGTAACGGTAAATACATGCATAAGCGTTTGCAGGATCAGGATGTTAGATTGTGAACACTTCAGTGCAGGGAATATGTCTTTATCTTTATTTGTAAACCACCATGTATGTTTTATGGCAGTATGTAAGTGTTTTATAAGTAATAATAGCACCCCTTTGTGGCAGGTATGGTAAGTATTATTCCCATTTTACTGATAAGGGATATTGAGAGACAGAGAAATTAATGACCTGCTTGAGGCACATGGTGAGTCTATAGAAGAGTCAGGATTAGAGTTTTGGAGTCCTTGGCTTCTATTCTCATGCTTCTGCCCTAGTCCACACTATCACTGAATATGACCATTTCTAACAGACCAAAACCCAACCCTCTGTGGGCCATATTCTGCTCTTAGATTGTACATAACTCCAGTTAAGTCAATATGTGTTACACCGGCATATCTGAGCACAGAATTTGGCTCAGTAATTTTAGGTAGATTTTAAAAAGCCTGATCTCAGAAGGGTTAGAAAAAAGAGGGGTTTGTGACTTTCAGATTTTGGCACCAGTTCTGGGCTCCTCATGGGCAAGAGGGGTCCACCTATACAGACCTGATTGCAGGATCAGGACCATATACTGTAATCATTTAGTCAAGGAACATGTAAGTGCTCACATTAGTATTGAACAGAAAACAAATGTACCTGAAAAGATAACCATGGGACTATGTACTGTTTTGCCCATTGCTTAGTATTACTCTGAATCCTTGCATTGTCTAACGTAGAAGTTCTCTACTGTCAAACTAATGTTTTCTGATATAGGGCCTGACCCTACACAAGATCTCTCCTTGTGAATATATAGTTGGTACTCAGAGTAGCAGCCGTGTTAGTCTGTATCCGCAAAAAGAACAGGAATACTTGTGGCACCTTAGAGACTAACAAATTTGTTAGTCTCTAAGGTGCCACAAGTACTCCTGTTCTTTTTATAGTTGGTACTGTTTCCCTAATTGCATGATTCACCTAACTAAATGTAGTCATACTGATAATTGAAAAGTGATTGAATAGAAATGTCATCATGTTTGTAATACAGTCTTTAAATTCTTGTTCTATCATCTCTTTCCATCCAGCTCCCCTGATTCTAAAAGCCCAGGGATGAAGCAGTTGCCAGCAGAAACTGTCCGTCTCCTTTCAAGTTCTCAAGTGATCACATCAGTTGTCAGTGTAGTGAAGGAGCTGATAGAGAATTCCTTGGATGCCAATGCCACAAGTATTGATATTAAACTGGTAAGTCTTCCCTGGTACTAAGTTAGACTTAAGATGGAAAACTGGATGGTAATATACTGGGGAAATTTCTCCTGTGTTATGTAAGGGTGTAAAAGTCTCCTTTTAAAAATATATATAGTTTATAAATGTGCATATTTTAATGCTAAAGTTAATGGGCAAAATTCTGCCAGGAGTTACATCTGTGCATCCCATTTAAAGTCACTGGGCATGTAGGGGTGTAACTGAGGACATAATTTGGGCCAATGAGCAGACCTAATGACTCATTGTAAACTTGCTTTAACATATCTGTCTTTATAAAAACACCAGAAATGACTCTGACTGAACAGTTGCTTGTTTAGAGATTGTTGGCCATACTAGTTTAGTTTTCACAGTTATGGGGACAAATGTGCAAACACCTATACCCCGTTCTTGCAAAGAAAACCACCTGTGGATCTCCATGGCCATTTAGAGCCCCACTGAAGTCAATGGAATTTTACACAGTTGTCACATTTCACATCTGATTAATAGTTTGCAATCTTGGCATGCAGTAGAAAAACAAGTATGAAAAATGTTGTCACTGGCCATGTCAAAGGCTGTTTTTCAGGCTTTTGTCACAAGAACATTTAACTTTTTATTTTTTCAAAGTCTTCAGATGGTACTAGTCAGAACAATGTATTAGTACCTTTTTATAATATTTTTTAACAGGATATTTTAAAAGTTAGCATGTTACCTAGAAGAAAACAATGCTTTCTTTCCCAGACAAAAAAACTTGGCAAATAAATCAGTTTCTCTTGATGCAGTAAATTTTTCTATTCTTGAAATATTTCAGCTAATGAAAAATAACACGATTTCTTTGCTAAGTACAAAATATCACTGATTCGTGTTCTAAGAACTGGTTTGTTCACCATGTAGAAAGCCCAGTGTCCTTTCCTAAAAAATATAGTAGCTATTTGAGTTATTCCCAAATTGTAAACTCAAATACCAAGTGGCAGATATGAGAGCCAAATAATTTCCACCAACTTCTTGGATTGCTTCCCCTAAACTACAAATATCACCATGTTATCTGAATGGGATTTCAAGCATCTCCTATCTGTGCTCCAGCCTCCCTCAAACACCGAACAAGGTGCTCATTTGCACTGTCTGCATCAATTGAGATGGAGACACAATATTTTCTTACGATCAGTTTATCGACGGTACTGTCGTCATTCATGCCTCCTGACTACTCATGTTTAGTAGTATCTTACTCCATTGGGAATGCTCATGGAGTACAATAGTATTTCACTTGTGAGTAAGTGTATCAGAATCTGGACGTGTTCAAAACTCATGGAGGCCCACAGAAAGTCAATAGGAATTTTCTGTGGTCATTGTATATGACCCCATCTCTAGTAGTGAAATCAAGTGTACTTCTAACAAGAGGGGTAAAATGAGGAACCCCACAGCAACAATAAGAAAGAGCCCTCTGGATCTCTCAGCTAGGAAAGAATAGACCCACTCAAGAACAAGCCCAGCCACTTCTGCATGTAAGCTCATGATCCATGGTGTTGAAGGCAGCTGATAGATATCAAACATCCATACTGGTATTATTATCATTACCAATTGCAAGGAGATCAAATAAAGCCACAAGGGCTATTTCTGTGTCATACCGTCATCTGTAATTAGTGTGACAAGGTTCAAGGAGATATGATATGTCTAGATACTGTACGAGTTCTCTTGCCAAAACCTACTTAATACTGATCTTAAGCAAAAGAGGAAGATTCAAAACTTCTTGATACTGAGCTAAATTGCCAACATCTTCTTGAGGGGAGGACAGGCTGACATCTGATTTTAGGAAATTTGTATATAACTTTTGCTTAATAAACAATCTGTAGACAGTGGTAGTCTCCACCAGCAATTGACCCAATACACCTCTCCTTTGTCCCTACCCTCTCATGCTGTTTCTCACTAGCCACTGGCAAGCAACATGGGTCTGAATTTCAGGTTGTGGTTTGTAATTCATCCATTACCCCAGTACCCTCAGTGAGTCATAGGGGCTAAAACTTAAACAGAAAAAAACTAACTTTGTCACCTCAAGATATTGCTCTGCTACCATAGATGCAAACAGCTCAGCCCAAAGCCAAAGAAATTGTACTGCAAAATACCTAGTTTCTTTACAACGGGAAGCATTTGAATCAGCAATCCAGTGAAGATGCCCTAGATTAATCTGGATTTTAATAACTCAAAACAAATTTGCTGATCAAGATTTTGTGGAGGCTCTGGAGTGTCTTTGTACAGCCACACATTATAACACCATGGATTCTCATTATTTTGTTTGGATTTTGTGAAAAAAGAATACTTTATATTGACATACTATTTTTATTGGCCATAATTTAAATAAGATTGAAAACATAATGCATGTCCCCAATTACACTAACGCTGCATAGGTTCCAGAGTGCAGCAGAGAACATGAAACTTTTACAAAATTACTGTTCAATCCTTTCCTCTTCCAAAGAATATTAAAGGCCCACTTCCTCATTTATAGGAGTAATCCGTACAAAAGGAGTCCATTACCCTCCGCTCTGAAGAAAATTAATGGCATAGTACTGCAAACCTTGTTCATAGGAGTAATCTTTACTTGTTTCAAGGAGACTACTTTGTGTGAGTAAGGATTCCAGTGTAAGGAGGACTAGGTGGCTCAGGTGACAGATACAGTTTAACTCTGATTAACCAAAATTTGGAAATGTCCTAAAATTTGTTTTTTTATGAGCTCTGACTTTTCTGAAATTCCATGTCCTACACTGATGGTGTTTGCCTGAAATATACCACCCTGTTAACGGGGTTGGTGCTGTTGGGAAAGCTGTGGGTGGGTTCTTCAGACTCACTGAGATAGATGGCTTGTTAGTACAACCAGATACAATGGAGGCGGGAATTGTCTAGGGCAGCATTTCTCAAATGCGGCCACCAGGGGGTTTTCCTGCACCCATGACAGCCTCCTGGCTAGAGATGGGGGAAGGGGCAAAGCCAAGGGACTCAGAGGATGGACTTCAGCCCCCTCTCCCCCGGCTCCAGCCATGGGGCTCCGGTTCTGGGCTTCAGTTCGGGGGCGCGGGGCTTCAGCAGGGCCAGTCTTACTAGGCGCCATGGTCAAGAGCAGTGGTCCCCAATGTGGTGCCCGTGGGTGCCATGGCGCCCACCAGGGCATCTATGTGCACCCGCGTACTGGCCGGCGGACGAGCATCCGCCAAAATGCCGCCGACAAGCAGCGTCATCCAGAGGCGTCGCCACCGATTTTCGGCGGCATTTCGTCAGTGACGCCTCTGGATAACGCTGCTTATCGGCATTTTGGCGGCGACGCCTATTGACGTTGCCGCTTCTCGGCGGCATTTCGGCGGATGCTCATCCGCTGGGCACTGTCAGCGGTGGCGCCAGACGAAAAAGGTTGGGGAGCACTGGTCAAGAAACAAGGAGTGGGGTGAGCCTGGGATGTGAGGCCATGGAAGTGAGCTGAGGGCAATGGGGGGAGGAAGTAGTGGGGCCTGTGGAGGTGATGGGGAGACTAGGGGAGTAGGTGAAGACAGCAGGGGTCAGGGGGGTCTGTGGAGGTCAGGGAAAGGCAGCAGGGCCAGGGGCACCAACATACAACTGTACATTATTATTGAGTCTGCAAAAAACTCCAACATAAATTTGGACATGTATATGTGCATATTTATTTGTTTTTCCTAAAGTTAATGAAGTATTTTAGGAAAATTTGTCAGAGCGTCCACCAGCAAGAGTTGCTAGCTGCTTTCTGAGGCCACCAAAAATTTTGTTGTGAGAACCCCTCTAGGGTGTGGATTGAACAGTCTCCTGACGTAAAAACCTTTAGCGTAACCAAGCCTGGCAAGAAAGCTTGAGTGACTGTTATTTTATTGTTAGTTTCTTGATTAATAAAGCTAAGCCCCAGGGAGTGGGGAATTAGTTTTTGACTACAATGTGTTCAGATTTTCTTTTACAGAAGGTTGGGAAAGGCATCTGCTCACACTGGAGTTCTGCATAAATTCCCAGAGCAATTTGGATAATCTGGTTTATGTCTATATTTCATTGCGAGATCACTGGTTGGAATTCAACCAAGGGAATTTCTGAAAGTTGCCACCTGATTTCTGTTTATTGACACAAAATGAGTTGATGGTATCAGTCCAGTTCCTAATGGACAAGTGTATACATCAGAGTTGGCTTCCTTGTTGGCTATCGCTGTCTCAGCAGCTAGCCTAGGATTCAATCTCTGCTACCCTCTTGATATGTTTGACCCAGGTCAGGTTTGAAGCATGTTAGTTCATTGGTGGGGCAGTGTTGGAAAGTTTACGTTGTCACTGCATGTGCTATACCTCTGAATAAAGAGAAGACATAGGCCATATCTACACTACCAATTTTGTCAGTAAAATTTACGTCGCTCAGGGGTGTGAAAAAAATACCCCCTGAGCAACGTAAGTTACACCACAGAAGCACCAGTGTGGACAGCGCTATGTCAACAGGAGAAGCTTCTTCCGCCGACATAGCTACCGCTGCTCGTGGAGGTGCTTTTCTTATGTCGATGAGAGAGCTCTCTCTTACAGTAGTGCAACTGCATCGATACAGTTGTGCCATTGTAAGCTCACTATTGTACACATGGCCTTAGTTTTCAGAGCTGTCTGTAGGTCACCTTTTTGAATAACATCTTAAAAATGAGAAAAAAGAAACAATTTTGCAATAATAATGGAAGTCTGACTTAAACCCACAAAGGAAAACACTATCATTAAAATAAAACTGTAATGTAAAATAAAAGATGAAGTAAAATGTTCTTGTGATTAGAGCCTGAAGATGGGACTTAGGAGATGTGGATTTTATTTGCGGCTCTGCTACTGATTTGCTGAATGACCTTGGACAAATCACCGAGGCCTCTCTTTACTTTATAGATGGACAAACTGAAGCAGTAGTATTAAAAGTTAGCTACTTCAGGAGGAGATTTAACAAATTAATGCTTGTGCAGCTCTTTGATGTCTTCTAATGAAGGTGGTATCGAACTATAAAGTAGTAGTATTATATTATTCTAATTACAAAGAAATGGAAACCAGGATACACAGGTTACGGTGTGTCAGATATAACAAAAAAGAATTAATGTAAATCAGACAGATAATGTTGCTCACAATGGGGAAGCATGAGAATGATACGGAATTACAGTTATAGTAAGGTAATGGCTGTCTTAAAAACTGTTTAATTTTAAAGTGATTAAGCCACCATTATTAAATTAGCCACATATATGTTTAAAGAGTAGCACTTGGATTAAAGCAACTTTGAAGCTTTGTCACTCTCTCTTTCCCATTCTTTCCAGTGGTGCATTGCATTTCCTGTTTCTCAGTTAGCATTGTAGTAGGAGATCCAGACTAACTGAATTATTGGCAAAAATATCAGTTCTCACTAGGAGAAAGCACCAGCACCATTCACCATATGGAAACAGCGATTCTGAAACCTGATGTGCCCATTTGTTTTTAGAGATATAATTATATAATAAGCTTAGTCTAATTCAGGGGTTCTTAAATTGTTCCTTAGTGCAGACATATCTCAATAAAGAGATTGTTTTTTGGACACCTTCCCTCCCATTTTAGGATTACATAACATCCCAGTGGCACTTATGGCAATTGTTGACATAGAAAAGTAGTGCTAGAAATGTCTTCAGTACATTTTAGCACCTGGAAACCAGGGGGAAAATCAGTACTGTTCAGCCAGTTAGCTTTCGCAGATCACAGGCAATTTTGTTCTGTGGACCACGTGGTCAGTATGGGAACTGCTGATCCAAGATATTGTAGCTTATCAGTGCTGATTTCTTTTAAAATTATCACACTAGTTTTAACTCACCCTGTTGTGCTGTGTACTGCAGCACATATTGTATGTTAGATCATAATCTGTTCAGAGAGCCATTCAATAAATGGGAGAAACAGGTTGATTTAGAATCCTGTAGTTCTGTGGTTGTGAATCTCCTTGCTTGTGGTTTGAGTAACCTGCATTATAACATTTGTTTTGATATATCCGAATTACAGTACAGCAAACAGCAAAACTTTATTACGCCCCTGAGTCACGTGGTTCCTCTCATTTAAGTGCCTTCTTTAATTTAGTCATCTTGATTTAGTTATTTATGATTTTAGACCTGCACCTTTTTAATATTAATTTTTGTTAGATATTAACATTTGTCATCTCAAAATTAAAATAGTGGAAAAACTTCTCCCAGCTAGAAAACTATATATAATGTATCAATAAGATGAATCATGATGTTCAGTCCTGTTTGTTTGAAGGGCCATCTGCCTTTTAGAGGGATAATTAACAAGTCTTTTGAATCTATCACAGTAGACTTGTTTGAGTGTATTTAAGGCATCATTTTGACAAAAAATTGTACAGCACGATCCACTGTTCATTCTTTAAAAAAAATTATTATTTTTTACATTAAAGGTAACCTACAAAGGGAAAAAAACATTTGCTTCTTTCTGATTTATAAAGAAAGCCTGAAATTTTAAGTCCCCACCCCCGCTCCTCTGGTCACTTACACAGAACACCAGGTTTGGTGTAAGATGGACTACTCTGTGATGACTGGAGAACTAGTGAAATGGTAATCTCATAAAAGCAAAGAGTGTGAAAGTTGAACAATGAGAGGAGTACGGATTTGTAGTCAGATTGTTGGTGTTTTGTTTTTATTAACAACAATTTAAATCCCATGATTAATGTTTTGAATAAAGCAAGCTTTTGTTCAAGATTCAACATCCTTGCCCCTTTCAATTAAGGTTGCCAGAGGTTATAGTAAATATCACAGATACCTCTCATAAGTCCTCCATTAAAAGCAGAGGGAGAGCTGGCTTCATATTCTTGACATCTCTAAGGTGAAGAAATGAGCAAAACAAAAACTTTCCTTTTTTTACTTTCCGTACCCTCCCACCCCAACATCCAGACCATCTCTATATCTCATAAAGAACCAAAAAAATACACAGATGTCATTTAAAAAAATCCTTGTAGGTCCTTCTTACAGATTTGGTAACATGGGTCCCAGTTACTTTAGTATGTGCAGAATCTAGCCTGTGATGATTAGATAAAGTGGAATACATTAACAAAACATGCATTTCCCTTTGTAAAAGGGAGGGAAGATGAAACAAGAATGAACCATCTTTAACATTCCAGCTACTGATCTTTTTCTCAGTTTATATTTTATAAAGTCATGAGCTAGATTTTGAAATACCTTTTAGTGTGTTAGCCCATACTGTAATAGTAGTGGTTCCTCAGAACTACATAGTTTAATACATTACTTGTTTTGGAACAGCATAAAATTACTTAACTGTTTCATTTTTGCTCTATACATGTTTCTATAGACAAGTTATGTGCACATATGTGCTGCAGTCTTCCCACATGGAAATGTCAGAATTTTGCCTATTTTGAGGACTAAAGGACTGGACCCTTAACTACTTCAATACATGTGGATTAACCATTGTATATAGTATCTAATTTTGCATTTGAGATGTATTTTTGTGATTGATGATATTATTACTCTTTTTAGGAAAATTATGGGTTTGATAAGATAGAGGTGCGAGACAATGGTGATGGCATCAAAGCTGCTGATGTTCCAGTTATGGCAGTTAAGCATTATACCTCAAAAATAAGCTGTCCTGAGGATCTTGAAAACTTGACAACCTATGGTTTTCGTGGTGAAGCCTTGGGATCAATTTGCTGCATATCTGAGGTGAGATGTGTCAGACTTTCTTGCTCTCTTAAACAATTACAAAATATAAATTCGAGGACTTACGGTTGTGCCCACAACCTCACAGTAGAATGCTGGCTTTTATTTTTAAATGTAGAATTTGGAAAGTTTGATCCCTCTCTGATGGTTCTTCCGCTCCAGTGAAGCCACAGAGCTGCAAAGCTTGCTCATTTTGAATTCACTTTGGGATCAGTCATTGACTCCTTATCAGATCAGTTTAGTAGTTGGTAGTGTTTCACTTTCTTCCCTCAATTGGGGAGGCAACTATTTGCACTTGCCCTGATCCTTTCCTTTGATTCCAATGTACTGAGGCTCTCCAGAATTCTCTCACTCATCATTCAATCTCGCTGTTCTTACATCAGTTGCCTTTAAATTATCAATGTGACCTGCAGTTGTGAGGCCTGCTTGGACTCCTCATTGTTCCTGGCTATTCAAATATCTATGGCTGCAAAAACACCCTGTTTCACCTTTAAATGGCCAGGAACCTACATTCTCACCTGATCACAATGATCCATGTATTTGTGGCCAGTACAACTGAGCACTGCAGAGCACTACTATCTAGGAATGAAACTGCTTACCACAAAAAAGCTCTGTTTTCAAAATATAACAACCAGTCTACTAAGCAGTTGAGAGCACATTGTCCAATTGCTCTTCTGTGCACTTTCTTTCCACCTGAATACTGAGTCAAGTTCAAGTTTTCCATCTCTACCTTCAAAAGTCTCTGTGGGATAGGCTCAAACTAGCCACAGGACGATCATGACCTCCCATGACAGTTACTTTTCACAGAAACAACGGACTATAAGAATGAGGGTTGAGTGTGGGAGTGTATGCGCCCATGGAGCCTTGGCCTTGATCACACTAGAAACTTAAGTTCAGAATTTGGATGGAAAATTCCCAAAGAAAGCCCAGATGCTTCAGAAAGTGCTGCTGTTTAGCTGGATTATGGTCCCCTTCTGAGTAGACACTGAACCAATGATCTAGCCTGGTGATGCGGGGCATTATGCTGCTGTAGGTGCTGTCTTTCAAATGAGATGTCAAACCAAGATGTCGTCTGCTTTGGGCATTAAAAAGCCCCATTGTACATTTCACAAGAGAGCAGAGTTGACACTAGTGTCTTAAGTACTGGTCTCAGCATCAGTAATTACATTACTTAAATACTAGTGATGTTTGTAATTGCAGTCTGCCTACCTAATTTGCTGCCTGTAGTTAACCATTAGCAATTATCTTTGAGAACTCATGGAGGACGTGTGAAGTCCCAGAGGACTGAAGAAGGGCAAACCTAAGTGGAAAAAGGAGGATCCAGGAATATAGGCCAGTCAGCCTAACTTCAATACGCCGAAAAATACTGGAACAAATTATTAAACGTAGAAGATAAGGTGATAAATCATAGCCAGCATGGATTTTTCAAGAACAGATCATGTGAAACCAATCTAATTTCCTCTTTTGACAGGGTAACCAACCTAATGAATGGGGGGAAGGAGGAGATGTGATATATCTAGACTTTGGTAAGGCTTTTGACATAGTCCCACATGACATTCTCATAAGCAAATAAGGGAAATATAGTCTAGATTAAATTACTATAAAGTGGGTGCATAACTGGTTGAAAGACTGTACTCAGAGTGGTTATCGATGATTTGCTATTAAGCTGGGAGGACATATCAAGTGGGGTCCCACAGAGGTTTGTTCTTTGTATGATTCTATTCAGAATTTTCACTAATGAGTTGGATGATGGAAAGTATGTTTATAAAATTTGTGGATGACACTGAGAGGGTTGCAAGATCTTTGAAGGACAGGATTAGAATTCCAAATTACCTCTATACATTGGCGAATTGGTCTTGAAAACAACAAGATGAAATTTATGTGCAAAATTTAGGAGGAAAAAGCAAATGCACAACTATGAAAAGGGGAATAAGTGGCTAGGCAGTAGTACTGCAGAAAAGGATTGGGGGGGGGGGTGTATAATGAATGACAAATTGAACATGAGCCAACAATGTGATGCAGTTGTGAAAAAGGCAGATGTCCTTCTGGGATGTATGACCAGGAGTGTCACATGTAAGTGTGGTGGGGTACACCAGCCCCTCACTAAGCCAGAAAGGGTTAATGAGCTGCTATCAGCTTGCCCAGCCCTGGTCCACTACTCTTGCACTCTCTGTAAGGAAATGAATGGGCAGTTAAACTGGAAGAGAATAACTCAGTAGTGGGCTGATGAGAGCGGAGAACAGACCTCCCATCCTTTGCTCCCTGAGGAAAGGACTTACCTAGAACCTCTGTAGAGACCACAGACTGCCAGAGTCCTCCAGAGGAAGGTAGGCCTGGCACAAGAATGTGGAGTTTATTTTTAGGACTATTTCTTTGTTTTACTACAAGAAGGACTTTTGGACTATCTGTACTGTTTTGAACAGACGTGCAGGGCTTAAGGAGACTGTTGTGGGGAACCCCTGCCTAGGATGGTGTGGGGAACTACTTCAGTAAGGACTTTTGCACCCTACTCAAGTCTGCCCTGTAGTTTCTTTGACCCTGAAGAGCATGGTCACATATGGTGGAGAATGTGGGCGTGATCTAACCTTGCAGAAGCGGGAGATTTGAGTGACCTGGATTGTCAAGTATACCAAGGTGGGAAGCAGGAGTTTGTCTTGCCGGGGACAACATGTACCTGGAGTGATTGTTGAAATAGATGGCTGAGAACCAACAGCAACAGTTCCCGCAACAGATGACAGCCTAACAGCAGCAACTGGTCCATGAGCAAGGTGGTTAGGAGCAGGAGCAACAGTTGGTTCAACAAGTTGTGACCCCAGTGCAACAGTTTGGAGCCAGGGTGGGGAAGGGAATGGAGTATTCCTCTCTGGGGCTCATGGGAACAACAGCCGTGCTTGTGCAACTCACTAAGATGGGCCCAGAGGATGATCCAGAGGGCTTCCTTGTGACCTTCAAATGGGTGGCAATGGTGGTTTACAGAGCAGTGGAGGAGAGCAGCTGACCTGTAGTTCTGGAAGGTAAAGTATCTCCCAAAAGCCTCACCATGTGTGATTGCCCAGTAATTGAGGGAGCTATGCTGGAGGTGGCTGAAGCTGGAAACCTGGACCAGCGTTCAGATCACTGAACGTACATTGGTAGAACAGTTTGTGCAGATAAATAATAATTCATAATAATTAATGGAGATATCTCATCTCCTAGAACTGGAAGGGACCTTGAAAGGTCATCGAGTCCAGCCCCCTGCCTTCACTAGCAAGACCAAGTACTGATTTTGCCCCAGATCCCCAAGTGGCCCCCTCAAGGATTGAACTCACAACCCTGGGTTTAGTAGGCCAATGCTCAAACCACTGAGCTATCCCTGCCCCCCCGTTGCAGGAAGATATGGCATACTGAGGCACTGAGACAAGACACTCTCCGAGACAGTTCAGCTGATGAAGAATTATATGGCTTCTGAGACTTATAAGAATTATATGGCCTGAAGGGCACATAGGGTGAAGTAGCCTGTGGGTCAGAGGGGAGGCCTAACAGGCAGGATTAGCATCAGAGTGTCCAAACTTTGGGTGTGAACCAGCCACCCTTGAAAGGTCTTGGAAAGTTTCAGGGATCCTGACTGGGCTGGACAGGAAACCTGGACAACATAGGTTCAAGCCCAGCCAAGAATCCTGGAGCTACCCATAGTCCCCCAGCTGAGATGATGTTCATGGAAGAAAAAACAGACTTTTATAAAATTATTTTTGTTCTTTTTTGTTAAAGTAACTTGATGCTGAGAATCATCTCAGAACATATCTCGTGTCTTCAGACCACTTTGAACTTTTGAAATCCTTGATTGACTTGAGGTTCTTTATTTCCAGGTTTCGATCACAACAAAGACAGCTGCTGATGATTTTAGCACCCAGTACATCTTGGATAGCAGTGGGCATGTAACTTCTCAGAAGCCTTCTCATCTTGGGCAAGGTAAGGTATGCTTATTGTGATGCTTTGTGTTTCTCCTTATAAGAACAATTGGTCAGATTTGGAAGTTTTTAGCCCCTATATCCTACTCTGATACCGACCCCTGCAGAAACCAAACTAAAGTAAAATACTTACAGGTGCCTCACTTCTAAATGATAATCTCTAAGTGCCATATCACCGCTTTCTTTGCAAAAACCAATAGAAGGGAAAACCTGGGGATTTGAGAAGATCTATAGGGTTCTGTGAGCTGAAAAGCAAATCAGTAGGGCTGGGAGGGTCGTAGTATAAAAAGAGGATAGAAGCACTTAGATACCACAGTGAATAGAGAGTGCAAGAGAGTGCAAGACCTAAATAGAATAGAGGGTGCATGGCCTTCAGTGTCCACATAGACCAGTAAAATCCTTCTGTAGATGTCCCAGAACCGCCAGTCACTGGTAAAATGGTAGGCTCACATTCCATGTTGCCAGTGGCTTTCAACACAGCCATGGTATGGAGGTGGCAGTGCTTAAATTGTGCGGGGACTTGCCAGGTGTTGAGTCCTGGCCCCTCTAGGTTTGGCAGTTCATAGCCCTGGCACCTCGGGCTTGCCATGTCAGTTATGAAAGTAGAAAAATTGCTTGAGCCCCGGCACCTCATTCATTACAAATTAAGCACTGAGAGGTGGTCTCTTCACTGTTGTGTTGCACAGTGAGAGCTCATGTTGACCTACTCAATATTAACTTGCCTATATATTTGTTATGAACATTACACGTTTTTCCCTGTTACCATACTGTGCAGAGTGGCTAATATGACTCTGTGCCTCTGATTTTCATGAGGTGTTCAAATGGCATGTTTTCAGCATAGAGTGGTTGCCAGCTATGCAATGGAGGAAGCGGGAGAGCGTGCTGCATAGCTGCTTTCCCTCTCTGCACAGCTTTGTGGTCTCATTTCCACACCAGTAGCATGTGTTTGCTCTCTTTTCTGCCATATAGCAGAGAGCAACAGATAGCATTCAATAAGAGGTAACATTCGGCACTAATTTCTGAGATGTCCACAAGAACTGAGTCAACAATTCATAAATCTCCATTTTAAAAAATGCTGTTTTGCAGTGAGAATTTCAGACTAAGGAGAATCATTAAGAAGTATAAGCCATAGAGGAGTAGTGTTGTCCCTTCCTCCAATACCAGTGCCCTGTTCTGACACCAACACTGCCAGTCTACCAAGCAATATCAGATGTCCAGGGCCTTTCAAGTTGGCATCTTGGTGGTGGTGGGGGGAAATCTGTGACAAGGAGACTAACTATATGCTAAGTGTAGTTTGTTTTATTCATGCACATACACCCCTCTGGTAGCAGAAGTGGTCAAATGGTATTCAGGAACCTTAGCCCAACACCAAATGACAGGCTCAGAGAGAGCAATTCTGCCTCAAGAACTGATTCTAATCTGAGACCCAGGCAGAGAGCAAACTCTGATTGCTCGCTCAGTTGTCTCTCCAACCACCACTGCCTCTACACACAGCTTTCTTGTAGCTCTTCATTGTTAGTCCTGCTGGGGCCAGAGTACTTGGCTGAGATGTGAGCAACTGTCTCTGTGTAATAATGACTGAGATGTAAAATCAGATTCTGATCTCTTATGCTGGTGTAAAACAGAGATTAGAGTCTGGTGCTTGGTTTTAAGAAGTGACTCAGTGAGATCTCAAACACCAGTTACCATCTTTAACTTTCCAGGTTCCTTTTTATATTCCTGTTGTTATGGCAGTTGTCACCAAGTGGTGCTGTTGCATATACCTAGTCTTCCAAGTGCTTTTTCTTTGCATGTGGGAAAATGTTCAGTCTTGTGAAGACATGCTGTGTTGTTAGTTCACAATGTATTGTGCATACTTGAACCAAAGATTTCCTTTATTTCCTAGCCTTGTAACTTTTTTAAACATATGGGATGAAAGCTTTGAACCCCAGATCTCTCTTTTACAACATTAATAGCCATCAACACTGTATTTGGGAAATTCTGTTAAGGTAATCCTGTGAAGGGTCTCTGGCAGGTGATACTACTGGGCACAAGGCACACAGTTCCCACAAGTCTCTTCTCTGCCATGGCTAAATTGTTCTTTTTTAAAAAAGCTTTTAATGGTCTGGATGGTGTAGCAGCAAGCCAGAGTCTGTCCCACTACTCCAGCAATGGAAAGCTATGGAACAAACACAGGGTTGTAAATCAGAAGAACAGAGTGACTTCATCACTTATGTCTAAATTTTTTTAAAAGTTCGGTAATTTTAGGTGTCTAGAACTCTGGGTGTCTTATTTTGAAACAACGTGGGCCTGCTTTTCAGAATAGCAGAGCATCCACAACTACAACTGAAGTCAGTGAGGAGCAGCTGCTTCTCAGAACCTCTGGAAATCAGGCCCTAGGTGACTTGAGATAAATTCCCAAAAGCATGGACATTTTTGCAAAGTTGTACCTTAAGTTTTCCCCACCTGTAAAATATGTAATAATATCCACCTTTTGTAAAGCGCCTTGAGATCTAAGAATGAAAAGTGCTATATATGTGGAAAGTATTATTGTATAGGCAGGAAAGTCTCTCACAACCTCAGAACATATATAATTCTCAAAAGGAGAGCAGGCAAACTAGTAAATCTCACAAAAGTCCTGCAAGAATCAAATCAAGGAGTGTCCTACAGCCTCAGCATATAAACAAGCAGACAAATCTCTGAGGACTCCAGTAATGAGAACAGAAAAGTCTCCCACAGCCCCACACAAGGAACAAACAAACAAATCTCTCCAGACTCTGATGAGAAGTGAACAAGGGATTTTCCCCCATCTCCAGCAGAAAAAAATCCAGTTGCATCTGGAAGAGAAAAGAGGTCTTTTACAGAGCCAACAAGTTATCACAGAAACGTCTCTGCATTGTTAAGCAGTTCAGTTCAGCTGAACGTCAGCCCATGTTTTTCCTGTGTTTGCTGTGCTAAATTGTTTATGATTTGAAAAGCTAGATAACGTACTCAAAGGCATAATCACAGTTATTTTCTAAATCCCAAAGTTTTGGAAGTTCTCAGGGTACTGGAGAACTCCTGATCTCCTCTTAGCCATAAACAGGTGCCCATACATGGCTGAGATTGAGGCCAATGAATGAGTTATATATTGTCTGAATACGGAAAAGGTGCATTCAGTAGTACAAGAGCCATGTTTTTCTATCTCACATTCTTTCTTCTTGAGGAGTAGTAAAACACACACAAGCATGAATTATCTGATGCACTGACAGCACCCTCCACTAGCCACCTCCTTTCTCCCTTCTTTTTCACAGTAGACCTTTGTCCTTGTTTTGTACAGAATATGTAGATTATCTTGCACATCAATTCCAGCCTAAATTGCACTCCAGCAGAGAGAGATTTGCTGTTTACTACTCCTATCTGGTTTTGGATTGGAGGATCAATTCCTAAAACAAAAGCTAATTGGAGAGTTTACTTCCCTTTGCTTCGAACAGGTCAACTCTACAAGTTTCTACCAACAAATTACACAGATACACAGACTGCGTACAACTTCTTCCCTTTGTTGTCTTGTAATAATGTTCAATAATCTATCATCTTATTGATAGCCAGACAAGGATAATTGTATTGCACTGTGTAATGTGGTTTTAAAGCAAAACATTTTAAATATTTACAAAGTTCTTTAGTGCTAAAAGATATTTCTCTGGTGCTTATGTCCTTATTGTCTGTAATTCATGTTTTATCTCTCACATACTGTGCACCAACTTTTCAGTAAAGCTAATTATCAAAAGAAAGGTTGGGCAGTCAAGCTGGGGTTCCTGGAAAGTCCTAGAATTCTGCTGCCCTTGCAATGAGAAAACAATTATGTTGTATTAAGAAGGCACAAGAGATTGTGTGATATCATAAAGGATTGTTGCTTTACAGGTACACTTGATATGGCACAACAGGATGTCTGCATTTATATGGTATGAGCTCCAAATTCCACATTACAAAGACACTACAGAAGTTACTGCATTTTAATTTTATTAATGTTGGCATGTCAGTGCAGAAAACTCTAGAGGCCTTTGTAAGAAGAGCAAAAGCAAGCAGTGCGAGGCTAAACTGGATGACTAAACTGGCATCCCAGAGAAATCAGACAGGATAGGGCTTACTACTGAAACCTAATAAAAATGTGCTAGTCGAGACTTCTTTTGCATCTCTCTTCAAATAAAAACATTCCACATCACTTTGTTTTTCTGCATCAGTCTGACCCTGTTCCCAATTAAGTCAATGGCAAAACTTGCATTGACTCTAGTGGTGCTGGATTTGGGCCTTTTAGATCACAAACATGTTTTGCATTGTGTCATTGAGAACATTTTTTTAAAAAACCAGGGGGATGATAGAGAACGTGGGAGGAGCAAGGTAAAAGGGTAACTTTTCTAGCAGTAAATGTATATTTTGGGTCCACTTTTCAATTTTTAGGCACATAGAAGTGCTGTTCTTAGTTCCCATGTGAATTTTGATTCCCTAGCTTTGACTCCCACATTTCACATCTTCAGTTTTTAAAATGAACTCCCATGTCTGTCCAGTGTATTGTTTCCTGACTTGACTGTGGTAGGCTCTTCTGTCCTGATCTTCCTCCCTCTCTCCCCTCAAGTCCATTCGGAACACTTCTGCTAAGATTATCTTACTGCCTGTCATTCTTAGTCTTATCACGCAATTTGAAGTTCCTCCCTTCGCATCCCTTTCTCCATTGGTTCAAAATACGAGCTTGTGATTCTTGCCTTGGAAGCCCGCCGCAACTTACCCTCCTTACTTATTTGCTCTTGTATCTTATCATTTTGCCTCCTGCCCTCCATCAACAATACCAGCCTCCACCACTCTTTCTGTCTGCTTCTCCAACAGTATTTTCAATCTTTGTTTCATCATAAAGATGACTGGGGAAGAATGTTCTCTAACTAATCTGTATATCAGATACCCGGTACTCTTGTCTCCTCAAGACCTACTTCTATTGTGATGCCTTTAGAGGAAATTACCAACAGGTAATGATTAGGTATGGGGCCATTATAGAACACTGACATTTATCTTATTTATTTGCCCTCTGTAAACGGGCGGCTCCAGGCACCAGCCCAGCAAGCAGGTGCTTGGGGCGGCCAAGGGGAAGGGGCGGCACGTCGGGCTGTTTGGTGGCAATTTGGCAGCGGGTCCCTCTCGGAGGGAAGCACCTGCTGCCGAATTCCTGCCAAAGAAGAAAGTGGCGCGGTGGAGCTGCCGCTGGAGTGCTGCCGATCGCGATTGCGATCGCTTCTTTTTTTCCCCACCGCTTGGGGCGGCAAAAACCCTGGAGCCAGTCCTGTCTGTAAACACACATTCTTGTTACTTTTCTCATTCCTCATGCCCTCTGGTTTTTGTTTGTTACACCCACCCGTTGCACCTTCTCTAAATGAGGTGTTTGGGGTGTCTTTTATATGGTGGGAGCTTCCAGGTGTCACTCTAATATAAATTATTAGAATAAGGTATGGTTGAAGGAGGGAGTGAAAAGAAATTCTCTAGTCTTATGATACTCAGTTTATGACTTTCAAGCCACATGGATGTGCCCTCTCTCCGTCACTGCAGCAGCCCCCGAGCTGGGGCTGGGATGGAGAGCTCTCTCTCCCCGGCAGCCGCAGCCCTGGAGTTGGGGAAAGTTGCCTCTTTCTCTGGCCACCGCAGCCCTGCACATCCCAAATTCCCCCCACCCCCTCTTCTCACCCCGCTACCCCCTCCCATCTAACCCCTATTCTCCCCAAGGCCACCACCTCACCTTACATGTGCGTCTTCTCCAGGGTCCAGGCACCTAATTAGTGGAGCCGCGCCTGTGCGGCTCCATTAATTACGTGGGTGACCCTTCATTCTCTTGTGTGCGGCCGCCCAGGCACGCACCTTAGAGTGAACTATCCGCGGATCACCAGAATGGAGCTTGCGGACCACCGTTGTCCACGGACCACAGTTTGAGAACCTCTGATGTAGTTGAATCAATTGGTGTATTGTGACCAAACAAATGAGGCAAATGTAACATGATTATTTTGTTTCTCTGGGATTATTTTGTTTCTCTCCATCAGATGCAGGAGGGTCTCTGCAGCATTTAAAGGCTGAGTGGCTACCCTTAACAGTTATAAACTTTATAGTCTTACGTTCATTATTAAACTGAGAACTTGTCGTTATCTTTAGAAATAATAGATCTTGGGTGGTAATTATGAATAGGTTGCTACTTCTCTGACTCATTTCTTTGAGCTGGCAGAGCTGAAATAAAGGATATAAAATATTCTAATTGCTCTTTAAAATGCAGGAGTGCTCTAGGCCCAGGCAGATTTGCTGTATAAATGAATAAAATTCTAGGGCCAAATTAATGTTCAGAGACTTAGGGAAATTCTTGGGTGAGGAAGGTAGAATTTGCCACACCATGTGAGAAGTGATGGGTGGAAGCAGTATGTATGCCTGCAGGACCAAGATCAGGCATGATGCTTCCTGCCATGTTGAGGTGAGTGTGTTCTCTAGCAGCCTTTGCACTTTTACCTAATTGTGTAGCAAGCAGTCTGCTGTACCCTCAGCAATGGCCTCGTGATGCAGCTTACGTGTAGGGTGAAGTAGAGCAATAGCCATTCTCCCCCCAACATCCATTGCACTGCCAGAAATGCTAATAGCCTCACCACATCCTTGCACTCTCACAGCTGCAGGATTCTGGCTGCCTCCTGCACAGGAGTGATAGAGAAGGAAGAACCTCCCTTTTCTTTACCACACCAATTCACTTTTGCTGAGGCAGTTGTAGTGGGGCACTAAGTGCTTTTTTATTGTCATTGTCTAGATCTGTAGATGACAATTTCCTAACTCAGAAGGTGTTGCATCCAACACAGGGAAATTCTGTATTAGACTTTGTCTTGACAAATAAAGAAGAACTGATCGCAGAACTAAAAATTGGTGGTAGCTTAGGTACATTTGATCACGACTTGATCACATTTGTTATATGGAAACAGTCCATAAAGTCCAAACCATTATTATATATACAAAAATAAAATTGTGTGTGTGTGTGTGTATTTATACACATGCGCGCACACACACACACACACACACACACACTTGGTTATGAGACAATGTCAGTTGGGAGAAAGAATTTAAACAGAAAAATGTGAATAGTAAATGGGAATTGTTTAAAAACACTTTACCATAAACACATGGAAGAAAGGGGCAGTTGATAATAACAAAAATCATAATGGCGTTAGTCCATAACTAGATGGAAATGGTAAAATTGTCAGTGATAGTGCAGAAAAGGCAAAAGTGTTTCCTAAATATTTCTGTTCTGTGTTTGAGGGAAAAAATATGATGATGTCATATCCTATGATGGTGATGATGAAACACTTTCCATTCCAATAACTCAGGAGGATGTTAAACTAAAGCTTCTAAAGTCAGACACTTTTAAATTAGCAGGTAGGGCTAACTTGCATTCAAGAGTTTTAAAAGAGCTGGCCTAGGAGCTTGCTGTACCATTAGTGTTGATTTTCAATAAGTCTTGGAACATTGCGGAACTTCCAGAGGACTGGAAGAAAGCTAATGTGTTGTGTCAGTATTAAAAAGAGTAAATGGGACAACCCAGATAATTACAGACCTGTCAGTATGACATTGATCCCAGGCAAGATAATGAAGCAGCTGATAAGAGACTTGAGTAATAAAGAATTAAAATAGGGTAATGTAATTAATGCCAATCAACAAGGGTTTGTGGAAAAATAGATCCTGCAAAAGTAACAATATTGGGTTTTGATGAGATAATGTTTGATGTAATATACTTAGATTTCAGTAAGGCATTTGACTTGATACCGCAATTAAATTGTTTATAAAACTAGAACAATACAAAATTAACATGGCACATATTAAATAGATTGAAAACTGGCTACCTGACAGGTCTCAAAATGTACTTGTAAATAGGGAATCATCAATGAGCAGGTATGTTTCTAGTGGCATCCAGCAGGATTTGGTTCTTGGCCCTACGTTATTTAACATTTTTATCAATGACCTGCAGGAAAACCTAAAATCATTATGATAAAGTTTGAAGATGACCTAAAAACTGTGGGAGTTGTAAATACTGAAGGGGACAGGTTATTGATAGTGATCTGGATCACCTGGTAAGCTGGGCACAAGCAAACAATTTGTTACAAAAAATTGATAATGGGCTCTTAAATCTAGCAGACAAAGGTATAACAAGATCTGGCTAGAAGCTGAAACTAGACAAAATCAGACTGGAAATAAGATGTAAATTTTTAACAGAGAGGGTAGTTGACCATTGAATCAGTTTACCAAAGATTATGGTGGAGTCTCTATCATTGGCAATTTTTAAATCAAGATTGGATGTTTTTCTAAAAAATATGTTCTAGTTTAAACAGGTATCAGGGAAATTCTGTGGCCTGTATTATGCAGGAGGCCAGACTAGATGATCACAGTGGTGCCTTCCGGCCTTATAATCTATGATCTAAAGTCCACTGAAGTCAAACTTTAGATAAGAGCTGTATTGTCTTGGACTTTATATTTACCAGAGCTGTTGAATGATTGACTGCTGCTGAAATATGAGTACTTCAGTTTTCATTTAAGTACATTTTTAATGTAAGATAAAATTATATACCTCTTACAGGCTAATTTTTTTAATTATACTTGATTGGATTGGGTAGGCCAATAGCCCTCCTTGTCAGTTAATATACACTGTACATAAACTATGTAAGCAGGGACCATCTTAATACAGTGTTCTGGCATCTAGGCATTACCCCGGTACAAATAATAAAAATTATTAGCATGCGGTTAAAAAAATAGTGGTACTTGAGTAAATTTACCTGGTAACAGAGAATAATACTTACATTAAAGTGTTATAATGGGGTTACAACCTTTTCCCCTACCCTCCTAGACACATAACGTGGAATGTTCTGGTCTGTTGTGTAACTCAGAAATGCAAGTTAGATTGACCACATGTTGAAAGAGCTTTTAGTTTGATTTAAGACCTGATCTGTAAAAGTCAGTTTATAAGAAAGAAAACTTCATCACACCACAATCAAAACCACATATTTTTATATTACAGCTCTAAATCGCTGACTCTTTAAGTTGGTATAAAATATAGCAAGAAGCATATTGCAGGACTGGAATTTAATCAGGGCTTAAATAGAGTGTGCTAAATTGAGAGAGCAGCACAGTTAAATCTTAAGAATTTTCTTGTAAAATATGATAGTGCCTCCTTCAGTTTGCCTGTTAATATTTTAAATTGTTTGCTGTTTTTCAAAGACAGGGATTTTTAATACCTCTTAATTTTAGTACATTTTTAATTCTGTATTTGGTTCAGGTATAAAAAGCCTTCCTTGTGGCATCCTGTTAAATATGAGAGATAATTATCATGACCTGATGTTAATATATAAATATCCTCATAATTAAATAATATAGCAAATTTGCCTCTTTATAAATTGTGACTTTTATTATCTGGATTTTATACTGTTGATTTCATATGTATTACTGTTAATTCAGTGGCAAATATAATTATGCAGGCTTTCCATTAGAACTTTAATGATATGCAGTGCTGCATTTTTCCTTTTGTTTATAGTTAATTAATAAGATTTTTTTTTTCTTATATAGGTGAATTTGACTATTAACTTGTATATTTTATTGCTGACTTTCAGATGGTGGGTTTTTGCTTCAAGAAAAAAATCTGTGGGATTGCTTTTCATTTTAGGTATATTATAGGCAGATGCTAGGGAAAGATGTAGAAAAGTTTGCTACAGAATTAGAAGAGGCTATGATTAGACATATGGCGAGAGCTTAGTGGGTCTGCACTAGAGCAGATGTACTGTAGATGAAATTTTAACTTCAGTTTATTGGTGTCTACTAATACCAGAGAAAGAGATATGGATGAAACTAGAAAAATCAAAACGTAAAGGAAGATTAATTCAGTAAATCCTCGTGGCTCGCCAGAAATGGAAAAAATGTGTAATCTAGGTGTCAAGTAGCTTGAGCATAGCTCCAGTTGAAGGACATGATCAGCTTGCACAGCTGTGAAATCTAGCAGTCAGCTTGCTGTGGAGGGGAATGCTAATGTAGCAGTATGTCCTTCTCTTCATGCACGTATGATTCTAATTAATGTTAATAAGAATTATGTGCATGCACCTATATGGAAGAATAGTCTCTTTCAGCACAAGTGAGGGTTTTTATTTTCTTTACACTCAACCAGTCCTACACTTTTCATGTTAGCTTTACAGTCTTTTATTTCCCACTTGCAGGTACAACTGTAGCTGCACTGAAGCTGTTTAAAAATCTTCCTGTAAGAAAACAGTTTTACTCAACAGTTAAAAAATGTAAGGAGGAATTAAAAAAAATCCAAGATCTTTTGATGGCATATGGCATCATAAAGCCAGAACTACGGATAATCTTTACACATAACAAGGTAAAAGTGACTTCTCTTGTGCCAACTATCTCAAATTCAAAATGAAAGAAAATAAAGACTATGATTTTGTTCAGTTCATCAAGACTTTCATTACTGTGACTGCATTTTGTCATCAGATGTTTGATTTTTAGGAATTTGCTATAATTGCATGTTGGTTCAGACCCCCCCACTTCATCATTACATCTGAATTTATTAGCTTACGATGGTTTGAGTTTTAGATAGGCAGTGCCAGTCTTTCAAAGAGGACTCTGCTCCCGCAAAAACCTAATTTGGTGTCTATAGGTTGGACAATGCTATGATTTATTGGGCACTGATAACACTCTTGTTATTGTATAGAACAAAGAGGCAGAGCCACACCTCCACCTTTCTTTCTAATGGTCTGATCTGTTGCTAATTGAAGCCAGTGGAAAGGCTCCCACTGGTTTTACTGGGATTGAAACAGGCCATGTAGTTAGTGCTACTTGTGTGTACTGTTTTGTCTCTGAGGGCTGAATTATAACAGATCACTGCAGGAGCGACTTGAAATCAGGCCAGGCAGGCACCTGTGTAATTGCATTGACTACAGTACAGTTAAGCCTGATTTACATCAATGTAAGGAAAGCAAATTCAGGCCCAACTATGACTAGTGCTCATTTTATGCCCAGACTTGATGGCACAAATTCAAAAGCTACTTGGACCTTAATAAGTTCTTATTAATCATGAGAAGTCTAACAGAAATATTAACTACAAATCTGCAGAAATGGTACTTTGGACCTGATTCTTCTTTCAGTTATACTAGTTTAACTCTATTAAACTAACTTTATTGGAACTGCTACTGATTTACACTGGCGTAAGTGAAAGGAAAATTAGGCCCATAAACTTCCATGCTACCACAGAAAGTAAAGAGTGACACCTAATGGCCAAAAAGATTCCACCAAAGCGATTTTTTTTCCATTTAAAAAAAAAAATTTCTCTCTATGGTGGTTGAATAATTTCTTATGTTGCAATCTGAGAGTTAAAGCATTATTTCAATTCACTGCACCATTTATTTCAATTTTTTATTTCTATCAATTAGAATATTTAAAAAAATCTTTCATGTTCACACTGTCACTGGAAATGACAAGTGATCTTACGTATTTGACAATAAAATACTGAATAAATAATAACTAAAAGTTAAGGTACTCCATAAATGCAATTTAGTGTAAATCTTTCATTGCGATCAATGATAGTTCTGCTGTGGATTGCAGAATCTCAAACTTATACCCAGGCAGAGTTGCCGACTTTCTATTTGCAGAAAACCAAACCTTGCCTTGCCCCGCCCCTTCCCTGAGGCTACGCCCTATGTCCAGCCCCTTCTATGAGGCCACGCCCCATCTCACTCCATCCCCCACCCTCCATTGCCTGCACTCCCCCACCCTCATTTACTCGCTCATTTTCACCAGGCTGGAGCAGGGGTTGGGGTGTAGAAAGGGATGAAGACTCCCGCTGGCGGTGCAGGCTCTTGGGTGGGACCGGGGATGAGGCATTTGGGTTACAGGAGGGGTTGGGGAGTGGGGCCGAGACATTTGGCGTATGGGAGGCGGCTCCGGGCTGGGGCAAGGGATTGGGGTATGGGAGGGAGTATGGGCTCTGGGCTGGGAGTGCGGGCTCTGCAGTGGGGCCAGAAATTAGGGGTTCAGGATACGGGAGCGGCCTCCGGGCTGGGGTTCCTGGCCATTGGGCGCTGTAGAGCTGGTGCTCGGGGCAGGGGCAGTGCGTGGAGTCCCCGTGGCCGCCCCTGCACCTAGGAGCCAGAGGGAGATGCCATCTGCTTCAAGAAGCCACGTGGAGCTGATCAGGCAGCCTGCCTGCCTCGCTGCAGGCAGCCAAACGGATTTTTAACGGCCCGGTCAGCAGTGTTGACCAAAACCACTAGGGTCCCTTTTCAATGGGGCATTCCAGTTGAAAACCTGGCAACCCTATACCTGGGTCCACAGACCTTAAAGGAAAATTGTATTCAGCCGTCTCTAAAAAACAACTTTGATGACATTGATTTAGAGCAACAATAACTATGCCTAGTTGAAACAATTAAACTGTCCAATTTCTTGGCACTCTAATAGTTGTGAAAAAGAATGAAAATAAGCTGCAAACACTTACTGAATTCAAGGCTGTAGAATTATGTGCTGAATGACCTCAGGTATTCAGAGTAAAGAGACATAGCACATTTGTCATTTTAAAACATACCTTGTTTACTGTAAGTTCTTGACCCTCCATTCTTGCTATGGATCACAATCAGCTTCTTAGTGGGACCTACTCCCCACATGCTCTCTGCTTCAGATTAAAAACTACTTTGGTATGACAAACAATAAAAGTGTTGCTGAAGTTCTAAAGACAGAACATTGAGAGTGATAGCACACATGGAGTATCTTTCTAGGATAGGGCTTCACAGGGGTGCTTTTATCCTCTGTGTCTATTTTAATCCCATTCTGATTTAGTTGCTGATTATTACGTGTCTTGATTCTTTTGCTGCCTTCTCTTTCTTTTCTCCTCAAATTATGCCATGTTTTTCTCCATTGTGTTTTAATACAAAGTCTGTTATCCTCACAGATACCTTGATCAAGAATCTCTTTCTTGTACTCCTCTGTAATTCTGGATACTGAAGCAGAAAATGTCTCTGGACTTTAGTCCTCCTCCTTCCCCTCCACCCCCCAACACGTTAATTGTACTGTTGTCTCTTCTGTTTTTCCTCTCTGCTTCCCTCTGCTAGTGAAATTGCAGCCATCATAGAAAACTGCCCAACACAGAAGCATGTCATGAGGGCACAATAATTTTTTTTCATTTAATTTTATTCTTTTTAAACAATATTGTGCCTTTATAAAACGTTCTTATTTTTCTCTCTCACTTCTCACATCACTAAAATACCTTCATTTTAAACCTTATTTTAAAGAGATATCAAATAAACACCTTTTTAAACAAACTGCAGTATTGTTTAACCAAAAGAAGACTTCTGTCCCTGGGCTGGCTCTTTGGCTGTTGTGATATCTCCAGCACAAAGTTGTCTTTTTGAGTGGGGAGCTGACTATTCCTACCATGTCTTGGCATCTCTCACTTTAAAAAACAAAATAATAATTTTAAATACCAGCAGTGCTGAATGCTTTTCCGATCTGGTGACTTATGTGAGATGTGTGGTTCTTGTGATAATTCCAAAATTGTTTGGTTTCTTTAACAATACTTGAAATGTTGTTCTGCTCTGAAAACTGACTGTAAAAATGGAATGGTGGGTTCCATGTTGTTGCTTATTGTTTTCTACATCAGATGTGCTCAGTTGACAAGTGGAAAGATAGCCTTTTTCTTGCTGCCAACCCTGCAAAAGCACCCTGTGTTCTAAGAGTCCAGTTCAGTTCTTTCCATTTGGTGCATCATATCAGTAATGGAGGTTCTGCAGGCCTCATTTAAACCTCTGTTTGTTATGTCTTCAAGAGCACTTCTGCATTCGCACTAGCCTGCAGTGGGTTTTTATAGATGTAAATGATTTGAACTTTCTAACCAGTTTTTGCTGATGGACAAGAAAGAACAGAATCCAGTCTTAGCTTTGATGACTCTGTAAAGCTCATGGGATTAGAATGCAGTAATGTCAGTAGGTGCCTCCTATGCTGGCGCATTCCTTCTCCGGTGGTCCAAGAAAGTTCTTGGGCTGCTAGGTGTCTCTCTACGAGGGCAACTAGCTCATCATAGGAGGAGGGATCATTTTGACTGACCCATCCTCGTATGTCCGGTAGTAGCGCTCTCATGTGCCTGTCCAAAACTATGATTACCACAGTTTTCTCCGGGCCATGGGTCTCGGGGTGCAGCCACTTTTGAGTTAGGTGGATCAGGGACCTCGGTGCTTTGCTGTCCCAGTATTTCCACTCGTGGAATTGCTGGGCCTTTATAGCTGTCATCATGCCAGACCTCACCAGGATCTCCGCCTTCAGCTGGGGGTAATTTAGCTGCTTCTGTGTTCATGTCATGGGCCTCCGCACACAGAAGAGGAACCAAGATGCTGTCCCACTGTTCTTGGGGCCAAGCCCCCCGCAGAACCGTTCTCTTGAACGTGAGGAGATACACCTCTACATCGTCATCCGTCGTCATCTTCTGTAAGTAGCTGCTGGCCCGCAGGGGCCGGGTTCCATGGGGGTCGTGCATCAGGGTGATCAGGGCCTTTAGCTGGTTCACAACCTCATGCAGGGTGGCTCGATCCTGGGCCACCTGGCTCATCAGTAATTGATTTGTCTCCTGCTGTATTCACACTGACTCCTGCTGGGTAGCCATCTGAACCCTGGCAGCCTCTTTTTGGGCCGCGGTGGCCTGCACCAGTGCCTTCACTACATCCTCCATTTCTTTTTCTTCTCGTTGGGGGTGATTTACCCTGCCCTGAGATGGTTCGCCACAAAGTCTCACTCAGAGCATCCCACCCCTGACACCATGTGTGGCAAGGCACCTTCTCGGTCTCACCAGCCTCAGCTGTTTTTAGCCTTGGCAAGGTGGGCCTGGGGTAAAACAGTCCCTCTTGGCTGCACAGGGGCAGTCCACTCCTTCTCTCAGCCACTCCTTCTCTCAGTCCACTCCTTCTCTCTCTTTTTTGATTGTTTTTTTCCCTTATGGCAGGGAATGCAGCCTCCCCTCCTGGTGAGGCTTGCTATCTTGCTGCTCCTCACCTACTGGCAGCTTGACTCCCCCCGCACCGCCCCCCCCCAACAGGGAAGAGTTTAAAAAGGTCTCAGGATGCCCTTAGTTGGAATCAGCCGATCCTAATTGACCTCAGGTAACACTCTCTCAGCTGATCCTAATTGATCTCTGGTAACCCCTTCTCAGCTGAACCTGATTGACCTGTAGTCACCCCTCCTCAATTCATAGGGAGGAGGGCCTTTTACCCTTCTGGGACTGTTTTCTACCCCACTCTTGCAGCTGTCTGTCCTGAGTTTATCACAACGGGCAGAGGATAGTAGCAAAGTGAGAGGCAGATAGTGCAGTTTGCTGAGAAACGCTAGGATCCTGTCAGTAAAGAATCGGGAATACTCAACATTGGCGTTTTCATGGGTTCCTACATCTCTACCTTATATACTATATAATTTGAATAATAATGTGTGTGATTTTCCTTCAAACCCAGTCTTTTTAGAATACTGCATTGTTAATATGGATTAAAATGATTCCCTGTCATTATGAAACAAAGAAATTTAGAGGATAAGATTGTTCAGTAGATTGGTAATGGTTCAGGATAGTGGAACTATGGCCAAAAGTGGTAGGGACCAAGAGGCCTTCTGGTATAGTGGGTGCTTGGTGCTTATTTCAAATAGAAATCTCAGTCTGTTTCCATGTGAGCAAATTTCTCTATCGAACTATCAACCATTCTGGCAGTTTTGGGAAAGATACCAACACTGAATTATCTTGGCCTCTCATGAAGAATGAATTATCTTCTCATCTTCAGAGGTAAATTACTCCATAACAGGATTCAAGCAGACTATTTGGGGCAATATGGGACAATAAACCAGTATTGCTCTTACTTATATGCTGTATTTGCTTTGAGGATAGAGATAGGACATTGTTTTTTAGGGCTGTTCATCTTCACAAGCACTTGGTTTTTGTAAAAAATACATAAAAATAAAGACAAAACCAAGAAACCCAGAGATTTTCCAACACAAGAGGTCACTCATTAGCTATTACTGAGCTGAGAAAATCATAAGCCAACTAAGGTTTGGCACAAACCAAGGGGTATCTCTGATTGTTTTAAAACTATTAATGTGTTAAAATGGTCTGGGTATGGATTCATTTCCTTTGCTCCATTTTTACTACCGTTAAGATCTGTTTGAAGATACAAACTGCAAATAGTTTGATAAATAAATTTAACTTCTTTCTAGTTTCACTCCAGTTTTTATAAGTACTTCAACATTCTTTACTTAAATTCTAACTTGTAATTTCTTTCATCAATTCTACATACTTATCCTTTTACAGCAATAGCACTGTTAAATAGTACCTTATTTGTCTTCTTTCTTCAGAAGCTGAAGAACACCATTATCACAAAGCTGTAGTAATCCACACCAATAGATCTGTCTACCTCATTCTGATCCTACTGTCCTACTGTGTGCTAGAAGTGTACTCTAACATAGTATTTTCAAAAGTATTTTGTGGTAAGCTTGGGATAACAACATTTCTCATGGAGTATATGGATTTATGACTAAGACCACCTGTTAAATAAATAAGTGGTTATATATAATCATTCAAAGGAGTTGCTAGAATCCTGCATTGTGGGGCTGTGCCAATACCTTGTGCTGCTGTGGAAGAAAACAGACATCAGGAAGGAGCTCAGGTTCCAAAGCAGAAAGTGCCATAGTCTTTTTGGTGGTTTGCATGTTCATTCGCATGTGTGGTTTGCATGTTCATTCGCATGTGTGGATAGGTAGCTTGAGACACCTGTGGCTGTCTGTTGGGCACAAAGAGCAGCCAAATCAGCTCTGAGGACTGGGCTCTTTCAGGGGGTTATTTTTGTTGCTTTTTTAAAAGAAGAAACTGAACAGAAAGCAATGGTTGAGAATTTGAGGGAATGGGGGAGAAAGAGAAGTAGAGAAGGTTGACAGTACGGACCTTGACAATGAGGGCTAGTCTACATGGTGCATTAGTTCGCATCAAAGAGGTGTAAATTCTGGTTTCCCATCCTTTCCCAGGTAAAAGTGTGGACCCTTCAAACAGTACCACGTTAACCATGCACTAAGGAACTTTTAGTGTGTACCAGCAGGACAGGGCCGCCCAGAGGGGCGGGCAAGTCCTTCCGCCCGAGACCCGCAGCCGAAATGCCGGGTCTTCGGCGGCAGGGGCCCCCCACCGCCGAAGACCCCAGGCCCCCAGAATCCTCTGGGCGGCCTGGCAGCAGGGTCCGCATAGGCTAGTCAGTGCGCGACACACTGGTGCTCTGTAGAATTTACATCCTTGTGGTGCGGATTAACACACTGTGTAGACAAGATCTTAAGTGGCAAAAGCTGTACAGATGAAGGGGAGCCTTTGGCCAAAGGCTAGGACTGGCTAAAGAATGAAAGGAGAGTGAAAAAACACAACTTTTACCGGGGAAAGGATGTACCGTACCTGTGCAAAGAGCTCATTCATAGGCCAAGTCTTTCACATGTGCAAGTCTGAGGTAAGGCATTTAAATCCATTGAGTCCCGTGAAATTAATAGGGTCTACCAAGTGCTCAGCATCTCTGAAAATCGGGACTCTTATTCAGTTGCCTATCTAAAGATTTTATATCTTTTGGTCCTTAGGTTTAAAACATTTGGCCATTGTCTTCAGAACATACTGTATTCTGCTCCATTTCTACCACTTGATTTACTAAACAGAGGGTGTCATGCTCCTTCTGACTGAAGTTTCTAGAAATGTGTCTTTCTGTTATGCAGTCCACTTGCTTGTCATACCCATTTGTTATATTAAAAAAAAGAAAAATTAAAATTCTGTATAAAGAATCAACAACAGCTCTTCATGCTTTTTGGATTAATTTCTAGAAAACTACACTTTGTTTCCTCACTCTCGCTGAGTATATTTTATCAATGAATTTCTGAAACAGGAAATGCTTGGTTGCTTTTGTGTCTGCTAAAAATGTTTTGTTTGCATTAACAGTAAATATTGAATCACTTTGCAAATCAACCCTTGAAGTACGATTGCTGTTTTGACAGCTTGGATCAACTAGTGCGCCTTCTTTTTATGAAGGTTTATCCTGCCAAGACATTCTTTGAATACTGATAATGTTGATCCTCTTGCCAGTATGGGTATGTTAGAAAGAGGTATTTTTTCTTCTTTCATCACCGTGTTCCTTGAGAGCATATTGAATAATGAGACAGCCAAATAGAAATAATTTACAAGAGTATTCTGAGAGTTTATTTAAAGTTGACATTACCTGATGGAGAACCAGGCACATTCCAGAGTTAGCTACTCTTGTTTAAACAGCGTCAGACTTTTCAGTCCGATTTGCCATATTACAGCCACCTGTAAACTCCTGGTATATTTTGCACTATAAAGATGGTTGTCCCCTGGAATTGGAACTTTCTCGTTGCCACAGCAGCTACAACAACTCCAAATCCTTTGCTGTTTAAAATTTGTAGCCACTAGCTAAATCACTAGAAAATATGAGCATTTGCATGCACTTTGACCTACTGTTTGTGAAATTCCTTAACATGTGGAAAGGAAGACGATATATAAAATTTCCATGTGGGTCACAATGAATAGTTCCATTCCAGCCATCTAGATCGGTCCACAAATGGTAGAGATGTGTTTTAGGTTGCTAAAGTTACTGTAGAAGTACTGACAATTTCAGATACAGCATCTTGGAATGATTATGAGCTATCATTTCTCACAGGTCCTGCAATGAACCACTGTCCTCCAAAGAGGGGTTGGAGGCAGCACCCAGCACGGCAGTTGCAGCTGCTGCCATGGGACTAGAAGATAATTCAGGGATAAAGGGATTCCATACACATGGTTTTAGACCCCGGCAGATCTTGGTAGATCAATGGGTTTCAGGATTAAACCTCCTTTAACGGAATAATCAGATGGAAACTCCACAAGTAATACCAGCGTGATAGGTATTTCTAAGATACCTAAGATAGGTGGGATGAGATTCCCAATATGATCCTTAAAGATCACAAAACTGCACTGGCATAGTTAGCTGTATGCCATTTCTGACATTGACAGCTCTGCTTCGCTCCCTCCTGGGCCCCTCGGCTAGCATCAGGGGCATGTCAGGGAAGGGAAAAAGTGTGGTTTGAGTGCACTGCACTGTGGTTTTCTGCTGATGTAAAATCCTATTTACTGCCATTGTACAGTAGAGAAGATTTATGGTTGCTTTAATTTGAGGCAGGGCTGAATTATCACTTGGCAACCCCTAGGGTTGGGGGAGCTCGAAGCTAGGATATTACCACCTGTGTCATTCTAGACCTGTCCCCCCCCAAAGTCCTACATCAAGCACAGATTGTTGCCCCAGTCTCGGGTATGGCCAGAACTTCCCAGTCCCTGTGTGAGGAAAACCAGTATGGGGGACAGTTGAGCTCTGTGTCTTTAATATGCAGTATTCAAAAGGTTTTTCCCTAAAAGTTCCAAGCCTAGCCTATTTTGGAGTGTCTCTTTTCTGGAACGTGTATGGCGATACATCTTTGTTTGGCTGTGGGCTCTGTGATACTTTGACACAAATATTATTGACCAAATGTTGTCTTAATTTTTTACTGTCCATCCTCATAGTCCCTTCTTTCATTTTTACTGCATGTAGGAGGTTAGTGCAGTACTGTACGTGATAATAAGTAAATGGACAAAAATTTGAGTTGATAAGTAAATTTAAATGAATTGAGTGGCACAGTTACATTTTGCAGAGCAAATAAGTCCACTATTTCTGTCATTCTTATTTCTTTGCTCTTTTCTATATACGTTATTTAAGGCTGATTGTATTTCTCCATTATTACCAAGTGTGTACTCCTGTTCAAAAGAAAACCTTAACTAAAGCTTGATTTCCTAGTCTGAGTCAGAGAGCTAGGATGATACAAGCATTTCAGCCATCTTAAATTGTTTCAAGCTTTATTTTAATTGTTTCAAACTTTGTATTTTTGTAGGGTAAAAAAATAAATATCAAATAACCCAATCAATAGGAAACAAATATCTTGTCATATCTTAAAGCTGTGTATTGGCTATTCCTGTATATGAGTCTTGCTTAAGTTACACAGAATCTTATGTAGTACGTGTTCAACTCTTGGCAGAGGGCTAGATAAAATAATCCTAAATAAGAATACTTTCCCTTGTATGTTAAATGAGTTGAATTGTGTGAAGTTAACTTGGTTAGCACATCCAGAGTCTTTGCCCCCCAAAAAGATGAGCAATATGGTAACTGAGAACTGTAAAGCACAAACTTGAACCTTTTAATAAAATGGAATTCAAATTGATATTGAAGCAAAATGCATTGCTCAGGTCAAATTCTCTAAGATTTAACCCCCAAACATACTATATACATCTATTGTTATTTTCTGCTGAAGGAAAAAAACTTGGTTGGAGAAGGCAAAAATGATAGTGGAACCCAGTAAGTAATTTTATCTTCATACAAACTGAAACAGCTCAATATGTTTGTCATACATTCTACTGGGGTGAAATTCACCCCTGGGCAGATGACCAGCACACGGCCTATGGACCATTTGAAACTCCTACATCAGTGCACAAAATAGGGCTTAAGTGTTGGATAGGTCTTGTGCTGGCCCCTTTGCCCAGGGATCAATATCATCTATGGTATGGGGAAATTCAGGTTTCACAAATTAAGGATCTGTTGGCTTTTTTTCCCTCCAAAGGTTAAAATTTGCACTTGTCTCGGGGACATGCACCCCACTACAATTTGTATTTCCACATTCAGCTATAAAAAGAGCTGTCATAGGTCTAATCGAGTATGGCAGTTCCTATCTCTCCAGTGTCTTGTTACTGACCATGGTCAGTATCAGATACTTCAAGGGATGGTGCAAGAAACCTCTCAGTAGGCAGTTGTGGAATAATCTGCCCCTCATGCAAGTGTAGTCCTAAACTGTAGTAGTTAGAGATTGTTTTAAGCCTTGAAGTATTTTTGTCTCCTTTCCAAAACATTTATTAAAGCATATTAACTATTATAACTCTGGATATTCTTGTTATCCATATCAGTGTCCAATTCCTTTTTGAATCTTGGTGAGTTCTTGGCCTCAGTGACGACATGTGGCAATGAGTTCCACAGTCAAATTATGCTCTGTGTAGAAAAAGTATTTCTTTTTATGAGTTTTGAATTTGCTATTTTCAATTTCATGGAATGTCCCTTATTTCTCGTAGCATAAAATTTCATGAATAAAAGTTATGCATGTACCTTCTCTGTACCATTCATTATTTTGTATATTTTCATCATGTCCCTTCTTGTCTCCTTTCTAAAGTGAACAATTCCAACCTTTCAAGTCTCTCTTAATATAAGAATTTTTCAATGCTTCTGATTATTTTGTTGCTTGTCTCATTAGCACACTCTAATTCTGCAATATCTTTTTTGAGGTGGGGATGAACCATTATTTATATAATGATACAGTAGAACCCCATTTATCTGGTCTAATTAACAGGGCCAGATCAGATAATCAAAACTCCGGATAAACCAGAGAATGGGACAATCTGATGCTGTAGCACCATCTAACGGAGGCAAGAGAGATCACCTGCTTCTAGCCCTGGAGTCCTGGTTGTTCAGTAAATGCGGAGAGCTGGTTAAGGGAGGGTCGGATAAATGGGGTTCTATAGTATTATATATTCTGTATTAGTCTCCATACCATTCCTTGTGCATCCTCTAATTTTGCTTGCTTTTTAATTGCAGCTGCACACTGAGCAGAGATCTTCATTGAGCAATCCACAGTAATGCTCAGGTCCTTTTCCTCAGTTGATAGGATTAATTTAGATGTCAGTTTGTGGTGATGATGTGAAATTGGAGCATAAGAGTGGTAAATTAGGCCTCTAAACTAGAAGTTTTAAAGAATACAGGGGACTTGTGGTTGAGAATTGGCTCATAACTTAGTAGGTTTGGGTGTTTTGGATATTTAAAATGTAATATTTTCTCAGAAGGGAAAATTAGAATTGTTATCAATGAAGTTCTGTCATAAATCTAGAGCAGCGGTTCTCAAACTTCATTGCACCGCGACCCCCTTCTGACAACAAAAATTACTACACGACACCAGGAGGGGGGACCGAAGCCTGAGCCCAAGGGCTTCAGTCCCAGGCAGAGGGCCTGTAACCTGAGTAGTCCAGGCCTAAAGCCCTCGGGCTTCAGCTTTTGCCCCAGGCGGTGGGGCTCAGGCTTTGGTTTCCACCCCAGACCCTAGCAAGTCTAAGCCCGCCCTGGTGACCCCATTAAAACGGGGTGGTGACCCATTTTGGGTTCCCGACCCACAGTTTGAGAACTGCTGATCTAAAGTAATGCTGTAGTGCATCAGGTCAGACACTTTGAATTCCTATGTGTGTAGTTAACAGCTGACTGTGATTTTAGTCTTCAACATTTTCCAGTTTACTACTTCATTATTAACTGTTTTTGTTTAACAGTGTCGTTTTAACACTGTGCAGGACTCAAGAGCCCCAAAACAGCTTACATCACAGGGTGAGGGCTGCTTCTCCAGTGCCTTGCACTTTGTATTTAAAGTGTATTTTATATGACTATTGATTTGATCCAAAGCCCATTGAAATCAATAGGAGACTTTCCATTGATTTCAGTGGGCTTTGGATTAGACCCAAATGAGGTGCAACAAATGGAGAATCAGGCCCTTTGATTTGGAATTTTTCCTCCGAGGAGCAAGTCTTCTGCAGTTGCGTTTGAAGGTTTGTAATCTTCATACCTGCAGTCTTCAAAGAAGCACATGAAATCTATAACAATCTTAAATCTTAAAGTATATGAATGTGCAGGAATCTAAAATGGTGGGTGCAGTTAGGACACTGCAGACTTTGTTTTGTCCAACCTATTTATTTTTTAATTGAAAAGGACTTTGAGTTTTGTGAACGGTGCTGGATTGACAACATTGCAAACTGCATACCCGCAGAGCCTATATGCTGGTGATGTAGACTTCCCAACTGCCCTGCCAATGTGCCTGAGCCCTAACCTGGAGGGTGATTTAGTCTTTTGTCCAATCACTCTACAGCCTCTTTGCCGCGGAAGCCAAACAGGGTGCTAATTATGGTACGGTTTTTTTTGTGATGTGAGCACCTGTCTACTAGGAACTGTGCAGAGACCATCAACTCATTTTACATCAGCCGCCGAACAGCTGTCAGATGGTAACAACCTTTGGTCACTACCAACCTGGACTGAATTCGAACTGGTGACCTAGAGGTGAAATGCTCTGTATCTTATTACTAATTCCTTGAGCCATCCAGTTTCCCATCCATCACACTTTTCAAGTGACAGCACAGTATATATGAGAAATCTCGTAACAATGACTGGTTCAAGTGTACAGTATGTACTGCAATACCTAATACATGTCTTCAGCTCTTGCAGGCATTCAGACTGCTTTACTTTGTATACACAGGGGAGGGATTAGGAGAGGAAGCCATGAGGAAATTATTTATAACAATTTCTTGGGGGTGTGCCTTTTTATAATCTTGCCACTGTGTTTTGTTACAGTGATATCCTGTGTTGCTTTTGTTGACTAATAATAAATACTAAAAAGAAAAGGCTTTTAAATGCTTTTAAAAATGGGGTTCAATTCTCAATCTCCCACTGCAATTTGTGTAATCTCACTGATTCAAACTATCTACTTCTCCTGCCCCAAAAATATAAATAAAAATCTAAAAGCCCCAGAGGAGTTTTTATTTGATCAACCCCTCTGCAGAAACAATGTGGACCTGTGAACTTTTCCCTACAGTTTAAGAATCCATATACATTACTGTTTTAATGGTAAAACATTACCACCACCACCCCCGGTGAGATATGACATCTGGACACTGCAAGTTTTACTTGCAGAATTGCCTCCTTATTCTGTCATGCATGGGAGCAGAGTTTCTCTATCCCTTCCCTATGGATCTGGCAGAGTGAGTTGGTCAGAGAACTTGCAGCTCCCTCTAAAATCTGTGTGGATTTTGGGGGCTTTGTTGGAGGCTAGGGCTATCCACAGGGAGGCCCTGTGACCCTGCAGTGCCTTCCAGTTCCTCTTGATGCCTTCCAGTTCTTTAGCAAGCATGACTCTTAGACATCATGCTGCCAAGAGCTTCTCCACCACCTGCTTCTCTGAAATGTCTCCCTCCTTGGGAGGGTTTGCTCACATCGCTGAGGGAAAACCTGAGTGAGTAAGTTAGTGCTGACAGAATCAACATTAATTTACTCAGGAAATCCCTTGGGTTTGTGGGGTGAGGGGGAGATAATGCTGTGGAAAATTACTATCCCCCAAACTTGCCTGTAGCCCACCCCTTCCTTTCTGCAGTGTCTGATATCTACTGAGGCATATGTTTGTGTTGGGGGCCAAGGAGAGATGTATGTGGAGAAGGAGCAGCTAATGCCATGAAGGTGGCACACTTCCATTCCACATCTTTTTGGGTCCCTTCCACCTATAGAATGGATAGGACAATTGACCCTTAATCCTTAGGGAATCCTTAAAATATTTGAGGGTTGGGGGAGAGGTTCCCCCACCCTTTAAGTTACTATTAAAAACTGGTGACCAGTTTCAGTGGTAGCCATGTTAGTCTGTATCAGCAAAAAACCTGAGGAGTTCTTGTGGCATCTTAGAGACTAACAAATTTATTTGGGCATAAGCTTTCGTGGACTAGAACCCACTTCATCAGATGTCTGAAGTAAAAGATACAGGAGCAGGTATAAATACATGAAAGGATTTGGGTTGCTTTAACAAGTGTTAAGTCAGTCTAATGAGATAAATCAATTAACAGCAGGATACCAAGGGAGGAGAAATAACTTTTGAAGCGGTAAGAGAGTGGCCCATTACAGACAGTTGACAAGAAGGTGTGAGTAACAGTAGGGAGAAATTAGTATTGGGGAAATTAAGTTTAGGTTTTGTAATGACAAAGTGGTTGGGTCATTACAAAACCTAAACTTAATTTCCCCAATACTAATTTCAAGGCAGATTATTAAACATATAAATACACTAATGCTGACAAGAACAGGGAGACAGTCTGCTCCCTGCCTGCTAAGTGTGTACCTGCTAAGCAGAAGAAAGTTTGGTAATGTAAGTTTAATTTAGATTCCCTTAGGTTTACTTTGACTAGACTCTCAACTATAGTTTCTTCCCCATAAAAATGTATTAATGATTATTGATTCACCATAAGGAGAAGGTGGTGTAATTGTTCCTTTACCTTCCCTACAGCTCCAGCCACTTCTCCTGCCAGTTTATTTTCATTTTCCATACCTCCTAGTAGACAGGCTATAGTAGTTATCTTTAAGTGGTTAGTAGTGACTTTCAGTAATGCTTGCTGTAGGCTGTCGCCAGCTTGTCACTTTTCTGTTTTAATAAACCAGCTAATCTGGAGTTTTATAGGAAAATTTGGGAAATTTGCAGTTTGTCTATACACACATCCTGTAAAACCCCCACAAAAGCCGGCAGCCTCTTTCTGCTTTTCAGAAAAAGATTTATGGCCTGATTCAAGAAACACTTAAGCATGCACTTAAATCCATTCTTATTCAGGACCACATGTAATGTGCATTAGCTATCGTGCTATAAAATGCCAGTCGAGACAAGGCACTCTAGTTTTTACCGCATTATGTTTCCCTCACCTAGCTACTTTACGGTAAAGATTACAGACTTGTCTCCACTATGATTTTAGAGCATGATAGCTAGCATGTGTTAGTTATCACCTGGTAAATGCGCACCTTTTTTTGGCAATGAAGACAAAACCTTTATGGATGTAGTGCCTTTCAGCTAAGGATCTCAATGTGCTTTACAATGTCAGGAAAAATTAATTACTCCAATTTGTCAGCTAGGTAAACTGTGGTTCAGGCAGGTTAAATGACTCACTTAAAGTTACAGTGTGCATCAGTGACAGAGTCAGAAATAGAATCCAGTTCCCTTGACCTCCAGTTCTCTGTTTTGACTATTAGATTTAGATTTCTCTTTTGTTGGTAAACAAGCACAATTATGCTGGTAAAAGTATTAACATGGCTGCTGGTCAGAGTATTAAAAAACAAGGCTGGTGAGGAGCAGGGTCTGGCCCTATGACCTTCCTTATTGTCTTTGGAAAGGATGACTCTGAAGAGCTCTTGTTCTTCAGGAACATAAAAGCATTGTTCCCAGCTCCTGCTGTGGGATGCAAATGAGGGACTCTTCCCCCACTTATTATGCACCTGCTCAAAAGACCAAGAATAATCTTGGCCTATATATATGTGCTCTAAAATTTAGCAACAGAGATGTATGGTCTGAATGACGTGTGTGTGGGTATAATTATATAAAATGTATATACTGTATACACAAACTCTGATTGTGTCAATACACTAATCTATGCCTGTGAAATAGATATTTATATGTGTTATGGCTTTTTATGCCTTCTAATTCATGCAGTGCCCCTCAATGAAATGGGGCGGGAGCCAGGATATATTTGGTCAGCTCCAACAAAACCTAAGATGGTCTGTATGTAATAATATATCTTTAATTAGGGTGTTTTTGCAGTGTCATCATACTGACTAGAGTCAGATTCTTACTTGGCTCATCACAGACACCAGGCTTATGTGACCTAGAAAATATAAGGGGGTGTGTGTATATATATTTTTAGCACAATTTCAGGTTGTAAACCAAGGTTATAAAAATCAACTGTTGCAGGAAACTCACTGGGAAGTACTGACACTTTCAAAAATAAATATAAGTAGCATTTCTTCTTAACAGCTTTGATTCTTCTTCTTTTTCAAAACCTGTTGGTGAAGTCACTGAATTTATAATGTATTCTTTAGATTACCAGTTATTTTTAAAGTATCATGCTGTGTTGTTTCATAGTGTGCAGCCAGTTCTGAAAATGAATCTAAACCAATCTGTTGTGTGGTTACCTGATATGCACGTTTAACTAGTTGACTGACCTCTGCAATGTAAGAACTTTGAGCTAACGTGTTCTAGTAACTAGATTCAGGAGTTTTGCCTACAGCTTTTAATCCTGACATTTAAGAAATAATGGATCAGTAAAAATGTGCCCCCAAATTATTAGCAATTTCCTCTTTTACAGAGTTTGCATTTAGTACGTTCTTATGTTCCATAGCTTTCTTAAGGCAGTTTATTAAAATGAACTTTTTTCAGCCATTCAGCAGGTCAGGCAGTGTAATGACATCCTTGCATTAATCAACAGCTAGGATTTATATCTGTACCTGTGGCATCACGTTAATACAAGCTAAAATAAACAGTGTGATGTTTATATTAGTTGTGTCACAAGCATCTTTCTCAGTTTGGTCACACGCATTTGAAATATAATATCTAGTAAAGATAAATCGTTTGGCACTTTTGATCACTTAAAATGTAGCTATAACTCAAAATAGAAGCAGTAACAAATATGTTTTTTTTAAAGAGGAACTCTAAAGGGAAAATTCTTTCCTCACTGCTTTGAGGATGTTTATGGGGCAGGGAGTAGAAAGAGGTACAGGGAGGAAGAATTTCCTTCCCCCACTACTCGCTCTATGAAGCACCAGCAATACTACTTCAGAGCTGCTGCTAAATCCTCAAGGCAGCAGTTGCCCCTCTGTCTACTGTGCTCACCATTCAGCAGCACAGTGGGAACCTCAGTGGAGCTCCTATGGAACTCCTAGAAATGTGGCTCTTCTCATCCTGCTGTCCACCACCAGTGAACCAGAACCACTAAATTCCGGGCTTTTCAAGCTTGCAGTGGAAGGAGAAGGTGATGGTCACAGTGGCCCTATGACTATATTCTTATACTCTAAGTGAGTTAGACTCAAGTAGCAAGTCCAGCAGTACAAACAGTGTTCAATGTGTTTGATGTGTAATTAGAAGAAATAAAGATTGGGGAGCAATTGTAGTCTCCTGTATCTGCAGTCCTGCAGCCTGAACATTCCACCTGTTGTGCAGAAAGTGAGTATCATTTTTATAGGAACTCAATGTTCTTCAATGGAATGCACCCTGCAAGGCAAGGAAATAACTTGGAGGACAGGTGGGATTTTAAGGCTCTGTATTATATTTCTTGAGGTTGTAGGTATATTTTTTGCTCCGTTATCATATTTGTAAATCACATCCGGTACTTGAATACTATGAACTCACTTTGTATTTCTTGGATTCCTTGCACATATTAGGACACTTTAAATTCAGCATTGTAATGCAAACGAATTTCAGGTTAAATCTAACATTTTTTATCTTAATTTATCCTGTTGTGCTTAGATGCTGAAGCCCTTGGGGAATGTTGCATACTAAAATACACTTAGATACAGCTATGTGATTCCTATAGTCAACATGAAGCACTGGTTAAAGTCTATGTATAATTATAAAGATTTTTAGTGCTCACTAGGAGAGGGGATTTAGTCAGACCATTCCCATTAATTTCAGCATGGGTTGTGTGGCTAAATCCTCTAGTTTACTTTGAAAACCTCAACTAAGGTATGTCAATAATATCTGTAACAGATATTTGCTGAGAGACTGTAATGGTTGAGGGAGCTCAAGCTATTGTAGTTTAAGTCATTCATCTGTGGATTTGTTTACACAAACACTTAGTTTGTGGCAAGCTGGGATGTCAATCTACCCCACCGGTGTTTGTCGTTCCCCCCCCCTCATTATGGCAGGGGACAAGGTGGGTGGGACCCCTCAGGCAGACCCCGCTGCCCCTCCTCCACCTGACCCCCCGTCACTCCCCCAGCCTCTACCGCTGCTGTTGAACCACCTGCTACCTCCCCCGCTGGGGCGCTGGCAGCGGTGGGCAACGGGGTGACCTCTACTGCTGCCATGTCCCTCACCCCCTCTGATTCTGGGGAAGCCCATCCAGCCGCCGGGAAAGGCCAGGGCAAAAAAAAGGGTAAGGGCCCTGCCAAAAAGACTAGCTTGCTGCATGCTAAGTGTCTGTATAGATCCTGCTGCTGTGCACTAAAAGTTCTCTAGTGTGCTTTGATCTCTCCCACTTTGAAACAGGAGTAGATTAAAACACACTAGGGAACTGTGCCATAGCATGGTCCACATGGCTAGTGTATGGTGGGCTAGTGTAGGGTAGATTTACACCCCAGGTTGCCAAAAACTAAATTCATGTAGGCGTACCTGTATCTTAAACTCCTGTATACCTGAATATGTGTCTGAACAATATAGATGGTAACAGGAGCAGCAGTCCTCAGCATTTTTCATGTTAAATCTCATAGGTATCTAGGAGCAGTTTAAAAAAATAAATAAAAGCACTTAATACATACCACCCATTTTTTCTTCTAACTTGCCCCAAAAGAGAGGATTAACTAAAATGCAAGGTTGTATGTTAACATTGGCACAAAATGACAAAAGCTAAGAGGTTCAAAGCTAAGTCTGTACTTCTGTCTTGGACCTTGTCTTCTCTGGGATCTGAAATCCAGTGTAACTTGTCTATCTAGGGGCCTGCACCAACATAGCAAGGTGTATAATTAATAGTATAGCCTTTTTTTATTGTTCTCAATTATATAGCACTTTACAAAGGTGTGAGTAAGCAAGCATAATTTCCTTCTTTACACAAATAAAGAAGCTAAGGCAGAGAGAGTGATAGTTAGACACTGAGTTTAGGAACAGAAATCTAACCTAATGATTCCCAGGCCAGTGATTTATACTTTGGCCATGGTACTATGAGCATCACAACTCCTATATTATGATGCCAGCCAGTATGAAGAATATGCAAGATGCATTTTTAGGACCCCCAATCTGATACAGTTACAACCATACAAACCCACTGACTACATGAATGTATGTGAGGGCGGAGTGGATCCATAATATATTCTTTTGCTGATTACTTTTCAGCAATTGCACAAATTTCAATTCTTGCAGAAATCCTTGTAAGTTAAAGTTACATCCAGGATCAATATATTTGTGGGAACGGAATCCCTCATTTTCTTGTTCGTTATTTAAACTAGGAGTAAGATTTTATGAGATGATATATCATAAAGTACTGTCACGTGTATGTTCATACTAAAGCTATGAATGCAAGAGGATCAAAGTATAGAACGTTACATGTCCTGTATAAGTGTGCAGTTGTGTATATATGTTTTCAGTCATGAAATGTTGCAGATGACTTGAGTTCAACAAACTTAAATATAATGTCAAAAATTTGACTCTGTGCCATTTTGTTTCAGGCAGTTATTTGGCAAAAGTCCAGGGTGTCAGATCACAAAATGTCCTTTATGTCAGTTCTGGGAACTGCCGTTATGGGCAGCATGGTACCTTTTCAACATCGCTGTGAAGATCCTGAGGTAAATTTTTAAACGTTCTTCTCCCAGGCCCCATGAAAAACCCACCAACAAAGAACAAACCCAGCATTTAAAAAGAAAAGGCTTCTAAAATTGATTTAATTCCTTTACTGCTCAGTCCCTAAAATTAATTGGTTTGATGATTGAAAGTGCTCTCCAAGAATCATCAAATCAAGACTCATGTGGCAGTGATCAAATGGCAGCAAACATAGTTGTGACAAATGCAGAATTACTGATTACTGTGTACTCTCTAGTGTAGGATACATGGCCTATGTGCAGGTGGGTGGCCTGTTTAGTTATCTATACTTTCATATCATTATCATCACCATGGCATCTCATGATCTTACAATACAAAACGTCCTCTACATTTGTAGAAGGGCAGTTAGAGGTATCTGTACAAAAACAACAACAATTATTTTTAAAGGAAGATGTGCAAAATTTCCCCTAAATCTAAATTTAAAGGAGTTAACGGGTACGATTTTCAGAAGTGCTCTGCATTGATCTTACTGTGCTCCTTACTAATATTTTCAGAGGTATATTTTAACTCAGAAATCCTCTTTAGTTTTAGATATCACTTAAAGGAGTGACTCGCTCCTCTGTTGTCTAGTAATTGTTAATTTTGTTCTTATATCTTGCAGCTATAAAGGCTGACTAGACTAGCATAAAGAGAATTGAAGCATAATCTGTCTAGTAAAATGGTTGTTTAGCATGTCCATAAGAATATTGTTTTATTAGTTTGTTCATTCAGATGTCACGCTTAAACTGAGCTTATGCGAACCCTCATATACATTGAAGTAGGAAAATGAAACTGCTTTAGATTTTGAGCTCTCCTCTAACAGCTGGCATAGGAACAGGACTACAAAGAAACCACTCTGACTGGCAAATGCAATATTTGTTGTATGTGGTGGGCATTCAGCATTTATGTGGGAGGAATCTGAGGCAATAAGTAGGGAATGGAATGGAATGAAGGGGAAAGTGGAAGCTATCTGAGTTCACCTAGGCAGACAAATCCTCAAACCACTAGCTGGTAGATTAGTGAGGTATTGCATATGCCTTGGTTAGAAGTTGGAGGAGCAAGAGAGCCCAAGCTCAGGCTTCCTAGAAGTTGGGAAATGCCAGAATTAAGGTTGCCTGTGCAACCTTAATTCAGTTCCCTGCATTTTAATACAGGCTTTAATTACATGATCACATGCTGTCTTTTCCACAAGACTGCTGCCTCATTCAGTGCACAGAATGGATGATGCTCATTTAAGGAACAGCTATTCAATATTTTGTTTTCTCCTTATTGTTCAGTGGGTGGCCCTATGCCTTTTATATTGTACGCTATTCAAACCCTGGTCTAAAGGCTGAGTTGTTAATTTCCTCATTGGCTTTCTATGATGCTCATCGCTATACGATTTGAGTGCTTCAGGAATATTAATTTATTTATTTTTGCAACACCCCATGAGGTGTGGGGATATTACTATTCCCATTTTGCAGATGGGGAACTGAAGCATAGAGACATTAAGGTCAAAAGTATCCACTAATTTTGGGTGCCCAATTTGAAATACTCAGGATCTGATTTTCCAGAATATTTAGCATTACATAGTACATTATGTGTTCAAAGCACAGCTTCCATTGCATCTATGAATTGTAGAACTGGAAGGGACCTCGAGAGGTCATCTAGTCCAGTCCTCTGCACTCAAGGCAGGACTAAGTATTATCTAGACCAGGGTCTCAAACTCAAATGACCATGAGGGCCACATGAGGACTAGTACGTTGGCCCAAGGGCCGCATTACTGACACCTCCCCCCGACCCCCGCCGCCCTCGGCCCTGCCCCCACTCCACCCCTTCCATGAGGCCCCACCCCTGCCCTGCCTCTTCCCACCCCTTCTCTGCCCCCATTCCAACCCCTTCCCCGAATCCCCACCCCAACTCTGCCCCCTCCCTGCCTCCAGGGGGGGCAGGAGGGGTGTGGGGTGTGGTGGGGACTCAGAGCAGGGAGTTGGGGTGTGGGGTGCAGGAGGGGTGAGGGGTACAGCAAGTGGTCAGGGTGCGGCAGGGGGCTCAGGGCAGGGGATTGGGGTGCAAGAGGGGTGCAGGGTGCGGCAGGGGGCTCAGGGCAGGGGATTGGGGTGCAAGAGGGGTGCAGGGTGCGGCAGGGGGATCAGGGCAGTGGGTTGGGGTGCAAGAGGAGTGTCGGGTGCGGCAGGGGGCTCAGGGCAGGGGTTGGGATGGAAGAGGGGTGCAGGGTGTGGCAGGGGGATCAGGGCAGTGGGTTGGGGTGCAAGAGGAGTGCGGGGTGTGGCAGGGGGTTCAGGATGGGGTCGGGGTGCTCAGGGCAGGGGTCAGGGTGCAGGAGGCATGCGGGGTGAGGCAGGGGGTCGGAGTGCAGGAGAGGTTCAGGGTACGGCAGGGGGTTGGGGCGCAGGAGGGGTGCAGCATGGGGCTCAGGGCAGTGGGTTGGGATGCAGGAAGGGTGAGGGGTGAGGCAGGGGGTCGGGGTGCAGGGTATGGCAGGGGGTTGGGGTGCAGGGTGCAGCGGGGGCTCAGGGCAGGGGGTTCGGCTGCAGGAGGGGTTCGGGGGGCAGGATCTGGCCCGGCGCGTACCAGGGGCAGGGCAGGCTCCCTGCCTGTCTGCCCTACCCCTGCAAGAGGCTGGAACGTGGGGAAGGTGGGGGAGAGGCTGTGTTTCTGTTGCTTGAGGCATCGCCTCCAGCAGCTACCATTGGCCGCGGATCCCCGTTCCCAGCCCAATTGGAGCTGCTGGGGGCACTGCCTCAAGCAACAGAAACACACAGCCCCTCCGCCCCCCCTTCCCCACGTTCCAGCCTCTTCCTGGAGCGGCGCAGGGCAGGCAGGGAGCCTGCCCTGCTCCCGGTGCACGTCCGGCCGCCGCTCTGGTAAACACTGGGGGAGGACAGGGGAGTTGCGAGGGGCTCGCGGGCCACAGAAAATCACCCCGCGGGCCGCGTGTTTGAGACCCCTCATCTAGACCATCCTTGACAGGTGTTTGTCCAACTGCACTTAAAAATCCCCAATGATGGAGATTCCACCACCTCCCTAGGCAATTTATTCCTGTGCTTAACCACTCTGACAGGAAGTTTTTCCTAATGTCCAATCTAAACCGCTCTTGCTGCAATTTAAGCCAATTGCTTCTTGTCCTATCCTCAGAGGTTAAGAAGAAATTTTTTTCTCCCTCCTCCTTGTAACAACCTTTTATGTACTTGAAAACTGTTATCATGTCCTCCCTCAGTCTTCTTTTCTCTAGACTAAACAAACCCAGTTTTTTCAGTCTTCCCTCATAGCTCATGTTTTCTAGACCTTCAATCATTTTTGTTGCTCTTCTCTGGACTTTCTTAAATTTGTCCACATCTTTCCTGAAATGTGGCGCCACAACTGGAAGAATACTACAGTTGAGGCCTAATCAGTGCAGAGTAGAGCAGAAGAATTACTTCTCATGTCTTGCTTACAATACTCCTGCTAATACATCCCAGAGTGATGTTTGCTTTTTTTGTAACAGCATTACACTGTTGACTCATATTTAGCTTGTGATCCACTATGACCCCCAGATCCCTTTCCGCAGTACTCCTTCCTAGGCAGTCATTTCCCATTTTGTATGTGTACAACTGATTGTTCCTTCCTAAGTGGAGTACTTTGCATTTGTCCTTATTGAATTTCATCCTATTTACTTCAGACCATTTCTCCAGTTTGTCCAGATCATTTTGAATTTTAATCCTATCTTCCAAAGCACTTGCAACCCCTCCCAACTTGGTATCGTCCGCAGACTTTATAAGTGTACTCTATGCCATTATCTAAATCATTGATAAAGATATTGAACAGAACCGGACCCAGAACCGATCCCTGCGGGACTCCACTCGTTATGCCCTTCCAGCATGACTGTGAACCACTGATGATTACTCTCTGGGAACGATTTTCCAACCCGTTATGCACTCACCTTATAGTAGCTCCATCTAGGTCGTATTTCCCTAGTTTGTTTATGAGAAGATCATGCGAGACATTATCAAAGTCTTACTAAAGTCAAGATATACCACATCTACTGCTTTTCCCCATCCACAAAGCTTGTTACCCTGTCAAAGAAAGCTATCAGGTTGGTTTGACATGATGACAAATCCATGCTGACTGTTATTTATCACCTTATTATCTTCTAGGTGTTTGCAAATTGATTGCTTAATTATTTGCTCCATTATCTTTCCAGATACAGAAGTTAACTTGACTGGTCTGTAATTCCCTGGGTTGTCTTTATTTCCCTTTTTATAGATGGGCACTATATTTGTCCTTTTCCAGTCTTCTGGAATGTTTCCCGTCTTCCATGACTGCTCAGAACTTCTACAGATCATATCCCCCAGGGTCTTAATTCAGGCATCCAGAAAATGAGGAACACACAATTAGCGACCACCTTTGATTAGTTTGGTTTAAGTGACTTGCCTAACATCACACAGGGACTCTGTAGCAGAGGCAGGGATAGAATTTAGTTCTGCTGGGCAGAATTCAGCTGCCTTATCTCTGAGACTGTCCTTTCTCTTCCTGCAGTTACCTGCCTCATTCAGTACACACCTCCCAACTTTTGCAACAAATGAAGCAGAATCCCACAGACAAGGCTCCTTTATTATACAACTCTGATTCATCCCCATCCTGATTCAGCTGACCTGAGCACTGAATGAGGCAAACATCTTTTTGGAAAAATATCATTTGATCATGTAATTGAAGACTGTACCATAATACATACACACACACACACACACACACACACACACACACACGGCAGAATTAAGGTTGCACAGACAACCTTAATTCTGGCATTTCCTATCTTTTGAGTGCTTCATTTTGCAAACTTAACATTCTTTTAACTGTGTGGATGTGGGTGTATAATTTCCTAGATTGTTTAAAAAGCAAAATGAAAAAACAAATTCTCCATGAAGGAATGCAAGTCAAGATAGGGAAAGAACGGGTTAAAGGATATTTAGATAAGTTAGATGTATTCAAGTTGGCAGGGCCTGATGACATTCATTCTAGAGTACTTAAGGAATGGCTGAAGCAATCTTGGAACTGCTAGCAATTATCTTTAAGAACTCGTGGAGGATGGATGAAGTCCTTGAGACTGGAGAAGGGCAAACATAGTACCTATCTTCAAAAAGGGAAACAAAGAGGACCCAGGAAATTATAGACCAATCAGCCTAACAGTCCTAGTCTCTTTACCCAGCCATTCCTAGTTCCCCTCTCCCATTTCCTCATCTGATCTGTGCTGCCCACCCCGAATCCAGGCATCCCCATGCTCACATTCCCCACTGGCTCCCAGTCCCACTCTCCCTCACTGGGCCTCTTGTTCAGTCTCAATATTCCACCAAGCTCTTTGTTCCAATCTCTGCCAGCCTGCTCCAGTTCTTCTTCTGCAACATGGCTTCTTGTGTTCTCATTCTCCTTATCCCCATCACCTCCTCCCCATCTAGTTCCCAGTCTTCCCCATCAAATCCCAGTTTCCCTTTCTCCCACCAGCCTCAGTCTCCTGTCACCAGGCTCCTTGCCCCATTCTACCGCGTTCCCTCCCCCACCAGGTCCAGCTCTTGTACCCTCTGTCTTTGCATCGGGCACCTTCCACTTCAATGGCTGCCTGGATGTCAGCAGGCTATTAAGAGCACAGGAGAGGCGGGTTCCCTGCTCTCAGTCCAGGTACAGGATCTGGATCTGGACCCAGCATGACCCAGAACAGTTGGGAACTACAGTTGCAAGGAAAGTCCTCCTCAGCCCTTACCTGGAGGATGCCCAGTGTGGACAGAATCTTTGGGGAATTAAGCTGTGATCTAGCAAGTCTCTCCTGAGCATGTCCAAACTGATTTTTTTCCCCAAAGTCTTCTAACTTGACCAAATTTGGGTGAATTTTCGTGGAGGTTGCAAAAGGCACATCCCTGACACAAAGACCCACTCCGCCCATCAAATTTAAAGTCACAAAGCATGGGGTTGCTAGAGCTTCTTAAAGAAAGAGATCACCATAATTTTTTAAAAATATGTTTTTCCCTACCTCTCATCTCTGAATGAGCTGAACCATTTTAGGTGAAATGTTCCCCAAAAAGTCAGATACAACGCATGGAAAATTTCAACCCAAACAGCTAAAGTTTTGCAAAGTTGTAAGCAACTTGAAAAAAGGGTCATATAATGGGAAGTGGGGCTACAAACCCCACCTATAATAATCATAAGTCACTTTAAACAACTGTAAAAGCAGCAGAGAGTCCTGTGGCACCTTATAGACTAACAGACGTATTGGAGCATGAACTTTCGTGGGTGAATACCCACTTCGTTGGATGCATGTATTCACCCACGAAAGCTCATGCTCCAATACGTCTGTTAGTCTATAAGGTGCCACAGGACTCATCGCTGCCCTTACAGATCCAGACTAACACGGCTACCCCTCTGATACTTTTAAACAACTGGTTTAACTTAAAATCAAGATTCCTTGCTTATCTATTTTTTCTAAAACTTTGTATTATAAGTGTGATTATTTAATAGATAACAATTTTACCAGTGCAATCCAGTTTTAGAAATCTTCACTCATTAACTCTGTTACAGTGCATGCTGACTTCCCAAATAGTTTTAAACAGTTAATAACAGTCAACTAAGTCTGAATATGGCAACTTCTTAACTGCCTGATTTTAGAGCCTTCCAGTTGTGTTTTAATGTTGTCCATTTGTTTAGCAAAGTTTTATTGTTTGAAGTGACTTAACTTGTGTCTAGTATTTAAAATTTTAAAAAGAAGCTGAAATGTAAAACAGAGTGACATTTAGATTGTCTATGATAGAGTTGCAGAATAAAATGTAAGAGAGCAGCTAGTTGTTTTTCCTGATAATGGTCCAATAGACAGTTGACACCTCTTTAACTTGACCAATGGCATTTAGTTATGTGTATAACCGTTGCTGACCAGAACACTCCAGCTGTGGCACAGAATGTTCATTGCAGGGCTAGGGGAATGAATAGCTTGCTGAAGTGAAGTAGCTAACCAGGAATCACGAAGGGTTACACTGAAGCCAAAGGATGATCTGTTCTGTTTCATATGTTTATTAGCTTTGATTTAAGTAAATAAAAAGGCTGTGACAAAATTTTCAGTCTTGGTTCCAAAAGTTAGGCACCTAAATCAAACAGGCCTGATTTTCAAAAGTGCTGAGCACTCACAGCTTGTAATGCCAGTGGCTGAAGTGGGCTAAAGGCAGACCAGAGCCAGCAATATAGTGCACTGTTGTGGTGTAGCTTCTAGGGATGTTGCCTAAGGGTGTGATGGGTCTGAGTTCAATACTGGCATCCTGACAGTGACTAGTGTTGACCAGGGGTGATGGTTCAGCACCCTCCCCCCCCCCCCCCCCCCCCCCCCCCCCATGGCACAGAGGTTAGGTGTGCTCTCTAGGGAACCAGTGGGCTTTGGTTCAATATCAGTATCCTGACAAAGCTCTTATTGAAGTCAGTGAGAGTCATGGGTGCTCAGCATCTTTGAAATCAGGCCACTTTGATTTTAGGTGCCTAACTTTAGGCATCCATGTTTGACTATTTCACCCACATTACAGGTAGAAAAGGTACAGGAGAGGCAATTGCAGATCAAGTTTCCCCAGTCTGCCTGCAAGTGTGCCTCAGCCCTAACCCAAGGAAGTGAGTTAGTGACTTAATCCCCATGTCCATTCATTCCCTGGCTTCTCTGCTGAACCTGCCAACTAGCATGCCAGTTGTTGTAGAAGATTTTGCAATGTGGATGATGTCTATTTGGAACTGGACTGGAGACCAGTTTCACACAGGCTCCTGTATAGGTATCATGGTAGCAACATTAATGTGTGTTGAATCTGTCTTGAATTTGAACTGATGCTTAGAGATGATAAGGGTGAAGGACCCCATATTCCATTACTAATCATTTGTCAATCCTCTGAGTTCTGTGTTTTATCAAACATTAGCTTTACCAGGCAGAACACAAGGAATGTGCTGGCAACTTAAAATGAGACTAGAACACATAAAAGAACACATCCGTATGCCTCAGACAGGCATCAGAATGCCTCAAGGATTTCTTGTTTAAACTTCGTAAATTTGACATCACTTTAAAACTATGCAGCAAAGTGAATTGAATATTCATAAGTTTGTAAGACTGACCTGGGGGACTAGATGCTGGCCTCTGTTAAAGCTGCTTTGCACTGCTGGCCACACAAAACCACTTCAGAGGTGTCCTAATGTGGGGGAATCCCTGGCCAGCAGAGAACTGACGCAGCCTGCTTTATGTTACGCTCACCTGGTTTCCTCCAGTGTAGAGGGTGGACAAGAGCAGGAGAGAGTGTGTTTAGAGCAATTCCTGCCTATGGAAGAGTCATTGAAATAATGCCTCTAAAATGTACAGGGGTCAAACTGGCAACCATAGGTATCAGACGAACACAAAGGTGGCATCATGCTCCGACAGTTCCTTGTTGCAGAATAGCCCTTGAGACTGCTCCAAGGATTAGAAAGGGAGAGAGCAAAGATGGCGTAAAGACACTTCTGTAGGCCCCAGTCAACACCCCCTCTGCTGCACTGAGTAGCGCTCTGGTGTAGCACAGGATCTGGGCCTAGGATTTCTCAATAAATTCAACAGGAATAGAGGCAAAACATAAACTATTTCAGCTCTTTTTAAAGAATTCTTTTATTGATTTCTCTGATAATTTTGAAAGGCAATGCACGTTTGGATCATTTGAATCTTGAGCTAATTAATTTGAGTTATCTGTTTTCTTTACAAATAAAATGTGTGGGGAGACTTCTCTTATTGATCATTGTACTTGTTTTACAATTATAGGTATTTCTCTCTGGATTTCTTCCAAAACCTGAATCAGACAATTCTTTGACAAGTCTTTCAAGTTCAGAAAGGAGTTTCATCTATATAAACAATCGGCCAGTACATCAAAAGGAAATATTAAAGGTACCATACCCCAACTTCTAATTCAATAGAATAAAGAGAGGTTTCTCACTTTCTGCCCACAATTGATAGCTGGTGTAAATTAATTGAAGGTGCAAATGTTAGCTTTTGAAAGTCTAAATACATACACAAATGGGGTACTTTAGGGATCTAAACACTTATTTGCACTACAGTTGATTGTGGGAACAAAATTAAAGACTACATCAAAGCCCCCTTTTTTTTGTGATGGAGAAAATCAAATAATTCTCACTTGGGACCCAAAGTTATATGAAACTTTCTTCAACACAACCTGAAATCAGGTTGACAACCTCTAAGAAGAGTCAAGTCAAACCAGTTCTCTGCCTCCTATATCCCACAGGCCCTGCTTCCCATCTTATTTAGATTTTAAGCTTGTTGGGATAGAAACTTCATGTTTGTGTAGTGCCCAGAATAATGTTTACCCATCCCTGATTGGGGTGTCTGGTCTGGGTGCTACTGTAATACATATAAACAACAATAATAATAATACTTTTGTGTCTTATTTTGAGCTGTCTTCTGAGGTAGAATGGGGCAGTGGCATTCCTCACCAAGATTTTATAACAAAAGCTTTATTTACACAGCTTTGGGTTACAAGTGAATGGGGTGACCAGCCATCCCGATTTTATCGGGACTGTTCCGATATTTGCTTGTTTGTCCCACGTCCCGACCGATGTGTGGTCGGGACACTGGACAAACAAGAAATTTTGCCCTCCCGGAAGGGCTTTTGCCCTCCCCCGACTCCGCTGCCTCCATCCCCCATTGGCTCCCTCCCCAAATCCCCGCCCTGGCCCCGCCTCTTCCCCAAGCATGTGACATTCCTCCTCCCTCCCAGGCTTGCTTGCTGCTGTAATGGCGGGGCAAGCCTGGAGGGAGGGGGTGGTGGCCGGCTTCCAGTTCCTGGAGCTGGTGAGTACGGGCACCAGGCGGGCAAGGGGGTCTGGCAAGGGGGCTGCTCCCCCCTCCGGACCCCGGCAGAGGTGGGGGAGAGCGGCTCGGGGCCGCACAAGTGGCCTTGTAAAGTTTATTGGCTTGAGGGGGACCCCGGCCGGCTCCTAATGTATGTGCTTAATTTGTCCCCCCCCCCCCCCCCGTCGTCCTCCTGGGGGAGCAGCCCCCTTGCCTGCCCCCCCGGTGCCCCTACTCACCAGCTCCAGGAACTGGAAGCTGGCCACCACCCCCTCCCTCCAGGCTTGTGCCGGCATTCCAGCTGCAACCCTGGAGGGAGGAGGAATGCCGCTCAGCTGAGGAGCCAGGGGGAGGGGGGAGGGGGGACTCGGCTCCTTAACTGGCCTGTGGCGGCCGGCGAAACATGCTGGCGCGGGGTGGGGACGCTACCCCCCTACAGGGCAGGCCGAGGAACCCACTCACGCGGCCCTGAGCCGCTCTCCCCCACCGCTGCTGGGGTCCAGAGCCCCGCGCCTCTCGCTCCAGTGGCTCCTTCCCCGCCTGCTAATTCCCCCAGCACCTGCAAAACAGCTTTTTTTTTTGCTCCCCCCCTGCGTCCTGATATTTCCTGTCAGTGATCTGGTCACCCTACAAGTGAAAGTGTATCTACTAAGAAAAAAATCTTTCCAAGTTATGCTGAAATAATCATTGTTGTACCTGAACTACAATATGTAAGCCTGAGATTTTAGTTTCACACTTTATTATCCTAAGAAGGAAGAAAAAAGTGATATATCTCCAGGCTCGCCAACAGAAATTCTGGCCCCCAGGGCCGTCCTTGGGGGGGTGGGCCCAAGGCGGAAGTGACAAATACGTCACTTCCAGGACCACCAACACCGGCCCGCGGGGCCCCCCAAAGCACGGGGCTCGGAGCAGTCTCGCACGCCTAAGCACCCTGCAGTGGTGGCCGGGTCCCCTGGGCCCTTTTAAATCGCCCAGGCCCCTGGGCAATTGCCCCCTTGTGCCCTTCCCCCCCTCCCCCCCATCGATGGGCCTGTATATATCATACAACTGTAGTTCAGTTTGTTGCTGAGAACAGAACTTGAGGGTGATGTGGGTATATTACAACTGCATGATTTAAAAACATCTGTTCTGCAGTTTACCCTTATCCTTAACTTTTTTTTCTTTTTCTTTTCTGTTCTATTACATAATTCTTGTTTGATTTCCCCCCTGCCCTCCAAATACTACTATTCACCCACCCTATTAGCAGGAGATAAAACCCTGAAAAGAACTGCTGAATAGTTCTGTAGTCTCTTGGTGGCAGGTGAGACGTTTTAACTCCATCAGGAGATAAGAGAAGTGAGAAGACTGGGGGGCGGGTGGGAAAAGACCTGGAGAAAATCTTAGGCACAGTCAGGGTTCCAGAGAGAGCTTATCTCTATTATTTAAATTGCAAATGAATCCTGATCTGAGGAAGAGGGTGAGTTTGACATTGGTGGACATGGTAGGAATGCCACCTTCTAATTCATCCTTTTTCTTTCCTCAAAGGAAACAATATTTATTTCAAAATATTACAACATATACATATATTTTCATTTTTTAAAAATTCAGAGATAATGGTGTTCAGTTGTCCTAGAAAAAAGTGCTGGATCTCCTGCCCACTTTGGGCATTGAATAGAACCATACATTACCTTTTTCTCCAAATATATCAAGTGGGCTAAATATATTATTTCAGAAAGTTCATGGAGCCACAATTAATACTTTGGAGCAGATTTTCTGGGACTTATGTGGCACAAAGGCAGTGGAAACCACATGCAAATGCCCTACTGAGGATTTTCCTGGTGTACAGATCTCCCCAAAAGGACATTTTTAACTTCTTGTTTTAGCATCTTTTTTAATTTGACAAAATACAATTTAAAAACTGTTTGTTTAGTGTAGTATTTTGCTTCTGTACCTTTTGGGTCTATTTTATTACTTTTACTGACTTTCCTTTGTTGCATTTATCTGTAGCTGGTTCGACGGTACTATAATCTGAAGTCACATAAAGATTCTTCTCGTTCATACCCTGTTTTCTTTATTAATATTACTGTACCTGCCTCCGCTGTGGATGTTAATTTAACACCTGATAAAACTCAAGTTTTACTTCATAATAAGGTAATTTATATTTTAATTTATTTTTAAATTGGTATTTGCTTGCTTAGGCCCTGATCTTACACAGACTTACCACGTTTAATTTTAGGTTCATGCATAACTCATTGGCTTCAGTGTGAGTAATCAGTTGCTTAAAATTAAGCACATACATTAGTCTTTACAGGAATGAGGCTTTAGTAGTTCATATATGATAGGCTGCCCTTGTAACATGACTATTTGAAAATTATTGAATCAAATGAGTAACCATTTATTTGATTTTAAAGATCATTTGTGTACTGTCATACTAGCCCCTGTCTCAGCCATGCTCCCTTCAGAGCCCAATATCCTGAGAACATCTATACTGAGTTAGATCATAGTCCATCTAACCCAGTATCCTACCTCGGACAGTGTCCAGGCCCAGATGCTTCAGAGGAAATGAACAGAGTGATCTGTCTCCTGCCATTCTGTCCCAGGTTCTGGCGGGTGAAGATTTAGGGACACCCAAAGCATGGGGTTTTATACCTCACCATCTTTTCTGATAACCATTGATGGATCTATCCTCCATGAACTTATCTAATTCTTTTTTAACTTAGTTATACTACTGGCCTTCACAACATCCCCTAGCAAAGAGTTCCACAGATTGACTATGTGTTGTGTGAAGAAGTACTTCCTTGTGTTTTGTTTTTTAAACCTGTTGCCTATTAATTTCATTGTGCGACCCCCTAATACTTGCATTGTGTGAAGGGGTAAATAATACTTCCCTATTGGTTTTCTTCATATTATTCATGATTTTATAGACCGCTATCATATCCCCCTTTAATCATCTCCTTTTCTAACCTGAACTGTCCCAGTTTTTTTAATCTCTTCCCATATGGAAGCTATTCCATACCCCTAACCATTTTTGTTGCCCTTCTCTGTATCTTTTCCAATTCTAGCACACCTTTTTTGAGACTGGGCAACCAGAACTTCACACAAAATTGGATGTGTGGGTTTATCATGGCTTTATATAGTGGCATTGTGATATTTTCTGCTTTATTATCTACCCCTTTCCTAATGGTTCCTAATGTTCTGTTAGCTTTTTTGACTGCTACTGCACATTGAGCAGATGTTTTCAGAGAACTATCCACAGTAACTCCAAGATCTTTTTTGAGTGATAACAGCTAATTTAGACCCCATCATTTTATAGGCATAGGTGGGATTATGTTTTCCAGTGTGCATTACTTTGCGTTTATCAACATTAAATTTCATCTGCCATTTTGTTGCCCAGTCACCCAGTTTTGAGAGAACCTTTTGTAGCTCTTCGTAGTCTGCCTGGGACTTAACTATCTTGAGAAGTTTTGTATCATCTGCAAATTTTGCCACCTCACTGTTTACCCCTTTTTCTGACCCCTGTTTACTGATATTTCATATATTTTAACCATGGGGACCTTCCCTCTTATCCCGTGACTGCTTAGTTTGTGTAAGAGTCTTTGTTGGGTGACCTTGTCAAAGGCTTTCTGAAAATTCTACTACACTGAATCGACTGGATCACTCTTGTCTACGTGCACGCTGACTCCCTCAAAGAATTCTGATAGATTGGTGAGGCAATGATATACCTTTACAAAAGTCTTGTTTACCCTTCCCCAACATATCGTGTTCATCTATGGGTCTGATAATTTTGTTCTTTACTATAGTCTCAACCAGTTTTCACTGTACTGAAGTTAGGCCTATTGGCCTGTAATTGCATGATTGCCTCTAGAGAGTTTTTAAAAATAGGCATTACATTAGCTATCCTTCAGTCATCTGGTACAGAGGCTGATTTAAGTGATAGGTTACATACCACACTTAATAGTTCTGCAATTTCATATATGAGTTCCTGCAGAACTCTTGGGTGAATAGCATCTGGTCCTGTTGATTTATTACTGTTCAACTTATCAGTTTGTTCCAAAACCTTCTCTATTGACACCTCAGTCTGGGACAGTTCCTCAGGTTTGACACCTAAAAAGAATGACTTGAGTGTGGGGATCTCCCCCATATCCTTTGCAGTGAAGACTGATGCAAAGAATTCATTTAGCTTCTCTGCAACAGCCTTGTCTTCCTTGAGTTCTGCCTTATAGCATCTTGATCATCCAGTGGCCCCTCTGACTGTTTCATAGGTTTCCTTCTTCTGATGTACTTAATTTTTTTTTCTGTCATCTTTTGTGTGGTTAGCTAGTTGCTCTTCAAATTCTTTCTTGTCCTGCCTTATTATATTTTTACACTTGACTTGCCAGAATTTGTTCCTTTCTATTTTTCCTCACTAGGATTTGACTTCCATTTTTAAAGGTTGCTTTTTTACCTCTAACCACATCTCTTACTCTGCTAGTTAGCCATGGTAGCTTTTTTTTTTTTTTGTCCTCTTGTTTGTTCGTTTGCTTGTTTAGATTGAGTATACATTTACTTTGAGCCTCTATTGTGATGTTTTTAAATAGTCTTCATGCAGTTTAATTACATTATGGTTGTTACTACTGAAAGAATTCAGTTATATTCACCTCTTGGACCAAATCCTGCGTTCCACTTAGGGTACGTCTATACTTACTTCCTGGTCCGGATGTAAGCGATCGATCTTCTGGGATCGATTTATCGCTTCTTGTCTAGACGCGATAAATCGATCCCGGAAGTGCTTGCCGTCGACGCCGGTACTCCAGCTCAGCGAGAGGAGTACGCGGCATCAACGGGGGAGCCTGCCTGCCGCGTCTGGACCCGCGGTAAGTTCGGACTAAGGTACTTCGAATTCAGCTACATTATTATCGTAGCTGAATTTGCGTACCTTAGTCCGAAGTGGGGGGTTAGTGTGGACTAGGCCTTAGGACTAAATCAAGAATTTCCTCTCCTCTTGTGGTTTCCAGGTCAAGCTGCTCCAAGAAGCAGTCATTTATGGTGTCTAGAAATTTTGTTTGTGCATCCTTTCTTCAGGAGACATATACCCAGTCAATATGAGAATACTTGTAATCCCCTATTATTATTGTGTTTTGGGCCTCTGTATCTCTCTAATCTCCCTGAGCATTTCACAATCACCATCACCACCCTGATCAGGTGTTGGCAGTATATTCCCGCTGCTATATACTTTATAACATCAATTATTTTAAGTCATAAGTTCATTTCTGTCTTCACAGAGCTGCTTAAATCAGTCATGCATAGTACTTATATCACAATAGCGCTTTTCATCTTCAGATGGCTTTATAATGACTGGTCTGTAAACAGAAATATGATTTATGTCCTTTTTACACAATTCTTTTCATAATTTTATAGTTACTTACATTAAGTGGGGGATTTAAATACAACATTAATATTAAAAACTTGAGTTGTTTCTGTTTAGGGCCAAATTTTGCCATTGTGTGTGTGTGGCATGCCCTTTGACATCATGGAGGCTACAGGATGTAATATTCATGACTGAGATTGAAACTTGGCCCATTGTGTCTTGTATCAGAGATCGCATAGAGACCGATTGTGATACGCTTCCTATCACTGAATAGCACCTTAGATCATGAGTAGTACCATGGAAATCAGTGGGTTTGCTTACACTGCTCAAGGTAGATAAGGGCTTCTCTACACAATGAGATAATATGCACTACAGGGGTATGATTTCTAAAGTGCTCTGTGTTGCGTAGTACTAGATTCACATTAAAGGTTCCCTAGCATGCTTTAATGTAGGGCTGTTTGAAACAGCCCAATTAACACACAGCACATTAGTATGCTTTAGAAATCATACCTCCATAGCGTGGATTATGGGAGACAAGCCCTAAGGGTGGCACAGTCTAGACTAATATGTAACCACCTCTCTTAACAAGGCATTTTCTTGGTTTTGTGGGTTAGAATCACAGAATAAATGATATTTCAATATAATTTGTATGAAAATAAACATAAGCAGATTATTTTCACATAAGTTTGTTTAAAACTCTCCTTTTACTCTAAAGAAGTTTTCTTTCTTTCTGTTTGTTTTTAAAATTTTCTACCTTTCATATAAAAACAGTCTTTGAACCATTCTATGAATGAACACTCTCACTAAAATTGTGATGCTAACTTGACTTGGTTGTTAGTCCATTCCACCCTGATAGTGTGTTTCTAACTCCAGTTAGTGTATACTGAGTGAGAATAGATACGCTAATACTGTTCTAAAGAAACAACATACGAGTACTAGGTCATAAAGAAAGCAGTACATCTGTTTTGTGGTATTAAAATTTATCAGTGGAGCAAAAGTATTTATAGGGAAAGATTTAAGGCTAAAGGATCTCACTGATTAGTGAATGTTTGGCATATTTTAATGCGAATGTATGAACTACTAATGCTTCATAATACAATCAATCTAAATTAACTCAAAAAATACAGTGAATAGAATTGTGTTTTATTGCTATTGTATTGTGTCAACAACTGTCAAGTACATTTTCATTGACAATTTGTCCTAATGCTTATGAGTTTTCTTTTCAGGAATCTGTCTTATCTGCTGTTGAAAATGTATTGACATCGCTGTATGGGCTACTACCTGGTACAGTTTCTTCTGAAACTAATAAAACAGATGTTACCTCAGTGGACATGGTTGTTAATGAAACAGAACAAACAGATGTGCTTGTTAATAAAACGGAACCATTTGGAAACAGTGATCCACATGCACATACTTCATCCTTTTCATTCAGTAATGATGTGCAAAATGGTCAAGCAGGAAAAAACACAGAGGTCTGCTTAAAGCATCAAAGATTTTCTAGTGATAATACTCATGGTCTCCTCAATAGAAAAGAAGTTTCTGGCACTGATGTGACTGTGAGTGATATATCTCAAGACAGTTCCATAAATAATTTATCATGTGAGGACAGCCAGAATGGATATAGTGTAACATTAACCCTAGATGGCAGTACTCACATGGACACTCAATCTAAAAACAGAAGTGAGCATCCTTTGAGAGCCAGTCACACTAATGAAGTGGAAAAAAATGAGGCAAATACAGTCCCTGAGTATGTATCTGAAATCTCTGCCGATAATTGGAGCAAGGGGAATGCATTTAAAAATGCTACAGGAGAGAACCTGGAACCTGTAAAGATTTTGATACCTGAAGTAGGAGGAAAAACAAATCATAAGGCAAATGAAAATACTGATGAACAAGATCATGATCAGCAGAGTGCAAATCAAAATATTAAAAAAACGAATGTGGTTAATGATAAAGCAGGACAGATCATGGCCTATGATTTAATTAGTAATCAAATAATCCGGAAACCCATATCAGCAGTTGCCCTGTTCACCCAAGAATATCGTTCTAGATTATTAACTGATAATCCAAAGGCCAACATGGAGGACTTGATGCTGAAAATTGAAGGACTATGGGAGAAACTGAGCAGAGAGGAGAAAATGAAGTAAGTTTCCAGAGTTTGCACCTGACCTTTAAGCCATGTAGTTTCCATTCTGGGTGACTCATTGGGTGCAAAAAATGAAAAATTACATCCACATCATTTATAAAAAACAGGATGGAAAATGATTTTTGGCTTGCCAAGAACACCATCCTGGCTAAAGGTTGTATTGCTAATTATGATGTTTACTGTGTGCAGATATGTACTGCTTTCTGTATTACTAATTTTTCCACTCTGTTTTTCAATTTAAATATGTTGCTGTCTTTCGTAAAATACATCAATTTTTGCAACTTATTAAAATTATATTTTCTTGTAGACCGAGACAATGACCCTGTATAATTGCCATCTTACTTTGGTAGATTTTTGATTTATTCTTTAAACACTTGGCACATGTTGTGTGTTCTCTCTGTGCCATTATACACATCTCAGAGCAGTTACTGTCACCAACCTTCTTTTGCCAAATACCAAGGCACATTTTGGGCAACTTTTTTCCAAGGGCCGGCCGATTCACTGTGCTAACTTATATCCCATTCAGCCTTTTTGTGGTCAGTGGGGTTGCACAGGTGTATAAGATCGCACAGAATGTCACTGCATTTTTTTTAACAATTACTCTCCATTACTTTCAATAAAATATAACTATCTTGTCATTCTCATGTATTTTTAGAGGCAAAATCCTGGCCTTATCTGTGCATTTGTTGGGCTGCCCCCACCCTCTTGAGCTGTCACAGTTCTGCTGGCTGAGTAAGTCCAGTTTTTAGGATAATCAGGCAGGAGGTGTACAGCACCTGAATTGCATGAAGCCCACTTTTACAGGGACTTACCAAAAGGCTGTCATTCTGGGTGTGTTGTGGGAGGAGTTGGTTCGCAGCTGAGGATCCCCCACCATGTAGTTCCCCAATCCTTCTCTCCTCCATGTCCTATTTTTTTGTCATTGCTCTACACAAAAATAACTTTTCCCAGACTCTAGGCATTTGAACAGGTTGTTCTGTTTTTTAAAATACAATTAAAAAAAAAAAAAAAACCAAAGCCCCTTAAGTCCAGAATAGTTCCCAATCCCCATAACTATGTATAAAAAACTGCATCAGATGATGACTTCTGAGAAGTATTTCATGCTACCCAAATCCCCACTGATTCAGAGATCTCAGCACTCCCCAGCAGCCAAACAAGTAGATTGTCTTAAGCACCAGCCACAGAGGTGCTCTGTGGCTTGTAGGGAAGAATTAAATTAACCATATCCATAAAACAGTCACTTGCTCATATTTTTCTTTAATCATCTGATTCTCTACCCACTGAAGTTAGTGGAAGTTTTGCCATTGACTTTAGTGGGAGAAGAACTAAGCTCTGAACTGCTGCTAGGAGCAAAAAGAATGAGAGAATTTTTCCCGTGTGGGATGTGATGGTCACTTATGAAGCTTGCCACTGAGAAGCTGCTTTTAAAAGCTAAAACACTGTTAGGAATATGGGATTTGCAATACTAATCCAAACTCTTCCATCATCTCTAACATCCTGATTCTGGTAGTAGCCAGAGTCTGAGACGCTGAGGAAAGAAAACAGTCCATAAGGCACCTAGTCAGTTATGGAGTGCATTGCCATAGTCAGTGGGAGCAGGGGAAGAATAGTTCCTTCTTGACCTCACAGGTAATCATTTTGTACTATGAAGCATGCAGCTCAATTACACTTATCAACTTGTGTAGTTGTAACTGTCACTTTTGGTCATAAAATTGTTGAACCTTATATCCAGTTTGCTCTTTTTCCACTATAAATGTCACCTCCAATGAAATTACAGATGAGTGACTAAATCCTGAATACTGGACTCTCCATATTACCTAAAATGAAGACCTATCTCTAGATATGTAATTAATATTGACACCAATTTTTTTTAACCTGATTTTACAATATTTTCACACATTTCAAGACCTTAAAAATGTTGCTTGCTTGCATTATATGGCCTTCCCTGCAAACTGAACCGTGGCGCATTGGGAAAGCTTGTGTGTACCAATAACCCTCTGATCTATGCCAATAGGAGTTTTAACTCCTGGCAGGTTACCCAAGCCAGACATGTTATGGGAACCCTAATTCTATTTTTTTCTTAATTTTTCTGCAATTAAAATCTCAGTTTTAATGTTCTACTAGCATTTATTTTTAAACAAAAATTGGATTGCTCTTGGATAGAAAGTGAATATGCACTATACATAGAATATCTGTTGAAGCTGATTTCCATATAATTTAATTAAATTAATAATACCTTTGAACAATATTCTGTGATAAACACCAGCGGTAACACTTGTCATCTGCCAGCAAAGCAACATTTAATATAATTCCATCCTAAAGATATATTAGATAGAGAGGAATTCCCAGAATATAAGGAATATCCAGCTAGCATTTATTACAAAAACTAATTTTTCCCATTTGCAAAATATTAACTATTATCAAGTTGGATACAAAGATCAGCTCCCTAATGTTTTCTTTATTTTCATCAAAACTATTGTCTGGGGTTTTACAGATTTCCCTCTTTCAGATGGATATAACAGCTAAGTCTTATGGTTCAGTGTGTAAGTATTGGCTAAGGCAAGAAACAATCCAAGAGACCAAAGATCTAAGAGAAGCTAACAAAGCAGAAAGATCTATAGTTGTCTTCTCAAAGATAGCAATCTTGAAGATTTGTTCAATGTTTAAAAAAAATGTCGTTCTCTACTAACTCGGTCTACCAGGTACAGTCTGGATAAATTAGCTCACCGATAGCAGGGGTTCTCAACCTTTTTCTTTCTGAGGCCCACCTAACATGCTATAAAAACTCCACAGCCCACCTGTGCCACAACAACTGTTTTTCTCCATATAAAAGCCAGGGCTGACGTTAAGGGGTAGCAAGCAGGGCAGATGCCCAGGGCACCACAGGGGGCACCGCAAAGCTAAGTTGCTCAGGCCTCATCCCCAGGTGTTGGCTCCAGCCTGGGCTGTAGTCCTGTACAACGGGGCTTCGGCTTTCTGCCCTAGGCCCTAGTGAGTTTAATGCTGGCCATGCTTGGCGGACCCCCTGAAACCTGCTCGTGGGCCCCCAGGGGGTCCCGGCCCCCTAGTTGAGAACCACTGACCTATAGTAACAAGGGGATTGTGTATTTAAAAGGGTAGTCTAAGAAAATACAGATTGTCATCAACAGTCCATACACTTTTAAAAGCTGCCAATAAAAGTCAAGAGACAAAAGCTATTGTCATAGAAGAGGTATATTTTCTCAAAAGCAGCCCTAGAATGTGATACTTATCAAATACAGTAGAGTTTGAAATAATTGACTTGCATTATCTGGATGAACTGACTTGCCAAAGGATGTCCTCTTTATTTTATTTTGGGGTATTTGGGGCTCTTTCGGGTCAAATTTTGCCCTATTCAAATGATCCTACTTGCTTCCTCTCTAACAGTCTCGTGGATTTCTCACTGCTTGCTAAATCTTTCCATCTGGGCTTAAGGTACAAGTGAGAAATAGTAAAATGTAGGGTAAGTCACATGGGAGGAAGCCTTATTTTTCCTCCTTGAGCAAAGCTCCTTTTGGAACTAGCCTGATATTTTCCTTAAAAAATTCATTGCTTTTGAATTGAGAATTCCAGCATCATCTCTAATCTTCCTAAGTCACCTCTAACTAGCCAGGAGGCAACTACCTGTATTTCTCCTGGCCCCTCTGGATCACACTTGCCTATGCAGAAAGATCTTTCTTGAAAAGGGAAATGGATAGCTTTCATTGTTAGTGACCCTGCTGTTTACTTTCTGAATGTAGACTGGACACTGTCAGATACTTACAAAGCCCCCAAACTCAACACTTGCAGGGCTGGAGTTTCTCCTGAATTAAACCTATAACAACAAGTGTTTCTTAAATGTGTGCGTTTTTAAAGTTTTAATATGTCATTGTAAACCCAATAGCCACATAATTAAATGTTCACCTTTGTAACAAACTGGCATTGAAAGCAGAAAGAGTATGGATCAGGTCAAAGTTATAACCCAATAATCAGGATAAAGTTTTTCTGTTTCACCCATTAATTTTACAAGTAGCAGATGTTTTTTATCTTAACATTTACTCCATGTTTTTCTTGGACATGATTTATTGCTCATCCCAAGATGACTGCTTTAGTAAACTAAATATTAGTACCATATGTGAATGTTAGCACATTATAATTAATTACAAATGGTGATCCTTCTGTTGACCTTATTTTCCACCTTACATGCAGATAATTGAATCTGACTGTTCCAGCAAGTATCAGTGAATAAATTAACATAAGACCAGTTAAAATACTTATTTCCAATACTGATATAGGATAATACTGCTTCTTACTGGAAATCAGTTGTATTACTAGACAGAATCCAGGAGCTTGAATGGGGGTAGGAAAGGAGAATTGAGCAAATTCTAAATTCTGCTAAGGTCTTCAAACATTAAGATTTGTATCTGGGAGGCAACCAGCCCTATAGATCTGTATTGTAAAGTCCCTGCCTTTATATAACCTAAAATAATCATAGAATCATAGAATATCAGGGTTGGAAGGGACCTCAGGAGGTCATCTAGTCCAACCCCCTGCTCAAAGCAGGACTAATCCCCAGACAGATTTTTACCCCAGTTGGTTATTATCTTAGTCGTGTCCACAAAAAAGCGTATAGCAATTTTTAAGTGTCATAGAGCCTGACTGTGCAATACCCATCCCTGTTGTTCAGCACTAGCTCTTGCTTACTCCCATGAGGTCAATACGATTACTCGCTTAAATACTCACCAACAGCCAATGCAAGGGTTGCATAGCTAGTCACATGATCTCAATCCCCTTTATACTTAAGCACTGATATAAAAGAGGTCCTCACTTGAAGGGTCTGAGTGTTACCCAGTATGTACAGCCACAGAGGAACACAGGAATTGCTATAACAATGACTAGTAGCCAGTGTAGTTCTGTATCTTGTTTCTTACAGTGGTTAGAACTAGATGCATCGAGGGAAGGTATAAGAAATCCCAGAGTGGACAATTAAAGAATAGCCTGCTTATAGGAAAGTTTCTTCCTTAACCCCAGTCAGTTAGTGGTTGGCTTAAGCAAGATAATTTATATCCTGTATTATTTTTATCCTATCTAATGTGGCTGTGGATCATCTTATTATTCATATAAATGAATCATCGTTTTTTAAATCCTGCTATGCACTTGGACTCAGTGATATGTTGTGACAGTGAATTCCACAGGATGGATAATATATACATTGGGTAACAAAGTCTACCATTTTTAAATTTTTGCTCTCATTTTCATTGAGTATCCCTTTGCTTTTATATTATAAAAGGGAGTAAATAGGAGATCCTCATTTACCTTCTCTGTACCAGTCATAATTTATGTCTTTGTTTAGTTTAGAATATCTGGCAATCTCAGTCTTTTCAAATTCTCCTCAAACTAAAGTCTTTCTAGAGATGGTCTGATCCGTAGCATTATTTTATATTTGTATAGTTTAAATGTTTTTAAAGAATCTATACAATAAACTACATCATTGTAATTTTATTTCTTTATAAAGTTATTCAGTTATTCAAACTGATCTTTGTAGACTAGGCTCTTACTGAAATCCTGCTTGAAGAAAGTCTTTTCCTGGGGCTCTTATAATTTAGCCCTGGGGCTGGGTAAGCAGTATTCCATAGCAGTTTGCTACCAAATGCCTGCGCTTCTCTGATAAGTTGATTGATAAGGCTATTATCAATAGTCCCCAAAAATTATGAATGTAGGTATCAGTGTCAGTTTTTTATACCTATACAATCAAAGAATTTAAAACCATTTGAAGTCAAAATGCCAAGTGGCATTTACTCTGCAATACAAATTAAGTGCCTATAAGTTGAACATGTACTTCTGAAACAGTATTTCTGGTTATAAATTTAAGGTTAGATTGAGCCTTTAGTTGTAAAGCAGAAGTAACAGCTCAGCTCTTCTGGCTGTCACACTGGGGTAGAGGCAAGGCTCCGTCCACTGTTCAGACACTTCTCACCCACTTGGTCAATGGGGTAGGGTACCGGGGTGCTGAGTACCTGGGTCAGGATGCAGAGAAAGCTAATGTGGCTATGAAAGGGAGTGGAGGTGCATGACTGTATGAGAATGGGTGTCAGAATCTGGCCTTTAGTTTGTTACATTTGTGATTTCTCTCCCACACCCTGCCCCACTCTCCATTTAGGTATGAAGAAAAAGCCACAAAAGACCTGGAACGATACAACAGACAAACCAAGAAAGCTGTGGAGCAGAGAATACAGAGCTCAACAAAAGAGACAGAAAAAAGATACAAGCCCAAACTGAAGACTTCTCTCTCTGACCAGCAGAAACTTGACAAACTTTTTCAGTCTCAAATTGAAAAGAAACAGAGACATAACCAAGCTCTGAAAATTGTACAGGTGCCTTTTTCTATGAGTTCTTTCAAACGTAAACTTCAGAGGCTTGAGAAGACAAATTTTGATAAAAACGAGTCTTGCCTGATCTGTCACCTGAGTTTTCCTGATGCATGGATAATTGCTTCTGGAAAAAAAATCATGTTGCTAAATCCGTATAGAGTGGAAGAAGCCCTACTTTATAAAAAACTACTGGAGCAACACAAACTTCCTGTAGAGAAACTGGACAAGCCAATTGTATTAACAGACAGGTATAGTAGTGTGGAGCAAGGGTGTTGTCGTGGGTTTTTTTGTTTTGTTTTGTTTGGGGGACTTTTTTGTTTGTTTTTTGTGGTTGATTTTGTTTTTTTAAGTATCACATAGGAATTATCTACTGTAAACACTGTGGAGGCCTTAGGCACAATTTTTTTTTTTAAGTGGTGGTCCCTCACTCAAGATGCACAAGAGCTCCATGGACCTGAGACCAGAAGACTTATTAGCAGTGTCCATAGGTCTGTGCCTGTGTCTCCTTGTGTTCCAAACCGAGGGCATAGAGGGTGATGCGGATTTCCTGCCTCTTCAGTTGCTTTTTACCCTCCATAGTCCACGGAACCCCTCCACTGTCCACATATTTACTAGCATTCCTGCTTAACTTTTTACAGAAAATTTTGAAAATTTTTACCTTTATCTAGTTAGTTAGTGGTAGTATTTAGTTAGCTAGTGTTAGTAGAGGTTTTGGGGGCATTCCTCCACCCCAATATTCCCACCATTTGGAGTACTTGGTATGTTTAAGATCCCTGGCTTCAAGAGCTATGTGGCCTGTCCCCAGCTCTTCCCAGTTAGTGACTTCCATGACACTTGTTTCTATTGCCTGGGGAGATCAACATCCCCTCCAGGTTGCAATATTTGGCATTCCTTTCCCCTCTGAACCTGGCAATCTTGAAAGTTCCAGCTCAGAAAATCCCTGCTGGATTGCTCAATGAGGCCCCAGGCCAGTCCCGAGTCATCAGACTCCCTGTTCATTGGTTGTAGATGCTGAGAAGTGCCCCTCTGAGTACAGTACTCCCCTGTTCTGGATCATGAGAGGACAGAGCTAAGGACCTTAACAGGCACAGTAGATGGGAGGAGATTAAGAGCACTCTCATAAAAAGGAGAAATCCCCTCCCTAGTCCTCATCTAAGAGGACTTCTTCCTCTGCACCCTCCCAATCTGGTCAGACTCTGCATCCTGTTACAGTTGTGTCAGGATCTCAAGGGGAGCACAGGTCTGGCTCGTAGTATGGAGAGCCAAGAGTACTTTGAAACCGCTGACCCCTGAAGGGGTGGGACCACCTCCAGTACCAGTAAGCAAAAAAAAGGGAACGATGCTGCCCACACCAACAGCACCCTCCCTCATCAAAAAAAGGGATTTGGTGATGCCAGTATTCACCACCTGACCTTAATCAGCACCACTGGCTCTGTCATGAGGTAGATACAGACCACACAACTCAAAGAACTCCAGTTACTGTAAGGTAAGTAACATTTCTTTTTAAATCTACTGGGAAATGTTACTTTTACATTTACACCATGTTTTAAAATTAGAAAGAGACCTAGTCCTGCTCATATTGAAGTTAGTAGGAATTTTGTCATTGATTTTAGGGTTGTGAAGTGAGGGCCAGATACTTCTTAAAATAAATTATTTTATTCATCACCCAGAGCTTTGCTAAATACTCCCTATTTCCACAGCTCCTCACCAACTTCTATTGGTTGTGGAGCAGGCAAGGTCTAATGTTAATTTCTAACCATCTAGATTTTGGGGTTCTTTTAGAAAAAATATATAGAATGTAAGAGAATTAGTATCCTTATCAGCATACCTTAACAGTTTCTACATGTTATAATATTTCGATTTTATTTAATTGGATCATTCTTGCCAGCTACCAGAGGGGTAGCCGGTTAGTCTGAATCTGTAAAAAGCAACAGAGGGTCCTGTGGCACCTTTAAGACTAACAGAAGTATTGGGAGCATAAGCTTTCGTGGGTAAGAACCTCACTTCTTCAGATGCAAGTGAATCTTGCATCTGAAGAAGTGAGGTTCTTACCCACGAAAGCTTATGCTCCCAATACTTCTGTTAGTCTTAAAGGTGCCACAGGACCCTCTGTTGCTTCTTGCCAGCTAGTTTTTATAACAGCTTTATTATCTAGCAATTTTAATTTTAAATCATGATGCTTTTTTCTTGGAATAATAGGAATATGCTTTTGATTTAGGTAATTTATTGTTAGCATATCAGTTACAAAAAATAAAACACAGGTCTTTGGGATATAAAAAGAAAATTGTCACACTCAAGTCTGTCTTTTTCAAGCTGATTTGACCTGGAGTTTTTATGGTACTTCTGTTTTCCAAAAAGTCTAATGTTGCCCCTTTACAAATAAAAATCCATTTATCCCTGGATTTTTTCATATGTACATATAATTTTAAAAATGGCTAATAGATTATACTACTTGGTTAACAGCTTGTAATCCTGGAATTGTCATGCTGGTAGTAAATATATTACTGTTCACTCAGTCTCTCTGTTTATTATAGTTTCTTTGTTATTTTAAGCCTTGTGAAATTATTGTTTGCTTGTTTGTTTTTCAGTTTGTTCAGCGGATCTCATTATATGGATTCTCTCTACAATATGACAAAGGATTGCCAAAAATTAAATGGATCAATTTACTTGTCGGATCCAAGGCTTATAGCAAATGGTTTTAAGATAAAAATGATACCAGGTATGATGTAGTTTTTATTTTATTTTATTTTGAATCTACTGAAACTTTTTTATTTCACAGTTGAAATGACTACATATATGATATATTATAAATCTATATTTCCTCACCAATCAAGCCATCTGTACCCTCAGTTCCTCAGCATTCAAAGATATTCCTATCTGGCTAAGAGCATCATCTCTGTCACTCAGAGCATGGGGAAATGGAAAATGATGGCTGGCTAGTGTGGAGGTAGAGCAGAGCTTCCAACAAACATTTTGTCAGGGATAAAACCCAGGTCTCCTAATTCTCAGTCCTGTGCTCTGACCACTGGCCCAAGCTGCAAATGAATGTTGATAAATCTACCACTTGTGATGTAGGAAGCACTCATTATATGTTTTGCAGATGACTTTGTTACACCCATGCTCTGCCTTGATGATGTTGACCCACATCATAACACATCAGATTTATTTTCATAAAAGCCTTTCCTGTATTGAAGCCATTGTCGTAGACTGGAATCATAATTCATGGATATCCCTGTGCATTGCAGCTGAATAAGGACAGAGTTGTTTTTGTTTTCTTTGAAATGTGAAGCTTTCCTTATTGGCACACTTGCTAAACTAACCAGGCCTTTGAAAGGCAGGAACGGTTCCTCTTTTGTTCTCTGTAGGCCTGATCTATATCCCACTGGCATCAATAAAAAAACTTCAGTTGACTTCAATGGGAGCTGGATCAGATGTTGTGAAAGAGTCTTTTGCAAGCAGTTCTTTGCCACAGGAAACAATAGAAAACCTTTAAATTTTTGCATAAGAAAAAAATAAAGGAAATATCTGTGGTGGGCTTTGTATATCCTCAACATCTCAGCAGCTCAAGGAAGGCCCCAGAATCCATGCCCTTTTCCTGCCTCGCTGTTCTTTGATCTTCTGGAATGGAAGTCAATGTTTTGGTGGGACTTCCTTAAAACAGGCAGCCTTTCCTAGTGCTTACCATTCCCACCTCCAACATATATAGAGTTCAGTAGCTCTTTGCTTGCTCCTGCAGCCAGTAGCTCAGATGCCTCCTGCTTTGCTGTGCAATGGATTGGGGACAAGCTGGAGGTCCAGCAAGGCAGTTTTAAGATTTGAACACTGATCTGCGTTTGCTTCAGGATCATCATCATACTTTTTGCTAGCACTCAGTTTGGAGTCAATAGCAGGGCTGTTTTAGAACCCCCATCAGTCTGCTTTCCAATAGAATCTATATCATACCAAACCTTTCTCGTTTATTACCTTAATAGCCCAGAAGTAGAGAGTTGGTATACTTTTACACTGGATGATTTATAGCCATCCCGCCATCAGTGGAAATCCAAAGACAGGCTTCTCCGAGGCAAATCAATAGCAGACATTTCCCATATCATAGAGCCCAAGGAGGCTACAACCTATCCTGGAAAATGATCCCTCACTCTCACAGACCTTGGGAGGCAGGCCAGTCCTCGCTTACAGACAACCCCCCAACCTGAAGCAAATACTCACCAGCAACTACACACCACACCACAGAAACACCAACCCAGAAACCTATCCCTGTAGCAAGCCTCGTTGCCTACTCTGTCCCCATATCTACTCTGGCAACAGCATCAGAGGACCCAACCACATCAGCCACACCATCAAGGGCTCATTCACCTGCACATCCACTAATGTTATATATGCCATCATGTGCCAGCAATGCCCCTCTGCCATGTACATTGGCCAAACTGGACAGTCCCTCCGCAAAAGAATAAATGGACACAAATCGGACATCAGGAATGGTAACATACATAAGCCAGTAAGTGAACACTTCAATCTCCCTGGTCATTCTATTACAGATTTAAAAGTCACTATCATTGAACAAAAAAACTTCAGAAACAGACTTCAAAGAGAAACAGCAGAACTAAAATTCATTTGCAAATTCAACACCATTAATCTGGGCTTGAATAGGGACTGGGAGTGGCTGGCTCATTGCAGAAGCAGCTTTTCCTCTCCTGGAATTGACACCTCCTCATCTATTATTGGGAGTGGACTACATCCACCCTGATTGAATTGGCCCTGTCAACACTGGTTCTCCACTTGCGAAGTAACTCCCTGCTCTCCATGTGTCAGTATATAATGCCTGCATCTGTAACTTTCACTCTATGCATCCGAAGAAGTGAGGTTTTTACTCATGAAAGCTTATGCCCAAATAAATCTGTTAGCCTTTAAGGTGCCACCAGACTCCTTGTTGTTTTTGTAGATACAGACTAACACGGCTACCCCCGATACAAGGAGGCTAGTTTCTTAGGGTGTGATGCCTAGATGGCAATTCACTTGATCCAGGGCAGAGATTTACTATAGGAGCTGTTGGAAATGCTGTAGCTTCATGTGTTACCACATCACGCCTATGTAGAGTGATGACAGATGTAGTGTAACATATGGAAACCTTCAAGGATAGGTCCAAAAAAGATGCTGGAGCAAGTCATTAGTGAAAGGCCAATTACTGGTATGTTCTGTCCCTCCAGGAGAACACTATTCTTCCTTTTGGGCCACATATACCTGAACAGAGAATGCTGGCAAACTGGTTAAATCAATAGGCAATACGTCAATAACAACAAGTACATGGAATTTTATCCAGAACATTCTTTAGCAGATCCCAACCCAGTGGCTTCTTCCTGCAAAAGGGGCCAGTTCCTCATTTGCTCCTTTTTCGTAGTTGTTTGTGCTTGCCTCCCAGATACAGAATGCTTATTAGTGGTTCCTTCAGGTTTGCCAGGGTCCATTTCCATTGCAAGCACTCATGAAAGCTACTTTTCAGATATGCATGCAAGCTTGGTGTCAACTTAATTACTGGCCCTCTCTAGCTCACCTTTCTCATGACTCACTTCAACTGCAAGGTAGTGAGTTGGGATTATTTTATTTATAGATATAGATATTTTTTATTCTCTAGATAAAATTGTCTGCAGACCAACACTAGACTAGTCCATTTTGGAATACTGAGAACTCTAAACAATCAATTTGTTTCCCCTGAAACTTCCCATTATAAGACCCTGTTTTCAATTGCTTATAACTTTGCCAAACTTTAACCATCCAACTCTTAATCAGAAAAAATGTGAATGATAATTGGGAATCATTTAAGAATACTTTACTAGATGCCCAGAAAGCCACAATCGAGGAAGAAGGCCCAACTGGTTAAAAAAACAGCCTGGTTTACAGGGAAAGCGAAGGCAGCTGTAAAATAATAATAATAAAAAACAACAAATAGAAGAAAGGGGAAGTTGATGGTAATGAAAAGTTAGTAATTGTAGATAATTGACAAGGGACCGTGAGTTCCCATTGTGACGCTGGGGACAAAATAGGTAATGCAATCCTTGGATGCAGAAACGGGAATCTCAAGCAGGAATAGAGGTTATTTTATCTCTATATTTGGCACTGGTGCAATTCCTGCTGGACTATGTCCATTTCTGGTGCCCACAATTCAAGAAGGATGTTGTTAAACTGGAGAGGGTTCAGAGACAAGCCGTGAGAATGACTAAAAAATTAGAAAACATGCCATATAGTGGTAGACTCAAGGAGCTCAATCTGTTTATCTTAACAAAGAGGTGGTTAATGGGTGACTTGATTACAGTTTGTAAGTATCTACATTGGGAACAAATATTTAATAACGGGCTCTTAATCTAGTAGAGAAAGGTATAACACTATCCAATGGATGGAAGTTGAAGGTAGACAAGTTCAGACTGGAAATAAGGCATACATTTTTAATTATAAGAATAATTAACCATTGGACCAATTTACTAAGGATTGTGGGGGATTCTCCATCAGTGACTATTTTAAAATCAAGATTGGATATTTTTCTGAAAAGATATGCTCTCAGAATTATTTTGGGGTAGTCCTATGGCCTACATTCCTTTCTGGCTTTAGAATATATGCAAGCTGAAATTTTCCATGCCAGATGTCTGCCTCAAGCTGAATTGTTTTGGAAAATGGTCAGTTAAAATGGTTTAGTTGGTTCCAAGAATCAAGCGAGGGGAAAATTCATTTTTATTTTTTTTCCTACAGACAACAGCCTCCTTCACTACACAGCCCTTATTCATCCCCAGAGAAGTTCCAGTCTGTGCACTGAATGAGGCAGGGGTCCTGTGGAAAAAATAGGATGTGCTCATGTAATTAAAGACTGTGTCAAAATGCATAAACAGAAGGAAGCCAAATTAAGGTAGCACAGGCAGCCTTAGCTTGTGAGGGCTTGACTTTGCAGCCATAATGTCCTTTTTAATGTAAGTTGAATGTGTTATTTTATATATTTGGTTGGTTTAGCATGAGATTGTCCTTCTATTTCTTTATTTTAGCACAGAATGCCATATCAATAATAGCATTTGCACAATAGCTGGTAGTCCATCTTTTCTTCAGTCCGAGCCTCAGATAGCAGTGATTGTTCTCTCAGCTTTGAAAGTGTTTGCCTGAGAAAGGTGTGGCTTATTCAGCAAATATGATTGGAGTATATTCAGTTATTAGATCAGAAAGTTCTATATTATAAATTGGATATTGGAAGATTGCTGAAACCAATTACACACTAAGTCAAAATATTGCAGGGACAAAAATATAGTTAATTTCCTACATGCAAAATTAAGTCAATATATCTCTCATTCCTCCCACCCCCCCCCCCCCACCCCACCTCAATAGATATCCAGTCACATCAGGAAGGTGTACACTTACCTTGTAGAAAAAAATATTTCCCACCCCTCCATTAATTCTGTTTGCAAGCTAGCTGTCTCATAAGCCTTACTAGCCAGAGTTTACAATGTGACATCTGTGATGCAGCTTCCTAGCTCTCAAAGGTACCATTCAGGCAGTTTTAGTTACATGTCTAGCCAGACTCTGTGGCAAGGGACTGGGTATCTCTCACCTAGTAGCAAAGATGATATGCTTGCATAGGAGGGTGGTATTGTGTTATGAAATGGGGGGTGTCAGGACCAACAAGGGCAAAGATGTTAATTAAACTTTTGTTTATTGTTACAACAGTAATGAGTGGTTGGGAGTTTTATGTTACTTTATCATTGGCTTACTCTTATTGTAATGACTACCATTCACAGTCTTTGTAACCTTTCATCAAGGGTGCAGAAAGGAAAAACAGCTGTAGCATTTGAAATGTAAAGCATTAAATAAGGCTTTCAGTTTAACAATATTCCATAGCTCCTTCTCCCTTTTGCCTGTATAAAGTATTTTATAGAGAACCCCCCCTTTGATGGATTGTGTCCTTCAGGGCCGGCTCCAAGGTTTTTGTCGCCCCAAGCAGCCCCCACCCCCGCAAAAAAAAAAAAAAAAAAAGCCGCAATCGCGATCTGCGGCACTTCGGCGGGAGGTCCTTCGCTCCAAGCGGGAGTGAGGGACCCACTGCCGAATTGCCGCCGAAGAGCCGGACTTGCCGTCCCAAGCACCTGCTTGGTAAGCTGGTGCCTGGAGCCGGCCCTGGTGTCCTTTTTTGGGGGAAAGAGAAAGTTAGTTGAAGTGGGCTGGAGCTGCTGTTGTTGAAGTCTGATCCTGTTTACAGTAAGACTAAACAAATACACACAAAAGGGGAGAGAAAAGAATAGCAAAGATAGAAAATGCAGCTTCCGTCTTTTGTGCTGAGTCTCACTTCCAGCTTCCCTGCTGAAGAAACACGAGCACAGTGTACATGGTTTTGTCAGCCACTATAAGAGCTGGCAAACTTGTACCACTGTCAGGCTGTTTTAAGGCATTGCTTTTAGCTGCCTCTCTGATCAGACACATAACAGTGTTGCAAAAGATGGAATTGTCTTAGCTGTCTAAGCCAGACTCTTTTGAGACAGAAGACAAAAGGAGCTAGGGAAGAGAAAATATAAGATGGGGAAGGAATATGACACAAGGGAGGGAGGGAGAGCAGAAACCCAAGTCTCACGTTCAAAGTGATGGGCAGGATTTAGCCGAAGCCAGTGAAAGTGGGAATGTCGTTGGTTCTCTCTCTGTCTGGCTCAGTCTGGGCATGACATCTCTCAGGATCAGGATGATGAAGTCCAAGGATGTCATGATGGATCCTGGGGTCTCAGGAGACTGTGGAGGTGCCAGCGATGATAGTTAAGCTTGCTCCTTTCAGCATGCACAACCTCTCACTACCATTTAGTGATCACCAGATAATGTGCAAAAACGGGATGGCAACCTCATTCGATTAAATATTAACACATTTCTGTGATTTCAGCTGTAAACATTTCCTCCCATGTATAGACTCTTTCAATTTGTTGTTATATTAACTTGTGACTTTATCAGGAGCCTTAAAGACCCCTCTTCACTGTTCTTTTAACTTAGGCTGTGTCACTGGGGTGCTTCAGTGTAGACACTATAGCGATGGGAGGGGGTCTCCCCTCATTATATTTAATCTACCTCCCCAATAGGCAGTAGCTAGGTGTAACAGGGCATAGTAGGGCCCCCCTTGGTCCTGGCTCAACAATCACTGGTGCAGTTTATTTACAGCATGCAATCCCACCACCTTCTCACCATCTACAGCTTGGGGGTTTGAGCCTTAAGGACTTCTCAATCTCTGCAGCCAGGAGGAAAGCGCTACCGCTCTCCTTCCATTCTCTGGCTTCCCCCCTTTCTTCCTGCCCCTGAGGCTTTTATGCAGCCCCAGGCTGATTAGACTGGCAGCTGTTTGCCCTTTGCCAATCAGGCACATGTTTCTCTAGGCAGCTCCAATCTAACTCCCTTAATTGGAGCTGGCATGACAGAGGGCTGGCTCAGGAGTTCCAGCCCAGCACCCCATCACACAGGGTTAACTGAAAAATTCTTCAGTCAACCTGTCCCTGGCTACACTAGAGGTTAGGTTGGCATAGCTAAGTGTCTCCAGGGTATGGATTTTTCACACCGCTGAGAGACATAGCTATGTCAATGTAAGTTTTCAGTGTAGACCAGGCCTTATTCTAGTTTGTACCAGTCTAATGTTATGTCTGCACTTGGAGCTGGAAGTTGTCATTTCTAGCTTGAGGAGACATACTCTATCTCTAATCGAACTAGTGTGCTAAAAAAGTGTAGCTGCTGTGGTGGGAGGGGCTAGCCATGCTGAGTACATAGCTGTCCAGGATGCTGTGTATGTACTCGGGGCAGCTAGCCCCTCCTGCCGCTTGCGCCTTCCCAACTATATTGTGGTTTTAGCACGTTAGCTCGATCAGAGAATGTTGCCTTGAGTTGCACATTATGCCTTCAGCTCAAAGTATAGACATACCCTATGTCTCCATCTTCTGCTGACTTTCAGAAACAAGTCCAACTCAGCCTGTTACATAAAATTATGTTACATGGGACAACTTAGAGTAAAACAATGAATTGGATTGGTTTTCATTATGAATGCTCTTCCCGTTTCCCCATTCAATGCCTGTTTCTCAAACTCAGTGGGCACAGGGGAATGGATTGAGATTGTCATGAACGCTCTTCCTTTGTGAGTCTGAAATAGATACTAGCAAGAGTAAGGTTTGTGCCATTTTTAGGGGATTTGTTGAGTGCAAAATGAGGTGAGCAGAGGTTGAGCCCTAAAGAAAAGAGAAGTTTATGTTGGGATGGAAGGAGGGTGCTTGGGTGGGATTAATTTGATAGTAGGGAGGATGTCTGGATTTGTTTAAAGGTTTGGATTCCCATGGTGTAGGGAGTTGAGTTTTTTTGCTGGGGAGTAGTTGGTTACATTAATAAGATTGTCTTTGCCCTGGAGGTCCCTATTCAGGTGTCCAGTTGCAGTAGTGGCAACCCCTTGATGGATGTGGAGGGCCCTGTGGAAAGGTTCACTTGTGAGGACTTGGGTTCTTCAATCTCTGTGGTAGTGGAATTCAATGGAAAGACTGCTTTTGGATCTGTCCCAAAGAATTGAGTTTGAGTTGGACGGATGTTTAAACCATTTGCATAGCAACTAGCATCAACACACTGTTCATAAAAGCAAATTGTAGATGCTGAAATCATTACATATTCAACTTTAATTTAATTTGTTTTAATAAAAGCTATGGGATTAAAATGCCTGCCCAAAGAGGAAATACTGTAAAGTGGTGTAAGCATTTAAACAGTTCTAACCAGGATTTGAACTCAAGTAAACTGTGGCACATGTGGTGTGAAAAGGCACTCGTGACACATGATTAATATGAAACCCAGGAGGAGGTCATGCTATTCATTCCAAGGAAGCAAAATTAATTGTCTTAACTGTATTGAATTCTAATGACTAGTTTACTAAGCGTTTTTACATCAGTTTTATTTTCATTGGGCTTATTCTGGGATATAAATCAAAACAGCGTGTAACGTAAATGTTATTTACTGATATCAGGAATACTAATTATTTTCTTTTCTTATTTCCAGGATATTCAGCTACAGAAAACCAGCTGGAAATAGAAGGAATGGCTAATTGTCTGCCATTCTATGGTGTATCAGATTTAAAAGAAATTCTGAATGCCGTGATAAACAAAAATGCAAAGGAAGTATATGAGTGTAGACCTCTCAAAGTGATAAACTACTTGGAGGTAAGAAATAGCAGGTTTGCTTCCAGGTATTGGTCATCTTATTTTTAAATAAACTGCTGAAGCCATTTTAAAGTCTCTCTAGCTTTTGGCATTAATTAAATGCAGTTCTATTCTGATGAGAGACTCCTGATAATGAACAAGAAACAATAAAATCCAACAGACTGTCTCTCAGTTGAATTGGCTGTGCGTTGCTAAAAGAAGTAAGAACACGTTGGTCACCTCAGTCACCAGATATGACTCTGAATATGCTCAGGAAGCATATTTCAGTAAGAAGGTACTCTTTTTATGTTGGCAGTTTTCAAAGAAGAAATGCAGTTTGAATAAATGAACTGTGACCTGATAAGACGACATATAGAAAACACTATAAAGAGGCTGTTCTCCAGGTTACAGCACAGTCATCATAAAATTGTTTACAATTTCCAGAAAGTGGTTGGTTCCTTTTTATGTATCACAGCAAAAAATTCTTAACTCCTGTCAAGCTGTCTGGAGTGGCTCAAACGTGGGTGCCAACCTCAGGGCAGATTGTTACAAACCAGGGCACAAACCCCAAACTGGTTGTGTGTTCTATAATTAGACTTTGCCAACCAAGTATCAAGTGTGGACTCCTGAAGCACTATAGCAGCCTTAATATGGAGTCACAGACAGTCCCCTTGGGCACCCAGACAATAGACAGATAGTGCCTTACACCAAAAATCACAACATTATTCAGGTTACTCCCAGTCCCAAATGACCAGTTACATACCCAGGTCAATTGTACCTTAGATCTCTCACCAAAGACAACGCTTGCAGCCAATCTTGTAATAAACTAACTATTGGTTTATTAACTAGAAAAAAGAAATTAGAGCTATTTACAAGGTTAAAGCAGGTGAACATACACACACAAATGAGTTACAGTCTTAGGTTTCAAAAAGTAATGGAAGCTGCTGTAATGCGCAAGCTCTATATGTCCTTTAGGATTAACCCAAGCTAAGCAGCTTGGGGATTCCTTGCTTATACTTAGAAATATTGCCCTCTCCAAATGCCAAACAGCATAGTGATACAGATTCTTCTGGTAAGGGATTTTTATTCCCTCCCCTCCCCCCCCCAAAGTTCTAACTATGATGGAAGGGAGGTTTGTGTATGTCCCCTCTTCAAGGGTGTGTGGGGGGGCGGGGGAGCAATCAACAAAGTCTTTTGTCTGCTGATGTTCCACAATGGTTTGTCTGGTGTCTATGGGCCTTCTTTTGTTGGGCAGGAGATGACACTACTTATGGTAAACTAGTTTTTCACACTTGGTAATGCTTCTCTCCTGAATGTTGGGGTTTCCAATTTCATAGCATACACTTTTATAGTTACAAAGCAAACACTTAAATATTACCTTATAACACAAGATACAGATATTATAATGAAATTAATGTATGCAGCAACTCACAAGAATTTCATAAAGTCCAACAATAAACACTTCTCTATAAATCTAACACCTATTTTAACAATAGTAACACACAGGTGAGCCAGACCGATTTCCAGCTCTACATTTATCATTGTTCAGTGAGGCCTAGGGGCCTTGGGATGAGCTGGCACCGGGTCTGCCAGTGTCATAGCGCCACCATAACTAATCTGGTAATTATGAAATGATTTAAGGGATCAGTGTAGGGAAAGTAGACCTACATCTAAAGTTCACATAAATCATAGTGAGAGGCACACAGTTTTCAAACAATCTGAAAGTGCACAGCTTTCATACAAAAAATAAATAAAATTTCTACAATTCATGCAAAGAGAAAGTTGAGAGAGTAGAGATATAATAGAGGTAGATAAAATAATAATTAGTAAAAAGAATTTGGTAAAGAACTTTTCCTTTATTGCTAGCCACAAAATTGAATTATGCAAGTTTTAGTTGCATAAATTCAGGGATAATAGTCTTATCTTTTAAAAGTTAATCTGATACAAGGTAGCACTATAAAATTTATGGGGGGTTTTCCTCTCCACAGGGAGAAGCAGTACGTATGTCTCGGCAGCTACCCTTGTATATGTCAAAAGAGGATTTAGAAGACACAATTTACAGGATGAAGCAACAGCTTGGAAATGAAAATAAAGGCTGTGTTCATGGTCGTCCATTTTTTCAACACTTAACAGATATTCCAGAATTTAAGTAACAAGCACAAATCCAAGGAAGTTATTCAGTAAAGTAGAACATTTTGTTTGGGTTTGTATTTCTTCTCCTTAATTATGACCTGTACTCTGTATTGTCAGCCTGTTTTCTACAAAGTTTTTATACAACAACTTTTCACTGTCTTAAGTTCAATGTCTTTTGTTTTTTAAAGTTCAGCTGCTATTTGTAAACTGAAAATAAACTATGAATAATGTACAGAAATTTATTTGCTACAACTCATTGCTATTTTTTCCCCATTAAGAATTTAGTTAATAAATGTTTGCAACTATCATGGTGTTTTTTCAGTGCATGTTACATAGTTTTGCATGTAAAACATGTGCCTAACAACCTGTAGACCCCTTTAGTCTTACTTACTTAGTGGTATACCTCTTACCGAGGGTTAACTTACATTGCTTTCTACATTCCTCTGAATTTGATCTAAGTAATAGACACTCTGATTATCTTTCCCTGGTCTGAAGAAGAGTTCTGTGAAGCTCGAAAGCTTGTATCTTTTACCAATAGAACCTGGTCTAATAAAAGATATTACCTTGTCTACCTTGAGTCTTTAAACAATAAAGGAATATAAAAGAAACATAATGGGCCAGCTTCAGACCTGATCTCCACTGACTTCAGTGGAGTTGCATGAATTTGTCTGATTAAGATGAGAGAGAAAAATTTTCTGTAAATTTCTCTTAACTTGTTCATCATTATACATGATTCCCACCAATGGTCAGATTTTCAAACAGAGGCTGAAACTAAAGTATACATAAGTATACTTTTGCATTATGACTCCACAATGCAAACGCACCTATACTTGCAAATTTGACTCCAAATTTTCTTCTTCAAATTTCTCTGCGCTGGTCGGGATCTAAGTTGCACTGTATTTGGAGTGTGGGCCATCATTTTTCCTTTGAGTAGTAAACCATACTCCTTCAGCATCTTATGCTGACAGTTCATGCCATATGTGTACAGATTTCAACCTAAACATATAACATTGGACTTCAGTATGTGCAAATGACAACCACCAAAGGAGTAAATGCCTCACAGAGACAGAGAATCGCGGCAGGAGGTGGGATTAAATATTTCCCTTGTATAAAGTTTTACATACCCTCACATTGCTGCTGTCAATAATTTAAAGTCAAGATTCCCAGACTTTTCCCATCTGAAGTCTTTGACATCAATTTGGCAGGAGCCTGAGCTTGGTTCTGAATTAGCATAGAATAGAGCAGATCTAGCCTGGCCCATTTTAACTATGAAAGTGTGGCCTATGTAGTCGAGGTGCCAGTGTGCAGTATTCCATCTAAATGGGAGCAGTTGGACCACAATCGTCTCCAAGTGGTGCATCTAGATAGTGAATCTGAGGGAGGCTAAGAGATGTATTTGTTATTGGGTTGAGCTGCAAGTTAGACATTCCTATTTAAAGAGAAGGAAACCCAGGCATGGAGGCTTCAGGGGTAAATGTGAACAAGTGTTGCTTCATCAATTGAAGAGTACTTGGGTAGGGTAAAGGGATGAAACAGGGAGAGAGATGATTAGGTAATCACATCTTCCCTTTCCATTGGCTAATACCAGGTATGTGAGGTTTTAGCAACTGCAAAGGGGTAGGAGCTGTTAGCTGGTTCCTCTGCTGCCCCATCACTTTCCCACATACATAGATACGCTGCCTGTTGTCTAACACCTGTGCATGGCCAACATCAGGAAGTAGCAGTGGAGGTACGGGAATGGGAGCGAGTGTAAAGGGGTTCAAGTGGAGAAGCTGTTGTGGAAGAGTGTGAGGAGTCAAAGCGGAGGGATGGGAGAAGGGGCTGCCTTATTAAAGCAGCTGTCACCATTAACAATGAGAGAGGTCCATCAGTAAAGAACTGCAGAAGATGGGGGCTTTGGTGTCCAAATACAAGGCCAGCGGTTACGGCTCCCCACACATCACTCTCAACCCACCTTCCTCCCACAACCATACTCCCTTCAGCTCCTCAAACTGCTGCGTCCTCACTAACCCTCCACCAACGGCCACAGAACCTGCCCCCTGCTGCTGACAGGTGGCTGTTGCTCTTGGATGCGTCACACTCCACCCCCACCTCGGCTCAGGGGCTCTCACTCATGAGACGTTGGGATGGATGCAGGGGGTAAGAGAATTTCCTGGATGGTTCCTGGCCTTTGAGGGCCCTGCAGCTGTGAGGCCTGTCAGTGGGAGTAGAGCCTGCTACAGGTGTTTCTTTTCCCTGTCTCTCCCCACCCTACCCCAAGGCTTTTTTAAGAGGCCAGTCACCTGGGTCTCCAACTGTTACCTTTTTCATTTTAAATCTAATGCGGTGGCCAGTGGGGTGATTCCCTTTCTGACTGGCCGAAGGGCAGGTCAGTCCTGCCCCAGCTCTGCCCTCTCCTGGCCCAGCCCCACTGTTCTGCCTGACACCCACCAAGGGCTCTCCTCCGGATGCCCAGGCCCCTTGCTGTGCGGGGGAGGGGGAGTGCTATGAGAGGCTGCTGCCAGAGCGCTTAGTGCTGCCTGCTTCTCAGCTCCATTTGTTTCAGAGGCCCATGGGGGCGAAACACTCAGGAGAACACCACTCCCCCTGACCCAGGTGTGTGAGGCAACTGCCGAGGGGCACAGACAGGAGCTATGCTGGCAGGGGATAAATGGCTGCCGGGGGTGGGCAGAGATGAGTGGCTGGTGTAGAGCTGAGGGGCTATTGGAAGGTAAAGGTGCTGGTGCACTGAAGATGCTGGGTGAAACTGGAGAGCCATTAGTGCAGGTTGTGGGGCAGAAAGCCTGGGGGAGAAGTAAGAGGGGAAAGACCCTGGGAAGTGGGTCTGGAGATGCCTAAAAAGGGAGGCTTCCCAGGGGAAGAGGAGGGGCTGAATGTGAGAGATTTAAGCCACAAGAGGTGGGGAGAGGACCCAGGAGAGAGGAACAGAGAGCTAAGGCAAGGGAAGGTGATGGGTTGCATGGGAAGAAGAGGGACAGACCTAGAGAGGGAAAACAGCGTGGAGTTGCTAGGGGGATGAGGCATGAAGGGTGGGGGGAATCCCAAGGTAGAGGTGTGGTGAAAGTGGGAGAAGTTAGAGAATGTAGAAAAGTAAACTTTATCTGAGTGATAGAGGCCCAGGAGTAAGACAAGAACATTATTTAGAAAATATATGCAAATACTTTAAACATAAATATTACTGAACCCAGGAGACTTGACCCTCTAGAATGAAGATGAGGTGGGAATATGGGGACTCAGGAGAGAATTGGCAGACCTCATTGTAAATGGCAGATGGGTGGAGAATCCAGGTGTTTCTATACACAGGAAAGAGAAAAATATAGCTATGTTTGATTTTTGTATCTTCCCTGAGTACAGACTGCTAGGCTATGAATAGCAGTCCCCAGGGATAAGGGAAGGAACAAGAAAACCAGATGCAAGCTGGGAAAGAGAGACTTCTTCCTGCCATTTGAACCAGGCTACAGATTTCTGGAGTTTGGATACAGTTTAAACAAATATATTTACCAACTTTATTCGGCTACTTATTGTAACCTATATAACATGCAGTAGTCTGATTACTGAACTGTTATGTTTCCTTTTTAAGATATAAAACAATACAAATTACAGTTAAAGATACTTGCATTTTTATAATATATACAGAATAAGGATTGGCACATAGTCTTGTGGATTAAGGTCTGAGGAATTCAGATATTTATGATTTTAATGGATTAATGCATGATTTGAATCCCATTCAAAGATTTATCACATCCTTACAACAAACATACATAGATACCATTACATTTGGGCGTATATGCTTATGTCTAACAAATCATTAAGACATTTAAATGTACACAGTAGTTAGGAGAATATAATCCATACACTATAAAAGCATTGCCCTGCAGGGCAATGCTTGGCAGCTATACAATAGTATCTCACAGAGCTATTATGAAGATAAATATATTAAAGATTGTGAGGCACCGTGATGCTAATGATGGGAGCCATACAAGTACTTTAGATAATTTCCATTTGACTTTCAATGCTACTGAGTTGGGAAAGTAGTTTTGTTTGCTTTTCCTGAGGTAAAGGCTAAAAAGGCCCAGATGATTTACCCTACTTTTAAAGGCCCTTTCTTCTAAACACTAGAATTCTCCCAATCTCAGGTTTTGCTACACAAAAGTCTAAACAAAGTACAACATACTGGTTCCCTCTGAAACTGCAATAATGACATGAGGCACAAACCAGAGGTGGGTCTATTGGTGATCACTTTTACTAGGAAGTCACTCATATCTTTGTAGAGTGATATGTCACTCAAATTTCCTCAACAGACAGCCTCTTAGGGAGTATTGTATATTGCCAGGTCTATGTCTTGTCAGCTAGTCTCAATCGTGTGTGGTGGCTGCCATCTAAAAGTCACCATTTAGCCATGTATTATTCTTATATTTAAAACAAAATAGTGTGTTGTTGTGTCACAGATACCATTATGATCAGCGTTTTTTTTTATCTTTGATTGTAAGCTCTTCAGGGCAGCGACTGGTGGTTTTTTTGTTTTGTTTTTTAATATATAAAAACTGCTTGTACAGTGTCTGGCACAACAAGGCCTTGATTCTGATTGGGTCCATACAGGCAGTACCACATTACAAACAATAAAAAATAACTTTAGAATAGAGAGCACTATATTAGTTTTCCCCTCCATAATCCTGCAAGGCTTGTTGGGTATCTGGCTGGTTCTTTGCATGTCCTCAAAGCAGAGTTTCTTAAAAAACGAGGAACATTAGGTCATAAACAGGTTTTGCTCACTACTTTCCCTCTGAAGGCATCCTTACTATTAAGGGAGGCTGCAAAGAAAAATATCGGGTACATTTCTGAAAGTCTTAATATATAATGATAATCAAAGATACAACAAGCTTCCTTATTTGGATAACCCAGTTTGCCTCCCTAATTGTACAGCAAAAGCAATTGTCCACAGATGCAGTTCTTGATACAAGCATCCTAAAAAGGAGGGCTCTTATGGGTCTCTGGGAAAGTGCTTGCTATTTTATTGTAATGGTTTATTTACACAACATTTAACTTGTCATCTACCTGAAGAAGCACAGGAAAGATGGTGTGATGGAGTGCATTCCCCACACTGACCCTGGCAGAGCTGAATTAGGCCAGGTGGGTCCAATCAGCCAATTAAGCAGCAAATGAAAGAGATTTAGGCTGTGTGGAGAGGCTTAATTAGAAAGAAGCTCACCTGTGAGGGAGCGTAGGAACTTCTATAAAGCCAGGAAACTGGTGCTAGTGGAGGGGGAAGCCTGTGGTTGTATTTCCTGGAGTAAGTCAGAGGGAGGGATAGGAACCCCTGAGCCCTAATAGGCCTAAGAGAGGTCTGACTAGGCAGACTGGAGAAATATGGTAGGAAATAATCCCAGGTCTAGAGCAGTAAGGTGAGTGCAGCCACAGACTTTAATTGCTTGCTACAGGGCCTTGGACCAGTGTTTCTATATCCTGGGAAATTTCCCAAAATCTGGGAATTTGTGAGTAAAATGTTTTGAATGAAAATTTCCAATTTCCCAAGTTGAAACATTTTACTCACAAATTCCCAGGTTTGGGGAAATTTCCCAGGATATAGAAGCACTGTAAAAAACTTTATCTGGGAATTTTTTACCAGATTTGGGAGATTTTTAGTGTTTGGTTGGAAAAAGTTGGCATCGCAATATAGAAGCATTGCCTTGGACTGGAATCCAGAGTAGAAGGTGGGCCTGGGTTCCCCTACCAACCACTGCATTGTGGTACTACTTGGGGCAGTGAACTAGAAGATAGCCTGATCACTGCAGGAGTAACAGGGTCAAGGCAGCAGGCATGAGGAGTGCCTGATGCTTCTTCAGCAGAAAGACTTTGAAGGATTGTTGTCTCTTCCCCCACCCCCTCTGCCCCCCGAGGGAGAATCACAATGTGGCCTGTTCAGAAGGCTGAGTCATGAAGCAGCCATGCTGTGACTCTGAGAGAGAGGAGAGCTGCAGATGGTGGAAGAGATGGAAGGGGGTGCTGAACTGAGCAGAGATAATCCCCAGAATCGCCCAAAGGGGGCACCACCCAGCAGTGAGTAGAGTGCCCTGTGACTGATATGGAGTGAATTGCTGTGGTATGAAGACTAGTGTTCTTTAATCTGAGCAAAGTAAAAATACACTGTAGGGTATTTGAAGGCAGGTTTTCTATGTAGAAGACTGACTGAGGTATTGGTAGCTCCACTGAGGAGAGTGGCTTCAGCATAAACACCTTATTTCACTTTCTAGTTCAAAAGTGAAGCTGGCCAAAAAGAGACTTGCTCTTCAGAAGGGAGTATGGGAATTTGACTCCTTTCTCCAATAGGTATACATAAGGAAGAGTTGTAATGGATGTTCTACCTATTCCCTGGTGCTTTAATCAAACCTATACCTTTAGTTTGTCCCATTCCTCACAAAGTTGTGGAAAAAGTCAAATAAATCAAGATTAATGTCATTCTCATGGCTCCAAGATGAACAAGAAGAATCTGGCATGCAGATTTTGGCCAAGGATTTGGGAATTATTTTATTCCCTTTTCATTAATGTATTGTGTCAGGGACTGCTATCCTGCAATAATTGTAGTCTCTTTCACTAGCTGGTGCTTTTGGATGGCTGAAGAATTGGGACTTCCCTCAAGGGTGCTTAGTAGCTATTGAGTTCTAGGAGACCAATAATGTTCACTATGTATGGTATTAACATATGAATCATAAAAATGGAGAGAAAAAACTATTAGGTCTTCTAGTACCTGTGTTCACCAGTACAATATAGTTCTTTACGCTACATTTTGTGGTTTCCCTTACAATCTGTTTCTAATTGTCCCAAGTCACATGTCTTCCACTACTTCCTTTAAGAGATTCTTCTATGAACAGATTCTATTAATGCAAAGACATTTTAATTTTTGTACAGTATTGATGTTTATTTATAAAATGATTACTAATATTTTAAACCAGTGGCTCTCAACCTTTCCAGACTACTGTACCCTTTTCAGGAGTCTGATTTCTGTTGCATACCCCCATGTTTCACCTCACTTAAAAACTACTTGCTTACAAAATCAGACCTAAAAATATAAGTGTCACAGCGCACTATTACTGAAAAATTGTTTGGTTTCTCATTTTTACCAAATAATTATAAAATAAATCAATTGGAATATAAATATTGTACTTGCATTTCAGTGTATAGTATATAGAACAGTATAAATAAGCAATTGTCTGTATGAAATTTTAGTTTGTACCGACTTCGGTAGTGCTTTTTATGTAGCCTGGTGTAAAAGACCGGGAAGACCTCTGCACACCCCAGGGATCCACGTACCCCTGGCTGAGAACCACTGTTTTAAACCATTTCACCGTACTAATTTACTTTCCAATACTAGTATTGTGTTATACTTAGGCAACAAATATTACTTAGCTCTTCTTTCAGAGTTCATAACATTGTCGGTGCAATGAGATAATGATTGAAATGAATATTGTAGATTGCAAGTGCACTGTCTTTTGTAGAGTTGTTAAGCTGGTATGCATTTATTCACCATTAGCCACAGAGTAATTTCCATCACATCTGTAGAGTGCTGGACATTTAAGGCTAGACTGCTAGTATTTGCATTGCCCTCTGCTGGCTGTTTTATTTATTTACATTTTAGAATGGATAAATGCACAACATATAATCTGAGTTTGGCATTGGGTGAGCCAAAGTATCTTTCATCCTAACTAATCTTTCTTTTCTCATCTTCAGTCACATGAATGTGGTATCACTGATGATACTTCCAGCGATTTCTCCCAAAATATGCCCAGATTGGTCAACAGCATGATCATTTAGAAAACAGTTTTTACTTTCAAGCAACCTTGAACATTCTGAAGTGTCTGGTACCAGCCATTGCTGGACTAGATGTACCACTATCTGGGCAAGTATGGCAACTCCTATGAAGTAGTTCCAGATCAAGTATCTGCCTAGCTCAAGTTTAGAAAGTATTTTTATACAAAAATACTAAAAAAAATTCTTTTTAACTACAGAAGGATCTTATTGAGAGAAAGAAAAGAGAGGTCGTTCTTGTCCCTGTGTGTGTAAATGTGAAGCTGTCAAGGTAATATTTACTGATTTATATAATTATCATGTTTGTGAAAGGAAACTTTTGAAAGTTAATTTGAGAAATGTTATTTTAGGAAAAGAAGAAGTGAGTGGAATATTTCAGACTACTTCAGGGTTGTTCCTTTTTTAAATGTGGAGAACAAAGGGAGAAACATTTCCAGAGCAGTACTGTACAGTAAACATAAACAGGTGTCTTGCTTATTTCGATGAGCAATGCCAAATCACTGGTAGCAGTAAGCCCTATGTGATAGGTATTTGTAGAACTGGGGGTTTAGTTGTGTTATTAAAGGGGTTTAACTATTTCGCACTTGATTGTACATCTTTTTTTGCATATTGGGGAGGATTTACATAAGCAGCCTCACCTTAGTGTGACCACTTACAAGAGTAGTCTCATTTCACCCTTGGCTTCCAAGTACACATGTTGCTACTACTTGTGTAAGTGCTCTCTGATATGTGGCAGGGTTGCAAAGCTGACCCTTGATAGTTGATGCATTTTTTATAAGTGCAGCTTATAAAGTGCAGCTTATTCTGAAATAAATGTCCAAGCATATAGCAATACTTAATATACAAATACTGAGGATTTCAGTCTGGTTTGTTTAATTTATGTTCAAGCATTGATAAAATGGGATTACTGACTGGGTTGTAACAAAGTTGCAGTGCATACACTGTTTTGTAGAAGGAAAGCTATCAGATGTGGCTTTTTGTTATGTTTAAGTGCTATGTGTATCGTATCTAAAATTATTGGGAGTTCAAATATGGAAATATTAAATCTTTTGTTAATGGATTGGAATTAAGCACAACATGGTTGCAGATGATTTGGAGGACTTACTTAAGGTAAATACACAATTTCAAGCTCCATTATCATTTAGAGCTTAACTAAACATGGTGAGATATTAGTGCTGTGAATTTGATACAGTGTTACTTCATAATTATGATGCTTTTCTGCAGTAAATTTGATATAGAACATTTGCTAAAGCAAAGCTGCTTAATTGTGTGACCAAACACTTTATGGAAAACATCTGGCATAATTAGTTCAGGATCTGTACTGTATAAGAACAGACTCTTTTGCGCAAAACTAGAAGTAAGCTAACTCCATGTGTGTATTTTTTTTTTATCAATGACCAGAAGTTAAGCAAATATAAGTTAATGGTTTAAAATAATGGGAGTAGTATTTAGAATATAATTTCAAAATAGCTAAAGGGGAAATGGAATATAATTCCTGTTTAAAATCTCAAATGAACAGTTTACACCTGTTAGTATGTTATGTTTAGAACAGCTGTTTCTTTTATTATCAGTAAACAGATGCAGAAAGGAATGGAATGTTTTAAAGTAATATGTTAATCCTATCTTCCACTACTGAACATTCTCACAATATATGATGAAATATTCACTATATTGCTGCTCTCATTCACAATTATAGAATTTCTTAGTTAATTTCTCTTTTCTGAATATGAATGTTTATCCAAAGTTATTTTAGTGTTTTACACCCCGTGAGGGCCAGTCCTATATTACTTACACATATGAATAACTTTGTTCATGACTCCATTGGCTTGGATTACTCTCATGGGTGAAATTACCAAATTGCTCATGTCTGTAAATGTATGAAGGATCAAATCCTGAATTTGGTTTTATATCTATATACTCTCAAATTTACTCTTTTGTAAAACAAATCTAAACTCCTGAGAAAAAATAATTACACTTTTAGGGTCTAAGCCTGCAAATCTATTCACAAACTCTTTTTAAAGTAAATGGGCATCCTCCATAAAACTTCTCCAGAACAGGATGGATCAGGCCCAAAAATTCAAGTCATGATTATCTTTGATTATATGGAAATAATACTAAATGTAGAATAGGCCATTACATCAGTACAAATAAGAGTGTGTGTCTTGGATTACTTATATCAAATAGGTAATTCTGTGCACTGTTAATTTATTTAATCTCAGTATAATAGTTCATCTAATTTTTGTATATGATTCATTATAAAGATTCTATTACTGATGTGCTGAAATATACAGTTCCTTTCTTTTGACTATGCTGTGATCAGGTCAGTCTCTTGGAAAAGAAAAATCATCAAACTGTGATGCCTGCCCTTTTAAAACTGCATGGGCTGTACTATATAATGTTTTAGAGATTATACTACAAATCAAATGGGACTGGAGCTTCATTATAATCCACTGCAACTCAGACATTAGTCTGCTTTCAGCTGAAAACCTTATCTATAAAGACACTTTTTTTCCCACTTAACTTTGGAGGATTTGTAGGTGTTTTCAGCATTTAAAAAAAAAAAGAGTAGAGATTTAATGAAATGTCATGCAACTGTAGAGCATTACCAAATCAGCACTCAGAGAACGGAAACACAGCAGATTAATACTGTAAATTGTTTAGCAGATTAGCTTCCAGGAAATGTAGAGACCAATGAATATGGCAGCTGCATTATTAAAATATTGTGTTCAAACCCAGGTCAAATTGTTCATGCATGCATGCAGAAACTCGGCATTAATTAAATCATTGCATTTTTAAAACATTCTTCAGATCCTAAATCTTTCATGCTTCACCATTTAAATTAAAAATATGTATTAAAGGGTTTTTATAAGGTGCATGCATTATTCTGAATACAGTGTATTGTATTAAATATATATGGGTTTATTGTTCTTTGTCAAATAATCATAGTGTTAATGAAGACCATAAAGGTTAAAAAAACCTGGACATACGAGAAGATTTTTATGGATTTTAATGCCCTAGAAAACCCATTATGAGGGGATTCTGTGATGCCAAGTGACATAAAATTACCTGTTTGTGACCTTAAAAAGAGAGAGAGAGAAGGGAACATTCGCTGTTTTGGTTTTTTTTAAACCTGAATACTCTGTATATTGGATCATCTGAAAATAATCTGGGTATTACTGAGAAAAGATGAATAGAAGATAGTTTCAAAAGAACATGTGCTCATGATCCTCTCTCTCTAATATTGTCAGGATTGATCTTTAAAGATATAGGTTTAGATGACATCATTTCACAACATAATGTAAATTCTACACTTAATAAAATTCAATAAATGATTATTTCTTCATGGACACCTGATCACAGGGGTGCTTGAACAATTTGTATAGTGGGGGAGCTGAGAGCCATTGAACCAAACTGTAAACCCTGTATATGATGGAATCCACTTCAAGCCAGGGGGTGCCGGAGCACTCCTAGTTCCAGCACTGATGCCTGATCATCGTCAATCTCAAGCAGAAGAGAATGACCCAATGAGACCAATACACTTTTTACCATACTCAAGCTGAAAACCAGACTGAAAGTAGTCAAAGACATTTTAAAATTTCAGACCAAATTATTTGGTAACAACCTCCTCTCCACAAAAGAAAAGTTCAAGACAATAATTGGCAAGATCATCAATGTCCCAAGATAGTTTCTTGAGTAAAGGACAAATGACTGCTTATTTGAAGGTTGCTGGCAGCTCTTTCCTAACTAGAAGAGCTCGGCTGTTGTAGGGGAATGCATGCTGTACCCTGCTAATGTGTGTAGCAAATCCTGCTTCTATGTGCACTCCAAGCACTCCTGACACATTTTCCTTGCCTTAGCCACAATGCCTTCAGGAGTTTCTGCTGAGCAGACAGTTTGCACCTCAGTGGGCTGAAGAGGCAATCTAGCCCCATAACTTTAATTATTTAATTCATTCTACTGAAAGCACAGATTCATGTTTACAATTCACATCAAAATGCTTTATATACTGTAGTAATCTCATAATGATTTGCATCCAACAGTAAAACAGCGCAGCAGCTCAGTAATGCCGTGTTTGGACAGACAATTTTTGAAGATACTTAGAACTTGATAGAGAAATCACTGGTAAAATATCTTTACTCTTAAAATGCTCAAATAATGTTTACAGTTAGGGTTTTAGGCTGTAACTTTTTCTACTACCATGCATCTGCAGCCATTTTTCTTATATCTATCTTACAATCATAAACAATCTTGCTTGTTTAATTCATTATTTGGATAACTATATATATAGCCCTACTGAACACTGTAAACGTTCAACATTCATTTGTAGTCATTTGGAGCTAGTCTAAAAAGATGATTATCAGATCCAGAATTGCATGAGGCTTAGCTGAATTCAGATTAAATGCTTAAACGAGGGCAAGTATTCTGTTTTAGAGGTTTTCAGGTCAAAATGACAGACATTGCAGTAGACAAGTGAAATTTTGTGAGATTTTTGTCATCTTGAGCTGAAATCTCTCGAATGACTGTTTTTGTGAACTTTCTACTGCATCTGAACCAGAAAATAGGACACCTCCAACCCAAAATCAAAACTGTAAGGGTGGGTTTTTGAATCCAAACCTTAGCCCCTGACCTCTCTTGAACTTCAAAGAGATGTGGATTTCAAATTCCTGTTTCAGCTCATTTCTGATAAGTAAATCATGTATCACACATGAAGGGAAACTGAATGTAATGCCTAGCAATAAAAATGGTAAGTAATACTTTGCACTTCTTAAAGTTTTTTATCCAAGGATCTAAAAGTGCTTTTATAGTACCAAGATCATTTGTATGATGTACAAAGATGATATAGTATCAAGATTTGATCATTATTCCTATTTTTCAGATACAAAAACTAAAAAACAGTAAATAAGAGATCTTCCTAGGGTGAAAACATCCAGCCAAATGCAGAGTGGCTGGGTGAGGGGACTGGCCTCCAGTCACCCAGTACTCTGCTTTAACCACTAGACACGATAACTATTGTAAATTGCAGATGCACTATTTTCTTTCCTAATTATGACCTTTTCTCTAGATATTAAAAATATTTAGTTTCTTTTTACAACACCTTAGTTCTTTAAAGGTTGTATACTTTTTAGTTATTTTGTTCTTTATATACTAAGCCTTACCATTTCTTTTTAGATTTCTACGTGCATATCTATCTATAGTAAGGTAGTGCTGTATTGAAATGCTAAATAGTGACATAATATATGCTAGTGAAAGTTTTAGGGTACTAATTTATTCTTTTGCTCTTTTTACCTGAGTGGAGTATAGAAGGAAAAAAGAGGAATAAAATTAAATGTATTATTTAAGGAAAGATTAATTTGAAAAAAATATATTGCAACCATAATTATTTTACCAGGTTGCTGGTAGGTTATCAACACAGATCTTTCAATTGCTGCTCAAAAATCCAGAGCAACTATTTTGGCATAGCATAGTTTGTTGTAAGAAAGATTTAATAGCTTGTTATGTTCTATTTATATACATAGAAGTCATTTGGAGTTCATCAGACTTATTTAGAATCAGCATTGGCCTATGGATTTGCAGGCTGAATAAAGTAATACTAGAAAAACAGGGAACTAGAAGTTTAAATTTGTCATGAAATATGTTTGAAGCTTCTTGAAAGGGGGTTAATCAAACATGGAATTCATCAGTTCCTTTACCAGAATGAAATCAATGTCTTATAATTGAAGTTAAAATATTGGGAGTTTATAAATTGCTGTCACAAAATAGTAGTAATAAGGAGTACAGAGTGAATTATCAGTAGAGTCATGAATAATGGGGCTGATCTTGCCCTCCTTACCCTGGCAAAATTCCTCTCCTCTCCACTGAGAGCTTGCCTATGTAAAGGAGTGCAAGATCAGGCCCAAGGAAACAGAAGGCTTAACGTTCTAGGGAGCTCCTCCATACTACATGCTTTGTTGGGTCAGAATATTAATAGGAGTTTACAGTGAGTGATGTGTAATCTGACTTGTGATTTGCTGACTCCAAGGCATGCATAATATCTGAAAAATGTAATGTTAAGTCAGTTTAAGATATGAATTTTATAGCATATGGTAAATTAAAACCCTGGTGACCTTTGGTCTTGTTGATCACATGTATGAAGATGATCACCTGTTAATCTGTACTAATCATTCTGGTGTGACTCTTGTGCAGAAGACAGCAGAATACTGTTTGATGCTCTATTTGCTCTCTTATAATTTCTTTACTTAGGAAATTGTACAATTAACTTTCTATGACCAAACTTAGAAGAGTATGAATTTCATGTTCTGTTATGGAAGAAAGAATAGTCAGATTATTTTTTTATCAGAACTTTAATTAAGTGGTCTAGATATTTAGAGATCTAGGTTTTTTTCAGTAGATGTTTCTGTTGTAATTGCTAGTTATAGCCATCTTGCTGAAAAGTGATATTTTATCATCTCTGTCAAATCAGTTTCTAGCATGCTTGACACTTAACAGTCAGAAGTGTGATAATTCAAAGTTAAATTCTTCTTGCTTTTATGTTTAAACCTTAATAGTCTAATTTTTTATTTTTGTCACATATTTAAACTTGATAAAAAGTAATATACCACTTTTCATAACTGTTCCCACAATGCCAGTGTCACAAATAGTGTCACTTTTTAGTAAGATAGCTCCCACCTGCAGATGGATAAGAAATATCAAATGCAATTTTTGAAACTTCTGTTTTGCATATTATCATTTCTATAAATAGTGAGAACAGAATAATTTCCCATTGTGTGAACTTTCCAATTACTACAGTAGGCACAACATAGTTTTGTCTTTTCTTCCCTGTTCAGTAAATAATTTGAAAAGCTGAATTTAAAAAAAACAACAACCCCTCCTACCCCCCTCCCCCCACAAATGTTACACTACTCTCAAATTTATTACATAGCATATACAATGATAATACTTTTCTGTTATGGTATCTAGAATTTTCCATCCATGCATCTCAAGGTAGTCTTTAAAACATTAATTAAGCTTCACAAACCTGTATGAGCTAGGTAAGTAATATTACACTCATTTGACATGTGGTTAAACTGAGGCTTGTCTACAAGGGGGAGAGCCCAGAATAGCTAGTGTGGAACAGTTACTGCTGAATCCAAAATGGATTAATCTAAACTGCAAAAGGACATTTAGTGTGGAATGTGTGTGTGTGTCCACAAGAGCAGTTAGTGCAGAATAGCCATAGTGCTTTAAATTCACACCCTAGTTATTTCACACTAACTTTCCCATGAATTCCCCATGTAGACAAGCTTTGAGGCACAGAGAAGTAAACATTCACATAGCAAGATAGTGGCTGAGTTGGGAGCAGAATTTGGGAGTCCTGACTGCTATTTCCCTGCTCCAACCATTAAAGCCAGTGTGCTGTATCCTCTAATGCAGGAAAAAAATTATTCTAGTACCAACCACCATCAAACATTGAAGACCAAGTACCGTAAGAAGAGAACCACCTCACATTGCCTTCAAGGACACTGCCTTTAAGAAATATTAAGTTGGAGTAGTGCAATTTAAAAGAAAACGGTGAGGTTACAAACAGTCACTGCCAGCATTCTAAGAAGTGTGCTATATGGTACTATTACTAAAAGTTAGGAAGGTGTTCTTGCTCATGCTCTCTTCCCTTCCTCATTACAAGTATTTCCCACTTCTGTATTTCCTTGTAGGTGGATTTAACCTGCATTTTTTCTTGGCTCCCTTTGTCTTGTACATGATATGACACAAAATATGTTTTCATTTTATATGCTGCAACCAGCATGCAGGTCATATGTGACAACACTGGAAAACTGTATTCATATGCTGATATTTCCATATACAAATGCTTCTATTGATGCACTATTTTTCTAAGATTTTGCTGAGTAAAGCTATTTCCAAACATAAGCATTTTAGCCATCTGCAACTGTTTGTCAATGAGCCTGGTTTGAGAACACTGGTAGTAATTGTAAACTTAGGAATGTGTGACCAGCTAGCAGCCAGCTGGGCAGGCTCTGAGTTTTTCCAGGTGTTAACATACATGGCCACATTTGTTCACTTTTAACCAATTGGACATTTTTTAAACTTTTTTATTGAGTCCATTTTCAGAATGATGTTTAGATCATAAATATGGTATAACTGGATGAAACAGAAAATATTTAGATAAACATGTCATAGCATATAATTGTTGTTAATATGTGATACAGTTTATGCGCAGGTCATGTTATATAGCTTGTAAAAAGGAGATCTTCAGTATCTATGTTCCATCCCCAAAATAGAACAAAAGTGCTGATCCTGCTAATGAAAAAGCTTTAGTCAGTCCATTTAATCCTATCAAAGAGACACCCACTCTTGAAATAGGCAATGCCTGCTCTTATGAGGTTGGATTATACAGCTCTTTCGGCAGGTCAGAAAGCCTCTCCAACTGGACAGAATTAGTGGCAAACTCTCCTAATCAGTTGTACCTCAGTAATTCAGTCAGGCACCGCAAATATCTTTGATAGCTCTCTTCTGCACAACAGGAGACAAAAGTAGTTTGAAGAAGGTATAACCTGCAATATAGAGATGTCCTTAAGGTTCTGTGCCTTAGCAGATCCTTTTGTGGCCTATTGGTATTTTGTTGGGGAGCCAGCTCATTCCAATATAAATGAAAATAAGATCTGAAATAGAAAAAAAGTTCATGAGTATGATCATTTGTCTAAGGGGAATTTAATTTCAGAGTTGATTAAAAAAGCTAAATAGCTCCACTTTTAAAAATACTTTACCTTTATCTTATCACTTTCTATTTAAAAAAAAATAGATAAACATGTACAGTAAACTGTAAAAAGAACAGGAGTACTTGTGGCACCTTAGAGACTAACAAATTTGTTAGAGCATAAGCTTTCGTGGGCTACAGCCCACTTCTTCGGATGCATATAGAGTGGAACATATATTGAGGAGATATATATATACACACATACAGAGAGCATGAACAGGTGGGAGTGATAATCAAGATAGCCCAGTACAGACAGTTTGATAAGAAGTGTGAGTATTTGCTTTAGGTTAGGGGGTTGTCTGTAAGTGAGGACAGGTCTGTCTGAGGATACAGACAACCCCCCAACCTAAAGCAAATACTCACCAGCAACCACACATCACTGAACAAAAACACTGAGGCTTGGTCTACACTAAACCCCCAAATCGAAGTAAGGTACGCAACTTCAGCTACGTGAATAACGTAGCTGAAGTCGACGTACCTTACTTCGAACTCACTGCGGTCCACACCCGGCAGGCAGGCTCCCCCGTCGACTCCGCGTACTCCTCGCGGCGAGCAGGATTACCGGAGTCGACGGGGAGCACTTCTGAGTTCGATTTATCGCGTCCAGACAAGACGCGATAAATCGAACCCAGAAGTTCGATTGCCTGCCGCCGAACCAGCGCGGTAAGTATAGACAAGCCCTGACCCAGGAACATATCCTTGTAACAAAGCCCGATGCCAACTCTGTCCACATATCTATTCAAGTAACATCATCATAGGACCTAATCACATCAGCCATACCATCAAGGGCTCGTTCACCTGCACATCTACCAATGTGATATATGCCATCATGTGCCAGCAATGCCCCTCTGCCATGTACATTGGCCAAACTGGACAGTCTCTACGCAAAAGAATTAATGGACACAAATCTGACATCAGGAATCATAATACTCAAAAACCAGTGGGAGAACACTCTTTAACCTGTCTGGTCATTCAATGACGGACCTGCGGGTGGCTATTTTACAACAGAAAAACTTCAAAAACAGACTCCAACGAGAGACTGCTGAGCTGGAATTGATATGCAAACTAGATACAATCAACTTAGGATTGAATAAGGACTGGGAATGGCTGAGCCATTACAAACATTGAATCTATCTCCCCTTGTAAGTATTCTCACACTTCTTATCAAACTGTCTGTACTGGGCTATCTTGATTATCACTTCAAAAGGTTTTTTTTCCTCTTACTTAATTGGCCTCTCAAGTTGGTAAGACAACTCCCACCTGTTCATGTCTCTGTATGTGTGTATATATATATCCTCAATATATGTTCCATTCTATATGCATCCGAAGAAGTGGGCTGTAGCCCACGAAAGCTTATGCTCTAATAAATTTGTTAGTCTCTAAGGTGCCACAAGTACTCCTGTTCTTTTTGCGGATACAGACTAACACGGCTGCTACTCTGAAACAGTAAACTGTGTGCATCCATCATTAGATAAGACAAGAGCACATCAAAGAAGCCTTTCAAGATTATATTTTATATGCCTGAAAAAGATCCTTAAAAGCACCTCTAATACTAAATTTTCATTGCCACAAGATCACCCCAAATTGCTTTCTGCTTAGCTTCTGAGAGAAGAAGGTGCTGCAATACTATAATAAATTAAATGATTCGATAAGGAAAATTCTTTTTAAAATGGAAAACCTTAAGTCTGTTTCATATGGCTTTCATAGGAGAGATTCAAGAGCAAAGGGCTTCATTTGCCTTTAGGTATACAGATAAATGCTGTGGCTTTGCATCCTGATAAGGTGATGATTGCTGAGATTCCTTTAGTTTAACATTTTAAGTATAAGGTGTTTCTTCTCTGAGAGATAGTCCCTATTGCCATATATGTATTCTTCTTGAGGTGCTTATGCGTTCCGTGCACCTGAGACGAAAAGCTTTTTCACTAGTAGTGAAAAAGTTTTTTCACCATGCCTCTACCCTTCCCCTCCTTGATCTCAGAACTGGTGGCATATGAGGTTGTGCAGAATGCCTGTATTCTGAGACAGACCTTCTTCAGCATCCTCAGCTTTAGCTGGGATTCTATATTCTAAAATTGTAGATAATTGTAAGTAGTTTATTAAACCTGTTTTAAGACATAACAGTTTAGCAGTTTGTAGGCTCTGGGGGTAGCCCTCCTATTTGCTCCTCCCCTCCATTGGGTGCCAATTATGCCCAAGATCCTGCGATTCAAAATCTGTGTGGCCTGCCCCTAGTCAGTGATGACCACAGAACTTGCCTTTAGTGCCTCAAGGAAGCTCATATTCCCTCAAAGTGCAATATCTGATGGTCCTTCCCTTGCATCAATACTATTGCTCAATTTTAGAAGATTCCTAATGGGTAAACCCACAGTGCAGCTGGGAGCATGCCTCTCAGTCTGGATAGACTAACTTCTGTTAGCTCCGTTCAAGCTAACACACTAAAAATAACAGTGTAGATGTTGCATTTTGGGCAGCAGCTTGGCTGTCAAACCCAGCTGACCCCTGGTCTGAGCCCCAGCTGCAACCCAAGCCATTCTATCTACACTCTTATTTTAAGCATGCTTGCTCAAGCAGAACTAGCCTGAGTCTGCCTATCTGGACTAGGAGACTTGCTCCCACTGCCAGTGTAGACATACCGTATGAGTCCTATTCCTGGCCTGTCTCCCTCCTCCCCCTGTATTTCAGTGAGAGGCACTGAGAAGCATGGCTGTCTCCAGCTCCAGGGCTAATCAGAGCAGGGGTAAAGTCTCTTCCAAATGGAGACATGAGGAAGTTAAGAGGATCATCATCATCAAACATGTATAGTCTGAGGACCGTTGCACCAGTCCAAGTGACCATAGTTGATGGTGTCTCACCAGGCATTGTATAGTGAAGTTCCCAGAGCGGGCTCTATCCTGCGAATCCACAAATCTCTGGGGCAGCCCCCTGGGCAGTGCCAGGCTAGGATCAGGGCATGCACCCCTTCGTACAGTGATGGAGCGTATGAGGGATGGCATGCTGGGGTATTTTTGTCCATCCTGGTGACATGGCCGAAGAGCATGCAATGCTTCTTTTTGAATATAATGGGTGCTTGAAGGAAGACCAGATCTCTGTGAGATTGACATTTCACACAAATTCAAACCACTTTATATTCAGGATTTGAGTGCCTTTGGTCACTCCAAGTGTGCCTGGAAAAAGATCTGGGTTTCTGACCCATATAGCAATACAAGTAGTATGTAGGTTTGATAGATTCTGAATCTTGCCTCAACACAAAGATTTTTTGCATCAATAAGTGAGATGCAGACTTCGTGCAGGAGGCGACAAGACCTAGTCATCAAAGAACGTCCAGTTTGCTGCAGTTGTTGGAACCCTGCTTGCAACCTAGGTAGAGGAACTTGTCAACATGCTCCATGGTACTCAACCCTACCTACACTGGAGATTCTGGTGGCCCAGCTCCAAGGTTCTGAACCTTGGTCTTCTGCCAGGAGATGTTCAGCCCCATAGTTCAAGTAGTGTCTTGGAGACCTTGGAGGGCTGAAATTCTCTAACTTCTCCACAAGCAAGGTAATATTGTCAGCATAGTCTTGGTCAGTGAACACTTCTTGACCAACCTTGAGTCCAATGTGTGGAGCAGCACGTCCTAAACCAATCAATAGCTGAACAGAATAGTGCCCGGACAAGAATGCATCCCTGCTGCACACCTAGAGTTGTGTAGAAAAACGGCAAAAGCACACAGACTCAAAAGAAATATGAGAAATTTCCCTCCAAGTCCTCATACAAAAAAGAGGACCTCCTTTCTGACACCCTCGAAGTCAGTTGAGACTCTGTGCCCCAAGATCAGAGTGTCAGGAGCTCACAAGAAGCATGCTGCATCCAACCTTGGTGCTGGGAGTCAAAAGTGCCCCCAAACTATCTATAGCCACGGGGAAGGACCATCCTTAGCACTGGCAAAGGAAATAAGGGAGAAGACACCTCCTACATCGACACTACTGATGCTGAAAGAGGCGGAGTTGTTGTTACCAAAAACCACTGCCTATCTGAAGCCATTACTGCCAGAAGACAGAAGCCCAGCCCAGCCTGCGCTCCAACATGAGGGGCTAGATGCACTGCTCCAGAGGATCTTACCATCTATAACAGTGTTTCTCAACCTGAGGGCTGCTTGAGGCCCAATCAGCACACAGGTGCAGCCCATGTGACATCCTCAGGGCCATACAGGTAGTATATAGTGTGGCTGTGGCCCACATAACATCTATAGATAGGTGCATATGCATCCCACAATGTTAAATAGGTTGAGAATCACTGATTTATATGGACCCAGAATTATCAATACTGTTGGATCCAGTCGCAAATAGGCAGGTCCCTACACCATCAATTCGTCACTCACTGGTACTATTGACCAGGCATAAGAAGACTTCCAGTACTGACAGCACTGCCCACCAATATAGAGTCATCTTTCTCTTCTGATGAATCCAGAATCAGCAGGAGAACTTCACTATCACTATCAAGATGGGTAGTCAGCCCCAACAGAGGTTCCAAGACTTCATGGGTACCTTTCTCTCCCATCGCGTGGACTGCCCAACTTTGAACCAGTGATACCCTTCTCTATGGGGACTTCCTCATTATCCCGACAATCCCTTTCCTTGTTCCTCTGTGAGGACCCCTCACATTAGAGGACTCTCAGACAAGAAATAGATTCCTGGCTTCATCTGGGAGCCATAGAACTGGTACATCTTCAATGCAGAGAACAGGATTTTACTCAAGATATTTCCTCATCCTCCAGAATAAGAGAGGCTGGAGGAACATAGTAGCTCTGAGACAGCTGTCTGGGGTTCAGAATGATCATTCTGGCCTTTATAATCCCGTCATTAAACTAAGGCAATTGGGTCACAGCTGTAGATTTAAAGGATGCTTGTTTCCACAAAGACATCTACCCTCCGGTGAAGCATAGGAATCTCCTAAACCAATGCCAATACAGAGTGCTCCCCTTTGGCCTCTTGGCAGCACCAATAGTATTCACAAAGGCGGTGTTAGTAGTGGCAGGTCATCTGCATTGTCAGGGTCTGTCAATGTTCCCTACCTCGATGATTGGCTGTTCACAGGGAAGTCATATCACAAAGTATGGACGACAATCCTGTCCTTACCTTTCTTCACTCTGTAGGACTCCATGTAAACATACAGACTATAGACTTTCTTGGGATAACCCTAGATTCTATCAGAGCCAAAGCATACCTACCTCAGGACAGATTCCAGGCTATGAAAGATCTCATTGTTCAGTTTTGGCTGAGCCTGCGGACAACAGTTCGAACTCGTCTCACCCTTCTAGGACACATAGCCTCATGTACTTATGTGACTCCCTTTACAAGACTTCATTTTTTGTTGTCTACAGGCTTTGTCACAGACTGTCTATGTGCAAAGGAAGCACAGCATGGACAAACTGATCTTGCTCCCCCACAGAGTTCTGACTTCACTCTCCTGGTGGGGAAACAGAGCAACTGTGTGCATGGGGGTTTCTGTCATCCCTCCTCCACCCAGAGAAAGAATGACTACAGATGCCTCCCTGCTAGGGTTGGAAACCCACTTTGACAAACACATAAAACTGGACCCACCAAGAATTCCAGTTGCACATAAGCTTTCTGGAGTTGTGTGCAGTACATGAAGCCTGGAAAACAATTCCAACCATTTATTCAGACCTTGCACTTTCAGGTTAAGTCAGACAACATGACAACAGTTTATTATATCAACAAAAAAGGAAGAGCAAAATCTACCCTTCTCTTCATAGAATCTGTCAATCGCTGGAATTGGTGCAATTCAGCAGTGTATCTTCCAGAGATGCATACATCTTGTCACACAGTCTCAGTAGACATTTCTTCAGAATTCAAGAGTGGGAACTACACAACTTGGTGATATAGAACATCCTTAAGCATTGGGGATTCCCATTGTGGAAAAAAACCCAACCTGTGCCTCCACAACTCCAGAGGGGATGCATGGTCAGAGTTCAATGGTCAGAACAACTGATGTACAGATTTCTGCTCATCTCTCTTTTATCTTGATGCCTGAGGAAGATCAGACAAGATAGAGTGCTGGTCATCCTGATTGCTCTCCCATGGTCCATGCAGTTCTGGTTCTTGAGCATTCTTCAGATGTCCTTGCGACCTCACATGCATATTTAGCTAGGGTGACCAGATAGCAACTGTGAAAAAACAGGACAGGGGGTGGGGGGTAATAGGTGCCTATATAAGAAAAAGTCCCAAGAAAACAGGACTGTCCCTTTAAAAATGGGACATCTGGTCACCCTATATTTAGCTCTTCTCAGGACCGACTGACTCAGGACAAAAGCAAACATCCCAACCCAGCATCCCAGCATCTAACAGCATGATATTTGGATAGATGATGGACCTAGAAAAGTCATGTTCGGAGGTGGTACAATCCATCTTTAACAATACTGGGAAAGATTCCATGAAAGTATACTACACAGCAAAATGGAAACGCTTTTCTACCTGTAACCTGTGTTGTCAGATAACCTCAGAAGGTTCTGAGTTCCCTACTATTCTAGACCACCACCTCCCTCTAAAAATGTCAGGGCTATCCATCAGTTCCTTCTGAGTACACTTGATAGCCGTTAGCACTTTTCACGCTCCGATGGAGAGCCATTCAATCTTTGCTCATCCTGCTACAATAAGGTTTCTGAAGGGACTGATCAAATATGTGCTGAAACCTACCCTGATGTGGGATCTCAGTCTCTATCAGCACTGATCAATACTCCATTTAAACTTTTAGCTTCATGTTCATTCATACATCTCTCTATGAAGGTTGCATCTCTGGTTGCAATCACCACAGCCAGAAGAGTAGGGGAGCTGGGTGCCCTTATGGCTATCACTTCCTATACAGTCTTCCATAAGGATAAGGTTTCCTTGAGGTTACACCCTAAGTTCACTCCCAAAGTAATCTTGGAATTCAACCTAAACTGGTCATCCACTTACCTGTCTTCTATCTAAAGCACTATGCCACCAGAGAGGACAGGAAGTTCCACCCTCTGGATGTCTGTTGAGCTTTAGCCTATCTGTAGAGGATGCAGTCATTCAGAAAATTTCCCAGACTCATTGTTTGCTTGCCTAACATATGAGAGGGGAAGCTTCCTATCTCCTCACAGAGACTGTCCAAATGGATTTCAGGCTGCAACCTGCTTTATTGTGAGCTGACTGTGACCCCTCTCTGTCAAGGTGTAAGGGCGCACTTGACTAGAGTCCAGGCTACATCAGTGACCTCGCTATAAAACATCCATCTCCTAGAGATCTGCAGAGCAGCAATGTGGGGCTCTGTTCATATCTTTGTGAGACATTGTGCCTTGGTACAGGCTTCTACAGCAGTTGCATCTCTTGGCACAGCAGTCCTACAATCTGTGGTGAAGCAAGGTTCTTCACACCCTCCTCCTCCTCCCTACGTATATAGGGACCATCACTTGAAGAAGAAGAAATGAAGATTACTTAGCTTGTTACAGTAACTGGAATTCTTTGAGATGTGTGATCCCTATTTGTATTTCACAACCTGCCCTTCTATCCCTCCGCTATGGAGTCTTATCTTAGGGCTATTTGAGGTATAAAGGGAACTGAAGAGGTGGTTTGTCTGCATTGCCCCTTATGCTGTCAGTTCAAAATACGAGGAGGAGAAGGGCTCAAGTGCAGACCAATGGCCATATCTAGTGAAAAATCCTCTGATTTCAGGCACATGGAGCATGTGCACCTCACATGGAATACAGATAGGGATCACACATCTCCAAGAACTCCAGTTACCGTACAAAGTAAGTAACCTTCCTTTCCATTGGCATCATGTCTAGATCTTCATAAAGAATCTAAAAAATCTTGATATTAATTAGATACTGCCACAGAATATCTGGATGATATTCTTGTTAAGATAGAGCCAAGGGAATAGGCTACTCAGAATGTCAATTTGACTGTTGTTCATTCCAAGGTCATAGATAGGAAACAAACTCAGCAAAAACATTGTGCAGTCTGTGTTTAAAAATTTGACAAACAGGAATGCTGATGAGAGATTAAATTTAATTTCCTTGTGCTGTCACCAGCCATGGGTCAGGGTTATAAAAGTTAATACCACTGTTGGTTAAACAGGGATCAGTATCCACTGACTTCAGTGATTAATAGTGTCTTCCTTTTTAATTTTTTTTTAAAGGAAGTTAAATAGAATACCAACCTAAAATAATTAGAAATGAATGCAACTGATCAATAAAAAACATAAATTGAGATGCCAAGGATAAAGGTCAGAAGAGACAACCTGAACCTCCTGACAGATGAAAGATCTCTCATTGGACATCAGGCAAAGACTACTGTCTTGGAACCTCGATGGTTTCATAATTACAGAGCCACTTTTTTGTTTTCAGAATAGTTCCTTCTGCGGTGGGCTGTTCAGTGCTGAGAGTTATCCACCATCTGGAGCCTGTGTTTACTTCTCCTGGTGGGCATGTATTACTTCTATCTGTGAACAGCATTCTGGATGACCTTAAGAAACCGAGATCCAGTGTCATCCTTGATTTTATTTACATGTCTTTGGTTCCTTCTGTAGAACTGTCCCTCATGAGTTGTGGTGGAGGTAACGGGCATTTTTGTAGTAGTGTTACTTCAGACTTGTTTGCTGGTGTGTGGTTCTTTTGTAACTACTTCAAGGTTTGGCTCAATAAGTATGTTACATATTAATATTAAAGGTTTTGTCCTGTTCATGAGACTCTCAATTGGTGATCCTAATAAAGCATTTTGAGGTGTGTTGCAGTGCCCTAATTCTGGTGCTGAACCTGCGCTTTTAAGTTACATGTCATAGCTAATACTTTGGTGACTTATTCCTGCCCAGAGAAGACCTTATACATTCACCTCCATATTGCAAGATTCATAAAAGTTTACAGAATGCTCTAGCCACCTAGTTAATGTAGTATTTTCTGTGGAAATGTTCAGTCTTAATGCTATTTTTTAGCCAGTTTGGAGGCACCCATGTCTTTTCTTATACCTCAGGACAGCCTTCCTCCTCACTATAACTTGCAAGGAAAGTCTGTGAGCGAGCAAACATTATCAGTAGAAGATGCTGAACCCTCCATATGGACAAGGAAGTTCTGAAATTGTCAGAATACTTACAACCCAAAATGTCCAGCTTGTCTGAGGTCTCAAGAGGTAGTTCTACTTTCCATCTGTGATAACTTCCCACAGCCTAAGGGGTAATTTTGAATATAAGATAGACATTCTCAAAATATATACCTATATGACAGAATTTTTTAGAAAATCTATTGCTTTGTTCTGTCGCCTTTTATTTATGATGTAAAGAGAATAAGTTGGCTAAGAACATTGTAACCTGTAAGCTTTACCACCAACTCTCTAAAGCTTAGCAATAAGATAAAAGCATCTGCCAGGCCTCAAAGTATACTATGCGAGGGATACTGCATCATCCTAAATATGATAGAAGATATATGTAAAGCAGCTGCATGGTCATGAGTATATAGCAGACACAATGTTGAGGAACACTTAGAGGCCTTCATACTACCTCCAGGAACTCAGATCCAGATGCTTCCAGTTCCCAGAGGAAAAAGGCTCATCTACCATTGTAGATGTGCTGGACATTGTCTTGGACTACAGAAAGAAAGACAAGATATAAGTGATGTTGTTTAATTAGGCCACAACTGTATTACTTAACTCATTTGTAAATTAATCTGCAGTAAATTGTACAGTGCCGATCATGATTCCTTCTGTAATCATGTCCATCTAGTGGAATCAGCTCCTTAATCCTCCACAATTGGTTCCATCACTGATACCCAACCACCTTCCCCTTGCACAAAGGTTAAGGTGCTGAGGTCAGGGGGTCGTGTTGTTGTTGTACCAGATGTTAGAATCCTTAGCCCTATTACTCAGCTTCTTTAGTGGATGCCACTCCCTTATGTCCACTTCCAATTCCAGTTTATAAGAGAACCAGATCTGCTATAGAATGAGTACCAGAACTGAACACCTGCCACAAAGAGGCAGAAGCAAGACCAAATTTTGAAGTGTTCCTTAGAGATTACAGGGGAAAAAATAAAGGAAAACAAGTGGGCTGTAGGCTGATGTTTCCTCCTACCCCTCATTTTTTTTATCTTGATTGAGTTCCAAAATTCTCAGCAGTAACATAAAACAAGGATTGCTTTCTTTTTCATTTTCATTTTATACCCTACTTAAGCAAAAAGAGTCTAAGCACACCCAAATACCCCTGCGAATATAAAAGATACATGGACCAAGAAACATCTCTAACAACCTTACTTGAAACAGCAATGGATATTTAGTGTAGAGATGAGAGCAGCACAGTGATGTTGTTTTGGTCTTATAATGTTTCTCAGAGCTTCTTGAGCTTGGCAAATAGTCTATATTGATGAGTTATTGCTAATAAGATCATCTGAGTTGTGTTTTGTTGGTTGATGTATATTTATGTTAACAAAGATATTTGACATCAGTTTGTTACTTAGAAGATTGTTAATTCAGTGGTTTCACCTAACTGCTGAGATAATTGTAGACCCCTGAACTTTTTCATTTATAATAATTCTTAGTATTTATATGAAATTGAAATGATGGACTAAGTCTTGGTCTTTTATAAGTTCTTTGATCATTTTCATTTTCTGCCTGCCTTTAAAATAACAGTTGGGATTGTCTTGATGTACTGTATATCGTGCAGCTTGCAATCATGCTATCATCTACTAAGTTTCCATCAGTCACAAACTAAACAATATTGATTTGGGTAGTTACTTGGATAGAAGACCTCTAAGGAACAACTAGTTCTTATGAGTTCTTATGAGAACTAGTGACGGTAATTCAGCAGATGGCACCCTTCCCTTTAATTCCATACTAAACCAGTGGCCCAGCATGTGTTAGAGCCCTGTGCTCCTGGAGGTTGAGATGTGAAACCAAGGTCCTGAACACATGTGGTTGTTAAAATTCCCATGAGACTCTATAAGTATAAGATGTTAACCCTAATGGCCTGGCCAAATTCCAAACTGGATAATTACATTCTTCCTAACTAAATTCCCCCTGCAATTTGAATTAGATATGGCATTCTTCTTCGCTTCCTGTCCTGTATACTGTGAAACAGTTGTTGCATTTCATTCCCGAGGTAGCTGTGTTTCAGTGGCTGATGAAATGATCTCTGTGTTTTAGTTTTTAAAGCACGTTAAGATTACTTTAGATTGAAATGTATCATTAGGTGCTGGAACTAAGAGTGTTGGGGGTGCTGCTGTACCCCCTAGCTTGAAGTGGTTTCCATTATATACAAGATTTACAATTTGGTTCTATGGCTGTCAGCACCCCCACTATAAAAATTGTTCCACCCAGGGCCGGCTCTGGCTTTTTTTGCTACCCCAGGCAAAAAAGCCTCCCCCCGGTGGGGAGCGTGGCAGGGGAGGGTGCCGAGCCCGGCCGCAGCCCCGCTCTCCCCAGCCGGCCGGAGCGCCGGGGGGAGGGCGGCGAGCCCAGCCGCGGCCCCGCTCTCCCCGGGTGAGCGCCACCCCCCTCCAGGTGCCACCCCAAGCACATGCTTGGTAGGCTGGTGCCTGGAGCTGGCCCTGGTTCCACCACCCCGAATGTATTACATAGATATAAGAGTATTATAACACAGTGCTCCATTCTGTAAGTACCCACCGACAGTTTAAAGCATTAGACTCCAAATTCAGCCATAGATGCATACAGTTTGAAATCAGATAGTGTTTGTCTCCTGTTTGATTTTAAGATTTTTAATTTGATCTTTGGTTTTCCACTTTTCCAAATAAAAAACATACAGTAGTAATTTGTTTTTAAAAAGAGGAATTGGGTACAAAAATGGAATTATGTAGAATAATAAAGTAAAGACAGGCTCATTATATTGTTCTCTAGAGCTCATGCTCTGGTGGGGATTTATACCATGTTTTAATTTAGAATAGGTACTGAGCTAGCCTTTAGTAGCCTCAACTATTATTAAGGTTGCCTGATGTTTCCCGTTGTAAGACCCTGTTTTCAATTGCTTATAATTTTGCCAGACTTTAACCATTTGGACTGACTTTTTTTCCTTTAAGTCTTAAGACCTTTTCTTTGAAATGCTATAGTGCCCTGTTCTTTGGAATAGGGTCTTGAAATTTGGTGGGGTTTGCCTTTGTATCCGGGATGGATCTTTTGCTGTCCCTGTGAAAATTTGTCCAAGTAATAAGCCTTTGAAAAATCATACTTTGCACAGTCTCAGTAGAGACTTGCTAGAGCTGAGCAAGTAAAACCTTCAAAGATTCTGCCCTCACTAGGCATTCCTGAGATTCTTACAGATCCTAGTGGTGACCAGACTCTGTAGGCACCATTCCCACAGAGTCTGCACACGTGTCAACCTCACAGAGTGACTGAGCATGCTCCAGCCCAGAAAAACAGGAGCAGAGCTTGATTTTCCTGTAATGACTGTTCTGGGGTGGGGCCAAGCACTGGAATTGAGAACAGGGAGCCTCTCTCTAGTTGGGAAAAGAGTCTGGGACAAGGATTCCTGGTATGGGTGGAAGGAGACTAAGACTGGATCAGAAGCCCTCAGAGGGAAACTGGGACTGGGAGCCAGTGTGTGTGTGGATTTGGTATTAGCTGGACAAGTAGACCCAGACTGCATATGGGGAGGGGGAGAGACTGGGAGTAGGGAAAGAGACTGGGACTCAAACTGTGAACCTGGTTGGGAAGACTAAGACCGGCTGGGGAAGGAAAATGGGACTGGGATGTGAAGCCAGAGGAATGGAGTCTGAGACTGGGTAGGCAAGGAGAAGGGAACAAAAACAAGACAACAGATGTGGAGAAGAGACAGGACAGGGCAGAAGTCATCAAGCTTGGGGAAATAGGCAAAAAGCTGTGCCCAGTAGAGAACACTCGCCATCCAGAACTTGGAATGGAGCCCAGTATTACTGAGTCTCAGCATGCCTCTGCTGCCAGCAACTTCCTGTGAAACCTACTGGCAAAGTGTGTCTCTCATCCTCTTCTAGTGCTGGTCCATGTTCAGGATGACAACCTACTGTTGCTATCAGTTACTCTGTTAGCAAAAGTCTGTATGCTGGATCTCAAGGTACTAGCCCTGTTGATGACCTATGTGGTTGTCAATACATGATGGAATTTTTTTGTTTGCTTTTTTAAAAATATAGAAAATACACACAAAAAACTACAGTAAATGAACATTAATGTTGCAAAGTCAAGCACTCAGAAGCCAGAAATGTGAGAATTCAGGTTGCCTATGCTACCTTAATTCAGCTTCCTTGTGTCTATGTATAATGATAGTCTTTAATTACATGATCGTATCTTATTTTTTCCACAGCACACATGCCTTCTTCAGTGCACAGATCGGATCTGCTCTGGGAATTGAATCAGGGCTGTGCAGTAAAAGGAGGCTGTCTGTAGCAGTGTTTCCTAAATGGTAGGTTCCCGACCCACCAGTGGGTTGCGGGAAAGGCCTGTCACTGCCCTCCCATGTCACTACCTGCCCTGCGCATAGGGAGTGACATGGGAGGGCAGCACTTTCTCCCTTTCTCCCATGATCTCATTTCCGCTGGGCCCAGGCAGTGGCAGTGTGGCGAAAGCAGCCAGAGCAAGCAAGTGGACAGTCTACAGCCTGATAACAATCATGGCCTAGTCACAGGGGGAGAGTGGCAGGCTGGGGTAACAGTGGGTCCCCCAAAAAGACAAAATGCAGTTGTTGGGTTGCCTTAGTTAAAAAAAAAAAAAAAAAAAAATTGGGAACCACTGGACAGTAGGACCCTCTTTTTTTATTTATTGCAAAATTTGTAAGGTGTGTAGTGAATGGGATTGCAGGAAGAGAAAGGACAGTCTCATGGTTAAGGCAACTGAATCCTGCACTGACGAATTGCCTGTGTGACAACATTTCTTTGTGATGCTAAGCAAATCACTTTAACCTAACTGCTTTTGAATACTTGACTTTTCAACCTTAATAATGTTCTTTTAATAGCTTTTTGTGTGTAATATTATGATAATCAAAATCTGCAGTCAGGTATAAATTAAATACATGTCACCCCAAATAAGTCAAATTAAATTGATTTAGTGAAGACAATGACCTGAAAATACTTGATACCAAATGTAGCTCAACATGCTCTAGCTGCTTATTTCTTAGAAAGCAGAATATGCCTATTCTCCTTAAGCCAAATTGTATCCTTCGTTACACTTGTGTAATCCTGTTGAATTCGTTGGGGTTTCATGGGTGTAAGTTAGGGCAGAATTTAGCCGCTTAGGTTTACAGGTGATTTAAACACACATTCATTTGAAAAGCTTTGGTATTTAGAACTGAAATATGTAACAAATATTATATTGGTACAAAGCAACAGAGGGGCCTGTGGCACCTTTAAGACTAACAGAAGTATTGGGAGCATAAGCTGTCGTGGGTAAGAACCTCACTTCTTCAGATGCAAGTAATGGAAATTACTATATTGGTACAGTAATTTCAAGGAAGAGTACACTTAGCTCATCTTAATTTAGTTATTCTTTGATTGTGCAAACTCACAGAAAATGCTTTATGGTGTGTGTGGTTTTTATCCACATTCATTTTTAAAATAATTTAAAATTAATTTTCAGTGACTGAAATTAAATTTTCTATCAACATTAATAAATTAAATCCATTACAAAACAGAACAGGTATCATTTTAAAATTAGTTCATTAAATATAATTAAATACATAAACATAATTTTATTCTAGACACAAATATGCTATTTCCTTACTCAGGCAGATAATCTCCTCCTTGGCCATAGGAAAAATGTCCTTCCATTCATCGTCATACCTTCCCCAAACACAAAGAATTTTCTAAGTCCCCTCCATCGATACTATACATTTAATTTAATTTTTTTTGCCAGTCTTGTTAAATCAACTTGATGGCATCTCTCTCTCTCTCTCTCTCTCTCTCTCACACACACACTCACACACACACACACACACACACACACACACACACACACACACACACACGATATATTCTCTCTCTCTCTCTCTCTCTCTCTCTCTCTCTCTCACTTTTGCCTTTCCTCTCAGTAGAGTTTAACATATTGACACCTGTTATGTCTTATCTCCCAGGCAGAAAGAAGAACAATGGTGTGAGGGAAGGGAGAATAGTGGCTGGAACACAACTCTTGGCATGTGGGGGGAGAATGGGAGGCCCAGGTATGGGGAAGGGGAGAGCACAGAGCTTCTGACAGTGGGAGGAGAATGGGAGACTCTGGAATGGGTGGAGGGGGTTATGGGGAGGGTACACAGAACCTCTGCTATAGAGATAGAATGGGGAACTCTGGAATGGGAGATACTCAGAACGCCTGGCAGGGAGGAGATTGGGGGGCCCTGGTATCTGGTGGGAGGTCTAGGGGCACACAGAACCCCTGACATGGGGGAGAATAGGTGGCACACAGAGCCCCAGGCATGAGGGTGGGGGTGAGGGAAGTTGTAGGAAGTCCCTGTAATAGAGGGGGAACAGAGCTTGTGGGGAAGAATGGAGCAATGCAAGAAACCCCTGGCCTACACAAGCTACAAAATGTGTGACCCTCTAGTTTATATTGTTCAACACAGTCAGAAGTGTCTAACCAGGATTCTAGGTGTCTTGGACATATATTAAAATTACAATTATCTAAATGCAAAAAAAAAAAAAAAAAAAGTAAAACCAACAGCCTTCCCAAAATCAGCAAGGTAACAAAAAAGACTATCCGATACTTGGATGGGCTCCTAGCCCTCACAGCAACCTTCCCTCCTCAAAAGCCTGATAAACTTGATGGGCTTTGCAGCATGACATAACGGTCAACAAATTTCTTTTCTTTAATACCAAGTGGCTGAACAAATTCCAAAGTATAATTCTACCCCATAAACACCCTACCAACAGCTCTCTCTGCTTTAAACAGAGGATTCTAGCTCAAGCACTTCGCCTGACTGCAGCTGCAGCAGCATACAAAGGAAAAAAGGTGATGTCTTAAATAACCAGGCCCCAAGGCTTTTATGGCTTTAAGAAAAACAACATCTTCAACTCCCCTCAAAAACCAAAAGCAGCCATTGCAGATTATGGAGCACCTCTTGTCGTGGGGTCCTGGCAAGAAATTCCACACAGCAAGTCAGCTGCCCCATTCTGCTCCAGCCTTCAGTTTCCAAGCTGATGTAAGGTATAGCCCTATGTCCTGTGATATATAGATACAGATCTATACGTATTGTATTTTAATATTGTGATAACCATCTTTCTCTAAAATAAAATTAAACTTAATGGGCCAAATTAATCTGGGATGAACTTCATCAAAAATGTGGAGTTACACCAGTGATGAATACAACCTAGATAGATACTCTATGTAAAATCAAAAAGCAAGTAGAATGTGGCGCTTTGTTTCTGTTGTTTGTTTTTTTCCCCCTACTTTTTCGTTTCATTTATTTTTCTTTACTGTATATTGTGGTAAATATTTTTTTCAATGTCTGTTTTCCTTTAGTCTGATATGTCTATGTTTAATATTATTCAAATAGTTCATAAATATATTTTTTTCTATAATACCTTTTTTCTATATTTTCTCAGAAATTTTTTTTCTCTTTTAATTCGGTCTTTCTTTAGCTTATATTTCTCTTTTTATTGCATTTTCTATCATTTAATACGCAGCTGTGTTTTTCTGCTTTCATTTATTAAGCTTTTCCATTAGATGTCTTTCCCCTGCCTCCTTTTTCTCTTTTCCTTCCTCTGCATCCTCTCCCGTCCCACGTCATTCCTTGTGTTTTTACTCTTCTCCATACACACCTTTTTTCCTCTCTTCCATTGCCCAAAACCTTCTTCCCCACCCCCACATCACACGTGCATCTCACCACAGAATGAGAGCAGCTCCCATAGATACAGATGAAGGTAGATAAACGAACAACTGCAAAGCTGACTCTGAAGCACTTGCTGTTGGATTTGAATACTGATGAATCTTTTTCTGCTGTTGGCACCAATACTAACAGCATAATGCCAAACCTTTGTTTCTGCCTGTTCTGTGTTTCTGGCATCTCACAGAGGGCAAGCAGCAGCAGTAGTTGTAATAGCCTCTTTCCCCAGTCTTTGCTCCTATTTTGGTAGGCCCTTTCCTTCATCTTAGAATATGTAGCCCTCCTGCTCTTCCTTCTCTTGAGCTCTCCAGTCAGTTATGCTGACTGCCATAAAGAGCTGGCAGATGCATGGCCTTTTTCCCCCTCATTGCAAGGCCCAGGGCCAGTCCATGACATCAGATGATACATGACTGATTAAAAGGTGCCAAATGCACCTGTTTGGGTCACCTATCTACAGTACCAGCGCTGGACACCTGCAATCCTTTAACATCACAATGCAAAACGTGGCAAGGAGAAGGTTGGAACAGTGAAGTGGGTGGGCAGTGGAGCAGCTTGCTATGCGATCACAGAGTAAGTGTGGAGTGGATATATGTAGAATTTTTTTTAATAGATCTGGCAATAGATACAAAGCCAGTGAAGGTCACAGATGACAGGATTGATATTGCAATGAGAGTGTGATCTGGCACTAGCATTCAGGATTCCCTGATGTTTAGCAAGTAGGGATTTAGGAAGACCTTAAGAGGCCATTGGCATAGTCATGATGGGAAGTGATTCTGGCACGAACATGTATTTCGTCAGACGGAGAGTCAAGGTAAAGATGAATAATAGCTGAACACATTTGTAAACAGGTGCAATATATTTTATTTCCCCTGGAGAGTTGCCCCTGTTATGTGATAGCTCAACTAGAGCTACAACTGGGATGGCAGTGGTACTGAAGAGAGTCTCTTCACCCTTCCTGTGCCACTTGACTGCACACGCTCCTGTAAAAATGTTGTTAGAATAAAATCAGTGCTGAATGTTGGTCCAGCAAATAGCTGAATTTCCTTTTACTTTCAAGAAGTTTCAGCAATAGTAATTCTTCATACAATTACCTCTGCAGATGTCCATTGATAGGAATTTTGTGCTGTATCCAGTGCGCCTGAGTACCCGTTTTAAAGCTTATCTTTTAGGGGGTACATGTCAGATCTGCAGTCAGTTCATATTGCAAACTGTAGTTATAAAAGCCTATGCCCTTTTCCTAAGCTCTTTTCTTTCTGTTGACACAATCAGTTTTGGAATGTTTTCTTCTTGGACGCTTTCTAGTTTAGTACCAATATTGGCTTAACTTTAGGACAATTGGTGATAATGCTAGTTTAGAGTTAGTTGAAAAATAACTAAGAAAACTTCTGTTGTTTTACATCTTTGATTCCTTTGGATCACGTTATGGAAATTCTGGAGGGACACTCAGCTTTCAAATGGTGTGGAGTAAGCTTTGACAGTCAGGGCATTTAATTCTCAGAGATTTGAAACCTTGGATTCAAAGTCATTGGTTAGAGTTCCAAAGAAAATGTCTAAGTATACAGATCAGGTGGCCTTACTGGACCATTGAAATTCCTGGTTTGTCAGCTTGTCTCAAGAGAGGACAATTTGAAGGCCTCAAGATACTTCAATCAGAGTGGATTCATTTAAATCGCTGATTTAAATCAGAAAATATGATATTTTGTTTAAACCCTCAATTTTAATCTTGTTTTTAATTTGTACTTTTTGGTTATTTTCCTAATGAAAGGTTGATTCTCATTGGTGTGTAACCATTAAAATATGTTTATTTGCAACTAAATATAGTCTTTACATTAAATGCGGGGGCACTTTTTGCTAACTAGGAGGGGGCACTGTATCTATGCACATTTATTTAAGCAATTGTATATATCTTTACATACATTTACTGAATTTCTTAATTCTTAATTTATTTTATTATTTCAGTTAGCTCTCAAACAATTAGCTAGAAAGACAAAGAAGAACTACTGTAGCTTTCATGAATGTCAATTACCTTGTAAACAGTAATATAATTAATAGTTTTTATATAATGTTCCTTTTTAGAAGTTTAATATTTAATCATTTAATTTAGAAAGTATGCAGCAGAAAATATGGTTCATAATGAATATTCTTTAGTTAACGTATGAACTTTGGAAATGTATTAATTTTCCAGTATATTGGACAATGCCAGTATATTTTTGTTCTATAAAATATATTTCCTCTTTCCAGTAATGTTTTTATTTCTTGAATTAAAAAAAATTAAAACAGCTTGGAAACAAAACATGAACATGTCAAAAAAAAACCCCACAGTGAATTATAGCTTGTATATACAGCACATTATTTTGCATTGTTGTTAAGTGATATTTCAGCTTGAATAACATAGCCTGTGTATTGAGAAAACAGGATACAAGTTATCCAGACAGGACATTTTAGATACTTATCAGGACATCCAGATTTTAGATACTTTTGTAAAAAATAATGTGCCCACAATTTTATATTTAAAAACAGACATAGTTTATTACCTTCAAAATTGATGTTGTCTCTTAAATTGCATTACTGCTGGAAGCAGAAGGAAACAAAACACTGCTTAAGTAAATTAGATTATTCCTGGCTCATTGGAGACCTATAGGCTCTAGAATGGCAGGTGTTTAGTTTTGCTGGCAACAGTTTACACTGCAAAAACAGGATTCCAAGTGATAAACATCAACAATAGACATCCTCAGGGTTTCAGAAATCTCTCTTCCCCATTGCTTTCCATCCTCTTTCTGCAACTGTTTGGCCCCTTCCTTACTACTGCAAAAACAAAGTGGAACCAGTTCCCTCTGTGGATAAGGCAAAACTGTTGTTTCCTCTAGTATCTTCATTTAAAAAACAATTAAGACACTCCTACTACATTTTATCTAATAAAATCATAATTAATCTCTTTTTAACAAAGTAATTTTAGGACCTTTTTTTTTTTTTTCTAAAGAGGATTGTAAAAGTCCCTGATTCTTCTCTACTTTTCTCTATTGCTTCTGTTGTTTAGTCAGCAAGGACTGCTACTAGAGCCATATGAATCTCTCCTTCAACCAGGGTACTTTTCAAGTAATTTCTTTGTTGAAGAAACTTTTATTATCTAAGACAAACTATTATCTATCTGGGTTAGCTTGAGGGCTAAATTATCTAACAAGCAAGTCAGACAGCAGTACACTGCTAAGACGACTCTAGTATTCTTTCCCATCAGGCTTCTATTTTCGTTAGAAGGGAAGATCTAGTCATCTGAGAAATCGTACCATTGTGGTCATAGGCATCATAGATGATCTTTTGCTTCTGCTCTTTCATCCACAATATATTATATTTAAATGGAGTTTGACTACTTGGACCAAGACATTAAAGAGTTATACTATCCACTTTGAATCCATGCCAAAACTCAACTCTACTTTTCCATCCATTTTCAGGGGTCCTTTTCAAAATATATCATTGTAGCGAGGCGGTGGGATACCCCACAGCCCCGCTGAGGGCCGAACCTCCCCTAATACCGACGTGGGTGGAGCCACCGGGTCCGGCGCCCGCCCCTCAGAGGTCACGGTGCTGACCCGGAAGTATAAAAGCCCGCTTGCAGAGCTCAGTGGAGCCCACGCCGGCGGAGAGAGCAGACGTCTCTGGCCGAGCTCCCGCTTGGGAGACAGCCGCAGGCCGCGACCAGCCCGCGGACTTACCAGGCCTGCCGAGCCTACTTCTCGCCTGCTACCCTAAGGAGGACTGGCCAAGCCTGCCCCGTGCCAGCTACCCCGAGGAGGAGCCGAGCCTACCTCTCGCCCGCTACCTTGAGGAGGACTGGCCAAGCCTGCCCTGTGCCAGCTACCTCGAGGAGGAGCCGAGCCTGCCCCATGCCAGCTACCCCGAGGAGGAGCCGAGCCTGCCCTTCACCTGGTACCCTGAGGAGCCGATGCTGGTGGAGAGCACTGAGGACACTAGGACGGCCCAGGTACCATCCGAGGGGGAGTGTGGAAGTAGCCTGGGGGCAGCCGACCCCGGTCTGGCTGCTGCACTGCCAGAGCCGATGTCAGTGTGTTGCGGCCAGGATCCCCACTGACCGCAGCGGGTTTCCGCCTCTGCTAGGGCCCCGGGCTGGGACGCAGTGGAGTGGGAGGGCCTGCATCCCCCCTGCCACCCACTCCTTGGGTGGCAGACTCCCCCTTTTCCCCTGGCCTAGAGAGGCTGAGACCTGCTATAAACCCTGACCCAGCCCCTGCTTAAAGGCCTGGGTTGCTGATTAACTATTTTAGGGTTACCATATTTCAACACTGAAAAAAGAGGACACTCCCCGGGGGCCTGGCCCTGCCCCAACTCCGCCCCTTCCCCGCACCCGGCCCCGCCCCAACTCCGCCCCAGCCCCACCCCAGCCCCGCCCCTTCCCCAGAGCCCCTGCCCCAACTCTGCCTCCTCCTCTGAGCACCCTGCATTCCCCCTCCTCCCTCCTGCTCTGATCTTGGTTGGGGGTTGCTAAGTGCTTCCCTGCTCCCTACTCACCCTGCAGCCTCTGTGACCCCTGCTCCCCACTCACCTTGCAGCCCCTGCACCCCCCACCCCGCAGCCTCTGTGACCCGTGCTCCCCACTCGCCCTGCAGCCCCTGTACCCCCCCGCCCCTGCAGCCTCTGCGCCCCGTGCTCCCCACTCGCCCTGCAACCCCTCCCTGTACCCCCTCACCCCTGCAGCCTCTGCACCCCCCGCCTGCCCTGCCCCTGCAGCCTCTGTGATCCCTGCTCCTCACTCGCCCTGCACCCCTCCGCCCCTGCAGCCTCTGAGACCCCTGCTCCCCACTCGCCCTGCAGCCCCTGCAGCCCCCACCCCTGCAGCCTCTGCACTCCCTGCTTGCCCTGCCCCTGCACCCCCCCGCCCCTGCAGCCTCTGTGACACCTGCTCCTCACTTGCCCTGCCGCCCCTGCAGCCACTATGCCCCCGCCTGCCCTGCTCCCCCACTCACCCAGCATCCTCTGCCTGCTGGGGGCTTCAGACGCTCGGCAGCGCGGGTCCCTGCAGCCCCGGCCACAGCTTCCTTTCTGCCGCTGAGCACGTTCCCCGGCCTGTCTGTCCCCGCAGGAAACAGCTCCCGTAGCGCCGGGTTCCGAGCTGCGCGGGGCAACGGGGCCACAGGAAAGGTCCCCCAGTGGCCGGGGGGGTCCCCGCCCGCGAGGGAAGCCCAAGTCCCCCCACCCCCCGTTCCCCACCTGAGCATTGTAGCTGGGGCAGCTGGGCTGCGCTGCGGACCCGGTGGATCATGCTGGGCGGACCCTGGCTTATGCCTCCCTATTTCCCTGGACATGTCCGACTCTTTGGAAATTCCCCCCGGACATGGATTTGAGCACCAAAAAGCCGGACATGTCCGGGGAAATCCGGACGTATGGTAACCCTAACTATTTGCTTGCTGCCCCGCCCTGACCTAGGGCCTGGGCTGCTACAAACCCTGACCCAGCCCCTGCTTAAAGGCCTGGGTTTCTGCCTGACTGCTTGATTGTTGCCCCGCCCTGACCTAGGGTCTGGGCTGCTATAAACATTGCCTCAGCCCCTGCTTAAGGGCCTGGGTTTTCCGAGCTACTGACTCAGCCCCTGCTTGAGCGCTGGAGCCCCAGACTGTGTGATTACTGCCCTGCCCTGATTGAGGGCCCGGGGCTCTTTTCGGACCTATTGGCTCAGCCCCTGCTTACAGGCCTGAGCCCCCTAACCGTGAGTCCGTTATCCCAGACTGCCGCCGGGCCAGGACTGCCGGCGGACCAGAGCGAGGCAGTGGGATACCCCACAGCCCCGCAGAGGGCCAAACCTTGGCCGAGACTACTACAATCATTAAAACTTCATGTTGTTGAGAGGTGCTATGGAACAGGTACCAAAGATCTTTCTGGAGAGGAATTTTATTCCAAGTAGTTAGTTTCCTATTTGAAAAAAAAATAGCATGTGCCTCTAAAAAATGACCTAGATCTAGACCTCTGAAAAATGAACAAACAATTTAGAAAGATCAAGTTTTGTGGTGTTTTTTGATAGTATCATCCCCTCTAAATTCTTAGGATTTGTTCTGGGCTCCTGATATTTTGAATGTTTGTCTTCACAACTTGCAAAGCAAAAAGTCACAGAACAGCTTCTTCCTTTTTCAATATATTGGAACTGAGGAAAGTAATTATTCCAGAATAAAGTGACTTTTATTCAGTAATTGTGTGTCCATATGAGGATCTATTCTGAAATAGCTATTTGGGTCAATTTCTCTCTCTAGACAAGACCTAAGTCTCTGCTACTGGAACAGTATCCTCAAAGGTATCATTTTGATATTGTCCAATATTGCTTTCATCACAGGCATGGATAATTTCAGTTTAAGTTAGGGAGCACATCCAAGCTAGTTGGTGTCCAACAGCCTCTGGAAAACAGGGAAGGCTAGGCTGTAAATAAATCTTTTGGCACTCTCTCATGAACACTCCTTTGTTTGATCAGAGGCAAATTGATTCAGAGTCTAAGGCCTGGTCTACACTGGGGGTGGGGGGAATCGACCTAAGATACTCAACTTCAGCTATGAGAATAGCGTAGCTGAAGTCGATGTATCTTAGGTCGACTTACCTCGCATCCTCACAATGCGGGGTTGACTGCCGTCGCTCCCCCGTCAACTCTGCTTCCGCCTCTCACCGTGGTGGAGTACAGGAGTCGACAGCAGAGCGATTGGGGATCGCTGCTAGGCTGTGCCTTCCTCGACTGTATCTTGGGCTGCCGGCTTGCAGCTACCCCACTGCTGCAGCCACCACTAGTTAACCCCCTCGCTCCCCCTGGGGGCTGTACCCTGGGCACACACCACTCTGCCCTCCGGAATTGCTCCCCCTCCCAATCAAAGAAGCGGCATAGTGTAAGGTGCACCTGTTAGAACCAGGTTCTTAGTCTAGATAAGTTGTAATTTCATTTTGCATACCTGTGGTTAAGTTAGGTTTAAAGAATTGTTTGTATTGTGCTCTGTAAGTTAGGTTTAAAAAATTGTTGCATTGTGTTCTGTTACTTGCTAATTTGTGTAGTCTTGGTTAAGTTAGATCATAGATAAGATTGTGGTTAAGTCTGTCTTCCCGCTGCCCTAACCTCCCCCCCCCCCCGAGCTTGCCCGTGTCTCCCCCCGAGCTCCCCAGTCACTCGTTGCAGTCTCTCTGCTGTTTAAACTTGCAGCCTGTCTGCTCTCTGTGTCTCCCTGAGTTTAAATCTCCCTCCGCAGCGCCTCTGTCTTTGGTCTCTGCTCCACCACGTGCTCCTCTTCCCCCATCCCCCAACCTCACTCCTCTACCACTGCCTTTCTCTCTCTCTCGCTCTCTTTTAATCCCTTCCCCCACGTGCTCACCCCGCTCCTGCTGCTGCCAAACCTCAATTGTATTACTGAAGTCTAGCATAAAACCCCATTGGTTACCCTTTTTCTCTCTAACACACCTCACATTTTACATTTACACCACTGTGACATATTTTTACCTAGAGTTGTTGGTTATTTAACACATTTTACCCATAACTGTTAGTTGGTTATATGCTGCTGTGACACACCCTTTACATAGGAACTGTTAGCTACCTGTTACATTTATACTTCAGTGTTAATTGGTTACCAACTATATTGGACCCCACTGTATTGTACCCCACTATTGAAACCCCCTATCCTATTTACTAAAAGAAACCCCTCCCCAATTGTCTACCTTAACAAACCCCATACCCCTCACTATTGAATTTTCCCTGTTTTTGCATTTTCTTAATAAAGTTTATTTTGCACCCCTCCAGTGCAGTAGTTGTCCCCCAAGATCCCCTGCCTGCTGGCAGGGTCACCAGTCTCAACACCAGGGTGCAAATTCAGAGCAGAGCCTAAATTACTCAATCTAGATGCAGTCTAAATTGATCTCATTTAAACATATTATATAATGCACTCCAGAAGTTGGGATATAGACAAATTCACTTCATCAAACTGTGTCCAGTCTTACTGTTCTGAAGTTCTGCTCATAATTTTGTAATAGAGCTGATATCTGTGTCCCTATGTTTTTCAGTTGGTCACTGTCCTATATTCTACAACTCAGACTTTCTCTGCAATTCTTGTGTCAAACAGTGCTGTAACACAGTACATGCCACATATATTTTTGTCATAGCAACATTTTTATGTAGATCTTTAGGGCCAGGAGTTTTCAGTTTTGCTGCCTGTTCTCCCTTGTCTTGAAGATGTGGACTCTTGCTAATGTTTGTATTTCATTCATACTGTTTATTTTATTGTTTGTGAGCAATAATATGAACCATCTTTACATAATTTCTATTCTTATACTTATTTTATATCCTCTGTCATTTTTAATATGTTTTGCCAACAAGAATATATATACATTTCCTTATGATTAAAAGAGATCTACTATGTACTTCAAGTGTCTGAATACTCATTCTAGTTTTAAGAGTAATTACAAGCCAGTCACAAAATAAGTGGAGATATAGTAATGTACTGAGTGAATCTGCAAAAATTTCAGCAAGATGAGAAGCTGCTTGTGTTTCCTGTGGTGTTACAGATGCCTCAAAAAAATCCCATTCACAAGCTAGCAATGTATATTAGCTTTTAATCTTGCTTCAGGGGAATAGTCTATAGATATAATATTTTTGCATATTTGTATATCTACCTATTTAAAATAGATTTTTTTTCTGCAATTATATTGTATTATTTAACTGGGAGCTAAATTATAAAGTATGCTAAGCCAAAGGACTAAGGTTTAATTTCTTGACACTATTGACTTGGTCAAGAATAGCTACCACAGAGAGAGGTAAGTTTCCAGATTTCAACATTCCAGGAATGGCTGCCTAGTAAAAAGGAATGGAAAATCTTGAGTAAGTGTATTTCAGGGACTAGGCCATTGAGATGAGATCCAAAGTCATTACATGTATGCAGTATTGTTGTTGTATCCTTATTGGTCCCAGGATATTAGAGAGAGAAGGTGGATGAGGTAATATCTTTTATTGGACCAACTTCTATTGGTGAGAGAGAAAGAGAGAGAAGCATTCGAGCTTACAGAGAGCCCTTCTTCCGATCTGGAATTGCTCTGCACAAGCTTTAAAGCAGTGCTTCTCAAAGTCGGGACCATTGCTTGTTCAGGGAAAGCCCCTGGCGGTCTGGGCTGGTTTGTTTACCTGCCGCGTCCGCAGGTTTGGCCGATTGCGGCTCCCACTAGCCACGATTCGCTGCTCCAGATCAATGGGTGCTGCTGGAAGGGCGGCCAGCAAGTCCCTCGGCTTGCGCCGCTTCCCGCAGCCCCCATTGGCCTGGAGCAGCGAACTGCGGCCAGTGGGAGCCACGATCGGCCAAACCTGCGGACGCTGTAGGTAAACAAACCAGCCCGGACCGCCGGGGGCTTTCCCTGAACAAGCGGCAGACCGGCTTTGAGAAGCACAGAAGCTGGTCCAATAAAAGATTCTACTTCACCCACCTTGTCTCTCTAAAGTCATTACAATTTCATTGTGAAATCTCCAGTCATTGAAATTCCAGATATTCTTGTACTTAAGCCTTTTCCTCTCAGTTCATTATTTATGCAGTTTAGGGTAACATAAAATATTATCTTAATGTCTGAAATACTGTCTTTTTTTTTTTTAAACAAATTATTTTTGCAATATTTCAATCTTCATTAAAAATTAAAAAAGCAAACCAAGTTGCTATACTTCACTTGCTAAAATATATCAGGATTGTTACTTGCTGAGAATTATTTATAGTGTTTTATACAGTTTTATAAACAGCATCCTTCTGCTTTTTTCTTTTCTTTTCTTTACTATAACACGTAGCCCTAGTGAGGGACTAAGACTCCACTGTGGTAGGTGTTGCACAAATACAGACCATGATGTCATGGTTGTTTTTCTGGTAGAAACATAATATGATACGTCTTTTAAAAGCAATTCATATTTTATGAGCTGCTTTTAAATATTTTCAGATGAAGAGTTATTAGTTAGCTCTGTTATAAATAATATGATGTAACTGGATTCTTTATCTTCCAGATACTTTCTCACTTGATGGCAAAACTTCACTAAAACAAATGGAATAGCTGTTAATCATTTCTTTTTCTTGCAGTATTGTTTCGGGTAATGCTTTAGATCTGTTTTTTTTTCTGTTTAACATTTACAAAACTTCTTAAAACATTTTTCTGATGTTTCTTTTTTATTTAATATAATATTGCCCATCTTATGATTAAATGCTAAATATACATATGTTAAAAACTTAAAAGGGATGGAATTGTAAATGAGTTAATCTATAATTTTTTCTATATGCAAACCTAAAACTTGTAGAAAATAATATTCTAGCAATAATTATATATCCAATGTTACTAAATATTTTAAAATCATCTAAAACAATTGCCAAGAATATTTGTTCCTTCTTTGCCAGCTATAAATTGAGCTGTTTGTGTTTTAAATGTTCTGTTAAAAACATGTTTAAAATGACTACTTTATTTCTGTCTACAGTACTTGATATAGCTCCACCACTATTAGCCCAAAAAATGCAGTGTGATCCTTGTGGCAGCTGGTGATACTCTAATGTTTTTGGATAGTGACATAAAAGGAAAAGGGATGTATCTCCTTTCAATGTGCATGTGTAACTCCAATTAGTGTTCATAAATGTTACATACTCACGTTGAGAGGAAAATATATCCCTGAAATATATAACTATTTATGATTAGTAAATATACCCTATGGTGCTGTATATTTTTAAGTATAAATGTCAATCATCAGTGAGAAGTATGCACTCTTATAATCTTCTTACAATATTTATTTCATTTGATATAATTTGCTTTGGTATCTTTATATTCCTGTTCAGAGAGATGCAGACACATGGTATGATCATTCTGGCATTTTCTAGGGCAAATCCTGCACCAGTGGAACTAGCATGTTTTTCTGTGTATTTGCTGAGAGAATTTCCATAGATATCAAGGAGAGGCTTATTTAATTACAGTATAGGATTATATGCATGGTCCGCTGAAAAACAAAAGTAATATGACAGACTGTTAGAGAACTATATTTAAGTACAGTTTGAATATAAATCACAGTCAGTTCTTTGATAAGCTTTAGAGATATTTAACCAATTTGCTATTTTTTTTTATTTGCATACCATCTTTCTCCTTCTCCACTTTTCTTTCATAAAAGAATGACATTCCATACCCTGAGAAAATTCTAGCTGGTTAGGACTTACAGCAGCCTGCCTGTCCAGCAATGTAAGGTAGTGGAAACATATCATCCTTTCACGGGTGTCTTCCAGGCTCCCCACTGAACAGCCCCTCCTGTTTAACTGATCAATGGTCACTCCTTTGATTTTTCAAAATTCTGCACAAAATTGGTCCTAACTACTTGCAGGAGTCTCTCTCTTTCTCATTGTGCAATCCTGTTCTCCCATGGCAGCTATGTTACATTAGATAGAACACTGAAACTGTTAACCACTAGGGGAATGCTCATGACTGTAGCAGACAACTTTTTCAAGAGCTGGACCAAGGCTATGAAACTTAGTCCTCGTTATTATTTCAGTAACACTGCCATACTTGAAGCTAAATACAAAACCCACTTCTTCACCCAGGCTTTTCTGAGAGGTGATTGTTATTTTTACTTATGGGATGTGCTCAGATTCTCTAAAGTCCATGTAGGAGCATAGATACAAAGAAAAAAAAACCAAGATTCAGGACCCTGACCAACACCTAACACCACTTTCCTAGCAAGGTCATCAAATTTTATTTCCAAATAGCAGCAGTTAATATCAGGTGAAATGTTTGTTAGTTTGTTTGTTTGTTTCTATCTAATTGGTGTAGCTCAATCAGTTTCACCAGCTGTCCTAAATTCCTGAGAATGGAGAACATTTACCCTCAGTAGTCTCCATAAAGCAAACCCTCAGCCTAGGAATATCTTCTCAAATTTTCAGTATACATGGAAAAAATATGATTTAAGCATTTCCAGTGCAAACAAAATCTGGAGTTGAGACTTTACTTTTGAAATAATATAAAAACAAGGAAAATCACAGAACACCACTGGCCATCATGTACAGCCCCCAGCTAAAACCTCTCAAGTACATCATCAATGATCTACAACCTATCCTGGAAAATGATCCCTCACTCTCACAGACCTTGGGAAGCAGGCCAGTCCTCACTTACAGACAGCTCCCCAACCTGAAGCAAATACTCACCAGCAACTACACACCACACCACAGAAACACTAACCCAGGAACCAATCCCTGTAACAAACGCCGTTGCCTACTCTGTCCCCATATCTACTTTAGCGACAACATCAGAGGACCCAGCTACAGCATCAGGGGCTCATTCATCTGCACGTCTACTAATGTGATACATATGCCATCATGTGCCAGCAATGCCCCTCTGCCATGTACATTGACCAAACCAGACAGTCTCTGTGTAAAAGAATAAATGGACACACATCAGACATCAGGAATGGTAACATACAAAAGCCAGTAGGAGAAAACTTCAGTCTCCCTGGACATTCAATAACAGATTTAAAAGTAGCCATCCTTCAACAACAAAAACTTTCAAAAACAGACTTCAAAGAGAAACTGCAGAGCTACAATTCATTTGCAAATTTAATACCATTAATTTGGGCTTGAATAGGGACTGGGAGTGGCTGGCTCACTACAAAAGCAATTTTCCCTCTCTGGTATTGACACCTCCTCATCAATTATTGGGAGTGGACCACATCCACCCTGACTGAATTGGCCTTGTTAACACTGGTTCTCCACTGGTAAATCTGTTAGTCTTTAATGTGCCACCGGATTCCTCGTTGTTAATATAAAAACAGGAAACCAATTTACTATTAAGTCATCTGAATTTAACTGTGTTCAAGGTCCAGGTCTAAGCTGCCACTTAAATGGTGAAACCATGATTTTTTCCCTCCGTGTTTTACTGTTTGCTTTAAGTATGACTGCCTGGGTTTGACAGTTTAGCACAGACAAGAGAGAGAAGCATTCTGTGATCCTTTCATAGTAACAAAACTGAGTCTTCCTAGTTGTTCCATTTAGGGAATAAACTGCCAAATGTCTAATACATTGGCCCGAATAAAAGAGAGAGATAAAATTGACTCTCATTTTTGGTAATTTGAAACTCTAAAAATGGCTTCTTATGGAACATTTACTATGACACCTGGATGCTGGATATGCACTAAAAGCAATGATCATATTATATTGCCCAACAGCACAAATAGGTCCCTTCCCTTTGCACCTCACCCACTGTAAGAAAATAGTCTCCTGCAAATTCTTGTCAGCTTCTTAGGACCCTAAAGGAAACTTTAATGATTTATCTATTCTCCAGAAGGAAGCTCATCCTAAGAGAGCATTGCCCCATTTTGGCAGAAGTGAAAAGTAAATAACTTCAGGTCAGAGCGGGAGATCAGTTATTTCATTCATCTATTGCATTGAATTCTGTCCTCAACTAATTGCTTCTCCATTCCTCAAGAACCCAGAAGAGGAGAAGGTTCTCCTGGAAATGATTCAGCACTTTCTGTTCACATATTTCTGTCCAGTACAGAGCATAATATGGGTCAACAAATTTACTGGGCACAAGAGGTTCAAAATCAAGTTACTCAGAATAAATGAGAGAAGCAGTGGAACCATAGCTTCCGCTGATCTGAATTATACATATTTCCATATCAACTTTTTCAGCAGTGATCAAAAGTATTTGAATCTATGGTGAACATCTCCCATTTCCAAACTGATGCTACAGTACCTTGTACTTTGACTTAGCCAGTGCTCTGCAAGTCTTCATGAAAGTGGTGTTTGTGACAACGCTATCATTTTTAAGAGATGAAAATTTGGTCCCATCATACCTGAATAACTGGCTAATAACTGTCATCTCAGTATCAGATATCCAAATATTAGTGCCTCAAGAAACAATGATGGCCCCTCACTATTATTACTGTCCTTTTCAATATCCTTTTCAATATGTATTTATGATTATTATTAAAATGTGAGATCAAGGGGCTGATGATGGTAATTGGCTTTTTTGTAGGTCACTCTGTGTAGCAATGTAAGACTTATGCCAACAGGAGTTTTCACTGAGTAAAGACATTGGATCTTTATTCGCATCATACAATAAATTGAATTGACTGGTGCAACTAGTCTAGATATGAGGACTTTGTGCTTGTTCTTTTTCTCTTAACTATTCCTGAAAGTTTCCTCTGAGTATAACTGTTTCCATTTGAATTTGCCTATTTAACCCATATTTTGATTTTTTTGGCACTTCTGATCTGATGAAATGCACCTAAAACAATATTTAAAACAGACAGATTTAAATCATTTCACTGGCTTCAAGCATCAGTTCTGGCTGCTGCTAATTTGTCTCTTCCAGTTTGCAAGAAACAACCTAGAAATGTCAGGAACACTAAAAGCAAAGAATTAGTAATCCAAATTTTGAGTTAATTTTTTTTGTTGGGTAGCTTATTTTCCTTTTGGCTATTGACACTGACAGCACTAAATCTTCACCACATAGGAAAAAGCAATTTAGATTGAAGATGGAAAAAGTGTCCTGCAGTTGAATCTGAATCAAAATACAGATTTCCTTTGGTATTTAAAATGATTGTGTATGGAACGGAAAGCTTTTTCTGCAAAACCATTACACAGGAATAGAGACAGACAAGTCCCTTCTGTTTCTGACCCTCCCCAAATATTTTCAGTGTCCCCCTCAACATCCTAATTGTGTTTGAATTGTCCCAGTATTGACGCTTCTGAATAGGTAATGCCATGCATATAATTAGGTTATAACATTCGTTTGTATTTATTTTTTACAAATATTTCTTTACAATCTATCATTACTTTTTGTAGTATGTTGAAAACAATTTTTTTCTTCTAAGCAATACAAACATTAAATTTTGTTTTAGCTTTCTTCTGGGCCTTAAATGTTCTCACAGCAACCAAACCTGCTTCCTTTTTGTATAGTTTAAAAGAAAGGCTTCTAACCTTCAGCAAACTTTTTATCATTCTAACTTGATGCCATGAAGAAATGTAAGGTGGGTTTTGGAGATTGGGTGGTATGAAAACTCGCCGGATCCATCAGCCGTTGCATCTCTGCAGAGGGATGACTTAGGAATTGTTAGGGCTTCTGTAGCCTCTTGTGATCGGTGTCGGCCCACCTACCCACTAGGGGGCGGTGGGGAGCTACGAGGTCACTGGCCGGCCTGGGTCACGCCTCCGTCAGCGGGGAATTAGCGGCGGGGCGGCCGCCAGCCAGAGTCAGTAGCGCGCCCCTCAGGCAGGGGAGCGCCGGCTAAGGTCAGTAGCGCGCCCCTCAGGCAGGGGAGCGCCGGCTAAGGTCAGTAGCGCGCCCCTCAGGCAGGGGAGCGCCGGCAAAGGTCAGTAGCGCGCCCCTCAGGCAGGGGAGCGCCGGCAAAGGTCAGTAGCGCGCCCCTCAGGCAGGGGAGCGCCGGCAAAGGTCAGTAGCGCGCCCCTCAGGCAGGGGAGCGCCGGCAAAGGTCAGTAGCGCGCCCCTCAGGCAGGGGAGCGCCGGCAACGGTCAGTAGCGCGCCCCTCAGGCAGGGGAGCGCCGGCAACGGTCAGTAGCGCGCCCCTCAGGCAGGGGAGCGCCGGCAACGGTCAGTAGCGCGCCCCTCAGGCAGGGGAGCGCCGGCAACGGTCAGTAGCGCGCCCCTCAGGCAGGGGAGCGCCGGCAACGGTCAGTAGCGCGCCCCTCAGGCAGGGGAGCGCCGGCAACGGTCAGTAGCGCGCCCCTCAGGCAGGGGAGCGCCGGCAAAGGTCAGTAGCGCGCCCCTCAGGCAGGGGAGCGCCGGCAACGGTCAGTAGCGCGCCCCTCAGGCAGGGGAGCGCCGGCAACGGTCAGTAGCGCGCCCCTCAGGCAGGGGAGCGCCGGCAACGGTCAGTAGCGCGCCCCTCAGGCAGGGGAGCGCCGGCAAAGGTCAGTAGCGCGCCCCTCAGGCAGGGGAGCGCCGGCTAAGGTCAGTAGCGCGCCCCTCAGGCAGGGGAGCGCCGGCAACGGTCCCGGCGTGGCTCTGCCGGGTAGGGGAGCGCAGGCCCACCCTACACCACTGCGCTCCAGCCCAGGGCCCTGACAGTGGCAGAACGAGGGTCCCACCACTGGGTCAGCGGGGTCGTCCCGCTACATAGACTCACCACTGTGCAGCTCGGTCCCTGGGCTACTTCCTACCCGATTGCTCGCCCGAATCCCTCTGGTCCCATGAGTGCGTCGGGGTAGTCCGCTGCTGGCAGCTCCGGCTCCCCCTCAGGCTCAGGCTCCTCCAGCTCCTCTGGGTACTCGGCTGCTGGCAGCTCCCGCTCCCCCTCCGGCTCCTCCAGTTCCTCTGGGTACTCGGCAGCAGGCAGTCCTGGCAGCCCCAGTCCGTCCTCCAGGTGAGGTTTCCACAGGTCCAGGGCCTCCCCTGGTGTGGCAGCAGGCTCTGAAGGGAGCAGCCCGCGGTCTGCGTCTGCCTCCCTCCCTGGTGCTGCCCTAACTGAGCTAAGGGCCCCGCCCTTTATACTTCCTGTTCCACCCCTCCCCTTCCGGGGGGTGGAGCGAGCTTGGGCTGGCCCCGCCCACTCAGGCTGAGGGAAAGGCACTTTACCCTCAGGGTCGGAGGGAAGCCACCCTGGCTCCCTACACCTCTACACTGCAATAGCAACTCCAGAGCAACTTGCAGGGCAGTCCAGCATCTCCCTAGGTCTCCCTGCATGGCCTGGTTATTTGAGCCATATGCTGGCTGTTTATAGTTACACAAAATTAGTGACTTCCATTCAGGAGTGTCACTGCCCTGTAGCACAAATTTGTGGCTTTAATCTTTTTCTGATTTTTAATAACCCAAACATGAGTGAGTGATTTCTTCCCCCCTTCCCCTTAACTGTCAAAAAGGATAGTAGGGCAGAAGTTTAAGGGAAATCTGGTGTGCTCGTTTGTGGTGGTGGTGAGGTTCAGGAAGAGGGTGCTGGAAGGCTGGCATCCTTACTGCAGCAGTATTAATTTTGTGGTGTGTTGTCTGTGATGCACGATGGTTCTACTAATGGTGAGGTGTGTCCCCCTGGGCAAAGGAGAAGAGGGTATGTATTCTTAGATGCTTTGCCTTTTAGTTTTGTGGCTTTGTGTTAGGTATGTTTTTGTATAGACCGACCTTAACTGACACGCAATCCAATTTGTGTATTACAGGCAGAGCTGGTTGCACCACCTTTAGCCCACTAACGGCTTCCTTTTCTGATCAAGAGTCTGACAACTAACATCACTTTAAAACTGGGGTAGACCTGTGTCTTAAAGAAATATCAGGCCTGTCGTTATCCCACCATTAAATGTAATTACTTCATAACTACATTTTAGGGCTTGTACAGGTAGTTTACATACAATGAGGATGCTTTCTTTCTCTTAAAAGTGGGGATGAACATACCATGGCATCTCAGCAGAACTGGACACCCCAGGCAGCAAATAGCAGTACTCAAAGTTCACCTTGGAGCTCTATTGTTTTGGACAAGCATAGAAACCCAGGCACCATAGCCCAATTTAAGATTGGCTCGCCGTTTTTAAGGGACTCTGCATTATAGCTATTTGTAGCTGCCATTTTGGATTTACTCCTCTTTTTATGGATCTTGAAACATAAGCCTAATAACATTGGTGTAGGAAATTCTTTCTTTATATGGGTATATTGGAGACCCGATCTGTTGTTTTATGCTAGATGAGGGAGGTGTTGCCAAATCTCTGAGTTCCACAGGAATAGTGCCAAAAATATTTGGCTTCTGAATCAGAATTAGGGCCTGTGGGAGTGGATTTGGAGAAGCCTTGTGAAGGCTGCATGGTGAAAAGGGCATAATTAAATTTTGTGCTGACTAAACCTCTTTTGTAATTAGAATCAAAAGAAATTTGTGGAAGCACTTTTTTATTGTTTACTAAAGATCTGAAGTTAAGTCATTCTTATTCTGAACAGAAACTAAATTAGACTTTCATTTTACCATCTCTAGGATATAAATAATTTGGGGACATGTCTCATGGAAAGGAGAACTCAAATTCTGTGTCAGGGTTAGGTCCACAGATCCGATTCCTCAGCGTGGGTCTGTAGCTGTAGGGAGCAGAATCAAAGCTGATTGGATGGCTGATGAGGGACTGGCCTCCACCTTCTGGAGACTCCCTCAGTTTGATTCTGCCTCCTGTAGTTATTGTCAGGGCGGTGGAATACAGCATCTACTGCAAGAGAGAATTAAAAACAAACCCTAAAACCCCTCAACACTGAAGAGGCGGTTTGTCTCCTGCCTGGAATTACCACAGCACCCTCTCCCTCCCCCACTGCTTAGGTGATGGACTAGGAGGATGGTGGAGAAAGGTCCAAACAGACGTGAAAAGATCAGATCAGCAATTACCTTCCTGAGGAGGTGCCTGAGGACATTGATAAAAAGCAACAGAGGGTCCTGTGGCACCTTTGAGACTAACAGAAGTATTGGGAGCATAAGCTTTCGTGGGTAAGAACCTCACTTCTGATTTATACCTGCCTCTGGAGATTTCCATTACTTGCATCTGAAGAAGTGAGGTTCTTACCCACGAAAGCTTATGCTCCCAATACTTCTGTTAGTCTCAAAGGTGCCACAGGACCCTCTGTTGCTTTTTACAGATTCAGACTAACACGGCTATCCCTCTGATACTGAGGACATTGATAGGCAGCCTAATAAGTGTTCTATAGATGATCACATTGCGCCTAGTGGGGTAGTGCCTTGGGCAAGAAAGCATATGAAAATTCTCCAGAGTTGCCTGCTGTTCCTTCCCTGCCATTTGCTGATTTTTTTTCTCCATCTCAAAGTGAACATTCCATCAGTTGTGTTGAAATCCCTGGAATGCTGGATGAGTCCAGAGAGATTTCATGGAGGATGGCCATAGGAGAGTCAGAGAGATCTACCATAAAAACAGATGCCAATCTTGAAGGATAGGGAGTGTTCTCCAAGAAGTAGGGGGCTCAAGGGCCATGGTCCTTCTTGGAATGAAAGAATAGTACCTATTTTCTAGAGGGAAATAAAATTCAAAGCTGTTCAACAACTGGCCCTATTTTTGCAGAATGGTCATTTTGGTGATGATGTACAATATGTGGCTATGGTGTATGTAAACCATCTGGGTGCGAGGTCAAGGGATCTACAAAAGTAAGCAGCATCATTGATGCAGTGGGTGAAGGCCTATCTTTGGACTATCAGAGCCTTGCATATCCAGGGAACCAGCAATGTGAAGGCTGATTGGCTGAGCAGAAAGAAAATTGTTCAGGTGAAATAGTCTTCACAATGAATCCCTCTGATTGATCATCAGAAATGTCTGACTTCTGATTCTGGATCTTTTTGCATCCATGGCAAACTGGAAAGTTCACCAATACTTTGCAAGAAAAAAGGGAGCCAGGGCATAGATGTCCCATTGTTCAAGTGGCCTAAGGGTTTACTTTGTTTTTCCCCCCAATGTCCCTCATCACCAGGGTAATACAGAAAATCAGAAAGGAGGCAGTGGAAGTGATTTTAGTGGCTCCCGCCCCATTGGCCCAGGAGACCTTGGTTTCCCAGCCTCCTGAATATATCAGTGGAGTCACCTGTTCCTGAGTCTAAGGACCTTGTTAGCTCAGGGTCCAATTTTTCACCAGGATCCAAGCAAGTTAAATCTAGCAGCTTGGCATTTGAAAGGAAGTTTCCAGAACAAAAAGGATATTCTGCTGGTCTCAGTGAAATGCTGTCATCTAGGAAAAAATCAATGAACATGCTTACTCAATGATCTGGCCTAAATTCAAAGCTTGATGTAGAGAGCAACGTATTCAGAATCATGTAGTCAAAGTATCTCATTCTCGAGTTTTTACAGAACAGTTTTTTGATATCAGATTGCAGACTAATACCTTGAAAGGGCATGTTTCTGCAGTGTCTGCAATTTTAAATGCACCCATAAAGGCATGTGCCACTTTATTAGAGCAGTTCAGCTATTGTGTCCTCCCCAGGTGCTTAGAGCTCCATCTTAAGATTTTAACTTTGTGCTCAGTACCTTAACTGTAGAAATTACCTCTTTGATTGCTGTCACTTCAGCAAGAAGGATTTCAGAGTTGGGAGCTTTGTCCGTTGATCTATCCTGCTGCATCTTTCACAAAGATAAAGCCATTTTGAGAATGGGCCCCACCTTTATTCCAAAAGTAAATTCGATTTTTCATCAAGCACAAGAGATCTCATTACTGTCTTTTTGTCCACCTCCAAAGAAGCAGCAATGGCTTTTGATGGATGTAAAAGAACTGAGAGCATAAGAAAAACAGCCTTACTGGTCTAATTACATCCAAGAAAGAGGTGCTAAGTTATATAATTCATCACTCTCACAGTGGATACACTGGTGCATTGCTAAGGCATATAGAGCAAAGAGACTCAATCCTCCAGAGGGCTCACTCAGTACAAGCAGTGGCAGCATCCTAGGCTGAGAAAGGACAGGCTTCTCACAGCTTGAAATTAGACGAAGGTTTCTAACCATCAGAGGGGTGAAGTTTTGGAACAGCCTTCCGAGGGAAACAGTGGGGGCGAAAGACCTCTCTGGCTTTAAGATTAAGCTTGATAAGTCTATGGAGGGGATGGTTTGATGGGATAAAGTGATTTTAGACAATAGGTCAATAACGTGCCATCTCTGGTAATTAGTAACAATGGTCAATGATGGGATATTAAAAGTTACTACAGAGAACTTTTTCCAGAGGGTCTGGCTAGAGAATCTTGCCCGCATGCTCGGGGTTCAGCTGATCGCCATATTTGGGGTCGGGAAGGAATTTTCCTCCAGGGTAGATTGGCAGAGGCCCTGGAGGTTTTTCGCCTTCCTCCGTAGCATGGGGCAGGGGTCGCTTGCTGGAGGATTCTCAGCGATTTGAAGTCTTTAAATCATGATATGGGGACTTCAACAGCTGAGTCAAGGGAGAGAATTATTCCAGGAGTGGGTGTGTCAGCTTTTGTGGCCTGCATCATGCGGGAGGTCAGACTAGATGATCATAATGGTCCCTTCTGACCTTAGAGTCTATGAGACTATGAAATCTATAAAGCTGCAACTTGGTCATCCCTGCATACATTTACCACCTTTACAAGATAGATTCTTTGTCTTCAGCTGCTGCAGCCTTTGCCAGGCAAGTCCTGCACATTGTGTTAATTCCTTAGAGTAAGGATATCTTTTCTTTCAATGGCATTATTTTGTTCCCTCCCTAGGAATTTTGTCACCATTGAGAAAATCCAATATTGGGGACCTGTAGACCCAGCCCTAAGACAGAATGGAGAGAATTTTTGTGGTTGCTTACTGGAAAATTTTCCCTCCTTTGAAGGGAAAGTTGTTTAACTTATGGTTAAAGTTTTCTCTTCAGTAGTTAATTTTTTCTTGTCCATAATGTTTTCTTGTTGAATATTATTTTTGCAATGTGTTGATGCAGATTGAGAGGTTTGTTTTCTGTTTCACAGTCCCGAGTCCAGAAGAACCATCTTGAAACTGCAGGTGTCTCTGGAAGATGGGGGACAGTCCCTCCATCAGCTTTGATTCTGCCCCTTGCAGCTACAGATAGGCAACAACCCACTCTGAGGATCTGTGGACCTATCAAAGAAGGGAAACATTTCAGATGAGTAACCACAAATTCTCCCACTCTTGCATTATTCCTGAAGTACATTTTTGACAAATAAGGTAATGTGTTTGAATAGATGGGCAGCAACTTTTGTGAATAGTTACAATCTTCTGAAGCATTTTGTGGAAGGCCAGCAGCAATATCTCAGAATTATCAAGTCTAGATAATATGGAGACATTAACAGGGTACATAGCATGTCAAAATAAAGGAAGAAGTGTTGAAAGAAATGAAGAGAGTACAGTTAAATCTAGAATTTATTGCTGCACAAATAGCCTATGGATGGAAACAGACAACAGTAAGAAATAATTCATCATTGCTCATTCCACCTAACCAGAAAAAAAAAATGTTACCTATCAATAACACCAAAATGGAGGGCATGAAAAGCCTTTCACTATGAAACAAAGCTTACTCTTCTCATATGGCCTCCTTAAGATAGCCATGTTGGATACCTAAAGGTGAGGATAAATCACAAAAAAAGCTAAGGTTTTCATTTCATTTAGGTTCTAATCCTGAAAGCAGTTATGCATGTGCTTAACTTTACTGCCATGAGTAGTCCCTACTCACGGTAGTAATGAATAAGTACTCAAGTGACAAGTCCCTCCTCCCAGGGCTTCACTGCTACTCTTACTCCAGCTACCTAAATCCAAACTAGCTTGGGTACGTTATCACATGCTATAGTCACACCCCAGACTACAGTATAGACATATCCTAAGAAACCCTTGTTTCTGGAGCTTTGAGAGGCCAGCTGAGGGGGGGCCAACAACAGAGAGAGGCAGCAACCAACTGAGAGTACAGTAAATTTAAGATGACTTAGCTGGAATAACTTGTGCTCTTTGGAGCCTGCAATTGTATAGTCTTGCACTACTATGTTTACTTTCACATCTCTGAACATTTCGAAATTAAAGTACAAAATCTGGTACACCTGTACCCCGATATAACGTGGCCTGATATAACATTAATTTGGATATAACGCGGTAAAGCAGCGCTCCAGGAGGGCGGGGCTGCGCACTCCGGCGGATCAAAGCAAGTTCAATATAACGCGGTTTCACCTATAACGCAGTAAGATTTTTTGGCTCCCGAGGACAGTGTTATATCGGGGTAGAGGTGTATTCAAGAAAACTGTAGATAAATTACACTCCTACGTTGACTTTGGGTCTACAAACCAATAAACAGAATAATTTCAATAACACATACCTACAGTTGGCCCAGTTCTCCATTGCATTGCACCTTGTATATACCACATTTACACCTTGCAAATCGGATGTAAAAACATTTGGATTTGGAAGCATTTTACTCTCACTTTTACAGGTGTAAGTAACTATGTAAAGAACAATGCAGTCCAGATGCAAACTTTCTCCAATATTATTATGGTATGAAAAGGGAAATACTACCCAGTTTCCTCAGATCCTCATTGCAAAATGTCACAAGTGAAAAAGAACCTACAAGCATGAATGAATTGAGAAAAATATTTAGAAACTGAGTCGGCATCGTTTTTTAAAGGTTGGTATTTCAAAGATCAAAACAGGTATAAGTCACTTTGCATGTTTTACACCACCAATGTGTGACCAAATACAACTGAATAGAAATTGTTATTCAAAATGTGAGATGAAATTATGGTTTTGTGTTATGAGTCATCAATGGCAGTGAAGCAAGAAGCATTTTTTCTGTGGCCTAACCTCGCCTGTGGTATACAACATGATAGCAGCATCATGGCACAGCATACAGTAGGCAGCTTACCACAGCCTCAAAGCATGTCTGTGATGTGCCTTCCATGTCACTCTCATTCAGGCCACCTGGCACACAGCGCTATGCTGTAACCTTTGAATAATGTTACAGTGCATGACATAATTCACCATTTCAAAGTATCACAAATATTTGGTATTGAAAAGTCCGAAAGGTCAAAGCCAGCACCAGCCTCTGGGGAAAGGAAGATCATTTTTAATGTTTTGCTAGCATGCTTTCAATATTTTACAAAACAGATGAAGTCTTTTGTCTGACTTTGATCTGAATTTTAGATATGCATTTCATAATATATCAGTTTAAAGATGTAGGGACAGAACAGCTTGTCTGCCTGACAAATCTGCCAAGGGCCCAAGAAACTTTACATTTCCAGTTTATCATTGTGTCTGAACATTGGCGTTTGCTCATCCCAGGAAAGAGTCAGGGATTTAGTCCACAGATCTGGGAAGAGTCAAAAGTTTAGGGAAGATAATGGCCATCTGCACATCATGTGCCTCCACACTGCTTCCCAGGAGAAGTCAGCCCCCATAATAGTATAGATTTTTGATGGCACCATGATGTTCCTAAGCGATGTGATTTTTGCAGTGGGACAGACAGCACAGGATGCTGTGGAGAGTAGTCATCACCTATTCCAGTCCAGCCCAAGCCCACGCAGAATCTTATCACATTAAGCTCACAGAGGGGCTTTCATGTGTCAGGAGACGGTGAAGATGATGCAATTGAACCATAAGTTCTTTGCCTTCCTTGTTACCCACTGTGGATCCATTAGATCCGGTTCCTTTCCATCCTTGGAAGAGGAGGGGATGACCTAACCTTTAGATGCTAAAATAAATAAATTAGATATAGTGGAGAAATAACAGGATTGGAAGTAATTAGATTTTGATATTTGATAGGAAACAGTGATTGCCAATAAAAATCAAAAGTTCTGGATCATAAGAGGGGGTGTGATGCTTCTAGGATCATTGTTAGATTTGGACATAAAATAAGATTCTGTTTTTAGGGTGATATATTTGGTATTGGGATGAGAGTTTAGGTATCAGATGTTAATTTGTAGGGCAGAGTCTGAGCTATTCCATCTTCTCTGAGGTCTTAAATTTTCTTACGTTATTTCAACCCCCTCATCAAATGGTTGGTTTTCTTGTCAACCACCAAGATGAGGACTCATTAGCTGCTGAACACAGGCTGCATAACAGTGGATGAGATTGGTCCCGGACTGAACCTTCTGGGCTACATTCAGGAATAGTGAGTGATGAGCTCGTGGGAGGCCCAGTAGGCATCCACACTTAACAAGTGACAAAAAATAGCTGGAGACCCTTTTTCATGTTTCTCTATACCTCCAGTATGGCATAACCACCCGCCAATGAAAAAGCTCTTACTTCACTTATCAATACATACAAGAGCTAGTTGCAGCTACCTATTGTACACTTGTAGATTTGCATCTATATATTGCTTTTTCACAACAAGATTACTGCAGCAAATGCTGCCACAATCACTTACTTTGTGATTGTCTGGAAATTACTGAGAGGACAGAACTGTGATTCACTCCTGTTCTCACATGTTGGCCTGCAGCCATACCAACTGGCATTGCGATCTCATCAGATCATTTATAAACTAAGCGGGGCAAAAAGTAGAGCTTCTGTCTTGCATCAGGATCTGCTAATATGGACCCTTGGCTCCAACACAAAGTTCCATTGGACTCTTCATGGGTTTCAATGCAGGGTTAGGGTCTTAGCACTTGGAAAGGAAACATTGCATTGAAGAGCAGTTGCTTCAGAAAATGGTGTTGGTGAATCAGTAAGTAGCTCTGCAGTGTGAGTTAATACTAAATCAATGGTCAAACATTGGTGCTACGAAGAATTGTGCTGCTCCAGATGACATCTTTTGGATGAGGTTTAAAACCAAGGTCTTGACTACTTGAGGTCGTAAAAAGAGCTAGCTAAGGTTTTATATAGCACCCATTGCCATACTGTCTGAGCCCTTTATTTTTTTTTGAGAGAGAGAGTTCGTTTAGTCAGTTAAGTTGTTAGTGCCTTCCACAAACAAACTACTATTTGCTAACTTATGTATTAATATTATAGGTGGGGCCAGTATTATCGCCTATACTTAAGGTAGATATTTCCCATTAAAGACACTATTTTCATTTACTTTACAACTATGGCAGACTTTAACCACCTGGGATGAAATTTTCCATACCAAATGTCTGCCTCAGTCTGTTTTTTCTTTCTTCTCTTTTTAGCCAAAACAGTTCACCTGTTTCCAAGAATAAGGTTAGAGAAAAGTAAATTGTTTTGCCCATGTTAAATTCTAGTTACCTTTTTTAAAAAAAGCTCTAATGTGTCCATGTTTTAGAACAGAGACCTGAAATATGGCAAGAGGTGGCCTTTGTGTCAGGGATGTACCTTTTGCTATCTCCATGGAAATCTGCCCAGATTTGGCCAAGTCATAAACCTTTGAGAAACTGCCATTAACACATGCTCCCTAGAAACTGGATCTGCCCCAGTCCAGGCTGAGCAGAACTTTCCCTGTAACTGTGGCTCTGGATTGCTTTGAAGCATGGTGGGTCCGGGCACTTGAACTGAGAGCAGGAAGACAGGTCTCTCCCTGTTTCTCAGTGAGATCTGGGTTGGGAGTGCCCTCCCGCAGGACCCACTTGAGATATGAGAGAAGCAGGGGCCAGGCTGCTTTCACCTCCTGGAGCACACAATAGGGGATGTGCAGGGTGAGAGCCAATCTGCAGCCGATCCCTGATCATCAAGCCAGAGCTCTTGACCCAGCTGACTTGGGTGAAGGAGGCCACACAACAGATGGCTTCGCAGGACTGAATGAACTCCAAGTCCTGGGCCACAAGGATCATGTTATATGCTGACAGGACTCCCTTCAAGTTTGGCTTTTGAAGCACATACCCCATCATCCTCTTGTAGAGAAGATGGTGGAAGTGCTTAGAGCCAATGGCAAACCGTTCGCCATTCAGCAAGCAGCCCTGACAGACCTCTTGACCAAAGGTGATGGGCTTGGTCAGGGCCCAGTTGAGCTTAACCAGGCACTCCACAGAGGTGCATAGTACCTGGAGGAACCTCCCCAAAGTGGGGACCAAAGCCAAACACCCACAAAGTAAGCAGCAAACTGGGCTGGTGGGCAGGCAGAGGGAGGAAAAGGAGGCCCACCAGCCCAATGTGAACTGAAGGGAAAAAGGAGAGGAAAGTCCCAGGGGGTCACGTGCACTTGCGTGTGCTTACATTGAAGGCAATGATACCACTGTAGCCCCAGGGTGGGTGGAGGAAGGCAGTCTGGTGGCCAGCAGGAGTGGTAGGGGTATGGATTGGGTGGAGGGGAGCTCCATTCCACTCCCCGCCCACCTCCACAGCAGTAACAGCAAAACCCACACAGCCGCAACACCAGGAGCAGAAACAGGAAGTCCTATCCAGAAATCACAAGTGTGTACTATTTATAGTACTAGGACAGGCAGATCTAGGCCCACCCATATCTTAAAGGCATTGTCCTTCAATTAAGGATGAGGACCCACTAAGTCCAGGATACAATTGATTGCTGCAGATAACAGAGGAGAAAACAGGATCTAGAGTGAGGTTAAAGATTTGAAAATCAGGGAACCAGAAGGGGACCCCCAGCAGAGAACCCAGGACAGCACCCAGAGCTTCTCCGAGGCATCCCGGGAGTAAGTAAATGCTGCCCAGAGGAACTCTGCCCAGAAATGTGAGTTGACAAGGGACCAGAAATGGGCCTCAGAGTCACAGAGTAGCCCCGCATCCAGTTTTCTTCTCCTGGAGTGATGGGTGGTCATTTTGGCCAGTGCCAGGAGGAGGATGACAAGGAGGTCCTGCAATTCTGTGGGGGCACGGATGGGGTGTACAAGAATCAGGAGGTGTGGGGGTAAAGTGCAGCCAGCATTTCGGTAAGATGTTCTGGAAGAGGGGCTGCAACGTGACACACTTTTACAGCAGCTCAGGTGTCAAAAAGGCAGTTTTGACCACAAGATGATGGTCTGAGAAGGGGACAGGCCTGATGGTGGAGGAGTGGGCATGTAATGTGTGAAATTGAGATATGTAAGTGTTGTCTAACCAGGAGTGGTACAATCAAGTGTCTTCCACCTAAACATAAGTGAAGGTGGTGAAGAGGTCCAGGTGGTGGTCATGTCAACCTCTCTCGTGGACATCTGACAATCCCTGAGGATGTCTGCGACAGCCTGGCATTCTCTATTCTGAGGCAGTCCCATACAGCCAAGGAGGTGTTAAAATCCCCTCCTAGGTCCAGGCACTCACAGGGATCCAAGGTGCCAAGCAGACGCCCGCTGATAGAATTGCACCCACTCTGGGCCCAATTCTTGGAGCATAGATGTTGACAAGATAGAGGATCAGCCCCTCCATGTGGACCCGGAGGTGCAGCAGGTGACCCGCAGAACCTTGGCAACTCCCAATACCTCAAGCTGTAGGTCTGGGGAGAATGGGGGTCTGTGGCTACCTGGGCGTTTGCTCTGTGGACTGAAGAAGCCAGGACATTGCTGAAGGAGAAAGGATGGTCTCAGAATTAAGTCGGCTGAATCCTGCCCTGGATGATTGGATTCTACTGCTATCTCTTCCACAGAGTTTGTGTGTGATGCTGGGCAAGTCACTGAAATCAAAACAAAAATTGTGCGCTCCTCATTGTTTGCTATGATTCGGAAAAGTGTTGAGCATTTACCTCTGCAGTGGAAACCCATGGGAGCTGTGCTTTGAACATATAAAGTGTTCTCTAATGCTAAGTACTCTGAAAAATCAGGTCATAGGTGTCTCAAATTGGTCACCCAAAAGTAGGTGGATACTTTTGTCCTCAATTTCTCTGCTCCTCATTTCCCTATCTGTAGAAAGGGGATATTTCCACCTTCCTCACCTCACAAGGCTGTTGTGAAAATACAGTCATTAATATTTGTGACGTATTCAGATGATATAGTAATGGGTACCATAGAAAAGCATGAGGAAATTAATAATTCTGTCTTGAGTAGGGTTTGAATAGTGCAGTAAATAGACTCTGGGGCCACACTTTGAACAACAAGGAGAAAACAAAATATGGAATAGCTGATCATTAAGTGAGCACCGTCCATTCTGTGCACTGAATGAAGCAGGCATCCTGTGGAAAAATCAGCATATGAACATGTAATTAAAGACGAACAATGCATACTCACATGGGGGTCGATTTAAGGTTAATTCTGGCACTTCCTAATTTTTGAGTGCTTGACTTTCCAAACCCAATCATGTTCTTTTAATGTAGTTTTTGTGTGTGATTGTAGATTTATGTTGTTCTACAGTGTAGTGGAAAATTTGGAAAAGCTCACTGTCGCACTTGGGGATTGGTAGAGTGTAGTGACATTCACTAAAGGACTCTACAAGATATACACAGTGCACATTCCAAATGTTGCCACTTACATAAGGTCATTGTATAAACAATATGCAAATCAGTACTGCCTTATAATAATGTGTTCTTGGTCATGTTTGGCAAAAATGAACTATACCAGGTGTATGTAATTTCAGTCTAATAAAGTTAGCTGAATTTCAAGGCACTGGACCAGCTAGAGTAGACATTTGTAGGGGTTCTGAGACATGCATATTAAAAGGAAAACTCATAATATGAATTTTCGGGGTGGGGTGGGGGTGGGGGTGGGGTTTTTTTTTTTTAAAGGCTTGATGCTATTCTCACTGATGTTTGTAGCAAAACTGCCATCAAATTAAAGATCTGGCTCTAATAGTTCAAATGTCTTTTCATATCATTTAATGCTGATCATGCAAACACACATTATGAGTAGTCCCATGGATCTCAATGGGATTATTCACGTGGGTAAAGTTGCATGTACTTTGTGTTTACAGGATTGAAGCCTGAGGGTGAAATCCTGGCCCCACTGAAATCAATGGGAGTTTTGCCATTGACATCAATGAGTCTAGGATTTCACAGTTAATTTGTAGTTTTCTGCCTGCTTTCAGCAATACTTCAGATTCTAAAAACATAGACACTTTTAAAGTTGTGTAGTAGTCTCTGCAATTTTGGTAAACAAATTTGAAGATAAAATTAAAGCCCTAGGATTCTAACACAATCATTAAGATAGACAGAAACTGAACAGAGATGCATATCTGTGGCAACAATTTTAGTAACATGCCCAGTAGTTCAATAATGAATTTCATTCAGTAGCACTAGAAGATAGGTATTTCAAGTCCTAAATCTTAGTAAACAAACTTTAAATTCTTTCCTTAAATAGAAAATAGTGATACAAAACATTTACCTAGACTTTTACAGAAATATAAATGTAAAGGGGAAGGGAAAAAGAAGACAAACAACTTGATATTTCACACAGAGAAAAATGTAAGTTGAAAGCCAGAATAACGAATAAAACCTGCAACCTTTTGCATCATACAAAAAATGAAAATATTTTAACAGAAATTATGTTGTTTTAACAATGCCTGTATTATTCATTTTTCACATTTGAAACTAAATTCACTTTCTAGAAAATAAGTAGCTTTCTCATTTTGATTATGGTAGCAAAATAAACAGTAATGCGTGGAAATCAGTTTGCTATATCATTTATAAAATAAAGGTAATATTTTGTTGTAAATTTTTTTACATTTACGAAAAATGCTTTTAATGAAATAGGAGGTTTTGGTACTATCATCCTAAATGGGTACAACATTAAAAGTATGGGAAATCAGTGGTTGATCAAAATGAAAACAGTAACCCATAAAAACTTTGTAAACACCCATCATTTATGCACAATATAAAAAAATTTGCATAACCATCCTATGGATTACTTTGTTGCTATGTCCATTATTTTATGTACTATTTATTTGCATTGATATCCAAAATTGCTTTTATTGCTCAAATATGTATTTGTATATACTAAAGTACAGCTTAATTTGAATCTTTCTTACCATAAACATATACCGACAGTAAATTAAAAAAGAAACATTTATTTACAAAATAATGATGTATACATATTACACAAATTCTATTATATCAAAGTCTATGTATATATTTTTACAATATTTGTAGCAACCAATTATTTGCATTGGTTTACCAAAGTGCAAACTGTAATGTTGCAAAGGCAGGTTATAATTTGGGATTATGATATTCATATTTTATTTTTTTTTCCTCCACTGCCTTTTGTCTTACTGCAGTGCATTCTCTCTGAGGATATCACTAGGTCAAGAAAATGATTCACCTTTAAATTTAAAAAATACCTCTTTCATATGAATGTGGAATATTACTGTACCTGAGGAGAGGGGGAATTCATTATTGTACTGTGTTCTTTCAGCTTGATAACTGCTTTTATTTTTATTTATTCAGCCTACTGTGATAGCACCATTGATATTGATTACGAACAGACTAATCGTAAAAGGAATGGAAACATTATGCATACACTATGCCATCCCAAATTTCTGAATTTATCTGTTTTTGTGGAATTTCATCTTATCAATTTTGTGTTTCTGCACTAAAAATTCAAGTGTTTAAGGACAATTCAGATGGTGGTATTGTGACAATCCTAAATGTACCAGTATATATTTTTTAAATACAATACTAAATGAAGCTGTGATGAAATTCGTTCCCTGGAGGACAAGGAGGTTGCTTTTGTCTACTTGTATATGTTGAAACCTGTATATGAATTTGGTATCTGAATAACTGAAAACTGATTCCCTTATAGTATAAGAAATTCATTGAGCAATCCGGTGATTTTGATTGTAGCTTATCTTTTTCACTGGTTTAAAAACCAGCCATTGCATATATTGTCTTTAAGTTCACATTCTGTAGCTTATGTTGTACTGAATATTTACCATACAGTACCCTTTTGTATAGCCTGTTGGATGTAGGCTATAGCCTATCGTACATAAATTCACAGTTTGCAAAACTGCAGAGGGGACAGAACTTTTTTTGGTAGATTCCATGTTTTATGAAGTAATGGATCTAGCAAAGAGCTCATGAGCACCCACAACGATCTACTACCATGGCTGGTATCTTTCCATATATTATTTGTTCTTTTCCATTGAAATACAGCATGTTTATTGGCGACATCTTGGTAGGTGTGCAGCAGGGGCCTGCTGAACCTCTAGGGTTTGCTTGGTGGACAAGATGAGTGTGTGGATATTTCTGTAAAAATACAAATTCACATTCTCCAGAGCAGTAATTGGCTTTGTATCTCTTGGGCGCAATAATCCAGTCCCATCCAAAAGCTTCAAAATCCACAGTCAGTGGGTAGCGACAGCATCGGGATTCTGTTGAGTGTTCATCACAGTCAAGGCCAAAATCCCTACGGGATCTTTTTGGTGTGTCTGTAACCCTGACCTCTAAAAATGGATTCTGTGTGGGGAAAGGAAAAAAATTGGAAATATTATTAATACATGAAGAATTTAACATTTATGGGGACAGATTGAGACATGAAAAATACGCAACGTCTCAGACATGCAGAAAGGAAAAATATTGGAAATATTAATACATGAAGTATTTAACATTTATGGGGACAGACTGAGACATATAAATATGCAACGGCTCAGACATGCAGATTGTTTTAAACTAATATTTTCAAATAATATTTGTAAAAGTTTCTGGAATGCTCTGATCCTGTGACAGTGGTGTGTTGTTTTCTTTTAAGGTAACTATGTCCTCTTCTAGGTGTCCCTGGCTACACTTCATCCACTTTCAAGGTTAATCCTTCTTTTTCATAGTAAGAAACAGGATTTCCCCACTATTCACTATTCAGTAGCTACCAGTCCTGAGCATCTTTTTCTGAAATCAACATTATCATCCCAAATAGCTGATAGGAGGGGCTTTGATGAGTGTTGTGGACTTTGGGCCAAAAGCTCCCTCCATCTACATGACATAGAAGAATGCAAAAGAGCATGCATGCACACACAAAAAAGGAGCTCCAAAAATTGCAGAAGGGAAAACATGTAGGCTATCATTCTGGTCTCCCCCTTCCTGAAGAGTTTGCAGATGTCCCTGCACATAAAGTGTGCAGTTGAGGCTCAGCAGGCATTGAGAAGGGCCTCCTATTTAGCCAGAGGAGGGAAGAAGTTGAAGCAGTTGATGCTACCCCGCCTAACTGGTGAAAATACTATTGGAAGTGGTGGGGGGAAATGAATACTGCTTCTAGCAATCCTACTCCTGTATTTCTACTCCATACCTTTCACCTCTCTCAGAGGGACTGAAACTATGCACAGGTTTTGCAAGAGAAGCTCCTGAGAGAGTCATACAGCCAAGGAAGCTCAGAGTGGCACAGAGGGCCAGCACATGTGTGGATGACCCATGATCCACACTTTTGGGAAAGGAATTCCATTCAGACCCTGGGACTCCACAGTTATCAAGACCACCTCTCTTTTCCCAGGCATGCAGATCAAACCCCTCTGCTGAGGAAAGAAGATGATTGCAACATAATCAGGAGTGGAAAGAAACTGAGAGCTTTTTTTCCACCTCTGTGACTTTCTGCAGAAGGGGATGATTTCATGCATTCTTGATACAGTCAGTACTTGATATTTGTATGCATGATTGTGTTTGAAGCACTAGAGGAGACAACTGGCCTATTCCAACTGAGTAGGAATATGAGAATATTTTTTTCTGTTGGATTTTTAATCAAACTTTCACAATACATTTTTTCTTTAAACTAATATCACTGTATTATATTGCTAAGAAAATATATAAAAATCAAATGTATAAGTATTTGGATTTATCCAAGCACATTATGCATTATAGTGAAAGAGGGAAATAATATTCTTACAGGATTTTGTTTAAAAGTATAAATGTACTGATAAGTAGGACTCTACCAAATTCACAGTTCATTTTGGTAAATTTCACGGTCATGCCGCTTAAAAAATCTTGAATTTCATGCTTACGGATATTTAAATCTTGAATTTCACTGTGTTGTCACAAATCATGATTATGTATTTAAAAATATAAACATGTAAAGCCCTTTTCAAACTGGGGATCACAACCCAAAAGGGGGTTGCAAGGCTATTGTGGGGGGTCGCAGTAGTACCACCCTCACTTCTGTGCTGGCTTCACAGCTGGGTGGCTGGAAAGCGGTGGCTGCTGGCTGAGAGCCCAGCTCTGAAAGCAGTGCCACCACTGGAACAGCACAGAAAGGAGGGTGGCATGGTGTGGTATTGCCGCCCTTACTTGTCCGCTGCTGCTGGTGGCAACGCAGAAGGGTGGTAGTTCCATACCAGGCCACCCTCACTTCTGCGGAGCTTGTGACAATGCTGTCTTCAGAGCTGTGCTTCTGACCAATAGCCACTGCTCACTGGCCGCCCAGCTCTGAAGGAAGTGCAGAAGTAAGACTGGCAATACCATGAGCCCCCTACAATAGCCAAATTTCTCAGGGGAGACCAGATTTCACGGTCTATGACACATTTTTCACACCTGTGAATTTGATAGGGTTCTAGTGATAAGTATTGCTTTATTGATGTAGATAGTAGGTTCAGAAATATACTTGAGCAGATTGTAGGCAATTATTGCTTTTCAAAGATTGTTAACAATGAAGGAAATGCTTTACCATTTTTGTTTAACTGCAACACTTTCAAATTTATTTTGTTTATTTAGATTTCCAACAAAAAGAAAAAAGATGCCTATTTTGGGTTCTTGACTGCTTTGACATAATTTTGAAAATAATATGGTATAAAAAGTACTACATTTTCAGAACTGTAATTTTAGAAGAGTGAGTTGTATAATCAAATACAGTATTGTCAATTAGCCTTGTACTTTGTCATAAACATAAAGCAAATTGTGCCATTGATGTTGAAGCAGAATCTCTTGACCTACTCAAACACTTAAAAATTGATGGCATGATATGTTCCATCATTACGTAAAGATGTCCTTAATTCAAGACTCATTGTGAGGTGGTCTTTTGTCTCCTTTCTGTGCATGCATAATTCCCATTATAGTTAACAGCAAATACATGTATTCGGAGAGAGAAGAAGCTCCCTTTTATTTTGAATGCAAGAACTTGGTCAGCAGTACAAGATTTGAGGCACCTTATTCTCAAGTGCAGGAACCCAGGAGCCCTCATTTTTTACTATATGTTAAAAATAACTTTTCAGTAAGCAGCATTTTAATATCTTTTCTTTACTCCTGGATTTGATAACAAATATTTTGCCCTTTTCTAGTACCTTCCATTGAATATCAAAGCCCTTTACAAACAAGGTAATGAAGTCTCCCAGCATCCCTTTGAGTTAGGTAAAGTAGTATTACCTCCATTTTACAGATGGGAAAACTGAGACACAGGGAGATTAAGTGATTTGCAAAAGGTCAGAGAGCAAGTTTGTTGCAGAACTGGGCATACAGAACCCTTCTCTTAACCCCCACTCCTATATTTTAACCCCTAGGCAATGCTTCCAATTCTTCTCAATATAACATAAAACATGCTTTCCAATTCCAACTTTTGTAAACGGGTCTATAAAATAAGAAAAGTCTCTGGGATTTTTCCAGTAAAACTTACCAGTCCATCTTCACCTGGTCCTGGGAAAGTTACAGCAAGATCTCGTCCATTCTCATCAAAAGCTTTGATTTCAATGCCTAAGTTGGATTCGGGTTGTTTGAGCCAATTTTGTAACACTGTCTTTACATCAATACTCTGCCAAATACCAGTGCCTGGGTTCATGTCAAGTTTCAAAGATCGAATTCCAGTATATCTTGTACCGTCTTTCATGGGTCTGATGAGTCTCAGGATCTGCACGAATACTGTTGTAGGTTTCTGGACTTGCCTCAAGTAAATCCACAACTGGGCCTTTACTACTTTATTATATTGTATTTTAGAGCTAAACTTAAAGAAGCAGCATTTTGGTTTCCCCTCCATTTGCACAAGAAAATCAGCTATAAATGAATGGAAAGAATAGATTACTGACCTAGGCGCAGAAAGGAACGTGCATAAACAAATCAGAAAAAATATCCAACCTGCATAGTATATCTTGGTAAGATATCTTATCACTGGAATATTGGTTGCAAAGTGGCATGTAACTTAATTCATTATAAAATAAACTCTGGACTCTGGATTTTGTGGGTTTTGTACTGTATGACATTATTTAACTGAAATTAACAGAATCATTGTGCCTCAAATTTTTAAGCCATCTAGAAGTAATACAGTAAAACCTCAGAGTTAAGAATACCAGAGTTACGAACTGACTGGTCAACTACACACCTCATTTGGAACTGGAAGTATACAATCAGGCAACGGAGACCACAAAAAAGCAAATATAGTATAGTACTGTGTTAAATGTAAACTACTAAAAAAATAAAGGGAAAGTTTAAAAAAAAGATTTGACAAGGTAAGGAAACTGTTTCCATGCTTGTTTCATTTAAATTAAGATGGTTAAAAGCAGCATTTTTCTTCTGCGTAGTAAAGTTTCAAAGCTGTATTAAGTCAGTGTTCAGTTGTAAACTTTTGAAAGAACCACCATAACGTTTTGTCAGAGTTACAAACAACTTCCATTCCCGAGGTGTTCATAACTCTGAGGTTCTACTGCATATTATCACAAGGAATTGATGGTCATTTTCTGAACAACCATGTTTTAAGCTAGATTTACCATTTTCCAACTAAATCTAGTAGGATCTTTATGCTATGTAAGCTGTTTACTTTGATTTCTTTAGCTAAGGGGTGAGCACATGCTGAAATTAAAAAATGATGGGGAATATTGAGATAGAAAAAGGCTGCAGGGGAACATTTCCTTAGACTTCTCTGGGAATCTGAATCCTTATACTAACTGAGCAGCTGTACCAGTCAGTCTGGGACAGGAACACTTCCTCCAGCCAAAAATTACCTGCGGACTGAACACAGTGTACAGGCTACTCTGCTTAAGAATGACTAACTATTAACACCTTTCTGGCATTCAACTCCTGCAGTATCTTTACAAACACACATTGAACAGCAAACCTGTACTTTTTAACTAGACACTTCTGTGATGTTGTAGATGTTTCTAATTTATCAAACTTTATCATTTGTGCCAGAATATTATATAAAAAGAGGCAGCTGTGTTCAAGCTACAGTAACACCTACATTCCCCTCCTTTGTTTTATGATCAAACTAGCTGTTGGGATCTAGGGATCTTTATTTCTTTTGGTTTGAATTATATTATGGTAAAGTGTTTTCATTGTAGTAATCTAACTACCCTTGGTATACACTATAGGTGCAAAATCTATTAGACCCAGATAAAACTGTCCATGTTAAGGGATAGGAGGGCAAAGTAATAATCTCGCCAATATTCATAACCTCATCTCTTCAAATATCTGCTTTTCTAATACTCTAAAAATGGTGATTTGTTGTTTTTTTTAAGGCTGTCTATGAAGAGTGGAGTGAATTGTGAAGTGACAAATAAACAGAGCATAGATCACCTTTCGTCAATCAGCAAAGAAGAATTAGGTAATAGTAGGCTCAATTATAAATGTTGGTTAGTTGGCCTTTCCCTACATCATCATGATCAAGCTACTGTAATACATTCAGTATTGCTATAAAGTATCCTACACTGTTAATTTAACCTATATATTTTATAGTCAATTAACTTCTATAAATGTGTACATGTTGTAGTTGGCAACAGCAGCTGATATTCTGTTAGGTGTGTGTACTATATATCTCTGTTGCTGGTAATATATCTACGCCTTATATGCCCTGTCTTCTTTTCAACTTTTGTCATCATATTCATAAGTGTTATTTTGAAAAGCAGCTGCCATAGCCAAATACTTTAGCTGATTAAGAACATAAGATACTATAGTATTAGCTGTGCAAAAGATACTTGATAGGAGTCATGGCAGATGTTTAGCACTCAGAAGATAACTAAGAATCTGCTCATTCAGTAAATGCCTTCATTCTTCCCTGACACAACTACTGGAGTTGATAGATATACATGGACATTTCAACATCTAAAATCTATCATTCTTCTGCTTACTTTAAATATATAGTTTACTTTCACTGTTTACTGTTAGCTGGGCGGGGCGGTGCTAGCTTCTGAGATCAGCAGAGGAACAAATATTTAAACCTTTATTTGCATTTGTTACAGTGTATTATAGTTAAGTGGTTGTAATGTTCTAAATGACATTTTTTGTCAGTTTCTAGTGCAATGTTTAAAAAGTGGTGGCCCATAAAATCCTTGCTAAGAGTTATAATTACCTCATTATTTGCACTGATTTCTTTGTACTTGCCTAAATTTACTGTAGAAAATACCTTGAATACTGCAAATACCGAGGTCAGCAAACTGCAAATCTTATTTAGTATATTAGGCAATTGGCAAGATTCTAAGGACTATTACTGTATATGTTATAAGTGAGCAGGAAAATAGTACAATAAAACAAAAGATCACAGTGAGGTCATTGGATGATGATTCAAATTATTTAAAAATATGCTCTTCTCCCTCCCTCTTACATACTTCTGCTAGCAGCCTGTTAGAAGAGACTGAGACAAGATTTGTTGCTCTTAAGCACTAGGACAACTGTTTATCAGTAGAATAGTGTGATATTAAAGTAGCAGGACTACTTACACTCTGTAGGCATTGTAATAATAGTCTCAGTTGTAGCATGATAATCATCATCTTCCAAAGAACCATCACTGCTGTCATCTCTCTGGACGTCATACTGATCAATCAGTTCTTGCAATGGAGGAGCTTTGGGTAAAAGCTGTTTTATAGTATCCCTGCTAATATTAGGAGCTTGTTCCAGACGAAGTTTGCTGAGGATTTGAATTTTTATGGCTTCTATTCTGGAAGATTTCGTATTTTGCCTCCATGTACATGCAATGCATAGTTCATCTTTTTCTCCATTCTCTTTTGGCTGACTACTGTCATTAAGAGCCACTGGACCAAGTATAATCAGCATGAACAGGTAAATATAAACACAGATTTGTAGCTTTTGCATGATCTCACATTCAGTGCAGCCTTTTCCCTTCCTTGCTTTCTTATTTTTTTCTCTCTCAGTACTAGATAGATCCCTAAAGGCAAGTATAATCCGAGAAACAACTTGCCACAATGGTGAATCATATATTTTCTAAGAGGGCTTTTATACTCCAACTTTGGTTAGACTTGTGTCGTCAAAACCGATGATTGGCTGTTGTACCAACAATGAATCTAGCTGTCAGAGGTTAAAGCCCTGTCTGTCACAAGTCACTAGACAGCATTTTGTTACAGCCAAGGGTGAACTGATTTATCTGACCACTCTGTAGAAGATATCTCCTCACATACTGAAGAGGATATATTTCCAGTGATTATAGGCAGCAGTACTGAAACATAGCATTGCCATTCTTAAATAAGTAGCAACTCTCTTTTATTATGAACCAATCCATATGTCTCTGAAACTGTTAAAAACTCCAGTCAATATTTTTTCATTTGAAAAAAATCATATTCTTAAAAATACAAAGATTATTACTACCATATATGAAAAATATTACTTCCTAAGTATATTAGGTAAATTTTTCAGCAGATTTATATTGATGAATAACTGAAATATATTGAACATTGTTTATATATTTCTGTGTAGCTTTGCAAAACATTAGTGGGGCAAAAAGCAAATTAAAAATTCAGAAGTAATATTTGTAATAAATATTTCAACCATGTATGATTACAAGGAATATGCATGGCTGCCTGTTCAGTTATCCTATCAGTACATATCAAAATCAACATACTTTGTTTACTGTATTGTAAGTACTGTGACATGTATAATGTAAAATGTTTAATAATTTGCCTTTTCTTAACGCTAACTTTTCATTAAGCAGGATCCTGTGCAAGGAGTAAAATACTGAGAGATGCTTAACATAATCATGGTATTAACTGGTTAATAGTATACAAATATTATATGCTTTTTTGGATTGCCATTGCCAGCTACTGAGAGAACTACAGTATTTTAATGTTTCTGAAGCCTACTGTGGATACATCATGGATGAAAACTTATTCCATCTTTCATATCTCTGCTAGAGCTTAACTAACATTATCCTTTCTGTTCAAAAAGATCTCTTAATTATGATAACCCAGCTGGTATCTTTATGTGCTTCTACACTGTACTTGCAAATACTTACAAAGCTATAGGCTCTTTACATACTGAAAAGGCATGTGTCTAGATCTTACAAAAAAGAGTCTTCAGTATGCTTAAACACCATAGATTTTGCTTCCGTTTTTAAAGAAAATCTTTAAGAGTAAGTGAGCTGTATATCTGCATAAGAGTCACTATAAAGAAATGTACCTCTAAATAAATACCTTATGTACATATACCATCCTGCTCATAAAAGCTTACTGCCATGTAACTAACTGGTATACACTAGCAAAAAGTAAGGCATTCACAGTTAATTTGGACAGTCTGTTCTTAACTCACACCATTGCACCATATACAAACCATATAATTTAGCAAGATATATGCAATATGTGGGTTATCAAAGTGAATTTAAGAATGGATTGTCAGCATCACCTTTGAGATTCCTTGCTTCTTCTACTTTGTATCCATCCTAAAGCATTATACAAACAGGTTTTTTTGCAGATGTTTATTTAAGGAAAATATTAATACACAGTGTTGTTGTGGCCATGTTGGTCCCAGGATATTGGAGAGACAAGGTAGGTGAGGTAATATCTTTTATTGGACCACCTTCTGTTGATGAGAGAGACAAGCTTTTGAATTTACACAGAGCTCTTCCTCAGGTCTGGGCTTCTCTCTTTCACCAACAAAAAGAAGTTGGTCCAATAAAAGATATTCCCTCACCCACCTTGCCTCTCACATAAGCAGATTGATATGCTAGAACATGAGATCCAAAGTGTTCTTTAACAGTTTGTTTATCCACTTTATACCTTCTTCAAAATATGCAGCTTCATTACTGACATCTGACAGTGAAAGTTGAAGTATAAATGAAAAGTCAATCAGGCTCACCAAATCCAAGTCTGTAGATCTGGGACCAGGTTCTGTAGTTCCTATTTAGTTGAAACCCCACATGTAAGTCAGTTGACCACATTCTGACTTGAATATACTCCTCAGGCATGATTGGATCTCATTTACGTCAGTTTAATTCCATTGGCATCAGTAGAGTTACTCATGATTTAGACTAGTACAAGTGAGATCATACTTTTTTGGAGTTCTGTCAGGATAGAATGTGGCCCAATGTGCATTTACAGCATTTACTATGATGGATGCTACAAATATGTATTGATTTAAACATAGATTTTCAGCCTACTATATTATCTAAAGAAGCCAGTACAGCACAACATGTGCTGGAAATACATCTTTATAATAAAAATCCTTTTGAAAAGTACTAGCCCCATTTCAAACTCCAGTGCCTTAGCCTTTCACTTCCTCTTTTAAACTACAGGAATGCTGAAAGGGACTGAAATGCTGAAACTTCCCCCCTCCCCCCCTTAGGGTGACCAGATAGCAAGGGTGAAAAATCGAGATGGAGTGATGTCAGCAACATTTTGTATAAATCAGAATTTGCTCCTGGGCAGAGACCTTGTATATGCCAAGTTTCAGAGTGAAGCACATTTTTATAAGAATTATAATCCCTGGAAAACAGGATTCACAGTGGAAATAATGACTCAACCATTAGTATCATACTAATAAAATGCTGAGACAGATTCCACTGGTTGTGTTGGAAGGGGGTACGAATGAGCTGTACAGAGCAGGACCATCTCTGAAGCTCTAGCAGGGTGTGAACTCAACCCCCCTTTGAACAAGTTCAGTGTACAACCCTCAGTGCTAGTTTGCTGTGCTCTGCTGGCCTGTGGGGAAAAGAATGATCCATGGCCACACTTTCACTTCACTTTCCCTTCCCCCTTTGGTAAGTCTAGCACTATCTTAGACCTGGTCTACATCTAAACCTTAGGTCAACATAGCTACGTTGCTCAGGGCAATGAAAATGTTTGTGCCCTGTGCAATGTAGCTGGGTTGACCTAACCCCTACTGTAGATGCAGCTAGGTAAATGGAAGAATTCTTCCATCAACCTAGCTAACACCTCTTGAGGGGATGGATTTACTACAGTTATGGAACAATCCCTTCTGTCACTGTATTAAGTGTCTATACTATGACACTGCTGCCGCTGCGCTCACTGTAGTGCCTGTAATGTAGACATTGCCTTAATGCAGTGTTTACACTCCCCACTCTGATTGTGGCTGCCCTGTGAATGGGCATTAGGAATGGGAGAACTGCTTGTACTCGTTCTCACTAACTCTATGAATCTGCACTGAAGCAGCCACAGTCTGCCCCTGAGAGACATGCGTCCCTGCTTGGCATGTAGAAGTAAGATGCAGCAACGTCAGCTAAAATGGTAAAATAGCACTAATGCCAAATACAACATAACAATATCCTTAGAGTTTAGTAACACGTGTTGCCACAAACAGTATTTTCCTATTCCTTTATTCTTTTGCAAAGGCACCCCAAATCAACATTTTGTCTAGGTGTTGTATTGTACACTATCTGTGCATTAGCATTAGAGCAACTTTCATCCTTGTATCCATTCCTTTTTATCAATGGGGCTGCAACAGTGTGACCAAAAGAATTTGAGCTGATGTATTTATGTCATGATCAGTGGTTTGAGCATTGGCCTGCTAAACGCAGGGTTGTGAGTTCAATCCTTGAGAGGGCCACCGAGGGATCTGGGGCAAAATCAGTACTTGGTCCTGCTAGTGAAGGCAGAGGGCTGGACTCGATGACCTTTCAGGGTCCCTTCCAGCTCTATGAGATAGGTATATCTCCAAACTGATTTCAAGAAGCAAAGGAAGTGTGAATCTTTGCTGCTGATTTGGTTCATTTTTTAAGCACCAAAAAAAGTGTTGGATACAAAGTTAAAAGTTGGTCTGAGGCCAATGTATAGATAATGTTTCATAGAGAACACAGATTAATCCAGGGTAGGTCTTAGAAAATGTATAAAGGAATTGAAATATATATTTTTGAAAGACACACCTTGCTGAATTCTAAGGGTGTTTTAATATTGTCTCTGGGTAAAATGGCACTAATTCCATTCTGTGTTGAAGTTTACTGCTAAATGGGAAGGAAGGATGTGTGGTTCTCACTGGGACCGTTTTTGCCATTCTATAAAACAGCTGAGGGTGCCACATAGCCATTCAAAAATCATGAGTCAGGCCCCCAAAATCATGAGATTTAAAAAATCATAAGTTCTTTTTATTTTCCTTCTGGTTTTTGAGTCTTTAGGATTCATGTTTTCAAATTTTGCAACCATGAGGACTAGAAACTTACTTAAACAAAAATAATTAAACTGGGATTCTCACACTTCACTTCAGGAGCTAAAGCTTTAAGAAAAACACCAGGTATTGCAAGATTCATGAAATCATGAGAGTTGCCCACACTGAGTTTCAACCTTCTTTCAGAACCCAACCAGCTTCTTTCAACATCCCTACTTCACCAACCTGAATTTTAAGACTTCTGAGTCAGCTCTTGAAACTAGTGGTCAATTTTGACCCTCATGAGTCAGTGGAGCCAAGATTTCACCCTAGGTCTCTTGTTTCCATCCATCCCACAAAGCTGCTGCTAGGCCAGCTAAGAATATTTCAGTTGACTGCAGATTCCATTTCGAAGAGTTTGGACCTGATTCATCTCTCACTTATACTGGTGTAAATCAGGAGAAACCTCAGTTAAATCAGTTTGGTTACACCAATAAAAATCCAGAGTAAATGAGATCAGAATCAGACCAAGAATGTTTTTATATATAAGTATACACTTTAGATACCTAGTTTTGTTTGTTGCATGCAATATTTTAAATTAGTTTATTTTTATAAATGGTTGGGGATTAGAAATGTATAATATTCCCTATTGGATTGTCTGCCAATTCAAAATTAAGTGATATATATAGATATAGATAGATAGTTTGTAAGAACACACACACAGAGTAGTGCTAGGGTGACCAGATGTTCTGATTTTATAGGGACAGTCCCAATATTCAGGATTTTGTCTTATATAGGGGCCTATTACCCCCCCCCCCACTCCATCTCGATTTTTCACCCTTGCTATCTGGTCACCCTAAGTAGTGCTGAGTTGAAAGAGAATTGTAGAGGATCTCCATTCAATATATGTTTTTAAAGTTTTGAACTGTTTGCTCCTCTGAATAGGGACAAATTCAACACTGATGCCTCTTTTTTGGACTGACCATCCGCAAAATGTTTAAAGAAGACTGCTTACAATAGCTCTGAAATTATCCAATAGTGGAAATGGTAAAGCTACTCTACAATTTGCTGAATTATGTATACTCCCTCTTTATTTGTTTATGTGCCTTACAGATAGCATAGAAACAACACTTTGTTTTTTGTGTATGAACTAGCATCACTTCACAAAACACTAGCAATGTTATAGAGAATTAAAATCTAAGAGACAGATTCTGATCTCAGTTACACCAATGTAAATCAGTAAATTACAATAGAGTTACTCTCGGTTTACACTGGTATAACTGAGATAAGACTCTGACCTGAAGTCTTACACAGGGAATTGTCACAATAATAATAGTCTATGGAAAGATGGCTAGATTTACAGCATATAGAAACATTCACAATGAACATGCACATACACCTCTACCCCGATATAATGCGACCCGATATAACACAAATTCGGCTATAACACAATAAAGCAGCGCTCCGGGGTGGGTGGGGCAGGGCTGCGCGCTCCGGCGGATCAAAGCAAGTTCGATATAACGCAGTTTCACCTATAATGCGGTAAGATTTTTTTTTTTGGCTCCCAGAACAGCATTATATCGGGGTAGAGGTGTACTTGTAAGATGATTGCTAACCATATGCTGAATGAAAAATACTACCAGTAGACGAAAACATGAGTTAAGTAATCATTAGTTAACATCTCAGAATTCTAGAAAAAGACAAAGAAACTAATCTGTTTTCTACTGTAATTTTTCTAACAAAAAATTATTCTTATATGTCTTCTAAACATTGTGCTACATTGTCAGCTACTGGAAATCAGCAATATTTTGTGAGGTTTTTTTAATTGCTTTTATATACCCAATAAGAGAGAGGTTATGTTCATATTCATCAGCAATATTTTGTGAGGTTTTTTAAATTGCTTTTATATACCCAATAGAGAGAGGTTATGTTCATATTCATCAGCAATATTTTGTGAGGTTTTTTTAATTGCTTTTATATACCCAATAAGAGAGAGGTTATGTTCATATTCATCAGTTTTGAATTTCATTTATGGGGAAATAACTTCCTTGTCTTATAATGACAAGAACAAACAAGATTAAGAATATTAAAAATCTGTTGATTAGCTCTAGTAATTTGCCTGTTTCAGCACTGTCCAATGAGGCAATCCTGCCCTGTTTGTCTATAAAAGCAATCATTAGCACATCTTACTGTGGTACAGGTGGACTTGCATGCACTACTTGGCCCTTGCAGGATGAATGGGCTCTGAAGGACAGTGAGGGCCCAGCTGCTTAGCAACGACTACACTTAGAGCTACACTTAACAGGGAAAACATCTTGGCTTGCCCAGAGATGCTAAATGACCATCGTAATCTAGCATTGCACAAACACAGGAAATGGTAAAACACCATCTGCTTTAGTCGCTGTTCAGTTGCATGGCTGCCAGCCCCCAATGGAAAAATACAGAAATTCAGGAAAAAGATACAGTGGGTGAGAGTCTCACCCCTACTCTTCCCCTTTCCACTGGATAAAAGGACCAGAGCACCTTAAAACCACCTAAAAAGGACCAGTGCACCATTACTGCCTACGTGAGGATTCCCCTTGCACAGGCATTATGGAAGACAGCCATATGCTACCTTCTGAGGACCTTTTTGCAAGCCCTGGTACAGGGGCATGCCAGGGATGAGACAGGTGAGTTGTGTAGGTGCAGGGCTCCAGCAAGGAGCATTGGAGATTTTGGGCTGCATTAAATCCCATAGGGGACCCCAACGCAGGCTACCATAACTGAAAAAGTAGGGTATGAATTTAAAGTGTAACAGGTATTCTGCACTAAGGACTTATCTAAATGAACACTTAGTTCATGGCAAATTGAGATGTAAATCTGCCCTGCACTAGCCTGCTCTGCCCTAAGTGTCCATATGGACCCTGCTGAGCGCTAAAGGTTCCCTATTGTGTGTTAGATCAAAAAGGGAACTTTTAGTGTGCAGCAGCAGGCAGGGTCCATATGGCAGATAATGCAGGGTAGATTTACACCCCAGTTTGCTGTGTATTCAGGTAGTCAAGCCCTAAGAGACTACCTTTTTGTGGTTGAGGTTAATCTGCTTTCAAAGTGGATTAACCTAAACTGCACAAAGTACTCCATGCAGAATGAGTGTGGCCACATGAGGAACTAATATGGAATAACTATTCTGCACTAGTGTGTTCCCCGTGTAGACAAGCCCTGAGTTACGCTGGGGGCTTCTACTGTAAGCTTTGTGCTGTACTTTTAGAGGCCAGTCACAGAATCTCACCCTTGGTGAGGAGACCTGGCCCAGACATCTTGTTTCTCTGGCTCATTCCAACGCTTGCAGTATTTGCCCTTATTTACTCTTATCAAACAGCACTATAGAACTGAATAGAAAATGATATTCTTGCTATAGAAATCCATAATATTCTTTAAAATATATGAAGAGAAAATTCAATTTTATTATATTCGATGGGCTTTTAGAGTTCTATTCAGGTTCTTATACTGCACCCATAACTGTGGTATCTGATGACTGATCTTATTATAGTGATTTCTATGGAACCCTATTGGTTCTAACCTGTTTACATTCTATACAACCTTTCATTAGGTTAGAATCTCCTGGTTTCCTGCATTTGTGCCTAGAACTCCTGAAACTTTGTTTCAATATATCTTACAATAACTGAAAAAACAGTTCTGAGCTGCAGCTGACTCAGGAGGAAAGGGGAGAAATGGGTTTTATAAGTGGATGTCACACAGCAGCCCCTTTTGCAAAATCTCAGAGCCTTGTCCATCTAGTTTCCCTCATCAGCAGCCAGCCTAGGTGCAGATATAAGGTAAATCTTTGAAAACAGATACCATCCTGTGAGTGCAAAGCTCCCCGGAATTCCATAGCCAAAAAACCAGAAAATTTATGAGTGGATATTTAATTTAAAGAATTATGTTCGCATTAACGGCTCATTCCACGATCTTTAATAATCTATTCAACCTTTATATCATTGGTGAACAACCTTGAATTCCCCTACAAAGCTATTATTTTACCTGACTAGAACTTCATTGGCAAAGTATCATTACTTGCAAATACAAAATTATTTGAAATTTAAAAAAAAAAAAACCTGAAGGGCATTTAAAGGATTATTTAAGAATAACAATCTGTGTATTTGTATTTTTCTAACAATATAAAATTTACATGAAGCATTTTTACAAAAATAAAACTTGAGTTAAATGATTTAATATGTACATCCTGTCCCCTGCTGGAACATTTTGGAACTACACAGGTTTGTGAATTGGAGAATCTGTATCCAATCTATTTCTGTAAACAGTATGATTTTTATGCTCCACTGTAAATGAGATGGTCAAATTTAACAACTGTTCAGAATTCAGACAAAAGTTAGCAAATGCTTGTTCTCGCTCTGCCCTGCCAACATAATGGGCTGAATTAATTCTAATGATAACTCTTTTGACCTAAATGGAGTTATAGCTGGGATGAATTTGGCTCTTCATTTCCCACCACTCCCTCATTATACACCCTACTGTCTGTATTCTCCTCATTCCTCATTTCTCTCTTTTGTCTAGGCTGTGTACAGAGCCTTATAGATTGATTGTATGTGGCAGAACCTGGAACACACGGGGCAGAGATAACATCTTTGTAAAGCTCTGTAAAGCTATGGTGCTATGCAAATATTTAATTATAGGAATATCCTTCTATTCTTTCCCACTTCTTCTGAATTTTATAATTTTATTTAGAGTGGTTGTGCTGCAGGGCCTTGTATAGCTGCTGTTAGAATTTTGGATTGTAAGTCAGTGCATGTGCATGCACCCTAAAAGTTAAAATAAGAATAATTCTGGGATTCTGAAGCTTCACATACAACTCCAATGGTGTGCTTCTGCAAACACAATATAGTCACTGAACTCCAATAACTGGTAAGTTACCTTCCTTCCTGCAACTGGAGCTCAGAAGAGAGTGGGGGAGAAGACCAGTTATATGTATTATTGTTGTAAAAAATGTTTTGTAAATAGTTCATAAGTCAACAGGAAGTTGAATGGATTGCAGCTGACTCCCTGAACACGCACACAGGGCTAATCACCACTCGACTCACATGGTGTATCATTTTTCTCATGTATTATCAATGTTAACCTTACGTGTGTGAACGGTGTGTGTCAATGCATGCATTAAAATGCCATAAATATTCCAAATGTATTATTAGCCCCCAAAACCACAACTTATTGTTCATGGGCTACTTTTTAGAAGTGTCCACGCTGTGGGGGAGCTATGATTTTTAGTTGCGTCTAAACAATACTTACATTTCTGGGATTTTAGTTTTAAACAAAAAATAAATCCACTGAAAATTGTGGGGGAAACCTAGTAGCATGATTTTGACAATGAAACCTTCTTCAGAAATGTTCTGCAGAGAAAATATTGCATACACCATTAATAACACCCTTTTGCTTACAAAGGGCTAAATTGTGCTTAGCCCTAGCATGACTGCCCAAGACAGTAGGAGCGAGTAGAGATTCTCCTCACTTGCAAGGCTACCCAGGTCACACCTCTTGCCTTCAGGTGATAGCAGTAGTTGAACACCTGGTGTTACCCCTGAATGCAAGTTGGCAGGTAGAGTGTAGCAGGTGCAGGCATGGTTCTGCTGCTCCTCTTCTCCCCACCTGGGAGCCTGTGGAGTAATAAGTTGCATGTTATAAAGGGGTGTCACAAATTCCCCACTCACACCTTCTGTGCAACCAGAGATGCTCAGAGGAATTGTGGCTCTACAGCAATGCCTATGAGTGCTCCCCTGCACCTGAACATCACCTTTTACTTCAGGCTGAAGTTACATGGTACACTATAGCCCCCAAAATGTCAAAGAAAGATCTTCTAATCAAAATATGATTCCTCACTTTATTTTTCTATTTCTATCTTGCTTTCCCTTTTGTTCCATTCAGTTTAGATGTTCTACTGAAGAGTTTTCTGTATTTATATTACAACAGATAGTTGTTAGATGGACAAGATGACATTTTAAAATTACTGTATATTGGTGCCTCATATGAAATTCCATCGGATCAACAGTATTGTGTCCTAAATGACCCCACTAAGCAGGCTGGGAAGACCTGATTCAGCACTGTATTTAGGTAAGGCTAATTCAGCAACTAAATATGAAACTATTTTGACATTATTTTTATGTTCCCATCATTTCTGACTAGCTCCACAGTCATTTGATGCACCAGCAAGCTTTATTTTATTTGATCCAAAACAGTTTCCCCTGACTCCACTCCTAGAATAACAATCAACATATAGGAACTCTAGTAAGTGGTGTTTTTTAGTATATGGGATAGTTTAAAATGTTTATTTTATTGTTCTATAATATTATTTTAGAAGATATGTTGAAAAAATATTGCCTCTTACTAAAAAGACATTTATTTGTGGGGTCCCATCCCTCTGCCCCATGAACTAGCCAGTTGTCCATTGGAATTGCTGATGATTATGAAGTCACAGAATGATACATGATGATGTGTTACAACAGGACTAGTCAGAATGAATTGTTGTGACTAAAATATAATTTTTGTTAAAATTTAATTGTAGGTGTCTTCAGTACTGGATTCCTATAGGTGAGTGTGGCGGTATCACATTGGTTGAAAAAAGTGCACAATGCCCAAAGGTAATTGTCATTGTGTCTAATGACTCTTTATCAAGTAGGAGTCCAATTGTGCCTGTAAGGGGTATCTTCAAAAGCACTCAGCATTGGCCTATGCTAAAAGTACAAAATACACCATGGAGATCCAAAGTGTGGGCTGGGAAAGGTACCCACTGCTATGTATTTTAGGGGGATTCAGTGTACCCTTTTTTGCAGGTGGTCAGTTCTGTGAGACAGTTTAGAGGGAGGGCAGGATGTTGCCCCCTCCCCCATCTCTCTTCTCCTTTTGGGGAGTCTACTGTAGCTAATTCCCCTTCTGCATAGGGGAGCACAAAGACTGCAGTTGTTAGCTCTTTCTGTGGATGTTATGAAAGAGAAGCCACTTGTACCACACATGGGCTGGGCACAATTTGGCCATAAATTAGCTGATCTGAAATATTTTTTAAAAGTTTAAATACCCAAAATAATGCTGCACAGGGATTTCAGTGCAGTTTTACTTTTTTGAAACTTTAGGACTGACAGTCTGTGCACTCTATATGCTTCAATAGGCTCCTGTTCGGGTCTAACTTTTGAGAGTAGGAGAGTTTAAATTCTAGGCAGACTCTTTTAAATGGATCTTTCCATGTTATCAGACTTGAATCAGAACGTGCATTCCAACAGAGTTCACCCCAGTTTGGCCCAGCTTGCAGTGCACAGAATTGTTAAGCACCCATAGCTGTGACAAGCCAGCACTGGCTGCCAGTGCAGGCCCATCTGACTGGCCTCAGAGACTTTAAGGCCAGAAGGGACCATCCTAATCATCTAGTGTCTGACTTCCTGTACAGTAACTCCTTGCTTAATGCTGTAGTTATGTTCCTGAATAATGCGACTTTAAGCGAACCGATGTTAAGCAAATCCAATTTCCCCATAAGAATTAATGTAAATGGTGGGGGGTTAGGTTCCAAGGAAATTTTTTTCACCAGACAAAAGACTAATATATATAATATACTTTATACATTTTAAACAATTTAATACTGTACACAGCAATGATGATTGTGAAGCTTGGTTGAGGTAATGGTGTCAGAGGGTAGGATATTTCCCAGGGAATGCCTTACTGCTAAATTTCAGAGGGGTAGCCATTTTAGTCTGTTTCAGCAAAAACAACGAGGAGTCTTGTGGCACCTTAAAGACTAACCAGGGCCGGCTCCAGCATTTCTGCCGCCCCAAGCAAAAAAAAAAAAAAAAAAAGCCGCGTTCGCAATCGCGACCGGTGGCGGCAATTGGGGGGGGAAAAAGCCGCGATCGGCAGCGGCAGTTCAGCAGCAGGTCGTTCGCTCCTAGAGGGAGTGAGGGACCTGCCGCCCCCGAATTGCCGCAGGTGCTGCCCCTCTCCCTTGGCCGCCCCAAGCACCTGCTTGTTAAGCTGGTGCCTGGAGCTGGCCCTGAGACTAACAAATTTATTAGAGCATAAGCTTTTGTGGGCTATGGCTCACTTCTTCAGATGTATGGAGAAGTGGGTCATAGCCCATGAAAGCTTAGGCTAACAAATTTATTAGAGCATTTAAGGTGCCACAAGACTCCTAGTTGTTTTTACTGCTAAATGATGAACTAGCACTCAGCTGAGCCCTCAAGGGTTAACACGTTGTTAATGTAGCCTCAGACTCTATAAGACTGCACAAATGGAAGGAGGGGGGACAGCATGGCAGACAGAGACAGAGAGACACACCCTGTGTGTGTGAGAGAGAGAGATGCGTATTGCCCCTTTAAGTACGCTGACCCCACTCTAAGTACATTTCCTTTTTAAGTAGATCAGCAAGTTGAGACAGCAGCTGCTGCTAGCAAGCTCCCTCTGTCCTGAGCCCTGTCGTCAGGGCCGGCTCTAGGATTTTTGCCGCCCCACGCAAAAACAATTTTGGCCACCCCCCCCCCTCGTTTTTTTCTTACCCCACCCCCGGCCCCGCCTCAACTCCGTCCCTTCCCCAAATCCCCAGCCCTGCCTCCTCCCCCCAGGCTCTCAAGCCTAGGAGGGAGAGAGGGAGAGGGAGAAGCAGCACGTGCGCCGCGGCCACTCGCAGTCTCCCCCTCCCTCCCAGGCTTTCAAACCTGGGAGGGAGGGGGAGATCCCAAGCAGCCGCGGCGCGCGAAACAGCTGATTTGCGCGCCGCTGCTCCCCCTCCCTCCCAGGCTCTCAAACCCGGGAGGCAGGGGGAGATCCCGAGCGGCCGCGGCGCGCGAATCAGCTGTTTCGCCCGCTGTGGCCGCTCGGGATCTCCCCCTCCCTCCCGGGTTTGAGAGCCTGGGATGGAGGCTGAGCAGCGGCACGCGAGCGGCAGCAGCGGAGGTGAGTAGGGCGGCCGGGGCACATTTTTAGGGGCGGCATGGCCCGCGCCAGAATGCCGCCCCTAAAAATGTGCCGCCCCAAGCACCAACTTGTTTTGCTGGTGCCTAGAGCTGGCCCTGCCTGTCGTGTCCCCCACCCCGCTCTATGGAGATGGGATAAGTGGGGAGCAGGAGCAGGGGGGAGGGGGACACCCTGACAGCCCCCCTATTCTCCCCACACATACACACAGCAAACAGGAGGCTCCGGGGAGCAGCACCAAGGCAGAGGGCAGAAGCAGCACATGGCAGTGAGGGGAGGGACAGCTGAACTGCCAGCAATTGATAGCCTGCTGGGCAGCTGCCGCACAGGGAACTTAAGGGAGTAGGGAGCTGATTAGGGGGCTGCCGATCCACCAGTTCGAAGCCCCCACCAGCTAATTCCAACGGGCTGCTCTTTCTGCAAGCAGTGAACAAAGCAAGCGGCTGCCAAACAACGTTATAAGGGAGCACTGTGCAACTTTAGACGAGCATGTTCTCTAATTGATCAGCAATGAAACAACGTTAACCGGGATGACTTTAAGTGAGGAGTTACTGTATAGGATTGGCAGGTGTCCGGTTTTTGACCGGAACGCCCAGTCGAAAAGGGACCCTTGCTATTGGGCTTGCAATTTCATGTGCCAGTTCCTTTAATATTGTTGGATGGATTTAGTCCATTAAGCTGTTCGAGTTTCACTCAACCTTGGATGTGGTAATTTCTACTTCCATATCCTCATTCCCATTAGCCATCCTGCCACTACCCCTAAGCTCTTCATTACTCTTATTAAAAACTGAGGGGAAGTATTTGTTTAGGTATTGAGTCATGCCTAGATTGTCTTTAAATCTCTACCCCAACCTCAGTGCTTAGCGGTCCCACTTCTTTCCTTGTTTTCTTTTTATTTATATGGCTATGTAGAGCCTTTTATTATTGGTTTTAATTTCCTTTGCAAGGTCCAACTCTGCTTGGCTTTTGGCTACTCTCACTTTATCCCTCCACTTTCTGACCTTTCCGTGCTCATCCATCCCATCTTCCATTCCCTGTAGGATTTCTGCTTTCTCTGTTTGAGATGCTTGCTCCTCCAGCTTGGTCTGCAACCCTTCCCTATGATTTTTTCCCCTTGCTTGGGATGCAGGCTTCAGTGTTACCTGCACAAAATTCTCTGTTACTTGCATGCTTTAGGGGCACCCACCTTTACCCAGTTCCTAGGGCTTAAGGCATAACCTTATACTGTAGAGCGCCCATCCTTACCCTTTTCCTAGGGCTCAGGTTTAACCCTCTTAATTTAGGCACCCACCCTCACCCTTCCGTGGGCTCTGGGAGTAACCTTACACTCTACGGGTTTGCAGGGTCTTTTACCAGTGAAACAGCCTTACACAGTAATGTTCTACTTAACCTCTATTTATTAACAATTACCAAAAAAAAAAATGCACACATTAAACATACAATGCTCACCACTCCCAGTCCAAATAAGGCAGTTGAACTTTTCTTGATGGCCAGTCAGGATCAGGGGGACTCTGGGGGACTCCAGTTTCTGCACGGTGTTATTGGCAGTGTTGAGGTCTGGTCACTCTGATCTTGGGGCTGTGTCCTGGAGTTGGTTCCTAAGAATTTCTTTTTGGACCCAGTTTATATCGTGAAACTAGAGTCCTGCTGAGCTATACCTTAACCAATCATTTTACTAACATTTTACTAAGCAAGCCTAACATATTGCAACAAAATTCTCTAACCAATCATACCCCAGCACTTTAATTTACACCTAGCAAAATTAATTATGTAACCAACAGAAACAATCAAAGAACCAGACAGAGACCATACAAACAATAGAGAAGTGGAGAACCATAATGACAACAACAATAACAAAAAAATGAGGATTTCACAACCACAACTGTTGACAAGTGATTTCTTGCCAGACAGAATGCTGCCAAACTAAGTTTTCCTTAACCAGCTTAAAATCTGTTTCTTTATCTGGTGATGGTGGGAGCTATTAGGACAGGATCTCCTTAACAGCCCGATATTACATTAAAACAATGTAATTTAGATGGAATGTGAGGATGACACTTCCTGCTTCTTAGCTAATGGCTGCCGCTCTCCTAATATGGCTGCAGACAAAGGCCTGACGCCCTACAATATGGCTACAGGAAATGGCCTTATTGTTACATCAGATAGTTTCTGCAATATTGACTTAAAGTAATTCCAAGCCTCCTCCACATTCAAATCCTTGAGTTCTTCAGTCCAGTCCACTTCCCTAGCTAATTCCCTTAATTTTTTAAAGTTTGCCCTTTTGAAATCAAGGACCCTAATTGCAGATCCATTTTTGTTTAGTGCTCCATTTAGTTTAAACTGAATTAGCTCATGAGCACTCAGACCAAGGGGTTGTCCCTTATAATCAGTTGTATGAGATCTTCACTAATACCAAATCTAAAATGGCCTCACCTGTTGTTGATTCCGTGACTATTTGGTGAAGAAATGTCAGTATCGCATCCAAGAAAATATTGGCCTTATTATTATTAGTTGCACTTGTCCTCCAATCTATGTCTGGGAAGTTGAAGTCTCCCATAATCACACAATTCCCAGTAGTACTTATTTCATTAAAAACATTAAAGAGGTCTCTATCCATATCCAAATCAGACCTTGGGGTTCTGTAGCACACCCCAAGCACTATTCCACAGGAACTTCTAGTAACTTTCTTCCCCAAAGTAATTTTGACCCAAACAGATTCTGTTTTATCCATTCCATCACTTCTAATTTCTCTAGTCTACCTCATCATTAATATACAATGCTACTCTACCACCCTTATCTTTATTTCTGTCTTTCCTAAACACAGGGCCGGTGCAAGGAAGTTTCACGCCCTAGGTGAAATTTCCACCTTGCACCCCTCCCCCCTGAGGCGCCCCCCCCCCCCACGGCAGCTCCCCACCCAGGGAGCCGTGCGGCAGCTCCCCACCCCAGCTCACCTCTGCTCTACCTCCTCCCCGAGCACGCCGCCCCCGCTCGAATTCTCCTCCCCTCCCAGGCTTGCAGCACCAAACAGCTGGTTGGCGCTGCAAGCCTGGGAGGCAGGAGAAGTGGAGCGGCGACCGCGTGCTCGGGGAGGAGGCGTAGGAACGCTGTAAAAAAAAATTGGGAGCACCGGTTTTTGGCGCCCCCAAATCTTGGTGCCCTAGGCAACCGCCTAGTTTGCCTTAATGGTAGCACCGGCTCTGCCTAAACAACACATACCTTCAATACCTGTACTCCAGTCGTGACTACTATTCCACCATGTTTCTGTTATCCCTCTAATATCTGGTTTCACTTCCTGCACCAGTAGTTCTAGTTTCTCTATTTTGTTACTCAGGCTCCTTGCATTGGTGTACAAACATCTTAGTTGTTTCTGCTTGGCAAATTGGTTGAAACTATAGTAAAGAACAGAATTACCAGATCACTGACCTATTAGTTCTCATCCTTAAAGGAAACCTGCACAACATTTTCAAAAGATGAGCCTGGGATCTTAAATTCATTACTCTGCTAGATGCTAAGGCCATGTCTACACTACAAAATTATGTTGGCCTAACTTATGTTGGCATACATTCATCACAGTTATTAAATCGCTTGTGTGTGTGCATGCTTGGTTCCTTGTGTTGGCAGTTCACGTCCCTACCGGGAGCGCTTGTATTGTAGTGTGGGGCATTCTGGGATGGCTCCTGAAAGCGAGTAACAATTGATGTAAACAAAGCAGTGTCTACACTGTCACTGCGTTGACCTAATTACATCAACCGTGACTCTATGCCCCTTGGGGAGGTGGTGTTACTTAGGGGAGGTCTACACTTAAAACGCTGCATCGGCGCAGCTGCATCGCACTGTAGCACTTACGTTAAGATGCCCCTATGCTGATGGGAGCCCTTCTTCCATCAGCATAGTTAATACACCTCCCTGGGAGGCGGAGCTATACTGACATAGCGCTGTCTACATGGGGGTTTAGGTCAGTATAACTGCGTTGCTCAGGGGTGTGTGGATTTTTCACACCTCTGAGCAACGTAGTTATACTGATATAGGTCTGTAGTGTAGACCTGGCCTAAATTGGCATAGAGAGGCACTTATGTTGGCGGAAGCCAAACTTAAGTGAAGACACTTCCACAGCTAGGTCAACACAAGGCAGTTTATGTTGACCTAACCATGCAGTGTAGACCAGCCCTGAAAATCATAGACTGAATAGGGACACTGGATTTGTGGTTTATTACAACAATCTGTAACCCACTAACCCCCTCTTTTTGTTTATGACTGCGGAAGTGTTAATGGGCCACTCTGCCTTGAATAGTCTTTTACAATATGTGCTAACTATGCTAAACAATCTGTTCCACCTTGCATTTTGCTGCAAGCTGGGAGTTCCTTTCCCAGAACTGTCTGACTTGCAAGCTTGTTTCTCTCACCAACAGAAGATAGTCCAATAAAAAGTAATCAAATGGACAGGTTCATATCATATGAATAAAAAAGAATACAAATATCTCTCCCATACTTCAGAATGTGTATGCAAATAATTAAAAAAAACTATAGTGCACAAAAAATACAATCCAAAGAATTGAACTGTAGTGTTACAGTGGGCATTGTTTAATTCAGAGTTAAATGCTGATTTGTTTTTAAGTCATTCTGATATAGTGTTAGCCAAAGACAGGCATGGTCATACCCAGAAGCAGAGACAAAAGAGGTTACTTTAAGTTGTAGATATGCAAGAATTAAAAAGTAACAAAAAAAATTACTAAGATTTCCAGTTTACTGGATATGAAGTTATTTGATAGTTGCTAACTCTGTAATAGATTACACAGTTTGTTTTATGTCACGTGAACTTTGTACCAGGCTATTCTGAGTTCATAAATATGCGGAACTTCATACAAGCAGCCCTTGAAAGTCAATGTCTGCAGATTTTACTGGTAAGAAATTTTTCCATTTGTATTTGATCAATTACATTTTATATAATATTAACCAGAGGCTGAATCTTTCATAACACAGATTTCAGGGAAGCTATAAAGAAAACAAATTTTAAAATCTAATACAAAAACAGGAGTATAACTTATTACATTTATAATTGGTTATAATTCCTACAAACCATCAAAGTAACTTCATGTGAAGAAAAGTTACGTACCTTTTGCCTAGCCATATTCTACTTTTAATACACATTTGCTTTCTAAAAGCCACTGAATAGAAGTGTGCAGTTGGTTTACTTCACTATTTCCAACCAAGCTTAATTAGTGAAGTTTACTGAGATATAACAATAACTCTGGGAAAGTATCTTGGTAAATTGAAATAAATTATCAATAACTTATTAAATCATAATGGCTCTAATGGTGTCTAAAGTCCATTTTTTAAAAACTACTTATATTTGTATTTATCTAGTAAAGGAAATTAATATATGTTTTTAAAATAGGCATTCAGCCATATATGTGTTAACCCAGAAGACTATAATGGCACTAAAGAAATAATAAATGTAAATAATACATGTAATGTATACTTTTCAAAATTATAATGCACAACAAAATAGGCACTTTTCTAGTAGGTAATAATACCTAACAAAATAAGTATAAAGGACTACTATTACAAAGCCCTATCCAGTGCATGAGCTTTGCAAAGTGCACAGATGTATTATGTGTAGAAAGAATGCCATGTTTATAGATGCTAATTTTTAACTGGCACAAGTAACTCTTTGCACTTTGATTGTCTGAAGATGGCTAAAAACTTACAGTGTCAGTTGGTAATATTATTGTGAGTAAGCGATAACTTGAACTACTGATTATTTATTAACTGAAAGTTGAAAACTAATTACCTGAAATTCTAGTATGTAGGGTTAGATTTACTTTTATCTTATAAACATTGAGCACTATTACAGTGCCATAAAGAGGGTGGAAATCAAAAACGTAGCATTCAACTTTACAACCTCTGCTTACTCTGCGTAGTACTGAACACATACAAATAGTCACTTTGACTTCTATAGTACATTGTTATTTGCATAGCTCCCAATGTGTACACAGCACTGTATTGTTGTGGAGCCAAGTGTAGACATGGCCTTAGTGTCTGTAGATACATCTACAACCACTACACTCTTAAAACTGCCTTAAATGGAGGACTTGTTCATGCATCAGCTTCAACAAATCCTGCATCGTGGCAGGGGGTTGGACTAGCTGACCCTTGTTCCCTTCTAATCCCATGATTCTATGGCCCTATATTCTCTATAGCAAACAAATAACTATTTCTGGGGATCTAGCACTAATTTATTAAAAGGTGAATTTTGACCTATCCTTATTTACATCATGAGACTCCTATAGAAATGCCAATCTAAGCCATCAATGCCTTCAAGACGTGTGTCCCAATTGCAATTTTTTCATTAGAAACATAAGCCGTATGTGCAGTTTTACTCTTTATTAAAGGGACTATATGGTATCTCTGCTTACTTTTGTTTAAGAAGATTATGCCTCCTGTAGCCCCCTATTTGTCAGGGTGCCCAAGCAGGCAGCACTGTTAAACATAGTTTTCCAAATTAGTTTTCTTAGGGCGTGAGCAAATGTTCAGTCTTAGGAAGGCATACTGTGTTATTTTTTGTTATGCAGGGTTTTGAGTGGAAGCAGTAGTCCTTGGAGAGTGAGCAATGTGAGCAGCAGAAAAGTTTGTCTATCTTGGTCTCTGATGAGAGTCAATTCTTGAGGCAGAGTTACTCCCAGAAACCAGGAACTGGGGTTGGCTGCAGTTCCTGACAGAAGAGATGGCCTGCATGCTGTTTGACCACCTCTCTTTCCGGACTGATGCATGTGTGTAAATTAAATAAGATATACAATGACTGTACTCAGACTCCTCATCACTGATTTCTCCTCCACTGGGAAGGTGACCTGCAAGGCCCTGAACTCTGCAAATGCTCAGCAGAGGGGCAATACTGGTATCAGAATGGAACACTTGTGCTGGAAGAAAGGGCAGTCACATTAGAAACATGCTGCAGAATCTGCCATCACAAGTAGGAGAAACAACTGATTTAAAATTAATCCCAAATGCAGGAAGTTGGCCAGACTTCTCTTTTTCAATCCAGAAACAAAAATTGCAATAGAAGAGGCTTACTATGTGGATTACTGTCATGGAATGGGGACACTTTTTGCCCTTTGAGTTCCTAATACTGAGGTCCTCACTGAGCTCTCACAGTGATTATTGTAAGAATGTAGAAAAATAAACAGCATAGTAATTTAAAATATAAATGCCCTGTATTACAGTAGGGAAGAAAGGGAGAAGCAAAGCCTGCTGGCCCCAGAAGTTGCAACTACTATAGTGGAGCACTGAAACTGATCTTCAGCTTGTGTAAATTAGCATAGCACCATCCTTCACTGCCCCGGACTATTTTATTTCCGTTATTTATGGCATGGCTGTCTAGACCCTTCTCAGCAGTCTTGCAAGTGGAATCCATCACTTACTTATAAGTGGGGGGAGCCATGGCGGGCACGTGACCTCCTCATGTGACCCTCCACGTGACTTCTCCCACCCTGCCTCCAGCCTGGAGCCCCCACGCTCTCCCCGTCCCCTCCCCATGATCCACCCCCCCTTACCTGGGGATGCGGGAGGCTCTGTCCTCCTCCCGCTTTGTCTTCGGAACTGCAGCTGTGAAAGGAGCAGCTCCTACAGTGTGGCTCTACCACCCCAGCTCTTCCACACAGGGTCCCCTCCATCTGTATAGCAGCCACGCCAGATGACAGGGCTGGGGGGCCGGGCTGGAGGCGATACAGCAGCCACTCCAGAGGAGCTGCCAGCGTGGGGCTGGACAGTGGCCCCATGTTCTGCTCCTTTCCCTGCTGCGGTTCCTGGGAAAGCCCTGCGGTTCAGGGCTCTCCCGGGAACCACAGCGAGGAAAGGAGGAGAATGCCGGCAGCTCCTCTGGCGGCTGTACCGTCCCCAGCTCTGTCCTCCGATGGGGCTGCTGCTGGGAGCTGGAGGAGACCCTGTGTGGAAGGGCTGGGGGTGGAGGAGCTGCTGGTGAGGGGCGCCCAGTAGCCCCATGTTCTGCTGCTCCTCTTTCCGGTATGCTGTACCAGCTATAAATACCTTGCCCTACTTGCTCTGATGCTTCTCGGACAATAAAAAGGAAGCCTCTTGCAAACAAACATGACGTTTGATGACCAACTTGGGGAGCAACCTTCTTTCTTGCAATGCTTCCCAAAAATTGGAGGCTGCAGAACTGCAACAGAAAAGCCAGTCTGAAATAGAACATGAACAAGCTTGCCCATAGCATTCCAGCATGTCCTAGTTTTGGCCAGGTTGGAAATACTGCCTGGGACTTATGACACACAAAAAGGTGATCAAACAAAGCAGGTTTTGTGTTTGTTGTGGTAATGTCATATTTTTGTCCGTCACAAAAGACTCAGGTCTGTGTATGAGGAATGGCTAAAGGAGCAAGTTGGTTTTTATTTTATCTGAACAGGTTCACCCATTCCTCACAGAAAATGTATTTTAAATAGTTAACTAATCTGTAGTATTAGTTAACACCCTGAAGCCAGCATTGCTCTTCACAGCCATCAGTACTATCACTGTAAATCAGGGGACTTGGGGTTGTTTGTTCGTTTTTGGTGACCTGTTTTGACAGAGATTATTCATTTTGTAAAAATTACCTCAACAGAACTTTTGTTTTAGCAGTGGGCCAAAGTAATCAACACACAAATCTCATTAATAAGTAATAAGCAAGAATAGCTTTTTTTTTGTTCTACAAATAAAAGCACACAAGTCATATTTTAATATCAGTAGTCTTACCTTTCTAATGCGATGGATGTGCCCTCTCTCCCCTGCCACGGCAGCCCCCAAGCTGGTGCTGGGAAGGAGTGAGGTCTTTCCCCGGCAGCTGCAGCCCTGGAGCTGGGGAAAGCAGCCCTGCATGTCCCAAATTCCTCCCACCTCCTTTTCTCACCCCACTCCCCCCTGCCACCTATCTCCCCCAAGGCCACCACCTCACCTTACATGCGAGTCTTCTGAGGGGCCAGTCACCTAATTAGCTCCACTAATTAGGTGGGTGGCCCTTCATTTTTTCCCTTTTCTCCATTCTCCACCTCATCCCTTTCTGTTGTTGTCTTATGAAAATCTCATTGCATGGGGTGATGGAACTATGCCTTTAAAATAGTTCCTATTCCTCGTCTCTCTTTTGTTACATTGTTTGTTGAGATTGTGACATCAGAGGTTACTCTCCCAATGATCACAAACGCTTTCACACTTATTCATTTGGATATTATGAGATTATTAGTTAAAACACCTTAGAACTATTTTTTTGAATAAAAACATTTGGAAACAGGAATTGCCACACTGAATCAGACCTGAGGTCCATCTAGTCCAGTATCCTGTTCTCCCCTCGTCAATGGAGTGGTTTTCTCTGAAATACCACTGGCGTGGCAACAAGACTTTAGAGTCACCGAAAGACCTGTGCACCGGCACACAGGACCAAAAAAGCCCACAGAAAAACAAACAAAAAGCCTTCTGCTAGCCCACACCTAGGGAGCATAAATGAACTGCACCAACACACAAACAGTTAAATATTTCTATTTTGATAGTTCTTTATTTGGATCAAAATAATATTCAGTAAAATTTGCACTAGTGAGCAGCTTACGACCCTCCAAGATCTAGACTTTTGGATTTTAAATGTGTAATAAAGACTCAAGGACACAACAGCAGATGAGGAAGCCTGAAATGATGTGCAATTCAACTCTTAAACAAGTATACTTGGATCTTTTATTCATATATATTTTTAGATAATACTGTAAGTATGGATATGTAAGCATGTATGACTTTATGCTGATGAGCACCATTGAAGTCAATGGAGCTATGTGAATATACAATAAGGGCATAATCCAAAAGCTGTTGAAGTCAGTGTAAAGAATCGCACTGACTTCAAAAGACTTTGGTTCTAGCCCTAATGCCCTTGACCCTTACAGCTTAAACACTAAAGGCCTCTGCTACCCACACTTCAAGTAGTACCTTCTTCCAAGAGAAGTCGCATTGCATTCAAAGGCCCTACTTGATATGAAAATTTAATCCTAAATTAGTTGAAGAGCCACAAATAAAACTGACAACCTCTGGTAACAATCAGTGAGCTAACTCCACATTCCATAAGATGATGTGAATTTGGATGTAAAACGACTGACCTGCTTCATTATCTGGTTTATTTGAGTTATAGATTACAGACAAATTGATATTACTCCTGTTGATAGGAATATTGAACCAAAATTATTTCCAGAAGAGCATTTCTACATACAGTGAGAGAAGTTTCTCATTTTCCTTACTATAATACAAACAAATTTCTAAGTAATAACTTCCATCACAGTATATTTTATATTGGTGCTATCTGGGCTTGAGAAAACTGCTATAGTCATGAAATAGCATACACTGTAATGAAAAGTCAAATGGGAGGCCACTGCCTACAAGTAATGTCCTAATGCCTGCCATTGTGTCATAATGCATTCATGAGCATGTCTTATCTAGGAAGCTTATCCTGCCTAGCAACTAATCCTAGCTAGGAGATGACAGTAAGTGGTTGGTTGCCTGAGCTCAGCAGTGGTGCGAAATAAATCAGCTGTAGTGGAACTGCTCCAAAAGAAGTTATTACAGCTTCTTTTCATTTAAGATTCAGAGTCCTGGATTTAAGGTATAGCTACTTTTCTCAATAGGCATTAGCCAGTGAATGTCTCTTCACCTGTTTGTTTGGGAGAGTGATAGTAACATTGTTTTGTACCTATGAATAAAACAGTGGAAGCCGTCATGAAGATGTTTTAAATAGATTACTGAAGGGAAAATATGCATAGAATCATGGAGGTAAATTCACCAGGTCCTACCTACTTCATTGATTCACTTATGCCAGGTCTGAATCTGGCCTCTGACCTTTATCTTAAATCAGACGCATCCAAAATTTGCAAGTTTACTGAGCATAGCCTTAATTAAAGCCTTGCTTATTGTAAACTATATAAAACAAGTTGCAGAGGTCTGGGACATTTTTTCCTCCGTAAACAAATGTAATTGCAAAAACTCAAAGGTTTGGTTTAGACACTTGCTAAAAGTTAATCAACATATTTGGTTTGCAAATCTTGTGAGAATAGGCTCTCCTGTGGCAATTCCAGTGTTACCTAACTTCAGACAAGTCAGAAATGCAATGGGTGAAATCCTGGCCCCATTGATGTCAGTGGGGCCAGGATTTCACTCTGAATTTATCTAGCGTGTGCATAGTCATCTAGCCAAGCAATGGCATCTTCAGTGGCGTGATGCAGTTCTTCTAGGCCACCACTGAACCTAGTCAGCAGGCATTCATCGACACTGTGCGGTGGCATCTGTGCTGCGCTGCAGCTGCACAAAGGGCTGTCACAAAAGCCCCAGCGATACTGTTTGGCTGCACAGAGACCTTGCCCAGTCCAGAACCTGTTCAATAGGGACCACTGGGGATGGGGCAAGTCAAAACCAGGTGGGCAAATGGTGGGTTCAGTGACGAGGGACTGGTTGGAGCTTATAACACATATCCATTGGAATGGATTTCATTCTCTGAGCAGGGCCGGCTCCAGGCACCAGCCTGGCAAGCAGGTGCTTGGAGTGACCACTCCGGAGGGGGGTGGCAGGTCCAGCTATTCGGTGGCAATTCCGCGGACGGTCCCTCACTCCTGCTTGGAGCGACGGACCTTCTGCCGAATTGCCGCCGCAGATCGTGATCTCGGCTTTTTTTTTTTTTTTTTTGGCTGCTTGGGGCGGCCAAAATCCTGGAGCCGGCCCTGTCTGTGAGAATAATTTCTTGTATTAATGAGCCTTGATTTTCCAAGCTACTGAGGGGATTTGGATGCCCAATACTCATTCAAACTAATGTGCATCCTAACCCCCTAGACAGATTGGAAAATCGCAACCCATGGTATCTATACTAAAGTAGGTATTTATATTGGTCTCACCACTATGTTATGTGTGAGCGTCATATGAGAAAGTAGATATGTTGTCAAAATTATAGAGCACAATGGAGAGTTAGTATTCTGAGTTACATTTCCACTTCGGTCTTTAATCTCTTGTGTAACTTCGGGCAAATTATTTTACTGCTCTATGCCCCTACCTGTAAAATAGAAATAATTATATTTACTTACCTTATTGTATGGGTAGTGGGAGGGTTAATTATTAAGTAAAGAACTTTGCTCATTTGTAGAGCACTTTGAGGTTCTTTTGGTGGAAGGAGTTACACAAGTAAAAAGAACTGTGGTGTTTATGCTTTGTCATCCATCAAAGTTGACACCCTCTGTGATGTTGTGATAATTGAACCTAAAAATACACCCTGTTAGTTCAACTGTAAAATGTGAGTATACATTCATGAGATGTCATAATAACTTATAATGACCTATGACTTATAAATGTTGATGCGGAAAGGTACGAAAGAGAGACAGAGAGAATGAATTAGTCCAAACAAAAAGGCCTATTGCTATAACTGATGAACTGTATCAAGATCATGTGAACCAAATTTGGTGTGTTAGAAACTAGGCCTAATTGTTGGACAAAATAGTGAGGTGATGGGCTATTCTACCCATCACTCCCTTTTGAGGTCCTTTAAAAACAGAGACTTTGAGGAGAAAAATTGACTTACCAGAGTGAGCTTCACCATCATGGCTGACACCCCTACCATCTCCTGGGACCTCAGGCCTTCGTCATCCTGATCCTGAGAGATGTCCTAATCAGACTGGGCCAGAAAGAGGGACACAGATTAAATCACCACCTCTACCAGCTCCATCTAAATCCCAAACACCACCTGGGATAAAATGGGAATTGGACTTTAAGAAAAACAGCAACAATAATAGGTCCAGCCCATCTCTCGCCAGCTAAAGGGAAAGGGAACAAGGGTTGTTAAAATGAAAATCTTAATATTTTCCCTTCCTTTCTTTATCTTTAATAAAAGGATAAAATGCTTTTAATGGCGTGTTTGCCATGGTACTAAGCAGACTGAGGTCTCTGTATACCAAATCCCGAATCTTGTTTAACATTGTTTAATGTTGGACAGTGAGTGGGTAATATTAAACACCTTTGGCCCATATATTTCATCTAAATTAATACAACAGTGACTTTATACAATAATAGTAATATGTAGTTCTTATATAGTGCATCAGTAGATCTCAAAGCATTTCACAATCTTTAATGTATTTATCCTCACTACACTCCTCTGAGGTAGGGAATTATTATTCTCCTTTTTATAGACAGGGAACTGAGGCACAAAGATGCTAAGTGACTTGCTTAAGGTCTCAAAGGAAGTTTGTGGTGGAGCTAGGAATTGAAACTGGGTCTCCCAAGTAATTTAGTTTACCCCGTGCCTCAGTTTCCCATCATTAAAATGGAGATTATACTTCTCCGCCTCACAGGATTTTGTAAGGATAAAATCCACAAGGTGCTCAGATATAATTATGGTGATGAGAGCCTGTCAGAGTTCCTTCCTCACTCTGATGTGGGTACAGATGTGGGGACCCACATGAAAGCCCCCTAAGCTTATTTCTACCAGCTTAGGTTAAAACCTGGTACACTGCCACCACCAAGTGATTTAACAAGAAACAGGGAAAGGACCACTTGGAGTTCCTCTTCCCCCCAAATACCCCCCCAAGCCCTTACACCCCCTTTCCTGGGGAGGCTTGAGAATAATATCCTAACCAATTGGTACAAAGTGATCAAAGACCCAAATCCCTGGGTCTTTGGACAATGGAAAAATCAGTCAGGTTCTTAAAAGAAGGATTTTATTAAAAAGAAAATGTAAAAATCATGTCTATAAAATCAGGATGGAAAATAACTTTACAGGGTAGTCAGATTCAAAGAGTCCAGAGGAACCCCCTCTAGCCTTAGTTTCAAAGTTACAACAAAACAGGGATAAACTTCCCTCTAGCAAAGGTAAAATTCACAAGTTGAGGAAACAAAGATAAACTAATACGCCTTGCCTGGCTGTTACTTACAAGTTTGAAATATGAGAGACTTGTTCAGAAAGATTTGGAAAACATGGACTAATGTCCGGTCCCTCTTAGTCCCAAGAGCAAACAACCCCAAAACAAAGAGCACAAACAAAAGCCTTCCCCCGCCCCAAGATTTGAAAGTATCTTGTCCCTTTATTGGTCCTTTGGGTCAGGTGTCAGCCAGGTTACCTGAGCTTCTTAACCCTTTTCAGGTAAAAGGATTTTGGTGCCTCTGGCCAGGAGGGATTTTATAGTATTATACCCTTGTTGTTACCCTTCCCTTTATAGTTATGACAGAGCCATACAAATAGGTAGGGTAGACAGATAGGAAATGGTTTGATTTAGTTCCAGTTTCAGGTATCTGTTCAGGCTGGGTAGTATGTATTAAGTGCCATAGAATAGATAAGATAGCCTGGAAGATGAAAAGCATTAGACAAAGGTTAAGTATTATTATTATTTGCCTGAACCTATTTATACCTATCCTTAATAAATAATATCAAATCTGCTAAAAGAACAAACAAAATAAACCTCCCTCAACTCAACAGAACTGAAACTTTAAGTAACAAAAGTGCTGTACAGCATGCTTGATAGTTGCACAATAACCCTCACTAAAATCAATGCTGGGCTGTGGGATTGAAGTATTGTGAACCCTAAATTGTTTCAGTTTGAGGATGTGCTTTGCTTTAACTGGGGGAGAGTACATGAAAGACTGGCTTGTGTGTATGTGTACTATTGACCTTTACTGAAACGAATATGTCAGACTTACTCATATGCATAAGAGTTCCTTCTACTGGCTGCACTGGTGGAACTGCTGCTGAGTTAATTGAGTAGAGACTTGTGTTTTTGGAGCTAAATGGCACAAGTTCTATTGTGGAAGCTGCATCCAAGTGGTTGGCCTGTGCTCAGGGTGTTTGCATATGACTAATTTGTTCCACTTAGTAAGATGTGAAACAGCATATGTCATATTTTGAACCTTTGATCTAAATGAAGAAAACAAGGACTAATTCATTGTTTCAGACAACAAACTTCTGACACTGAAAAGGAAAAAAAGTAATAAAGCCAAAAAAGAGAATGAAGAATTATATTTAAGTTGCAACACTTGATCTGGTCGACTGCTTGTAGACTGGGGGCCACTGCTTAATCGCCTAGTATAGGACAACTGTGCTGTTAATCTTATGTGATCCATTTGTGTCTTGGAGATTACATCAGATTTTACCATATCACAGTACATTATAGAATAATAAAAGCACAAATACATCACATTACAAGGCATCAACTATATGAAAAATGCAAGACAGCATTTATTCTTAGGGAACAGTGATTAAGAATATCTTATTCATAGACTAAAATCATGTATTTTATAATAGTATATGATCCTTTATGTGATGATAGTCTAATATTTTAGCAATGTCCTAAATTGTCATGATACAGGACATTTGGCACTAGAAAAGGGGCATTCCTTAAAATAACAAACAGCTGATCTCCTTAGCTTCTACCCTGATCTGGAGAGACTACTTTTAGAAATGAGAGGGGTTTTCTAATCATCATTCCTTTAGCTTCTCTGCTGCGACTGTCAAAAAAGTCATCAATTAATATCTACTTGATGGTGGTTTCTGTGATGCAGACACCATTGTAAATCCTGAGTAACTCCACTGACTTTAGGGAGCTACTCTGGATTTACACAGCATCTTATCTTCTATATATCCCAATTCCTTGAGCCATATAGTGCATTCTGATATCCTTGATTTAATAGATGGTGATTGTGAGAAATCATGAGGAATATTTCATTGATGATGTAGGTAAGGATTTTGTAACTAGAAAAGAAGATTTTCAAGGAATTACTTTAGTTATTTTGCCAAGTTAAAAATTGAGAGGTCTTAGGTAAAATTGAGCGTAACATGGCTACCTCTCTGATACTTGGAGCCTGGCAGAGTTACTGCAGCATATCGTGAGATCAGAAAAATACAGTTTGTTCCAGTTATGGAATAACCATGAAACTAGAGAACTTATTGAACAGTGAGTGGTACAAAAAGCATGTAGGGGAAAGTCATCTACTGCTAGGATCCTGGAGAGATTCTAATAGTCAGGGATATATTTGGATGTAGTGGAGTTTTGTGAGCCTTGCGCTGAATGTCAATTAACAACATCACCATAGGTGACAGAGAGTTACATTAATACCCCTCTGGATGATGGAAGTGGTTGGTTGGTTGGTTTTGTTTTTAAAATAGTAAGTCGGGGAGCTTCTGTACATGTGTGGTACTTTTAGTGTGTGTGATAAATACAACAACCACTACACCCTTGGGATAATTAACAATAAAATTGTTATACTTTATATGCAAATTAACTCCCCTTAGACCTCTACATGAAAGTGGCATGGTAAAAATCTAACTACTAACCTGAGAAGTCTTCTTTATAGAATGAAGTGCTTGGGTTTTTGGGTCACTGAATCAAACTGAGAAATAAAATATGTTTTTTTTAATAAACTTTACATAGAAAAGAGTGAAGGTGTATATTTAATTTTGTTCTGACTTGGATGTGTTGGATTTGCTCTTCTTTAGAGCAGCGGTAGATAGTGGTGGGTGTTCGGTGACTGTATATAGAGGGTAAGTTGGGAAGATGCTGTAGGAATATAGGTTTGGGAGGGATAGATATTTGTTCTATTCGTATATGAAAGGTAAGAGGCAAGATGTTAGCTTAAAAACTCCAGCAGCTTCCCAGCACCTCTCTACTCCTGTAGAGCTTATATATTCTGTCAGGGTCCCTTCATTAGAACATCTGATGAAGTTTTCTTAACTTTGCCAGGGACCCTGCAGAGAAGTATTAGAGCATATGGCTAAGGATATGGGCTTGAAGCCTGCCACAGACAATAAGGTAATTGGGGATTAAGTTATGTAAAGGATTTAAGTCTTCAAACTCACATGTACCCTCCTCGTTCTGTTCAGAATTTCTTAAACTACCAAAGGGAGGTGCACAGTTGTAAACACCATGGTGCTCTCATAAGTTTGTAAACAATATAGCATGTTAACATAAAAAAAGTTATGAAAACAGACATCAGTCCTTAGGAATTATAGGATAAGCAAATGTGCAGTTTCCAGACCAAAGTGTTTTTGAGATATGATGCAGCAAAATGTTTTAGGGGAATTTTGCAAAAATGAAAACCTACAGTTTCAGACTTGACAAGTACCTGATCCAATTAACCACAAACTTCTAGAAAATGTCCTCTGGCAGAGATAATTTAGGCAGGTTGATTTAGTTTGGGCAAAGTTAGTGATTGTGGGGGGAGCAGGAAATTTGTGAAAATTGTGTTTATAATGAAAAAGTATTTAAAACTCTGGCTTCATAATTTTTTTAATGCTGTTTACAGGTTGTTCTTAGTGACATTGACATCTCACTGTGAAAACTTTCACGCTGTTGGACTACACACGGTGGGTACAGTATTTCTTTAAGACACACATTATCTTAGTTCTAAATGCATGAATGTACACAACCATAAAACAATGTTTTAATTTTTCTATTTATAGTCACTACCAAACCTTGTAGTTCAATCCTACAGTTATCTCAATTTTTGCCTGCAGTCAGATCTGTTTATATTTTTAAATGTTTTTCAGACTCCAAGAGTTGCATGTCTAGCATCTCTTTTTTATATATTTTTTGCAGTGGGCTGCCCTGGAAGTGATTCTTAAACCGGAGAAGGTATTGTTTTGGAGTTTTGTATTTTAAATTATTATTCTTACAATGATTTTTTTCTTGACTATCTTTGGGAAGTAGAGGAGAAGTTATTACTCTTATATACAGGCTGTTCAAAACACACAAACACATGAGGGGAGGGTAATATGTATGGGGAAAATGTCTCCATCAGGAAGTTAACCCCTGCTAAACCCATCTGACATCACCAAAGGCTCTTATTAACCACCAGAGGTAAGTGATAGTAATGACTTAATGTACAGAAGTTTTTAATTACATATAAGTAATGGCTTTTTTCTTCCTTACTTGAGAAAAAATAAATTGAAAAACACTAAAAAAATGTCATACAATCCAAACATTTACAGTATGAATACAAGAGTTTGGATTGGGTCTGTTTTATATGCTCTGTGCTAGCCAATGATGTCTGATGGGCTGGCCTTGAGACTGCTGTTGGTGTTTACTATAGGGTGTGACTAGACTCTGGAAGTATGTGTTGTTTTCCTTGGTATGAAAAGTGACATATTTTAGTCCTTTGGGTGTTGCTCTCAGAGTACACAAGGCTCTTAGTTCTGGGGATGTCAATGGGCCATGTGGATGGTGACTTTCCTTCTTTTGTCAGATAATTTTTTGGGAACCACAAAGATTTACATTTCAGTTGGCAAGGGAGACAGCCCTAGTTTCAGCCCTGTGTTGTGGCCAAATCTGATGTAGAATATTGCAGTACAGCCTTTGTTCTCCAAGGTTACCAGAGGCAGTGTGATTCCAGGAGACTGAGAACAAGCAAACTTTTTAAGGTTGAAGGAGAGCTATGAACCTGGCTACCATGACAATCAGTGTCACTCTCTCTTTAGATTCATTATATATATATTCACATACATATATACATACATTATTATTTATTTTATTTATTAGTGTTGCCTGGAATGATCTATTCACTCCGCCACAGCCATACTCTTGCACATGTATTCTCCATCTTCTGCATACATGCTACTCTCATTATTGATCCTGAGAATTAAGTGCATGAATTGAAGAAAAAACATCGCTCTTTTATTGTAATATGGTTGTTAGGTTTTTGATAGCCACAGCTTTCCTTCGCCCCTGATTTATTATTTACCTGCTCTATGTCAGTTTGACTTCTCTACTGATTATAATTCTGGTTCATGATTTTTCAGTCACAAGTCTCTCTGATCCTCTTTGTAGTATTTTAATGCGTTGTGTTTGCTTAAGCCCTTAGTTACTCTGCAGACCAGTGTTGTGCATCCAGGATGAGCATCTCTAGCACTGCTTAGAATGCTTTCTGTTGGGTTACATGGGATTTTCTTTTTATTGTTGTATAGGCTTGAAAAAACAGAAGTGAATGAAGGAATTTCTTGTGATTTTAAAGAAAATATTTTTCTGATTTGAGTGCTTTCTTATTAGTAAAATTGATATTATTTAGCATTTACTGTGTATAATGCTTTATGTTTTCAAAGTGCTGTGCATACAACTAATTAATCATTACAACATACTTGGGAAGTAATTGACACAGAAAATGTGACACAGAAAGACTAAGGGCTTGACTTACCACAGTGCTGACCAGGGCCGGCTCTGGCTTTTTGGCTGCCCCAAGCAAAAAAACAAAAACAAAAAAAAAAAACGGGGTGACCAGAACGGCAAAGCAAAAAAAAAAACAAAAACCTGCGGCGCGGCCGGAGCGCGGGTGCAGGGGGACCAGCTAGCGGGCGAGGGGGAAGGAGCGGGCGGGAGAGAGAGAGAAGGGGGGTGGCCAGGGCTACAGCGGGGCGCTGCCACATGGCCCCTCACGCCGCGCCGCCTGCTGCCTGCCGCCTGTCGGGAGGGCTCCGCTCCGGTTGGCTGGGAGGGAAGGACGCGGGCTGCCCTGCCGCGCTTGCTGCAGGGCGCTCCCGTCCTCCGCGCCACTGCCCCCAACAGGGCGGCCGGAGCGGAACAAAAAAAAAAAAAAAAAGCGGCTGTGCCGCCCTAGGATTCGGCGGAATGCCGCCTCGTTCAATCTGCCGCCCCAAGCACCAGCTTGCTCAGCTGGTGCCTGGAGCCGGCCCTGGTGCTGACAGCCCACAATTACAGCCAAAATGTTTTCCCACCTTATAGGATCACTTCTTCCTGTGTGAGGCTGCTGCCAAAACCAATGTCCAATTCCATATATTGACAAAAGAATACGTCATATCCTCCTTCCTCCTCAAACCTCCTGGTATATCTTTGTTGCCATTGTTAAGTTTTTTCTTCTAGGGATATGATAGCCAGCTGCAGTATTGTTCTGACGAATCAGTATTTCCTTACATATAACCACAAATACACTGATCCCTTAGAGTGAAAGACCAAAAATGATACTGGCTTCTCCTACGAAGAAGGTTCCAGGATGAGCAGTACCTTTGACCCCTCACTCAGGCTCTCCTTGGGCACCCCTTCCAACTGCTAAGCCCAGGCCTATATTTCCCTTAGGGTGGAATCCTGCGTTCATCTCACTCTTAGACTTTGTTTACACTAGCACATTTGTCAGCAAAACTTTTGTCAGTCAGCGGTGTAAAAAAACCACACCCCGACTGACCTAAATTTCACCAACAAAAGTGCCAGTACGGACAGTGCAATGTCAACAGGAGATGCTCTCCTGCTGACATAGCTACCACTGCTCATTGGGGGTGGTTTAATTATGCCAGCAGGAAGGTTCTCTTCTGCCAGCATAGAGTAGCTATACAGGAGACCTTACAGCAGTTCAGCTGCACTGGTACAGTTGTGCTGCTGTAAGGTCCATACTGTAGACATAGTCTTAGACAGGGTCTCTGGTCACACAGCACCCCTGTTCACCAACCATGAGTTCTCAGCAGGACCAGTTGAGTTTTGGTCCATCCTATACGTTTCTCTCTGGAAGCTGTGAACAGTTTGAAAGGGCAGTGACAGAGAACAGCTTGTTCAAAACAAAATGCCACTTATTTTTCCATAGGAATGTAACAAACAGAGAGGAAAAACCTTAAAACAAGACAATCCTAACACATTGTTTTACCTAAGCTTAGCGTTTCCCTCAGGCAGTTAAGCAGAACCAATTTAGCCTTGCTACCCACCTCCACCCCTGTTCTCTTGGGGACCAAGTAACAGCTTCCTTCTCTTCAGACCCTCTGTGTTTCCTGTCTTTTCAGAGGCTCAGCTTTTAACTGCTTTCAAGCTCTTTGTTTAATAATTCCCATCTTAATCCCTCTTAAGACACAGACTGGGACTTTCCCTCTGCCTCCTGGGATAAACCAGAGTCTGATTCCATATCACTAGAGGTAAACATCAAAGCAATTAGCACGTACATTGGCCATCCAAGTACCACAAATTGGGGCTGGCTACAATCACTAAGTTTAGTTCTGCAAACCAAAGCTAACTAAAACTGATTTAACCATTTAGCCAGCAACACAATAACCACCAAACCTACAGATAAAAGTAATCCAGTTAATACAGAAAACGCCCACGTTCTTCACTGTCATAAATTGTTAAAGTCCCTCCATACTTGTTTTATATTATATGGTCATGAGTTTGTTGTCTCCATCAAGAACAGCAAGAGGTTTGTTGTCCAACAGTCTTGTCATTAAACAAAAGTCTGTCGTATATATGTGTTTGAAAGCACTAGGCATCTCATCCTCCCTTCAAGGCTCTGCATAAGTCTACTTCTGCCTACTTCTCTGCCCTGATTTCTGCCAGTCATACCATCTTCCATACTGGTTCCTCCCCTGCTCAGCACCTCCCAGGAGACTCTCAGCACCTTGCAGTATTAGGCTCTAAAGCCAAGGACCCCTAAGACTATACCAAGTTTGACATGCAGAGGGGTAGTATGTAATAGCTTTTAAAATGTCAAAAAGAAATTAAGTTTGGTTTACAAACTGGGCATTTCTGGAGATGAATGAGAGGTGGTTGGATTTTAAATCTTTTGCCATGTCTTTAAAACAAAGGACCTTAAGGCTTTTTGATTCTGTTAGCTTTCCTTTCTTGTGTTAGGATTACAAATCATAACAGTCGAGTATATCACTGTGGAATTTTTTTCAAGAAAAGTGATTGAAGAAGTTGTGATTTTAATGTTTTATTTTTTATCTGTCACAGGATTCGATTTTTATAGAGAAAAAATCTTTGACTCTGAAAAAAGAAGAACAGGAGTACTTGTGGCACCTTAGCGACTAACAAAGCATAAGCTTTCGTGGACTACAGCCCACTTCTTCGGAAGAAGTGGGCTGTAGTCCACGAAAGCTTATGCTCTAATAAATTTGTTAGTCTCTAAGGTGCCACAAGTACTCCTGTTCTTCTTTTTGCGGATACAGACTAACACGGCTGCTACTCTGAAATTTGACTCTGAAAAGTTCTTGAAAAGAATCCAGTATGGTGAAGCCACCTATTATCAGCCTTAAGTTACATAAACAAGTCTCAAAATGCCAAACATTTTTTTGTTTTATCTTGATAGCTAACTTTTTTTAATTAAAATTCCATCCCAAGGACATACATTGTATATAAAATAGGCTATTCAAATAACAAAGTATGTTAACTGTACAGACATCTATATTTGGTGTGACCCTACTAATCCAAATGTCAGGTCATTCCATGATTTCTCTTTTAGAATTAATGTGCTGGCTGGCTGCTGTCTTCCCTCAGTCCTATTAAGATTTTTTCCCCATTATTCCCTTTGCCCAGATTATGGTCCCTTCTCGAGCCCCTATATCAGGGTTGGACAAATTTAGTGACCCTCTGAGACACATATGACAATGGTCAGAAGTTCAAGAGCCGGGATGCACAGTCCGCAGTGGGCCAGGGAAGAATTCCCATCTGATACCAGTGCACCATAAGACTTATTAATGTAAACAGCCCTTCATTACCCCTAATGTAGGCCTCAGAATATGGGGTATGGCAGTTATTTTCTTGTATCATTCAGTGATATGGGGATTCTGGTCTGCAGAATAACCCATTGGCAGCACAGGTAAGGCTGCTATTAACTAGACCTTAACTCAGATGCCAGTGGGCTCTCCAGAGCAACTCAGAATCCATCATAAAACCACCTTGGTCCTCACCCTTCTTGATCTTTACATTCTGCATTATATCTCAAAGAAGATGCAACACAGAATCTACTTCCATAAATCTTTTATCCACTCAGTCTACTAATGTTTACTGATAAATCTATTGTACAAGCACGAAATACCATTATAATGTGCAAACACAGACATGTGAATAGCTAGGAAAATGTTCAAAGTAAAATGGAAAACCACTGCACAAAGTGTGTGTTACTGTGATCAGGTATATTACTTCCAGCTGAAATGCAGAAACAAAAAACTCTCCACCACTTTTCAGGCATTTTTATACATCATAAATAAACCAAAAAAAAAAAAAAAAAAAAGAAATGGCCCAGCCCAAGTTTTTGTTTGTAGTTTGGGGTTTTCGTTTGTTTCCCTTTTTTTCTTTGCAAATTGCCTCTAAGACCCCTTAACAGAATAAGGAACAACAGTTCTCACTATCTGAACTGAGTTTTGTTCTGTTACCTCTAATCATATCTTTTTCCGGAATTACCTAATGATTCAGATTTTGGTGCAAGATTAAAGAGGTCCACATGCTGAGTGAGTGTGGACACAAGAAAAATTGTATAGCTAATATTAAAGCAAATATTCCTCCGACCTCATAAATTTCTAGTCCACCCAATCCAATAATTCACAACCCTTATTTCTATAGTAAAATTTTAGCATGCATACTTACTGCTCATATTACATAACAACATAAAACCAGAGGCTGTCATGGGTCCCCCACGTGTGCATGGCTTGCGGCTAATTTTGTCATCCCTATCTTATCTAATGCTGAACATTCCATTTATTTTTAAAAATTAAAATGTAATTATATATCATAATATTGGCATTAAATCTGGTTACTAGGGCTATCAAACAATTTAAAAAATTAACTGAGATTAATCGCACTGTTACTAATAGAATACAATTTATTTAAATATTTTTGGATGTTTTCTACATTTTCAAATATGCTGATTTCAATTAGAACACAGAATGCAAAGTGTACAGTGCTCCCTTTATATTTATTTTTATTACAAATATTTGCACTGTAAAAAACAAAAGAAATAGTGTTTTTCAATTCACCTCATACAAGTACTGTAGTGAAATCTCTTTATCATGAAAGTTGAACTTACAAATGTAGAATTATGTACAAAAAATAACTGCATTCAAAAATAAAACAATGTAAAACTTTAGACCCTACAAGTCCACTCAGTCCTATTTCTTGTTCAGCCAATCACTCAGACAAATAAGTTTGTTTACATTTGCAGGAGATAACGCTGCCTGCTTCTTGTTCAGAATGTCACCTAAAAGTGAGAACAGGCATTTTCATGTCACTGTTGCAGCCAGCGTCGCAAGATATTTACATACCAGATGCACTAAAGATTCATATGTCCTTTCATGCTTCATCCACCATTCCAGAGGACATGCATCCATGCTGATGATGGGTTCTGCTCGATAACAATCCAAAGCGGTGCGGACCGACGCATGTTCATTTTCATAATCTGAGTCAGATGCCACCAGCAGAAGGTTGATTTTCTTTCTTGGTGGTTCGGATTCTGTAGTTTCTGCATCAGAGTGTTGCTCTTTTAAGACTTCTGAAAGCATGCTCCTTTCCTCATCCCTCTCAGATTTTGGAAGGCACTTCATATTCTTAAACCTTGGGTCAAGTGCTGTAACTATCTTTAGAAGTCTCACATTGGTACCTTCTTTGTGTTTTGTCAGATCTGCAGCAAAAGTGTTCTTAAAATGAACAATATGTGCTGAGTCATCATCTGAGACTACTATAGCATGAAATATATGGCAGAATGCAGGTAAAACAGCCGGAGATATACAATTCTCCCCCAAGGAGTTCAGTCACAAATGTAATTAATGCATTATTTTTTTAACGAGCGTCATCAGCATGGAAGCATGTCCTCTGGAATGGTGGCCAAAGCATGAAGATATGTTTAGCATATCTGGCATGTATATACCTTGCAAATAAGAAGTGGGCAGCATTATCGCCAGTAAATGTAAACAAACTTGTTTGTCTTAGCGATTGGCTGAACAAGTAGGACTGAGTGGACTTCTAGGCTCTAAAGTTTTGCATTGTTTTGTTTTTGAGTACAGTTATGTAACAAAAAAAAATCTACATTTATAAGTTGCATTTTCATGATGAAGAGATAACACTATTGCACTTGTCTGTGGTGAATTGAAAAATACTATTTCTTTCATTTATCATTTTTCCAGTGCAAATATTTGTAATAAAAATAATAATATAAAGTGAACAGTATACACTTTGTATTCTATGTTGTAATTGAAATCAATATATTTGAAAGTGTAGAAAAACATCCAAAAATATTTAATAAATTTAAATTGGTATTCTATTGTTTAACAGTGCAATTAAAACTGCGATTAATAGCGATTAATTTTTTTTGAGTTAATCACATGAGTTAACTGCAGTTAATAGCCATAGTAAAAAATCTTACAGGCAATCTCCCTCCTCACAGAAAATTTTAAAAAAATCTTTCTTTGCAGGAGCAAGTAATCAAATCATAGTTTGTTTTACTACAAAGCCTTCTCTAGCTTTATTGATAAATTAAACTATTGCTTACCTTTTAGGAAAAATAACTGCCTTTAAACTATATGACTGCAATCATATCTTGCCAGATTTACTCTCCCTTTTAAATCATATCAATTCATGTCCAGCAGCAATAGTTGTTACTGCTGCTAAGATTGTAAGGCTCAAACATTGCTGCACTACCCTCTTTGGCTTGGCTGAAAAATTGAACTGTTGCTTGCTTTTCTGCAAAGAGAACTGCCTTTGAACAGCCTGATTGTAACTAAAAAAACTAATCCTGTCTATCCTCGTAGATAGGGTGACCAGACATCCCATTTTTAAAGGGAAAGTTCCATGTTTAAGCCCTCCTGCAGGTGTCCTGACTTTTTCTTAAAAACGGGCAAATTGTCCCGTATTTTCTGTCCTCCCTCCATTAATACTGGCGGGTCCTGCTGCTGGCCGGATCCCTGCTCGCCCTCCCACCAGTGGTGAGTGGAGGAGGTCCCATGGCTGACAATGGAGGTGGGTGTGCAAGGCTGGTGTTGGGATGAAGCTGCAGCGTGCAGGTCCAGCCGCTCCCCCTCATGGTCCATCAGTGCAGCCCCTGCTGCATGCCAGCTCTCTGCCAGCAGGGTCCTGGCCCGTTTCTGGCCAACCCTGACTGTGTGCTGTGAGCTGTGTGGGCAGGCTCCAGGCAGCGGCCAGTTATGTGTCACCTCTGCTACCCACCCATCAGCCCTTTACATGCTCCCCCTCTCGCTGTCCTGTCCCTGCTTTGCCCCTTTGCCCCTCCCCCCCTGCTGTTCCTCCATATCGCTACTGGCAGGGCGCATCCTGCTCCCAGCGCTGTGCGGAAAACCGGCCCCCGGTCGGAGCATTCAGCTACCCAACAGCCTGGCCGCCAGGCTCCTTCCCCCCCCCCCCCCCCCACTGCCTCTGGCTGGGCCAGTGCCCCGGGAAAGCCCAAGACCCCCCCAGCCTGGGGTGCTGGACAGAAGGAACTGAGCTCTGCATGTGCCAAAGCCCTGCACAGCACTGGCACAGGGAAGCCTCTTCGCCCCTCAGCTAAGCTCAGGAGTGGGCAGCAAGTTACAGGCTGTTCATGCGCTGAGCCTGCAGGCTCCACAGCAGGTCCCTGGGCTGCTTAGCACCGTCTTCACCCCCTACCCTCCCACACCCTTGCTCCTGCCCCCAGGGAGTGCAGGGCTGCTCCATCCTCCCCTGCTGAGCCACATGGCCTGGTTCGCTGAAGCCCCTGTAGTCCAGTTAAATGCATCCTTAGGGCTTAACCCCTTCCTGCCCACACTCTAGACGGGGGAGGAGGGGTAGGAGATAACTGGGTTATGCTTGTGACCCTTAGCAGTCTGGAGGTGTTAACTGCCTTTCAACACTGTGCAGGCAGGAAGGGACAAACTGCTTCCAGACACTGAGTGTGTAGGGGGAGGAGAAGAAGAGGTGAGCTCTGCAAAGACACAGGCCATGTCATCCCTTCTCTCCCTCCTCCTCCCCTGCAGCTGGAAGCAGCACACATCCCTTCCCTCCCGCACAGCACCAAAACGCTGCTGCTGGCCACATTCTGGTGTGAACCCTGGCAGAAATCTGGGGAGGGGGACATGTGACCCTATATCCCGTTCCCCCACATGATGACTCAGGAAGATGCAGCGTGAGGTACCAGGAAAGGCAGGTCCATCTCAGGGGCCCAGCCAGGCATGGAGGGTGGGGAGCGCCAGGCAGAGAGAATCGGGTTGGTTGGTCACCCCGTCACTCCCCCCCCCGATGTGGGAGAGGTGTACAGGAGTGTATGTCTGTGTCACCCCTCCCCGTGTGAACCCTGAAGCCTTAAAAATAAGAAGGTAAATAAAAAGAATCCAACTACGCAGTATTTCTTTTTAACTGGGACTCAGTCAACTTGATGTTAATTTGAATGTTTGTACTGCATAGCTCTGATTGATTGCCATTGAACTTGCTTGAATACGAGTAATTTTACCAGATGTCCCATATTCAGCAAAGGGAAATATGGTCATCCTACTCATAGACATCTGAACACCCAAACTAAGCGGATAGGTCTGATATCGAGCCATTGACACTGATCTCCCCAGAGAGCCTCATAGATCTCTGATTAGAGCATAAACAAACTGAGATTCACCCTCAGCCTTAACTCTGCTCAGTGGTATACTTCTTCTGGTTCAGCTCCCTTCCCCTCATTTGTGTGGCTAACATCCAGTAGGCCCATCTGCTGTCCCTCTGATTGGCAACTCTGTTCTGTGCTCTACTGAGCCCTCTGCCTTTCTACTACCTTCCTTCTGGTTGGCAGCTAAGGCAGAGTTAATTTGCACCCATATTCTGGCAGACCTCATACTGCCCACATAGACCCATACCACCACAAATAAATTACTTTTATCAGGAGTATGAGTAATCCAAGCAGAAGTGGGTGAGAAGGAGACATGAGTGGATCAGATGGTGTGCTATCTAGATTAGATTTTTATATAGTGCCATGCTCTCTGACCCTAGATAATCTCCTGAAATGCATTTCTGCAGTTCAGTGCATAGAAGATTTGCAAAGAGTGAACTACACAGGATTTGAGGAAGCCAGGAAATTCATTTAAACATTGTGCCCTGTGGTTCCTCTCCTGGCTATGGCTTTTGGGACATATGCATAGTCTTGTTTTACCAGAGTGATTCATATTTTATTAGAATGAACAAATCTGTTTTATATCTATCTAAAATTTTAAAGGTAAAAATTGTTAAACCAGTTGTTAGTGGCAGGAGGGAGGGAAGTGCCAAAAATAACTGGTCTACAGATCAATGTTGTGCCCTAAGGTTTGCAACTAATGTGCAGTGGCCATTGTAATGTAGCTAGCTATCATAACTCACTTGAAAAGTAGGGCAGCATTGCATTTCTTTTATGCCTTACGCTCTGACAGATTCCAATCTGAGTCATTCTTATTTCTAATCGACACAATTACAACCAACATGAAAAATACTTCAAAAAATATGAACTTTAAGAAAAGTGTTCAGTAAATGTCAGTTGCATGCAGACAGGTCAACAATAAAAAAAAAGGAATACAAAGCAAGAAAAGGTGTGGGGGGGAACCACTCTTGAGATAGAGAACATTCTTACCTATAGCAAAGAGAACTGGCTTTAGAAAATCTGCCTGGTAGGAGAGATTATTTAAATAATATATATATTTAAAGACAGCTTTTCAAACTGGCAAGTTTATGAAGAACTGAAAGTTCCTTTTTACTTTAAAGTATGTCTACTTTGCAGTCAACCATGGCTTTCACTTTGAAGCCCATTCAAATATATATTTTTGCAAATCAACCAGTTCATGTTAAATCAAAGATCTTTCAGGTCCTACAATTACTAGGGGGATTCAACTTATTATTCTTTTAACATTTTAGCGTCTGTATTGATTCTCTTCAGACTGCCTTATCTTTTTCAGCCTATATAATAGATATATTACTGCACATGCAGATAGATTTTAGTAGGTGGCTGTGCCTGGCAATTGTAATTTTTGTTGGTCTGTTTGAGTAGAGATGACTTTTCAGTTTTTTCTCTTTTGAACCTTTATGCTTACTTAGACAGAATGAACAGAAATATAGTACCTCTGTAAAAAGGATGTCCTGGGAAATCAAGTGGGGGCTTTAGGGTATCCCATCTTTATTTTCCCTAGCAATGTTCATCACAAAGAATAGTATACAATTATGGCCTATCCACACAACAATAACAAGCATGATTTTGTAAACTAGAAGAAGCATGGTAACCTTCTTGGATCAATTTATGCCCATACAGCATTTTTTTTCTGCCATCAAAAGTGTGTTTGTACATATAACTACCCTACTGTCTAAAAGTGTTTGTATCAGTACGTTCTGGGGGAAATCTGGACGGGTATCCTCTACTACTTCAGCAGGGGTTAGAGTGCTGCAAAAACATTCACACAGAGCAGTAGCATGTGGAACTCTGGGATGTCTTACAGCGTAGAGAGCTTAGAAAAACCAGTTAAATTAATTAATTTCAAAAGTATGAATAAGTAGTCCTATTCACACTGTGAAAAACAATGTCATGTTATACTGACTACATGAACATAACCAATGTCCAACTCTAGATCTCTGGCAGGGAGAAACACTTAGTTGTGATGGTAATTTAGCTTTAACCGTGTGGTGCATGGACACAAAACATGCTTAGCGCGAATTGAGTCAGCAGATTGTCACAAACTTGGGCCCTGATCTTTGAAACACTTAAGCATATATGTAACTTTACCCATGTATTTGCAGGATTGGGGACCTAGATAAAAATGGTAATGTGGACAGGGTCTTAAACTAACAGTATGGCAGATTACAGGTACTACATTTATTTACAAATGATTTCCCATGCCAAGTTAAGGAGAACTTCATGGCATCCCTTGATAGTATAAGAGGAGATTTTCAGAAACTACCATTCACTTATTTATGCACATAGATATTTGCATGTGCAAACCTAGAGGCTGCTTTGAGGTCCTCTTGAAGACTGGGCCCTAATATTTCCACACTTAATGAGTTAAACATTTCATAGCATAGTTAACTGTGTCTAATGATATTCATTTTGAATACAATGCCCCTCAGTTTAAAATAAAAATAAATGTGATAGAGTAAATGTTTGATTCAAATCAATGCACAAACAATTTGATGCTTTGCAAGACACAGTAAGCTATTTCCCATGTTCTGCTATTAATTAAATATTTAAAATGTTCTGGTATCTGTGAAAAAATAATGGCTTGATAGATAGGTAGCTCCCATGCCTTAAGTCCATCTGCACTCCTCCATTTCACTCTCCGATGCTGTGGTTGTTGGAACAATACAGTTCATTATAGGCTTGTGACATGAGATAAGCAGGTGATGCAGAAATGATTTTAAAATAGGTTAGATTTTTTTAGATTAATTATAGATAGGGAAACCCAGGTCTGACCCTGCAAGTGTTCTGCATACAGTTTCCACTTGAAGTTTATGGAACTCATCTTGTGAAATGCTTGTACAATAAGGCTACCAGGTCTTACAAGTTATTGGCATGTGAATTACACATTCACTGCCTCAAGACTGGAGGTCAAAAGTGGAAACTTCAATTAGAAATTAATCCAGACAGACTTGAGAAAATATATAGTAGCTATAAATTACTAAATAGATTTTCTTAATGTTCAGTTCAAAGTACTATTTATCTAAAAACTATTTGCATGTAAGTAAAATAATTAATTGTAATTTAATTTACATTGTTTTAAGTTAAAATTTGGAAAACTTTCTCGTGAAGTAACATCACTGCTTCCGTGCAAGGTAACCACTCCTTAACAGTACTCTGTCTTCTTTAATATTTAATTTCCTGTACTGTGACAGGTGTACCTGGCCTGCTTATCCACATTCATAGCAACTTAAAATAAGCAAAAAGATTTGACTTAAATTCCTAAGGGCCAGATCCAAAGCCTATTGTTGTCAATGATTAGACTCAGACTTCAATAAGCTTTGGATGAGGCTCTAAGAATCCAGGCCTGCAAACACTTCTATATGTGCTTAACTTTTACTGAGATTATTCATGGTAATAAAGTTAAGCACATGCATAAATGTTTGCAGGACTGGGAACTAAGTTTATAATTGAGATTTTCATTCTGTGTGAATTCTTGACTGCACTGAAGTCAATGGCAAAACCCCTATTGATTTCAATGGGGCCAGGATTTCACTTCCTATCTTTAATTCATTCATGATGCCTAGATACTGCAGAACCATAAGCCAGTAATTCTTAGTTCAGACTGTAGCAGGTAGGCTGCTCCCATTAAGATTGATTGGAAATTCTGCTGCAAATGCAGCACGTATCAAGTTGCCAGCTAAATGCTTTTCCCAGACTCTGAAGGAAGTAATTAGTAAAATGTGTATTTCTTTATTTATGCTGTGATGGATTGTTTTTAAGAAAGGGGTATAAAATCACATACTGTTGTCATATCCTTGCAATAGCTTGAATTAATGATTACTAAAAGGATGGCATGAAAAGCATTAACTATGAATTTTCTGGCTTTTACAGGTTTCAAAGCAGTATACCAGTTTTAATTGGTCTTTCTTTCTTTCTTTCTTTCTTTCTTTCTTTCTTGGGGGAGAGTTTGTGTGCGTGTATGTGTTTTAACAATAATGCAAATAGGGTGATCAGATGTCCCGATTTTATAGGGACAGTCCCAATTTCTGGGTCTTTTTCTTATATAGGCTCCTATTACTGCCCCTCTCCCCCCCCCCCCCCCGTTCTGATTTTTCACACTTGCTGTCTGGTCACCCTAGATGCAAAACTCTGTCATCAACACTTGAATGGACATGTAGGCCAGAATGATATATGCTCTGTTTTTTTCTCTGCAGCATATAGTTCTCTGACTCTAACACACCTAGGGTGCCTGTACTTTATTAGGGCCCTCTGAATGGGAAGCTGCACTCTACCATCACGCTATCCACTGAAGCCCTGTCTATCATTAAAAGTGTAATGTTTCCTTTGAACAGTACTATTTAAATCAATGTATTAGGTGCTTCCATTTAGAACTTAATGATATCAGTGTTAAACACTCTTCTTGTACCATCAATTTACAAAGTTTCTACTCTGTGGATTATTGATACAATACATTGTAGTGACTGAATACGTAGGAAGAATTTAAATCAAGGTTCAGCATAGACTTGTGTACTAGAATGCTATGAAAAGAAAACTCTTTGTCATAACTTGCATTACTCAACTGATTTAATTTCTTATTAAGAAATAAATATATACATAAAAGTATTGGTCCCCTTATGGGGCCCCAATTCTGCTTCCACTGAAATCAATGACAAGCTCCTAATAACTTTTGGAATCTGGTAAACTTTCTGCACTTGTCTGTAACAGCCACATGTGTTTGTTTTGTTTGTTTACTTAAGGTGTTTATTAGGCTGAGATCTTGTATGCTTCAGCGCAAACCCAGCTTTCCTGCTGAGTATTATAACCATTTTAATAGGGATATATAATGGAAATGCTGACAGTCCTTTAACTGTAGGTGCTTGACAGGGTTCTTGGGGCTCCCAGGAGTTGCATGTTAAAAATCCCACACCCAAACTGAAGGGAAGGCTGGACTGATTTCTCTACCACCGATGGGCGTCAGCTCCATTTCTGGAAACTGCTAAGCCATCTCTGAGACATATCTCTGCGGCCATTAATATTGTTTAGAACAGCAAATATTTTGCATTTGAAATGCACCAACTAGCAGATATTTATGAAAATTCCCATGGAGACTCTTACAAGTCTGCACAGACGCAGATAACTTGAGGTCACATTTGTTTTACACTGTGCTGCACTACCTGCAGAGAGATCATCCCCTCCTGCAGTAAAACCTGCGTGAGGGAGCTCTTGGGGAGGACATCTTTGCATGGTTTACTTTAGGGTTACCATACGTCATCTTTTTCCCGGACATGCCCGGCTTTTCGGCACTCAAACCTCCGTCTGGGGGAATTGCCAAAAAGTCGAACATGTCCGGGAAAATGGCGGCTCTGCTCCTCCCTTGACTCTTCGGCTCTGTTTAAGAGCCGAGCCGCCCCAGCGCTACCGTCTTCGGGCAGCCCCCTTGCCTCCGGACCCCAGCCGCCGGCCGGGCACTTCCCCTCCCGGGCTCCGGCGGCGCAGGGTCCGGAGGCATGGGGGCTGCCCGAAGCCGGTAGCGCTGGGGCAGCTCGGCTCTTAAACAGAGCCGAAGAGTCAGGAGAGGAGCAGAGCCTCCAGCCGCGGCGGCTCTGCTCCTCCCCGACTCTTCGGCTCTGTTTAAGAGCCGAGCGCTACGGGCTTTGGGCAGCCCCCATACCGCCGGACCCTGCGCCGCCTAGGGTGACCAGATCACCAAAGACAAATATCGGGACGCGGGGGGGGGGGGGTGGTGACGTGGGGGGGGCGTGGCGGGAGGCGGGGCCAAAAAAAAAAAAAAAAAAACCTTCCTCCGCAAGTGCTGGAGGGAGGCCCAGGAGACTCAGGGGAAGCGCGGGGCCAGGGTAAGAGTCCGGCCTGGTCCCGAGCAGGCAGGACTCAGTCGGGTGGTAAGGAGAGGAGGGGGGCGGCCCGCGGGGCCAGGCGGCGGCTGTTCTCCCCCCCGGGCAGCGGGACTCGGGAGCAGCCGCTGCTGCAGCTCCCACTGCCGCGGGGGAGGAAGCGGCCATGGCGCTTGGCGGCTGCGGCTCTGGCGCCCCCGAACCCCCCGAGCCGGGGCCTGCTGCGGGGACCCAGCAGCGCGCACGCTGCGCCCAGCCCCTGGCCAGGCGCGTCTGGGCTGCTGCCCAGCTGGTGCTATCGCGCGGCGGCCCCGGAGTGGGGGCAGCAGGCCCCAGCCCCCCCGTCCCGCAGGGGAACGAATGGGGCTGGGCTGCCGATGCCTCCACCCCGGGGCCGCCGCGGGATAGCACCAGCTGGGCAGCCCAGACGTGCCTAGCCAGGGGCTGGGCCCAGCGTACGCGCTGCTGCAGGCCCCGGCTCGGGGGGTTCGGGGGCGCCAGAGCCGCCGAGCGCCATGGCCGCTTCCTCCCCCGTCGCCTGGCCCCGCGGGTCGCCCCCCTCCTCTCCCAACCACCCAACTGAGTCCTGCCTGCACTGGGCCAGGCCGGACTGTTACTCACCCCGGCCCCACGCTTCCCCTGCGTCTCCCGGGCCTCCCTCCAGCGCTTGCGGAGGGAGGAGGAATGGTGAGCCCGGGGAAGAGGCGGGGATTCGGGGAGGGAGCCAATCGGGGGAGGAGGGGGCGGAGTCGGGGCAGGGGGGGGGGGGCGCGAGCACTTCCGGGCTCGAGGCTCGGGGCATTTCCTTGTTTGTCCGGTTGTCCCGACCGCACGTCGGTCGGGACGCGGGACAAACAAGGAAATATCGGGACGGTCCCGATAAAATCGGGACGTCTGGTCACCCTAGCGCCGCCAGAGCCCGGGAGGGGAAGTGCCCGGCTGGGGGCGCAGGGTCCGGAGGCAAGGGGGCTGCCCGAAGCCCAAGCGCTACCGGCTTCACGGTTTGCCGGGCAGCCTCCAGACCCTGCGCCCCCGGCTGGGCGCTTCCCCTCCAGGGCTCCAGCTGCGCTGGGGAAGCGCTGGCCAGGGGCGCAGGGTCTGGGGGCTGCCCAGCAAACGGTGAAGCCGGTAGCGCTCGGGCAGCCCTTTCCCCGTGGTTGGGAGTGGGAGGGAGGAGGGGGCGGAGTTGGGGAGGGGCTGGGTGGGGAAATGGGCGGGGCCAGGGCCCGTGGAGGGTCCTCTTTTTTTATTTAATAGATATGGTAACCCTATTTACTTGCCTGTGGAAAAGCTCACCTGTTGAATACTTTCAATCCACAGTAGGCCTGTGCCATCTACATGGAGGCTCTTTGCCTCTGCACTTCATCTGTTGTTCCCAGTGCCCACTCCCTGGCATGCATCCCGGTAGTATTGGTTGCTCAGGCAAAAGGTGGCAGTTTTCTGGGGCCCCTGGTTAACGTGCTGGTAGAACATCCCTGAGCACACAAAATCATTATAAATATTGGAAAGCTATTTCCCAACTGGAATGGATGTGACTCCATAACAACGGAATGATTCTAGTAGGTCACCTTTTGGGGAAGGGGTGTTTTTAATGTTTTAAGAAAATGCATTACAACTTAAATTTTTCTGTATTAGACTAATTGCACACTATTTGATGTTCTCTTAGGTGCCCATCCTACAAAGAGAACTGCACTCCAGAACTTAGGGTTAACCTTCCCCCATACAGCTTTCTTCCTTTGTTTTAAACAACACCTAATGATTCAATATTCAATGGTATTATAACATTGTATTAAAAGTAGATCATACTTATGCTAAAATACAGGTTTTTATTACCATACAATTCTATAATACATAAAGTTCTTAAAAATATTCCCATTAATTTCAAAACAACCATCCCATTGAAACAGAATTTTTAAGTATTGCAGTCTTTCAGCCCAAATACTGCAAGCTTGTAGTAATCCATGCGAGTCATTAAGTAAAATTGACAGGAAACTGGCTATATGTAAATCAAACAAATGTGACTTTTTCATTCTCATTAGCCAGGTAAAGAGAAATGTAAAAAGTAGAGGAACAGCAGACTGTGAAAAATAAATCAGTTGTATTTGTTTATTTTGTTTTAATACAATAATGTGTTGCTTGTAACATAGGTAAGGAAATTTGGTCTTGGTCTGAATTCAGTGGGAGCAAAGTCAGGCCCTTAGTGTGTGGTTTGTAAATTATTTTAACCTAATAGTATCATTTTAGACTATTTCATCTCTTTCATTTAACTCTTTTTAAAACAGCTTACTATCAGATTTGGTGCCTGGAAACAGCTGTACAAAGACACAGAGATCCTGTTTTGAAAGGGTATCTCTTGAAAGCACATCCTAGTAGCTCTTGTTCTTGTAAGATAACATCCACGACCTGGTTTGTTTACAGCTATTCTAACAAACGTGTTGCAGTCTCGCCTTCTTCCCAATCCCGCTAGTCTATCGCACGGGGGGTAGCCTGTGAGGGCTTTTTTCTGGGGCCAGCAGGTGCCGCTACCGAGCTGTGTGCGCCTCTGGGTTTGGGGATGGTTAATCACCGACCCAGGTTAAGTGAAACAACCAGCTGAAGAATTGCATGGCGGTGGCTGTTGATTTTTCCCAAACGAGCGGCACTTTCAGTTCCAGTCTGGACCTGGAGAGCGGGGGATGCATTAAATCCCGGGGAGAGGGGGGTGATTCCGATCCATGCTGCTTCCTTCAGAAGATGAGAGCCCCCTCCCCGATCTGCAGGCAGCGGGGGCAGGAGCAGCAGCGGGGAGCCGAGTGAGTAGCTTGGGCGGAAGGACGCCCTGTCCTCCAGCTCCCTTCAATTGACTCCTCCCTGAGAGACGGCCCCGCCGATCGGCCCCCAGCCCCCGGGGCTTGGCCGGGCCCCCGGCGCAGCGCGGAGGAGGGTGCTGCTGATGCCCAGCTGGGAACCGGGCAAAGCCACTCATCTCCCAGCCGGGCAGATTGCACTGCCGTCCGCAAGCGCCCCAGCTGGCGCTCCCTGTCCTGCCGCTCCTTAGGCGGGGCCCGTGAGGAGATCTCCCTCCGAGCGGCGTGAGTGTCTGACCGGGCTAGGGAGGGAGTCGCAGTGGCGGGGATGGGTCTGGCTAATGCCCGGCTGCCGGGCGCTCCCGTGCCTGCGGGGGGGCGAGAGCCAGCAGCAGCCGCTGGGGCAGCCCGTGTGAGTGATTCTCTGGCCGTTGTGTGTTAATTGTATGATCCCGCCAGGCGTCTCTGCGCACGTACCCCCCCCCCCCCCGATAACCCTAGAAAGTTGTCGGTGTTGGGCGGATGGCGCTCGGCTCCCCTTGGCCTCTTCCCACACGGCAGCAGCAGGTACTTCCAGCCGGCCTCCCTCCCCCAGCCCGGGCAGGTTCTCCGCGGAGGTCATTGGCTGCTCTCGAGGGGTTTGTGGCTTTGGCGAATGGATGCTCAGTGGGGTAGACGCTGGTCTCCTCCCGCGCATCAATGACCCCCCTGAGCTGAGTCTGAGCCTCATGGTTTTGGGAGGAGTTGGCCGTCACTGGCATTTGGAGTATCCGCCTCCCCCCCCCCCCCCCCCCGCCACTTGGGGGCACTTTCCGGCACACAACTCAGGCTTCAGCTATGCCAAGCTGTCTCCATTCGGCTTTTCGCTCTTGGAAGAGATGTTGTCGAGTATCTGCCTGTGTGTTGTGAACGGGGAAAACCGCTGCTTAGACTCGTGTACAGGCACCTCCTCTGCTTCCCAGAGCCCGTGCAGTGGAGCAGGCCGCTCAGGCTGGTAGGCAATTAAGGCTCATTAAGCCCGAGTTGGGGGCTGAAGTAAATGTTGGGCTGCAGGTCGTTGCAGAGCCCTTAAGACATTGCTTTGAGCTGGATATTGGCTGGCAGCATTTTGGCCTCGGCAATTTACTGGGGTTGTGGGGAGGAGGAGGTGAATCTAGAGATGTCAGTAAAATGTGATGGTCCCCAAGTTAGGACAGGCTTCTCAGGCTCCTGTCTCCAACGTTTTCCTTGTTCTGAACGTCTGACATGGCCTTGCATTTAGACTTAGTGATGCTGTGGTGCCTGGGCTGCATGTATAAAGGGCTTTGGGGAAATATTTTGGTTTTAATGTAAAAATGTCCTTTTATATAATCTTCTTATGCAGCTACAAAGAATGACTTTATGAACAATAGCTACAAAAGAAGGCCCTGGTTCTGCAAGCTGCTTTGTGCAGATGGACCCCTGCCTGACTACCTGGGGCCTTCCATGCAGATCAGTTTACTGGATCAGGGCCCAAGTAGTCAAATGAAAAATAGTGTTTATGCCTTTAAAAACAAAACAAAACAAAAACAAAACCCTGTAGGCATGGCACTTCCTTGCTCATCAGATGTGCTCCCTGTATGGATTCAGAATCTTCTCTTTTTTACTCTGGTGACAAAGTTTAGCAATATTTTTGTTCTTGTTTTTATTTTTTTGTTAGCACTGTACTAATAAGGAGTGAAATGGGTTCTGTTCCTTTTTGTGCATTATTAATATAACTTTACTAGCCCCAGTGGCAGGGTCAATGACTCACACCTGTGCTGAAGACATTGGCGGGGGTTGCACAGGTGTAGCTGAAGACATAATTTGACCTAAAGAACCTTTTGTTATAGTTGATGATGCACAAAAAGGAAAGATTTACAGCTTCTAAGGTATCAGAGCCACGTTAGTCTGTATTCACAAAAACAAGGAGGAGTCTGGTGGCACCTTAAAGTCTAACAGATTTATTTGGGCTGCATCTGAAGAAGTGGGTTTTTTACCCACAAAAGCTTATGCCCAAATAAATCTGTTAGTCTTTAAGGTGCCACCGGACTCCTCGTAGCTTCTAAGGTGGAGTTTTCAGAGCAGACATCTGGTAATCCTCCTTCCTCATCTTTTTAACTTATTAATGATGTCCAATGTGATTGGCGCATAATTACTCATTTTCAGACTATCTAATGGATGGGCAACACCATAAATGTAGAGTTTTTTGCTAAACCTCCTGAATTTAAAAAAATAATAATTAAATCTAGTTCCAGGTAAGTCCCACACTATATTTTCTCAGATTTTTTTAAAAAATGAAATATCCAGAAAATTCCATAGAAACTCTCTAAGTCAAAATCCTGTCAAATGCAGAAAGTAATCACACTGGAGGAATGAAGAAATAAGTTTTTTTTTCTCTATTATAATAATCTTTGGTGTTTTTATAATACTAGATATTTTTTTTTAATCCTGCTTCTGACTTAAAAAAAAAAAAAGACTGGATTCCTATTTAAAACACACTTTGAAAAAACCTCTCCATTCCAATTAAGCAAAACATTATCTTTAGAGTGACTAAAATCTATTTCAATTTGTATAGTCCCATGTCACCCCTAAAACAAACTAATTCCCTAGTGTTGAGCTGAGTTCAGAGCAGGATCCTCTGGATCTTGGGCCCTGATCCTACAATTGTATCCAGGTGTGTGGATCCTTGTGGAAGGAGCTAACTGGTATGTGGTGGTGTTTTACCTAAACCATTTCTGCCATGAGAAATAAACTGAAGGTAGCAGATGCAGTGGCCAAGTCTATGTGAAGTTGCCTTGTACGCTCCATTTCTGAACAATCTTTTACTGCTTTATTACAAAGCTGTTAAAGAAAAGTTTGTATCCTTTATTTAGCATATTTTTACATGTATGCCCATTAGTTAATACTACCAGATATGCAAGTTAAAGTAATTTCCATCCTATAAATTAAAACTGAAAAAATGTAAATGTGAAATTGCACCCCATATCTTCAGTGATAGTATTAATATGATTATGATATAAATATAATGTATGTTATGCAAGATGAATCATGTGAGGTGTAATTGGGAAAGTTATGATTTGCTGAGTATGATTATCCTATTTGTATGCATGTATCATTTTTGGATCTGAAGTTATGAATATTGACTATGTATCTGTGTTTCAAATGTAGATACACCTGGGTAATGCCCACTAGACAAGATGCTTTCAATCTAGGTAGTGGGTGGGGAAGGGCCTCTTCTGGGCAATGGGCCATTAGGAAAAACAATAGGCCTTAGGAGAAGCTTATCTCCCATCTGGTGAGCCGTTCTATGAAGCTACACACAGTCTCCAAGTAATGGCTGCTATGACTTTGCCTGCTATGATGAGACCACATGTCTCTAGATTCCATCTTGGGATGTCAGTATTTTTCCACAGACTGGTCTGGGAATCAAGCTTTGGGAACAAAGGGTTCCCGCCATATGCAAAAGCTATATAAGGCAGGCAGTGACATCATCTGGTGTTCTTCACTCCCCACCCAAGAAGACTCCTGGAAACATCTGAGGACAAAGACTGAACTGGGGGAAGTGCTGGACCCAGGCTAAAGGGATTTTTAGCCTGTGAGTGAAAGACCTGGGGATTCCAAGCTGTAAAGCAAGTTTAGCTTGCCCCTTAAGAATCTGCAGCCTGCTTGTTTCATCTCTTAGGATGGGAATCTATTATTCATATCCAGTCTCTTTAGTATATTAAGATTAGTTTGCATTTTTGTTCATTTGCTAGGCAATCTGCTTTGATCTGTTTGCTGTCACTCATCACTTACAATCTATCTTTTGTAGTTAATAAACTTGTTTTTGCTTATCTAAACCAGAGAGTTGGAGTGAAGTGTATGGGACAAAGGGTGTTGCACATTCCTCTCCACATTGAGTGGGGGATGTGAATTTATGAGCTTACACTGTACAGTTCCCTGTGCCGCACAAGACAGAATAGTTTTGGATTTATACTCCCGAGAAGGTGTGTGCCTGAGGAGCTGGGAGTTGCCTTAGCTGTAGCCTCCTATGCAGGGGCAAGTCAGAGAGCCTGCATGTAACTGCAGCTGGTTGTGTTCCCTACCTGTATGTATGCTGGTGAAAGTGCAGGGTGGAGGGCTTTGCAGCTTGTCACAGAAGTACAGTGTGAGAGGGAGCCCAGGCTGGTGGGTCAGGGGGCTCAGTGGTACTCCAGTTCCAAGTAGCACCCTGGGGGAAACCCATCACAGTAACATTTTTAGAAGCTTTATGGCAGGGGGCCGATTGACTGATTTAAATCAAAGTGCTTTAAATCATTAACTTAAATGATGATTTAAATAGTTTTTATTTTGTGTGTGTAAGGGGGGGGGGTTCCCCATGGGTTGGTAACCATTTTAACTTGCTTATTTGCAGCTAAATGTAGCCTTTACACAAAATTGGGTACCTCTTTTTGCTAACTAGGAAGATACATTATACCCATACACATTTATTTAAGATTTGTGACTTGCATCAAGCTGCATTTGGATGGAAATTGGAATTCAATTAATGCAAAATCAGCATTTTAAAATGTGTTGGTTTTTTTTTAATTGAATTAAACTTAAATGTGCGTGGTACGTAAGGCAAAAACTTTAAACTTACCAGAATACATTTGTGCATTTAGAAGTACCTGATTTATTAAACAAAGGCAGTATTATCTGTAAGTAGATGAATTGAACCTATTGTTTGTGATCACCATCTCCTTCGAGATTTTAGTGTAGTATATCGCATCTCTCACACCTAGTTTTTACTCCTAGATTGGAAGGAGAAACAAGCTTCCTGTTTTTTCAAGACTCTGCTTTTTTCACCTTTCAATGAACTAGTCATTGAACTGCAAAAGTTGACTAAATTGAAAAAAATTCAGAAGAGGCTATAACACTTGTACCTAGATGAAATGCTGCAATACCATCTTGTAGACAAGGCAGAGCCATCCTACTGCATTGGCGCACATATAAGAAGCCAAAAGTCATGTATTTGCTTCGATATGGGCTGTTAATAGGCAGGATGGAACTCCAGCTGGAAAGGCAGATAACAGCCATTTGGACTGAACTACACCCATAACTAAGGAAATATCCCTTTATACACCAGTTCAGAATTGTCTTTGTTTTGGAAACAAAGCATCTACAGTTGCGTGGACAAGCTTTTGAGAGTAGTGAATCAAGATTAGCCCACTAGGCCTGGGCAGCAGTCATACTTCACGTTTCCTACATCTAACCTCTTCAGAAGTAGCACTTCTATTTCATTTCAATGTTAAGCAATGAAACAATTGACATCCTGAGCCAAAAGTACAGGTTCCTTTTGTTCTTCAACATCTTAAATTGTGGTTGAAGAAACACTTTGATATAGATATTTCGACAGTACTACATCTTCAACAATTGTCATGAGCAGCCAAATATTGGGATTGGCACTGTTCTTAAGATAAATCTAAATACATACATTTAATCCTCCTTTCCCTATGATTAAACTAAGTTTAAACTAAGTGAGTATCACTAGACCTACTAGGGCTACACGATGTATTGTAAATACTACATATGCTTTGTAGAACTTGCAAAATATTGGGTGAACTTCAGTTAGGAGCAAAAAACTCAAATGTACTGAGAAGTCAGTCTAGCTGCTGTACACCAGGTATATTTATAAGGGATAGCCTTATAAATACTGGAGGAAGTACTATATTTGAAGGGAGGGGGAATTAATTCCTTTAGGATTTGTATACCAGAACTCTGGTCTAAAAATACATGAAGAACATAAACACAATAATATATATGCTGACTAAGTGTTTGTATGGATAACATGCACACATAGATACATTTCTTCCCCCGGCACAGATGAGAAAGTACAGACGTGGCTGTCTTTACACTGTGTCTATATCTACTATGAGTCACTGGCAGAAGTTCAGTAGCCAGTATTCTAATTCATTTTGGCTCTTCATATGAACTCCCTTGCCATGTGACTGTCTTTTGTATTTTCCATATTCTTGAAACTAATAAATCCTTATATCCATGGAGCCTTAGCCAAGATAGCTTTTTATCTTTCATTTTTTACAAATCAGGTCTCTTCCTAGAAGAAAACAAATTACCATAATTTCTCACTCTTAAATGACAAACTCTCTCGTATTGTAAATTCATATCTCAGAACCAGTATGGAAGACTGCTTGTTACATTATAAATGCACAGCATACGGATTTAATACAGTAACTTGGGACTACCAAAAGCTTTGGCTCTTTTACTGCCAAATTTGCCACAAGGGTCAATGGGGAGAATGCTTGTATCAGTGGTGCAAGTAGGGTGATACGCTCCAGTATGCCATACCAGTAAGGTTTCGGGCTCTCCCGGGAACTGCAGTGGCGAAAGGAGCAGAACCCCACGCTGGTAGCTCCTTTGGCACGGCTGTAATGTCCCCAGCCCTGTCCTCCAGTGGGGCTGCTGTACAGACCCCCCCCAAGACAGGACTCAGACGCAGCTGCGTGGAAGGGCTGGGGGGTAGGGCTGGAGGCGGTACAGCCGCACCAGAGGAGCTGCTGGTCTGGGGCTCGGTTGCCAGCATGTCTGAAAAAAATATTCTCCTGTCAGAAGAGGAGATGCTCTTCTGCTGGCAATTTCCAAAGCAGGTGTGACTGTGAACTGGCTATTGTTCCAGAGAGCAAGCCCTTCTCCTCTCTTAGCAGCCCACACAGCAGCTGTGCCATGTCCACCCACTGGGAGTGCTCCCCCTGGAGGTAACGTGAGATGGATCATGGGGAGAGGAGAGGATGGGGCCCCGGGTGGGGGCCGGGCAAGGTCACGTGAGGGATCATGTGGGGAGGTCATATGCCCCACCCCCCCTTTAGCTGGTGCAGTGTACCGGTAAGAAATGAATTCTACTTGCACCACTGGTTTGTATACACCTTGTCACAAAAGTTCTATTTCCCTCTCTAGTGTCATCTGCTCTTATACCAAGTTGTAAACAAAATGCTTTTTTTTTTTTCACCAACCCTTGTGAGAATCCATGCTCTTGCAATTATGAAGTAGTGTGACCAGCTGGATCATGGATTTGCTATTTAGGAACGAACCTCGCTGGGGAGACTGAACAGATCTTTTGTTTTTCCTCTTCTCTACATTTGCTTTTGATTTGGTTTGTTCTACAGGGTCCATCTGTGTCAGTTGGCTGCTCTTATCTCTCATTGTTGGTCTCTGAAGAGCTAGGATTTATTAGAATGCTAATATCCTTGATCGCTTTATTCACAGCTTGGCCTTGGAGATATCAATCTCCGACTGTAAAGATAAACATGAAAGCTTGATGGGACTCTTAAGATCACTGAGTGGAAAATCAGGAAACTGTGTGTGAAATTGGAAGGTGACCAAGGTAGGAAAATCACTTTCCAGGCAGATGCTGTTTCTTAAATTGCTGCTTTTGAGAAGTGCAGCAAGTTCTTTAACTGCTTGGAGGGAAGGGTTTTTTTATTTGTTTGTTTTGTTTAAATGATGAATACTTTTTCCAAAGACCCTCTTGAGCTGATCTACACTACAAAGCTAGGTTGACGTAAGCATGTGCATGTGTCTACACTTAAATTTGTCTCCCACCAATGTAAGTGCCCCGTTATGGCAACAGAGTAGCACCACCTGTGTGGAGCGTTGAGCCATGGTCAATGTACTCAGGTCGATGCAGAGTGAGTGTAGACACTGTGTTACCTATGTTGCCCCAACAGTGCTCCATCAGCTGTCTCACAATGCCTGATGCTGACCGTTCTGATGACAATTGTGAACTGCATTGTCCCGGGGTAATCTGGAAGCCCTTCAAACCCCCACCCCCCCATACACTTTAAAACCCCACAGATTTTGAAATGCTCTTTCCTGATTGTCCAGCTTGGTGAGCACACCTAGCAGCTCTCCATTGTTGTGTGCAACTGCCCAGCTGACTATGCCAGGCTGGAGCACGTTTGGAGACAGGAGATATTGGATCTCCTGGGCCTGCAGGGAGAAGAGGCTGTGTAGGCACAGCCACGGACCAGCTGTAGAAATGTGGACATCTATGAGCAGATTGCACGAGGGATGCAGAAGGGGTACGGCAGGGATCAGATCCCTCTCCACACCCTCAGAACGCCCGAGCCAGATGAGAAGAAGAGGACTTGGAATGACATGTTCAGTGAGATCCTGTAAGCCAAGGCTCCATCAGACCGTGAGCAGAGGGCCTGGAGGGTGACTGTTGCAAACTGTATGGAAAAGGAAAGCGTGGACAGGAGAAAAGCCCAGGAGTCCGAGAAGGAGATGCACCAGGCTATAATGGGGCTTTTCTGGCAGCAAAGACAGATGCTACAGACTCTTGTGGACCTACAGATTCAATAATCTTGGGCTTGGCTCCCTTTGCAGTTAATGGAGAACTCCATTAAGACACCTCCCTACCCCCCTCTCCCCATAGTCCATGTGGCATCAGGAGGTGCATCCCTACCACGCCAAACTGAGGACATTAAGTACACCCACAGGTCAGTGTTTATGTATCTAAACGGACATGAATGCTCTTTCCCATTCTTAAGCTCTGTTCCACAAACTTAAATTTTTAATGTATTTGCTTTTAACTTGCACAGATTTTTATTTGTGCCTTGTTTTCGTTACAAAATAAAATTCTATTGTTTGGAAAATAATTCATCTCTATTAGTTCCAACACATGCTGCAGAATGCCTACCGGTACTAAAAGCCCCACTTCTTTGTTGTTCAGTCTGACACAATTCATAGAACCAGTGAGGAGAAAACAGTGCAATAATCATAAATGTACAGCAAATACCACAAAATTCATAGGTGCATTGACAGTGTTGTATTCACTGATGTGCACCAAGAACCCCACAGTTCCCAACAGGCCCCAAAACTGCAGGCCCAGGTAGAGCACAGTATACCCCAATGCCTTATTGTAGCTCATTTCAAACTGCTCTTCCAAAGCCTCACTGAGTGTTGAGCTCTTCTAATAGCCCTTGTGTCTGGCTGTTCCAACTCAGCAAACAGCTGCTCTGCCTCTGCGCTCCACCACAGCAGCAACTTTTCTCCCTTTGCTTCACGGATATTATGCAGGACACAGTTGGCAGCTACAGCCATTGGGATGTTTTCTTCACGGGATCCAATCTTTACTCCTGAGGGGATTCTGCGCCGAAAAATTGGGCCGAAAAATTAAAAATTCTGCAATGGTCTGCATTTTGTCAAAATAATGCAATATAATCACACCAGCTTCAATTGTTTTGGTAATTTATTTAAACTCCAATACAGAAAAAAGTCACAATAACTATTCAGCATTTTCTAAACACATGAAAGTTAAGTTACAAACACTTGGTAACTAATACCCTGCATTCCAGCTATAATCCTGGGTTTTCATTTAAATTACATTAAGAACACCAAACAGCGTTTAAAAAAAAAAAGTAGAATGTTATTTTAAATTGCTCAGACTTTCACACATGAAAGTCATACAGTTTTGCTAATTAGTGTCCTGGACGTGGCTGAGTACTTTGGGAAGTGCTTGCTTCTGATTGCCTGACATTTTATTGACTGCTTGATAAATGTTTTATTTGCTCTCAAAGTCTCTTTTTGTAGTTTTGTTTTAATGGGTAAGGAAAATCCTGAGTTGTAATCTAACCCCATTTTGCCACTTTGGCACAGGAAAAAAGTGAGAAAGCACATAGATGATCTTCCTAGCTGACTCCCTTACTGTCATTTATAAGGCTTTACATCACTCTAGCAATGTAGGGGCCTTAAAACTTTTACAGGTTTTATGCTCCTGGGGGAATTGACTGAGGCCTTGGCTACACTTACCCGGTAGTTCAGCGGCGAGCGATCGAACTTCTGGGTTCGACTTATCGCGTCTAGTCTGGACGCGATAAGTCGAACCCGGAAGTGCTCGCCGTCGACTGCGGTACTCCAGCTCGGTGAGAGGAGTACCGCGGAGTCGACGGGGGAGCCTGCCTGCCGAGTGTGGACCAAGGTAAGTTCGAACTAAGGTACTTCGAACTTCAGCTACGTTATTCACGTAGCTGAAGTTCCGTACCTTAGTTCGAATTAGGGGGTTAGTGTAGACCTGGCCTCAGAATGTGAACAGATAACTAGAATAGGAATATTAACAATGTTACTCACAGGCAGGCTGCAACATTTCTGCCTCAGAGAATGAGATCAATTAACTAGCAGGCAGGCTGCAACATTTCTGCCTTGGGGAAAGAGCCTTCAACATGCATAAGAAAAAGAACTACTCCTCCACGCCTCCAGCAAGCTGCGTGAGAGTAAGTGAGAGGATCAGAGACTCTCTCGCTTGTTGGCAGGCATGCATGCCCAGGCCCTCTCCCCCTGCAATGATTTGCATCTCTGAGGGCTTGTTTAAACTACAAAATTAAGTTGACTTAATTAAATTGGAGGCTCAAGGTCAAATTAGATAAAGTCAATTGTGCGTGGCCACACCAGGCTCATTGTCTCAATGGATTGCATCCTCACTAGCAGTGCCTGCATCAATGCACAAAGCAGTGCATCGTGGGGAGTTATCCCAAAGTGCAACTTGCCGCAGTCTGTTTTGGGAAGTTTGTGTAATGCCTCATGGGACCAAGATGTTGTTGCAGGGGAGAATGGGAACATTGGGTCGGCATCCCATGATGCACTGTGCTCCTTCCCTCATATCAACAGCAAACAACCCAGGGTTTTTTTTCACGCCTTAAAACCGCCGCGTGTATGCCATAACTCCAGAAGCATGGAGCCTGCTCACTTGTGCACTCTTGCTGTGACCATCTCAACATCTAGTGCCTTCTCCTGCAGTATTTCCAGAGCTGAAGTAGGGTCCGCCACACAGAACAGTGATGTCTTGCAAGCCGCCCTGCTGCAAGCCATTGGGAAAAAAACAATCCACAGTTGCTGCTGGCAGTCACAGAGCAGCTGCACTCTGAGTACCATTTCTGGTCCTGTGAAACAAGCACTGACTGGTGGGACCGCATCGTTTTGCAGGTATGGGATGACGAGCAGGGGCTGCAGAACTTTCGAATGGAGAAGGCCACTTTTTGCAGAGCTTTCTCTTGCCCTCTGAGTGGCAATCGCTATTTGGAAGCTTGCAACACCAGACAGTTATTAGTCAGGGGGGAATCAATTTGGAGTAGGAAAATCAGGTGTGGAAGCTGCTGTGCTCTAAGTGTGCAGGGCTGTTAATCGACTTCTGCTACGAAGGGCAGTGAGTCTGGGAAATGTGCAAAACATAGTGGATGGTTTTGCCGCGATGGGGTTCCCTAATTGCAGTAGGGCGATAGATGGCATGCATATCCCCATCTTGGCACCAAACCCCCTTGCCAAAGAGTACATAAACTGAAAGGGATACTTTTCAATGGTGTTGCAAGTGCTGGTGAATCATGGGGCATTTCACTGACATCAACATAGGATGGTCAGGAAAGGTTCATGACACGTGCATCTTTAGGAACTTAGGTCTGTTCATAAAGCTGCAATCCAGGACTTTCTTTCCAGACTACAAAATGAACATTGACAATGTTGAGATGCCTGTAGTTATCCTGGGGGACGCAGCCTACCCCTTGTTCCCATGGCTCATGAAGCCATACACCAGCTGTCTGGACAGCCATAAGAAACGGTTCAACTATAGGCTCAGTAAGTGCAGAATGGTGATTGAATGTGCCTTTGGTCGTTTAAAAGAGTGCTGGAGAAGTTGGTTGGACTTTAGTGAAGACAGCATCTCCCCCCCCCCCCCCCCCCCCCCCCCCGGTTATAGCTGCCTGGTGTGTGCTCCATAACATTTGTGAAATAAAAGGGGGAAATTTTCCGCAGGGATGGGCAGTTGAGACAGATCATGTGGCAGTCATTTTTGAGCAGCCAGATACCAGGACAATAAGAAGAGCACAGCAAGGGCGCTGTGTATCTGCGAGGCTTTGAAAAGCTGTTTCAATAATGAGTCATAGTAATGTGAGCTGCTTGTCTGCATTGTGCTTTCCTAAACCTTCATCTGCCTTGTATCACTGTCCCTGTAAAGCCAGTCCCCTGCCCAAGCCCACTGCTTCTACTCAGTTAAGAATGTTTATTTCAGGGGTCGTCAACGTTTGGCACGCGGCTCGCCAGGGTAAGCACCCTAGCGGGCCGGGCCAGTTTATTTACCTGCTGACATGGCAGGTTCGGCCGATCGTGGCCCCAGTCGCCGCTAGGGTGACCAGACGTCGGGACTGTCCCGATATTTCCTTGTTTGTCCCGCGTCCCGACCGACATGCGGTCGTGACACTGGACAAACAAGGAAATGCCCCGGAGCCTAGAGCCCGGAAGTGCTCGCACCCCCCCCCCCCGCCCCGACTCCGCCCCCTCCTCCCCCGATTGGCTCCCTCCCCGAATCCCCGCCTCTTCCCCGGGCTCACCATTCCCCCTCCCTCCACAAGCGCTGGAGGGAGGCCCGGGAGACACAGAGGAAGCGCGGGGCCGGGGTGAGTAACAGTCCGGCCTGGCCCCGAGCAGGCAGGACTCAGTCGGGTGGTAGGGAGAGGAGGGGGGCGGCCCGCGGGGCCAGGCGGCGGCTGTTGTTGTCCCCCCGGGCAGCGGGACTCGGGAGCAGCCGCTGCTGCAGCTCCCACTGCCGCGGGGGGAGGAAGCGGCCATGGCGCTCGGCGGCTGCGGCGCCTCCGAACCCCCCGAGCCGGGGCCTGCTGCAGGGACCCAGCAGCGCGTACGCTGGGCCGCCGCGGGATAGCACCAGCTGGGCAGCAGCCCAGACGCTGGCCAGGGGCTGGGCGCAGCGTACGTGCTGCTGGGTCCCCGCAGCAGGTCCCGGCTCAGGGGGTTCGGGGGCGCCAGAGCTGCAGCCGCCGAGCGCCATGGCCGCTTCCTGCCCCGCGGCAGTGGGAGCTGCAGCAGCGGCTGCTCCCGTGTCCCGCTGCCTGGGGGGGGAGAACAGCCGCCGCCTGGCCCCGCGGGCCGCCCCCCTCCTCTCCCAACTACCCAACTGAGTCCTGCCTGCAAGGGACCAGGCCGGACTGTTACTCACCCCGGCCCGGCGCTTCCCCTGAGTCTCCCGGGCCTCCCTCCAGCGCTTGCGGAGGAAGGGTTGTTTTTTTTTTTTGGCCCCCCCCGCCCCCCCCCCGCGTCACCCCCCCCCTCCCCCCGCGTCCCAATATTTGTCTTGGGTGATCTGGTCACCCTAGTCGCCGCGGTTTGCCGTCCCAGGCCAATGGGGGCGGTGGGAAGCAGTGCGGGTGAGGGATGTGCTGGCCGCAGCTTCCCGCTGCCCCCACTGGCCCGGGATGGCAAACCGCAGCCAGTGGGGGCTGCAATCGGCCAAACCTGCCGCGTCAGCAGGTACATAAACTTACCCTGGCGAGCCGCGTGCCAAATGTTGCCGACCCCTGGTTTATTTTATTTAACAAAAGTAAAGAAGAACAGAAAAAAAAGGTAACCTTGGGGGAAAAGGGGTTGTAAAGTTGGAATGAGAGAAACATTTTCAGCTGTGTAACATAACGCATTCCAGACCATCAAAGGTCTATGAATGGGCCCCTTTTGTTCCTTGTACCCTCCCCCTGAGTTAAGTGAAAGGGATAATGGACTTTTCACCCATGCCTTATAGAACACTTGGGGGAGGGTGATCCTGCACCAGGCGATGCTGGCTGGCTGTCCACCAGGGTCTGCAGAGGTCTCCAGCTTCTGTTCCTGCAGTTCAACCAGATGCCTCAACATGTCTGCTTGGTCCCTCATAATTGGAAGCATCTCATCCTGCGCTGCACACTCTTGCTCATTGGAAGCTTTCCTGCTCTCCATGTCCATTTCTAACTTCTCAGATAGTGAAATCCTCCACGTTCTCAGCTCTGTCAGCTGTTGTGGAGGCGTTCATTATCTCAGTGAACATGTCCTCCCGCGTTCTCTTTCTCCTCCTTCTAATTAGCAAAAGTCTACCTTCAGGTGTTGATGACACGCCGAAGGACACATTTCCAGCTGTCAGTCATGGGGAAAAAATAAAGGAGCCATTGCATAGGAATAAAATGTTTCCATAGCAAAGCTGTTTTCATTTAAAAAAACAAAAAAAAACCCCACCTCTTTTTACACTAGATGCAAGCCATGACATAATCAGACTCCGTAACCATTCACTGTGCCATTTTGCTGCTCCAGCCATGGTGAGTAGCCCCTCATTTTCTCTTCTCCCCTCCCCCCCTCAGGTCATGGGTGACGGCACTTTAATGAAGTTTGTGGCAGGCTCATGTTGGCAGTAGAGGTAGGTAGTCGAACAATGGCCCTTTCCTATAGCACCATGAGAAGCTGTTTATGAACAGAGGTGGGGGGAAATGTTTTCACTCCCAAATGGCGGAATCTCTCATGTGAGGCCCCAGTCCCCTATCAGCCACTTTAAACTACTTGCTGACCCAGACCGAGCACAGTAAAGGCACATTAGTGGCCACGTTTGGCGATCCGGAATGTGGGTGGGGTGGGTCTACATGCCCCCTTTTTCTTTTATTCTTGTAAGAGCACTTTTAATGAGAACTTCCCCTGTTTCCCCTAGGCAACCCTATGTGATATCAGTCTCCTGAGGGTAACAGGCGGAAAGGAAGGAGATGCTGCAAGCATCCGGGTATAGACCCGGTCCTTATGCTGATATGCTGTGTACCGCAATGATGCCAGCAGAATTAATTCAGGAGTTGCAGGGAAGGTGTGTCCTACCATGGTGGAAGAAATAAGACTGCCCTGCCCAGAAACCTTCTGCAAAGGATTGCAGAGTACCTCCATTAAAGTTTCCTAGAGATATCCATGGAGGATTCCCGGGCTATCCCAGTCCACATAAACAGTCTTTTCCCGGGGGTTACCCTCTGCGTAGCTAGAGTGACCTCTTGTAAGCAGAGAACCACAGCACCTCGCCTTTTCTTCACAGTAAACATGCAATACCATCGAATGAGTGTGCCCACTAAAGTTCAACTGGACTTTGTAACTGTATATTCAGAGGTGCCTTCCCCGGCATCACGGTCGGCCACCGTGATGTCCTGTGACCCACAGAGCTCCAGGGTTAAAAATATTTCCTGGCTCTTGGAGAGAATGGATCCATCGCTCGCCTGTCTCCCATTCTCCTTCTCCTTTCCTCATCCACCATATCGTCCTCTTTGTTGTCCCTAGACTCACACATTTGTGAGGTGTCCACGTTGCTTGTGGAGGTGCTAGTAGGGTCACCCCTGAGAATCTCATGCAGCTCGTTGTAGAACCAGCATGTGTGGGGTTCAGCACCAGAACGACTGTTCGCCTCCCTTGCCTTGTGGTATGCTTGGTTTTTATTTTCACACAGCACTGCTGCGTGTCCCTCATGTAGCCCTTCTCCCCCATTCCATGAGCGATCTTTGCATAGATGTCAGTGTTTCTTCTGCTGGATCAGAGCTCTGCCTGCACAGACTCTTCTCCCCACACAACGATGAGATCCACCACCTCCTGTGCAGACCAGGCTGGAGCACGTTTGGGGCATGTAGTCTCCATGATCAGCTGTGCCCAAGTTAGCATGCTCCTGATGCTGATCAAACAGGAAATGGGAAATCAAAAATTCCTGGGGCTTTAGCAGGGAGGGGCTGTTTCCTGTGTACCTGGCTGCAGTGCAGCAGAGTTGAGAATGATCTCCAGAGCGGTCACAGATGAGCATTGTGGGACACCACCTGGAGGCCAATTAAGTCAAATTACACAATGCTGCGTCTGCACTACCTTGCAGTCAACCCATGAAAATCGAACTAAGTGCTCCGCCTCTCGCAGAGGTGGATTACAGAAGTCGACATTAGAGGCAACTTAGGTCGGTATAAAGGACCTGGTAGTGTAGACACCTATATTAACAGGTCGACTTAAGGCGGCCTCCTTCGACCTAACTTTTTAGTGTAGACCAGGCCTCAGGCTCTCCAGGCACGCTGGAACAGACGTGGTGCCAGGGAAGAGGCACGTCTCCCCCTGCAGGTTTATTTTGCATTTTTCTGCGTGGAGGGGCACAGAAATATGCAGACCGTATGAATTCTGTGCCCCCTGGAGAAAATCTTATGAGTAAACAACACCATCACCCTTTCAATCTAGCAAAAACACATTTGATTGTCATACTGCACCAGCTGAGCCTTGGTGCTGTCGAGATGGCTGGTGCATGTCTTCATGAGCCAGGGGAGTAAGGGGTAGGCTGCGTCTGCCAGGATCACTACTGGCATTTCAATAGCGCCACTGGTAATCTGCCAGTCAGGAAGAAAGCCCCTGCTTATAGCTTTCTGAAAAGTGCTGTGTTCTTAAAGCTGCAAGCGTCATGCACCTGCCCTAACCAGCAAACATTGTAATTGAAGTGGTGATCCACCAATGCTTTCATAACGGTAGAAAAGTAGCCCTGTCTGTTGATGTGCTCTGTGGCGAGGTGGTCTGATGCCAAAATAGGGATGTGTGCGCCGTCTATCACCCCACCAGAGTTTGGGAGCCAGCCCCATTGCTGCAAATCCATCCTCTATGGTCTGCACATTGCCAAGCCTTACATAGGAGGAGATGATTAATGGCCCTGCATGCTTGCATGACAATGGCCCCTATAGTGGATTTTCCAACTCCAAAATGATTTCCCAGTGACCGGGAGCAATCAGGTGTTGCAAGTTTCCACAGGGTGATTGACACTTGCCTCTCCAGTGTCAGTGCAACTCTCCTTCTGGTGGCCCTGGGCTGGAGGGCTGAGGCAATCTTTCCTCCACAAAAATCACCATGTTCCCTGCTGATTTTGTGGTTGGTTCTTGCAGCTCTGCAAATACAAGAGGATTGTGTGTCCTCTGCTTGCAACGCTCATGATAGTAGTGCAGAGCTGTGCAGGGTCCTTGCACCTGTCAGAGATGGTAGACAGTGAGGAAGGTCATGTGGATGCATGGGATTTTTAAAAAACGTGTGAAAATTATGGGATATAAATAACACTATGGGATGAGGAAAGTTGCATGATGGGAAATTGACCCCTTGCTCCTAATCATCCCTGCGTGACTTGGCAGTGCATGGTGGGGCAGAAACAAAACTTCCCAAAACAGTGTGCTGGATGGTGGCACGTTGCACACTGGGAGACCTACCCATAATGCACTGTACTGTGCATCGACACAAGCAGTCCTAGTGAGTACGCACAGCACTGACGCAGGGAGCCAAGTATGTACGTGCACAGGTGATATGCTAACTGCGACAACTTCATGCTGACATAACTTGTGGCAGCAAAAGTTAGTAGTGCAGACATGCCCGAAGATGCTGCTTGTGATGATAGGCTGCCATTAGCAGGCAGCAAGGTCACCTGAGAGGATTCATCACAGAAGTGGGCAAACAAATCCTTTCAACTATACCTGGAGAGCATGTGAAAGTGCTTTGGCCTTAATTTAAGCAATCCTTCACCACTTCGCTAGGAAACAGTCTCTCAAAATTTTGGGGCCAAGGTTAAGGGCTTATCTCAACAGCAAAATTATACTGGTATAAACTAAAGAGTGAATCTAAACCGATCTAGCTAAGCCAGTTATCATCCCTTCTGTGTGGACTCACCTAATTCTGGTATGAGTGGTCTCTTTCAGTGTAGTTGATACTGCTTAGAAAGGGAGTTAAGTTAAATTGGAAAAAAGCCACTTGTCAATTAGAATAAGAATGTCCACCCTGGATTTATACCCATATATCCAATATAATTAAATAATGTTACAACTAATAAAATTTTCCAGTGAGGACAAGCCCTGAGATTTTTCTTACTATGTGGCCCATTGTGCTGAGTTCAACAACATTATGGCCTACGCGTTTTTTTACAAACTTACTTCACACAAAGGTATTGGATACATTTTTTAAAAGCACCGGAATCACTTTTGAAAATGGGACTTAGGCTCCTAAATTACTCAGGTATTTTTAAAAATGTACTCGCTGTTCCTTAGCTTCATCAGGTCTAGGCCTGTATTTGTTTGTATGACAATAGTGCTTACGAGCAGTAGTCATGGACCAAGACCGTGCTGTGCTAGGTGCTGTACAAACACACAACGAGCTATTGAATCCCAATGGTTAAACCTCAGCTGCATTCCAGCCTCTTTCTTTGATGCAAGATATGTTTTTGGATGTTGACCTTGATTGGGTGTGGAGGACAGAGTTATAATCCTGCAGATTAGAAACTAGTTCCTCCCCTTCTCTGAATTTTGCTAGTTTAATTAATGAAGTGTTAGGGCAAATGTTGGAAACCCATGGCTCAGGGGCTGCAAGAACCTAATCTTATAGCAGGATTGCAGATCTCTACTCTGTGTAAATTACAACCAACCGGGAAAATTGATTTGCACTCTCCAGAGGACCACAGCTGTGCATATAAATTCATGGCTGATGCTTTTTGGTGCAGAGTGGAGCACAGTGCTTGTGACACCTGATTAGAACTCAGAATTTCTGTTTCCTGGGAAACTTAGAGGTATTGTTTTCACTCTGCATTGGAACAAAAGTGAGTATTTTTGGAATTCCTGGAAAACGTACAAAATTTATTTTTATATTTCGGGCATGTCCACAGTGTAGAGACGGCTACATTATGCACTGCTACTACTGACGTCATTAACTGGAAATTTTTTTATAAAAATCTAATAAATGAAGAAAAAACATTTAAAAAATCCAAAACAAAATTTTCCAAAATGAAGGTGGTGGTGGTTGTTGTTTTAAATATTTACCCTATCGGAAACTTCATCAAAATCAATATGACTTCACACAACTTCAGTTTAATTGAAAAAGCTTTTTCTGACAAAAAATTAAAATTTTCCGACCAGCTGTACTCCTGACTTAGTGAGAGCAAAGAGCATTGCAAAAACTGACCTGAACATTCAGAAAGCATCGACATGCCCCGATAGGTATTCGGAGATGTTTAGAGAGAGAGCAACTGCTGGCTAACACTCTGACCCAACCAACTCAAAGGAACAGTGAGAGAATGAAGCTAGAAAGGGAGCTAGTGGGGCCACTGTGGGAGTGAAAAATATGAGGAAGGAAGGTAGAGGTGGAGGGAGAGACCTACAGGTGGAAGAAAGGAAAAAGCTGAGGATGAATCATAACAATGGAAACGCATTGCTAGTATGCCTAATTCTAATTGTTTTTTATAAAAATGCCATAACATTACAGTAAGCACACATATATCTGGCTTTAGATATTGGGGTATAATAGCATGTGTATTTAAGTGTGGAGAGACCTGATTATACTGAGGCGCTTAGTGTTTCTAAGTAGGAAAGGGCAATAACCAGCTTTGGTTTTATGCTTTTACAGTGCTGATAGAGGTTTGTGTCTAAGAAATAGAAAGACTGGTGGCTTGTAGTGAGTTGATATTTTAACCTTTCTTGCTTCTGACAGATTACAGTGGGACAGAATTCTAGATAAACAGGTTGGCTTTTCTGTCCTAAAACATTTATTACATCATCTGGAGTTTACTGCATTTTAAGTGTGCGCAAAATATTCCAGTGGTATTCCCACCAGATCTCCCACCAACCACCCACTTGTTTCATTTACATTGCTAACATTCACCCTCCTGGCCAAGTCTAAAGATTGTCATTCATGGTCTTGTAATACATTAAATCATAACTGGGAGTGACATGGCAGGGGATGGAGTTTTGCACATGGGGACACTGCTCATTGTGATGACTTTGTGTATCAAACTGGCTTGGATATAGCTTGCGAACTATCAAATTCCTGACTCCAAATTTATTAGAACATAAAGAATGGTCTGACCCAGAATGGCCAATAGTCCATCTAGCCCAGTATCATGTCTTCCGACAGTGACCAATGCCAGCTGCTTCAGTGGGAATGAACAGAACAGGGCAATTGAGTGATCCATTTCCTGTTGTCCACTCCCAGCTTCTGACAGTCAGAGGTTTAGGAACACCCAGAGCATGGGGTTGCAGCTCTGACTATCTTGGCTAATAGCCTTTCATGGACCTATCCTCCATAAACTTATCTAGTTCTTTTTTGAACCCCTTTATAGTTTTGACTTTCACAGCATCCCCTGGCCAACAAGTTGACTATGTTTTGTGTGAAGCAGTACTTCTTTATGTTTGGTTTTTAAACCTGCTACCTGTTAATTTCATTGGGTGACTCGGGTTTGTGTGTCACAAAGGGGTAAATAACACTTCCTTATTCATTTTCTCAATGCCATTCATGATTTTATAGAACTCTATCATACCCCCCCTTAATTTTCTCTCTTCTAAGATGAACAGTTCCCAGTCTTTTTAATCTTTCCTTATATGGAAGCTGTTCCATACCCCTAATCGTTGTTGCCCTTCTCTGTACTTTTTCCAGTTGGAACATATATTTTTTTGAGATGGGGTGATCAGAACTGTACGCAGCATTCAAGATGTGGGCGTACCATGGATTTATAGTGGCATTATGAGAACTTGTCTTATTATCAATCGCTTTCTTAATGGTTCCTAACATTCTGTTAACTTTTTTGACTGCTTCTGAACATTGAATGGATGTGTTCAGAGAACTATCTACAATGACTTCAAGATCTCTCTTTTTGAATGGTAACAGCTAATTTAGACCCCATCATTTTATGTGTGTGGTTTGGATTATGTTTTCCAATGTGCATTACTTTGCGTTAATCAACACTGAATTTCATCTGCCATTCTGTTGCCTAGTCACCCAGTTTTGAGAGACCCCTTTGTAACTCCTTTGCAGTCAGCTTTGGACTTACAAAAATTACTCAAGATAGGTATCATCTGTAAACTTTGCCACTTCCCTGTTACCCATTTTTCCAGATCATTTATGAATGTTGAACAGATCCTTGGGGAACCCCACTATTTACTTCTCTCCACTGTGAAAATTGGCCATTTATTCCACCTTTTGTTTCCTATATCTTAACCAGTTACTGATCCATGAGACGAGCTTCCCTCTTAAGGAAAGTAAGCATTCATGGAATAAAAGCCTGTGGTGAGGGAGCTTGTCAAAGGCTTTGGGAAAGTCCCAGTATACTATATCTAAGGCTGCAATTTAGTCACGGAATCTGTGAGTTCCAAAGAGCTCTGTGACTTCAGTCAGTGTCGGCTGGGAGCTGCAGGGTCCCTGCCGCCTGCGGAGGCAGCAACCTGTGGGGTAGCCCCACAGCCCCCGGCCGACGTGGGTAGCAGGGGGGAGCTCCACAGCTCCCCAGCTGTTCCTAGCCACCAGGAGTGGCAAGGGGAACCCCTGCTGCTCACCGCCACCCCAGGCGGCGGGGGGGACCCGATGGTTGGGGCAGTCCCTGCTGCTCCCATGCAACGCAGGTGGCCATGGGGTATCCACCGAGCTCCCGGCCACTGCTGGTGACAAGAGTGACTCCCAACGCTCCCAGCCACTGCGGGTAGCATGGGGGATCCCTGTCACCGCAGGTGGCAAGAGAGACCCCCGGAGCTCCCAGCTGCTATGGGCGTCAGGGAGGACTCCAGCAGCTCCCAGCCATAGCAGAGGGCACCCGGAACTCCCAGCCCCCTTTCTCTCCCCCCCCCCCCCCCGGGCTACCCATTTTGTCATGGTTATTTTTATTAAAAGTCAAGGGCAAGTCACAGGCTTCCGTGAATTTTTCATTATTGCTCGTGACCTGTCGATGACTTTTACTAAAAATATCCGTAAAAAAGCCTTAACTACATCCACTGGATCACCCTTGTTCACATGTTATGTGACCAATGATGCTGGATTGTTAAATGTTACCTGAGTAATTCTTTTTTTCTCTCTCATGGTTCAGCTTCAGAAAAACAGCTGCAAGGTGGAAATAATAATATTGGGTATTTTGTATTATATGGGTAGATATTAGAAGTTGATGGGTATAGGATATTCTTTCCAAGACACAATTAATATTATCCAGGTGTTTGAATGACTCTGAAAACAGTAGCACCACTAAATCTTGTGTATGAAAGCTGCTCATACGATAGCTACTAGGTAGACTGTAAACATTTTCAGTTTATTCAGTGCAGACAGATGTAGATGAGGGAAATGGGTATAAGTGTCACTTATATAAACCTATTTAGGGCTGAATGGTTTCTTCTTGTGAAACCAGGGGATCAGCTTGTCCTTTTTGGTTTTCCTAATAATGAACAGGCTCTGGTAATCGGTCTGTTTTGGAGATTCATAGTTCTTTGCTGAGTTTAGTAAAATTACAAACTTTATGCTGGTAAGATTTAAGTTTATAGGCTTAGTGACTAGTCTCTAATTCTAAAATATGCTGCCAACATGTGTCTTTCTTTCAAGAAATTCAATTGCTTGAATTATTGTTAAAATGCCTGTATGGAATAGGCTATAAAAACAATGTCTGCAGGGAATGGCTGGCCCATGCGGGTAAACCTTGAAGAAACTTTTATATGGAATTCTTATTCGAGTAGACGACTCTTCTCGCCTCTTCCTATTTCCATCATAAAAATATCTCACCACAGCCTCAGTCCTGTCATCTTCTCCATAGGAATGAATTCTTGTGCCCAGGCAGACCCTAATGACTTAGAAATGGGACTCTGGTTGTAAGGATCTTCCTATAAAGATCAAGTGGCAGGACTGGATCCCCTATTTCCTCTGTGCTGTACAAGACAAATGAACAGGGCTTTATAATCCACTGCCATGATTACTTGTAGTTTTCTTTTAAGACTAATTACAGAAAAATGTTGAACTTTGGCTGGCCCTAGTACCTAGTCACTGGGATAAACTGCAGGGACAGCTGGTTTCTATGCTGGGCACTCTTTATTCTCGTTGGCAATTATATCCGTCATGACAATGAGCAAGTTCATGCCAACTGAAATCAGGCACATGAGTGAGATTCTGCTTTGCCTGTGCAGAGGAAATGGCCTGAGAAATTGTTTCATGTCCTAGTAAACGTATCTGCATACCCTAGAATTCACTGAAGTTCTCCTGAGTCTTGGTATCGGTGCTTTCAAAGCCAGGGGCAGAGACACCCACTAACCAGTCAGATAGAGGGGCAATGCTGTAGTGAGAAGCGCATCTCCCCTTCGTCCCTCCCCCACCCCAGCCCGCTGTCGAGAGAGGTGCTGGGATTTCTACCAGAGTGCTCTCCAGGAACCTTGCTTGAGGCTGTATTAGCTTTTGCCTAGTATAGCACTTCCTCTTTTGAAAGCTGAACAGCCCCCACCATGGGTTTGTATCTATCCAGCTGGTAGCCCTTGAACAGTCTCTGTCCCACACTGGATAATGCTGGCCTAGGAGGTGTTTGATAGATTTATAACCCTCTTCTGGATAGTCGGAAAGAAGAGCAACCACTTCCTTCCTCATTTCCCTATCTCCAGCGTTGTCCTGCCTGTTGAGGACAGAAGTTTCTGCTACTCCCATGCCAGCCTGCTTGGTGCTACTTCTCTATTTCCCTAAGCTTTTTATTTCACAGTGGCCTTCCTTCCTCAGGAATACTCCCAGTGATTGCCTCTATACATAGTTTTCTTGAGCAACAGCAAAGTGACACTGATATTGTCAGAGTCCCTCCTGTCCAATGGGGTCTGAAGAGCAGCAGTGAAAACTAGGGTCTTGTTAGCTTTCCTGAGCAGCAGCAGAGCCACTGCAATTAACTTGTATTTATGTACAGAATCAGGAAAAGGGCACCACATCAGTTTGTGTTTGGCAGGCTACCTCTGTAATGGATCAGGGCTGGGAAATGAATATAAAACAACAAAACAAAGCTCTGCAGACACTAGACGGCTTACAATTCACTTCTCGCAATTGGCAATTGAACTTTTCAAGGCCTGCTTGATGAGTCCAAAAAAAAGTTGTATTAACTGTAATAGATGGATCTTACTAATGAAAAGAACTATAAATCTCTGTGCTGGCATGTGCAAAATGTTTCTCTTATAACCTGCTATGGTGAATTAAGCTTCCAATTGTAGCTCTGTTGTTCAATATTAAGCATGATGCAATTTCTTAAACTGAAATTATACAAAACATTATTTTGACAGATCTCTGTAGATGTGAGGAGGCACAAAAGGGACAGTTTATTCTTTCGAAGTTGCTGGAACTGCTTGCAGTAAGAAATAAAAGCTGTGCGTCAATCAAGAAAACTATTTCAATTGTTCAGAACATGCTGCTAAACTAACCTTTGCAGCTACATTTGTAGACGTACCATGGGATGCATCAAGTCCAAGAACGCTTTTCCAGGCTCAAACACTATCCTGGATGAGAGGAGCAGGGAAGGTGGTGAAGGATGCAATGGGGAGAAATCTTCACTGATTACAGTGAAGCTGGATGAGAGAGGCTCATCAAGTACCATAGTGCTGGATTATGCGCACCGGCTCTCTTATGAAATTCTTGATCAGGCTGTGAAACAATGGGCAGTGACTGAAAGCAAATATAGTGACATTCCTTTCATCGAAAGTGATGTGCCCTGAATTCTGAGGATTATCTTCTCAATAAGCCTCCATCTGTCTGTTAAACAATTCACGTTTGGTGCTATTGCAAATAAATAAGTTCAAGAAGAAGCAGCTGTGATTTAAGCATAATTCCAACTTCAGTACTGTGTCTGGAAGGTCAGGGGAGCATAAAATCTCCTTTTATTCACAAGCAACTGGACCACAGCAGAATCCATTTATCCAACGTCAGTTGTGATCCACTGTAGGTTGAGTGTGTTCTGTCTGCTTTGTATGTGCTGAGTCTGGTCATAATGAATGTCAGGAAAATGGATGTGCAAAACTGCTGCAACTGTAATCACCACCCAATGGTCGCAGCAACATCAGCACCAAAGATCCTTAAGGATAAGGTACAAACTGTCTTTCTTTAATGTGCTGCATAAAAGCTGTTGTAACAATAGATTACTTTACAAATGTGTAAGCCTTGCATCTGCCTATGATCTTACGTGAGAAATTGCACGTATGATAAAATGCTCTAACTTCTGTTAAATGGGAATCAGGATTATAGAGCTATAGCATAATAATTGGAATGGGTTCCGTCAGAAATTTACCTTTGATCTTTTAGGATGACCTGACTAAATGTGTGAACTGCTAATTGACTGTTAAGCCAAGGCAATGTGCTTTGTAATAGTGAAAAGTAGCAAACCAACCGTATGGATTATGCTGCCATTAAATCTGCCCTTCTTAATCACATCAATAGGAAACGCATTAAAGGCACTGATAACCTAATTATCCTGATGAACCATTTAACTGATGCCTTGGCATCTGCAAACTAGGTGAAGGGTATTGACTAATCCCTAAAAGCATAAATTAAGGTTGTTAACAATAACATTCATTGCTGTAGCAATCAGTTACACATGATTACTATACTCAGACCAAAGATATTTAGTTTAGCCAGGAAGGTGAGGGAAAATTAAATAAGCCCCTGAAGGTTCATTTTATTAATCAGTATAACTGTGAATGGCTGAGAACATCTCATCTAAATATGATGCTGCCTTATACTGAAATACCACTGACAGGATGCCATTTGGGGCAGAAGGCCTTTCTCATGCTACTGTGAGGGGCCATCTCCTTTATCTGTTAGTTGAATTGTGAGTCTGACTAAATGATGATTAAATGCCCTGGGTCCAAACCGTATTAGAGCCGAAGGGCTAAAGCATTAAGGGAACATATTTTTTTAAACTAGTCTAGACAATGTGCCCTTGTTCAACAGGATTTGTAGGCTGGCCCATCCAAACCACAGCTGGGATCTTGTAGGTTAAGCAGGAGGTGCAATGATGGATTTTGAGGACGGGCATTTGCAATATGTTACCTAAAGCCAATGAGCATAGTTTTGCACTCAAACACAATATTCAGCTGCATGCCTTTTAGGAGCGTGGGTTCTTTGCATTTGTTTCCTCCTTCATCAAAATCCATTGTCAGTAATAAAAATGCCCAGATAAGGCAGTCAATAAAGTAGGTGCATATTTCCATTCATTCCACTGTAATTTAACAGGCAAATAATGGGTTTGCAATTTTTAAAATAAAAAACAGCTTTTCCAGGCAAGTTAAAGGCATTTGTGAAAATTTATTAAATGATACAAAAAATGATAGTTTGAGTAATGTTTTTGGGAATTCATCTCTTGCTGCTGCTACGATTGAGCTACTATCTGTCCATGTAGAAGAGAGAGAAAATACGGATGTTTATGAAGCTGAAGCAAATTGAAAAAGGAGACACAAGTTATTTTGGGTTAGTGTTTACAGGTAAATGACAATTTACCAGGAGTAAATTTCATAAATGAAGAGTAGTTTCCAATACCGCTGCCCAAGACTGACTTGAAATACAGGTCTCTTATTCACACTGAAGTTAATTCCATAGATCTCACTCTGCTGCTATTTAGAATATTTTCCCAAGCCCTTGAAGAAAAGGAAAAACAATTTGGATCCAGTCTATTGAATACTGTCGTCTTCTCTATATCTGTATTTTCAAATGGGCCATTGTGTTAATAGACAAAGCCTGTGATACACCATGTCCAATCTAAATCCCATCACTATAACTGAATCTCCCGGAAGTTACACTGAGTATAGTACATTCAGTCATGCTCTACAGGTACCCTCATTAAAAAAGATGATTCCAAACATGAAGTGAATTTAAAAAAGAAATGGAATAATCAGCCAGAAAAAAATGAATCCTGCCTTAATTTACTGTTTGATTAATCAGTCTAAAAAGGGAATCTCTTCCTATATAAGAAAGAGAAAAGGTAGGAAAACAAATCTTTCCCTCACCTAGCATCAGCTCACGTGTGGTACGGTACAGCAGGAAAATATAATTTGTCCCATTGCTGACAGTGATTTTTTTTTTGTTTTTAAATCACTATCAACTGAACTGCATAGACATTGCTTCTGTGCATCTGCTATTCAAATGACATTTCCCCATGATTTATTTTAAAATACACTTAGCTGTAATCTGAAATTAACAGCACTACAGTTTAAGGAGTAGGAGGCTGGATTTCATATTACACTTCAAATCCAATTCAGGATGACTAGATGAAGCTTGTGTTGTAGTAAAAGCTTATTCCTATGTCAAAAAAACCTCTTAACACCATTAGTCGCATGTTAAGCATTGGTTAGGAAATGCCAAGGAATGAGCTACATTAAACTGAATTCCAATTGCAGTCCTGGTCCCTTTTTTGCAGAGATGTTGGCAATAAAGTGTCAGTTTAACGAAGTTTGGGGAAAGGCTGCCTACAGCTCTCTAGTTAAGTGCATTCTTTTCATTTCCTGCTCAAGTAGCTGCACTAGTTGTTACTAAAATGCTCTAGTTAATGGCCTCATTTACAAATTAGTATATACGAGTTATTTCTCTTCTTCCAGTGCCCCCTACTGCTCTTTGTGTGCAGACAAGGGGGAAGGAGGCTTTTTTTCTAGGAGCCTGACTGCTCTCTATAAGTTGTAGAGAGAGAGTTCCAGGCACTTGAATGCTCAGCTGTTTTACTGGGCTTCTTAGTCAATAAGCTTATCTATAAAAGCAGATAAATTATGTCTACACCCATAATTGGAAAGGCCAAATGGCTTAAGGAGTGAGGTGATGGAAGGAGTAGCTCATGGGCTATTCTGACTCCACCCAGTTGGGTCCACCTGATTCTTGGTGACTGTGAACAGGCTTCATTCAGTGAGAGAGGGTTTTCTTGTTTTGTTTTTTAAAGGCTGGGAGATGAGGCACCAGTAGGCACAACAGAGCAAGTTGACAATGCACTCCCACTGCTGAAGTCACTGCTAAAAGGGAGCAGGGAAGGAGGAAGGAAGGGTGGGCAAGAGGAACAGACTGCCTCCTTCCTTTTCTGTATTGGCTGGAGGGTCTGGCATTTCCCAGCGCTGGGATAGTAGATACACAGCTTGAAAGCAGCTTCTCTGCCAGGAGCGTGGTTTTGTTTTGTTTATGGCTGAATTGCACCTTTCCCTGCACAAGACACCCGGGCATTAGACTTGTAGCTGAATCACAGCTCCCACAACCATCCATCAGAAAGCATGTTAAATGCACAAGAATCAAAGGAGAAAATTACCCAGCTGAAGGTAAACAGTGTATGCCAGACAGAGCTAGCGGAATACTTAGCATCTGTAAAGTTATGAACTCTACACTCTACCTACAAATACCACCTACAATAGGCCCCCTACTAAAATTGTCTCCTACTGCTAATTCTTTCCATATCTGAATCTCCTACCTGTGACTTCCAAACCTGTTCTCCTCTCCTACTTCCTGACAATTCACAGCGCTCTCAAACAACCCAGAATGCTACTCTAGCAGTGTCTGACAGGAACAACGCTTTCTAAGACATTAGCACTTCAGGCAAGCACAGAGCGGATGGAAAATAGGCTCAGGAGCTCTAGGGACAGCCGTGTACATAGCTGCATAGCAGGAAAACAATTTCTGACTTTTTAGCCATTTAAGTTTTGTAGGACACTGACCTTTGCAAATGATGCCTGTATCCTTAAGACCATAGGACAGTATTCTACAGTAACCTCCCAGAACTTTGCAGGATTTCTGGTAAGGATATTGCTACTGTCCTTCACAATAAAGATAAAGACCTTTACCTAACTGATATGCTCAATGAAATTACACAGTAGCCACTCAATAGTAGTTTGATTTTAATGGTAATATAATTTTTATGATAGAGCTGCAACAGTGGCTCTACAACAAAAGTTGCAACTAGTTTTTTCCTTTGAGATTGTATATTGAAGGACTTGCATGACAGGCACACATGTTTTGGAAAAACATTTACGGATTCTTTTTCATTAGTTATACTATACGGTATGCAATGTTCGTGCAACTGCCCACAAAACAGTGACAATTGTATCTCGCTAATGCATGTTATCTGCCTTGCTTGATGCTCTACTTTTGGTTCAAAAACTAACTACAGCACAACTTTGTAAAACTGACATTTCAGCAGCATGACAGAGCTGGATCCAAACTCTAGTATTACCATATATTTTTACAATATTTTTGTGATAACACTTTCTTAACTGAATAAAATTAAGTTGTAATTAATTGCTTGTAAGGTTTTTATTTGATTAAAATACGCATTACATCCCGTTCTGAGTATATTAATTTATACATATAAAATCTTGCAATGCCAGCAGTGTGCTATGTACTTTGCAGAGACGGCATGATTCCTGCCGCAAGGAGCTCAAAATCTTGGCCTCGTTCCTTCAGAGCTTATAATCATTTAAAGTTTTGGTGGTTCTTTTTTTGAAAATTTTACCATTAATAACAAAATGTATCTCATTACTCTAGCTGGCAGCTGGACTGAAATTTTACCACCGCACTTTAAAGGCAAGGCCACTGAGTAGAGGAGCTATTAGTGAATAGTCAAGACACCAGTGCTTTTCTGTCTCTCTCCCTTAATTATCTGCACCAAGAGATTACAGGTCAACTAGCTGCCTAAATTATGTAGTGTGTAGGGCTAATTGCTGCACACCTTCGAGCACCTTGTAAACAATTCTGCGGTCTCTTTCTGCTTTGTCATTCTATTTTATTTTGGCAGTGCCAATTACTGAACACATTTGTTTGAATAAAAGCTCTTCCCCTTTCAGCTCATTTTCCTCCTCTTGACTAGAGTCTTCAGAGACGTCAAAAACTTACATTTGTGATGACCTTGTCTATTGCCATAGAAATAACTGGAAAAAGAGTTGCTGAAGTTTACCCTGTCAACTATAAAAAGCACAGTCTCCATTTGAACAAACAGAACAGAGATCAGTGGCCATGTACGACATATAGAATTGTGGAAATGCTAATTGTACGTAATAAGGATATAATTACATCCATTGGCTCTGGTTACATTATGGAACTTCAGGGCATTATTTACATCAGCGGAAGCCTGAGATGGAACAGCAGTCTTTAATGCACATTTGAGGAGGGTTTTTTATTATATGGTTTAAAAAAAGTTTCCTGGTCCTCCTTCCCCCTTCCTTCGCCTCTGCTCCCATTTTCTATTATCAAGTTGGAATAGTCACTGATGGGGGCTTTCTAATCAAGCTCTTAAATCTGGGAAACTTAATGAACTGCAGTTTCACTTTTTGTTAAGAAAGTGAAAATTACACACTAGCTCTGGAGCATGAATGTTGCAGCCAGACAGCAGTTTTCAGTCATTTTTAATGTTTTGGTTAAAGTCTTTCCAATTTTTACCTTTGGCTTTTTTCTAGCTACTGTTGCGGACAACAAGTGCACTAGCCACTGGGCCTGGCAGCAGACTTGGTTTTCCTACCACTTAGTATCATTTCCTTTGCATTCAGCCCCAGGAACTGGGCTAAGCAGGGAGAACTCACTAGAACCCTGTATGTGGAACAGGAGCAGAACCACTCTGCAGCGGATACTTCACTCTAAGGACTGGAATAGGCTTCTAATACACCCCACATCCACTAGTTGAGGGAATGGACTAGGTCAGTGGTTTTCAACCTGTGGTTCATGACCCCAGGGGGTCTGTAGGCGATGCCTAAGATTTCCAAAGGAGTCCACACCTCCATTTGAAATTTTTTAGGGGTCAGCAAATGAAAAAAGGTTGAAAACCACTGGACTTGAGGATCCTTGAGGCAATGTATTCTCTAGTCCCTCTACTCACATAATCTAAGCAGCACCACTTAGGGGTGTGCACCCCTTCCATAGCCTCCACAAATCCTGCCCTTGTCCCCGTGCAGTAGATCTTCCTTGTTAGGCTGCATGTGGCCCTTATCCACCTGTGATGTAGAGACAGAATTATCACTTATTGGTCAGTACAGCTAAATTGCAGTCATGCATTGTCAAGATCATCCGTGCATGACTGAAGTCAACAGAGCTGCAGCTGCTGACACAGTGAATTTGGCCCTCAATGTTCACCACACTTTGAGGCAATTATTCCACCACTGAATTCAACTGTCGTCACAAAACCAGGGAAAGTTCACTAGTGATTTATCAAGTCAAGGTAAATGCCTTGTTATGCAGGGTATCTTTATAGAGATTAAACTGTAAAAATAACCTAAAGTGTGGTAAATTGCAATTGTATTAAAAATACAGTTAAATCTGGTCAGCTCTGTAAAATATTATTCATACGCTAGGTTGGCTGACAATTTCATCTGTAAAACTGGAGTTCCATTCCAGACAACGAAGCTATATCAAATACTAGGTCATAATACTGACCTGATGCTAAATCAGTAGCATAGGAACTTCTTGTTGTCAATCCAGTAAGTTATTAGAATAGTCTGTTTACTTTGGTATTATTGAAAATACTGCCCACTACCAAGCACACTCACATACATGGCATTTTCATCTCTAGCTCTGAGTGCTTCATGAAGTTAAACATTTTTATCTACACTTTATAAAGGAGAAACTGAGGCACAGAACCAATTTAGTGGATCAGTGGTAGACGCTGGAATACCCAGATCTCCTGCCTCCCAGTCCAATACACTATTCACTGAAACAGGCTGCCTCCTCAGCATCGCCCCACTAAACTAACAGATGTCTCCAAAAATCAAATAGTCTTTATTACATAATAGCAATTAGTAAAAAGCTTTTCTTCAAGTAGTTTATTCCCCTGATTCAATTTTCTCCTTATGGTACTACAGACACAGTAAAAACTACAGACTATGCATCTCAAGCAGATTAGACCCAAAAGTGTTACCATACCTCCTTCATCAAAGTCTCTGCAACATTATTAATTTTTGTATCCTAGAATTATACAGAGGAATACACCCTTGATAGGCTTGTACACCATCATTATAATTTGAGATCGCTGTTTCCCAATGACTTAAAGCAATTGTCCACAAATTCATCTGTTACTTCTTCTAAGGTAGCCGGCTTCCATTTTGGGACTTGGTCTTTGTCAATCAGCACTATCAGGTAAAGCAGAAAGAGGTGAAGTTATTATCGAATTTTCTCAATCAAGAGGGCTTCAGATCACATCAAGAGAGTAGATTATACAGTTGCTATATTTAGTATATATCAGGAGTAAAATCAATATGCAGTACAGTGTATTTAGCTTAAGTAACCGCTTGACTTTTTAACCTTTTAGGAATGTTCACCGAACAAAGTCACACCCTTGAGTTGCATGACACTGGCAATATTTTATTGCTCCAGAAATCCCCATAACAACCCCATCCAATATAGCTTTCACAAACTATGCTGATCGATACTATTATCACGCAAGTCTCCAACCATTCGTTTATTGTAGACTTGCTGCTCAATCCGACCATATATAGCCCATCTCCTGGAGATTGGATGGAATTATAGGGCTCTATGTAGGATGCTTTCATTAAAAAATAATTATTAAATCCTCATGCAGCATCTCACTCTTGAAGACTAGAGGGTAGACACTTAAATTCCTACGGGAATGTCATATAAACTAATATAATAATAATGGGGAAAACAATATGGCAGGATTTTCATAGGAAAATCAACAGTAAAGTTATATATAGCTATTAATAAAGAGATATAGAAGAGATATAATTTATCTGAAGAATTACCATTGCAATATGTATATTCTGCACAATACTGGAATATATCCCCAATGCTGTATATAAAAATCA